>NC_142583.1:14365833-15651666 GCF_965207765.1 Zootoca vivipara | reverse complement strand
GCTCTAGCTGCCAAGCTGGGGCTAAAGAAGCCTGTTTCCTTACAGCTTCTTACTTTTACGATTTGCAGCTCGCAAGGAGAATAATAGGGTAAGTTTTATAGGTCTTGTAATGTTTTTGTTTTATTGCATCATATTAGAACAACATCATAATTAGAGGCTTGTTATTGGTGTTACCAAGGTACTCTTGAATAGCTCCGCCTAATATAAGAACCGGTTTATCTGACATTTCTAAACTGCTCACCTGGAGCTGACATGATTACGGAGACATGCCCTCTAACTGTACCTAGAGGTTACAGTTTCATATGGGTGGGGTAGAAAATGATGCCAAAGATTGTATTAAAACTTTGAGGACAGTCACATTCTTACCGTTTTCAAGGCGAGGCTGCTTTACCTGTAAATATGAGGTGGCTGAGCAACCCCCTCTCTTTTATCTTTTCCCCCCCTTCCTTCTTTTAGCAAAGAGTTTCCCGGGACATTCTGTGCGAGCAACTGGGCTGTTGTGAGCAGCCAAACCAGGGCATGAAATGACAGCAATGCATATGTGCTGGCAGCCCAGAAGCGCCGTTCCAACTATGTGATTCCACTCCGATCTTAAGCCTTAATGTTGTGCATTTCTTTTTATGTTGCAAACTGCTGCAGGTTAGGATTTTGGGTGAAAGTCTCCTTTTATTCCCTGTCGTCCATTGTAAAGGCCTTTGGTGATACACAGAAAAAATTGATTTATCTAGGAAATGCCCATCTCCTTATAGGGAAGCCACAGAGAGTTGTGCTTGCCCCAAGGGTAAGGCCTGTGCCCTGTCTCATCCAAACAGGGTGATGTTTAGAAAAGCAACAGAGGGCTTGGGAATCTTGGACTGGTCATGTGGGTCAGATGTCTGATTATTGTCTTTCAAAGCAACTACCCCAGGGGTTCCCAAACTAAGGCCCAGGGGCCAGATGCGGCCCAATCACCTTCTAAATCTGGCCCGCGGATGGTCCGGGAATTAGCATGTTTTTACATGAGTAGAATGTGTCCTTTTATTTAAAATACATCTCTGGATTATTTGTGGGGCCTGCCTGGTGTTTTTATATGAGTAGAATGTGTCCTTTTATTTAAAATGCATCTCTAGGTTATTTGTGGGGCATAGGAATTTGTTCATATTTTTCTTCAAAATATAGTCCGGCCCCCCACAAGGTCTGAGGGACTACTGAAAAAGTTTGCTGACCCCTGAACTACTCTATTCCGAACTTAAAAATGGAAAGTGTAATGCTGGTGGTCAACAAAAGAGGTTTAAAGGCTCTCTCAAGGCAAATCTAAAAAAATGTAGCATAAGCACCGACAGCTGGGAAACACTGGCCTGTGAACACTTGAATTGGAGAACAGCCTTTACCAAAGGTGTCATGGGCTTTGAAGACACTCGAACTCAGGACAAAAGGGAGAAACAAGCTAAGAGGAAGGCATACTTGGCAAACCCTCACCATGATCAATTCCCACTCAGAAACCTATGTCCCCACTGTGGAAGAATGTGTGGATCCAGAATTGGCCTCCACAGTCACTTATAGACTCTCTGTTAAGACCATGTTCATGGAAGACAATCTTGCTTGGCTACAAGGGATTGCCAAAGAAGAAGACCTGCAGCCAATATCAAGCCATACCTCATAGCATTTGAATGAACAAATGGCTAAGGTGAGGTCAGATGTGATCTGTGATCGGAGCTTGGGAGAACCCCAGTGTAAAAATCAGGAGGATTCAGAGCTGTAGCTAGGGAGTGGGGCTAGCTGGGGTTTCTTTTGCCCCAGGTGAAGTCTCCAGAGGGGCTCCATTGAGGCTCCCAGCCTGTGCATGTGTGTGCCAAACTGGGTCTTTGACCCAGGTGAAATAAAGCCTCGTTTTGCCCCTAGGAGGACCTCTATGCCTTGGATGAATGCCTTGGCAGCGTCTTCCTACTCCACCCAAACGCTTTCTCAGAATCCCATGTGTGTTCCCCAAACCAGGACCCGTGGGCTGCCATCTAAGTCTACAATTTCCTGCTCAAATGCTTCCATCGTACTCGGTCTCAGTTTCACTTCCCTAAGGGAAGATATTACTCAGGAGGAGCTGCCAAAAGCAGAGGAGCAAGAAATGCCCATTTTGTTGGAAGCCGCCCAGAGTGGCTGGGGGAACCCGGCCAGATGGGCGGGGTATAAATAATAAATTATTATTATTATTATTATGAACGGGCCAGACTTGGTGTTCCAACGCTATTCCAAGTCAAAAAATAGAAAAGAGTGAGGAAGGCAAGGGTTGCTTCAAACCTCTTCATTGTTGCACAAATGTGCCCTTGCTGAAACCTTAATTCTCCGATTTCTCGTCTTTCACAGAGAGAAATGTTGTAATCTGCAAACTACCAGAGGTTTATCTGCATTACAGACTTAAACTGGTTCAACAGCTATGCCTTCTCCTCAAGGAGCTGTAGCTCTGGACAAGAGTCTAAAGATCTCTTGAACCGCTCTCACAAACTACAGTTCCCAGGATTCTTGGGGGGGGGAGGGAAGAGCCATGACAATTATCCAGGCATATGTCTATGCAAACTATAAAAATTTTGAGCATAGCACACAGGCCCCTGCGCTCATACGAGTGAGCAATTTTATGTAATCTCTGCTCACTCAAAAATTCACTGTGGATTATTCCCAGGTAAATACAATCTCATAAATTTGTTTTAGGGTTTACTACAGCAATATATGTGAAAGTCCTTGAATGCTTCAAAGCACCATACAGTACAATCCTATGCCACTTGGGATAGCTCTCTCAGCAGAGCATGAGACTCTTATTCTCAGGGTTGTAAGTTTGAGACCCATGTTGGGCAAAAGATTCCTGCTTTTCAGGGGGTTGGAATAGATGATCCTTATGATTCTTTCCAACTCTATAATTCTATTATTCCTCTATTTTCATAAGGAATCTGCACAGCTAACTGCAGAGCATAATAATAATAATAATAATAATAATAATAATAATAGTAATTGCAACATCATTATTGATGATGATGATGATATTCTTACAATTTCAGATCTGGAAAGCAAGCGGGGGGGGGGGGAGACTAAGGCTGCAACTGAACTAGCTGCCTCCTAAGGCTGCTTTGAGCCTGTTTCCTCCTTCCCTTACCAGATCACATGGCAAAGTTCTCCTGAAATTTAGGGGACTTTCAAAAGCAGCTTGCTGTTCAAAGCGGGTAGACACAGAGTCTGAGATCCCCATAGGCATGGCCAGACTTGCATGCCATACATCTGGATCTCCCAGTCAGTCAGCAAAGGGGCGTCCGGATGGATTTTTGCTGAATCAGCAAAACGTCTGGGAAAACCTCGGACATATGGCAAGTAGGGTGAAATTTTTATTTAAAAGTCCCAAAATGATTTTTTGGGGGAGCTATTCCCTCAAAAAAAAGCTCAACAACTTTTAGACCCCCCCCCAAAAGCATAACAATTTGCCCGGATTTTCCCTTTTGGGAATATGGCAACCCTAGAAGACACGGAAAAGTCACTCTGTTGAGCTCCGCTGATGGAACCAGCCAATGCTTTTTTTTAGGGTACGCAGGGGTATGCATACACCTAAACGTTTTGTGAATCTTTGTACTTTTGTCCATTTACTGTATTTATTTTTCCTGATTTGAACTATAAAATGGTGATTTTCTTGAGTCAAAATGAGAGTACAGTGGTACCTTGAGTTACAAATGCTTCAGGTTACAAACTCCGTGTCAGAGGCCCTGGTATGGCTACTCTAGAGTAACGACTCCAGCATGGTCTTTTAAGGCTTTTATTAAGTGCTGATTATTTACAGTGTTCAGAGCAATAAAAATGCATCCTTAAGGTGAGGTGTCAGAACTCCCGAATGGCGATTGGCGCGTTTTCTTCCAGCACCACAACTTTGGCAGACCCAACCTCTTCCCCCTACGTTTGCGTCGCAATTCGGGAGTTGGGGGGATTGGCCTCCCCCCCGTGCGTCCAACTTCCTGTCCCACCTGAGGCATGGGCTCCACAACCCTGCCTGAGCCTCGGACACCACTTCCTGACTCTCCGCTGGAGGCAGAGCTCTCCTTACTCTCTCCAGCGCTTGGTGATGGGCTGGAACTTAAGATGGGAGGGACTTCCCTGTATCCCTCGTCCCTCACATCCACCCCCCTCCCAGGCTCCTCTCTCCCCCTCCCTAGTGGCTCTCTGCTTGCTGGGGACGAGTGAAATCCCAAGAAGTCAGTGGCATCCGAGCCTGTGGGTGTGAAAATTTCCCCCCAATCCTGCGATCTCTCTCCTTCCCCCTGAGAAGACGGAAATCCCAAGAAGTCAGTGGCATCAGAGCTGGTGGGAGTAAAAATGTTCTGCCAGTCCTCTCCTGCCTCTGACGTCGTCGACCTCGGTGAAACCCACACCTCTTCTTCCGTGTCCTCAAATTCCGCTTCCCATCTCCATGGGGAGCTGCTGCCTGCTATCCCTTCCTCCTGCTCCTCCCCCTCTCCCTCCCTTTCCATGTGCCAGGGCTTGGGCCTGTGGGGGAACAGGGCGTGGAACTCTTCCACTAAAAATTCCTCAGGTACCTCCGTGGCCGGTATCCACTCATTGTGGGATGGCGGAGTATCCTCCCATGCTATTAGGTACTCCAGCCCTCTCACCCCTCTCCTTGAGTCTAAAATCTCAGTTGCCTCATTGAGCTGTCGGGCGTTTCCCGTCTCCCCCCCTCCCTCTGGAGGTTGATCGCTGTCCCTGAACCTGGTACTTTCCCTGTACGGCGACAGCAGTGATCTATGAAACACTGGGTGCACTCTCATGTCCTCCGGCAGTGCTAGCCTGAAGGCTACCGGGTTGACCTGTTGCGTGACCGTGAAGGGGCCCAGCCTCCTGGGTGCTAACTTTTTGCATCGCCCCCTGGTGGGAAGACCTTCCGAGGATAACCAAACCTTGTCCCCCACCCTGATGACCTCTCCCGGCCTCCTGTGGCGATCTGCCCCCTTCTTGTACGCTTCCTTGGCCCTCTCCAAGTGTTCTCTGAGCTGCTGGTGCACCGTCTCCAGGTCCTCTGCCCAATCCTCTGCCTGTGGGCCCTCTTCCTCCTCCTCCCCCTCCCTCTCCGGGAAAGATCTGAGGTCGCGCCCGTAGTTGGCCTTAAAGGGCGACACCCCTGTGGAGACGTGCACCGCATTGTTGTAGGCAAATTCTGCTAGTGGCAGGCGATCCACCCAGTCCGTTTGCCTCTGGCTGACGTAACATCTCAGGTACTGCTGCAGAATGGCGTTGACCCGCTCCACCTGTCCATTGGTCTGCGGGTGCCGAGCCGTCGACAAGCTGACCTCCACCTGCAGGAGGTTCATTAGCCGTCGCCAGAACCTGGAAACAAATTGGCGGCCACGATCCGAAATAACTCTTAAAGGCAATCCATGCAGTCGGAATACGTGGTCCACAAACAGTTTGGCCGTCTCTTCTGCCGAGACCACCCTGGCACACGGTATAAAGTGGCACATTTTGGACATGAGGTCCACCACCACCAACACTGCGGTCTTGCCCCTGGACGACGGCAGGTCTGTGATGAAGTCCATGGACACTACTTCCCACGGCCTGTGCGGTGTGGCTAATGGCTCCAGCAAACCTGCTGGTGGCGCTCTGACCACCTTTGCTCGCTGGCAGGTGTCACATCCCCTGACATAATCCCGAACATCCTCCCGCACCCCTGGCCACCAGAAGTGTCTCATGACTAGGTGAGTGGTTTTGTCCCTTCCGAAATGACCCGCCGTTGGGTTGTCGTGCATCTGCTTGAGAACCTTACCTCTCAGCTGTTTGGTTGGGAGGTACAGGGCTCCCCTGTAAAAAAGCAAACCCCTCCTTTCCTCAAAGTCTTTGGCCTGCTCCCTCCCCCCTCTCAGGTCTCTGAAGATGCGGGTGGCAAATTCATCCGCTGCCGTCAGTGCTGTGAGTTCTGCCTCGCTCACCACTGCTGCACCGCATGACCATGCAGATGGGGGGAAAACGTGCCTGGGTGCTGGTGGCAACTCCTCCTCCATATACTCTGGCTTGCGGGAGAGGGCATCCGCCCTGACGTTCTGCTCCCCCGGGATGTAGTGGATGGAGAAGTTGAAGTTCAAGAAGAACTCTGCCCACCGTATCTGCCGCTGGTTGAGCACCCTGGCCGTTCTCCAGAACTCCAGGTTCTTGTGGTCTGTGCACACCTGGATGGGGTGCTTGGCGCCCACCAGGAAGTGTCGCCAGTGCTGGAACGCAGCGTGGATCGCGAGAAGTTCCCTATCAAACACTGTGTAGTTGCGTTCAGGCTGGGTCAGCTTCCTGGAGAAGAAGGCACAGGGTCTCCACTCTCTGTTGGCGTCCAGTTGCAACAGAATCGCTCCCACAGCTTTATCAGAAGCATCTGTCTCCAGGCGTAGGGGCGCATCCTGCACCACGTGGAACAGGTGCTGGTCTGAAGCGAATACCCTCTTGAGGCTTTCGAACGCTGCTTGTGCCTCTGGTGTCCACCTGAACTTCTGCTTGCCTCTCAGGCAGTCGGTGATGGGAGCCGTGACACGAGAGAAGTTCTTGATGAACTTCCTGTAGAAGTTAGCGAAGCCTAGTAGGCGTTGGGCATCTTTGCGCGTCCTGGGGCTGTGCCAGTCCAGGATGGTCTGCACCTTGTCCTTGTCCATCGCCAGCCCCTTGTCTGACAGCTTGTAGCCCAGGAAGTCCACCTCCTTGGTGTGAAACTTGCACTTCTCCAGCTTCACATACAGGTGGTTGTCCTTCAGGCGCTGCAACACCTCCCTGACATCCTTCACATGCTGCACTGGGTCATTGGAATAGATAAGGATGTCATCCAGAAAGACCAAGCCGTTCTTGAAGAGGAGGGACCCCAGGACGTGGTGCATGAAGGCCTGGAAGCAGGCTGAGCCCCCTTGCAACCCGAAGGGCATCACCAGATATTCAAAAGAGCCCAGAGGCGTGAACATCGTGGTTTTCCATTCATCGCCCTCCCGGATCCTGATCAAGTTGTACGCCCCTCTTAGGTCTAGCTTGGTGAAAATCTTGCCCCTGCGTGCCGCTGTCAGAAGATCATCCACTCTGGGCATGGGGAAAGCCACTGGCTCTGTCACTGAATTCAGCCGTCTAAAATCCACCACCAGACGGCGCTGTTGCGTGTCTTTCTTGTCCACCCAGAAGACCGGGCTGCCCCCTGCTGCCTTGCTTTCTCTGATGAACCCCCGCTTGAGGTTCTTGTCGATGAAAGCGCGCAGATCCTCCAGTTCCTGGTCTGACATGGCGTACAGCTTGGCTGGGGGTATCGTTGCCCCAGGCACCAGGTTGATCTGGCAGTCAAAAGGCCTGTGTGGAGGTAGGTGGTCGGACTCCGCTTCGCTGAAGACCTCCTGTAGGTCCCAGTACGGCTTGGGTATCGCCTCACCCCCTTTGACGTGCATGGTGGCCACCGTGGCTATCGGAGGCCCCTCCCCTGGTTGGTGCTGCATGCAATGTTCCAGACAAAAGTCCGACCCAAACGTGATGCATCTCTGGTGCCAACTTATGGAGGGGTCGTGGCGCGCCAGCCAGCTCATTCCCAAAACGATGGGGGGGTCTGAGATGGTCGTGACGTTGAAAGCCAGTGTCTCTGAGTGCCTTCCCACTGTCATTCTCATGGGGGGGGGGGTTTGATGAGTGATGGCCCCTCCCAGCAACTCTCTGCCATCAATGGTGGCCACATGCAGGGGAAAATCCAGCTGCAGAAGTTGGATCTGGTGCTCTTCTGCAAAGTTTCTCGAGAAGAAGTTGGCTGAGGCACCACTGTCAATTAAGGCGAGGACTGTCAGGGGATAGCCATTTGGGAGCGTCAGCGTGACTTCTAGAACCACTCCTGCTCTGGGAGGGGTGGGCTGGCTCTGCTCCTCTCTGTGCGGGTGGGCGGGCTGGGGCTGTTCACTGCTGACTGTGCCTGGCTGCTGCCCCTTGTCTCCTGCAGCCAGGCTGTCTCGTTTCCCTGCTGTGGTGCTACGTCAGTGGGGGGAGGTACAACCGTTCCCGCCTTTCCTTGCCACTCTCTGCGATGAGGGCAGTCTCTGACGCGATGCCGGGGTGAGTTGCAGAGAAAGCAATTCCCGCCTCTTCCCTCCTTGCGTCTTGGCGCCGCCGGGGTTTGAAAAGCCCGCGCGCGTGCTCCCCCGATCTCCATCGGTTCTGGCTCTGGGCTTGGTCTGGGCGGGTCTGGGGGCGGTCCCTGGGGTGGGGTTTGGTGATGTGGTCTGTCCTGAGAGCGTGGGAACCAAGGCTTTGCTGCGCGCGTCGCTTGTTTGTCATACCATCTGGATTCCTGTCTCACCCCCACCGCTAGCGCCGCTTTGCTGAGCTGATCCATAGTCTGCGGTCTAGGACCTCTTGCCAGCTCATCCTTAACGTCTGCATGCAAACCCAGGTAGAAGGCTGATTTCACTGGCTCACTGTTCAGATCCCACCCCAGTTTGTGCACCAGCATGGTGAATTTCGCCCAGTAGTCCCTAACTGTCGATTTTCCTTGTGTTAGGTCATGAAGCTCCTGTTTAGTGGCCTCCATTTCACTGTCGCTAGCGTACATTAATTTTAAAGCTTCTAGAAATAAAGTTGCGTTCTTCATGCAAGGATTTTTTTGCGCGATGAGCGGTCTTACCCATTCCCGGGCGGCCCCCGTCAAATGCTCTATGATAAAGTAGACTCTGTGCGCGTCATCTGGGAATTCTGCTGCATGCAATTCCAGCGCATAATTTATTTCTGTCTCGAATCCGAGGTACTCCCTCGGGTCTCCGCTGAACTTGGTGACTAGGCTCTGTCCCCTTCTCACTTGGACTAGCTGCGGCTGGGGTGCCCCCCCACCCCTAGCGGCTTTCTCCTCTTCCAACTTTTTCTGCAGGTCTAATACCATCACCCTTAGCTGTTTCTCAGTCTCCTCTTTTGTCCTCACCTGGTCCACCAGCTTGTTCAGCTCCTCCTGCGCCCCTCGCGCTTCCTCCTGAGCGGCATGCAATTGCTGCTGTGCGTGCGCTGTGAGGTTCTGTAGCTCCTGCTTCGCTGCTTCGGCCTCCAGCCTCCAATGCTCAGCCTCTTGAGCGCTCATCGCTGCACTCCAAAGTAGCCAAAAAAAGATTCGGGAGTTGCTGTCAGAGGCCCTGGTATGGCTACTCTAGAGTAACGACTCCAGCATGGTCTTTTAAGGCTTTTATTAAGTGCTGATTATTTACAGTGTTCAGAGCAATAAAAATGCATCCTTAAGGTGAGGTGTCAGAACTCCCGAATGGCGATTGGCGCGTTTTCTTCCAGCACCACAACTTTGGCAGACCCAACCTCTTCCCCCTACGTTTGCGTCGCAATTCGGGAGTTGGGGGGATTGGCCTCCCCCCCGTGCGTCCAACTTCCTGTCCCACCTGAGGCATGGGCTCCACAACCCTGCCTGAGCCTCGGACACCACTTCCTGACTCTCCGCTGGAGGCAGAGCTCTCCTTACTCTCTCCAGCGCTTGGTGATGGGCTGGAACTTAAGATGGGAGGGACTTCCCTGTATCCCTCGTCCCTCACACTCCGCTAACCTGGAAGAGTTACCTTTGCCCCAGGATGAGAACAGAAATCATGTGCCGGTGGCACAGCGGCAGCAAGAAGCCCCCACTAGCGAAAGCACGCCTCTAGTTAAGAACAGTTTCAGGTTAAGAATGGACCTCCAGAGCAAATTAAGTTTGTAACTAGAGGTACCACTGTACCCCTAAACATTCTTTTAGGGGGGAAAGGACCGGAACCAGTAATTCATAAGAATGAAGCCGTAGCATTTCTCCCTCCCCCCGACCTCCGTTGCATAATAATGTAAGCAGGAATTTCAGAAATATTTCTGATGGTGCCCGCTTCCTCTTCTGCAGCAGTGTTGGTTTTGAGCCACAGATTCTGTTAAACAAGATGCATGGGGCGCGATGAGATTTTGTGCTTTGCACAAACCATCAGGTCAGATTTTGCCTTGAAACGGGCTGGGGGAGGTGGGTTGTAATGTCAGATGGGTGGACTATACCTGGATTTCTATAACCCTCGGTGCTTTGTTTAGAGGGCTTCAAGCAACTGTCAAGAGAGATCAGAAGGACTTACTTATTGTTTCTCAACTCGTTTCCCGTTTTGTTTCTTTTCCAAAAACTGAAAGTAGCTTTAGACTGGGGGTGGGGTGCATTTTTATTTTTATTTAGCCAGATAAATGGTTGAAAGTGGACAGAAACAATCAGAAACTCTGCCCCAACCTCAAATGGCACCAACGACTTCAAGTGTGTTATAACACCAGGTGAGTACAACAGAATCACCCCCCCCCCAGTGCAATGGAATTACTGACATTCTAAGGGTGGATATTCCAGATTGCATAGGTAAAAAGGTAAAGGAATTACCCCAGTGCAATGGAATTACTGACATTCTAAGGGTGGATATTCCAGATTGCATAGGTAAAAAGGTAAAGGACGCCTGGACAGTTAAGTCCAGGTGTTGCGGCGCTAACATTCCTTTAGAAACCGTAGAGGTGCAGGGAGCTAAAATGGAATGTTAGTGCACGAGCAATGCTGCTTTAAGCTTGCTTGTAAAAGGTAAAAAAAAAAAAGGTAAAGGACTTGGACAGTTACCGTAAGTCCAGTCAAAGGTGACTATGGGGTTGCAGTGCTCATATTGCTTTCAGACCGAGGGGGCCGACGTTTGTCCACAAACAGCTTTCCGGGTCATGTGGCCAGCATGACTAAACTGCTTCTGGCGCAACAGAACACTGTGACGGAAACCAGAGCTCACGGAAGTGTCTACCTTCCCGCCACAGCGGTACCTATTTATCTACTTGCACTGGCGTGCTTTCGAACTGCTAGGTTGGCAGGAGCTGGGAAAGAGCAACGGGAGCTCACCCTGTCATGGGAATTCGAACCGTCACCCTTCTGATCAGCAAGCCCAAGAGGCTCAGTGGTTTAGACCACAGTGCCACCCGTGCATAAAGTGAGCTTGTTAACAATCCTGGAAATTGGGGGTGCCAACTCGAATAAACTAAAATATTCAACCCCTGTTAAAAAATTTATAGGGGAGCTGAAGACTCCCCTATAGTTGGCTCCCAGGCTGGCAGCAGTTCCCATTGAACTATCGGTGGCCATATTTCAAACAGTGAAAATCTAGACAGAAAAGTTGTTGAGCTTGCTTCGGCAAAATCGCAAGAAAATAAAATAAAATTGCTGTTATGTCTGGATTTTTCCGGACATTTTACCACAAGGACTAGACTATTTATGTAACTACTCTACCTGCTTCATACATCCTGAGTGCAGACATTTAAAGCACATTCATCGCACCCACCAATACACACACACACACACACACACACACACACACACACACACACACAGAGGGAATCATAGTTCAGGGGTGCTGGGAATTATAGCTCTGGCCAGGGATCAAATACAGTTCCCAATATTCTTTGGGGTAGGTGGGTGGGATTTCAGATGGCTATACAGTAACAAAAGATCTTCCGGATTGAGATTCTACCGGTACACATCATTTGCTAACCCTTTCACTGCCTGCTAGAGGAGTAGAATCTCCATCTAGAACAAAGGGGTGGTAGCAGTGATTTTTTTCCTGGGGGTATGCAGGGTTTTGCATACCCTAAACATTTGGTGGATTTTTGTACTTTTGTCCATTTACTGTATTTATTTCCCCTGATTTGAACTACAGTATAAAATGGTGGTTTTCTTGAATCAAAATGTGAGCACCCCTAAACTTTTTTTAAAAATAGAAAAAAAGCACTGGGTGGTAGGAATACTGAGATAATCATTCCTTTGCAAAACAAACAAACACACAAACAAACAAACAAGAATTGGTGGATGTTATGTGCTAGCAACTCTTTACTGTCTTGTGTAGTTTTACCCTTACGTTGATTAACCTATATGCCTTTGCTACAATCTGAGGTCAAACCTGCATTTTCCAGAACATGAAAAGTGGCATGAAATTGTTGCAGTCAAGATAGCCATATTTCGAAAAGCAGGATGCCCTGAAAGTTGTTGAGCTTCTTTTAGGAAGCTTTTTTCTTTTTTTTTCTTTTTAGGAAGACCCCCAAAGTTGTTGAGCTTTTTAAAGGAGCAACGCCTTTTGGAAATCCCCCCATGTCAATTCCACCTTTGAAGTCCCAATGATGTCTGGGAAATCCGGACGTATGGCAGTCCTAGTAAACACATCCTCGCCCCCTCTCTGGTGCGTACAGGAAATAAAAAATGCAATGAGAAACAAAGCGAGGGGAGCAATGACCACTGTATTTTAAGCAGCTAAGGCATACATAGACCAAGATTTTTCCCCAATTGCCCAAATTGGTCATGGATTATGGGAACTGTGGTCCAAAATATCTGGAGTGCACCAGGTTGGGGAAACCTCTCATAGAAGCAAGGTCATGTGGAAAAGATCCTCAGAATATGCCCTTAGTATTCTGGTGTGTTCTTCTATGGTCCATGTTTTATTTCATTTATTTATTTATTTATTTATTTATTTATTTATTTATTTTTAAGGGAAACACCCAGAGTTTTTTTTAGACACCCCCCAAAGTTGTGGAGCTTTCTTTAGTACAAAGGTTTTCGAGTTATGCAGCTTTTCATCTTCTTTTGGCCTTTTTGTCACAATTGCTGCTTTCCCAAGATGCTTGCCCTATTTCAGGGAAATCGTCCGGGACACCGTTTTTGGAGGTGTGTCCTGGAAAATAGGGACACCCGGCAGCCCTAGTGAACGGTTATCTACCTTGCTGAAACAGCAAGGACGATAAACTGGCCTTCAGGCAGCTAGCCAAACAGGATAAAATTTCAGTTCAGATTTATGGGAAGTTGTTGTTAGTCGGGGGGGGGGATCTGGTTTGGTGAGTTTGAAGGCTGGGAGTAGACAAGAGACAACCTCACTACTGTTAAGAAAGGGAACTGTCGGGGCGGGGAAGGCCTGAGACCGACATTTCCCACAGCTTCAGCAAAAGAGGCAGAAGACTTAAGTTCTGGAAGCGGAATAGCTTAACTTTAAGGCTTTATGCCCAGTCAGGAATTTGGTCTAACCGATTAGCGCTCCTTTTCGCCTTTCTGGAATGCGTCTTTCAGGCCCCTGAGAAGGGAGGGTATTTTTTCTTTTCTTTTTGGGTTGGCTCATTGCAACTTTTTCGCCTTTCCAGTCTCCAGAAAATTGCCAAAGGAGGAGGCGACCGGTATCTCAACACTTCTCGTCTGAACAGGCCAACACACCAGCAAATGCAAAAAGATGCATTAGCTTGCGGTCCAGATTTTCCAGATTCCTGCAAATGCTACTAAGCTGACATTCCGTCCAGGTAGGCACACTTCTTGATGCTGTTGTGTGCACTTTGGGGCTCCTGTCTGCTCCTCAAACTACGCTTTCCATTCTTTTATTTTTAAGTTTCCACTTTTGCATTCTTTTCCATTCTTCTGCAGCAGTTCTTTGAGACTTCCAGGACAGCCTTCCCTGACAGCTCTTTGGGCATCTTGCTTAGCTACATACAGTATAGTACCGTACCTTAATTCCTTCCCCTTATTTCCCATGTTCCCTTAAGTTTAATATTATCAGCTGCTGGTCACAAGGTATCGCCTACCTGGAATTTGTATCCAAGATCAAATTTCTGCAAGGTATTCCCTCCTCGTCAGCTTGTCAGCTTGATTTCTTATTTTCGATGCCATACTTGCAAGCTCTGCATGTTCCATTAGTATTCCTCTTAAGCTATGTTATTGGGATGGTAAGCTTCTTTTTCTTTTTTCTTTCTTGGTGTGTGTGTGTGTGTGTGTGAGAGAGAGAGAGAGAGAGAGAAGGTGGTGTTCTTTCTTTTGTTTTAAGATCAGAATCGGCTGACCTGCTCAACTCAAGCTTTAAGAATTCCTAAGTGAATAAACCCATCATTGTGCCCTCATCATGAATAAAGGGTTCAAAAGGTAAAAACCAGGACACCCCCAAAATGGTTGAGGTTTTTATTTTTTTGGAAACCACCAAAATTGTCGCGCTTCTGTTAGATAAACACCAAAGTTGCTGAGATTGTTTTAACAAAAACGCCCAAAGTCTGGACGAGTGGCAACCCTAAATTAGAGCTGAATGACAATGTATCTATAGCATTGTATTATAAGAAGAAAAACACACCCACCCCAAACTGTTGAGATTTTTAAATATATTTTTTAGGAAAACTCTGATTGGCTTGCCTGAGATTCAGGACAAAGCGCTGCAAATCCCCCCCCCATCAATTGCACCTTTGAAATCTGTATGGCAGCACAAACAAACAAACAAACAAATAAACAAATCCCTTTAGATCAGTACTAAACCCCGATATTAAATCAACAGTGAAAATAAAGTAATGCTTGGTGTGTTAACAAGATAATGAATATCCTTTCTCAGGGTTAACAAAATACTTAACAGCTTGTTTCATAGAACAAAATAGCCTTGAAGCTTATTATTATCTGAGATCCTAACCCCAGCTTGGCTGCGACTATGCCCCATTGAATTCATCAGGACTGCATGTGAGTAAATGTGGTTATTAGTACTGCACTGTGATTTAAAAGGGGGGGTGGATTTTTAAAATATTTTTTACTACCAGGCTTGCTCTGACCGATCCATTTGGTTAGAAGTGACTTTGGCTGCAATCCTGCACAGCATTAGATTGTACTTATTATGCAAGCTTATTACCAAGTAAATATTTATATGATGGTCCTATAAAATCCCAAGGTCTCCAGTATGACCAGGGTAGGAACTGGGCTATCCTTATATAGATTAATTGTATCGTTTATTTCCAGTTTCCCGAATTAAAATCCTAACAGGAGGAAGGCAAGACAATGATTAAATCTAGATAATGAGCATTATTTCATCTCAAAACATGCCCTTAATTCTACCCCATCTGGTAATTGAGGTCATCTAAGTAGTGTTTCTGTACAGAAATGTTGGCTCTAGGAATGTTTTGGATCTCATAGCAGAGTTCTCGGTGAGCTTTCCTGCCTTCCCCCCTTTCAAGTTATCTTGGACAGTTGCATGGCATGTGCCCTTTTTGTTTTTTCTGTTAAAGAAAAGACATTGAGCTTACTTGATTTCAGGGGGGAAAGAAAACTATTTGGTCTGTTGCAACAAGTATGTAGCAAGTCGTTCTGCTGTTATGAGTCCTGTGATTTCCCGAGTTTTTGCAACCTTCTTTTCCCTCCGTATGCAAGTGTGGGGATACAGGTGCCAGATTTGCAAGGGTGAAAAGATCATGCGCCGTTTAAGCAGAAACTTAAAAACTGAATACTGTGCAGCTTACACTGTGGGAGAGGAAAACAAGATAAGAGCAAAAACATGCTGTTTCTTATACTCCCACCCCCCCTTTTCCTGGGAGAGCTTTGTGGGCAAAATGAAAACGCTGTCTAAATATAAACAGAGAAGGAAATGTTCCTGTGTGTTTGTAATTCCCCCCACATACTTGTATTTTCTATACAAGTTAACACAGAGGTGGTAGCAGCCCAATCTACCATTATTGTGTGATTTCAACCCATTGATTTCAACCCACTGCAGTTTTTACTTGTGACGAAAACATTACAAAAGTAATGCATTCATCTTGATTTTGACAGGGTTGACTAGGGCCGATTGGATTCTGGTTAAGTGTCCGTTTGTGAAAGCTTCTGCGTGCAATTGTTTCACCCTCTCAATATGACTTTGGGACTGTCTGTCTTGTGAATCAAAGAGGCTTCAGATTGAACCCATTTTGTGGAGCATATGTTAGGGCATATGCCTGGTGAACTTCTTTACAAGAAGTTCTGCGGGCGTCTCTGACCTTCTGGTGTGAGGCCAGGTCCTTGGAAAGCAGCCCACTTGCCCCAAAAGCCACGTCATGTGTTTGAAAAATGGCATGCAGAACGAGATGCCTCGATTCCTGTGTCCTGTGCAAAGAGGACAGTGTGTCCTTTAGGGTTTTCTAAATTGTGTTTCACAAAGCGCTGCTGCAAAAAGAGCTACTGCTTCTCCTCTGAAAAATATTCAGGCAATGATTTCAACAGCAGATTCACCTAAGAGTTTGTTCTGCCATGATCTGAGCAATTGTAGGAAGCCACGTTGTCGCTGTTAAGGTATATTCATATGAGATTATTTTATTGGCTTTGGGTATTTTGGGTACTTGGGTATTTTATTGGCTTTGGCGTTTCCGTGCGCTGCTCTGGTTTGCCAGAAGCGGCTTTGTCACGCTGGCCACATGACCTGGAAGCTGTACGCCGGCTCCCTCGGCCAATAATGCGAGGTGAGCGCCGCAACCCCAGAGTCGGTCACCATCATCATCATCATACCATATAATATATAATCATATCACACATCCTTCATAAAAATAAAACTGAGAAGTAATAAAACTATCAGTAAAGTGGAAGCTGTTTAATCTGATAGATTGGGTTGGTCAGGGTTGGTTGAAAGATAAATCATTGGCTGATTCTCAGTCAATGATCAAAGATTGCTGGCACTTTTACTAACAATTTGCTAAGCAAGGCCTTTCTTATTTTCTTCTGTAAGAGGGGAGATCCAGGATCACTTAATACATGTGAATTACGCCTTAAAACAATTTAGAGATCCTGTGGATTTTATTTTGAGTTTTGTTTTGGTAAAATCAAAATACATTGGTGGATCATGGAATACTAGAAAATAACTAGATCCTACAAGACTGAAATCACCCCACCTGTAATGATTAGCTATTATTCTGCAAGCATTTTATCAGTCTCGTTTTGTATTTTAAACAGCTTAATTTGTAAACCTAATTAGTAATGGACTTGCAACGATCTATGGCTGGTCTATTAAACAGAACTCTTGTTCATCCAGACTTCCAAAGAGCCAAATAATCTGTGTGTCTCCTTCTCCTACCCATCACCCCTTACTTCACTCCTGTGGTCAGAAAAGGTTGTACATCTTTCATTTTACCTTTGATCTGGCTGGCTGGGTAGCATGTTCTGCTGGAATTGTCCTGCCTCTGCTGGAGGCAGGAGAAAACCGATAAATTCCTCCCGGCTGCCCTGTTCTCGAGCTACAATACAACCATCAGATAACAAGCCCCTTAAATCTCTCCCCTTTCTGTTGTAATTGCAAGCCGGAGGTAGGCGGGTCTAGATCCTATTTACCAAACCCGGCAGCATTCCAGCAGAAGCTCACCTTGCCAAATCAGCTCCAAGTTCTAAGTTATGATGTAAAGAACTAACATTCCTTTAGAAACCGTAGAGGTGCATGGAGCTAAAATGGAATGTTAGTGCTCTTCAACATGCACAAGCAATGCTGCTTTAAGCTGCTTGTAAAAGGTAAAAGGTAAAGGACTTGGACAATTAAGTCCAGTCAAAGACGACTATGGGATTGCAGCGCTCATCCCGCTTTCAGGCTGAGGGAGCCGGCGTTTGTCTCAGACAGCTTCCTGGGTCATGTGGTCAGCAGGACTTCTGGTGCAACGGAACACCGTGATGGAAGCCAGAGCTCACGGAAGCGCCATTTACCTTCCCACTGCAGCAGTACCTATTTATCTACTTGCACTGGCATGCTTTTGAATTGCTAAGTTGGCAGGAGCTGGGACAAAGCAACGGGAGCTCACCCTATTGCAGGGATTCGAACCACCGACCTTCTGATCAGCAAGCCCAAGAGGCTCAGTGGTTTAGACCACAACGCCACCCATTTGCTTGTATTACTTTGAGCCAATAGAGGATCCTGCAAAGCAGTTGGGGATAGCAGAGTCTGTATAAACCAGGTCTTGTTCCATTTCACCAGGTTTTGTGCAATCTACGTGAGCGAGACACTGGGCACCTTTGTAAAAAGTACGGTAATCTGACACACTGACTGCAAAATACAATTTGCAATCTAATTTAAAACGACGACAACAGCACCATGGAGGAAGTGAAAACTAGGAGGGAAACTTCCATTCCCATCAGAGAAGAAGGATTGTGCAAGCAGGGTGAAAGAACGCACTTGGTTTTCTCTTTCGTGGCCTCTAAATGAACTGCCCAGGGCGCATAATGCAAAGAAGAAACCTGGAGGGTGGGGAAATGCAAAGTGAATCCCAAAGCACATCGAGATGCCATGCCTTCTTTCAGAACAGGGCTTTCTGACTCCTTTACTGCTCCAAGCTGGGTAGGAGCCACTGCCCTCCAAGTTCAGTCAACCCTCCTACTAGCTTGTCTTTTTGTTGTTTAGTTGTTTAGTCGTGTCCGACTCTTCATGATCCCATGGACCAGAGCACGCCAGGCACTCCTGTCTTCCACTGCCTCCCGCAGTTTGGTCAGACTCATGTTGGTAGCTTCGAGAACAATGTCCAACCATCTCCTCCTCTGTCGTCCCCTTCTCCTTGTGCCCTCCATCTTTCCCAACACCAGGGTCTTTTCCAGGGAGTCTTATCTTCTCATGAGGTGGCCAAAGTATTGGAGCCTCAGCTTCAGGATCTGTCCTTCTAGTGAGCACTCAGGGCTCATTTCCTTCAGAATGGATAGGTTTGATCTTCTTGCAGTTCATGGGACTTTTTACTTACAGCCAATTGTCTTTTTACAGCCAATCCAGAACTGGCACAACCTGCTAGCTACTCCCTCCTTAGTGTTGCCCTGTAGACTTCGTCTTTGGTGATCACTCGTAGCTTAGTAAGATTATCTTCCAAGAACACAGTTTTAACAGTGAGTCCGTACGTGACTGTGAAGGCCAATTCTGGATCCACACATCCTTCCACAGTGGGGACATAGGTTTCCAGGCGGGAGTTGATCACGGTGAGGGTTTGCCAAAGGTGCCTTCTTCTTAGCACGTCTCTCCCTTTTGTCCTGAGTTCGAGCATCTTTAAAGTCCACAACACCTTTGATAAAGGCTGTTCTCCAATTGGAGCACTCGCAGGCCGCTGTTTCCCAGTTGTCTGTGTTTATGCTACTTTTTAAAGATTTGCCTTGAGAGAGTCTTTAAACCTCTTTTGTTGACCACCAGCATTACACTTTCCATTTTTAAGTTCGGAATAGAGTAGTTGCTTTGGAAGATGATCATGATGATCTGCACAACATGACCAGTCCAATGAAGTTCATGTTGAGGAATCATTGCTTTGACACTGGATATCTTTGCTTCTTCCGGTACACTGATATTAGTTCACCTGTCTTCCCAAGTGATGTGTAAAAATTTTCAGAGACACCGTTGATTGAAGTAGTACTCATCAGGGAAGAAGATGGGGACAAAACTAGAATTAGCTGGATCCTTCCTATCATCAGCTCTTGGCTCCACATACTGTTGGGCTCCCTGGCTTCTGTCCCACCAGCGCAAATCGGCATCAGCCACCACTGCCACCCCACCCATTTCTTTTCAGATGGACATATCTGAGACTATCCTCCATTGCAAGGGGTTGGACCTTTAAGGTCCTTGTGACCCCTTCTGACTGTATGATTCTATGATTCTGTGATTCCTCCCACTTTCAAACAATCTCCTTCTACCCTCTCACAGGTCACAGGTCTGTTCTCTGGTAGAGTAAGTAAGGTCTGAGTTCAGATTAGGACTCACTTAGAACAGCTTCTAGAGCCTTGCATGGTAGAAACCTTTGCTCCGAGTGAGTATGGAGCATGAAAATAACCCTATCAGCACTTACCTGGAATTAAGACCAATTGGTCCCATAGGGTTTACTTCTTAGCAGACATGTTTGGGATTGTCCCATAAAAGGATGCTTACTGCTGTACAATAAAATATCCCCTTCTCAAAAAACTCTGAACTGGTTGCAAGGCCAATACTTACTTGCTTACTTACTTACTTAATATACTGGCCAATACCCAGGGGTCTCAGGGCAGTTTACAGAATAAAATCAAGGTATAAAACCACAAAATACATAATAAAAACAAAAACAACAACCCAATAGCCCCCCCCCAAAAAAAACATTTTAAAAGGGCATAGGATGTTGATCGGATCAACCAAAGGTCTGGTTAAAACGGAGTGTTTTGTGCCTAAAGGTGTATAATGAAGGTGCCAGGCAAACTTCCCTGGGGAGAAGTTTATTGTGTTGCCACCCTCCAGACCTCTCGTGGAGAGGGTACATGAAGGAGAGCCTCAGAAGATGATCTCAGGGTCCATGTAGGTTCATATGGAAAGAGGCGGTCCTTGAGGTATTGTGGTCTTAAGCCATTTAAGGCTTTATAGGTCAAAAACAGCACTTTGAATTGGGCCAGGAAACTAGTTGGTAGCCCGTGCAGTTGGACCGGGATCGGTGTAATATGCTCAAACCGTCTTGCTCCGGTGAGCAACCTGGACACTGAATTCTGCAGCAGCTGAAGTTTCCGAACTATCTTCAGAGGCAACCATACATATAACGCATTGCAGTAATCTAACCTTGAGGTTATTTTTACATGAGCTGCGGAATATGCATTTAGAACTTAATGGCAGATGCCCATTTCTTGCGGAAGGGGCTTCTTGCCGGGTGGGGGCAGAGCCACTGTTGTGCTAGCTCCCTGGCAAGTAGGTTGGCATAGCTTCCCAGGAGGGGAAGATGGCGGGGAAGTTGGCATGGTGCAAACACACTGCAGAGCCAATCTGGTGCTCCTGCCGGCGCTTTTTCACCATGCCGACCTCCTTGCTCCCAGTCAGCTGCACTGATTCATCTGCAAGCTAGCGGAGCGCCTCCCCCTCATCCATGTAAGAAGCCACTTCTGATTCCTGGGATATATTGAAATATATTGTTGATCCTACTCCTTCTTCTGTAGGTGTTGGTGCTTCTTCTACTTAGCTGCAATATTTTAGTACGTTTGCTATTGTAACTTGGGGGCCACTTGCCACTGTAGCTTCTCACTCACAAAACTTGCAGTTGGTTACCTGGTGACCCATCTACCTTTCTGCCACAAACTGCTTTCATGGTCTACTCTGCTGTGATTGCAAAGGGCTGAGAAATTAAATGGTTCAATACGGGTAACAATATATTTTTAAAAAGCTTTCCCCCCCGAATAATTATGATTGCAATGGTTGGAGTGACAGCTGGTCAGATGTCAAGGCTTGTCTGCTTCCCTGATTTTCAGTCTGCTTTAAAAGACAGCTGAAGCATATTGCATACATTTCTAAGGTATTTTCCCAAGTAAACTCCCACCATTATTCTTTGGCAAATAATTGGAGGTTTAAATGCTTTCAAAATGGAGAATAGGTTCCGTTTTCCTTCTGCTTAGTCAATGCAGCCGATGAGCCATTTGAGTCATGCCTGTACGCATTTGAATAGTCTCTCCACGAAACCACATTTTTATTTTTATTTTAAATTTCCTTTTGCTCTTAACTTATTTCCGACTTTTTACAATGTTATTGTTTGGTTTTATGCGCTTCTGTTGTTGTAAACTGCTATATTTTAATGGTACTGCAGTATGTAAATATTTTTTCTATAAATTAAAAAATGGCTAAAGCTTGGAAGGGCTTTGCTTTCTGCCATTGCAGAGAATCTGAAGTTTTCCTGCACACAGTAAAGTGGTACCTCGGTTTATGAACACAATTGGTTCTGGAAGTCTGTTCATAAACTGAAGCGTTCATAAACTGAAGCGAACTTTCCCATTGAAAGTAATGGAAAGTGGATTAATCTGTTCCAGACGGTCCACAGAGTACTTAAACTGAAGTGTTCATAAACTGAAGCGAACTTTCCCATTGAAAGTAATGGAAAGTGGATTAATCCGTTCCAGATGGGTCCGCGGCGTTCGTAAACCGAAAATTCGTAAAATTCGTAAACCGAGGTGTTCATAAACCGAGGTTCCACTGTATTACTTAATTTGTATCTAGCTCCAACTTCCATAGGAGAGTGGATAATTTGTTTCCAAAAATGTTTTGAAATGCAACCATTTCTGAACTTCTCTCTGAAGGCTGAACAATTTGACGGAAGCAAAGCCAAACCAGTTCAAAGAGCTGAACAGTTAATGCCCATGTCACCACTTTTTGCTTTCAGAAACAGAAGCAAAAATTGTTTGCCACTTATATACTGGTTCCCATCCAAGAGAACCATCAGGTCTGCAGCTGCTGAGCTGTACCAATAATGTACCAATAATGTACCTGGACTGCCCACTGGCCTGAAGATACTCTTTATTGAGCATTCATCTTGATTGACTTTCAAGGAGATGGTTGGCTATTTAGTTCAGATTTAAACAGCGGGTGGCGCTGTGGTCTAAACCACAGAGCCTAGGGCTTGCCAATCAGAAGATTGGCAGTTCGAATCCCTGCGACGGGGTAGGCGCCCTTGCTCGGTCCCAGCTCCTGCCCACCTAGCAGTTCAAAAGCACGTCAAAGTGCAAGTAGATAAATAGGTACTGCTTGCACAAGACTTCCAACCAACTATAACCATGAATTTGTGACTGAACCCCATCCGAAAACTGAGACAGGCCAGAAGTGCCCACTTTGTCCTGCTTTGACCTCACTGCTCCGATGGCAGCATAAGAGAGGAAAAATAAACAGAATCGAATAGAATCGTTGAATTGGAAGGGAGCGCAGGGGTCATCTAGTCCAACCCCCTGCGATGCAGGAAACTTTCCCCGAATGCAGGGATTGAACTCACAACCCTGAGATGAAGAGTCTCATGCTCTACTGACTGAGCTATCCCTGATGGAATGTGGTGGCATAGTTTTGCCTTTGGACTCATTCACAATTTAAGCAACTAAAAATATTCCAACATAATTGCCAACAAACCTAAGGTAAGACCTTATTCTCCATAAGGCTTTTGCAGTACAAAACAGAAACCCCCATAGCTAGTCAAGGACTACTTTGAACTGAAGTATGCTTTTTCCTGAAGGGGACCTCTTGTTTTTGCTATTGCTTGGGGTGCTGGGAACATAGCTGCCAAGTTATCCCTTTTTTAAAGGGATTTTCCCTTATGCTGAATAGGCTTCCTCGCGAGAAAAGGGAAAACTTGGCAGCTATGGCTGGGAACGAGACGGTGGGCCTTTGCTCTGAACAGGAACAGAAGCAATTTTAAAAATAATAAGCCAAGCACTTGATTTAGTGACTGCCTTGGCAGGGGAATGATTGTGTCAGAATAGATAGTACTCAAAGCTGCCCTTAACTCTGTAAGATTTGCATGCTTTCTTGGTACGAATAAGACTAACAAACAGGGAAGGGGGATTGGAATTAAATTCAGCATAACAACCCCCCCACCAGGTTAAAAATAATAATTATCCATATAATAAGAATCTTAAAAAATATTCACCGAACAGGAAGCATATCATATTCTCTGCCTCCTGCAGCAGCAAAATTGCAAGTTTGGACTTTGGAGCCTTAGGAAACTTTGTTTTGCCTCATTAACTGTGTGACTTTGGAGTTTGCTCTTACCCTGCAGAGGAACATATGGGTATTTGTCTGGGTCTTAACAGTGAGTACACTCGCTGCTATTTACACTAGTATTAGAGCTCATGGTGGCTTATGTCAAGGTGCAGAATAATATAGATTTTGAAAGGGCCACGTTGTATTTGGACACGAGAATGGGTGGAGGAAGCAGGCAGGAGAAACCTTCCTGTATACTGAAATTTTTGGTGTTCAAAAAGAAAGAAAGTAAAAGTTTGCCTCCTCCAAAACATGAGTAAAATCCACAACATAACATTGAAAGCCTATTCCGTGTGCATTCCTTCTCCTCAAAGAATCAAGGGAACTGTAGTTTGTGCTGAGCAGGATCCTAGGATTCTTTGGGGTAAACCTTGACTGCAAAAGTGATACAAATGTGTTTTAAAGCAAGCATCTTCAACCTTCTAAGACACAGGACCCACTTTTAACCGAAATATACAATTGAGATCTGTTTCTTAACCTTAAACCCTGCATTTGGCCACCTCATGAGAAGAGAAGACTCCCTGAAAAAGACCCTGATGTTGGGAAAGATTGAGGGCACTAGGAGAAGGGGACGACAGAGGAGGAGATGGTTGGACAGTATTCTCGAAGCTACAAACATGAGTTTGACCAAGCTGCGGGAGGCAGTGGAAGACAGGAGTGCCTGGCGTGCTCTGGTCCATGGGGTCATGAAGAGTCGGACATAACTACACAACTAAACAACAACAACCCTGCATTTGCACAGTGGCAGAGTTCCTGCTGTCACCCAGCTTGGATCAGGCCGCAACCCACTAGTAGCTTCTCCTGACCCACCAGTTTGTTATGAGAGAAACTGCTCCCTTTCCCTTATGGGGTATTCTGGAGCCCGTACAGAGTCCTTAAGTAGGTTCCCTATCAGTAGGAGAAATTAACAGAGGCCAACCAGAGTATATTGAGAAGCAAAGCGACTAGTACGGTAAGCCTGATCTTTATTGAAGGAACTGTTGCATCAGAGTCCCCACTCACCACATGCAGCAGGGAGGAGAGAACCCTGAACAATGGTGTGCAAGCCCTTATATAGACTTTTGAAATTGCCTGCCCTGGAGCCCAAGGCCAACCCCCAAAACATCATACGTACATACATCACAGAAGGAGGTGGCCTATAGCAGAGGAGGCAGTTTACAGCAGAAATCCTGTTTGCCAGCATGTCTGATAATGGTCACTGATTGCTTTACCTGGGCAGCCTGGCCATTCTTTTGTGATGGTTAATAGGTTAGTTCCTGAAACCAGGTCATAGGCTCACCCTATTCATACACAAATACACCCTTAAGACAGGATTTGCAAGCAAAAAGACAATAGGAAGACTTTCCCCATTTGCCTCCCTTACTGCAGAGGAATATCTGTGTATATAGGGGCTTAGAAAAGCAGAATGCTTCGTGCCCATACTCCTGGACATACCGAGAAGGATAAACTGAATTCGAGAGTTACAGGAATGTGGAAGGGAAGGAAAAACACGAGAAACAAAAATGCTGGAAGCAATGTAGGAACTGCAATTTTTAATAAAAATAAAAATATGCAAGTTGTGAAAGCTGGGGGTGCTGATAACTATTGGCCTCAGAGCAGCTGGCATGAAGAGGGGAATTCGCTATTTTCTTCCCTCCTTTGATTGCGAGGAAATCCCTCCCCCCCCAAAAAAAAGCTCGTTTGTGCATTGGGAGGAAATGCTGCCTTGGCACCAAAAGAAGGGCCAAGGCTTAGGGGCAAAACACATCCGGTTCAATACTCTCATCTATATCTCTTTGAAACCCTAATGAGCCGCTGCTAGGGATTGTGGGATATTCACCTAAGTCAGTCAGGGATGTGATTTGGTATAAGGCAGCTTCCTGCACTCCCGAAAGATGGAGGGAAGTATACTAAAAAATTACAGTGGGAATTCGAGGAGATGGAAAATGGCAACAACGTGTTCTCCACCAAGGAACAGTCCAACTTGAGAAAAATAAACACAGTAAGAATGAGTGCTGAAATACAACAGCAGTGCAACTTGCTTATTTTGAAGCAAGCTCCATGGATAATAAACAAGCAGACTTCAGCATCATTAAAATTGCAACCTGACTGTCCAAAGTTTCCATGCCATGCTGAACTGGGTGTGAGAAGATTGTTAATGACCATTTCTTTTTCTTTTTTGGTAAAGGCTTTTTATTGACTCATTATTACAGCACATACACGCATGACACTTAGAAAACAAACTACAAAAGAAAACACGAAATAAATGATAAACATATATCCATAAATCTGCAAGTATCTGCACATGGACTTATGTTAATGGCAATTTCTATGCTGCAAACTCGGTCAAAATATATATCGTTGATGCACAGAATCTCAAAAATAACCAGGCAGAATAAATCAAAGAAAGAGAAATGCAAGGAAAAAAGGCTCATCTAATGAGGTTATAAAGCAATAACTTATTTCCATAAGAATGCTTGCTGAAATAACCAATTCTTAAGTTGGTGCCTGACACTCATTGCAGATAATGCCAATTTGGTTTCACTAGAATCAAGAGATTCGGGGCCACCACACTAAATGCACAATTTCTTGTTGAAGATAGTCTTAACAGTGCCAGGCTCCATCAGACATGCCACAGTGGTGGATCACAAAGACTGGGCAGGGGTGTAAGGAATAAGGTGATATTTCAAGTAAATGTTAACTCTCTATGTTAACAATAAGACTATGAAGACAGACCAGTAGCATACAAAGGTGCTTTGTGTTGTCAGTGGCTAATGTCTGACAACACCCGTTCTGCAGAATTCTGTTCAAGGGCAGTCCCACATGGAGTCCATTGCAGCCATCTATTCTCAATGATAGATGGAACCACCCTAGCCGAACTATCATGATCCAAGAACCGTGCAGCTGGCAAACGAGCTGCAACCATGTTTAGAAAGAAGTGTCCGCATTATTCCGAGCATCGTCAGTGATGTTAGCAATTTTTGTGAACGTCTTTAGCCACAGCAGATAATGTAGAATTTATGCTCTGCATCTTATATGCCAGACTCTGCTCATGTATGACTGCTTCTGTCTGTGCTTACAAACGAAAAATTCAGCAGACCCATTTTATGGCTGTGCTTCCTTTCTTGTCTGAACTGGACTTTTAATGAAGGCTTTCTTATAACCGTAAGCAAACCGATTGTTCTTTGCCAATTCTGAGTTGAAGGAGTTAAATGAAAACATGTCTAATCTCTTTATCCTTGTCACACCACTCTGCTATGCAGTAATACACCAAAGAATTTTTCAGAAAGCAAAGGTTGGGGACATGGAATTGCTCTCTCTGTGGCTAAGGGGAGAAAGAAAATATGGAGCAAACTCCTGTCTGATTTCAGTGTTACCCGGTGAAGTATTTTAGGCTTACAGGGTTAGGCAGGGAGGGAGGTCAGTGTCTCAAAAACATCAGCAACTGATGGCTGATTCTGCATTGTCCGTTTTTAAAAGATAAAACTGCAAGACAATTTAGGGGAACTAGTAACAGCTTCTGGCTAATCCTTGGCATGGTAGTAAACCTGTGCAAACAACAGCTGAACCACTGCAAACTTGCAGAAGGAGTTAATTGAGCAGGGCGTTTCAATTTCCTTATGCAATACCTGCAGAGACACAGTGACACGTAGCACAGAGATTTTGCTTTCAATATAGGTTTTTCCTGCTCTCCACAAATAAATTTTCAGGTGTGTCAATGGCACTTTGCGACTGGATGGCACTCAAATCCAGCCCTTGTTTTATTTTTGTTCTGGAGCATGATCCCTCTGGAGCATGATGGGGTGGTGCTGTGGTCTAAACCACTGAGCCTCTTGGGCTTGCCAATCAGAAGGTTGGCAGTTTTAATCCCCGCTACGGGGTGAGCTCCCATTGCTCTGCCCCAGCTTCTGCCAACCAAGCAGTTCGAAAGCATACCAGTGTGAGTAGATAAATAGGTACTGCTGTGGCAGGAAGGTAAACAGCGTTTCTGTGTACTCTGGTTTCCGTCATGGTGTCCCGTTGCGCCAGAAGCCGTTTAGTCATAAGCTGGTCTCATGACCCGGAAAGCTGTCTGCGGACAAACGGCAGCTCCCTTGACCTGAAAAGTGAGGTGAGCACCACACCCCATAGTTATCTTTGACTGGACTTAACCATCCAGGGGTCCTTTTTTACCTGCTCCAAACCTGTGAAGCTCTTACTGCAAGGTGGCATCTGTTTGTTCTGCAGCATGAGTCTGAGTAAAATGTGCTCTGAGTAAAATGTGGTTTTACTCCCTGGAGAATAGTGGCCACAGAAATTGATCACCCCCTGTACTATAATTCAGTCCACTCTACAGCACCAATAATAGTGAATGCAGGTAGTGAGTGTTGGCAGAATTGCAGCCAGAATGAGGCAAAGAGCATGCTCAAGACTTACCAAAGTGCAACATGTGGGGCTGCCTCCACCCCAAAACCAGTCCACGCACAGTAGCCACAGAATATTGAGTACCAGTTACAGGGGAAATAGGGGAAGGTGTGGAAGGGTGGGTGGAAAACAGAATCTCAGAGGATGGAATGGATGGCAGGAAGCCTGGACAGGACAGGATAGGATACACAGATGCATTTTGTTGCCAGCTCCATTTCCCCACTCTTAATTCAGAGTTCTATGCTTTAGAAAACTGCTTTTCTTCAAATTGCACACATAGATGTTGAGTTTTTTGAAGATCTGAGAACTTTTAGCCATCAGTGCAAGAGGGCATGGGTGGGTCAGGGAAAAGGAACTAAAGCTGGACAATGTTTTGACACACTATGGGTTGGTTTTCTTTTGTTTTGGAACCTTTTAGAACCCCGATACAGTACTGGCTTCTAAAACTTTGCAGGTGCTAGAATCTACAATTGAGTAGAGTCCTTGGGCACAGAGAAGGTTGTATCCCTTAAGCAGCTTGGCTGAAATTGCAAGAACCCTTTATCCACCATGTGTGAATTCAAAGACAAGCAGGCTTCTCAGTTCTTTGATTTTTCAGGCCCAGTTGTGCATGCTTTGGCTTGGCGGCTGAAAGCCATGCATTTGACTTACGTGGGTTCCTTGGAGGCAGGTACCATACCTGGGATGAGTGTTGAAATTGTTTGCAGTTTATGCTGTACAGTGGAAGCACAATGAACATTTAACTTGTGCGCTTTCAGCTTTACACACTTAGCAATTTTTTAAGACAATAAATAAAAAGAGAACAGAAAGGGGGCGGGGGGGGGGGAAGACTTCGGCAATTCCACCTGCTATTGCACCCAATGCGTTTTCACAATACACGATTTTGACATGCGCTATTTCCAGAACATAAATTGAGAGTCGCTTGTATAACGAAATGGATTGCAGATCTAGATCTGCAGAGAAGTCTTGATTCTAGAATTGTTGCATGCACTTCTGATGCATTACAAACTTCTGTGGCTAAATGGCAAATCAAATCTATTACAATTGAAAGCTTAAAAACTACACAATTACCGGTAGTTAACTGGAAACACTGTCCCTGTAAGATAAGTTTTTTTCATTAAAGTGTGAAACAAGAGGGTGTGATGACTTATTTCCACATCTCTAGAGAGAGCTTCTATTTAAAGTTCCAGTTGTGGCGGATGACTAAGATTTCTCAATCTTTTCAACTATAGCATTATTTTGCTCAAAAAGGAAACAGTTTGATTTTTCTGTGCGTTTGGTGTCTGCCTTTGCAAGACTGCTAAAAGGCAATTGTGGTGAGCTTTCCTCTTCCCTCCTTTAGCTTAAGGAGGTATCTTCCAAATTTCTGGTTGCTGTATAATACTTTTCTTTTGGATTTAATGGGAGGCAGACTTCACTCTGAACAAAGCCCCTACCCCTGAGTCAAATCGCTGGGCCCACATCTTTTGAGCGCAGGTCATCAAAGTGCATCTCTCTTTTGCGGAGTGGCCGATCCAATTGCACTTTCTGCAGACAAGGCAGAACTATCCATTCCAGCAGATGCAGACTGGAAGGAGGAAAGATCAGAACAGTAAATCCCAGAGAGATACAGCAGGCGGCCTCCACTGTGTGTGTGTGTGTGCTGTGGGCACACAGAAAACAGACTTGTTAAAATCAATATATTTTGCATGGAACATTATCCATTCTCTCATTGTGCACTATAGTGCCCAGAACCAAACTCCGAGAATGACTAGTCTAAGGTTTGATTATGATGATGTTGATGTTGATGTTGATGACGACAACAACAACAACAACAACAACTTATTTATTTATACCCCACCCACCTGGCTGGGTTTCCCCAGCCACTCTAGGCGGCTCCCAACAGAATATTAAAAACACAATAAAACATCAAACGTTTAAAACTTCCCTAAACAGGGCTGCCTTCAGGTGTCTTCTAAAAGTCAGATAGTTGCTTATTTTCTTGACATCTGATGGGAGGGTGTTCCACAGGGTGGGCGCCACTACCGAGAAGGCCCTCTGCCTGGTTCCCTGTAACCTCACTTCTTGCAGTGAGGGAACTGCCAGAGGGCCCTCGGAGCTAGACCTCAGTGTCCGGGCTGAATGATTGGGATGGAGACGCTCCTTCAGGTATACTGGGCCAAGGCCATTTGGGGCGTGAAAGGTCAGCACCACCAACACTTTGAATTGTGCTCGGAAACATACTGGGAGCCAATGAAGGTCTTTCAGGACCGGTGTTATATGGTCTCCCAGTTCCAAGTATAGCTGCTGCGTTCTGGATTAATTGTAGTTTCCAGGTCACCTTCAAAGGTAGCCCCATGTAGAGTGCATTGCAGTAGTCCAAGTGGGAGATAACTGGAGCATGCACCACTCTGGCGAGACAGTCCGCGGGCAGGTAGGGTCTCGGCCTGCATCCCAGATGGAGTTGGTAGATAGCTGCCCTGGTTGCAGAATTGACCTGTGCCTCCATGGACAGCAGTGGGTCCAAAATGACTGCAAGGCTGCTCACCTGGTCCTTCAGGGGCACAGTTACCCCATCCAGGACCAGGGAGTCCCCCACACCAGCCTTCAAAAACCTTGATTGTTTCATGCTATTTTATTCAACGTGGGTGTGATTCTTATTGCAAAGGCTCATGTAAACCTCGCTAAATACTGGTAATTTGCCTCCAGAGTGAGACACAATCTTTTCTCCTACCTTGTACTTCTTCTGCTGTGCCACACACAAGTCCAAATTGCCAACTGGGCAATGAATGCTACCCATAGAGGTTCTCCAAGGATGCATTTCTCAAATCTGCAAACGCATGCCACATATCAAGACAATGACGTTCAGCAAAGTCATAATGAGATATCTGACAATTCCCTTGCATGAGATATAAGGTAGCACACTTTTGGTTTTATGCATTACTCCAGTGAGATTGCATGAGGAGAAACAGGATAGTTGGCAGGCCTCCATGTTTCTTGCCTAAAATCTTATCGAAACCCGAGTCAGTCCTGAATAAGTCTTTGGGAAGTGTGTTCTACTATTTTGCCATGCTTCAGAAGTCCCAGAACATAGCAGTGTGAACATATAATGCAGCTGATCTGCCTGGTCAAGTTGAGGAAGCTTAATTCGGTAAAAAAAAAAGGCACAATTTCCCAGGAACTATAGAATTCCCAGAAACAATTAGAAGAGGTCTGCCATCATCCATGCCAGGCATGTCCAAAGTCCATTTTGGGGGCCTATCCAGCCCACAGGTCAGTTTAATCTGGCCCCTGTGGCAGTTTATTTCCTGGGGTAAAATCCTAAAAGAAACTCAACAACTCCAACCCTAAAAGAAGCTCAAGAACTTCAATCCTAAAAGAAAGCTCAACAACTTTGGTTGGCCCTTTGGTCGACCCCCACGGCCCTTCACTTCATCATATCTGGCCCTCTTTGAAGAAAGTTTGGACACCACTGATCCATGTGGTTCATTCAGAAAAGGATTAGTTCAGTTAAGAGAAGGAATGATGGGGGACATAATCCCATTTAGGTAGCAGCCACACTCCTGTGGATTCCCTGAGGTCTCTCCCCCCCCCCCCCCATCCTTTATCTTGCAAGGAAACAATAGGAAGTGGAAATAACTCTGAGCAGAAAGTAATGCTGGAATAAAACATGTGGGGCATTGTGGTTCTGTTAGTCATTGCTTGTAATTAATCACCACTTCAGGTTTTATAACTGCAGAGATACTTTTAAAATTGTCTGCTCAGTTCTTGCTTTTTGTTTGGAAGTGGGAAGGCAATCTTGTTTAGGGAAGTTTTAAATGTTTGATGTTTTATCATGTTTTTAATATTCTGTTGCGAGCCGCCCAGAGTGGCTGGGGAAACCCAGCCAGGTGGGCGGGGTATAAATCATAATCATAATAATTATTAGATAAATTAGAAGATGATATGCCAGTTGCGGAGATGTTCATTTGCAGCACAGTCCTGTGTATCTTTACTCGGCAGCAAGCCCGGCAACATTCAATGGGACCAATTATTACCAGGTAAATATGCATAGTATCACAGCTTTCTTAGTATCTCCCAAGCTGCGGTTCTTTTAAAGCACTTATTAAAAATCATCCCTCCGTGTGCACAATAGTTCCTCATGCTTTAGTGTGATCAAATAACAGAACGCAGGGCAAGGCTATGCAGATAGAAGCATCCTTGACTTTTAGGGACACCAAGGGCAGGGAGCACATTGAATTCTTAGAAAAATAAAACACTGTACTTGGGGAATGATGTTGCATTGAGAACAAACTCTCCCGGATAGTCAGTGACCCAGTAGGGAATGCAGGCCATTCCTTTCAGGGTTCCTTGCCATATACCTTCTGTAAATATATACATTTTAGGGCCTGTATGCCCACAGTTGGAGAACAGCCTTTACCAAAGGTGCCATGGGCTTTGAAGATGCTCAAACTCAGGATGAAAGGGAGAAACAAGCTAAGAGGAAGGCACGCTTGGCAAACCATCACTGTGATCAACTCCCACCTGGAAACCTATGTCCCCACATGTGGATCCAGAATTGGCCTCCGCAGTCACTTACGGCCTCACTGTTAAGACCGTGTTCACAGAAGACAATCTTACTCGGCTATAAGGGATTGCCAAAGAAGAAGAAGACTTCTCCCATTATCCCCCTATTAATTTCCAATATGTCCCTTTCTTCCCCATGCAACTACTAAACTCAATTTTCACCTTCCCAATCTCATTTTTTAAGCTACCCCCTCTTCTGTTTTCTCCTTCACTCCCATGTCCATCACTCTTTATCCCCCTCCTGTTGTGCAACCCCACCCTTGCACACAAACCCTCTCCATGGATACTGCATCTTCTTCCTCCTGTACCTTGCAAATAGTAGGCATCCTTTTCACCTTTTGCCCAATGATGCCCTGCTTTTCTGAAAAACCCTTTGCACCCCCATTTTCAGCTTCACTCTGTTTTCCCCTCCCCTCACAAGCAGATCAGCCCTGTTTTCACCCCTGTCCCGTTCTGTGAAGACGAAGGATGTGGACCCTTCAAATATTCCATCGTACTTTACCCCAACCTCTGCCATCGTTCAAAGCCACTGTTTTCCCGCTTCACTGAAACTTCTGCCATTGTTTTAACACACCCCCAATTTTCCCCTCTCAGTGTTTCTTTTTCCTCACTCCTACTCCTCTGGTCCTTGCTATTGTGTAACCCGCTGTCGCTTTTGCTTCCCTACCTTGCTCAGATTTCATGCAAATTCAGGTTTGTTGATAAGGCACTACAGATCTTCCAATGCTGCATGGTGATGTTCTTACTTTGTTATTATATAGACAGACAGGCACCTCCCATCATCGTAACAGGAGTGCTTGTGAATTTTCAGATATTTTAGCATGTTCACAACATTCCCACCAGAGAAATTCCTGTTTTTGGTTTGCAGATGGGGGTGGGGAAATAAATTGGCAAGCAGCCTGCAGTCCTCTCAAACTTAAATTGCCAGTAGAGTAAGTGACTAATCCAAAGTTGTTTGGACAACTCTGGAATGCTTCCCAAAGTGAACATTTTAGGTTCTGCATGTAAGTGTGTGATACCAGCAGTATTAACTTTTAAGTAAAGAGCTTTGTTTTGAAAAATATACTACTTGATTTAGATGTTAGCTGTGAAACAAGGGTGGCCTAGGAAGGATTCCAGTGTGGGAATTCTTGCTTTGACAACTTAATTAATTTCCAGCAAAAGTATTTTCTTACCTTTCTGTTCTGGAATTGAAAAGTTCCAATGCCAGCTATAACTGGTTTAATTAAACATAGAAATCTATAATCCTGGCTACAGTTTCCCAAAGCAAGCAAGGTCCGTGTGTGTGTGTGTGTGTGTGTGTGTGTGTGTGTGTGTGAATTTAAAGAAACTGCAAGCTTAGTAGCCATGCATGTAAAATATTTGCTTTAAAAACCTACAGAAAAAGCTGTAAGACATATTCCACACTCAGATCCATTTTATGGCACTTTCTCTTAGGATCCTGACATCAAAGGCTGTAGAACTGGAATCATGGAGAGCTGTAAACGGCTAACCCAGTTTTTCCTGAAAAGTGGGCAACAATTTGTTGCAGTGGGAGGGGGGTATTCAATGTGAACAAACCTTTAGGCATTTCTTTTTAAATTCCATTCCCCTCAGGCACCTGTCAGTAAGCAGGAATAGAGACAACTGCAGGCTAGGTTGAATCCTATTTGCTAGTATTGGAGAAATGTGCATGCATAAATTGGCGACTTTGTGCCGGCTGCCTGTAAACATCAGTTATGGGTGTTTTGTCACAGTAAAAAAAAATACTAAAAATACTTTTAGACAACTTTGGAGTTTGTCTTCAAAAAAAAAAGCTCCACAATTTCAGTGGTTTCCTTTTCGAAATATGGCAACCCTAATAGCAGCTAATTTAAGATGTGTTGACCCATAAGAAAAGTGTCAGAATCTATACATATATAAGCCCAAATCACAAAATAATGCGCAAGGTTTAATGTTCCCCAGAAATATGCATAAAGCTAAAGGGTAAACAGAGTGGAGTGGAGTGGAGTGGAGTGGAGACCGGGGAGAGCTAGTTTGTGGTAAAGATACATGTCTGCATCTTACAAGAGTCTTAAGATGGAATGTGGGCAGAAGCTGCAGACATTCAAATGAGGTTTTCCCTGGTTTTTCATCTTCCAAGGAATCTGCCTGTTTTGCCTGAGGGTGGAAGCAAACTAGTCTGCCTGTATACAGTGGTACCTCGACTTACGAACGACTCGACAACCGAATTTTTCGACTTATGAATGGGGGTAATGGCTGCGTGCTTATGAATGGCTCGACATCCAAAAGAAAACCGCGGCGGTTTTAGATAGGGATTTTTCGACTTACAAATTTTTAGATAGGGTTCGACTTACGAATTTTTCTGTTTCCAATGCATTCCTATGGGGAAGTCACATTTCCAATGGCGTTTTTCAACTTACGAATTCTTCGACCTACGAAGGTGCCTTCGGAACAGATTAAATTAGTAAGTTGCGGCACCACTGTATTTCCAAGGATGAGCAATTTTCTTCCCCAAAGTGTAACTCAAAACCTCAAAAGCATCTGCAGAGTTTCATTTTAATGACTGCTACCTACTCCAACGTTACATCTTAAACAACCAATAGTTTTGTGACATCTCAGCAGCTATGGGTTGCATCCAATGACTGTCCTCAAAGCAGATCTGTTGAAATTCATGTTAATGCCTAAAAAGGTAAAGGTAAAGGACCCCTGACAGTTAAGTCCAATAGCAGACGACTCTGGGGTTGGGGTGCTCATCTCGCTTTACAGGCCGAGGGAGCTGGCGTTTGCCCACAGACAGTTTTTCCAGGTCATGTGGCCAGCATGACTAAGCCGCTTCTGGCACAACAGAACACCAAAACCTGAGCAGCGCACGGAAACACCATTTACCTTCACACCGGAGTGGTACCTATTTGTCTACTTGCACTTTTTGGTGTGCTTTCGAACTGCTAGGTTGGCAGGAGTTGGGACCGAGCAACGGGAGCTCACCCTGTCGTGGGGATTCGAACCGCCGACCTACTGATCAGTGGTTTAGAACACGGCCTGAAAGTGAGATTAGCGCCGCACCCCATAGTTGCCTTTGACTGGACTTAACCATCCAGGGGTCCTTCACCTTTTTTTTTTTTACATCTATCTGTCTATCTATCTATCATCTATCTATCATCTATGCCACTCAGAATAACACTTCATGCATCTGATGAAGCCAGACTGTAGCTCATTATTTATACCATAATGGGTTTTCTAGCCTTGAAGGTACCACAAGACTATTTTGTTAGTCTCCACCAGGAACAAACAAACCTGACTACCTCTCTCAAAATCCCATCTTCAGACCCTTACAAGATCCAGACTTATCTCGTCTTCCCAATCACACAACTGTTTTACTCCTCCCTTCCCTTACTTTGTTTGCCATCTAGCCTGATTAAGAATTCTAGAGATCTGGAAAGCTTGCAATCTATTAAACCCCTCAAATGTGCTTGTTGAAATGTGAATTATCTCCAAGGAGCTGAATGTTGAACCAAATACTATGCCATGCACTTTCCCCCCTCTTTTTCTCTTAAAAAGTTGTGGGGGTCCTTTCAAAGCCCAGTAGTTTCAAAGCCCAGTAGTTCTGCTTGCACTCACAAAAAGTCACTTTGTGGAACATAGCATAGACAACCCCCATGTTCTCAGTACACATCTCCATGTCTCTTCCGAAAAGCTGGTTTGCTTTTATTCTGACTTTGTTTTCCTACGTCTGACAACTCACATTTGAACCAAGGTCGGGTGTCGAAATTTGCCACTGCCTGAAGCATTGGTATAACAATGAAAGGAACGTTCCTGGGAGATAATCCATTAAATTAGGGAGTACTGGAAATCCAATTTAACACTCATCGCTAGGAAGATGAAACAAATTGTGACAGCAAGGATGTGGCATTGGAATGGATACCAAAATTAACCGGAGATCAAAAAGCAAAACCCTGAAGATAGATTGAGTGTCAACTCAATCTCCACACTTAACATAACAAAAACAAGTCTACCTGTGAGTTAGTAAAGTAAGAACGGCTTTGCAGTTACAAAAAACAGTCTACAGTGGTGATGGTGAATACATTCCTAAATGGTGCAGGGGGGGATTGAGGTGACTACTAGCCAATATGCCTATGTCCTGTGGAGGGGAAATCGATCTGACTCGTGTGCATGAATTGGCTGGACACCTGGATTCAAAATGCAGGGCTTTGCACAGTAGGAGAGAGCCCCAGGAGAGTTAAAAACACCCTCTGAGTTAACCAGCAACAAAGCATGGAATATAAGTTTCATTTTGCATATCCCATTTAGTCTGCCTCAAAACACTTCCCCCCCCCAGTAATGAGCTTATCATGCACTGTTAAGTAAGTTTAAAATGCTTTACAGTGGTACCTCTGGTTAAGAACTTAATTCGTTCCGGAAGTCCGTTCTTAACCTGAAACTGTTCTTAACCTGAAGTACCACTTTAGCTAATGGGGCCTCCTCCTGCTGCCACGCCACCGGAGCACAATTTCTGTTCTCATCCTGAAGCAAAGTTCTTAACCCGAGGTACTATTTCTGGGTCAGCAGAGTCTGTAACCTGAAGCGTTTGTAACCTGAAGCGTTTGTAACCCGAGGTACCACTGTACTTACTAAATTAAAAGGTCTGTTTCATATGTTATTCTATGCAGCAGCAAGGAGATCACAGGTCAATTGCTCCTGGGTGCAGAATACATCAATCAGTTTCAAATATATGGTTTTGTGGTTTTATATCTTGATTTTATTCTATAAACAGCCCTGAGACCCCCGGGTATAGGGTGGTATATAAATTCAATAAATAATTAAATAATTAAATAAAATAAGTAGTCTGAATCTTAAGCAAGTTCAGATACATCCATCCTGGTGGACTACATGGTGTGAAGAGAGACAAAGGAAGAGAAGCAGCTTCACTTCCTCTCTCATGGAAGCAAGGGGGCGTGGCCTAGTCAAGTTTAGGAACATAACTTTATGGTCTTAACTCTTTCACACACTAACTAGGAGCAATTTCCCACATGTCCTGCCTCCCCTTGTCAGTGGCAGTATGCCTCTGTTTATCAATTGAGGGGAGTCACCAGTGGGGAGAATAGGGGGGTTACCTATAGGGGCTTCCCATAGGCTTCTGGTAGACCCCTATTGAGAACAGGATGCCAGCCTACACGTGCCATTGGTCCAACCCAGAAGGGCTTTTCTTATGGTCTTAAAGTGGTGGACAATCCACCATATGCAACACCCCTCTGGGAACAAAGGGAAATTGGATCCAGTCGATCAAAGGCCATCTTACGTCACGCCTGTCTTGCCCTCATAACACCCTGGTTCAGGGCCAAACACTTGCTGCTACAGGTGGGACTGTCACAGGTTGCTAAAGTATAGGTATGCTGACATAGGTTTCTAAAGTATAGGTAAAAGGTAGAGGACCCCTGGATGGTTAGGTCCAGTCAAAGGCACTCATCTCCCTTTCAAGCCCAATGGAATGCAAGTGGCACTGTGGTCTAAACCACTGAGCCTCTTGGGTTTGCTGGTCAGAAGGTCAGTGGTTTGAATCCCTGTTGAGCTCCTGTTGCTCTGTCCCAGCTCCTGCCAACCTAGCAGTTTGAAAACATACCAGTTCAAGTAGATAAATAGGTACCACTGTGGCGGGAAGGTAAACGGTGTTTCTGTGTGCTCTGGTTTCTGTCACGGTGTCCCGTTGTGCCAGAAGCGGTTTAGTCATGCTGGCCACATGACCCAGAAAGCTGTCTGTGGACAAACGCCGGCTCCCTCGGCCTGAAAAGCAGGATGAGTGCCGCAACCCCAGAGTCGCCTTTGACTGGACTTAACCATTCAGGGGTCCTTTACCTTTTTTATAAAGTATAGCAGGGCTTCTATGGGAGCTAGAGGGTTTCCATGGCCTAACAAAACTCTAATCCATCAGCAGAGAGGAATTTCATTCCTAGCCACTTCCAGACAGTAGATTTGGACATCAGGATTTCTCAGTTTGTGTCCCTGCACCCAATATTGATCCCTTTTCTTTGTTACTAAGTGGAAGAGCTAATTGGTAGAAGGGTTTGTGGCTTGACTCCGGATAACAGACAGGATTCTAAAACACCTTGGGTATAGAAAAGGGTGTGTCGTTGTTTTTGCATTGCAATTATCTGCGATATTTGGGAAGCTTTAGATTACAGGAGTGATGCGATTTAAAACATGTGTTTAAATGAATTCCAAGTACTAAGCTCCGGTGCTGTTTACTCAGAGTGATTATGATTGACAGCTCAGAGCTGCTTACCTTGACAAGGTGAGAACTGGCAAAGGCACATCTCACGTTTTCCTACTGGAGAGACTTGTGGATGCATGAAATGGCTTCTATTCCAGCAGGTTACTTCATAGTGGAATTTACAAGATATAAAATCTCTCAACCACCCTGACCACTGACAGTCACATCCTTTACTGCCAACCTGACTACTCTTAGCTGTCAATCACAATCACTCCGAGTAATGCATTATACGTAGGGCTGTCTCTGAAGACGGTTCGGAAACTTCAGCTAGTGCAGAATTCAGTGGCCAGGTTGCTCACCGGAGCAAGACAGTTTGAACATATTACACCTATCCTGGTTCGACTGCACTGGCTACCAATTTCCAGGGCCAATTCAAAGTGCTGGTTTTGACCTATAAAAGCTTAAACGGCTCAGGACTCCAATACTCTATATGAACCTACCCGGACCCTAAGATCATCTTCTGAGGCCCTTCTCCATATGCCTCCTCCTCAAGAGGTCTGAAGGTTGGCAACACGAGAACAGGCCTTCTCTGCAGTGGCTCCCCATCTGTGGAATGTTCTCCCTAGGGATGTTCGCCTGGTGCCTTCGTTATACACCTTTAGGCACCAGGCAAAAACGCACCAGGCCTTTTTTGATCCGATTTACATCCTATGCCCTATGCAGTATATAAATTCAAACACAACAACAACAACAACAACCAGCATGAGAGCTTAGTACTTGGAGTTGCCAGAGGGTAGAAAGCTTAGTAGATAGCTCAGGACCAGCTTCAGCCCCCTAAAGTCTGTCGTGAAAATCCTTGCCAATTAGTGTAGAAAATACAGAGTTGGTGGTGCAGAAAAGTCTGTCTCTGTATTAAGGCAGCTTCTGTCCATTCTCAGACGGACTTCACCTCAGGTGTCAAAGGTTTTGAACCCAAAGTTGTCAACCCTAGGCCTCTATCCATTTTATTTCTTTTTTAAAAAAGAACATCAAATTAAATGACTCTAAGCTACGACTCATAAGTGTAACTGATACCTTGGGTTTCTTGCTATAGAATTAAGAACCGGTTTTGTAGCATACTTGATAGGCACATGTGATACACCCTCTTACCGGGTGCTTTTATTGGTCTTCAGCTTTCCCTTTTGCATGGAAAGTTTTTAATAAGGCTGCTCTGGGCAGAGCCTCTCTTAATAAACAGCAAAAAGAGTCCACATTGTTCTGCTGGGCGGGGAGGGGGAAGGCTCCCTTTTATTCAGCGAAGAAGCAAACAATGTTTTGGTCTCTTCTCCAAGTACCGGTATGTCTTGCGGTTGCCAGACCTCAGGCCGGGAACCTGTCTCAGGCCGTCTCAGTTCCACCATGGCAACTCTAGCATATGCCACACCAATTCCACCCGGTCATTTTGATACATTGTCACCCTATTTACAAAATTTAAAAATTCCCAAATACAGACACACTTTCACTTACGCGAGATTGAATATGCTGCCTTCGGCTGTACTTGAGGGTCAATTTACAAAAACCCTGGGAAAACACTTATGTCCATGTGGAGATGGTAGTATTGAATCAGTGGCCCACTTCTGGCTTGCACTCTTGATAAAGATTTGAGGAGTGAGGTTATTATTACCTCTCTACTATACTATATCTACCAGAGTGGTGCATGCTCTAGTTATCTCTCGCTTGGACTACTGCAATGCGCTCTACGTGGGGCTACCTTTGAAGGTGACCCGGAAACTACAACTAATCCAGAATGCGGCAGCTAGACTGGTGACTGGGAGCGGCCGCCGAGATCACATAACACCGGTCCTAAAAGACCTACATTGGCTCCCAGTACGTTTCCGAGCACAATTCAAAGTGTTGGTGTTGACCTTTAAAGCCCTAAACGGCCTCGGTCCGGTATACCTGAAGGAGCGTCTCCACCCCCATCGTTCTGCCCGGACACTGAGGTCCAGCTCCGAGGGCCTTCTGGCGGTTCCCTCATTACGAGAAGCCAAGTTACAGGGAACCAGGCAGAGGGCCTTCTCGGTAGTGGCACCCACCCTGTGGAATGCCCTCCCACTAGAGGTCAAAGAGAACAATTACCAGACCTTTAGAAGGCATCTCAAGGCAGCCCTGTTTAGGGAAGCTTTTAATGTTTGATGGATTTCTGTATTTTAGAATTTCTGTTTTTTTTTTTGGAAGCCGCCCAGAGTGGCTGGGGGAACCCGGCCAGATGGGCGGGGTATAAATAATAAATTATTATTATTATTATTATTACTACTGTCCAAGCCAGGTCGCTCAGCCATTGCTACTGTGTCCTTTCTTCTTGCAGATCAAGATAACCAGGCAACAGCAAAAACTGCAAAAAATTTAGTAGGGGAATCAGAACAAGATCTATTATTTGATTTTTGGTGTAAACCTCCGGAGTGCATTTTGCATAGTTAAGTTTTTACCTCTATCTTCAGCACATTGTATTTTATTTTATTTTATTGCTAGTGCTAGGAACTGGTGCAAATAAAGATTCTTCTGATTCTGCCACACCCATCCCAGTCGTGCCCCCCAGCAGGTGCTATTTGCACACATATATGTTTAAGACATATTTTAACATAATGGGTAGAAGAGGCCCTTTTAGAAGGAGAGAGATGCACCAGACCTCTGCAATCCTTGGCCTTGCTAATCTCCAGTGGACCGAAACTTCTTTTAAGAGTTTTCACCTAGCAGGCAGAGCTGGGAATAACCTCTGCATCCCCTTCCTCTGGAGACAAGTATGGTTCAGCTGAAGCTTTCATGCATCCTTGCAAAACACGCAGGCGCAAATACTCTACCCCCTAAAGTGTTAATCTTCAAAACAGAAATGTTTCTTTTCTCCTGTGGTTAAGTTATGACAACTTGCTGAGGCAGGCAACATTGTGGTATGAGAGAATTACAAATGTTGGACAAAGAGCAGCTAGCATGTAACCTTTAGGCATCTAAGGAATTTGCTGTTTCCAGGTTACACTATCAAAATTGGTAGGGTCTAGTCGCACTTTCTGCACATCGGGGTATCAAAATTAAATGAGGTTGTATTCAGACTGGTGGCACAATCTCAACCATGTCTGCTCATCTTGGTTGCTCCCAGCACTTGCATCAGAAATTTGACATAGCTGCAGAGCATCTATTATTATTATTATTATTATTATTATTATTATTATTATTATTATTATTATTATTATACTGCCCTATACCTGGGGGTCTCAGGGCAGTTCACAGAATAAAATCAAGATATAAAACCACAAAATACAAGTGGGATGGGAGAGACATTCTGTGGCCAGCTCATACAACATATTCCCTAAGCTCAGATCCACATCATTGTCTAAATGTCTTGCAATCTATCCTCCCTTCTGCCATATAGTGGTATCTCTGGTCTTTTCAATGGAAACTACAAGTAAGTCAACAATTATGAAATCATAGAGTTTAATACTTTTGTTTCTGTCCAGAGGAACATTGGGTGGCTTAATATCTCTGTGAAGGATTTTCAAGTTTTCTTTTGTGTAGTGCTTTTGAAGTTGTTAAAGTGATTTTACCAAGAATGCTAGACTGACAATTCATCCTAATACACTATGTATATCTTTTCAAACTCTAGTGAACAGGGTACCGGTAGCTATGAGCTCCATACACAAGAGTGCTCTATAAAATTGAACGATAGACAGCCGCAACTTCGCAAAACTACATCCAAATCTATTAAAACCTGTTTCTACCTATTTCCTTTTCATTGGCTGTTAGTTGCATTCTTCTAATGGCCCTAATTTTGCCCACTTTTAAACTTTTACAGGACAGCCGGGAGCCTTAGGTATAAAAGGGGTGCACTTTTTCATAACCTACAGCAACTTTTAATAGTTACGCTGGAGCATTAACAAGCAATGCACACATTAGGCATCATTCAGTTCCAAGTTAATAAAAAGAGAGTGTGGAAATATGGTAACAATGTGTTCCCCAAAGGCAAGGTTGTAAATAAAATTATTGGGATGAATATTACAATTGTGGGGGAAGCAATTTTCTTCATTCTGTCTGAGCAACCTATATCATCTGGATTTGGCAAATTTTAGAAAATCAATTTTTAAATTTCCAATTCTTCCTTTCTGCTTCCAGCGAAAATCCTCTTGGCAATTCATGCATGTTCCATTCTGATTGTTCTTAAAGCTGAGCCTATCCAAACACCCTTTCCTAATCTATTTAGGAATCCCTGAAAGCTTGTCATTGACACCCAAGCATGGCTTCCAGACTTGTGAACTACAGTTGGTTCAGACAACAAGCTTTTGTGCAACAAACTCGTTTCGCCAGAAGATCGAACTTTTTTGTGATAAGGAGAGAGATTGGGGAATACACTGGGAATTGTAGATAGATAGCACTTGCTTTAAGGCAATGGTGTCTAGCCTTCTTGCAAACAGGTCAGGAGGAATGCTCAATAAACATATCTCCTGGAAGCACCCAAAATGTGTGGCAGAAGATTCTGGTGCATGATCTGGGGCACTCACTATAAATAAAAACTTAATAAACTTTTGTCTGTGCCACAATGGTATTTCCAAGTGCACCTCTGGCTTTCTCCTATATATTTTAAAGGTAAAAAGGTAAAGGACCCCTGGGCGGTTAAGTCCAATTTTAAGTCCTCATCTTGCTTCAGACCGAGAGAGCTGGCGTTTGTCTGTCACGGGGTTCAAACTGCTGACCTTCTGATCAGCAAGCCCAAGATGCTAGGTGGTTTAGACCACAGTGCTGCCACGAACCCGACAGAAAAAATGTAAAGCATTTGCACGGGGGCAAAACCTGATCATTGCTAAAAGAAGCTGTTAGTTGGGCTGCAACATGCCTCTGTATACAAGAAGCCTAATTCCTCAGCAATGTAAGAAACTTCCCGTGACACCTCCCACTTGAGCATTTTGCTAGAAATACAACATTTATGTATGCTCAAAAACTTTAGCATTTTCTCCACATAGCACAGGGGATGCCCAAGTGAGTGTCTTGACTGAGGGCCATTTGATGAATTCAAATGTCCAAGTCTCTTAACAAGTATGCTTGACCAGCTCCATATTGATCGATGTGTAATCTAAGCATCATTTGGGGATGTGGGTGACACTGTGGTCTAATCCACTGAGCCTCTTGGGCTTGCTGATCAGAAGGTCGGTGGTTCAAATTGTCGGGTCAGCCGGGGGCAGGAATGATCCACAGGCATAATGCAGGAATGAATCCAGCCCGTCTTTCCCATCAGCGTGCAGCGTGCAGCTCTAGAGAGTTACAACAGCCCTTCCCGACGATTTATTACAACTCATGTATTGGAGACACTGAGCACATATTCAGAGTCCAGCAGAGATAAAACCGGATGAAGCCAGGCTGAGGTTGTGTACTAAAAGCTCCTTTATTAAGCATAAGGCAGAACAAAAGAAAAACATGTCTCCTCTCACTGAGAGAAGTCTGAAGAAAAAAACAAACAAACGAAAACAAGAATACAGCAAACATCCGCTCCCATGATTCCAACAATCTTTGCTAGAATGCATAACACAGGCATGTGACCTGCACAGTGAGAGGAATAGAAACCTAACATGAATCCCCATAACAGGGTGAGCTCCTGTTGCTCTGTCCCAGCTCCTGCCAACCTAGCAGTTCGAAAGCATACCAGTGCAAGTAGATAAATAGGTGGGTAGGTAAACAACATTTCTGTGCACTCTGGTTTCTGTCACGGTGTCCTGTTGCACCAGTTATGCTCGCCACATGACCCAGAAAGCTGTCTGCGGACAAATGCCGGCTCCCTCGACCTGAAAAGTGAGATGAGTGCAGTACCCCATAGTTAGCTTTGATTGGACTTAACCACCCAGGGGTCCTTTTTTACCAGAAGCGGTTTAGTCATGCTGGCCACATGACCCAGAAAGCTGTCTGTGAAAGCTGTCCCTCTGCCTGAAAGCAAGATGAACGCCACAACCCCATAGTCGCCTTTGATTGGACTTAACTGCCCAGGGGGTCCTTTACCTTTTTACCTAAGCATCGTTTATATATTCAACCACACAAAAATGTGCTTTTGCATGTGTTACCCTCCCTCCTCCCATTTTTAAAAGCCTGCGTGCACCACACACACACAAAAAAAAATACAGCAAGCCCATTGTATCAGTTTAAATGGACAATCTTAAAAGTGTTCACCTTGGGGAAAGGAGTAAATGGAGTTTGTTGCCATAATACTGGCCAAGCTAGGAACAGCACTGTTACTGTGCCCTTCGTGCCTCCCAGGCAAGCTGGGCTTGGCAAGCTATAAACTTTCCTGAAAACTGAAAGGTGTTCTCCCCTCACCCACCCTCAAGTTCCTTTACTTCCAGGTTGCGATCTTCCAATAAGGAACTGCTGCTCTAAATGTGCCCCCCTTCCAATGGCAATATGGTGCAACACCGCAGCACATGTCGGAACCGGTTGGACAGCTTCAAGGAAGGAGATATTGTGAAATGAACTTTTCTGCACCCGCCAGATATGTGAAGATTAAACTGCAGGACAGCCACTGTTGAGAGAGAACCTAGATTTCTGAATCAGATCCTGCTACTTTCTTTGAGCACGACCATTAAAATATGCTAGAGGAGTGAATGCAAACAGATACTTCACATTCTAAATATTTCGCCATCGCAGGAGCTTGAATCGTCAAATGGCAGAGTTGGAAGGGACCACACAAGGCTCATCTAGTCCAACCCCTTGCAATGCAGGAATATTTTGCCCAATGTGGGACTCGAACCCACAACCCTGAGATTCAAAGGCTCATGCTCTACCAACTGCACTAGGAATATTCCCTTAAGAGAGAAGGCCAATGTTTTACTTTGCTATCCATGTTTGGATTTAATTCCCTGCTTTTGGTTTTCACTGTGCTGGGCAGGATCTGTAAAAGGTGGAGGAAATTTAAACCAAAGTGGGAGAGAGAGAGTCGCTGCCAAAAGCATCGTACCCAGTTGTCATAATGGAACTTGAGCAGTCATCTACACCTTTTCTTACTTTTGCTGCTTTAAGTTACCCGACTTTTGTTTTGAAATTTCACTACTGGGAGCCCAGACATATGTTTGCAACCCCCCTTGCCTCCACAGCCAGATTTCAAGGTACGTCTTTTGTAACTTCTTTTTTCGGGGGGTGGGGATATGTCATTTCTTATTCAAACCTCATCCAATAAAAACACTGGCCATTACTGATCCATGGCTAGAGGTTTTCCTGTCAAGGACTTGGCTGACGGGGCAGAAGGAACCAATTGCCTGAGTGTGAAGCCGGCAACCGGGTAGAGTCTGGCTCAGCCCTAAAACTCAGACACAACTTCTGTAATCTTATAGGCAAGAGCTGCCCTTTTATCTGCAATTGTGAAGGCCATTGAGACAAAAACCATGCAGGGGAACACGAAAGCAGACAACTCTGAGTTGGGAAGGCTTCAGCAGAAAAACAACAGCTCATGTCAGGGTAGAGACACAAATTCCAGGGGTAGTGTGTTGACCTGAGCCGACCCAGGAGCTGTTTATAGGATCGGCAGCCATTCAAATCCGGGAAGATTGTTGCAACAGCAAAAAGAGGATCTGTCGGGACTCAAGCCCAAAGAGGTCCTGATCCTGGGACCTAGTGGGGTGTTTGGCAGGGATGGAGACCAGAGTATAGCAAAGTCACATGACATGGCAATGTTTATGCGTATGGTTAGGCTGCAATTTTATTTTCATTTTTGACCTGGCTTCATTATAATTACTGGAGAATCGTTACAGTTGATTCCTGTTCCTTTCAGGGTGGCTGGTTAGATGAGTTTGGTGTGAAAATCCTCTTCCAGCACCAAGACACAGGAATTCCATGTTGAATGCGTCCTGTTCAAAATGCTTTGCATTTAAACGGTAGTCACACTGAGCAAAACTTTTTTGAGGAGGTGAAAAGCACATGTGTTCCAAGAGGTAGAAATGTACATCTGGACTCAAAGCATGCAAATGAAGGTGATCCCCAAAGAAACCAAAACAATGTGCACATTTAACCTTATTTCTTGCTTAGTAACTTGACTCAGCTACGCAGCTAAAATATAATGTTTTAAGTGTGTTGCAAAGTGCAATACACAAATGTGACACTAGATGGTGATGGCGAGCTATGGTAAATCCAATGTATTTTCCAAAACTTTTTTTAAAGCATTTTGGCAGCGTTTTTTAATATGTGCTTCGATTCCACCACTGTTTCCTGATTTATCTGCATTTGTTTGAAAAATCCACTTCCATTAAGCGTGGGGAGTTTTCAGATTTTCATAGCTGTTTCACCACAGTATCAGTGCACACACTATTCTGGGGTTATATCAAGCTTTCAATACTAAATTATAGCAGGATATCGCTCATAGCCCTGTGCTGCCAGCCACGGCAGAGCTCAGTGGAGGGAGAAGCCAGCCAGCCAGCCGAGACTCAGGGGGCACTTGCTTGGAGGCAGAGTCCGTATGCACAATTCAGCCCAGTCCTAAGGTCAGGAGTATCTCAGATGATCCAGGGGGTCAAGAAAGCAAAGATTTCCAAGGTTACGAGAAGCAACAAGCAGCAAGGTCTGGTCAGGAACGACAAATGTTGTTACCAGAAATTGACTGAGACTGGAAACCCTGCTTAAGAAAGCTGGAGCTGGCTGGTTCTCATTAGGAGCTGGTTCTCATTAGGAGCAAGAAGGCTGATTGGCAGCAGGTGGAGTTCCTTCACCTTCTGCTCCTTCAGGCTGCTGTTCAGCAGGTGAAGCTGACTCGTGGCCCATTACAATATCCCAAACACTGTAAGGTGACTCTGCATCTCTTCTCGGCAATGAGTAAACATTGTTGTGCCAAGCTGCCCTTGAAATATCTATGCACTATTGACAAGAGGTTGGTCTCTGAGGCTGTGTCATGGAGGTCAGAGCACTCTCTGCCATTGGCATGCAAATAACAAAAATGCCTTTTAGTTATTTGTGTCTGTATGATAATGGAGAACTTTGCAACACTCAGGGAGTGTCATTTTGCATGGAAAACAGTTTTGTCTCTTTATATATGGCAACCATATTGTTGGAGAGATGGGGAGATATTGAAAAAACTCAAAAGAAGATGGAGAGACACTTGTAACAATCTAAAGCTTTGTCATATGTCCCATTGCTTCCAAATAAATATAGTCAATATTGAACTTCAAGACATATTTACCATGATGTATCTTGTTGAACGTCATTTAACGTTCACACAACACACTTAAATGGGGTTGCCATATTTCAAAAAGTGGAAATCATTGCCAAAATTGCAAAGAAAAAAGAAAAAAGGTTTTAAAGCTATTTTAAAGGAAAATAGGCAAAAACGGCACTGCCAACATGGTTGCCATATGTCCGAATTTATCCAGACATTTTTCCGATTTCCGCCTGGACACTGCTTCTGACTGCGGTATTCCGGGTATTTCTGGGAAATTCTGGCTGTATGCCAACCCTAACTTAAAGCAGCATGATGCTGCTTTAAATGATTATGGCTTCCATCGAATAATTATGGGACCCTGTATAAATAATATATACGCTGTTGAAGAGACCTTGCTTCCAGCCATCTTGAAAATGGGTGCAACTTGAGTTTGATTTTGAACTTGAAGCTATATCATGTGTGTTCTGAAGGCACGAACCAACTGTCAAGCTTTTTTCTTTTCTTTTGCAAAAAAAATATCCAAAAAGAAGAAATTGTAAAGTTGTTGTGTGTTATTTTTGAAAATGGCCCAAAAATACAATGCTTCTGATCATAGCTGTCAAGTTTCCCCTTTTCTTGCAAGGAATCCTAATGTCAGCGTACTGGAAGAAGCAAAGATCACCAGTGCCAAAGCAATGATTCTTCAACATCAACTTAACTGGACTGGTCATGCTGTTTGGATGCCTGATTATCATCTTCCAAAGCAACTACTCTATTCCGAACTTTAAAATGGAAAGTGTAATGCTGGTGGTCAGCAAAAGAGGTTAAAATACTCTCTCAAGGCAAATCTTTAAAAAAATTAGCATAAACACCGACAATTGGGAAACACTGGCCTGTGAGCGCTCCAATTGTTAAACAGCTTTTACCAAAGGTGTCATGGGCTTTGAAGACACTCGAACTCAGGATGAAATGGAGAAATGTGCTAAGAGGAAGGCATGTTTGGCAAACCCTCACCGTTATAAACCCCCACTCAGAAACATATGTCCCCACTGTGGAAGGATTTGTGGATCCAGAATTGGCCTCCACAGTCACTTACGGACTCACTGTTAAAACGTTGTTCATGGAAGACAATCTTACTCGGCTATGAGTGATTGCCAGAGGAGAAGAAGAAGCTACCTGAGAGTGGGTGTGCTCAGAGCCTTAAGGCAACATGAAGCCCGGACAGTCCAGACTGACCAGTCCTGGCCTTCTGACCTTACGTGGTCAACAGAGCAGGAACACCTACCTGTGGCATTTCCAGGCTTTCCTCTGGCTCGAGAACATAGGCTCCAGTTTGGGATTTGGGCATGTCTGTCCCTGGCCTGCCTCTGGCAATGAGCTGAGATCTGCATGTTCATTTGCTGTAATTTCCTATCTGCTTTTTGGCTTGCCATGTTTCATTCCTGTTCTTCACTGTTCTAACGCCAATCTCTGTGTACTCGACAATTGCAATTAATTTACGAGGGAATTATTCTCTCTCATTCTCTCTCTCTCTCTCTCTCTCTCTCTCTCTCTCTCTCTCGCCTTATTTTCAAGTCTTGCGCAATTCCCGGATTTAAAAAGGTCTGTTCGTATTGGTAACTGCTGGGGAGTACCTTGTCCGCTCAAATGCTTTCACTGTGTTAGTGCCAGTTTCTGCTCTCATCCTTCTGTAATTGTTAACTTGAATGGAATGCAAAAACTCTGGTTTGGGGCTAGTAGAACTTTAACTTTTGGTAGATGGTGAAAAGCAGGAATGGAGGGAGGTAGACTTTTTCTGCTCGAAAGGTAAGTCCGTATGTGTGTTTATATTCATTCATGTTGCATGGAAAAGTTTTGTGGTTCTCTGCTTTTCCTCCTTTCCCTTTCCTTGTGTTCAATGTGCTATGTATCGTCTGCTCTTCTTCGTTTTTTTTTTAAAAAAACAACGCAGCTGTCAATGAGATGTCTCTGTTTCGCTCCAAAGATTTATTTTGAAATCGAATACTGTTCCTTTCCTAACTGTTCCTTGTCGGGTTTTTTCCAGTTAAACACGCCTAGGCTTGAGTACAGATTAGAAGTTAACAATAAGGGGAAAGGTTGTTGCGATTTATGCCCCACAATTACATGCGAATAGTCTTGACTGATATATCTATGGAGGGTTTTTTCTCTCCCTCCCCCCCCCTCGCAAGGCAGATAAAGTGGCAGTGGCCAGGGAGAGACACACACTGGGGTTAAATCTTGAATCTGGTGCCCTTGCTGTATTTGTGGTTACCTGAATACTGCATGTAAGTGTTTTGTTACCATCATACCCTGTTCTCAGTGGTGTTTGCATGGAGGGTGGAACTGAAGGTTGTTTAGTGTCTTGTAAAACATTTACCAAAAGCAATCAGCCATAGATTTGAAGGGCATTCCATTGCCAGAGAGGGAGCGAAGTTGCACGAAAGAGGGCGAACGCCAGGTACTTGCCAGGTACAGTTTCATATATTTCATCTTCTCCTTATCCAAGAGGCTTTCGGCAGAGGGGCACTGTTTGTGATGACGTGGAATGAAAAACGAAATGGGTCTCAAATAGTTTTGTTAAATAGCAACCATGTACCTGTATAATTCATTTCCATACGTGACTTGCGGGAGTGAACGTTCGGTGACTGTTTGTGGATGGATTTGGGTGGTTTTGCACTAAACAAAAAACCCACCCCAATATTAGTTATGAAATGGTTTCAATGTGACTCAGCAGCAGGCAAATCACCCATGAGTTTAGGGTTTGCAACATTAACAATGTGCAATTCAGTGATTTGCAACTTGGATGTGGTTAAAGGCTGATTTTCTTTGCAAGGTTCTGCTGTGTTGGTTTTCTTTGTAAAATGGATATTAGAAACAAGGCTAGCTTACTGTTCGTTGTGGCTTTCCCCTCGTACAGTAACATGTGTGTTAACATGTTCTAGCGTAAACACGGATAGTTTCTGACTTAGAGAGAGTGTAAAAAATGGAGGATTTTACTGGCAGTTAGAAGCTACACGGTGTACAATTAGAGGTTAATTACATAGGGATCCCTAATCTCGCTTGCACGCAAAACTTCACGTTTTGTGAATGTCTTGAGAAGGTCACATACCAACTTTTTGTGCATGGGGAATGCAAAGTGTATGGTTTGTTGGCAAATTGGCTATTCTGTACACTGCAAAATGTAACAATGCAAAAGAGGCTTGCTTTTCTGTGCACTGCTGTTTCGTGGCGTAAAAGTGTCAGTGTTTATCGCCTAGGAAAACCAATTGTGCTATCTTTCTCAAAGCAATGGATACTTTTTGAATTGTGGCCGCATTTACCTGTTGAGCCTATGTGCTCTCCAATTTACGCTAAATGGATAGTGCCGGAATACAACAGTTCCTAAACATCATTCATATGAATATGAATTAAATTATCTTGAGCCACTAGCCATTGCTATTTGTGTATAAAGGACAAACATATTTCAACCATTCTTTTGAGGATAGTGGTTCTCTTCCTAATCGCTGTATCCTAAAGACAACGATCAGCATGACTGTAATCCAGTGACTCTGTACCTGAATCGTTTTTGAAGAAACGCTTTACCAAAAAGAGCAGTCTCCAATTTGCAGCTTTTGTAAACAGGCCTGCTTGTAGTAGTGCTTTACCTTTCCTCATTTGCTAGGACAACTATGTGGTGGACTTCACATTTGTCTTATACACTTCACAATGCATAGTTGCTTGTGTGCCTAAATGCTCAGTTCTCATGTTCTTGGTGGGCAGAAGACAGATCAGGATTTACTGGAAGACATCTGGGAAATTTGCAAGTGATCTGCAATGGCAGAAGGGCTTTCCCCAACAAAATAAGGCTGCTGAAAAGTAGAAAGGAAAAGAACAGTAAGCAATCTTTTGTGGGAAAGGACTGAAAGCTCAGTTCTGGTACCAACCAAAAACAAATTCTTTGGCTCCGAACATGCTCAGAAGCACACTTTAGCCATTTAATTCTGACTGTATGTATTTTACACCTGGCTGCGGTTGATCAGTCTAGGGCAGGCATAGGCAACCTTGGCTCTCCAGGTGTTTTGGAACTACAACTCCCATGACCCCTAGCTAACAGGGCCAGTGGTCAGGGATCATGGGAGTTGTAGTTCCAAAACATCTGGAGAGCCAAGGTTGCCCATGCCTGGTCTAGGGTTTCTAGTAAAAAAACAAAGAAGATCCAACAAGCCTGCCACTTGTATCCCTGTTCTAAGTTTTATAGCTTCTCTTGGGTCACAAGGGCCTCAATTTAAAGCTAAAAGAGAGGTGACAATGTTATCTATTGTCATGTGGCGACATTTTTCTTTTACAAAAACTGATCACCATAAGAATTGGCAGATGATAAGAGATGGTACACAGTGCATGTTTACTTGGAAGTAAATCCCAGTATGGCTTACTCCCAAATCAGGGTAAGTAGGATGGGTAGCCTCAGACTTTAATGCTACTGTTATAGAAAAATAGGAGCGCCTACATACTCACACGTAAGTCCCATTTTCTTCTGAGTCATAGCTGCCAAGTTATCCCTTTTTTAAAGGGATTTTCCCTTATGCTGAATAGGCTTCCTCGCGAGAAAAGGGAAAACTTGGCAGCTATTTTCTGAGTATATGCTTGTCTTTCCCTCTTGCATGTTCCACAAGAGGCTAATTCAGTCCTCAAGTGACTAGGCTTTCTTGAACTTGCTCCCAAATGAAATGGCTCCATATGGGTTGGATGGAGAGAGAAAAGGGTGAGGGGAACCCCAGCCTTGGAAGTAGTCAGAAAAGCAAGAATCCATATGTCATGTTTAGAGTGTTGGACGAGGACCAGGAAGACATGAGTTCTACTCAGGACATTAAGTTCAGTGGGTGACCTAAGTTAAGGCAATAGGGAGAAAAGTGGAGAGTAAAAAAATTAAGAAAAATACAGGATGATGAAAATTAAAAGTAAGGAAATAGAAACTGTTATAGCTGAATCTAAAAGGAAAATCAGATAGAGGGGAGTTGGGGAAGCAAAAGAGACAATGAGTTAAAAAGATAATATAAGATGATGTATGTGTGTTTTTTGTATTGTTGTGTTTTTGTTTTCTATAAAAACTTTCTAATAAAAATATTTATTAAAAAAAAAAGTTCAGTGGGTGACCTTGGTTGGGGGCCAGTCACCCTCTCCCAGCCTGACCCAATTCCAGGGACTTTTGTGAGGAAAAAAATGGTGGTGGGGTGGAACATCTGACTTCCTTGGAGAAAAAGCACAATTAACACAGTAGCAATCAGAATAAAATGGGAAAAGCGAGGTTTCCATTTTATACTGAACGTGCATTTGTTGACAGAGGTATTGCACTTTCTATGTTCCAAAATGTCCATCTTTAATCATTTAATCCTCAGGCACTGTCTCAAATTTAAGGAGCACTTGCTCTGAAATAAGTGTGCAACCTTAAGGCATTTGAAATCTTAAAAGAGCAATTTAAAAATAATATTTTTTTAAAAAAACTTTGAAGAATGACAGGACAATAAGCTGCCCAGGTTTCCAGAATGATCTGGCTGCAAATCAATATCATGAATATAAAAATGGGCGTTGGACATATTTTTTCCTGTAGCTGGGGGTGGGGGGTGGGAATGGACATCTCCCCCGACTCTCTGTATTGTAAGGGAAACTGAATTGGGAAAATGGCCTTAGCAACTTGCTTAGATTATGTGAGGGATAAGCTACGGACATGAGTGAGGTGGATTTTATCCCATGTTAGTCATCATCTGCATCCTTGTTTACTAAGTTCCAGTCAGTTACACCTGCGCAAATACAGTAAAGGTAAAGGGTCGGCACACAAGTCTCAGAGAGAAATTTAACAGCAGAAACTTCTGTCGGAATGGGAATGCTGAGGTGGCAAGAACGTTGGGTCTTCTGTATTTATTTGCAAGGCTCAAATTATTTTCCAAACTACTTTTTAATGGGCATTTTGCATGGTGCCCTGATTATGTGCAAACACACGCAAATGCAGCCGGAGTATAGGAAAGCCAAAAACATTTAAAAAATAAATAGAACCATTATTTTGAAATGATATAGAAACAATACAGAGTGAGAGCATGGGTAGAGCACATTAAGGAGCTCCAGTGCCTTCCTTTCCCCATGTTTGTAGGGGGATTTTTGTGGTCTTCACAGTCTTGGAATTGGCAGACCTGCCAAGATAGGTGGCAAGCTCCCAAATCCAGTGGTACCTTGGTTCTCAAATGCCTTGGTACTCAAACAACTTGGAACCCAAACACTGCAAACCCAGAAGTAAGTGTTCTGGTTTACGAACTTTTTTCAAAAGCTAAATGTGCTCCGTTTTGAGTGCTACACTTCCATTTTGAGTGTTACGCTGAGGTCTGTATGTTTTTGCTATTTATTCTGTGTTTTTGTTTTTGCTGCTCTTTTTTGTTTTTTGTTTTTGTGGCTGTGTGGAACCCAGTTCAGCTACTGATTGATTGATTGTGTGACTGCAGTACATTGTTTATTGCTTTCATTTTATGGATCAATGGTCTTGTTAGATAGCAAAATTCATGTTAAATTGCTGGGTTTTTTAAAAAAATGCTGTTGTTTTTAAAAGTCTGGAATGGATTACAGTCATACCTCGGGTTGTGAATGTGATCCGTGCAGGAGGCACATTTGCCACCCACAGCTTTCACAGCCTGAAGTGTCTGCACATGCACATGACGTGATTTGGCGCTTCTGCACATGTGTGTGACGTAATTTTGTGCTTCTGTGCATGCGCGAGAGCCGAAGTAACCCGTTCCAGTACTTCCGGGTTCGGCGTGGTCCGCAACCCGAAAATGCGCAACCCGCAGCGTTTGTAACCCGAAGTATGACTGTAATCCATTTTGCATTACTTTCTATGGGAAAGGGCGCCTTGGTTTTGGAACAGACGTCCGGAACGGATTAAGTTTGAGAACCAAGGTACCATTGTACTCCCCAATGAGAGATGCAGTTCCCTGGGGACTGTGGCTGTTCAGGAATTACACTTTCCCATTCCATGGAAGCCTTTGGACCTGTGATTTTGTGTTGCAGATGCCCAAAGCCATCTCTGGTCTCGGGCCACCGGAAGCACCTTGCGTATTTGGTTGTCTTGAGGGATCCTGTTAGGATCCCCCCCCCTCTTTTGCAGAACCATAAGCAATTTGGGAGGACAGCAAGTTGTTATTGTCTTCCCTTCCAGAGGCTCCTTTATCCATAACTTGCCCTTTCAAGAAAGGGACTGCAGGTAACTGGGAATCCTTGTTAGTAAAGTGTTTCCGGGGTTGCCAGTTGGAGAGATGGATTATTGGGCATGCAGTGGACTCGCTTCTCGCAGAGAAAACTCCCATGTGCGTTCTTGCCTAGATGGCTTTCATGGCTTTCTGCAAAGCTGGAAGGAGCCTTAAAACAAAATCCCTGACCTTCAGGAGTTAGTTGGTTTTCTGGTCTGTTGGGCAAAAAAATGCTCTCAGGACACACAACCATTGTCTGCTCAGCATAGCAGAGACAAATACATGAGGAGGAGAGACCTGCAATGTGTGGTGCAAAAAGTTTAAACTTTGTACAGATAACCCTGATGCAAGATTGAAATACACCAGAAAAAAGTTTTAAAATGTATGCAATATATCAAACAATATCAAAATATGCTTACAACAGTGCTGACAGTATTAGTAGTCCTATAAATAGCGATAAACTGCCACCCATAACAAAGAGAAATGCATATTTGCAGTGTTAATCTTTTAACTACCTAGTTAATGACTGCCACCCCCCATTACACTCAGGAAACACACAGTAATATCTCCATTTACCCCTTCTTCTCCTGGAACTACTATTTAAATGCCACAAAACAGAACTAATTAATCTCCAATTAAGCACCAATAAGAATAAAAACAAAAGCTAAAGAATTATGTTGTAATTACAAACTCATCAAAACGACCTCTATAAGGCAGCCAATGTATCCTTAGCTGGAATCCGTATATCAGGATTCCTTTTTTTTCAAAAACCACAAGCAAAAGCCATTCTTAAGTAACAGAAAACACCGGATGGGATTCAGCTACGTTTTACTCAGGCTAGACATGCTGGAATTAATGAACATGACTAAGACTATGTGCACATTGCTGTTTAGTCTAGTTCCAGGCTTTTGAATGCATGTGCACATGATGTTAAAGGATGTGGGCAGCGCTGTGGTCTAAACCACTGAGTCTCTTGGGCTTGCCGATTGGAAGGTTGGCGGTTTGAATCCACACGATGGTGGCAAACTCCTTTTGCTCTGCCCAGCTCCTGCCAACCTAGCATGCCAGTGCAAGTAGATAAATAGGTACCGCTGTGGCAGGAAGGTAAACGGCATTTCCGTGAGCTCTGGTTTCCATCACGGTGTCCCATTACACCAGAAACCGTTTAGTCATGCTGGCCACATGACCTGGAAAGCTGTCAAACGGTGGTGGGGCTTCCGTTCCCTTCCCTGTGTGCCCCAAATATCTGCTCCAAGGGGGTTCCCTGGAGGAGATCGGAGGGAAAGAAGAACTGCTGTGTGCTCAGGAGTTCATTGTGTCAGTGGAGCTGCGACATTGGATACGGTCCTCGGAGTTCAGGTCTTGACCCTGCTTCAAGGTCTCGTGCAAGCCCATGAGGAGTTTGACAAGTGCTCTTTCACGTAGGGATGGGAAGACACCTTAAAGTCCAACCCATTCCAGTTCTGAATTGGGCAAGGGACTAACTTCGTTCCTTGTTGTCGTTTCCGTGTGAATCTGAAAAGTTTATTTCTGAGTAAACATGCCAAATGTTGACGCTGCACAATTTCACGCTCACTACAGGAAGGAGTCAGAATCCTTGGGGGGAGAATTTCACTTCCTGAAAAATACACATGAAAAATATGTAGAGCAGGTATCCATTCTGAGCTAGTTTAATGAGCTGTATGAGAACAAACAGGGAAAAGAAAATGCTTGTGTTGCATACTGGGATATGTGCATTACATATATTCCTGTGATCTTGTTTTATCAAGTTGCTTTGCTGCCCATAAAGTTCATTAGATGGAGTACATTTCTGGTCCCCACAGTATAGTGGAAGGAAAAAATACATGTATAATTTTAAGCCAGAGTGCATTTTAAACTATTACCCCAGAGGCGGGGGAGTTTTTTTATTACTATGCAGTTCTGTTGAACCAAGGGCTTAATTGTTTTCAGGATGAAGTTCCAAGCCCCATGCAATCAAGTACTTGGCGTCAGATTTTAAATGGGAGATATGGTTGTGCAGAAGGTCCTAAACTTCCATAAGAACTAGAAACTTAGCTTCTCTCCCCCTTTTAAGTGAAGACAGGAAATATTGAGATTCTTTTCAAGTTGCCAAGCAATAGTCTGCAACCTTTCTTGATCTGGGGTCCGCCTTTAACTGAAACAAGTATTAAGGTCCCATTTCTTAATTCTTTTCACCATATATCTTTCTGATGGTGCTGCTGTTGTGAACCATGGCTTGATCTCAACCATCCCTCAACCCGCCAGTTGAAGACCAGTGGCCTAATTTTTCAGAAACAGGAAATGCTGTCTTATGTTCTACTTTATGGACAGGTTTTTTTTTTTTGGAATAATTTTTATTAATTTTTAGAGGAAAAAAAACACATACAAAGTATACAACATAAACTCTGTCCCTTCATTTTCCCTCCACCCACCAGCCCACCTCTGCCACCAGTGAGCCCCATGGGTATTGGGGAACAAAGGGGTCCATTTTAAGCTGGGTTTGACCTCCCCCCTCCTTCCTCCCCCCTCATCCCCCCCCTGCCACTGAGAGGACAAAGGCGGAGGTTTGAGAATAGAAGGAGGTTTGAGAATAGAGAGGAGGTTCCCAGCTTGCCATCAGGAAGGTTTATTGCTTGCAGTAAATTGACTGACACACAACCATCTACCCAGCAATTGACTTAAGCCCACATTCTGCCGGTAGCCATAGATATAGTTCAGCAAGCACTTTAAATGGAGTTTCTCATATGCTTATGTTAAAAGAGTCACGAGTGTTTAGAATGGCATCTGTTATGTATAACATATTTTAAAGGCAAATAAGTGCTCAGTATTAGAATCTTCATATGCTTAGTGCATCTATATTTATTAGAATGTCCTCTCAAGTGTAAAATAATGTTGACATTCCATGTTGGTGGTCTGCTTCTAAGATTATGATTCTTATTAATATACTTTCAAGCCAAATCAGTACAATCCAGTAATAAGATGCACTGCATGTTCTAGCATACCACGGATGCATTCAGTTTTTTTTTCAATATCTTGTGTCAGGTTCTCTTGCTGTATTTGGACACTTCTCAGATATTATTGAACAGGATTACCCACACGTTTCTCTTCTCGATAAAGCAGGTACTGTAGTTAGTGTTTCATTTCGAAGTCTTCAGGCCATCAGCCATTTCATAAATGGCATCACACCTAAAGTGGGAATACAACACACATTTCCAAACACAAAGTGCTCAACAGAGAGGCTCTATGTTAAGTGAGTACTTGATGGCAAATTCAGATTTCCTTGACACATGTGAAATGGCTTTGTCATTCATCCTGGGTCAATTATACTGTACAATTGAAGTTTCACAGCCAAGCAACAGGAGTTTGTTGCTCTTTTTGTTTTACCACAATATTATTCTGACAGCGACAACATAGCGAAGGATGAAAATACTGTAAGTTTGTTTCCTTAGCTGATCAGTTCTGAGGCAAACTTTGAAAAATCTCTCTTGCTTGATTCCGGCTTACTTGAATACTTGCAGAACTTGGAGCAAAACAACCAAGAGTCTGAATACCTGGGTGTACGACGTGTGTCTGGGGGGACGGTTGCGATGGTACCCCCCTCCCCGATGGTGCCGGGGGCAGTGCGCTCCCCCCGCCCCCTCCTGTTCCTCCGCCAGTGAGCCTCCACAGTCACTTACGGACTCACTGATAAGACCGTGTTCATGGAAGAAAAACTTACTCGGCTACAGGGGATCCCCAAAGAAGAAGAAGAAGAAATTGGCACTCAGTAGACACAGTGTACACACACAATACATTGAAAGCACATAACCCTCTCCCCCGTCCAGAATCTTGAGAAGTTTAGTTTGTTAAGGGTGCTGGGAATTGTAGGCCTGTGGCGGTAAACTACAGCTTCCAGGATTCTTGATGTGCTTTCAATGCATGCACTCGCATGGTTTCGGCCTCTGCATGCCCACGTTTGGTATGCATGGAAGTAGCAAAAGGACTGATACCCTTCCAGGAAAATTTGGAGCTGAGTTTGCCCATAGTAATACGTCAACATGTTATTCCCCACTTCGATATCCTCTCTTTAAAATTTATTTATTTGGTTTTTCAGGTTAAAGTTTTACAATCACATATCCAACATACAACATAGAAACAAAATTCCAAAGAATCTCCTGCACCTCCCTCCTCTCCTTTGTGGGCCATACTGCTAATCATTTCCTCCTGCATCTTTTATGATAATCCATGTCTTTTACCACTCCATTGCATCCAAAATTCACCATTAGACTACAAGTGTCATTCCAATCCTACTAATGATTTTAGCTGTTCACATTGGTTTTTAAGATAAATGATAAATTTTCCCCATTCCTTATTTTCCTGATTTCTGATTCCTCTAGTCATTTCAGCACAAACCATCAACTTGATCTGTGATTCCAACTTCTGCTTCGGTTAGAGCCAACTCCTCTTAGATTTACACTGAGCCTGCAGTGCAGCATGGCACAAGAAATGTAGGCTAGCAAACTTGTGAAGTAACCTCTTGCTAAAAAGTCTGACTGCATTTGGCAAAGGCTCCCATCACTTATCCATCAGTTTTTATATGAGTTAAGTCAGGGGTAAATTGGAGAAGTGAAAGACGCCGTGTTTGCACTTCTCAGGCCCTGGAGATGACAATATGGCAATACACTTAGCAGGCATGCAATTTATTGCGCTGTTCGAAATCCACCCTTCCCAGTGCTTGCAAGCAGGATGGAGAGGGGGAAAGAGAGTTTACAAAATGGGCGAGTCTCCCAGAAGCAGGGCACAGGTTTTCCATGGGCAGGGCTGGAGCTTTATCAGAAGATAGAGCAAGGGAGGGGAAGGTTGGAGTACAGGTCTGGGCTCTCAGTGCAGTACATATGATTTAGCAAACAGGCTGCTGGAGATGGATGTCAGGGGCTGGGCAGAGGAGGAGGAAAAGTGGTGGAGACGGGCCCCCCCATCCTGACCCTTCCAAGGAGGAGGGAGAAGAAGACAGTACAGTGGTACCTTGGTTCTCAAACAACTTGGAACCTAAGCACTGCAAACCCGGAAGTAAGCATTCTGGTTTGCGAACTTTTTTTGGAAGCCGAACGTGCTCCGTTTTGAGTGTTTCCAATTTGAGTGTTACGCTTCCGATTTGAGTGTTACGCTTCCGATTTGAGTGCCACAGTTCCGTTTTGAGTGTTATGCTGATGATTTGAGTGCCACACTTCTGTTTTGAGTGTCACACTTCCATTTTGAGTGTTATTCTGACGATTTGAGTGTTACGCTTCCTTAGCTGCCAGGGATGATGGGAGTTGTAGTCCATCAACAGCTGGGGACCTGAGTTTGAGAAACATAGCCTTAGAGGTTGGAAGCTTTTTACCCAGAATCCTTTGTTTCCACAAATCATACCTACTCCACCCAGTTGTGGAGTTCCAGGATTTCTTATGCTGCCATTAACTCTTTATAGATGGCCTTCTTACTAGTTTGTGGAGGGTCAATTATCAGGATAGCAGGATAGTCAGATAAGCATGAACAAATTTTAGAAACAGTGTCATATCCGCCCCGCCCCGCCCCGCCCCAGCTGATAATAGTGCTTTCTTATTATTTTCTTATTGTTATTTTTTAAATATTTTATTTTGACAAACTAATTATCATGAATAAATAAGAAGTCCCCCCCAAAAAAATTTCAACACCTCTTGCAATGGTTTGAGCCCTTTCCGTTTTAACAGTACAAATTCTACAAACACCCTTCATATCTCCTCAAAATCATTCCTCCTGCATATTCCCCGTCTTACCTTAATGGCACGTTAATTTATCATTAATAGCTATATCCCACACCTCTTTACACCATTCTTCCATTTTATATTCCACTTGCCCCTTCCACTTCCTAGCTATAATAACTCGTGCAGCTGTCAATATATTTGTGAGCAAGTCCTTCATAGCCTACGAACCTTCCACCCCATTGTAAATTGATAACAATGCTACCTCTGGACTTTCAGTCAGCTTTAACCCAGTGATTTCTGTTATCTCCTTAAACACCCTTTGCCCCCCAAAATGTACATATTTACACCCCCACCACATGTGAACATAATTCCCTGTTTCATGGCATCCCCTCCAACATAACACTGAATATTCCTTGTTTATTTTATTTAATCTGACTGTTGTATTTAACACCAGAAATAGGGTTAAATAACTGGTTTAACTACCAAATTGAAAGGAAGAAACCTGTTCAGCCTTTGGGGAGGGACTCCTTTGCATAAAGAGAATTTCCTTGGGATTGGTTCACCCTTGCTATTCAATAAGATTTCATTGGTGTATGAAATCTGAGCCTGGCAGTAGAAAGAGCATTTACGGTAGGTGGCTGTAGCCATTTTGCAATCACTGGGATCCTCCAGATGTCCAGTTTGCTGAGCTCGCATCCTGATTAACTTACACAAAGCTTGCACAGAGCTTTGATTATATCCGGCCTTTACCAGGCATCTCTTCTGACTTGTTTTCAGGGCAGTTACATGACAACCAAGCACCCACCCTGATTCATTTGCTGGGTGTTTATGTGTATTCCTCTTATTCATTCATCTCATACTTTTCCATGTCACTTTCCTAACTGCAGAAAGTTGTTTGTTTGCTTGTTTTAAGGAAATGGGTGGTGGTCTCTTGTGGGCTGCAGAACTTTGCATGTTCAGACCCAGAGACCTCCCCCCTAAATAAACACACAATTGACTCAAATTTTAGTTTTGGTTTTTGGCAGAATTTAGGCCACAACTTTATTTATTACAGAAAAGTGAGTGGTTGCATAGGCTGTGGTTCAACTAGCTCCCTACACCCTTGCAGGTAGCGCTGACCCAGAGCTCAGTCAAGGATGAACACCTGAGATAGGTGAAAAGCCCAGGAACAGACTCTGTTCACCCCCACCCCAGATGCTCCCCTGGACTCAGGCACGGGCACAGCCCCCTTTCGGGGGTTGACCAAACCAAGTTGAGTCCCTGAATTCCTTTAATGAAATACCCTTCTTCCTGTGTGTGGCAATTATTCTGTCTGTGGTGTTTCTTCTGTCCTTGTAAGAAGTTGTGTGTTTCTTTCCCCCAGTTGTTGCTGTTATCCATCATGCCTTGAGTAGAGCTGATAGGGTTCTTCCTGAGAATATGCATTCAGCATCCTAATGAGAGCAGAAGGAGCCACAGATTATTGCAGCGCATTTAACTAGGTTGTTTCCATTGTGGAAAGCAGGACTGCGGGATAGCTCCATTGGTAACAGCAGAAAGCCTTCATCTCAGGGTTGTGAGTTTGAACCCCATGTTGTGCAAAAAAAGAGAGATTTCTGCATTTTAGAGGGTTGGGCTAGATGACCCTCGGGGTCCTTTCTGTACAGTTCTATGATTGTCTAAAAATGGAGAAAATCAATAACATGTTTTCCATCAGAGTATACAGATTTATGTCAGAGTTTCTGTATCCTGTCCCTCCAAGATACTGGAGGGAAAACCTGTTTTTACAATCATAAAGTAGGGAGGAGCCTAGCTCCCAGCTTGATATGAAAAAAATCAACTTTCAATGCATTATCAAGTCGCTTGCAAACTGACTTTTTTTGTCATTTCTTCCAGTATCTTCCCTGTAATCAAAGTTAGACTGAGCGGTCTGCAGTTTCTCAGATGCCCCTTTTTGAAGCACTCCTTCCCTCCAGGGATTCTCAAAGATGATAGCCAGAGGTCCTTAGAATAGACCAGCACATTCCTTTCGCTCCCTAGCATGCGATGGATCTTCTTTTGAAAACTTCAACTTACTTAATGTTGATTGGGGTCTCCTAACCAAGTCCTTCCGGGACCAGGCATCGGGCTCCCCATACCCCAACCCATACAAATATGAGACCAGTGAGACTGGTTTTGGGTCAAAACAGGCCACAACTTTATTAAATACAGACGAAAGAGGTTTGGCTTGGGCATGGGGCAACCAAAATACTTCCAGCCCACCGGCTGGAAATGATGCTTGGTCAGTCCAGGAGGGGGTTCCTAAGACTTACATCCAATAGGGTGACCCCCGCAGGGACCGCCATTTGGGGGAGTACCTTTGGCCCTGGCCCTGCCTGGGCACTCGGACATGGCCACTCCCCGCCCCCCGGATCCTTTTAATGGGATAACCCAGCGTTTGGAGGAGCAGACAAAGACTACAACCATCCAAAACAAAGGATTGCCCCAATGCGCAACCAGTTGTGACCAGGTCAGTGCCAATTAATCCAGTGGGCAAATTCCTACCTGGCCCCTTAAAGGATGGTGACCACCGTAGCCACAGCAAAGTCATTGACTATCAGCTTAAACCGAGGGTGGGTGGGCAGGGAAAGGAACAAACAGGTAATGCCCAAGGTGTGGGCTGCTTAAATGGGGATCTGAGGGAAGCCTACCTACTCCATTGGCTCCACCCCTTGGCACAGCCTCGGTCCCCAGCCTGCATCCCCATTTGCTAAAGCTAGGTTCAAGCTAGGATTCAGTTCTTAATAGGCAGAGGGGGCTTAAGCCCGCAACGCCGCCACACCAATTGGGGTGAGCGGAATTGTTGCGAATCCTCCGCACTTGTTGCCTTATGTGAGGTTGCACGCAGTCCACCTTTTGGAAGATGGCGTGAGCAAAAAGGGGAGGTGAATAATTCCATTTTCTCTTTGTCACTTGTTAAGATTTCAGCACCCTTACTCAGCACCAGGCATACCAGAATTCCCTTCCTCTTGCTTCCAATGTACCCGAAAAGCCCCTTTTGTTGCTCTCGGTATCCCTCACCAGTCTCTGCTTTAGCTTTCCTTACACCTGCTACTCAGTGACCTGCCCTTTCTTTGTCAGTTCATCGGTGGGCCTTTTTTGCTGCAACACGGACTTTAAAAGACGTCTCTCCTTTTTCATTCCCATTAGCATTGCCTGCAATTGCATCTTTCTTTTGCAAACTCTCACTTAGCTCGAGCGCCGTTTGCCATTGCTATATCTAGCCATGAAATCTGTCTGCAATTTTCTGACCTTATCAAAACCATATTTCCTGAAATCCAAGGTCCATATTGAGTGCTCTCATCTTTAGCTTTCTGTAAGATCAGATATTCAGAATTGTGTGGTCCCTTTTCCCCAAAGGTTCTGCTACTCTTGACTAAAGTTGCATTCAGACAAGAGGGCTTTGTTAGTTTTCCTAGCACTTCTGTCCCGATTTCTAATGTTCCTTTTGCACTGCATTACCTGCATTGCTATGGACCTGAGGCATTTTGATCAATATAATGCAATGTTGTGTCAAATTTTAAATAGCAGGAAAGAACTGTACAGTTTCATTGTGTGAGTGGCAGTGGCACGATTGTGAAAACCTATTTCTGTGAACCGCCCTGAGACCTTCGGGTATACAGCAGTATATAAACTCAAATAATAGTAATAATAATAATAATAATAATAATAATAATAATAATAATAATAAACACCAAATACCCACAATTTCCTGAGTATAAAGGTTTAAAGTGGTTTTTCTTTTCCTGGGGCAAAAACCTTTTAAAACCTAATAGATTTCCAGAAGTGGCTTTTATACTATGTGAAAATGCAAACCGTATCAGGTAAGGAAACGTCAGAAAAATGGAATAAAGTGCAGTCTTATTACAGCTCAACTTTTATCCTATTGGCTGGCATTAAAAAAAATACAGGAATTCAACAGCATTTCCCCTTCACTGCACCCAGTGCCGGATTTATGTATAAGCTAAACAAGCTATAGCTTAGGGCCCCACTCTCTTGCCCCCCAAAAAAACATAAAGAAAAAAAACCTGGATGTACATTTCCAAAATATAAGATAAAAAAACAAATAAAATAAAACCTACCTACAGCAACAGTGTTTTTTGTTGTGATAGGTCCATACATTACCATATACCATATATTCAACACAAAAAACAGTGACACTTTGTTGTTGACAAAAGACAGCTGGACATAAAAAGGACCCCATTACCTTCAGTAGCTTAGGGCCTCATCAAACCTAAATCCGGCCCTGACTGCACCCATATGTGGGAGAAACCTGCACTTGCTGATTTTCTGCTGGTCACGTAGCTATTGAAAAGGCACAGAAGCCCTGCTGGAAATGTGGCTCGTGCAACATGAACACTGGAGTCGATGGTGGGTGGGAAAGTTAAAGGGAAGAGTGCTCGAGTTGCATGTTTCAGGCCTATAATTCAATTTAACTCCCCTCTTTTTGATGCATTCTCTCCGTCTCTCTGCACATTGTCAGCTAAAGTTTAAGCAAGAGTTGACCTTAAAGGTCCTGAGAAGATTAGCAAGAGGTTCCCTTCCTCGAGACCAATGTTTAGTTCCCCTGGTTTAGTAATAGATTTGTCAGCTGATTAGTCAGCTGACGAGCTGCAGAAATGAGAACGTGACCTTGTATATATCTAATATTTCATCCTGATCACATTAGGAGGCTCTTCCAGCTCACTCCTTCCTAAGAATATAGATTGTGTTTATGCCTATTCAAAATGGAATATGTTTCTACATAAATGGTGCAAGGCGCAAGACTGGGCAAACCTTGGGCACCTTGTTACCTAACAAAGCATGATGAAACATTTGTTAAAATATGTGTATCAGGGCAATTTTTTAAAAAGTGTGTGCTTGTTGTCTTTTCAGTAATTTATGCATGTGAATGATGGCATAGCTGAGAAAGGGAGAAAGATACTGCAAACCTTTATTCATTTTAGCCGTAGGACTTAAATGGCTTCTCTTTCTGCTGTCATTCTTGCATTATATTTACATGTGTTCTCATTGGAAGGAGCTATTTTTAGGGGATACACATCTCTAAACAACAACAAGATAAGTAACCGGGGGCACAGATGCAACCAGAACCATCAGCCAACCATGCAAGAAAACTTCAATGTTTGGCTGACGCTGTTTATTAGTAAGATCCAAAGGGCAGTTTTGTGCAGCAAAATGCTGCAGATTTTAGGATAACTTAAGATAAAAAATGCATGATAAATAAATGATAGGTTTACAGTATATTTTCTCAGCCAAAATCTGCTTGATGTTTCATTAACACACAAGAAGGGTTCTCCATTTTAATGCAAATACTTACCTAGATAACAAATGATGATATTTTGGGGAGCAAGAAAGCTGTTAAAGCGCACTTTCCTGAACCAAAAATAAATTTCCTCCATCTTCCATACTTGCTCTGCATGTAATATTGAGCCTATGGCAGTATGGCGAAGAGGGCCCAACGACATGCACATATTGTCCCAACTTTTTTAGATTAAAAAAACGGGATGCATGTCTTTCGAGATGTTCTCCCAAGTGAGTCAGATGACCCACACTGAGATCCACCCCCCAAGCACATTTTTTTGGGGGTGATCTTGTATGGTGTCCCAAAACACATGTTTCTGGGTGCTGCGCAAGATCGTGGCATGGTGGGGTGCTTTTTCGGGGAGAGATTGCATCATGCAAGCGCACGAGATAGCATCACCCAAAATGGCCAATGCAATCTCACGTTTAAAAAATGGGGTTTTCTGTTTTCCCCAGGACCTTTGGTCCTGAAAGACAGTATTTTTCTTTCGTAAATAGTTGGCAGGAGGGCCTTGGAGGACCTTCACAGGGGTTGTACTTTAACACTTTACCTCCTGTTGCAGTCTTAGTCTGGATTGGGGGCTCCATAGCTGCTATTTGCAGGGTGGGGAAGCTCCCATTAGATTAGAGGAACAAAAGGAGCAGGTAATGTACAAACTACAGGCAGCATACCTAATAGAGTCGGTGCAGTGCACTGTCCCCTTCCCAAGGTGCTGAGATCACATCTTACCAGAAGAAGTGCTTCCCTGCTAACCTTATCAATGGTGAGCCCTGCAGCTGCTGTGGAAGCTTTTAATAAGGACCCTGGGAATTCCTGGGTGTCGAAAAAGGTTATTTATGTATGCCACTACTATGGCCCGTGTTTTGTTAGCTCAAAAATGGAAAACGAGCGAGGTCCCAACCAAAGAAGAATTGTCAGAATATGCACAACTCGTAGCCTTAACATATAGAATAAGAGAACAAAAAGAACATGCGTTTAAAGAAGATTGGAAAATGTTTATTGAATATATGGGAAATAAGTGTGTACAGTGGTACCTCGGTTTACGAACACCTCGGTTTACGAACTTTCAGTTTACGAACTATCCTAACCCGGAAGTTAGTAAACCGAGGTGCCGGAGGTCTACTGAGCGTCCGATGCCTTCGGGGAGGCCAGGCCTTCACTCCGATGCCTCCTGGAGGCCTGCAGCGAAGGCCCGGCCTCCCCGAAGGCATCGGAGCAAAGGCCAAACCTCCCCGAAGGCATCGGAGCGTCGGATACCTTCGGGGAGGCTGGGGCTTCACTCCGCTGCCTTTGCGGAGGCCGGGGAGCGTTTCCGTGACTGGGCTGCAGTCACGAAAGTGCTCCCCGGCCTCCGCAAAGGCATCGGAGCGAAGCCCCAGCCTCCGGAAGGCATCGGAGCAAAGTCCCGGCTCCGATGCCTTCCGGAGGCCGGGGAGCGTTTCCGCGACTGGGCTGTGCAGCCGTGAAAGCAGTCCCCGGCAACCGGAAGCCGCTCCAATGCCTTCCGGAGGCCGGGGAGCACTTTCGCGATGCTCCCCGGCCTCCGCAAAGGCATCGGAGCGAAGCCCCAGCCTCCGGAAGGCATCGGAGCTGGGACTTCGCTCCGATGCCTTCCGGAGGCCGGGGAGCATTTCCGCGACTGGGCTGTGCAGCCGCGAAAGCGGTCCCCGGCTTCCGGTTGCCGGGGACTGCTTTCGTGGCTGCACAGCCCAGTCACGGAAACACTCCCCGGCCTCCAGAAGGCATCGGAGCCAGGACTTCGCTCCGATGCCTTTGCGGAGGCTGGGGCTTCGCTCCGATGCCTTTGCGGAGGCCGGGGACCGCTTTCGCGGCTGCAGCCCAGTCGCGGAAACGCTCCCCGGCCTCCGCGAAGGCATCGGAGCAAAGCGGTTAATCCGTTCTAGGGGGTGTTTTTCCTCGTCTAGAACGGATTAATCAACTTCCCATTACTTTCAATGGGAAAGTTCACTTCGGTTTACGAACACTTCGGTTTATGAACAGACTTCTGGAACCAATTGTGTTCGTAAACCGAGGTTCCACTGTACAGCTGAAAATGCAGGCAGCATTAAGATAAATTCAACAGGGTAAATAAGTTTTGATGGATGCAGTAATGGTATAGTTTTTGTAAAATATGCAGGGATTTATGATATGTCAGATGAAACATGGAAGGAGAAGAAAGGAAGTCATTGATATCTTAAGTATGTAAAAGGAGTATTTTAAATTGTAAAACAAAAAAATTAATTAAAAAATTATATATAAAAAGATTTTAATAAGGACCCTTTTACCTCTAAGATAGTAGTTGCATGTGGTTCAAAAGCTCCACTTTCACAACAGAAATGAAATCATGTTTGTGTTGCACTGACCTCCTGCAAAATATGTGTTTTGTGCTGTCCCCGGTTCCGTGCAATGCTACCTTGCACTCTCATTTCCACCTGCCATATCAAAAGAGGCTGCTGTTTTCTTTGGCCCTTGAAGTCTTAAGATGGCTCAGTGATCCTCTGAGTAGTTTTGAAGATGACAAGCCTCATTTGATTTCTAAGAGAACGGTCGAGAAGCAGGTGTTGTCCCACAGCACCAGTCTTCATCTGGTTGGTCTTTGAATGAGCTAACTCTAAATGCTTTCCCCCCAGATGGGAATTATTAACATTGTGGACTAAGTCCCTGTTTTTGCTTCTGTACTCTGGTTCTTTACTATATATAACTTAAAGTGAAAGAAGAGCTGAACCCCCCTTAAGCCTAAGGACATGATTTTCAAATACTTGAATCCAAACAGCATTTTAGAAACCTCTGGCCAGGTGTGGGGAATCTGTTGCCTTTCAAATAGGGTGTCCCTATTTTAATCGGAGTGATGCTGGGGGTTATGGCATTTTTAGGGACTTTCCATCTCTCTTCTGCACCAGCCAACATTACCAATGCTCAGAGATTATTGGAGTTGTTGTCCCAAAGATCAAGGGCGCCTTATAGAGTCTATAGAGAGTTACTCAGGAGTAAACAGTCAGAGCCCTATGTACCCTGAAACAGCAAGTGTACTCAGTGTTTTCACTTACAATTTTGGAACCAGAAGTATGTATTCTGCATTAAAGGGTAAAAATAAATAGCACTTATACTGGAGAAAAAACCAGAACTTTGCACTATTGAAAATTAAAAACACAATTATTATTATTATTATTATTATTATTATTATTATTATTATTATTCTGCCCTATACCCAGGGGTCTCAAGGCAGTTCACAGAATAAAATAAAGATATAAAACCACAAAATACCTAATAAAAATAAAAACAACAATCCAATAGCCCCCCCAAAAAACTCATTTTAAAAGGGCATATGATGTAAATTCATAAGTACATGAAAGAGTTCTTTGGAATCCAAGTTTCACTATCAAGCATTTCCTTAAAATGCATTCAGACTCTTAACATGTTCCTTGAATATTTCAAAAAGTGGCTATTGTATGAACTTAACCTTCGTCAGTCGAAAGTGCTTGTACATTTCCACAAGATTTTTGGAAGGTGTGCTTCATGCTCTCTCATGTTAAAATAGAAACACTCCAACTTCTCCTAACTTTCAGTTCTGCCTCTCTCTCAGTTCATTTTTTTGGGGTTAAAAGTTGTGATTGGTCCAATGGCAGTGTTGCCATGGAAGCTAGCACACTGACAGACCCCCTGCTAGGCAGAAATATTTTGCCCAATGTGGGACTCGAACCCATGACCCTGAGATTAAGAGTCTCATGCTCTACTGACTGAGCTATCTCTCTGTGTAATCAGCTCAGTCCTTTCCTATGTCCTTGGAAGTAAGAGCTCATCCACACTTTTCATGTACCAATAAAGCATGGGCCTGAGCAATTTTTCCCTTGCCCCTCTCCTTTCCCAGGGAAAACCCGCTCTTGGCTGCTAAATAAGAGCAAATGTCAATCTGGAGAAAACCCAGATTCCCTTTTTCTCTGATTGATTGCTAAAGAGTGTGTGTTTTTTCCCAGAGGAAAGCAGCAGGAAAAGAGAAAGTGTGGATGAGCCCAAAGTCATGCTGCATTCGGTAGGATTTGTTTCTGAAAATAAGATAAATACCTTAGCTGCATAATAAGATAATACAAACCAGGGTTTGGAATTAGCAGGGCGCTAGGCATATTTTGCACCTAAAGATTCTCCATTAGCGAATGCCTCAAAAAGTCTGCGTGCCATTTTTTGCTCCTGGCTGACGCTAAAGGATTACTGAAATGTGTGTACTTCGAAGCCTGGAAGTATATGTTAAGGATAGACAATATGTTAAGGAGTTTAACAATAAAGAGCAGTGTTTTGAATACTGAAGTTTGGTACCAGTATTTTTATTGTAAACACCAAATTAAGCATGTATTAACAATTTTTGCTAAAAATGTGATATTAACAATGTGTCACTTATATGAATTGCATATTAGTTCATGCTTATCAAAATAATAAATAAAAAGTGTTGCCGGACACACACACACACACCAAAATCGGTGACTAGACATTCTGTTTTGGCACCTACAACTCAGGTCCCAGGAGCCGTTTGGCTCCTAGCTTTTCTATCCCAGTTTCAAACACTGATACAAGCTACATTTTTAAAGCTTTAAACTGATTTTCTGCACAAGCACATAGGTGTCATAATGTAAAAGCTTGCTAAATATGACTGCAGAATCAAAACGGCTAAATAACTTCTGTTGTGATGGTTGATGGTTGTATCTTAGAAAAGAAAAGGAAAAAACCGTCTCTTATGGCTAGAGAATTTCAGAGGATGAAGATAAACCTTCAGATACAGTAGTCTTATCAGAATGTGTTGTATGGCTACATTTGTATTAAAAATCATTTTGAAAGGCTGCTGCATGTTTGTTTGTTTATTTAAAAGGTTGCTAAGGCAGGTATGTCTTTATGTAAAAAGATGTCTTTTTTTGTAAAAGCCTGTTCTGCAGAATCTGAAAGGAATTGTTAGTCTTCTTTTGGATTTTAAGAATAGAATCCCCAAAATGTGGCATTGAGGGCACAACTCAAACTACAGTATTGCATTTGGAAACAAACAAGCCTTTCCTCATTATGGTTGTGAAGACAATTTCAAATGGATAATCTGCCGAAATCTTGGAAAGCAGCAGGAATGCCATGAGTTGCTTGGTGGGATTTCAATGTCTTGAAATCCTTGTCTCCTCCCCGTGAACTATGACAAAATATCCTGATAAAAGCATATTTGAACACGATTGAGTCGTTTGCCTAATTTGCGTAATGGATACAGGTTGCAGAATTCAGCTATTCTTAACGCACAATTTGAATTATTTTGGCCACACAGGTGGGCAGCCTGTGATCCTTGGCCTAATTTCGCAAGGCAGTGTTTGAAAGTCCCATTGTTCGGCGCATTTTGCGACCGGGAATTTCATCCACGCGAGCAGTTTCTGAGCTCTGGGTGCAGTATGCCCCTAATATTTCAGATTAAATCTGCCACTGCTGGAATGAAAGGAGGGCCTTTTTCTGCCTCTCCACTTCCAGCCACTCTCTGAAGACTGGAGAAGAGACCCTCTTAAGAATATTAGGGGGGGTAGGCAGGGGGAGGACTAGACCATGTGAAAAAATAATTTTAGCTGCAGTTCGTTGATTTTCAGCTTTGTATTCTTGTTATAAAAAAAGCGCACCTATTCCAATGCGGCGCCCATAACTTAGGTTTAAGGTGCCATGTAGCTCCTAGCTTTCATATCACAGTTTCTAACGCTGCCCTGGGTATGCTATCAGTTCAGGCCTATCAAGAGGGTGTTCTGTCCCACTTCTTGCACCCCACTGGGCAAGAAGGAAAAAGAGAAGTCAGTGGGTAGCAGAGAGAGGGGGCAGAAAGAGGGAAAAGGTGCCTTTCGCCACTGCTGCCTTTGGCTCCTCAAGCCACCACAACCACATGGCCTCCAACAAGTTATCACAAAATGAATGTAGCCCTGGACAGACAAAATGTTGCCGGCACTTTCCATGATGCGTACAGTCTACATACTATTGCAGACCCTCCAAGTGTCTCTATTTTCCAGGGGACATCCCAAATTTACAGACGCCACCCCAGTTTTTTATTCGATCCCAGAAGGTTCCACTTTTCCTTTCAAACATCCCTATTTTCATTGGCAAAACGGTGGAGGGGATGGAGTTATGTGAGCCTGGAGCCAAGGAGTTAAGTAACTAGACAACCTTTAGAAGACATCTGAAGACAGCGCTCTATAGCTTTATTATGTTTTTATATGCATTGGAAGCTGCCAGAGTAGTATTATAATCATCATCATTATTATGGAATAAAACATCCCTATTTTCATTGATAAATGTTGTCGGATATGCTACTGAAGTCAGTGGCAGACCTCTCCTGGTGATCAGAGCAAAAAGAAATTGTGTGGGGCTGAACATGAAAGAAACTTGATGCTGTCGGACTTTTGTGGAATTCAACTCCAGTACTTTCTGGTACCTTCCGCCACAGTCTTTAAAATCTCACTGTCATCGTGTGTTCTTCAAACTGCATCACCACCTCATTGTATTATGTTACCTTCTTCTTCTTCTTTGGTGACCACTCGTAGCCAAGTAAGATTGTCTTCTCTGAACACGGTTTTAACAGTGAGTCCGTAAGTGACTGTGGAGGCCAATTCTGAATCCACACGTCCTTTCCACAGTAGGAACATAGGTTTCCAGGCGGGAGTTGATCACGGTGAGGGTTTGCCAAGCGTGCCTTCCTCTTAGCTCGTTTCTCCCTTTTGTCCTGATTTCGAGCATCTTCAAAGCCCATGACACCTTTGATAAAGGCTGTTCTCCAATTGGAGCACTCGCAGACCAGTGTTTACGCAGTTGTTGGTGTTTATACTACATTTTCTAAGAGTTGCCTTGAGAGAGTCTTTAAACCTCTTTTGTTGACCACCAGCATTATGCTTTCCATTTTTAAGTTTGGAATAGAGTAGTTGCTTTGGAAGATGACCATCAGGTGTCCGAACAGCATGACCGGTCCAACGAAGTTGCTTCGACCCTGGTGATCTTTGCTTCTTCCAGTATACTGGCATTAGTTTGCCTGTCTTCCCAAGTGATGTGTAAAAATTTTCGGAGACACCTTTGATGGGATCTTTCAAGGAGTTGGAGATGGTGTTTATAAGTGCCATGTTTCACAAGCATACAGTAAGGTTGGTATTATGTTAGCCCATAAGACTTGGCAGGTCTCCCCAAAGGAAGAAAAAAGCCCTTATTTTTGTCAACGTATGCAATAACGAAATGCACAAGGGTTAGGGTTTTTTTGAGGGGAGGGAGCTAACTTTGGACCACGCAGCAAAGATCCCCATTTGAGCGTATTAGCTACTGTGCTGAGATCTTCCAGTAGCTGAGCTGCCATGGAAATGACCTACGAAACCGGTTTCTTCTGATGGTTATAGCAAGAATCCTGAACGTTTCAAGCTAGCCTTCAGAAAAATTAGCTATTGTGAAGCAGAGGCAAAAAAATGGTAGATTGCTTTCTGGGAAGAATTGTTACTTCCTTGTACTAGAAGGGAGGTCGGATTGTCATTTCTACTGTGTTCGCTTTTAACCTTATGTAGGAGGACGCAGAATCTCTGATAAATCATCATATCCTGGAGTAAAGACTTTTTCTCGCTCCTGCTGGCTGTTTTCAGATTGCTGAACTGGCAAATTCAGCCCCCAAAGAGCTTTTCAGTTTAACTGACTGAAAAAGGTGTGGTGTTTACTTTACCTAAGTGCTCGTGGGTTTGAGTGTTATGTACAGACCGTATTTATGCCGTGAATCATGTTTCACCCCTCCCCCTTGCTTTTTACTATGGTATCAACGTACCATCCTACATTTCTCTGATGGAAATAGGGACGTCCCATTCCATAAGGATACTTTTACTATTCATACCCCAAACATATGACTGGGTTGCCCCAGCCACTCTGGGCAGTTTCCAACATAATAAAACATTAAACTTTTTTTAATAATAATAATAATAATCCCTATACTGTACAGGATTGCCTTCAGGCAGCTCGGGGGTCGGTCGGATAACTCCATACCTTCCAAAATTTCTCCAATGACAATAGGGAAAGTGGGACATTCCGGGATCAAATCAGAAACCTGGGTGGCTTCTCTAAGTCACGGGCATCCCTGGAAAATAGGGACACTTGGAGGGTTTGTATCTGTCTGTCTGTCTGTCTGTCTATATCTCTCTCTCTTTCTTTCTTTCTTTCTTTCTTTCTTTCTTTCTTTCTTTCTTTCTTTCTTTTCTTCCTAGTCAATTACTTGTTTGCTACAGAAACAGCAAACACCTGGTAGCTAATCATGTGCAACTCTGCATTTGGGGGGGGGGGAGAGATCTTCATTTCCTATGCCTCTCTTGCATTGAAGAATTGTGGCTCTCTTTTTCTTCTTCCTCATAATTGAAGAATCCTGACAAGTAGCCTAAATTCTGATCCGTTGGCATAAAGATAGAATTCACTCCCCCCTCTCCCTCCCCCCAAAGCCCTACTGTCAAGCAAAATTTGCCCTTCCTCCTTATCTTATCTGTTTTGAGTCACACAAACTATTTGCACAACGCCTTGTGCTGGGAAGATGTTTTTTGTATATGAATCACTCCCTTTTTGCCAATTTCGGAGCCTCAGCTAAGTCTTTCTTTCTTTTCTTCTGTTTGACATTTTCCTCCAGGAGCAGGAATTTAAACTGTGCGTCTCCTATTCTTTCTCTTAAGCTTCAGATTGGTCTCATTTAAATCCATTAGCTACAGGTGGGGGTTTTCAATTAATTTTTCAAACCGCTGGTATGAGCTCCCTGCCTCCACATCTCCTCTCCTTCTGCGTCCCACCCATTCTGACTGCTTTGAGGTGCCTTTAGCAAATTACTGCCATGGAATTTAAATAGCCAAAGCTCATTGACCAATAAAACCATATGTGTACTGTATAACAGAGAGTTATGTAGACCTCGTGACTTGGAGGAAAGGTTATTCAATCAAAGGTGGAAGCAGAACTAACCTGTTGCAACTGCAGGGCTAGAAAGGTAAGAGGGAAACTGGATTTTATGCAATATTTTGCTTGATTTTATGTCCAATAACTGAAGTTTAAAAGTAAAGCCGGTCCCTGCTCTCCTCTGGACTGTGGGTTTTAAAAATGAAATGAAGTAATTATAAACATACAACACAGGAACACCTCAAAGACTTTTCCGTTCAGGCGACATGTACAGATTTCATAGATGTAATAAGAGTTGACATAGTCAAACGTCATATTTAAACCCAGCATTAAAAATGTGTTCCATTGTTTTAAGACTTAAAAACTGAGCAGGCAAAAGGGTTGCCATTCTTTTAAATCAACCAAGCAAAGCAAGATTAATTTATCTTTGTATTTTTCTTGGATCTGGTTCTGCCGACCTTGTGGCGTAGGTCATTCTTCAGGTAGATATGATGAATTTGGCTCTGGGATCTGAAAGAAAGAAATTTTGGCTTTGGGGGTTTCTTAGTACAGTGAAAAGCACTAATTACTGTTTGTCTGCACTAAGAAGCATTGCTGTATTGTGCAAACATAATTTTAAGCAGAATGCTTCCATATTGTGCTTATACGGTGCACGTTTCAGTGGTGTAGTTTGCACAGCATTTTGTGTCATATTTTCACTTTTCAAAGGGCTGTGAAGTTTGTAGGAGTTGATGCCAAGTAATGGAAGTTTCACACAAGGAAAAGCTCGTGCTGACAATGGAGAATTGTGCTTATTTATGTGATTGTCTTTCATTAAATAAACGGGGGAAATTGTTTAATCCCCCCCCCCCGGTTCAATCTTTATGTATTTTGTGATATGAAAATACGGAAAACGCACTGTAGGCTTGCATCGTACTCCTGAACTGCAGTCCTGAAATTAAAAAAAAAATGTTTCAGGTGTTCAAAAGAGACGGTTTAGATGCACTTCTTGTGACATTGGCATCAGTACAAACTAGGGCTGGTTTGTTTTGTGCAGTTTTCTTGCACAGTTCCACGTTTATAATGGTGGCATTTAAATCTTCAGAAAAAGCAACTGAATTCCAGTTCTACTGGGGAGAAAAGGTATAAGGACTATTTTGGAGCCACTTTAATTTGAGCTTTCATGTGCTTGTTCTGATCGATCTGATAGAAATACAGGTGTATTGAGCTTTAAATAGTTGGGGCAAATCCTCTCTAACTTCTTTCCACAGTGTAAATCTATATGAATTTTTCAGAGCCTACCGTTGGCTTAGGTAGATCAACGTTGGTGGGGTGCAACAAAGGGAAGATTTCAAAGTTTGTGTCTCATTCCACTTCTTTCAGAATGGAATAATAAAAAAAACCTCTAGATGAACTTTCAACCAGAATTAAACTTTGAACCCTGGTGTAAATTGCATGGGTTCCTGCCCCTCACTTAACTACCACAATACCCTACGAAGTCCCCCTGTCCTAGTTAAACATTTAAAACACACACAGAAAACCACAAAAACAATGTTACATTAACACTGAGCAGAGGTAACTTAATCTGGCACTTGCTCAGCAAAGACTAGTTACTGTGTCTTTCCATTTCAGCAAGAGGTTCAAAGTTTTGCACGGCCTTCACAGTTCAGAGATCAGGCACAAATTGCTGCACTTTGCAGTTCAGTTCCGCAGATATGATAAATTTTCACAGCCGTAATGATTGCTTTCCCTCTCACTTGTCCATCCCCTCTCCCTCTCCCCTTCCACAAAGAGGTGATGCAGTTAAAGGCATGTGCAAGTTGGTCATTGGCACCTGGGTTTAATGAATAACTAAATGATACCTAAGCTTTCATGGGCGCAAGGTGGAGATTATGAAAGAGTCCAAACTGCGAATTGGGGGTGGGGGGATGGGATGACGCTCTGCGTGGAAGAGCAGGAAAGTTGAAACACTACCTTTCCCAACTGCATTTCCTTGGAAAGAGGTCCCACTGAAATCAGTAGGCCCAGCGCCGGACCAAAAAGTTTTGGTGCAAATTCACCAGATCTTTTAATTTCAGATAGAAACTACTCGTGCAACATTTTTGTGGATATTATAAGTCCTGTGAGCCTAGGATTTGCATGCTGTTTAAACTTTTACCCAGAACAAGAATGGCTGGAGGAACCCAGCTAGATGGCTGGGGCATAAATAATAAAAATTATTGCCGTATTAATAATATTTGTTATTTTAGTCCGATTTGCAAGTTTGCTTTCTCCTCCACCGCCCCTTGCCATTTTTCAAAGGCTAGCATGATAATACAACACTGTAAGAACAACTCCTAGGGACCATGGGGGCTTAAGCTCCGCCAATAAAATATTTGAGAGGGCTGGAGCCCCCCCCCCAAGTTGATGGGTGCTGCCATTCAAATGGTATGTGTGTGCTGCATCATGTGATCGATTATGCAGGCAGGGCTTCCCTGGCAATACTTTATTCAAGTTGGCACCCCTGGCTACGCAGAAATAAACACGGCACAATTTTTTACGTAGATATACATTGTTCTGTGAACCACCCTGATACCTCCGGGTATAGGGCGGTATAATAATAATAATAATAATAATAATAATAATAATAATAATAATAATAATAATACAGTAAAACAATATGTGCTTTTAAACCAAGCAGACAGCTGCATATTGACCGCAGTGTATATGTTGCATTTAAATTGAAAACAATTTATTGTTTTCAAGCATATTGACTGCAGCTCAAAAAACAGCAGGAGGGAAATCTCTACAGCTGGGGTTCCCCAACCTTCTTAGCCCAGGATCACATTCATAAACATAAGAAACCCTGTGGGTCCCACAAAATGTCCATTTCATAATAGTAAAGCTAGAGATGCTCTGCATTACACAGAGTGATATCATTGGACCAGCTGAGTGTGTTCTACTTTGACTGGCAGCTGCTCTGTTTGGTTTCAGACAGTGGCATTTCCTTTTACCAGGGCTTGTACTTGCTGTACCTTTTAAATACAAAAGAAGAAGATGCCTCCATGTTTGTATGCATCTTTTTCTTTTTTGTCGCAAATCAACAACCCAGTCCGGGAGAGGTGAGGGTGGGGGGTGCCTTCTGCTCCATAATCACGTTACGCTTTGCTGCAAAGTAGGTGGCTATCGCATTATGATCCAACTGCCCAAATGCATGTGAAATTACAGTGTTGATTTCTAGCCCATGCCTATTTTGCTTGTGTGGTCTCGTCATGGAGATATGAGGAAGGGACAACTATTTCAGAACCACATGCTGCTTTAAATGCACACACTTGCAGTGGGGTCTTTATTCTGCTTTGGACAGAATATTCCTGAAGCGGTACTATTTTCCTTTGTTGAGGAAAAAAGGGTTCCTGGTCCAGAGAAGAGGGTGATGGAATCAGTATCTTATTCAGCTCAGTATCAATATCGTAAGCAACTCATATGTGACCACAGCATCTCCGAGCTCCTCTTAGCTTACTCAAAGTTTCAAGCTACCTCTCTGCTGGATTAATGCACTCCCCCCCCCCCGCCCTCTTTCAATACACCCAGATCAAAGCAGGCTGTTGTCCCAACAGATGTCATCTTGTGACACCTTGACATCCCAGGACCTTGTCAGCCCTTGCGACATTTAATGTCATTTTTACAACTATTGGGCTAGAATATGATCCTAACTTTTTAAAGCAGGCTGAGCACCAGTTCAAAGCAGGGGTTTGGGGAGTAGGGCTAGGACAGCGGTTTGATGTTAAAACTCATGGACTATCACTTAATTTTCAGGTGGGATTAAAATTCAGGTTGTACCACTGAAATGGTTTTGGAGGTCTGGCACCAGGAACAGAAAAAATGCCTGGAAAGTATTGGATGATTGCTTGCTTGTAGCTTCCTCACAAACAAATTAGGATGAGTATTCAATTAATAGCCAATGTTGTGTAATCTCCCTGCAAATCGAAGAATTAATGTTCAATAAACAGATAATCTCAAAGCAACCGTGGAGTGGTCTTCACCATGATATCTTCAGATGTATCATATTTACGTAGCACAGATACAGCTGTATACAAACTTATCTGTGTTGTAGGTGGTCCATCCCATCGTGGCCTTAGCACTCAGTTGGTTGGTTCAAACAACCATTTCTCCCCACAACTTACTTTTGATATTATCAACTTACTTACTTTATTGAATATAGATGAAAGAGGTTTGGCTTGGGCATGGGGCAATCAAAATACTTCCGGCCCACCAGAATACTTCCATGGTCAATGCAGATGGGGGTTCCTAAGACTTACATTAAGTAGGGTGACTACCATCTGGGGGAGTGCCCCAGCGTTTGGAGGGGCAAGCGGAGACTACAGCCTCCCCTCCATCCAAAACAAAGGATTGCCCCAATGCCCAACCAGTTGTGATGATTGCTATGAGGTAGGCAAAACCAGCAGCTGGGTGCCAATTAGCCCAGTGGGCAAATTCCTACCTAGCCCTTTAAAAAACGGCGACCACCGTAGCCACAGCAAAGTCATTGACTATCAGCATAAACCGAGGGTGGGCTGGCAGGGAAAGGAACAAACAGGTAATGCCCCAGGTGCGGGCTGCTTAAATGGGGAATGGGTGGATCCAAGGGAAGCCTACCTACTCCGTCGGCTCCGCCCCCCCGGCACAGCCCGAGTCCCCAGCCTGCATCACCATTCGCCAAAGCTGGATGCAGGCTAGGATCCAGTTCCTGATAGGCCTATCAGGAAGGGCACCACTGTTCCAGTTCCCTCATCAGGGCCCCAGTGAAGCCTCTGCCATCCTGCAATGCCTAAGATTAGTGAGCAGACTTGCGAAATCTCTCGCAATTTTGCCCCAAAAAAGCACAGCAACTTTGGGCAAAACTTTTTTTAAAAAAAAATCTCAGCAACTTTTCTGTCTGGCTTTTCACTGTTTGAAATATGGCAACAACCCTACCTGAAGTGTTGCTGTTGCACTGCGTGAAACCGCCTGTAAGCTCTGCATAAACCACGTTTCCCTCGTAGCCGCACTTAACAGCTTTGGCTAAATCTGGTGCCGATGGTTCTCAGCTTGGATTCCTTACTGCGTCCTGGGAAAAGAGCTGCCCTTTCTCATTCCTCCTCAATAAGAAAATGCAGCGCAGGGGAGGTTGCCAAGTGAGCTAGTGATGGAGGAGCGAGACCTTCCTCCATAACCAATCGAGAAGCCGGTCAGAGTGGGAAAGGAAGACAGAGGAGGAGGGGAAGGAGACATAGCCTGAGGAGAGTTCTGCCTGCTGCATCAGGAGACTTGGCAGACCAGATTAGGCCCATAAACCAGAAGCTCCCCATCCCCAAATTATGCCAGGCAGATGAGCAGATATATATATAAGGACGACATGCCAACATCAGGTTTGCTATGATGAAAACTCTATATGTTTTGTTAGAGCAATGGAAGGAAATAACAAAAAAATGGTACTTGCCATTTATGCAGCTCCATCTTAATTTACTGGTGGAAAATTGGGGACTGTCACAGTTCCACAAGAAAGGCTATGCTTTCTTAATAGGTATCATTATTATTTTCCAAATTCCTTTCCAATGAACCTGGTAAAATTTGCTCACTGTAGTTTTTAAACTGTAACTCTTTTGCGTTCTTAGGGCAACATTTTAGGAAATTTCTACCTACTGCCATTTTGTTTCAACCTCATCTGCAGTGCTATAGCTAACTTAATACAGTGGGAATGCCATAAATAAATGCCTGGTGTTTAAGGAAGTAACAGAAATCACTGGGTTAAAGCTGACCGAAAGTCCAGAGGTAGCATTATTATCAATTTACAATGGGGTGGAAGGTTCGCAGGCTATGAAGGACTTGCTCACAAATATATTGATAGCTGCATGAATTATTATAGCTAGGAAGTGGGAGGGGCAAGCAGAATATAAAATGAAAGAATGGTAGAGTTGTGGGATATAGCTATTAATGATAAATTAACATGTGCCATCAAGGTAAGACAGGGAATATGCAGGAGAAATGATTTTGAGGAGATATGAAGGGTGTTTGTAGAATTTGTACTGTTAAAACGGAAAGGGCTCAAACCATCGCAAGAGGTGTTGGAATTTTGGGGGGTTGGATTGTTACAATGGAATGGTCTCAGTGGTGGGGTGCACTTTTTATTCTTATTTATTTATGATTATTACTTTGTCAAAAAAATAAAGAAATGCTCCACCTTGTCAACATAATATCACCTCTTTTGGGGGAGTAAGTTGCCTTTTATTGACACTCTGTGTGTTGGAGAAAGCATCACAGCAACAGAGGAATAAAAGAGCCCCAGTGGTCTGCAGGGGTATGGATCGAATATTTTTACTTGTGTGTATGCATGTGTGAGTTGAGCTTGTGGCTAAGATTCTCATGACTGCTAAGGACAATATGTGATTATATGAAATATGTCCCAAGTTTTCATATCAAAAGTACCCTGATCAAAATGCCCCTTGGAAAAATAATTGAAGTCTAATAAGATTCATCCTGGGATGTTGTAGCATTTTTGTGTCTGCACATCAGATCACTAACCCCTTTCCGTCCTCCACATCTTTGCATCATGTGTTCTAGTCATCTTGTTTTCAAATGTTAAATAGTATTTTAATATTTCTTTTTTAAGTAAGAGTTTCACTCCCCCAGGATCTGGCTGCATTAAATCATTGCTGGAGGAGGCATGCTTTCGTAAATCTGCACATCTTTGCTGGCTGGGGCTGTGAGGACTTATAGTTCAAAACACTAATAATAATAATAATAATAATAATAATAATAATAATAATAGTTTATTTATTTATACCCCACCCATCTGGCTGGGTTTCCCCAGCCACTCTGAGTGGCTCCCAAAATAATACTAAAAACACAATAAAACATCAAACATTAAAAACTTCCCTAAACAGGGCTGCCTCCAGATGTCTTCTAAAAGTCAGATAGTTGCTTATTTCCTTGACATCTGAAGGGAGGGGGTTCCATAGGGCGGGCGCCACTGCCGAGGAGGCCCTCTGCCTGGTTCCCTGTAACCTAACTTCTCACAGTGAGGGAACTGCCAGAGGGCCCTCGGAGCTGGACCTCAGTGTCCGGGCTGAACGATAGGGGTGGAGACACTCCTTCTGGTATACAGGGCCAAGGCCATTTAGGGCTTTAAAGGTCAGCACCAACACTGTGAATCGTGCTCAGAAACATACTGGGAGCCAATGTAGGTCTTTCAGGACCAATATTATAGGGTCTCAGCGGCCACCTAGACTGCATCGTATTGGGAAAGGCTGTTCTACAGAGAGGATCTAGGTTGTAAGCATTCCTGAATGTGTTCTATGTTAGCATCTTCATTGCCATGTGAGGAAACAGTATCCTTTTAAGCAGCAACTCTGCAACCTTGCAAGCCAGAGCAGTCAGCAATGTGGAAAACTGCTTTATGATGACTATTATAGAAATCACATAGATAGCAGACCAATTTTTGAACTTGTGTTATTAATGCCCAACAGTTCCTAAGAAATGATATTTGCAATGGGGTATAAACTGCAGGATTTAATCCTACCAACCTTTACCCCACTTTTTGTTCCAAGTGGTACCTTGGTAGTTGAAAGGCTTTGCTCCCCAAAAAATTGGCTCCCGAACGCTGCAAACCCAGAAGTGAATGTTCCAGTTTGTGAACGTTTTTTGAATGCTGAACATCTGATGCGGCTTCCACTTGAGTGCAGGAAGCTCCTGCAGCCAATCAGAAGCTGTGCCTCGGTTTTTGAACCGTTTCGGGAATCCAATGGAGTCCTGGAACAGATTAAATTTGAGAACCAAAATACCGCTGCACATTAAACCGTGGTTTCACCATGCTGCCTGGACAAACTTGAACAAACCCAGCCAAGCATGGGGCTCGCGTGAGCTCTCATCCCCTACTTCTGTGTAGATGGAAGAAGGATCTTGGCAGGGTTTTGTTTTACTTTCACATGGGCTTTGTTACGGAACCCATCTTCAGACCATGTGTTGTGGTTTGCCGATAAGAGTTTGTTTGCATGCCAACGTTGCCATATACGAACCGAGCCAAATCTTGTTGCTAGGTGTATGTTTGCCTCTTCGTAATCGCACTTCCCTTCCATGAACTACCCAGATCTCTTGTGATAGAAACGTTCCCATGTTGCTGACTGCATCTAACGTCCTCCTTTCTGTCCTCTTTGTTCAGGTACTTTGAATGATCAGGACATAATGACAGCTGAAGACTCCGCTGCCAGGATGAGTAACGATTCTTCCAATATGCAGTCAAATAAGGTCCCCGAAGGTGTGGCCGGTGCACCGAACGAAGCTGCGCTTCTGCAACTAATAGAACGTACGGGTTATGCCATGGTGCAAGAGAACGGGCAGCGCAAGTATGGCGGACCCCCACCGGGGTGGGAAGGGCTTCATCCTCCCCGTGGATGCGAAGTCTTTGTGGGCAAAATCCCTCGTGACGTCTACGAGGATGAGTTAGTGCCCGTCTTCGAAACCGCGGGGAGAATCTACGAAATGCGCCTGATGATGGACTTTGATGGGAAAAACCGTGGCTACGCCTTTGTGATGTACACCCAAAAGTACGAAGCCAAGCGTGCCGTCAAAGAGCTGAACAACTACGAAATCCGTCCAGGGAGGCTGTTAGGGGTGTGCTGTAGCGTGGACAACTGTAGGCTGTTCATCGGAGGGATCCCCAAAATGAAAAAGAGAGAAGAAATTCTAGAAGAGATCTCCAAGGTGACGGAAGGTGTGCTCGATGTCATTGTGTATGCCAGCGCAGCCGATAAGATGAAAAACAGAGGATTTGCCTTCGTGGAGTACGAAAGCCACAGGGCAGCCGCGATGGCAAGGAGGAAACTGATGCCTGGCAGAATCCAGCTTTGGGGTCACCAGATTGCAGTTGACTGGGCCGAGCCGGAAATTGATGTCGATGAAGATGTCATGGAGACGGTCAAAATCCTGTATGTGAGGAATTTGATGATTGAAACCACCGAGGATACAATTAAAAAAGTGTTTGGGCAATTCAACCCCGGATGTGTGGAACGGGTTAAAAAAATACGAGATTATGCCTTTGTACACTTCACGAGTCGGGAAGATGCTGTTCATGCCATGAATAACCTCAACGGAACGGAACTCGAAGGGTCGTGCCTGGAAGTTACCTTAGCCAAGCCGGTAGACAAGGAACAGTACACCCGCTACCAGAAGGCAGCGAAAGGAGGAGCAACAACTGAAGTCACTCAGCAGCCAAACTACGTTTACTCATGTGATCCGTACACCCTGGCATATTATGGATATCCGTATAATGCTCTGATTGGCCCAAATCGAGAATATTTTGTGAAAGGTTAGTAGACAACGTTTGGCCCACTTTGGGGTTATCTGGGCCAGCTTCCCTTAAGTAAACCAGTGGCATGGAAATTCTAGTCTAGGCATCCCCAAACTGCGGCCCTCCAGATGTTTTGGCCTACAACTCCCATGATCCCTAGCTAACAGGACCAGTGGCCGGGGAAGATGGGAATTGTAGTCCAAAACATCTGGAGGGCTGAAGTTTGGGGGTGCCTGTTCTAGTCATTATTGAGCCAGAGCAGATTCCAGTGTATAGTTCGCAGAGTAAAAACTGAAACACGTTGCAGGATCCCCCCAAAATAGACCAGAGGCAATTGTATTTCACCCAGCAGAGCTTTACTGCTGCTGAAGGCAAATGAGCGTAATGATCACAAATCCAATACATTCAGGATTGGCACTGTCCATAAGAAATCCAGTTGCAGTGGACTAGGGGCACTAGGCTAGTCCCTGGAATATTCCCAGTAAATTAGAGTATTGAAATATTAAAGCTTTGTGCCTCCTTCCCAAATCACGGGAAGCTTCTGCCTGGCTTAGGGAGGCATGTGCAATGCTCCCAACAGGGTCCAAGAGCCCTCCTGCCATCTTCCCAATGCCTGCCCAACTTTGGGAAGGAGGCAGCAGGGCTCCAGATTTCTGTCCAAGGCCGGGAGCCTCCTTCCCAAAGTCTGGGACGCTTCTGCCCAGCTTCGGGAGGAAGGCGTGGTGCTTACGTGTGTGATGTCAGGGCGTCACAAGGTCACGCAAGCGATGTACCCCCCCCCATTCACCCTCGCAAGCTGGCGCCTCTGGCCCTAGCTGTTCCCCTATGAAAAGTTTCGCCGCACGCCATTGAAGGATGCCTTAGGCGGCAGATCTTGGTTTTGCCCCATCTTTTACAGAACACTTGTAATTTGAAAATATACCCATGCCACTTCTGAACTGTGATTTCCAGGCAGCGCACAACATGAATGACAAGCAATAAATCCTAACGATCTCTCTCTCTCACACACACACACACACACACCCGGTGTATTGTTATCTTCTCGTAATACTAAACTTGTGTATCTCCATGCTTGTTGGTTTAGAAACGAATCGGGGCTTCCCAACAATACAATAGGGGTTTCAGCAAATTTATGCGACTCCAGACGTGGATATATGCATATGTAATTTTATTTGTGGCAGCTTACAACATGAAAAATATACCAAACTACAACTTTGCAAAAGCAGTTGTAAACAATAAATAAAACATTAAAAAATACACAGTCTGACAGGCATGAGCTGAAATATATTTGGTCACAAATTTAAAAGGAAAGAGGGGGGGGGAACAGTCTGAGGAAGACTGAGCGTGCTCAGAGAGCACAAGGAGAAAACAGACTGTTGAGCTTAATGGTTGAGGATTTCTTTTTTTCCAAAGACCATGGGTAGAATGTGAATTCACCTGCTTGAGCCCCTAAAAATCTATAGTACCTGGAGGCAGGAATTGGAGGCAGGGTTCCATGAAGTTGAAAGGTGAATAAATAATCCCTACTTTTCAGGTAGAAGGAAAAGGAACACTTCTATTTGCTGCTTCCTTTAAGCCTTTTCTCTCCCCACCCCTGCCAATATATAGCAATAAAACCCCTGTGTTTGGACCTGTCAGTTTTAGGGCTATAGAGTGGGGCAGAGGTTTCTAGGGAATGGGAAAGCAAATAGGTACTTTCTTAAAATATCTTCTCTCCCATGTCTCCACCCCCCCCCCATGAACACCCAAAAGTACAGTTGGTTGATTACATTTATATCCCACAGTTTTTCCCCACCCCTCACAACAACCCTGTAAAGTAGGTCAATCTGAGTACTATTGACTCACCCAGTGAGCTTCATGGCTGAGTCACGGCTATAATGATGGAATTCTATTGTGGTTTTAAATGTAGATTTCATTGCATTATGTTTATAGATTGTTAACTGCTCTGGTATCATTTAGATGAAGAGCAGTTCCATGCTGGTTGCAGCACTCCAATGCACTGGAACATTTTATTGTGGGCCCCTATTTGTCTTCGCTTTTAGGCCAGTTTCCAGCATTCAAACTCATTTAAACACACAGGCAATTTCCCTTGCCTGGTGTTCTGTAGGGGAGTGCAGGGAGCACAGAGATAAACTGGGCTCCCCAGAGGTCCTTGCAGAGAAGGCCTCTGTCCACATGGACCCTGCCCATTAAGAACGAAGCACATTTTGCTAGCTTTTAACAGAAGCTGCCATCCTTCTTTCCCTGTGACCAACAACATCTCCAAAACCATTCTGTTAATTTCTTTCAACAAAGTGACACTTCAAAGATGTTAGTATGACCATGGATACATTTTTCCAAATTATGTCCTTGCATAAAAATGAATGACTCCCATTGATTTCTAAAGGCATTTATCCTGTCAACTATTATCTGTTGGTTGTTTCGCATAAATCGAACCCTTGATTAAAAAAAAAAAAAACCTTGCAAAACTGAAACTGCTTGGCAGGGGGTTGGACTGGACGGCCCTTGTGGTCTCTTCCACCTCTATGATTCTAGGATTCTATGAATGGCTTGTGGTCATATCACTTTATCATATGTACTATGATGCTGTGGTCTAAACCACTGAGCCTCTTGGGCTGGCCAATTGGAAGGTCGGTGGTTCAAATCCCCACAACGGAGTGAGCTCCTGTTGTTCTGTCCCAGCTCCTGCCAGACTACCAGTTCGAAAGCATGCTAGCGCCATTAGAGAAATAGGTACCACTACAGCAGGAAGATAAACGGCGTTTCCATGCACTCTGGTTTCCGTTACAGTGTCCTGTTGCACAATAAGTGGTTTAGTCCTGCTGGCCACATGACCTGGAAAGCTGTCTGCGGACAAATGCCAGCTCCCTCGGCCTGAAAGTGAAATGAGCGCCGCAACCCCAGAGTCGCCTTTGACTGGATGTAACCGTCGAGGGATCATTTACCTTTTACCTTATTATCATTATTGCAAGCAGTAATCAGTTTTAGCAACTGATATCTGCAACAAAATGTTGCTGTGTAGAGTGTTCAGATCACACTCAGTACTCCTTGGGCTGTTTGGGTCCCCCCTTATGCAGTTGGCCAGCTTTAATCACAAAAATTAAATGCCTGCAGGGTTTTCCTGTTGCAGCAAGCTCGTGTGAGAGCGTCCCATAGCTCATGAAGCTCTCTACCTTGCTTGGCGATGAGGACCAAGGCCTGCGTAGGTCCAGAAAGATTGATATGATGGCGCAGGGGCAGTTCTGGGGTTGTCCTGGTTATATGCAATATTGACTTTACACGCAATCCTTGGAACCAAAGTCCCCACGCAAGTTACGAGTCACCTATATCTCGGACATCTAAAGCAGTGTTAGAAAACGTTGCAAGGACACTCAACCGATGAGACAAGAAGATAGCAAAATACTAAAATACTCCTTAAGCTAAAATAAAAACATGTACCAATCCTAATAGCTAATTACTGGGCTTTACGTTCAGTACTGCAGATAAGGCAAAAAGCTCTTGCACTCTTTGTAAACCTTTTGTTCCTTCGTTCCTTCCTTCTTCCAGCATTAGATTGTAGACTTTCCAGTCTAGTGGATGCTAATGCTTCCTTGTGAGTTTAGCAGATCCATTGTATGGTGTGTGTTTTCTATTCCCAAGCAGGCAGCGTTCGAGGCAGAGGACGAGGTGCAGCAGGGAACAGACTCCCCGGCCCAAGAGGCTCATACCTGGGGGGCTATTCTGCAGGCCGCGGCATATATAGCCGATACCACGAAGGGAAAGGGAAACAGCAAGAAAAAGGATACGAACTTGTGCCCAATTTGGAATTGTCTGCTGTCAACCCCGTGGCCATTAAACCCGGCACTGGTCAGTATGATTTATTGAGACGGGGAGCTAAATATGTTCTCCCTTTCAGGGTGCTTTTAGATATCAGCTTACCCTGCAAATCTATACAGTAGCTGTCAGGGTGCTATCAGCGGCTCCTGGCTGGTTGCCCAGGGAAGTCTAAATACAAGGAAAAGTTTATTACAGTCCTTTTTTATTTCAAACTTTACAGGGAGAGGCTAGAGAATGCAGCCTCATGGATAATGGCGTCTTTGAGCTCTTTGCTCTCCTACCCGGTACAGAGGAGAGGCAAGATCTGCCGATTAAAGTTGGACATATTCCATGAGACTCTTAATCTCAGCATCGTGGGTTTGAGCCTCATGTTGGGCAAAAGAGTCCTGTTTTGCAAGGCTTGGACCCTGGGGGTCCCTTCCAACTCTACAATTCTGTGATTCCATGGATCTAATTTCAGTTTCTCCCTGTTTCTCATTTTTCCCAATCTTAAATCCATTTCCACATCAGTCTGTGAAGTAAGCCCTCCTGGAAATTCATCAGGATTTAAGTGCATTTCTCCCCCTAACATTCACATGTTCATATGCAATTTTCCCTAATACTGTATACACTTTTTTGCAGAGCAATTTTCCCCTAACAGAATGCATTTTTTTTTGTATACTACTTTCAACAGCATATGCATTTGTTAATGCACCCTTTGCCACAGTGTTCCATTTTTGTACGCATTACTTGGCGGGAGAACTGGGGGACCCTCCAAACCAAAGTGAAGGGTGGTATGAGGGGCTTCAGGAAGTAGAGTGAATGGGAGAAATTTGCCTCTCCTCCTCCTCTCTTAGTGGAGGCATCTGCCAAAGCAAAAACCCTTCTGTGTACACCAGAGCTTTTGCAAACTGTGTGTCACGACACTTTAGTGTGTCAGCTGCAATATGTTGCTGTGTCGTGCAAACGCTCCCCATGTTCCTCCCCGGGGTTGGAAAGCAGTTAGTTTAACCTCCAGTTTGCTAGTAAAACTGAATTGCTGCATCGCGAAATGATGCATGTCTAAAAAGTGCATCACCAACATAAAATGTTTGGAAAGCTCTGTGCACACAAAGTCATCAAACTAGATTGCATCCTAGGTCCGCCCGAAGAGCTTGCACACTGTTGGAAAACGCAAGTAATGTTGTGTCCTGTCCTGTGAGCAAATATGCAAATATGCACATATCAGAGGGATAACCCGCTTTCATGTGCATCTGTCAGGGACTGGGCAGAGGAGGAATGGTGGAGACTGCCTCCCCAGCCTGACCCTTCCAGAGAAGGAGATGACAGTTCAGAATTACAACAGGGGATTGAGGGAGATCACAGCTCAGAGAAAGATGAGGGGAAAAGCTGGGAAATAATGGGAGAGGAGGAAGAAGCACCAGGAGGGCAACAGCTGATAGACACAGTGTCTTTAGAAAGCATTCCAGACCCCCCCCTCTCCCAGAACCTAGTGGGCATTGAAAGTAGGAGAGCAGAGAGCTCAGAGGCAGAAGGCACAGACCAGCTACCGTAGGGATGACGTATAATGGGAGAGACAGAGGGGGTGGGGTTTCCCTCAGAGCAACACCATTACTCTTAAGAGGCTGCATTTCTAAGCCTCTCTCTGTGAATATTGAATAAACGCAGTGGTAAGAACTTTCCTTGTCGTATCCGTTCCTGGCAACCTACTGTGGGGATTGGAACCTCTGACGCCTGACAGCATCTGAGGAAAGGAATGCATTCCATGACATTCCACGATGTGCTCCAGAACCCATACGTATCACGCTAAATTAAAAGCTACAACAAGAAATGCCAAGTTAAGAGTGCCAGGATTATGATTGTCTCAAGCGTAGACTGAAAATATCCTGTTCTGGTCTATTTCAGTGGCTATCCCAACTATTGGTACCCAGTATTCCGTGTTTCAAGCAGCGCCAACAGCAAAGATGATTGAAGATGGGAAAATCCATGCCGTTGAGCATATCATCAGCCCCATTGCTGTTCAGCAGGATCATGCTAGTGCGGCAGCAGCTGCAGCAGCCGCCGTATTACCTTCAGTTTCAACCCCTCCTCCTTTTCAGGTAAATTTTGATCAAGGTGGTTCTACTGGATTATCCCTCCTTGTACATAAAAAGCCCGGCTTCTTGCCATGCTGCTGTTGAAGGAGTGCCCTTGTTGACAAAACGAGGCCCCTGCCTCCAAGTTCATTCATTTACGCTGCATCTGGGATCTGGCAGGAGCCTATTGTTATTATTTATCAAATTTGTACACCACCCTTCATCCGTAGCTCTCAGGGCGGTTCACAACATAATAATACAAGCGAAAAGCACAAAATACATACCGTAATAAAAACACAAACAGCACAAAACAATTATCTTCCCGCCCTGTGTATGCAGGATAGATGTGCCAAACCAACACATTTTCAGGGCCCCAACCAAGTACCTGACATATCCAATTGTGCGAAGATAGATAATGTGAACATAAATTATTTCAAAGGTTTTTTGGGGGGAGGGTAGGCGATGATTAGGGATGCCATGTGTCCTCTTTCCCCAGGACACGTCCTCTTTTTCAGGGGTAAAATTTCTGCCCAGGTGGATAAAATTTGTCATAATGTCTCCGGTTATACTTTCTGGTTGAGACGTAAACATAACTGGTGGTTGCTTTCCTCTTCTCTTCTCCTGCCCCCCTCAGCAGTATATCACAGCTTCTATAGCCTACATATAGTAGAGGTATTTAAAATGAGAGTCGTCCTAGCATCCTCTTTTTTCCTCTCTTCAAAATACAGCAACCCTAGCAATGATCATCAGAACATGTCCCTATTTCTAAAGCATCCCTCCCAGTGAAGTACAAAGTCCTCTTGTAACATTTTCCAAATGTTATAAAAACTGAGGGTGTTTGAGAGACGCTGGTGTGGGGAAGGCAGAAAGGGACCAAGTTACAGACAGCAAATTCCCACTGTTCCAAGAAAAAGGATGGGGCCTGGTTTCTAAAGTATGCCTCAACATGCAGGCTATAGGTCAGTCAGTAGAGTGTGAGACTCTTCATCTCATGGTTGTGGGTTCGAGTCCCACAGGGGGGTCGGACTGCATGACTTTCGTGGTCCCTTCCGACTCGACAGTTTTACGATTCTATATTGCAGCAGACCTTTTTCTTTCTTTTCTTGGAAAAAAAAAACCTATTTCAGCAATTGAGATTTCACCATTGTCATTTCCAGGGCCGGCCCTTAACTCCCGTGTACACGATGGCTCCCAACGTGCAGAGAATCCCAGCTGCGGGAATTTATGGCGCAAGTTATGTTCCCTTCGCTGCCCCAGCCACAGCGACGATAGCCACACTACAAAAGAATGCGGCCGCTGCAGCCGCTGCGGCCGCTTACGGCGGCTATGCCAGTTATATCCCTCAGGCATTTCCAGCTGCAACATTTCAGGTTCCAATCCACGATGTTTATCAAACCTATTGAAACAGCTGGCCATTTGGGGGGGGGGTCTGGGGTGGGGCGGGGTCGGGTTGCATTGAAGGAACATTTTACTATTTATGAAGAAAGAACCTACTGCGGATGACTACTTTTGGATGCCAGAAAACTGCTGATAAAACCTGGAAGTGAAGTTCATATCAACGGTATCATCGAGTTTGAAATCTTTTATACATATGAAGTTTTTACTAACTTTTTAGGCTGTTTTTAAAAAAATTAATATTCCTGTATTCCTACATTTCTAAAACGGCTCGTTTTTCCAATGCCCATTCTTCTATGCAGGTTTATTACACAGCAGTAGGTTTTTAGCAATTATTTTCACCATATTTGTGGTATGAAGGTTATTTTTTAGTAAGTTCTGCACTCCAGAGATTTCTATTTTGTAGTGCCTTTAATAATATATCAACTAAATATTGAAAAGGCGCATCTGAGCAGCTAGGGAAAAGTTTTTAAACAATATATTTTGAAGAATATATTCATATTTAAAGAATACATGCAATAGGTTTTTTTAAAGAAAGAAATTTATATACAAACGTGTGTCTTATTTAAAAAGTTAAACTGGAAAGTGCAATTTGAAAGTGACTGAGACCTCTGCATTACGTCCTGGCATTTGTATGGTTTCTTTGTTATCTGGAGCCACAACGAAGCCCCTCTTTGTTGATTTAAAGATGCACCCATGAATTAGCTTATGTTATACTATGCATAATTTTGAGAATAACCTGTTCCATAGAGCCACCTTAGATATTTATCAGCATTCTTTAATATTTTCCAGGCTCCAAGCATAAGCAAGAAGCAAGTCTGTTATATTTCATGGAGGGAAAATATTCCAATTTGCTCATTTACTACCGAAGCAGTTGCCCTAGGATTTTTATTTTTGAGGGTTTATGGAACCCTACGACATCACTGCACGTGTGAGTAGTATGTCGATTGCTCCCAACCCTATCTGCAAACTTCATGAGAAAATAGGCCTTCAGGTGTCATGAAACCAAGCTCTCTTGTGGGAGGAACTGTTTCTCAGTGGCTTTGCATGCAGGAAACCTCACGTTCAGTCCCTGGCATCTACACAAAACGGATTGGGTAGCAAGTGACCTCCACTGCCAGTCCATAGTAGTCTATACCAGCCTGACTATACCAGCAAGACAGCTTCCTTGGTTTCTGTCTTGTAGCAACTGTACCTTGGTTTCATTTATACAAGCACAGAAACCATGGTTAAACTTTGTGGTAGAGTTAGATGGCACCCAAGAATCAGTGGGGGTAGGTCTTGTATCCCAAGGTGCAAATGGCAGCGTTTATTCTAGCTACACATATTCTGTGCCTTTAGCTTCCATTTTTAAAAAAGGAGGTTAAGCCAAAGCTTGAATCTAAGAGAGAATGAACTAAAGGGCTGTTTGTCTCAGGATGTGAATACCGGCTGTTTTGCCCCTGAGTCAAGAGGTTTTTAATACCTTTCTCAGATTTTTTTAGACATGGTATTTGACTCGTGACCAGTGGCCTTCGATGCCCGCTTCCATAGTCTCAACTTTGGATAACTTTTTGTTTGTCCCAAATCCTTACCAATTTGACCTCTTTGGGTTGGCTGAATTTTGGCCTCACACAAGGCACCGCTGAAATTTGAAATTGCCCCGCTGCCATACACAAGTGGTCCGTGTAAGAGGGTAAAAGTAACTGTCTGTGGTGGCACTTTTGCATCAAACCCAAACAAGTCAGGATTCCCTGATGAGGAAATATCAATTCTGCACCAACGCAAGTCAACCTTTGTGACGTACACGAAAAATCTAGTCCTTAGGAAAGTTGAGGAGCTATGTAGGGCATTGAAGTGCCCCAGCTTTCATCCCCACAACCGCTGGGAGTCTTATTCAACCACCTCTATGACACTAGACTTTCAATCTTCATGCTTTTCATGTGAACTAAAGTCCCCCCTTTTTTTAAAGGACAAAAATAAAAGGCTCCAGAACTCAGCTTCCTAAGTATATATTAGCTATTTTCAGTTGGTGATCCTTTTTGTGTATTTGCATGGCATCATGACATTTGCACACAGCATTCATCCTAAGTTTCCCTAATATAACAGATTGAGAGGAAAATCTGCAGATATGTGGGAGCTAGCTACATATACCAGTCACTCACACGTGTAGAGATTCAAAGGGGATAGTAGATTCCCTTTCCTACTTTGGGTTTTCTCATGTCCTGCTTTAGCGCTTTACACATTAATAACTTCTTTGAACTCCATAATGTGAACAAGCCCTGCATCCCAGTATAGTCTCAAACCTTCGTTCTTTTCTAGCGTATGCTGTAGAGACAAAAGAATGTACGGTAGTGTAGTGCAGGACAAAACATGCTCTTGTTCACCGTAAATATTGCTTGTTAAAGTAGCTGCGTCAGTTTCATGCTGAGGTTAAGGGACATAGTAATACAGTACTTAAGTGGGTTTTGTTCTCTCGCCTTATTCTCCTTTCCACATGTGGTTCCCATTACCATTTAATGGGACTTGTGCATGCACGCCGGAGAAGGACCACTATATATATTTTTAAGCCTGTAAATATATTTGCAGTACATTTTAAGAGTCGTTTTATTTCTCTGTATTACACGGCAAAGTGGTGTGCCACAAAGTCAATGTTTTATTTCAATGGTTATTAAAGAAGAAGAAGGTTAAGTAATATTATTGCAGTGTTTTGTGGCCTGTTTCAAGGCTTTTTTTGTAGTAGTGCAGTGAATGTAAAAAACAGTAAACTTTGCAATGAGTGGTTCGGTCGGCTTTAGGCGACATGGCCCAGTACCACTTGAAACTTAGGTGCCTTAGATGAATCTACAGATGATGAGTGAATTCCAAGGGGCCATGAAGGGAGCCCTTTTCACTCAACCACACTGCTGCTTCAGCAGACCCTCCCACTGATTTGTCCCAAAGAGATGTTCTCACAAGTCTGGGAACCTGCTGGAGCTAGAAGCAACCACAGAAACCCTAGTGACTTGAGTAGGATTCCTTGGGCACATAGACAGCACCTTGGGATCCCAACCTGGACATTCAGTATGTATAGATGCATAAGGTAACAGCTGAATTCAGAAACTTAGGTAATGCTTAAAATTAAAGAAGAGCTTTGTGTGCAGTTTTCAGAATCCAGACAACCCTTCCTCAGCAAACTTTTCGAGAATTTAAATAATAAATGAAAATATTCTCAAGGGTATCCTTCCCCCACCCCCATGTTACAGGAGAACTGGAAAGCATTTTCCTATAGAAATAAGTAGCAGTCATTATTTTTATTTTAAAAAATGGGTGGTCCTTTAAAATATCCACAACTGGGGGGCTTACTGGTACACCCTACCTCAAAGGGCCACCGTTAACTACTGATTTTATTTATTTTTTTCACAAGCTGCATTGCTTTCATGTGGCCATCCAAAAAGCCCTGCCACACTTGAAATACATTTGCTTCAAAGCCTGGATCCTAACCAATTGCCCCTGGCGCGTTAAACTTGAATTTGAGCGGTACTACCACAATTCAGGCAGGGTGGCAAATAATTGAACAAAAAGGTAGCCTGGCTCTCATTTTAAAAAATTAGCATTTTGGGTGGATGGCTGGGTTAGAACTCCCCACCCCCAACACCTAGTGTTTGGGGATGTTTTGCATTTAGCTGTGTTCTTTTTGAATCCGGGAGCATTCCAGTTGGACGAAGTGTTACGGTACGATGTGAAGTAGCACAATCAAGACACAGGTTTTTCCACCACAACGGAAACTTAAGAATGTAAGACAAGTCCTGCTAGCTCATACCAAAGCCCCATCTAGTCCAGCATCCTTTTTTCACAGTGGCCAAGCAGATGGGAAAACCGTAAGTAGGACCTTAGGCCACTTTCATGGGCTACAGCTATGGAGAAACTCAACACAAGTTCTGGCACTTCTGCGAGTGCAACCTTCTGAATCAATCTTTATTTAACCCATGTTAGTCAAGCAGACTTTTCCTCCGCCATCTCCCATTCTGCTATCTTCTGTGAAATCTCTCATAAAACTGGTTGCCAGTGGCAAAAGCTGCAGGTGACCATGCTCAAACGAAGCACCGCTATCTTCTTAATTTTTCATCTCTCACGTGGGAGACCCAATCTTTGAAACCTTATTCCAAACAAGACTGCTTGTACCAACCTACCCGAGTACTTCAACAGAAGGGAAGCTCTTGCTGTATTTTACATATACACGTATAGCATCTGCAAGAAAGGCAGGTCCCCAACAAATAACCGAGTGAATGTTCTTTGAAATGCCCATAGGAACTCTGGACAGGTGCAAAGGTGCTGGCTTGCAACACCAGGTAGCAGGGATCATCGAGGCCATTTAAGCATCAATGAACCACCACTCAGTGGTCTGACTACATAAACCATTTCATTTATACACTACTGAGGCAAGTTTATGACTTGAAATGTGAACTTTTCTTAGGTTAAGAACAAACTATAAAAAAGATATTATGTATGTTTGCCTTGTTTTCAAATGTGCTATTTACTTTAGGCGTTGTTTTTTGCTGTATTTTCTGTCCTTTTGTGAATTTCGGTGTTGCTGCTGTTCCATGAAAAGTACTTTCCTAGGAGGTAGTAAATAAAACATTCCTTAAAAACAGATGGTTGTCCATATGAGAAATGTCTTTTATCAACTTCAGGCAGGCAAACGGAGGGGTCTCTCCTGCTGTTTCCTCAACGTTTCAGACAGTGGAACAATAAGGGTGGGACTCTTCCCAGAAGAGTGATCAGAAGCGGTGGTGGAGCTTAGGTAAATATCACCCAAAGGGGACCTGGGCATGCAGCGCAGGAGCACACTTGCATGCCCAGGTCCAACATTGCCACACACTCTCCTGCAAGAAAGCAGGAGCTTTCTCTAGCGCCACAGCCATTCTCCGACCCATGGGTCAAGCTTGACCCAGGGAAGGACAAGTTGCAGCCGGGTGTGCCGGGCACCACAGCCATTCTCTGACCCTTGTGTCAGGCTTGACCCTGGGAAGGGGGAGCCACAACTGGGTGCATCAGATGGGACATGCAGAGAGTGATCTTCACACTCCAGCCCCTGATGCCAGCAGGGCACGAGGGGGATCTTGGGTGGGTGGGTGCGCGCCTGGTTCACACCCAGATTGTGTGCCCAGGGCCACCACCACCCCATGCTACACCACTGATCGGGAGGTCCTCCAACTGCAGAGTGGTTTCCTTCTCACACATTCAAGTCAGTGAAGGCCTACATGTTATCATCTAAAGATGGCAGGGGGCTCAGAGTCTAAAACTGCTTAACGGTACTGCTGTTTTCAGATGAGGACAGGAATAGACACTCTTATAAGGCGTGTAGAAACAACTGCCTACTTCCTTCCTCTCGCTCCAGAAGGCCAAGCCAAGTTTCCTGATCGTGTGGTATTATGGGCTGGCTGGTGATATTGATGGGGGGGGTGCGCACACGCATTGATATTGGACCATCCACACATTATTCCACTTATTACTGATAGATAGTTGTGCGATGCTTTCCCCCAGGACCTGAGCACACCCAGCCCCAATGAGGATATCTACTTCTTTATTGGAAAAACACTCAATTGCATCAGCTCCAGAGGTGAAAGAGAGAGACATACACTACTCTTGGCGCTGTGATCTAAACCACTGAGCCTCTTGGGCTTGCCGATCAGAAGGTCGGCGGTTCGAATCCCCGCAACGGGGTGAGCTCCCATTGCTCTGTCCCAGCTCCTGCCAAACTAGCAGTTCAAAAGCATGCCAGTGCAAGTAGATGAATAGGTACCGCTGTGGCGGGAAGGTAAACGGCATTTCCATGTACTCTGGTTTCCGTCACGGTGTTCCGTTGCACCAGGAGTGGTTTAGTCATGCTGGCCACATGACCCAGAAAGCTGTCTGTGGACAAACGCCGGCTCCCTCAGCCTGAAAGCAAGATGAGCACCAAAACTCTATAGTTAAATTTGACTGGACTCAACCATCTAGGGGTTCTTTACCTTTACCTTTTTACTCTTGCTAAGGAGCTAGTTAGGTGTCTGCTTCTTCAGACTTGTGCAAAGACCAGGACTCGTTGGCACAACAGCACGGCCATGCCCCTTTCGGCTCACTTGAACCCCCTTGTCCAACACTGGGCCTGAAAGCCACCAGACTACTGAGCTGCAGCTCCAGCCGCTCCTGTTGCTTTAAGCCCCTCCTTGGGGCACAGGGGACAGAGGAGATTCTGATGGGACGCAAGGATCCTGGTCTCTACATTTGCAACATCCAATATGGTGTTCTCAGCCGTTGTTGGACTCCAAATCCTATCCTACTTTGCCATTGAGCATGCTGGCTGGGATTGGTGGGAGCATCGGTTAAAATGATCACACAGTAACGTGGGAAGATCAATGACCAGCATCTAAGCCACACTGAACGGTTAATTTATTTTGAAAAGATTGGTGGGAGTTTTAACCCTCGATGCAGCTTCTCCGTTTACAACTCTGAGGATCCTTTTTTGTGTTCAATGCCATTGCCTTTGTGGTTGGGATTTGCAAAAGGAACGGGAGGTTTTCTAAAGAGGATTTTATTTAACAGGAGATGCTGCTTTTAACTCTCTCTCCTTTTGGTCAAATCCACCTCCCAAGGAACACAAACTTCCTTGTTACGCTGTTTTGTCCTTGTAGCTAGTACACAGAGGAGAAGGAGGAAACAGTCAGTCGTTGGCACTTAGTCCATCTCAAACTCGTTTTCCAACATTTCGCAAGTAGCTTGGATCATGTGGTCTGTGGGGAAAGAAACTGAGACTTATAATCACTTTTTCCCACAAAGGAAGGTGTGTTTAGAAAAAAAAAAACATATATGTGGCTTTTAAACTACTACGCATTTGGTGGTTTGAGCCCAAACAAAGAAGTTTAAGATCATTTTGGGTTTTTTGTTTTGTTTTTTAAACCTGCTTAGTGGGAACCTATTAATTTAAATTCCACATTTAATTTTCTAGCCCTGCCTCTGAGGCAAAATTCCTTTTTTGATACATACTAAGTTATTTGTTTTTTCCAGGTTGATGTGTCATGGGCAGCTTGCTGTAGATGGCATGGAGCCATTACATGCATGGACCACATATGACAACACCCCTGATCTCTATATGTCTGCTGGGATGGTTCATTTGGTAGAGCATGAGACTCTTAATCTGAGGGTCATGGGCTCGAATCCCACATGGGGGATTCTTGCATTACAGACGGTTGAACTATATGACTCTTGTGGTCCCTTCTTACTAGACAATTCTATGATTCTGTGTCTTTAGGGCGGGAATACTTGGATAGCGTGGGATGTTTGAGCATGCAATGGTGGCAGAGAGGAAGAAATATGCAGGGCTAGCTTTCTCCTTCCTCTGCCCTCTCCCCATCCCTGAATCTCAGGAAAACTGGAGGCCAATCCAGCTTAATTCACCCACGCAATATATTTTGCTGCCTGAGGCAAAAGTTGGTGCCCACCCTCCTTCTGCAAGCTGACTGGATCAAGAGTTGGATCATATTTCAACGCTGGAGGTGGGGCAGTGGGCTCATCTACACAGCTGCAAATGAAATGCTCTAAATGCATTGTAAAGTGCAATATGCAAATGTGACACTAGATGGTGTTGGCGAGCTATGCAAAATCCCATGCATTTTTCAAAACATTTTGTAAAGTATTTTTGAAGCGTTTTTTATATGTGTGTAGATTCCGCCAGTGTCTGCCACCTCAACTGAAGACAGCAGCTACCTCTGGGGTGATATGGTGTGGGAGGCACGTTGATCTGTCCTCCGACACTGGGCTGCCATCCCCCTCAAAATCCACCATCCAAAGTGGCAAGAGATAGATAAACTTTATTTGCATTAGCCGATGGCCATAGCAACATAAAACAAGCAATATATACAGATAAAAACAACAACAGGTAAAAAGGGCAATCATATGACCAAGATTATCATTCAGATAGTGGCCCTTGGTCTCATTGCACCCTTGATAGAGCCGGTGCTGTTGCCCAGCTTCCTACCCACTGGTCTTCCCATTGAGGCCAGAAAACAGTGTCACCTAAGGGACTTAATATCCTGTGTGTGAAGTACATAGAAGAGGTCTAGGATGCGCCAAGCTCTTGCAGGAGACAAATCAGGCCTCCAGTTGCTCTCCATGCACAGAAAAGACGGCATTTCAAACAGTATTTTCTTCAGAAACAGTGGCCTGTGTTAATAATTGCTGCACTTTATGATCATCCTGCGCTTCTAAGTTTCTGTGACAATGAAGGAACAACGTACTACATTGCAAGTGTTACTGGCATTACTGGCGGGTTTCTTTTTTAAGTTCATATTTGGTTTTTCAAATTAAAGTTTTACAATCACATATCCAACATCCATAATAAAAAATAAGATTCCAAAGAATCTCCTGGACTTCCCTCCTCCCCTTTGCGGGTTCTATTGTTTGTTAGTCATTTCCTCCTGCCAACCCTCCCTTTTTTTTGCGGGAAACTCCCTTATTCCAAGCCACAGCTGTCAACTTTCCCTTTTTTTGCTGGAAATTCCCTTATTACGGCGCCGTTTCCCGCCCGCTGCTGTCCTGGATTGTTAGATATACCATAGACTGTCCCCGGGACACGTGAGGCTGCTGATCCCTTATTTTCAAATCCGAAAGTTGACAGCTATGGATTCTTGGGGGGGGGGGAGTCACGTGCTTGAAAGGCGTGGTATGTCATGAACATCTATCTGTGGGTTACACTGATGTTTGTTGTCACACCTTATTTTGGAGAGAAGGAAGATGACCGAGAGTACAAAAGCGGGGGGAAGGGGGACTATGTCTCTGGGTAATTATTAAGACATAAATCATGGTTATTTATTTAACCACTCTTGCGTATCCAGCCTTTCTTCCATTATAATGGTGCATGGTGAAAAGGACGACTTGCTTGTAGAGTCAGAATCTCACATGTCTCCTCTGAGGCTTAGTTCCCCTGGATTCATTTCCTCCTTTGAGTCCTCCTTGGTATTTGCATAATTGCACAATTCTCTGGAATTGCAAAGCTTAGCAAATACCACCACAGTGTTTTGTTTTTTGGTAAAGCACAGAGAGCAAATTACCGGTATCCAGCTACCTTTTGTTTTGGTGGAGCGCTTGCCCTACCCCCACCCCCATCCCCAATCCCTTTGCTTTACAGGGTGTTGTTAAAAAGACTGTGTGACAGCTAATCAAAGCCGCCCTGTTTGTCACGATACCCTGTTGTTTGCTTTATGTTTGGTCCAGGGCTGGGCCCAGGCATTGTAGAGCTTTGGACAGAGACTGCTCTGAAATGGTCTGTTTTGGCCATTCGTTCGATGGGTGGGACACAAAACATAGGGCTGCTCTATGTCCACAATTTCCCAGACGTCACTGGGATTTCAAAGGTGGAATGTGGCACTTTGTCCTGGATCTTTGGTAAGTCAATTGAAAAATTGTGGGGTTTTTTGGCGTTTTTGTTTATAAAAGAAAACTAAACAATTTGGGGGTCTTAAAACCACCTGATACAATCATGAGCACAAATCATCATGAATGCACAATAATAAGGGTATCGGGCAGTTTTGCGGTTAATTAACATGTGGTCAAAACACTTTTTATTCCAACCTGGATTGAGCGATGCATGTAACAAATCAGAAATCCTAATTCCATTCCTCCCCACTGCTACAGACTCGGGCTGCCATACATCCTGAATGTCCAGGACACGTCCTGGAATTCTCCCCCAAAAATGGCATCCTGGATTATTTTTTGAACAAATGTCCTGGAAAACTGGCAATGGGGGTTAAATCTTGCCGAAAAAGCCTAAAACAGCTCCAAAACTCAATAATTTTCTGAAGAAAGCTCAACAACTTTGAGGTTTGCCTTTAGAAAGCTCAACAACATTCGGGGGGGTCCTGGTTTTCACTTTTTGAAATATGGCACCCCTACAAAACAAAACTCTCCTGAAAGAGCACATGAGGGGGTGGGGAGTAATTTCTTTCTGAAATTTTAAGGAGGCAGCTGCTAATCACTTTAATGAAGCTTACATGGTAGACAAAGGTTTCCCATTTCTTCTCTGCTTTTTTAACTTAATGAAAATACTGTGCTGCTCACAGGCCTCTCAGTTGCACTTCCTGGAACGTTTTGGGAGCAGGCCATCATCTCACATGACACTGAGTTGCTCTCAAGATGTTCAAAGCAATGTGGCCAGGCCAAGTGTCACAGCTTCCTGCCAGCCAAACTTCCTGGTGGGACTCAGTAAGATCAGTAACAGCCCCCTCCCAAAATTTTCAGAGATCAGGGTTTAAATCCCAGTGAGTTTGGCGAGTATTTGAACCGTGGTCTCTCTGCTTTGTTAACCATGAACTCATACCCTCCAACATTTTTCAGATGAAGATGGGGACGTCCTATTCCATAAGGATAATTTTACTATTTAAACCCCACACATCTTATTGGGTTGCCCCAGCCACTCTGGGCAGCTTCCAACATATATAAATACACAGAAAAACATTGAACATGTAAAAAAACAAAAACCTTCCCTATACAGGATTGCCTTCAGACAGCTTGGGGGTCGGATAACTCCATACCCTCCAACATTTCTCCAATGACATTAGGTACATCTTAAGAAAAAGCAGGACATTCCGGGATCAAATCAGAAACTGGGACGACTTCTCTAAATCACAGACATCCCTGGAAAATAGAGAAACTTGGAGGGTCTGTAAACTCTGAAATTTGAGATCCCCTCCAAACTGGTGCCAAATTTTGTACTCATTTTGTATTGATTTGTAGCACAAATGCCACATTTTGTACTGCTGCTCCTCAAAACTGAGCAATTTATATATCAAACCGGGGTTTGTAGTTATCACCCAAAAATCTCGCCCTGGTTTGATGTGTCAATTACTCAAGTTTTGGGATGGTACAAGATTCAGGGTTCACAGCACAAAACAAGTACTATAGCACCGGTTTGGAAACAATCCCAAATTTCGGGCTTCGTAGTTAATAAAGCTTGATGTCTTAACATTTCTCTGAAAGGGTTTTGGGGGGGGGCAGGTGGGAGGGGGGATATTGCTGTACTTACTAAAGGTAAAGGTAAAGGGACCCCTGACCATTAGGTCCAGTCGTGACCGACTCTGGGGTTGCGCGCTCATCTCGCATTATTGGCCGAGGGAGCCGACATACAGCTTCCAGGTCATGTGGCCAGCATGACAAAGCCGCTTCTGGCAAACCAGAGCAGCACATGGAAACGCTGTTTACCTTCCCGCTGTAGCGGTTCCTATTTATCTACTTGCACTTTGACGTGCTTTTGAACTGCTAGGTTGGCAGAAGCTGGGACCGAGCAACGGGAGCTCACCGCGTCACAGGGATTCGAACCGCCGACCTTCTGATCAGCAAGCCCTAGGCTCAGTGGTTTAACCACAGCGTAGAGTTTCATAAAGCTCACTGGGTGATCTTTGGTGAAATAGTGTCTTTCAGCCTAACCTACATTACAGGGCAATCTCACTTTAAACTTGATGGAATGAAGGAAAAAGCTAGGAAGTCCCCTTCCTGTGAGTGTGTCTTTCTGATGGCAACTTTGTTCCAGGGTGTGTCTTTTGCTGCATGATTTATTCAGCAGAAATTAAAAATTCCATCTCAGCAACATTATCTTCTGAATTTCCAACTAAACTTGGGAGGGAACATTCTAAATAAACTAATAACCTTTTTTTTTGGCGCCAAAGAATGTCAAGCAAGGGTGGTGTCAAAGTCAGAGTGTTACTGAAAGGGGGAGGTGGCAGGGTACAGAATAATCCTTCACTTCGTTTATACAGCACCTTTCACATGAGGTGGAATTGGCATTGTCATCCACTTTACAGAAGAGAAAGAATAAAAGTGTCAAGACAAGATTTAGACCCATTGAACCTCCCCACAAACAAATCAGAATGAATGCCAATTAAATAGCCAATGTCGTCTAATCTTCCTGCAAGCAAATCAGGATGGATGTTCAGAAAGCGGGCCATCTGGAAGTGCCCTGAGTGTAATGTCTAAGATTGTATCTAAGTGTGAATAATTGGGGCAGAAAAAAAGAGAGAGAGCCCAGCCTGAGGTCTTAAATGCCCCTAGAACCAGGACTTAATAATTTCCTCTAAAATGGATGAAATGCTTCAGAGGGTTGAGATACTTTGTGGGGAGGAAACTGTAGAATGCACCAACATGTCCCTCCAAAATAAACTTATAATTCCACAGGCCTGTTCCTCAAGATTTGATCAAGTGTTCCCATATTGATTCCTGACGCTCATTAGTGTCAGCTACAGTTATTCATATGCCCAGCAAAACAAGTCTCTTCTTCATACACAAGTCACCGACAGTCAAGGCAGAGGAATGCAAGAGACACGGAGTGAATGAACGAAATTAAAAGCACATTAAAAGGTGTTTGTATTAATGAAACCAGAAAGAAATAATATGGTGTGGAGGAAACTGGAAAAACCCGCAAGATGACGATTTAGTAAATAAAAGTAACAAAGGGCAGCTTTGTAGAGCCAATAATTTCATTCTCGAAACCCAAGGAGCGTAACACGCAACTAGCATGGAAGCCAAGTCAGCTTAACAGAAAACCAGGGAACAGTTTAATCACATCAAAGGTCGTAAAAGGTTAAAAAAAAAGGTAAAGGACCCCTGGGTGGTTAAGTCCAGTCAAAAGTGACTATGGGGTTGGGGCACTCATCTCACTTTCAGGCCGAGGGAGCCGGCGTTTCTCCACAGACAGCTTTCCACGTCATGTGGCCAGCATGACTAAACCATTTCTGGCGCAATGGGGCACTGTGACGGAAACCAGAGCACACAGAAATGCCATTCACCTTCCCGCCGCAGTGATACCTATTTATCTACTTGCACTGGCATGATTTCAAACTGCTAGGTTGGCAGGAACTGGGACAGAGCAATGGGAGCCCACTCCGTCGTGGGGATTTGAACCGCTGACCCTCCGATTGGCAAGCCCAAGAGGCTCAGTGGTTTAGACCACAGCGCCACCTGCGTCCCTAGCAAAGGTTGTGCCACATACAGACTGATGTAGCAATCAGATCTCTGGGAATTGTAGTTCAGAGAGGGAGACTGGGGACCTCCAAGAGACATTTTCAGCAATCTAAGCTAAGGAAGAACACCAGGAATCTTTGGGGGGGAAATTGATATCGCTAAACTGATACAAGAGAGATACAGATTTGTAGGATAGATATTCCTTCATTCAGACAGACACAAATCCACTAAGTTCAGGGTTGGCTACCCCAGGAATTGGATAGATTACCACAAATTAATCTGCTGAGGGTAATCCTAACCCTGTCTACTAAGAAGTCAATTCTATTGAATTGATGCTGCTCTCTTTCAGCTAAATGGGGTGAATATGGCAGTCTGAAAAACCTATCTGGATTCAGAATCCCTAGTACAGTGGTACCTTGGTTGTCAAACTTAATCCGCTCTGGGAGTCCGTTCAACTTCCAGAATGGTTCAAAAACCAAGTCCCGGCTTCTGATTGGCTGCAGGAGCTTCCTGTAGCCAATCGGAAGCCATGGAAGCTGCATTGGACATTTGGCTTCCAAAAAACGTTTGCAAACCGGGACACTCACTTCCGGGTTTGCAGTGTTTGGGAGCCAAAACATCTGAGTACCAAGGCATTCAACAACCAAGGTCTGACTGTATTTAACATCTTGGCTCCACCAACACTCTCAGATTCCCAGTCCTGCCACCTTCCAATCGACACATTGGGGCTTGACATCAGCAGCAGGCAGGCTACGGCATTCCTCCTCTAAAAATGTTGATTGTCAACCAAATGTTTGGAGAGCTAGTCCTTGTATTATGCTGGTACAGTTCAGACTGCTCGTATTTATATCGGTAAGAATTTAGTAGCTCATTGCTTCGTCATGCCACCGTAAGACTCTGGAAGAGGTCTGGGTGGGGCTCAGGGCAGTTTGTCAACGTGTCCCTGAATTTGCTTATCAAAAGGAAAGTCTAGTTCAGCCGCCCCGCGGCACCAGGCTGCCTTCCCAGATGCGAGCCATCAGAGACCCAAGGCTGATTACAAAGTACAACCTTAATAGAGGAAACACGGATAAATTGCCCAAAGAGTCCAAAGTCTAAAGATTCAATGGCTTGACTGCATGGGAGACCACAAATCTCTGGGTGCAGCTTGATGTAAAAGGAATGATAAACAGCCTCCCTTTCTGTAAGAATGAGACAGAAGGTTTAAGGCCAATTCATATACAGTACTACAATCAATTGCAGAATTAATGGGCACACTGTAATACACACTTTTCTAAAGGTAAGCCCCATTGATCACCTAAAAGTATGCCCTACACAGACTTAGGCAGTGCATTTGGGGAATTAATTAAAGGTAAAAAGGTAAAGGTAAAGGACCCCTGGATGGTTAAGTCCAGTCAAGGGTGACTATGGGGTTGCGGCACTCACCTCACTTTCAGGCCAAGGGAGCCGGCATTTGTCTACAGATAACTTTCCAGGTCATGTGGTCAGCATGACTAAACCGCTTAAGGCGCAACAGAACACTGTAAAGGAAGACAGAGCACATGGAAACGTTGTTTACCTTCCCGCCGCAGTGGTACCTATTTATCTACTTGCACTGGAGTGCTTTCGAACTGCTAGGTTGGCAGAAGCTGGGGCAGAGCAACGGGAGCTCAGCCCGATGCGTAGATTCAAACTGCCGACATTCTGATTGGCAAGCCCACGGGGCTCAGTGGTTTAGACCCCAACGCCACCCGCATCCCATTAATCACCTAAAAATATGTCCTACACAGACTTAGCGCAATGCATTAACATATCTGGTTAAAACAATTGGTTAGGTAGGTAATGTGTTTTTTTGTTTCAGTGTTTATTGCCTCACTGAGCAAAGGTCATGGCTGGAAAAAGGCTATTAAATGATTACATTATTTCACCTAGTCTACAGTAGATTCTGCACCCCTACAATATTGTCCCAGGTCAGATGAAAAGCAAGCCCCAGAACTGCTAACCGAAGGGGGTGATCTTATTTATCACATTTGCATCCGTTCCATCCTCCAAACTTAGGGTGGCGGATATTGGATTATCTTCGCAAGAACCTCTGGGTGCAAGAGATGCTGACAGACCCACAGCCACGGCTGAGCTTGCATTTAAGGGAAATCTGGAAAGTCCAGCTTTCCAACACTCTTGCTTTCCTTTCATTCATTCATTCATTCATTCATTCATCTTTCCTGGTTTAGAGTTCTCATGATCAGCTGGAGAAGCGCCAGGTCTGGACGAATGCGCAATGGCACCTCTGGCGCAAAACTTTTGTGAGCGGAAACAGTCTTGAAAGTGGGATTGTGTATAACCACCCAAATACCATCATGAGCACAAATCGTCATGAATGCACAATAATAAGGGTATCTGGACAGTTTTGTGGTTAATTAATGTGCGGTCCAAACACCTTTTATTCCAACCTGGATCAAGCGATGCATGTAGCAAATTGGTTGTCCAAGCAGCAAATCAGAAATCCTAACTCCATTCCTCCCCACTGCTACAGACTCGGGCTGCCATACATCCTGACTGTCCAGGACACGTCCTAGAATTCTCCCCCCAAAAAAGGCATCCTGGATTATTTTTTGAACAAATGTCCTGGAAAACCGGCAATGGGGGTTAAATCTTGCCAAAAATGCCTAAAACAGCTCCAAAACTCAAAAAATTTCTGAAGAAAGCTCAACAACTTTGAGGTTTGTCTTTAGAAAGCTCAACAACATTTGGGGTGTCCTGCTTTTTACTTTTTGAAATATGGCACCCCTACAAAACTCTCCTGAAAAAGCACAGGAGGGGGTAGGGAGTAATTTCTTTCTGAAATTTTAAGAAGGCAGCTACTACTCACTTTAATGAAGCTTACAAGGCGTGCTCTGGTCCATGGGGTCACGAAGAGTCGGACACGACTAAACGACTAAACAACAACAACAAGGTAGACCTTTGTTTCCCATTTCTTCTCTGCTTTTCTAACTTAATGAAAATGCTGTGCTGCTCACAGGTCTCTCAGCTGCGCTTCTGGAACGTTTCGGGAGCAATGCCATCATCTCACATGGCATTGAGTTGCTCTCAAGATGTTCAAAGCAACGTGCCCACGCCGAGTGGCACAGCTTTGTGCCAGCCAAACTTACTGTTGGGACCCAGTAAGATCAGTAACAGCCCCCTTCTAAAACCTTCAGAGATCATACTCTCCTGGCACTAAGGAACCCTTGTTAATTCTATTGGGGAAACATGCATGTTTGAGTAGTACTTCCACAATCAAAATTTCAGGAATGGCTTCATGCTATAAAGTAGGGTTGCTTAATGCGTGGCCCATGTGGCCCTCGAGGCCTTTTTTGGGAGGCCCTATGCACACACCCCATAGCCCTTGCGTTGCCTTCCCAAAGCCTATGCATCTGGGTGAGGAAACTTTAAAAGCAGCTTTCAATAAAGCATTGCGGGGGGTGAGGTGGATCCAAGAGAGGGAATGCTGGATCCCAGCCAGTATTAAGAGAGCGAGTGTTGCTTGTAGTTCTGAAAATATGAAACCTAGATTCTTTGTTGCACAACACAGAATATGTTGAGCTTTCGTGCGGCAGAGTGAAACGAAACTTCAAACTGTCCTACAGATCGCCGATAAGATTTTCACCTAATTTCTTTCACACACACACAAAAAAAAACCAACAGCCACCAACAACTTTGAACCTTGGAGCTTTGTACTCGAACTGGAATCTCTTTTTTTAATAGCATGCAATTAAGTAATTTGCACACTATAGATAAAATTGCTCTTAAGGAGATATAGCTTCAGGAGAAAAAGACAATGTATGAAAAGCTGGAAACGCTCCCAGAGCAAGCTGGCGATAAAAGTATGACAATGCTGTTTTTGTTAATCTCTCATGGCCACGATCCATCAAACTTAATGGGCTGGCTTGTGCTTTTGCTTAACTGTGTGATGGACTGTGGCTTTTGTATGTGAGAAAGATTTCTAGTTTCTAATTCTCAAAACGGATTAGCATTCATTATAGATAGATAGATAGATAGATAGATAGATAGATAGATAGATAGATAGATAGATAGATGATAGATAGATGATAGATAGATAATACATGGGAAGGAGATTCCATTCCATCAACGGTGTCTCCGAAAAATTTTACACACCACTTGGGAAGACAGGCAAACTAATACCAGTGTACAGGAAGAAGCAAAGATCACCAATGTTGAAGCAATGATTCTTCAACATCCTATTTGTTTGACTGATGCCTGATTATCGTCTTCCAAAGCAACTAATCTATTCTGAACTTAAAAATGGAAAGAGTAATGCAGGTGGTCAACAAAAGAGTTTTAAAGACTCTCTCAAGGAAAATCATAAAAATGTACTATAAACACCGAGAACTGGGGAAACACTGGCCTACGAGCGCTCCAATTGGAGAACAGCCTTTACCACGAACTCAGGACAAAAAGGAGAAACAAGCTAAGAGGAAAGCACACTTCCAAAGCTCACCATGATCATCTGCTGCCCGGAAACCTAGGTCCCCACTGTGGAAGGACGTGTGGATCCAGAAATGCCCTCACTCACTGACTCACTGTTAAAACCGTGTTCATGGAAGACAATCTTACTCGGCTACAAGTGATCGCCAAAGAAGATATGAAACTGCCTTAAGTTATACCGAGACTGGCTAGCGGTTCATCTAATTCAGTAGTGCCTATTCTGACTGGCAACAGCTTCCCAGTTTCTAAGGCAGCTGTCTTCACCTGTTCTCCTCCCTATAATGCATTTAAAGTAATTTAATAATTTGGGATCTTGAGAACCACTTTTGTGGTTCAACCCTAACCATTAAGAGTGTCAGACTCCGACCAGAGAGTCCAGGTTTCAAATTCTCACTCAGATGCAAAGCTCATTGGGATATTCTCAGCCTAATCTCCCTCACAGGGATGTTGTGAAGATAAAATGAAGGAGGGGGAACTATGTACATCACCACGAGTCCTTGCATTAATGTGGTAGTAAATGTAGTAAATCGACTCTTTAACCGGTCAGACTAATCCACAATCTCTGAAAAGCAACATCTTATGTATTGTTTTATCCAATCTTTCCTTTTCCCTTTTACTGTCCCAATCTGAGCATGAAAAAAACTTTCGCTCTGCTTATTTATTGCACGATAGCTTTATTAAGCAGATTTTGAAATTCCCCCACCCCGCTCCGTTAAAACAGGAACATGTTCGGAAATTATAACCATCTCACTTTCATTTAAGCTTTTGATTTTACCACCACAAGATTGCATATGCACCACAGATTTAGAGCACTTTCAAAGCATGTCACACACACACACACACACACACCCCACCACCACCACCACCACCATCACCACTACCAAATTATTGTGGGAACAATAGCTTGTTACTGGTGCCGGGAACTGTAGCTCAGTGTGTGGCAAACTACAGTTCCCAGGATTCAGAGCAGGGTGAATGCTTAAAATACGCTGCAAATGTGTGCATGCAGCCCAAGACACACACACACACACACACACACACACACACACGTTCACGATTAACAGAGGAAAGCAGAGCAAATAAAATTACAAGCATGCTTCATTCCCTAAGCAGAGTTCCTCATTCAACTAAATGTGTTTTTTGAGAGTGTCCCAGGGTGAAGGAGGGAGGTTTCTAGGAAGGCCGATTCCTGCAAAAGAAAGAGATCAAGTGCAAGGGCAGCCTGTTGTACGTTGCACAAGGCTCTGTTTGTTTTGGCAGCCTCCTCGGTGTGGGGCCGACTCTGGGCAGGCTTTTCGCAGCCTTGATTCTAGCAACCACAATATCAACCTGTTACCAAGTTCGCCTTTCTGCTGACGTGGTTGCTCGGCTGCCCGGCTCGGCTGCGTGACTTGCTCTGCCTCTCGCCAAGCCCAAGAAGGGCTTCTGTTCACCTGGGGCCAGCAAGGCAGATTCTCAAATCCTCCTATCAGCTCATGTCAGCTGAAAAGAGCCTTGGAACCAGCCTTGCAGGGGAAAAGGAAATCACTCCATGCTTTTTTCCTCATTCCTCATCTGACACATAATTCCACTTACGTGTCTCTAGAGCTGTTCGGTGCAGCAGCAAAACAAACTGGAAGCATAGACCGTTTGCAGCCACTGGATTTTAGCCAACGCAGTCCTGCCTCACCGATCCAGGATGGGGTTTTCCTCTCACCTGGGATGAACAGAACAACAACAACAAAAATACAAAATAAGGCCCCCCAAGGAAGTGAAGGGAGGCATGATTAAAAGCATTTTGCAGCTGCTGTCATTTATAAAGTTTGAGCGGCAGAGATCGGGTTATTGGATCGATCTAGCCAAGCAGATTGGGGCTTTGATTCCACAGCATAGGGATTTCAATTGAATTTTGGCCCATTGACTTGGGGTCTTCACACATATAAAAAAAGCTGTGAAAATGCTTTAATATATATATGTGTATACACACACACACACACACACACACACACACACACACACACATTGAATTTGCCGTAGCTCACTGTCGCTATCTAGTGTCACATTTGTATATTGCACTTTACAACAGGCTTAAAACGTTTTATTTGCGGCTGTGTAGCTGAGTTCAGAGTCAATGGGACCCAAATCACTTTGAATTAAAACATTCCAGCTAAAATGGCTTGCAGATCCAACACAGGATCCTATGGGGTCATTGGAAGATCAGGCTCCATTAGAATCTTTGTGTTTGAACATGTGCTGGAGTAATGTCCACCGAGTTCAGTGGACCTTGTTCCAAGTAACGGCGCATGGTATTGTTGCAGCCTTACCCAGGCTGTGTACTCAGTATCCCTTAGGTTTTTTGGTGGTTTGTAAAAAAAAAATGCTCAACAATTTTGAGGTTTTTCTAAAAAAATAAAAAGCTCCCGGTTTGTACTTTTTGAAATGTGGCCACCCTATTTTTGTGTATGTGTTAGGGAAGATAACGATTTCAAATGTCACAGTGAAGCTTCTCCAGTGGAGATCTCGCTCTCTCTGGGCTGGGGGAGATTCATACTCCTCTTCTTTTCCCTGATTTTCTTTCTTTTCTTTTTTTTTAACCATTCCATTGCTCAGTGGCAGAGCACTTGCTTTGAAGGTGCAGTTCTTTTCATTTCCAGTTAAAAAGCTCATGTAGCAGATGATGCAAGAGGCCTCTGCCTCGTACCCTGTGTTGGAGCTGCTCGTCAGAGCACATATTTCTGGACTACGTGGACAAAAAAAGCAGCTAAGAAGATAAAACAGCTTTGTATCATCCTACATTCCAAATAAAGTGCTAATAAATAAGTAATGTTCTCGAAGCTACGAACATGAGTTTGACCAAACTGCGGGAGGCAGTGGAAGACAGGAGTGCCTGGCGTGCTATGGTCCATGGGGTCACGAAGAGTCGGACACGACTAAACGACTAAACAACAACAAATAAATAACTGCATCTGCCTTATTTATCTGTATATTTAGAAAGACAGGGGGTTTCTGTAAGAGATTACCGGCGGCTTCCCAATTCAAAACAAAATACTTAGGGACAATTAGTGAGAGCATCCACATGTTTTCTAAGCTGAGATAAGGCTTCAAAACTGTCCTATTCAAAGGCGCCATCCAGCAAGTACCCAGAATTAAATCCCAAACGAGTGCATCTTTTTAAAAATTGTTATCCGCAGAGAGAACATAGTGCACATTCACCCCCTAGTGGCCAAATGCATTTTAGAACATGCATTGTTTGGCCTGCACATCAACATTATGCATTTTATGGCGGGACAAAGGTGGAACCTGTTTAGTTTTCAAAGCGAAAAAGTTTAAATTAAGAAATTAATCTGTTACTGCAACATACTTAATCCCTGCCCCGCCCCCCCGCCCCCGTGGCATAAGCTCCATTGTCTGGGTAAGAAAACAGACCATCTATGGCTTCTTCACTTCCCTTTCTGATTTTAAATGTTCAAACTTTAGGACAATGCTTCTCAATCAGTTGGACTACAACTCCCATCATCCCTGACTGCTGGTCCCACTAGCTAGGGACGATGGGCTTTGTAGTCCAACAACATCAGGAGACCCAAGTTTGAGAAACACAGCTTCAGGATGAGTTTGGGAGTCAAGTCCAGTCAAAGGCGACTATGGGGTTGTAGTGCTCATCTCACTTTCAGGCCGAGGGAGCCGGCGTTTGTCCACAGACAGATTTCCAGGTCATGCTCCTGGAGCAATGGAACATTGTGACGGAAACCAGAGCGCACAGAAACACTATTTACTTTCCCGTCGCAGTGATACCTATTTATCTACTTGCACTGGCGTGCTTTCGAACTGCTAGGTTGGCAGGAGCTGGGATAGAGCAATGGGAGCTCACTCCGTCGCGGGGATTCAAACCGCCAACCTTCTGATTGGCAAGCCCAGGCATCCCCAAACTGCGACCCTCCAGATGTTTAGGCCTACAACTCCCATGATCCCTAGGCTAACAGGACCAGTGGTCAGGGATGATGGGAATTGTAGTCCAAAACATCTGGAGGGCCGAAGTTTGGGGATGTCTGGGCAAGCCCAAGAGACTCAATGATTTAGACCACAGCGCCACCCGCGTCCCATTGACATGTCTGGATAGCTCAGCTGGTTAGAGCGTGGAGCTGATAACACCAAGGTTGCAGGTTCAATCCCCGTGTGGGACATCTGCATATTCCTGCATTGCAGGGGGTTGGACTGGATGATCCTCAGGCTCCCTTCCAACTCTACAATTCTATGATTCTACATTGCAGAATACACCTGCAAACCACCAGCCCCCCTGCCCAAAATAACCAACAGCACTGAAAGCTGGTAGCTGTATTGAGAAGCTTACCTTTCTTGGCTGCAGGGGGAGCCTTCAATGCTTCATCGCACCTGTCAAAGCATTGCTGGGAGCTCTCTCGTTTTCAAATAGGTTAGGAGTTTGCATTGTGGAATATGCTGCTATGTCTAAACTATAAGGGAAGGAGGGAAGGAAAATGTATTTCCGGAACATGCATTGGCTCTGCATTTACAAATGACGGGCAAAATAATAACCAGCCTCCTTTGGGTATTTCCAAGATCTACATACTGTTAAAGCAAAGTGACAAAACTTGTAAAACAGAATGTTTCTCATAAAACAGAATGTTTCTCATAACTATTTACATGCAACTAAAGGCCTTGGGGGCCAATCCTGGCCTCCTGCCCCCAGAACATGGCTCCCCAGGGAAGGTGCCCCTCCCGCTGACAACTGCTCTGCCCCACAGCTCAGCCCCCTGCTTACTCCATCGGACCCCACAAAATGGGGCGGGTTGGGTTTCCAGATGCTGGCCCAGATGGACCATGGGTCGGATCCAGCCATCTGGCTCTGTGCATCTTTTGACTAGCTGTCCCCCTAGCCCATTCCTGCCCTCCTCTGTCACAAAAAGGAGGGCCACTTGCTCACCTGGGGCTGCTCCGGGCCTTGCAGAGGGGGCCACCCTGTTGCTGCGACTGATCGGGCGTCTTAAGCACCTGAACCTAGAAGAGACGAGCAGAGGGAGCGACGCAGAAGCCGGCAGCCCCAATTCTTGTTTGTGTGTGAAGAGGGGCGTCTCGCCCTATTCCTTCGGTCTCTCTGCAGTTCAGTGACCTGAAAGGGCATCACCAGAGCTGGAAAGAGGCAGCTCAGAGCATGAAGGGCTGGCACAGAGAGAAAGGAGGCCCCAAGTGCTCTGGGTTCAAGAGCTCGAGCCCAAAGGAAAGAGAAGCATTGCCAGCCGTTAAAGGGCTGCTCTGCCCCGTCTTCTTAGGACAGCCCTGCCCTTCCTGGAGAGGGAGGAGACCCCTAGGAGGGTCCTCCAAGCATCAAGGTGTCCCCGAAGAGGAGCAGAACATGAGGAAGGTTGTGGAGTCTTCCTTGGAGCCAGAGAGACCCACAGGAAGGGGGAGAAGGCTGATGCCGTAGGGCAGCTAGAGAGATGCAAAATGGAGCCAGGCAGAGGTGTAATGGTTGGAGGGCTGGACAAGGAAGACTTGGGAGAGCAGGGTTCGAATCCACACTCAGCCATGAAGCTCCCTAGTGGACCTTGGGCCAGCCTAGCCTACTTTGCAGGGCTGCTGTGAAGATAACAATTGGTGGCAGGGAGAGCCAAGAAAGCCACCTTGAGCTCCTGGGAGGAAAGCGGGAGGAAAGTGGGCTAGGAACATCCTAGTAAATTCCCACCCTCCTCTCTAAACTAGCTAACTATCTAAAATGCCCACCCAAGCCTACCGGTAACTCTGACCCTAACCCCAGCCCTAAGCCTAAGCCCGCTGTAACCCTACACTTAAATCTAACTACTCTATGAACAAAATAAAAATGTAAAATAAAAAATATGAAAATAAAGAACAAAAATTAAAATAAAAAAGTAAAATAATAAAATAAAAATAAATAAAATCAAATGAATCAAATAAAATAAATCAAATGAACAGTCAAATGAACACCTCTCCTTATCGCCTCCAACCATCACCACCTCTCTCTACTTCTCAACTTGCCTCACTACTAACCCACAATGTCCGCCTGCAAGTTGGTGGCTTTTAAGGGAGAAGCAAGAGATGTCACAAAGGAGGGCAGATCCTTGTCACCATGGCAACCCCCACACACACTTGGACCTGGCCCCTCCTGAGAGGTGATGCTCCAGTGTCAGAACTTGGTCTTCCTGCAGCCCCATTTCCAAAGGGAGACCACCCCCACATCCTTCAAGGGAGGCTAGGGGTCTCCATAGCACGGGATTGGACCATCTGCTTTGCGTGTAGCTCTTCTGTCCTGGGTGGCATATCCGGGGTGGGCTGGGTATGTGTCATCCCCCCCATCCAAAACCCTGGAGAGCTGCCAAGACAGTGCATGCTAGTCGAAGGAGGATATTGAGCAGCTGGAAGGTGAGCAAAGGAGGGCGACCAGGATGAAGGGTCTGGAAACCAAGCCTCATGAGGAATGGTTGAGGCAGTTGGTAACCAAGCCTCATGAGGAACAGTTGAGACAGCTAGGTATTTTTAGCCTGGAGAAGAGGAGACTGAGAGGAGAGCCATCTTCCAATATCTGAGGGCTGCAAGAGGGAGCAAGCTTGCTTTCTGCTGCTCCAGAGGGGAGGGCAGGAGAGGAGATTCGGACTAAACATTAGGAAGAACTTTCTGATGGCAAGACTCTCTGAGGTGGTGGTGGACTCTCCTTCCTTGGAGGCTTTTAAGCAGAGGTTGGATGCCAATATGTGAGGGATACAGCTGCAACCGGGGTTGGGGCGAGCCGCCCATGAGGACAGGGCGAGCCCCACATAGGGGCGGGGGGCGCTGCATGGAGCCTCTCCGCCACCTCCCCCTCAGCTGCAGGCCCCCAAGCCACCACATCACTCCCAGGAGAGACACGCTGCAGGCCCCGTGGCAAGTGCTGGCCCCCGCGGTGTGGCGCCCAGTGCCAGCTGTGTTTCGTTACGTTTGTTGACTGAACTAAAAAGTTTTGTGGGCCCTTTCTTTTAAAAAAAACCCAACAGCCCAACAACTCATATTTTTGTCATTTTGTTACCCCCCTTAGTGATGACACTTGGGGTGGACCGCATCCCCCTTCCTCTGCCACTGGCTCTTATTGTATTCTAGGTAAGCTCTTTAAGAGTGGGGACATTGCAGTTGTACTCACACAGCACCTCAGCTTCCTGCAGTCCACATCAACAGCAGGCTGAAAATTAGCGAAATTAACTTTAAAAAATCGTAAGAAATTCCCATCGTGAAAAATGGTTTTAAGTGCTTATGCTCACAATGTTAAGTAAATAAACCAGAAAATAACACTTGCAACTGTAAGTATCTTATTTTTTCCTTCTTTTAATAATTTCAATGTGTGGGGGGGAGTGTGGCAAGAAATCTTCCACACCGGGTACCACCTGACTTTGCTACGCCACTGCAGGGAATGATGGCAGTTGTAGTCCAACAACATCCGGGGACCCAACACTGGACGAAATCACCTGCAAAGTTCATTCCAGCTTGACACCTATGTGACAATTCCCTACTTATCTGGAATCTTTGTGCCTCCCCCAAGAATCATGAACACACAAACCATAGAGTATTTTCCATCCTTTCTGTCCCTTTGGTTTGTCTGCTCCTGTTTGTGCAGTGAGCATGGAACTCCGGGAATCAGAGCTTAGCTAAGGGGAAAGTGACTTTAGGGTAGAGCACATGCCATGAAGGGAAGCTGTGGGGTGGGGTGAAGCAGGGAAACCAAAATCCTTGTTTACAAATCTATTGTCCTACCAACCTTACTGTATGCTTGTGAAACGTGGACCACTTATAAATGCCATCCCCAACTCCTCAAAAGATTCCATCAACGGTGTCTCCAAAAAATTGTACACATCATTTGGGAAGACAGGCGAACTAATGGCAGTATACTGGAAGAAGCAAAGATCACCAGTGTCAAAGCAATGATTCTTCAACATCAACTTCATTGGACTGGTCATGTTGTTCGGATGCCTGATTATCGTCTTCCAAAGCAACTACTCTATTCTGAACTTAAAAATGGACAGCGTAATGCTGGTGGTCAACAAAATAGTTTTAAAGACTCTCTCAAGGCAAATGTAGTGTTTATACATTATAGTATAAACACCGACAACTGGGAAACACTTGCCTGCGAGCGCTCCACTTGGAGAACAGCCTTTACCAAAGGTGTCATGGACTTTGAAGATGCTCGAACTCAGGACAAAAGGGAGAAACATGCTAAGAGGAAGACACGCTTGGCAAACCCTCACTGTGATCAACTCCTGCCCAGAGACCTATGTCCCCACTGTGGAAGGACGTGTGGATTCAGAATTGGCCCCCACAGTCATGTACGGACTCACTCTTAAGACTCTTCATGGAAGACAATCTTACTCGGCTATGAGGGATTGCCAAAGAAGAAGCACCCTGACTCATTTTGTTATAAAAATCTGTATCCTACTGATGCCTCCTGCGGTATTAGGAAGACTGATAGGCTTGCTTTGTACCCACATGGCCAGTTATAAACACCTCTTGGTTGTGGTATACCCGTTTCAAGGTTCATACCTCTTTGTGAAAGAGAAAAGTGGGTATTTTTCAACCCCTTGTAATCGATATGTTTGCACTCAATGTGGCCCTTCGCCACATGCTCCTTTAACATCCAACCTGTCCTTTGTGGCTTGCATTATACATGAGTGTCCCGATACAGTTACATCTTTAATTATTCTACACAAAAGGCCAAGCCTACCGTTACAAATTCTATGTTTCATTTATACGATCGTCCAAGATTGCCTTCCTCCGAAGAGATCTTGGGTGGGGTGGAAGGGACAAATGACAATGACAAAGGCATAGCTTTGCAAGCTCGGTTGGATTCCACAGCATCTTAAATGACAACTTTGCCAGCGTGCTCCCTATTAGCCACAACAATTATGAAAATGAGTTTTATCGCATGACCTCTGGACTGTGATCTCTTTTCAGTGCCACCCTGCATTTGTCTGTCTAGAATATCAGGGTTTCCAAACCTACAACACAGGTACCTTACTTGGCTGAATGGAAATGCTTAACGGCATCAGTTTATGACCTAGGCGGCATCTGCAAATTTGCAGCATGCTGCAGTAATAAAACCTGAATTCATTGAATGGGCTCCATGTAATAGGCAAACTTACATTTCCAGGTTTTTGTCCTGCAAATAGCACAGGAGGAACTAAAAGCCACACAAAACAAGTTGGACACAGACAAAACAAGATTTTAGGAATATGGCACGTCTACAGTCACATTACGTAATTCACTTTAAATATTCGTGGGTTGCACCCTCACACATGTTGGGTTGCACATGAGTTGCCACTCTCTGTGATCTGGAGAGAGGCAGGAGAAAAATGAAAAAAGAATAGAGAGAGGGGAGAGGGGAAAGGACAGCAGAGAAAAAAAAGGAAAAGAATGAAAGAGCTAGACAAATTTAAGCAGGACCAAAAAAAAATTAAAAGGAATTTGATGTTGCAAGCTAAGTTAGTTAACCTTAAATCTTTAAATTTTCAAAAGGTTGCTGGTTTAAAAGGCATTACTTTTTATTATGCTTATTTTTTACATTAACTATACAAACAAGTAACAAGAGACAAGATTAATCTAAGCATCTTTCATAGCTATCATAATTGGACAATGAAATGTTAAGCTGATGAATGTGGCTATGTACAATAATAGAATCATAGAACCCACTCAATGCAGGAATTCGTTGCGGTATTTATCAGATCTGCTCTCTCCAATGAGCTCGAGGTTAATGTACAGTCATCTTATTTTATCCTGACCACCACCGCGAGAGAGAATGAGATAGGAACTTGCACGAAACCGAGAGAGAATGAGAGATAGAAACTTGCACGAAACCATCTAACAAGCTCAGTGAAGAAAAGAGACAGACAGACAGACAGGTACATATAGATATCAGCCTCCTTGATCCAGGTCTAGGACTTTATTCTTGACCAAACTGGTTTTTGTTGGAGATATTGGATTTCTATAGCTCCTTTCCTCCCCTTAGGAAATGCCCATCACAGTAGGGAAAACTAAAAACATATGCACTTTTGTTCTGTACTCATTCACTTGGAAGGAAGTACCATGCAGTTTATTTCCAAGTCAGGTGTGGTTCAGATCGCAGGCCTTCATCCTGAAAGCACATGTTTTGCCCCCATGTGGAATTGGAGAAGACTCGATAGGAATGAAGTTCTAGGGTTGGGGGAGGCATGCCATCCACTTTCATAACAAGTGAAGCTCTTTTAATATAACAGGGGGTGCTTGAGGAATATGCAGCCGTGGTTGCATTTCTCCTTAAAGTGCTTTGCCAATGACCAAAACGCTCATGAAAAAGACCATGATGAAAAAGATCCACATGAAGAATCTGTCCATCACTTTGGCTACCTTCTTCCACTCCACTCCTTTGGCGTGGTTGGCTTTGTGGCGTCTCACGCAGCTAGCGATATATTCAATATTCTTGATCAGGATTCTGTAGCAGGAACAGCAACTAACAATATCCCTGGCATTTTCACCCGGGACTCCACTGCCGTCACAAACATCACCTGGGGGCTTCTTTTTGAGCTCACAGCCATCGTGTTGTATCTTGGCAAGGGGCCTCCTCATCCCTTCGTATCTGTCTTGGTCTTTTCGACAAGCGCTATTCATCATTTCCACCTTTGGGTCCTGCTCTTTGACACGTTGCAAACTTGTGCAGTTTTCACCAACATCATAAACGAAGAAGATCTTTGACATATAGTCCAAGATGACCACCCTCGCCCACTGTGGGACAGGCTTGGCTCCTGATCCACAGTAATGGATATTCATTATAATGATGGTCAGTGCTGTGGATGCTGTGATCATTGTCATAGTAGCAATGTAATATTTACCTATGAGGTGAGGAAAAAAGACAGCTCAAATGCTTGAATTAATGACAACAAGAAATCACGGGAGGAGTTCAACATTGCGCTGTTCTAAATGTTTGTTGTTTATTTTATTACATTTCTGTCCCTTTCCCCCAAGGAGCTCAAAGTGGTATAGGGCCACAAAATCATAGAACTGTAGGACTGGAAGGGAACACAAGGGTCATCTATCTAGCCCAACCCCCTGCAACACAGGAATCTTTCACCCAACGTGGGGCTCGAACCCATGACCCTGAGATTAAGAGTCTCATGCTCTGAGCTATCCCAGTAAAAAAGGGGGGGGGGTAAAAGGTAAAGGACCCCCGGATGGTTAAGTCCAGTCAAAGGCAACTATGGGGCTGCAGAGCTCATCTTGCTTTTCAGGCTGAGGGAGCCGACGTTGTCCACAGACAGTTTTTCCAGGTCATGTGGCCAGCATGACTAAGCCGCTTCTGGCGCAACGGAACACTGAAACCAGAGCAGTGCACGGAAACACTGTTCACCTTCCCGCCGCAGAGGTACCTATTTATCTACTTGCACTGGCATGCTTTCGAACTGCTAGGTTGGAAGGAGCTGGGACAGAGCAACGGGAGCTCACCCCGTCGTGGGGATTCGAACCACCGACCTTCTGATTGGCAAGCCCAAGAGGCTAAGTGGATAATTATACCATTAAATACAAGATTGTTATTTTGTAATGCATTGTACCAAATGTTAGGATTATGTCACATTTGAGGAACTTAAATAAATGCATAACACAGACTAAATCTTGCTTAAAGTAGAACCATCAAAATCAACGGGACTTAAGCTAAGTTTTGCCACATTGTGTCCAATAAGGCGAAATGAATTGGATATGTAAGTTTAATTATTGTATGAAAGGTTCGTGACATCTTAACCCAAAGACTACGTTTGGCTTTGAGTTAGAGCAAAGGAAATGAGTTCAGTGTCATCACATACCTTGCTTCTTGAACGGCTTAGTTGTCAAACAAATCAGCTCCCAGACGCCGCAAACCCAGAAGTGTTCTAGTTTGTGAACATTTTTTAGAAGCCGAACATCTGACATGGCTTCCACTTGAGTGCAGGAAGCTCCTGCAGCCAATCAGAAGTCACGCCCTGGTTTTAACAGTTTAAGGAGCCAAACAGACTCCTGGAACGGATTATGTTCAAGAACCAAGGTACCACTTTATTCCGGGGGGGGGGGGGGGGGGCTGGCTTGCTCCATAGCAGGCAACAACACCATCAAATAATGGACCCCTTACAGCTCAATTACATCATCGCTGTTTGCCCGTAAGAAGTATAAACGCTCAGATACCTACCGATCAAAGGCACATTTTCAGAAGGAGGCATGCTCTCCGCAACCATTAGCTGAAACACGGTCAGGGCAAGCAGAACAGTGACCCCCAGAGACACTTTTTCTCCAGAGTCTGCTGGGAGGTAGAATCCCAGTGGAGCCAGAAAAGATATCAACAGACAAGGAAGCAGCAGGTTAAATATATAGAAAGATGATTTCCTTTTCAAAATAAGGGTGAATGTAACATCTGGATAAGGCTCTGAGCAGCAGCCATAGGTTATCACATTCCTAACAGCCGGCATGCCGTGAATCTCCCACTCCACGTCTTCTATAAAGTCTGAGAGGTCGCCGCTGTCTAAAGAATTGAAAATATCTACCTGATTACCATTGTAGGTCCAAGAACCAAAGGTTAGGTTGCACTCCTGGCTATCGAAGGGGAAGTAAGATACATCCACCACACATGAGCTTTTTGTTATAGCCGGTGCATCCCAAGTAATCTTCCCATCGTGCCTCAATACAATGTTAGTATTCACAGGCTCAGAAAAGTCATCATCAGCCCTAAAAACAACAACAACACATATAAAACAATAAGTATATACAGATAAATCACCCTGTCGCAGGGATTTGAACTGCCAACCTTCTGATCGGCAAGCCCAAGAGTCTCAGCAGTTTAGACCACAGTGCCACCCACGCATAACAGCACAAGACAGGCTATGGGGGGGATGGAAGCCACAAGCTCCCAGTTCACATCTCAGCTCACCTATAATTTTACTAAAGCAGGCTTCACACATCTTGCTTAAAGTGCTTTTGAGCCTCTGTCCCACTGTGAGCTGGATGTGTGAAAGGCAGAACCACAGTTTTAAATGTGCTTAATAGCAGATTTGTTAATTGATGGAAGATGTATGAAACTGAACAAGCAACCACATTTTACTTTTATCTGATAGGGTAATAAGCTGAGGTTGGATGGCCATCTGTCATGGATGCATTAGTTGAGATTCCTGCATTGCAGGGAGTTGGACTAGATGACCATTGGTATCCCTTCCAACTCTACCATTCTATGATTCTAATTATGCTTCATAAATACTAAGGATAACATCAACAACATACTGCCCACATAAAAGATAACATATACTTTAAAAGTGTTTAGAGTTTGAATACCTTCTGAATGACTTTACTAGAGATGTCTGATGGAAGTAACACAAGTGTTGTGAAATAACCTAGATTTCCTATCAAAGGAAAGGAAATAAAAGCTTGGGGCAAGTGAAGATTTGATCATTCAACCAGATGAAAGGTGACCGTAGCTGGCTTGTCGGCCCTAAGCTCACAAGATAATTTGAAACTAGAACTACTTTTTGCCGGCCAATTTGTGTTTCCAAATGCCTGGGCGGTCACCTCTTCCTGACTGCAAAATGGATGCATTTACACAAGGTACACATCTATCACTTTCCCCAGGCAACTTATCTCTGCAAGATGGCCCCAGCCAATGAATAGAATGGGGTCAACAACCTTTTTCAGCCGTGGGACGGTCCACCGTCCCTCAGACCATGTGGTGGTCTTTTGAAAAAAAAATGAACGAATTCCTATGCCCCACAAATAACACAGAGATGCATTTTAAATAAAAGCACACATTCTACTCATGTCAAAACACCATGCAGGCCCCACAAATAACCCAGAGATGCATTTTAAATAAAAGGACACATTCTGCTCATGTAAAAACATGCTGATTCCCGGACCATCCGCAGGCCGAATTGAGAATGCGATTGGGCCGCATCCGGCCCACGGGCCTTAAGTTGCCTACCCCTGGAATAGATAAATAAGCATAACGCTAGATTCTTGCTTGCACATTTGTAAGAAAACTTCCTGGGCCAGACTTACTTGTTATAAAGGACAATGTCCGGTCTCCATACCAGATTGCTGGGGATTCGGATAGAATCCAGCCCATCATATTCATCCTTGTCCCACTTCAAATAGGCATCGTACCATGTTTGTCGAATCCATAGGTAGGCGGTCAGAATTTGGTTTCTCTCATCCTGGAATATGACAGGAGGCATAAACTTAGGAACATAGGAAGCAGTCTTATACAGAATCAGACAATATATTGTCCACCCCAAGGGTGGGCAACCTGTGGCCGTCCAGGTATTTCTGGACTACGACTCCCATCATCCTTGACAATTGGCAATGCTGGCTGAGGATGATGGGAGCTGAGAACCCCAAAACATGTAAGAAGCCATAGGCTGTGCTCCCCTGATAAACAGTATCTCAAAGTCCTGTCTGGAGATGTCCGGGATTAGCAATAGATATCACTCATAACATAGAAATGGAAGCATGGGAATGATTGTGGAATATGGATATAAAATCTAGTGATGTATGGAAGTGAAAGCTGGACCATAAAGAAGGCTGATTGCCGAAGAATTGATGCTTTTGAATTATGGTGCTGGAGGAGACTCTTGAGAGTCCCATGGACTGCAAGAAGAGCAAACCGATCCATTCTTAAGGAAATCAGCCCTGAGTGCTCACTGGAAGGACAGATCCTGAAGCTGAGGCTCCAATACTTTGGCCACCTCATGAGAAGAGAATACTCCCTGATGTTGGGAAAGATTGAGGGCACAAGGAGAAGGGGACGACAGAGGACGAGATGGTTGGACAGTGTTCTCGAAGCTACGAACATGAGTCTGACCAAACTGCGGGAGGCAGTGGAAGACAGGAGTGCCTGGCGTCCTCTGGTCCATGGGGTCAAGAAGAGTCGGACACGACTAAACGACTAAGCAACAACAACAAATGGTTTAAGAGAAAATTATATGAAAATGATATATCAATGGTGTATCTAACACCAAGCAAACTGGCAAAAATGTATAAATCTAAATCAAACCAATGCTGGAAATGTAGAGAAAGAAGGTTCTTTTTATCATATGTGGTGGTCTTGTAGTAAGGTTAAAGCTTATTGAGACATGATATATAATGAATTGAAAAGGATGTTCACAATAACTTTTATAAAAACAACAACCCAGAAGCTTTTCTTTTGGGAATTACTGTATAGGGACAGAACTAACTAAATTGTATAGAAATTGATTTATGTATGCAATAATGTTGTTGTTGTTTAGTTGTTTAGTCATGTCCGACTCTTCGTGACCCCATGGACCAGAGGACGCCAGGCACTCCTGTCTTCCACTGCCTCCCGCAGTTTGGTCAGACTCATGTTGGTAGCAAGAATGTTACTTGCTCCAAAGTGGAATGAAGCAGGAGTTCCAGAAAAAGAAGAACGGATACAAAAACTTATGGAATATGCAGAAATGGCAAAACTTACCGGAAGAAAAAGAAAACAAGATAACAAAACTTTTTATAAAGGAAGGGAAATTGTTTATTGAATATTTACAGATAAATTGTAAACAGATAAGAACATTGGCGGGATTGATGTAATTAGCTGCAGTTTTATAAGAGTATATATTTACAGCAGATAAATAAATGAGCAAGTTAAATGAACTTGGATATGCAGAAGATATAAATAATAATAATTTAAAGAACCACAGAAAGAGGGGGAAGGAAGTCAAAATTTGGAAATGTTAAATTGATTGTAAAACTAATGAAATGTGTAAATTTGAAAAATATAAATAAAAAAAACTAATAAAAAAGGAGATGTCCAGGATTAAACCTGGGACATTTTGCAAGTGCTTTGACACGGAGATAAAGCTTCTCCCACGAACATGTCTGCAAGTCAACACATCCAGAAGGTTCTTTTGGAAAGTGTTGTAGATCTAAAAGTGAATGTACTGCTCTGTGGCAACACACAGAGCTGATTCACAGAAAAGTTGACATAGTTAGAACCTCGGTAACATAATTATAGATTGTGCGCTCTTTGTCACGTCATGATGGCAGTTTTCCATCATGCATCGACACAGTGGGTAGCTACAGCAGTCCTAGTTTCCTGGAGTTATTAAAATATGCATCTGCAAATACATTTGTGGTCTGCATACATTTTTTGGTGTTCATCACAGAGGAGCCAGAGCTCAGCAGTATCTTCAGTCATATATATTACTTAAGTCAGATTTTTCTTTTTGTTTTGGACTGCAACTGGGGTGAGGCTGATAGGAGGAGTTGTGGTTCAAAACATTTGAAAGGGAACAGGTTGGCAAAATTTGGGCTAGGTTTACTGAGCTCCCCTGACACACTGATTTCAACAGGATGTAGGCATGACTGAGACAAAAGGGAGGGAGTTCCACAATCTGCCCCACTGATAAAATTAGAATACTGTACCCATATTCTTCTCAGATTGCACCCCAGGGAAGGAATATGGGGCAAATGGGGCAGAGAGAATCCTCTTTAGATTCTGATCAGTATATAAATTTCTGCCCTGGGCTGATATAATCACATAACAAAAAACAGTAACTCACTTGTAGCTCAACTACTGCTTCTTATCATAAGGAGTAAGTGTCTTAATTAATTGTCTACATGGGGAAATGAAAACCAGAGTGCATTACTAACATTAATAAATGAAATTTTTTATTCTATTTCTTAGCCACCCTTTGTCATAAGGTCTTAGGGCGGGGGTTATAACAATAGTATGTACCGTATGTTCAATTATAATTTAAAAAACACAAATAGAGCATTGCACTTAGAACCATAAACTAGGCAGCTCAAGGTTGACAAGCGCATTATAGATCCTAACAAAATCCAATGTAAATTTCAGCCTGTAATTCATTTTCAGTGAGTCAGAGAAGGAACCATGGGATTTTAGCAAAGAAAAAGAAAAACAAGCCACATCAAAGTCTTCCTTCAAGTACGTAGAAGCAGAAAGATAAAAACAAAAGTCCTTATGCCTCTGCAATTCAAAATTGACAGACAATATCATGGGCTTTCCATCTGTACAATACAGACCTGTTTTACTTACCATATCCTTTATTTGGGAGAGAGTGATCTGAAGAGTGACATTCAGTACGGTGTCTGTATCTTCCACTGGTCTGAGAGCATTTGAATAGTCTTCAAAGAGCTCATTAAAGAGCATTTGAGCATATTTCCCTTGTGCTGCCTTAGCAACTGTATAAAACAGATATACTCAATTTTACATTGTCCATTGTGAACTTATTTGGCTTCTGACTTCCAGAGCCACACGAGCCGATTTTGATATTTGCAGTAGTATATTATACATTTTAAAAGGTAAGGTTGGTTGATGGGGATAGTTTGTTAAGCACTTGGTGGCATGTCTACAATAGAAATGTAAAACAGCTGCATGTCAACGGACCCTGGAAACTACAGTAGTTCAATAACGGGGCTGGGATTGCTAATAAAGAATTCTTCGCACCTCTCGAAAATACAGTTCCCAGAGTTCTTTTAAAGGAAACCATGGAGGTTAAACTTCAGGTGCTAAAACTCTGCCCTAACCCGGTTTCTTTCCATGAGACTACTCTGCCATGTAGTGGTACCCTCCTAGTTTCCTACAGGATTGCCATATTTCAACCCTAATCCCATTTCCCTCTGTCTCTTTCTCTCTCTATATATATGCAGTGCTTTTTTCTGTGGGGACGCAAAGGTACGCATACCCCTAAACACTTTGTGAATCTAAGTTTGGCCTTGTTGAGGGGCAGCATTTCAATATGAGTAGGAAAATGAGAGTACCCCTAAACATTTTTTTAGAAAAAAAAAGCTGTGTGTGTGCGTGTGTCTCCTGTTTTCCATTTTGGGGCTAACAAAACATGGGCCGCTGTAGTGGCATACATAAATACAGTAACCTTTTCTGACACCTGGGACTTTCAGTCTGAATTGTCCCCAACCAAAAGGACTCTGGTTGGGTTTGTGTGTGTGTGTGTGTTTTGGAAAGATGCTTTTAAACATTTTTTCCAATTCATTATAAATTATTTCCCAATACTTTTTTACCCTTTTACAGGTCCACCACATATGAAAGAACGTTCCCTCCACCTCATTGCTAACCCTGTTTCTTTCCATGAGACTATGCTGCCATGTAGTGGCACCTTCCTAGTTTCCTTGAATTATTAAAATTATGCATCTGCACCTCTGCATACTAAAATTGTTGAGAGTCTGTAGCAGGGTTGCCATATTTCAACCCTAACACCCTCCTTCATGTGTCCCTGCTATGGAAAAAAGTCTCTTACCATGAAGCATTCCTACTGCAAAAACCAATGAGAGGTTAAAGGCAAAGCTGAGCTTCATTGTGGAGAAGCTTTGCTCCTCTGGCTGTAGACAAAAATATATATCCCAAGCCGTTCTCTAGGTGAAAACATTCATTCCCAGTGCAACACCACACGGAGAGCATAAAAGCAATTAGACGTTGTCGTGCTTCTTCCCGCTGCTATAGTCAGCATGGCATTGTCCTCTAGAGCTCCAATGATCATCAGTCACCCTCTGTTTTCCCATGGCCCTTACAGATCTGGTAACCTGAGAATGATGTTCTGGGTGAGAGGTGAAGGGATATCACCATGCCAGAACTCCTCTAAGTCCTTGCTGCTCACATTTCTTCTCTGCAAATAAAAACACAAAAGTAAGAATCAGCTCCAGCTCTGCTCCCAACTATTTTCCGTCTATCTCCTGCCTCCACGCATACAGCTGCCCAAGAGATTCTGCCTCTTCCAAAGGATGCTGAGCATTGGGGCTCCTGTGTTACATTTCATATTTGCAAGCCAATATATAATTTCTACAATATTTTTCCTAGGGAGTATCCCCCACCCCATGACCTGTGTCACTGATTTACTGACCATACGGACAAGGGCAACATATTGGTGTGTAAAGGTTGTTGATTTTTATTTTTATTTTTGCAAAGTTGTTGCACTTATATTTACAAAATAAGGATAAACTTTTGTCTAAAATGTATAATTTTCTACTAAAATGGGAAACAAAAGTCAAGCTTGTTAAAGCTACAGTGACACACTCGGCAATAGTTATTAAAATACAATATAAATCTCGACCTCTTGGAGAAACTCTGGAAAAGTAACCAGAATTTTACTGCATTTTATTCATGGAAAGAGAATTATATGAAAATGATTCATAAATGGTACTTAACTCTGAGTAGGTTGTCTAAGATTTATAAAAGAGAATCAGATATGTGTTGGAAGTGTAAAGAAGCTGAGGGAACGTTTTTTCATATGTGGTGGACATGTAAAAAGGTAAAATTGTATTGGGAAATGATTTATAATGAATTGGGGTGGAAAATGTTTAAAACTACTTTCCCAAAAAAACAGAATCCTTTTTGTTGGCGATAACTCAGACTAAAATTCATAGGTGTCAGAGAAAGTTATTTAATGTATGCATAATTCATAAATGATCTGTGGGAAATCTATATGAAATGCTGTGCATCCATATTTTGCGAGCCAAACACACCCGTTTTTAAATCAGGCCACTACACACATTATGAGGCCACAAATACACCATGTCTATTCACAAAATGTTTAGGGGTATACGTACCCCCAGAAAAAAGCACTGTATGTGTGTTTACCTTGTGCAATTATCAACATTTATCCTATATTTGAGACCTTAGAATTCCTATAACAATAGAAACAGGGATAAACCGTTAAAAGCGACCTGTCTTGCATTTGGGGCCTAGTTTGTGGAGCAAACAAACCAAACTATCCTTCGGCGAATATCCATCTTGGCAGCGCAGAATCTAGCAGCTGAGCATGCAGCATTTGAGTTTTTTCATCTTGACGCAGCAGCATAGCTGCCAAGTTTTCCCTTTTCTCGCGAGGAAGCCTATTCAGCATAAGGGGAAATCCCTTTAAAAAAGGGATAACTTGGCAGCTATGCGCAGCAGGGAGGTATAAAGCGGTTCTGTGCATCCTCGGCACCGATTGTATACTACCTCGCAGGGTCGTTGTCGTAAGGCAGTGCTGAGCTCCTTGCAGGGAAGGAAGGGATGCCGATGTGAAATGTTAAAGAATAGCGGGAAGTTGTTATCTGGAGACGCTTACCAGGTGAGTTACTGATGCTTACCTGTTCATAGGAGGTCATAAAGATATCCAGGGTGCGCGCGCGCAAATAAATAAATAAATAAATAAATTTTGATGTCCGGGTAAATCCGGACGTATGGTTGCCCCCTCGCCTCTCTCAGAAACAGCAGTGGGCAAGGGCATCGGCGGAGGAAAGGGTTAAAACAAAGCGCCGCCTCCATCCATCCAACCAACCGGCTCTCCAGCACCCGGCACGTCACCACCACCACCAAGCGCAGGCTTGGAAGGGCAGGCTCTGTGACATCACGCGCCTCACTCTCCCACGCAGGAGACGGTAAGGGGCGTGTGCGCCGCCGCGAGGCTTCCCGCCAGAAAGCCGCCGAGCTTCTCGAGCTTTTGCTGCGCGTGCGCCCACGCTGCCGTCTCCTTTCGAGATCGCCCGGGGGGGGGGGAACCCGCCGCTCCGCGCGTGCGCAAAATCTTCCTGCGCATGCAGGAAAAGGGGAAGCGGAGAATTCCGCGTGCGCGCTGTTCGAGGGACCGCGAAAGATATTGGACTTCATTTTATTGACTTGTCCTGCCTCAAATGGGAAGACTGAGTCGCCGTGCCTCCACAGAAAATGTACGTACTGAGGTGGAGGAAAGCTGAGTTGTGGAACTCCTTGCCAAAAGGAAAACACTGGTGAAGAATGTAGCCCTTTCCGAAGGTTGATTTGATGATGATGATGATAATAATAATTTATTTATATAAAAAAAACCCACCATCTGGCTGGGTTGCCCCAGCCACTCTGAGCGGCTTACAAAACACATTAACATAATAATAAAACAATACACACACATATATACACAGAATGGTAAAATACTGTGTGTGAGCGTGTGCACATTCTTATATAAAAATAATAAAAACAATAAAATAATAATAAAGCATCAGACATTAAAATTAATAATTAGAGCCTATGTAAAAAGTCACAATGCCTGTAAAATAAACAATGATCAAGATCAAATAAAGCACTATTCTAGGGCTGCCATACACCCTGATTTTCCAGGACATGTCCTGAAATTCACCTCAGAAAATGGTGTCTTTGAGTATTTCTCAGCAAATGCCTTGGGAAACTGACAATGGGGGTGAAATCGTGCCAAAAAATGCCTACATAAAACTCGAAAATTCTTGTAGCTTTTTCTAAGAAAAGCTCAACAACTTTGGGGCTTGTGTAGAAAAAGCTCAACAACTTTTTTGGTTTCCCTAAAAAAAAATGGGGGGGTTTCCTTAAAAAACTCAACTCTTGTGGTGTCCTGGTTTTTACTTCTTGAAATATGGCAACCCTAAATATTCAATAATCCATTAGAATCCAGTAGTAAACAGAAGCATAGAAAGCGATGTCAGTACAGCTGATTATGGCAAACTGCCTGCATCTGCCATCATTTTGTAACTAGAAAGTTCAAAAACTCCTGCTACTGTATAAAGGTGAGTCTCTCCTGAAACATCCCTGTATTAATTGCAACAGTGTATTGTCCTGCAAACTTTACAGGATACTTAATATTAAATGAAAGAGGCCTGGGTGGGTCAATTCCCTCTGTCTTCCATGTACGTACAGTGGTACCTCCGGTTACGAACTTAATTCGTTCCGGAGGTTCGTTCTTAACCCGAAACCGTTCGTAACCTGAGGCGCTAATGGGGCCTCACGCTGCTGCCACACTGCCGGCGCACGACCCGCTCGTATCCCGGGGCAAAGTTCGCTACCAGGAGCACCTACTTCTGGGTTAGCGGAGCTCGTTACCCAAAGCGTCCGTAAGGAGGACGGTACATAACCTGAGGTTCCACTGTACATTTTGGGCAAGGCAGAAGTTGTTTTCTGTCACCATGCAAATAGTATGCGACCTGAGCCAGCAGAGCTCCTATGCTTAGAAACCGGGTAGCCCAAATGCCTTCTAATAAAATACAATGGTGATGTATTTATTGTTGGAAAACCATGGAAATCTCCAAAAGGTGAGAAATAAAACTTGGCACAGGGTTACAGTGATAGCGCTGCAAACTCAAAGCACTGGATTTTTCATATAGACCTCAAACATAGTTCAGTCTAGTGCAAAAGCAGCAGGTTGGTGAATGTGATGGTTCATACACTAACGGAAATAAGTCTAACCACAGAGATGTTTTTCTTTCTATGCCGGAAACACCTGCTTATAAAAGAAAAGAAAAGAAACACGGTTCAGTCAAAGTCTGTAGAAAAGAAACAGAATAATCTTCCTCCTGCAAATTTGTTTTAAATTAGATTGAATCTGCATGGTTGATTTCAACCAGAATCCCCTAAGTGAAATGTTTCACGCATGGGGGAAACAGAAGCCGTCTTTTTCAAAGGCAAGCACGTTTGTTGTTTCACATGTAGCACATGTAACAGTCCTTTAAAACTTGGCTTATTCCTAAATATGGTAAGACTGCGATGGGTGACCACTGCAAAAACGTGCATTTATGAGAGCACCAATCTCACAATAAATACCCATATGGAAGCATCCATCATTAGAAAGTGCTATTATTATTATTATTATTATTTGCCACCAATCTGTTACCCATCTGACTGGGTTACCCCAGCCATTATGGGTAGCTCCCAACCAAATATTAAAAACACAACAAAGCATCAACCATTAAAAGGTTCCCTGTACAGGGCTGCCTTCAGATGTCTTCTAAAAGTCATATAGTTATTTATCTGTTTGATAGCTAATGGGAGGGCATTCCACATGTCGGGTGCCACTACCGTGAAGGCCCTCTGCTTGGTTCCCTATAACTTCACTTCTCACAAGGAGGGAACCGCCAGAAGGTCCTTGGAGCTGGACCTCAGTGTCTGGGCGGAACGATGGGGATGGAGACGCTCCTTCAGGTATACTGGTCCGAGGGCATTTAGGGCTTTAAAAGTCAGCCCAACACTTTGAACTGTGCTCGGAAACGTACTGGGAGCCAATCTAGAGCCTTTGGGACCAGTGTTATGGTCCCAGCGACTGCTCCAAGTCATCAGCCTAGCTGCCACCTTCTGGATTAGTTGTAGTTTCTGAGACACCTTCAAAGGTAGCTCCACATAAAGCACATTGCGGTAGTCCAAGCAGGAGATAACCAGAGCATGTACCACTCTGGTGAGAAAGTGCGCAGGCAGGTAGGGTCTCAGCCGGCATACCAGGTGGAGCTGGTAGACAGCTGCCCTGGATGCAGGAGTAACCCATGAACAGCTGGGAGTCCATAATGACTCCCAGGCTGCACATCTGGTCCCTTAGGGGCACGGTTACCCCATTCATGACCAGGGAATCCCTCATACCTGCCTGCCCCCTCTCCCCCAGAAACGGTACCTCTGTTCTGTTTGGATTCAACCTCAATCCATGATCCACCATCCATCCTCCAACTGCCTCCAGACACTCATACAGATGTTCAACATTCTTACTGGTTCTGATTTAAACGACAGGTAGAGCTGGGTCTCATCCGCATACTTATAAACACCCAGCCCAAATCCCCTGATGCTCTCCCAATGGCTTAATATATAGATGTTGAAAAGCATGAGGCACCCCACAAGTGAGAGGCTAGGGGTCCGAACACTCATCCCCCAACATCACCTTCTGGACACGGCCCAGGAGGAAGGAGCGGAACCACAGTATAACAGTGCCCCTAGCTCCCCTAGACAGTCCCAACAAAGGAAGAATGGATATAAAAACTTACGGAATACACATAAATGGCGAAACTTACCAGAGAAATAAGAAATCAAGATAGCAGACTTTTTATAAAAGAATGGAAATGGTTTATTGAATATTTACAAACAAACAGTAAACAGATAAGAACATTGGCGGGATTATTGTAATAACCTGGAGTTTTATAAGAGTATACGGTACATTTAAAGTAGATGAATAAAGGATTAAGTTAAATTAATTTGGAATATGCAGAAAACCTTAAAAATAAATTTAAGGAACTGCAGAAAGAGGGGAAAGGAAGTTGAGTTTTGAAATGTTAAAGCATTGTAAAATTATTGAAATGTATAAAATTGAAAATCATAAATAAAAATTAAAAAGAAAATAAAAGAACGATACCATGGTTGATGGTATCAAAAGCTGCTGATTTCCATCAGAACCAGGAAACAGCTTTCACCTCTGTCCCTAGCCTGCCAGAGATCATTGACCAGCACGACCAAGACATTTTCAGTCCCATGATGAGGCCTGAATCCCAATTGAAAAGGATCCAAATTGTCCAAATCCTCCAGATGTGCCTGGAATTGTTCAGCGACCACCCCGCTCATTCACCTTGCCTGGGAATGGGAGATTTGGCACCCACTGGTGCCTCCCAGGCCATCATTTGAGAAACACTCCTATAAGTAATTTTAGGTGGTTCACTTTTACGGAAGTCAAATTGAGTAGTATGGCTTAGTGGTTTATGTCAAATCCACATCAGACATAAATTCCTTTCTTTAGATAGTAGAATATAGTTTATCTCCAATTATAATCTCAAGGATGGCTACATTTGGCATTCTTTGATGCAAACCATTATCATAGGTCCATTGGGAAAAATCCAACAGCCACAGCAGGATTTTGTTAGAGTCAACCAAAATGTCAAAATGAGATGAGCAATCTTTCAAATTACTCAGAGCTTTACCAAAACTCGGGAAGTGTGGGGGAGAGAGCAAGATAGGCTTGATGGAAAGCCCCTAAGTCTGCAAAGAGTAGCAGTTTTGAGAGAGAAAGAGAAAGCAGAAGGAATTGTGTTGACTTAGATTAGCCTCTGCTAAGTGCTAAACTTATAATTTTGGGTTGTCACATGCATGCTTGCATGCAAATAGTCTGTGCCTTTAATAGCTACATAGCGGGCAGAACCCAATACAGTAGAAAGAGATTTTCCTATGCCTTCACTCAAACATAGCTGCCAAGTTATCCCTTTTTTAAAGGGATTTTCCCTTATGCTGAATAGGCTTCCTCGCGAGAAAAGGGAAAACTTGGCAGCTATGCACTCAAACCATGATAAACTTCACCTATTAATTTCTTCTTCTTTTAAAAAATGAATTGGGTATTCAACATAAACTGCGTAATAGGCAGATTATTATTTTTCAAAAAGCTTTACTTATGAATTTCTGCCAATGTTCTGCTTACTCTGAATGAGCAATTCTTTATGTAAAAAGTGGCAATCCTATTTAGCTTTGCTATAATTTTTCTAGTAGAGCTCTTTTGAGAGTGGATAAAAACCCTAATTCACTAGTTTGTAGAAATGCAGCAATTGCATTGTCTTAACTTGTTGAATTTCTGCTTTGCATTTGATAAAAACATGGGGACTCCTCAGAAATTGCTAGACCTAGACCTATAGGGCACAATTGTCATTCTGTGGTTTTGCATTTAAAACTAGGTAAGAATGAGGTAATCTCCTGCTTCTTTGATTTTATTACGTTCTGTTGCTGTTAATAGGATTGTAGTTAAAAGGCTGCCCTTTAGCAATTATATCTGCTCTGCTTTTGCCCTGATAAAAAGATGTTTGAGATAAAGTGAAAAAACTCCAAATGTTGCAATTTTTCCTTAAGAGTGAGTTGCACCAACTGCTTGATCATTTTGATTGGCTGTTTCTAAAACTTTCCCAGCTCTAGAATAGCCTTTTGAGATTTGGGCAAAACTTTGTCCAGCATAGAGATGCAAAAACGGCCCATTTTATTTTGAAAAAAGGGAGTGTGTTCTCTACCCCAATCCTCCAACCCCTTTGTTTCTGGGGGTCTTCCTAATAGAAGCTCAACAACTTTCAGGGTGTCCTGGTTTTTAGCAGTACCATCCCTGCAAAGTTTAAACCGTTTCTGAAAGACTCCTATTTTTTCAGCCACTTTTATGGAGTGATTCTGGGTGGAATTTTATTTTGGTACAAAAACTATAGTGCATTTTTAAAAACAACAAGTTGTAATATGTTTTCTTTGTTACACTAGGGCGAATGTGGTTTATGGACTGGCTAAGTGTTTTAAAAGTAGCAAAACTGGTGTCTTGAAATTACAGCTGCTGTGGTCTAGACAGCTTTACCTCCAGTTAAGGAAATCATACCAGTAGGTGTGAGCCCTATTTGTTTTGAAAAACTCGCATTAGCTGGCCAATTGGCTGCAAAGCTGTCTTAAATAGGGCTGCCATATGTCTTGACATTACAGTACCAGGATTTCAAAGGCAGAATTGATGTCCGGGGGGGGGGGGATTTCTGAAAGGCAGCGCTTTGTCCTGAATCGTAGGCACGCGTTTTTTGTTTTTGTTTTTAAAGCTAATCAATTTTTGGGTCTTCCTAAAAGAAGCTCAACAACTTTTGGGGTGTCCTGGTTTTTTTTTTACTTTTTGAAATATTGGTTGCCCATTCTGCCTAGTGATTGGCTGAAGTAAGGACTCCTTACCTTTCGGCTGCACCCCTTACCTGCGCATACTGCTACCTAAGACTGCCAGCAAAGATTCAGCCCCAGCTAATGTGGCCAGTGAGCAGGGATGACGGCTGCTGTAGTCCCATCAGCTGCTGGAAGTTCATTGGCTCCTCATCCAGGAGAGAGTGCTTCAGTGTCCTCAATACACAACACACAATAGTGGCAAATACATTTCTCACGGAGCCATACTAATGAATGTTGCCTTTCCTGTTTTCCAGGTTAGAAGCGGCTACTCAGGTCAGCACCGCTTTACAAGAAAAAGCATTATTTAAAAGAATCCCTGCGCAAAAGGATTTGCAAAAGAGAGGATGCATCAAATGTAGAGTTGGAAATTATCTCAAGACTCATCTAGTCTAACCCTCTGCAATGCAGGAATCTCAACTATTAAAAAAAAGGTAAGGGATCCGTGGACGGTTCAGTCCAGTCAAAGGTGACTATGAGGTTGCAGTGCTTGTCTCGCTTTAAAAAAAGAAAAAGAAAAAGAAATAATTATTTATATGCCGCCCATCTTGCTGGGTTCCCCCCGCCACTCTGGGCAGCTCCCAACAAAATACTAAAAACACGATAAAACATCAAACATTAAAAACTTCCCTAAACGGTTCTCTTCAGATGTCTTCTAAAAGTCAGGTAGTTGTTTATTTCCTTGACATCTGATGGGAGGATGTTCCACAGGGCAGGAGCCACTACCAACAAGGCCCTCTGCCTGGTTCCCTGCAACCTCCTTCTCACAAGGAGGGAACCACCAGAAGGCCCTCGGAGCTGGACCTCAGTATCTGGGCTGAACAATGGGGGTGGAGATGCTCCTTCAGGTATACAGGGCCAAGGCTTTTTCGGGCTTTAAAGGTCAGCATCAACACTTTGAATCATGCTCAGAAACGTACTGGGAGCCAATTTAGGTCTTTCAGGACCGGTGTTATATGGTCTCCAGTGTTATATGTCTGGTGTTATATGTTTCCAGTCCCCAGTCTAGCTGCCACATTCTGGATTAGTTGTAGATTCCGGGTCACCTTCAAAGGTAGCCCCACGGTGAACGCATTGCAGTAGTCCAAGCGGGAGATAACCAGAGCATGCACCACTCTAGTGAGACAGTCCACGGGCAGGGAGGGTACCAGAGGGAGCTGGCGTTTCTCCAGAGACAGCTTTCCGGGTTATGTGGCCAGCCATTAAAACAGTCTAGGCAGCATACTGGAAAAAGGATCTTTGTTCCAATGCAGCAGAGAAGTTCTGGTGTTATTATGGCCTGCTGTTTCTTGAATAGGACCCCGTCCTCTCCTCCTAGGAAGGCCAGTTGTAAAAGTGGACTGAGCTCTTCCATCTTTCATAAATCGATGTGAGAAATTTTGTGGATTTCCTTCTACACAACTATTAAAGGTGGAGGAACCCGCTCTATTTCTTTTCCTGCCTACCAGATGACTATTGAAGCTTAAGAGAGCATCTGAGGTATATACAGTATGTTAATATGTTAATATGTCATTGATCCAAGGTCGCTCAATTCACTTCATGGCTGTAAGGAATGAGCATGTTGCTTTGAGTTGGGATTTGAACACAGGCCCCTCCCAGTCCTAAAATCATTGCACAACTTATGATTCTGATATGCCATGTGGATATATCAGGTTGCAACCCCATGTGGGTTGATTAGGTTGCACCCTTACATTCACTGCTCAGTGAGACCATGAATCAAGAGGCTTTGAGCCACTCTACCCTGGTGGGTCTTTGGTAGTGGATTTTACTGGACTGTCCGCTGTCAGGCTTCAGGGAATCCTATCCCTTCCACGGTGGCAGCAAAGAAGCAGATAAAAAAGAAGAGTTCTTATCAAGCAGTTTATTCATTATTAACAGCAAGAGACAAAGGAGTGTGGTCTCTCTTGGATAATGGCATTGCTCCAAGTAAAGTCCCACCCCCTCCGTCTCTCCTATTCTACGTCACCCCTGCACCAGCTGATCTGTGCTTTCTGCCCCTGAGCTTTCTGTTTTCCTACTCTCAATGTATGCCTGGTCCTGGGAGGGGGGGGGGTTCAGGAAGGCTTTCCAGAGACATTGAGCCTATCAGCTCTCTCTCCCCTGGTGCTTCTTCATCCTGCTGCTCTCCCAATATTTCCCAGCTTCTCTCCTCTGCAGCCTCTGAACTATGACCTTCTGCAAACCACTGTTCTAAATCTATACTGTCCTCCTCTTCTCGGGAAGGTGCAGGAAGAGAGGGAGGGCGGTTCCCGCCATTCCTCCTCAGTCCAGTCCTTGACATCCGCACAGTATTAAGCTTCATTAATGCTGCAATATTTTCCAATGCTGCTGCGTCATTCCTGTTTGGAGGAGCACGCTTGCCTGACAGAGCAGCAAAAGAACTAGGAAAAGAACCCCAAACATTTGTGGTGTAAGAACTTAAAAGCGGATTTCAGCCAGAATCTATGGACCGGGAACAAAGCAGACCACTTTTTGCCTTCCCATTTCGTCATCCCAAAAGACCCTCCTTAAGGGACAAAAAGACGCTGTTTGACACAAATGACTTTATATGATTTTTATTTCAAGAAAACTAGAGTTCAGAAACATATACATGAGGAAATGGTGCATATGCTGTTTTAGTGCTCATCTAAAGTGGACATTTAACATCAGAAACAGAAGGCTGTAATTCGTATCTCACCTGTTCCGTTTAAATCATTAGCACTACTTTATGTGCCCTAAAAGCTTCCTATTTGTACAGGAAACAGCATTTGTGAGCACCTCCTTTAATCTCTTCCACCTAGGTGTCTAATTTAAGCATGGTCTTGGCAGACCTCAAAGTGGGAAGCCGTTTCCATTCTTCCCACTCACCCTTGGGTGTCACAGCAAGCAAAGAAGTTCTTGAAAATTAAATATGGATTATCTCATCGGTGTAATCACTGGTAGTTGAACTGAGACCGCAAAGCACAGTTCATGATAAAGCACTGAAGGGGTTCTCAGGATGTGCTTGTCACATGTTTCGATAACAACTTCCTGTATTCTCAGCCTGTCATTTGTAATGCCGATTCAAATATGCAGGGAATGTCAGGATATATTTTGCACTATGACACTATAGTACATGTGTAGACAGGACTGCCAAATGAACAGGGAAAAAGATGTCTTGGTTTGAACCTGTGCCTTTCCCTGCAGCTTGATCTGCAAAAATCAAGAGGAGAAGCCCTTTTTGGCACAAGAATAAGTGACCTCTGCACAGCAACCTGTTGTCAAAGGCACAGGAGCCGGAGCTGCTTAAAAAGTTGGCAGCCCCATGCAGAAGTTCTGCACTTGCAGTCATCTACGGTGCATGGATTGGCAAGGCCAAGTGGGGAATTCTAGACAGCGTTTCAATATTTTTTAAAAAATAATAATTCCAGGATATATTTTTTAAAAGAAATAGTTCCACAATGCATAATTATCTCAGGGACCCCCCACCATAGGTGGCAATGACAAGTAGTTTGAAGGATCCATGAAGGTTGCAAATCATGATATCTAAGTTGCCATGTGCAGAGGCAATCTACTTTCGAGTAACAGGAGGTGAAGACTAGAGGGAGAACTGTTCATGTCTGGCCTCAGAGCTTTCGGATATGCGAGACTGGCCATTTTTGGGTACAGGATAATTGGGCCAGAAGGATAAACCCTGGTATGACCCACCTAAAAAGATAATTCTTATCTTCTTAGAATGCGTGTAGATTGCAGGGAAGAGGTGAGTGTTGGACGAAAATCCACCCTAATTCTCCAACAAAACTGCTTCCAGATTACATCCTTGTATCTAGTAAGATTAATGGCAATATCTAAACAGCCAACAGTTTGAGCTGTTAACAATCCCAACTAATAAACTTCATGGATTGTTTTCTATGACTTCCCTGCAGGGAAGCTACTGTTAAAGGGCGTTAAATTTCATCCTGGGAACTTAAAAGATATGTATTACACACTTCTTAGCTTTAGATTCACATATTTAGGTCTCGTATATAAATTGGTCAGTTTCATTTTGAACCCGGCTTTTGGACCCTCTGACAAAACCATGTATTTTGTAAAGGTTTCCCTTTTTTCCCCTTCTGGCCTGTATATGCAGACAGAATTTCAACAGGTGGAGCTTTGTCAGGAATGGGGTTCCAGGGGTGAGGAATGCTTTGATCCTGTTGAATTTCTGCCCACCAGGAACCTGTGGCACACACAGGAAGCCTACCAGAAAAAATAAAATAAATGGTCACCTCACTAATTCCTTTGTGTTCATATTCCAGGGCAGACAGAAGAGCTGCCTACTTCTTAAAGGGAGAATCTCTGCCTTGAACTGGTATGAAGAAGCAACTAAGTGTAGCTTGTCTCATCACAATACCACCAAGACAGTAATTTATGCTTGCAGGACTTATTACTTTCTGCCACATAGCTATTAAAAGCATTTCTCACCACCACTCTACTGATCCTTTGCTGCGTCAGAATGATCAGAATTAACTCTCCACACTTGAGTAGACAGAATAGTTTTGTCCAATTTTCTTCACACTAGGAATTTGCTTCCACAGACATCAAGCTGACACCAAATTCAAGTTATAAATCAAACCAAGTTAAACAAAATCAAATTGTGTAGCTACGCCACTGATCCCCCACAGAGTCCCCAGGTAATCCTGGGGGCTGCTGTCATGTGTGAGGTGGGTTGGTTGGTAGTTTCAGGAGCCCAATCTCCAGCACCATTATCAAACTAAAACCATGGTCGTACTTTGATGAAAGCCATGGCCCTGGAAGAAAACCTGCGCAAGTCTCCATCAGATTTCTCCAATCCATGATGCTTCACTGAAAAGCAAGATTTCCACTGCCATGGAATAAATACATTCCAAAATCCCCCACAATGCTAACAACGTGCTCCTGTTCAAAAGTCTCCAGTTCAGCTTTCCTTCTGTCAATGCTGCTGGGAGCCAAATGGGACCATCACATCCTTAGGAGGAAGGGTAGCCCCATTCCGTTCTCTGCAAAGGAAGTCCCCCCCCCCCCGGTGCCAGTCACGACCCACCATGAATGCTAACACTGTGCGCTCCTGTTTGTCAGCCTTCGCGTTGGTGCCCTTCTGCCTCACAAAATGGAGTCCATTTTGTGAGAGAGGTGGAAGAGGCCAAGTCAGAGTTTAAAAGACCTTGCACTCGTTGATTGAGAAAAGCTTCCTCCGGGCTCGTTTCCTTGCTTGATTCACCGCTGTCCGGACGGCACACTCAAACACCTTCTGGACGCCCCTGTTGGCGAGAGATGAGCACTCCACAAAGGCCTTTGCTCGGATGTCCCTCGCCAGCCGCTTCCCGAGCAGCGGGCTGATGCAGGAGGCGCTGTGAGGTCCTGTCTCCCTCTGGTCAATCTGGGTAGCCACTACCAAAATGGGAATACGAGGCAAGTGTGTCCGGATCTCTGTAACCCATTTGCTCCTCAAGCTGAGGAACGAGTTCTGGTTGGCCACCGAGTAGCACAGGAGAATCACATCAGCCTGCTGGTAGGAAAGGGGGCGGATGCCTTTGAAGGCATCACTGCCAGATGTGTCCCAAAGGCCTAAGCTAATCTGGACACCATCCAGGAAGACGTCGACCCCAGTGTTCTCATAAACAGTGGGTCTGTAAGTGTCCGGGAAAGTCTCTGAAGTAAAGCGCAGCAGCAGAGCCGTTTTCCCGACAGCCGCATCTCCTACCAGGACGCATTTGACTGAATCCAACATTTCCTCAAAGGTTACTTATTCTAAAAGAGAGCCTGGGTGAGCACTTCCTGGGGTCCTGCTACAGAGAGCGCCATTCAGTAGGAATCCCTCCAGGATTCTGCAGTGTTTTCTTGGCAGTTTTTCCCCAGGAGCCGAAATCTTCTGCTCTCCCATTCAATACTGACGCTTTTTGGTGAGTTAAGCACGTTCTCTACAAAAACAAGAAGAGAGCACATATGTTATTTTTTGTTGCAAGCCACAGGTCCTTGGAGATTTATTGTGATTGCATTTTCTCTGTCCAGTTGGCGTGCACAATTCTCCCCACACCTTTTTCCATCCTTATAAAAACCCCTGTGCGGTAGCTTCGATGGTGAGATATTACCTCTGGTGCAGCATCAGCACCTGATAAGCTTTGTTGCCAAGCACATATCTGAAGCTGGGTCTTACAGCAGTATTTCCAACCCATGCTTCTAATGTACATGAGGGTGAAGGTAAATGTAAAGGACCCCTGACGGTTAAGTCCAGTCAAAGGTGACTATGGGGTTGCAGCGTTCATGTCACTTCAGACTGGGGGAGCTGGCGTTTGTCCACAGACAGCTTTCCGGGTCATGTGGCCAGCATGACTAAACCACTTCTGGTGCAGTGGAGCACCGTGATGGAAACCAGAGCTCATGGAAACACTGTTTACCTTCCTGCTGTAGCGGTACCTATTTATCTACTTGCACTGGTGTGCTTTCGAACTGCTAGGTTGGCAGGAGCCAGAACAGAGCAATGGGAGGTCACCCTGTCGCAGGGATTCAAACAGCCGACTTTCCAATTGGCAAGCCCTAGAGGCTCAGTGGTTTAGACCACAGCGGCACCTGCATCCCATGCATGAGGGATAGAAGTACCGGTACTGGCAAAATACTGGCACCACCAGGAGGACCTTCTAGAGGGGAAGCCAATGTCGGATCCTCCAGACATCATCCTACTACAACTCCCATCAGCCCAATGGTTGAGGAAGGTGGAAATTATAGTCCCAAGAACATGTAGAAGGCACCCAATTGGCTTCCCCTATGAGCGTTAGATCCTTATGTTAGAATTCAGGTCTGCCGCTGAGCTGTCTAGCAGCAGCAAAAGCCATTTAAAATGATGAACCCTCCACCAACCCACCAATTTCGCCTCCCTCAACTCCTCTCCGCAACTGCTCCCTGTAGCTGAGAATGCGACCGCTTGCTTTTGAGTGAGCTGTTCCAATATTTGTCATCTTTTTAACAACGCCGATTTTCTAAAATTTAGAGGAAAACAGACACACAGACGCCAGAGAAAGTACCGGTATCTGCCGTCAACTCAAAGGCAAAGCAAAGTTTAATACAGAGGTGACCGTCTCATTTTGTGACAGTAATACAGTCTGCCTCCATTTTTGGATGCCACACAAAGTTATTTCCATGCTCCCTGAATTAACTGTTGCCTGTAGATATGGTACCATCAAGAGAAGAATGGCACCTTTAAGATATTAGAATATATAGAACTTGCCAGTACGAGAAATAATAGATTAAGAAATAAAGACATAAGAATTTAAAAGAGGACTGGGCATTATATATAGAATATTTGGAAAAATGTGATAACAAGAAAGTATGTGTAACAGACGGGGGAAAATACTCAGCAGTAGATGTGACAAAGTGGGACAGTGTAAGGGAATGAAAATAATTTAGTAAAATAAGAAAATGCAGTCAAAAAGACAACAGATAGGAAACCAGAGATAGTGGAAGGAAAGGTTAAATTAAGGCTTATAGAAGTTAATTAAATTGGAGAAACAAGTTACGTTACTATTATTATTTACAGATTATATGTCTTATACTTATGTTCTTTTTCCCCTTTTCTTATTACCATGTGTTTGACTGTAACATACTATGCATTGATAATATGATGAAAACAGAACATTCAAATAAACAATTAAAAAAAAACAACTGTCCCCTGTAGCTGAACAGAGAATGTGGCCACCCACTTGTAAGTGAGCTGCTCCATTTTCCAATTTACTTCGACAGGAGCAGCACTAAATCCTATCACTTTTATGAGAAAGATGCATCTTACCTACCCATAGGAGTCACTGCAACCCAGATGCCTTATTCTCTCCTTAACCACGAAGGCAAACAAAATTCATTTCATCTGTACAGTTATTGCCTTAACAGCTCTGGCCACAATAAAGTGCCACTGGCAATTGTGGTTTTGCTGCTAAGAGACCAATACAGCTATTCCTCTGGAGCAGATTGTGAACCTCTCATAGGCAACGTCCAAATCCTCGGCAGAGGTGCCTGCCTGGCACCCCAACTTCTGCTTGTCACCGTTTATAAGGCAATAGTTGCATCAGAAGAGGCGTTTCCTGCTATGCATGTGTACAACAAGAACGGCTTGAGATAAAGTCTGACCCAACATGGCACGCAAGCCTTCTTGGAAAGTTTTCGAAGGGGACGCTTATTTCTGCGAACCAACTGTGTGAATGGATTGGCAGATCCCTTCGGGGAATTGTTGGAGCATAACGTTGGAAACTTAAATGATGTCAGAAACCTACTTTAACTGAATATGAGGGAGGTTAAAGGAAGGAAGACCAGCCAGGATAAGACTTCAGAGTTTTCCCTGGAAACAAGACATACAGTAAGGGAAGGGGGGGGCAGACTGATATTGTTGGACTACAACTCCCATCATTTCTGACCACAGGCTATGCTAACAAAGCCTGATAGGAATTAGAGTTCAATTGGAACATAGGAAGCTGCATTTGATCAAGTCAGACCATGGAGGTGGCAGGGATTGAAACTGACCCCTTCTGCTACAAAGTTAGCAAAATGTTCAAATATCTGCTGGAAATGTAAAGAAAAAGAAGGTACCTTTTATCATATGTGGACTTGTAAAGTAATAAAAGCTTTCTGGGAGATGATATATAATGAAATGAAAAAAAATATTTAAAATAACTTTTGCTAAAATAAAAACCCAGAAGCCTTTTTATTAGGAATTACAGTGCCAACATTCCAAAGGCTTTTTATGTATGGAACAACAGCCGCTCGGATGCTACTATCCCAGAGATGGAAAGAAGATGAAGTCCGTACCAAAGAAGAATGGCAAACCAAGTTGATGGATTATGCCAAGATGGCAAAGCTGACTGGAAAACTCAGAAACCAAGAGGACAAAAACTTTATAAAAGAATGGGAAGAATTTATAAGTTATCTAGGAGACCACTGTAAGCAGATGGAAACAAGAGCAGGATTTTGACTCACTTTTAGTGTAAAAAACATTATGGATAATAAGGTTTAATATAAAAACTGGAGTATTGACTAATATGCAGTTGTAGACGTTTAAGATAAGACTCCATGGACAAGATGGGGGGAAGTCGCAGGATTCAGAGAATCTCTATATACAGTATGATTTTATTGATTTGTGTTTATATGTATATTTTTATTTGTAAAATTAATAAAATGTTTTGAAAAGAAAAAAGAAACTGAGCCCTTCTGCATGCGAAGCAATGCCCTACTCTGGGGCTACCCTTTGCCAAGGATCATGGAACATAAGAAACTGTCTTATAGCGAGTCAGACCATTGGTCTAGCTAGCTCTTTAATGCCTAGCCTACACTGGCAGCAGTACTCCAGTGACAGGGAGCCAGCCAGCAATAAATCACACGGGGTATGCGAAGTTAACTCTTTATTCGAAGAAACAAGGCTTGCTTGGGGAGCCATGCCTAATGAACACAGCAACCCTCCTCTGTGAGTCTTGCCCCTATGGGGCAGTTGTGGAGGCTGAAGGTCCTCGCCTTCCTGCAGCTGCCTAAATCTCCTCCTCCTCCAGGTCCTTCCCAAGCATGTGGCGCTGTGGTCTAAACCACTGAGCCTCTTGGGCTTGCCGATTGGAAGGTTGGCAGTTCGAATCCACACAACGGAGTGAGCTCTTGTTGCTCTGTCCCAGCTTCTGCCAACCTAGCAGTTTGAAAGCATGCCAGTGGAAGGAGATAAATAGATACCACTGTGGCGGGAAGGTAAATGGCATTTCCGTGCACTCTGGCACCCATCATGGTGTTCTGTTGCGCCAGAAGCGGTTTAGTCATGCTGGCCACATGACCTGGAAAGCTGTTTGTGGACAAACGCCGCCTACCTTCGCCTGAAAGCGAGATGAGCACCACAACCCCATAGTAGCCTTTGACTGGACTTAACCATCCAGGGGGCCTTTACCTTTACAAGAAATCTGAGACCAGGCCAGCATGCCTGTCTCTGCTGTTCCCTTTTCATACCGTGTTTCTCCCAAAATAAGACACGTCTTATATTTATTTTTTCTCTAAAAAAACACATTGCGGCTTATTTTCGGGGGATGTCTTATTTTTTATTGAGCATGGTACGGGGCTTTCTTGCGCCGCCCGCTGAGCCCGCTGCTGGGTCCCTGGGCTTCGTGCGGTGCGGCGCGTCGTGGCTGGGGCTGCTGCCGGCTGCTGCCGGCTACTGCCACTTCGCGCGCCGCCCGCTGAGCCCGCTGCCGGGTCCCTGGGCTTCGTGCGGTGCGGCGCGTCGTGGCTGGGGCTGCTGCCGGCTGCTGCCGGCTACTGCCACTTCGCGCGCCGCCCGCTGAGCCCGCTGCCGGGTCCCTGGGCTTCGTGCGGTGCGGCGGGTCGTGGCTGGGGCTGCTGCCGGCTCCTGCCGGCTCCTGCCACTTCGCGCGCCGCCCGCTGAGCCCGCTGCCGGGTCCCTGGGCTTCGGGCGGTGCGGCGCGTCGTGGCTGGGGCTGCTGCCGGCTCCTGCCGGCTCCTGCCACTTCGCGCGCCGCCCGCTGCCGGGTCCCTGGGCTTTGGGCGGTGCGGCGCGTCATGGCTGGGGCTGCTGCCGGCTCCTGCCGGGTCCTGCGGCTTCGTGCGCCACCCGCTGCCGGGTCCTGGGGCCCGTTCAGTCGGAGCTCGGCGCGTCTCTGTGCTGGGGCTCCCGCTGGGCTGGGGCTTGGCGCGCGCTGCTGCGTTTGCCGGCTCCCGCTGGGTCGGGTAGGTACCGGTACCCCCAACATGTCTTATTTTTGGGGGATGTCTTATATATTTTTGCCTTTAAAAGATCGTGCCATGGCTTATTTTAGAGGCACGTCTTATTTTAGGAGAAACACGGTACCTCTTCTGGTCCTGGGAGATCATGGGAGAGACCAGAGTGTTGAAACAGCAGGAGGAGACACCCTGGCCTGACTCATCCCCACCTCTTCACCTCCCTCCTCTCCTGACTTTGATTCTGGACAGCTGTCTGCCACAGACTCTCTTCAGCTTCCATACCTCCTCCTCCCAGTCTGCTCCCTCTTCTCCTTCTGAGCACTCATTGTTGACCCTCCAGCACTCCCAAGGCTCTGAGCTTTCTTGTCTTGGGGGTTCCCCAGCTAGTGTCTACCACCATTTCTCTGTGCCTAACCAGTCCCGTGACATCCAGGATTTTTCAGACAGGGTCCCTCTCAGCCTTATGGGGGATTTAACCTAAGACTTTTTGCATGCAAGTAGATAACACAGCCCTTCCTCAGTGATAACCAGAGAGCCACAGGCTGCCTTCCCCCTGCGCTACAGAAAAGAAAAACAGATGGGGTAGGAAGATTAGCATCTCTGTGCTCAGTTTTTCATGTTAACGGGAGGAAGTGTTTGCAAGAGAGAGATCATAGATAGGAGATGGATTTAAAAAGCAAGGGATTTTAGACTTGCCATCATAAATGAGCCAACAGGAGCCTCCTATACTGTAGGTTTGAAATCTAGCTGCTCAGCCATTAGCAGTTTATGCCCATTTTATTTTACTCATTAAATTTCAATGCTGCCGTTCGTCTGAAGATCACAACGCAGTTTACAATATAAATAAGTGAATAACAATGGAAATGAAATTGATTTGGCGTCACTTATTTATAGAATAGCCTCTCGAAACCCTGGAATAAAGCGTTAGAAACAAGAAGGGCTGTTGTAGTGACTTCAAGACCAATATATTTCTTATGCTATAAGCTTTTATAGACTAGACTACATATAAACAAATGCACGAAGTGTTAACCTGAGTTGCAGATCATGATCACTGTCTGTACATTTCTGCAGCTCATTTCCTTTCGGACTCACTGTTTAAAGTGTGTCCCCCCCCATGTGTGTGTGTGTTTGTGTGTTTGTGTGTGTATCACATACACACACATGTTTTGGTTACAGGTAGGTAGCCGTGTTGGTCTGGATCGAAGTAAAATAAAAAAATTCCTTCAGTAGCACCTTAAAGACCAACTAAGTTTTTATTTTGGTATGAGCTTTCGTGTGCATGCACACTTCTTCAGAAGAAGTGTGCATGCACACATGTTTGAATGTATATCCAACTGTATCTTTGTCTTCCTCTTTATGGTGAGCTCAGAAGGAAAGTAAGTGCAGAAAATTCGTACCACCTGTGTTAATTGACAACAGTGACAGGATGTCTGTGCTATTAAGAACTGTTTCCTGGGACTGGCTACTGTTAATAATATGATTTACCCTATTAACAGTGGACTTTCTAAATAAATAAATAAAACAGGTGTTTGATAGCACAGATATTGTGGCATTGGTAAACCAACTAGCACAGGCAGTGTAATAAAATCCATTGATTTTACAACTGAACTGTAATTCAGTATAAAATAAAAAAATTCCTTCAGTAGCACCTTAAAGACCAACTAAGTTTTTATTTTGGTATGAGCTTTTGTGTGCATGCACACTTCGTCAGATACACTGAAACAGAATCCACCAGACCCTTATGTATAGGGTGGGGGTGATGGGAATGGGTGATGGGCTGATAGGAGTGGTAAACCTGTTGATGACTGTTAACAACTGTTAATGACTGCAATTGGTCTCACGGGTGGGGGGGGCGGGAAGCAAGGGCTGAGGTGCTAAGGAAATCTTGATCATGTATAATGAGATAAGAATCCTATGTCTTTGTTCATTCCAGGTGGCTCCATGGTTTTAAGCTTGCTAATGAGTTGCAATTCAGCAACTTCTCTTTCCAGTCTGTTTCTGAATTTTTTCTGTAATAAAACAGCTGCTTTGAGATCTTGTATAGAATGTCCTGGGAGATTGAAGTGTTCTCCTACTGGTTTCTCTGTCTTGTGGTTCCTGATGTCAGATTTGTGTCCATTTATCCTTTGGCGTAGGGTTTGGCCTGTTTGTCCAATATAGAGAGCTGAAGGGCACTGTTGGCATTTGATGGCATACACAATGTTAGAAGATGAGCAATTAAATAGTCCTGAGATGCATTCCACCAGGATCCTGGCCTGCCCATCCCAGGCTGTCAGTCGTGTGAAAAGGGGCTTTCCCTCCCCACCACTGGATGAGTCTTACACACAAACTTTTTGTAAAAAAATAAAATGCACATACCCAGATGCCAGATCTTCACCTCTGCTGGGAGTGGTGAGCCTGTAGCCCTCCAGATTCTGTTGGACTACAATTCCCATCATCCCTGACTATTGTGAATGATGGGAGCTGGAGTCCAACAATATCTGGAGAGTCACAATTTGTCCATCCCTAACTTATGTCATAATATCATAGGGAGGTATTTCCTCCTCTCTCTCTATCCATTTTCAGACCCTCCATGTGTCCTTATTTCCCAGGGATGTCCCTAATTTAGAGAAGCCATTTCGGTTTCTGATTTGATCCCAGAATGTCCTGCTTTTCCTTAGGATATCCCTATTTTCATTGGAGAAATGTTGGAGGGCATGGAGTTATCTGACCCCCGAGCCATATAGGGAAGGGTTTTGTTTAAAAAAAAACATGTTTAATGTTTTATTATGGTTTATAAATATGTTGGAAGACACCCAACGTGGCTGGGGCAACCCAGTAAAATGTGTGGAGTATAAATAGTAAAATTATCATTATGGAATGGAACATCCCTATCTTTATCAGAAAAATGTTGGTGGGTATGGAGTTATCCAATCCCCAATCCATCAAAAGGCAATCCTGTATAGGGAAGGTGTTTTTTTAATGTTTAATGTTTTATTATATGTTGTGAGCTGCCCAAAGTGGCTGGGGCAACCCAGTCAGATGAGCAGGATATAAATAAGGTTGTTGTTGTTGTTGTTGTTGTTGTTGTTGTTGTTGTTGTTGTTGTTGTTATGGAGTAGGTAAAAAAGTAAAGGTAAAGGACCCCTGACAGTTAAGTCCATTCGCGGACGACTCTGGGGTTGCAGCGCTCATCTCGCTTTACTGGCCAAGGGAGCCGGCGTTTGTCCGCGGACAGTTTTTCCAGGTCATGTGGCCAGCAGGACTAAGCCACTTCTGGTGAAACCAGAGCAGCCTATTTTCAATGGAGAAATGTTGGAGGGTATGCATTTTCTGTTTGTGTTGTATGTTTTTTAAGGTTATAAACTTGAAGGCAGGGACTGTGTTTCTCTTTCATTTCTTTTTAGAGATTTGGATGAAGACCAGGATTTTATATATATATATATATATATTTAAACCAATAATAATTGCATAATAAATGTGTTAGTCTTTAAAGTGATATAAGATGCCCTGCTTTTTTTATCTTCCTGCCACAGACCAACACAGTGAACCCTCTGGAAAATCTTCATTATCGACTTGATGCATCTGACGTAGTTGGTTCATGCCTTTGAAAGCTCATGCAGCAACGTAAGCATTACTTTTTAAAGTTATAAGACTTGCCTCTACATTTCTAAAGGTTTCTTAGCACAATTAATTTGGGCATTTATTTTGCACCCTTTGCTTATATTATATTATATTATATTATATTATATTATATTATATTATATTATAATGCTTATATTTCCCAAAGACCCTGATGTTGGGAAAGATTGAGGGCACTAGGAGAAGGGGACGACAGAGGACAAGATGGTTGGACAGTGTTCTCGAAGCTACGAACATGAGTTTGACCAAACTGCGGGAGGCAGTGCAAGACAGGAATGCCTGGCGTGCTATGGTCCATGGGGTCACGAAGAGTCGGACACGACTAAACGACTAAACAACAACAACAAAGCTTATATTATTCGTGTGGGTTTTTTTTAAAAAAAGAGAAAAAGTTCGTTGTGCTTTTTAAAAGCTCAGAGTTCGGAAGTTTGCCTGACTGTGATTTTATTACAGCCATATCATAGCAAAGGGTCATTGTGTGTCAATGCAACTTTACGTACAGCACAAAAGCAGCAGTAACGGAGGAAGATGTACCAGCTAGGGACCTTTGTGGGCTCCCATGCTCATGCTTTCGTGTTAAATAGGAAATGTGAGAAAAAAGCCTCTGAGAAAAAAGGAAGGAGGTGGTTTGAGAGAATCCGGCACTGTCGCAGCTCTTCAAATTGTGTAGATTGGCCACAATAATCCTCTGGTTCTGCCAGGAAGGACCGAAGATGGAGCCAAGGATCAGTTGTAAAGATTGACTGTGCAAAAGAAAAATCTACCCTGATGCATTCCAGGAGTATGTCTATCCCAGACACAAACTGGTAAAAGACTCCCACTAAACTACAATTCCCAGGATTCTCTGGAGGACTGTTGAACAGCTACACTGGTATTAATGGATATGAGTTTGTTGTTTAATTATGTCCTAAAACAGGGGTGGTCATTTAATACGTTTAGGTTTTGTACGCCCTGCCTTTAGCTGGATATACTATGATTTTTTAAAAATATTGTTGTAATTTTGGGAAAGCGTCAATAATGTCTGGGAAACACACATCAGAAGTGTTGTGGTTTTTTGGGGCAATTTTTGCAAAAAAAACCTCAACAGCATTTGTGTCTGGATTTTCACTTTTTGACAACCCGAAACAAAACGAAAGTAGCAATAAAACACAAGTGTGTGTGTTTTGCTCGGTCCATGCCCTTGCCAACCTAGCAGTTCGAAAGCACATCAAAGTGCAAGTAGATAAATAGATACCGCTCCGGCGGGAAGGTAAACGGCGTTTCCATGCGCTGCTCTGGTTCTCCAGAAGTGGCTTAGTCGTTGTGGCCACATGACCTGGAAGCTGTCTGCGGACAAATGCTGGCTCCCTTGGCCAGTAAAGCAAGATGAGCACCGCAACCCCAGAGTCGTCCGTGACTGGACTTTACAGTCAGGAATCCCTTTACCTATGTATATATATAGGTTTAGATCCCAGAAGAATGGCCTCTAAAGAAGATAAGCTCTCCCCTATATTACCCGGTAGGTCACTGCGCTTTGCAAGAAAGTTTCTCATTAAATTCTTCATAATACCAAAATCCTCCTTCACAGTAACTCAGAACAGTAACGGCCTCGGTCCTGTATACCTGAAGGAGCGTCTCCACCCCCATCGTTTAGCCCGGACACTGAGATCCAGCGCCGAGGGCCTTCTGGCGGTTTCCTCACTGTGAGAAGCAAAGCTACAGGGAACCAGGCAGAGGGCCTTTTCGGTAGTGGCGCCCGCCCTGTGGAATGCCCTCCCATCGGAGGTCAAGGAGATAAACAACTACCTGACATTTAGAAAACACCTAAAGGCAGCCCTGTTTAGGGAAGTTTTTAATCTGTGATATTTTAATGTATTTTGGTATTTGCTGGAAGCCACCCAGAGTGGTGGGGGAAACCCAGCCAGATGGACGGGGTATAAATAAACAACAACAACAGCAACAACAACAACAGGGCTTTCAGCATGGCTACCTATGGCCTGCGGAAAAGCATCCCTGTCTGAGATATGACAGATGCCCACAGTCTCTACTTTCTGGAAGAGTTTTTTTTTGTCATGGTCGGCTTTTCCAGATGAATGAAAAGAGTCTCTTGCCACCAGTGGTGTGTGGTCTGGGGGGGGGGGCTAGGCCAGTCCCCTAAATGTTCTCTTGGAGCCTCCGTCCCCAAGCCCGGGAAGCTTCTGCCCAGCTTGGGACGATGCTCTGACGGGTCCAAGAGCCGTCCTGCCACAATCCCATAGCCCGCCCACCTTTGGGAAGGAAGCATCCCATGAGAGGCTCGTGATGCTCATGCACACATCAACCCCCAATTTGCCCTTGCAAGCTGACAGCTCTGGCCCTAACTGTCCTCCTATGCAAAATTTCACCCCACACCCCTGGTTGCCAAAGATGCTCATTTTACATCACATCGTTTAATACATGGGTAGGCAAACTAAGGCCCGGGGGTCAGATCTGGCCCAATCACCTTCGAAATCTGGCCTGCGGATGGTCTGCGTGTTTTTACATGAGTACTGTAGAATGTGTCCTTTTATTTAAAATGCATCTCTGGGTTATTTGTGGGGCCTGTCTAGTGTTTTTACATGAGTAGAATGTGTGTTTTTATTTAAAATGCATCTCTGGGTTATTTGTGGGGCATAGGAATTCGTTCATTTCCCCCCCCAAAAAATATAGTCCAGCCCACTACATGGTCTGAGAGACGGTGGACCGGCCCCCTGTTGAAATAGTTTGCGGACCCCTGGTTTAAACCCATCGTCAGCCGCTGTCATTTGAACTGCTCTTAAAGCCCTTTTTATCTGCTTTTAGTGCTTGCCTGTAAGTTCGTGCATTCAGGGCCGTAGCCTGCGGAAGTCCCTCACAACAAATTAGGCAGGCACATGGAAAGAAGATAAAGTCCCAGTCAGAGAAAAATGGCAGATTGAATTGATGGATTATGCCGAAATGGCTAAAATGACCGGAAGAATCAGAAATCAGAAAGACCAAAATCTTCATAAGGAATGGGGAAAATTTATAACTTATCTTTAAAACCATTGTAAACAGATAAAATTGTTAGTAGGATTGGAATAACACTTGTAGTTTAATGGTGAATTTCGACACCGTGGAGAGGTAAAAGATTTACTGCTTTTTTCTTCCATTGTTAGTTCTGACTTTTGTTCCACAGCTTCAGCTTGAAATAAAAAGGCCACTGAGAAGCTTCAGACTTGTCCAAGACTTGCATCACTGCTTCCCCTCATATTCCCCCCCCCCTGCTTCGGTGAATCTGACTACAGAGCTGTGGACCTGAGGGTTCTAGTCCGCAGCAAACAAGTTCACTAAAGTTTTCACAGCAGGGTTTTCTAATAGTTTCCAATGTACAACGAACTCCACCACCATTTCAACAAGTAAGAAAAGACTTGCACAATAAAAGTAGCGAGGCTGCAAAGTCTCTGGGAGATTGGAGCTCTTCAGACGAGCAGTTTCAGAACAGCCCGCCATGCAGTCAATACAAGAGTGGGAAAAATATGTAAGGTTGACAGGCATTTTGACAGGCCATTTTCTTCTCTCTTTCTCTCTCTCACACACATTTGACGACTGGTTTTATGCATTTTCCTTTAAATAATTGTTTAGGGGTACTCTCATTTTGACTCAAGAAAATCACCATTTTATAGTTCAAATCAGGAGAAATAAATACAGTAAATGGACAAAAGTACAAAGATCCACAAAATGTTTAGAGGTATGCATACCCCTGCATACCTCCCAGAAAAAGGCACTGTACGTATGTATGTTTTTACCTTGTGCAATTATCAAAGCCCTGGTTTTATGTATAATAGGAATCTTTTTAGGTCAGCTTGTTTCAACTTCTGACTTTGATTGATCATTTTGATGCATACTTTACTTAGAAGTTTGAGGTTTTAACAGTGAAGCTGTATACAAATTTGGAAAATGAATAAGCAAACAAAAGAACCCATTGCTCTTCATGAGTAATTAAACTGGGAAGAGAAACAGAACTCTGAATTTTAATGTTTATGGAGCGGTTCCCCGACTCTTCAAACCACTCAAAAGCCTTTCATGAAAAGTCAGGGTGTATCATTCCCTTGAATGAAAAAGAAAGAAAGATGGATTTCAGCTTCTGCACTTGCCTAAAAATGGCCTTCATACTGTAAACTGTGTACTGTGTCATTTGAAGGGTTAGCCCAGTACCTTTGGCTGTAAGGTTTTTTACGTTTTAAGCACATGTGTTACAACTTATACAGCAAAGGAAGCATAAGGCTAAACACCGTCTTGCTTCTTTTATTCCGGAGCATCCCAATTAAAATCCAGCTTTTACCAAACTTATTTGATTGCTGTTTATTACTCCTTCTTAATTACTATTTAAATAGTATTACTATATTCCATTTTCTGTTACACCATTCCAAGAATTGATGGAGTGAAATTTCACCTCCAATTTGCTGCTATACGGATCCTGACACCGATAAGGAGGTTAACAATCGTTTCCAAGTCAACATCCTTCATTGTAATCCCTTTAAATAACTCAGTAGTAGCATCTTTGGCTCTAAAGGTAATAAAACAATATTCATTTCCCTGCCTAGACTCCAGATTGTACTCTAAAAAGTCTTTCCCCCTTTAAATGCAGAGGTTTAAAAAATAAAATAAAAATAAAATCCTTGGGAAGTCTAATCTGACCAGAGTCGGAAAAACCCTGCAGTTAAGGGTGAAAAGTCCAGGACAAATGGTGATGCGGTCTACTTTTTGCTCAATTGTGGACAGGTCCTAGGGCAGTGTTTCTCAACCTTTTTTGGGCCACGGCACACTTGTTCCGTGAAAAAAATCACGAGGCACACCACCATTAAAAAAGTTTTAAAAATTAACTCTTTGCCGCCCTATATTATAATTATGACTGTAAGAAACACTTGCCAAATATTGCTTTCTGGCGGGTCAAGCTCATTGCGGCCACGGGCAGGGCGGGAGAAAGCGAGGCAAAGATGGGGGTGTGGGATAAAAGGAAGGAGGGGAGAGGGGAGCGCTTAGTGTTGGGAGAATGGCAACTGGGCTGGAAGAGCGGCGGCGGCGCCTGCGCGTGCTCCCTCCTCGCGCGCTCTAGCTCTCCGCTGCCGGGTTGGCGCCTTGCAGTTCGCGAGCCGCTACCTGTGCGCGCGCCCCCGCGCGCCTGCCTCGCCTTGCCGCGACTTGGCCAACTTTTCTGCCCACCAGCTCTTGCCTGCGCTCCTCCTTCCCCCCCGCCCCCTCTCCCCCCTCCCACTCTCGGCGGCGGATCCCTTTACCTTGGGAGAGGAGGGAGCCTGGGCGCTGTACGGCGGCGCTGCTCTCTCTCAGGGAGGGGTTTTCAGCAGCCGTAAAGCGGCGTGAGAGAGAAGCGGGCGGCTTTCCCTCGGTCTCCCTCCCAAAATTTATTTGCAAAAAAAAGGGGGAGGCTCTGGCCGGCTTCCTGCAGCTAGAGCGAAAGGGGACCACGATGCTGCAAAATCGCCCTTCTCACGTCAGGGCACACCAGCCAGCGTCCCGCGGCACAGTAGTGTGCCGGGGAACAGCGGTTGAGAAACGCTGTCCTAGGGTTGCCTTGAGTGGCTGGATAGATGGGCAGGATATAAATAATATGTTGTTGTTGTTGTTGTTGCCATATTTCAAAAAATAACACTCCAATATTGTTGAGCTTTTTTCTTAAGAAACCCCAAAAGTTGTTACAAACACTCATATGGCAGCTGTTCTATGGGAAATCTATATAAGTGCTGTACATTTTCTTTTGCTTCATTGTGAATCAAGTTTTTGTGGTTTTTTTAATGTGAAATTTATACTTTTTAGCTCATTTTCATTTTTAATTATTTTGCTTCCTGGTCGTTAGAGGATGCTTGGATTTAGTCCTTTACCATGGATTTCCCTTGCATATTTTGCAGCTGATTTTTACGTGGCAACGCTTATTTTGATACTGACGAGGATGCTCTATTTAGTTTAAGTTTTATAGAACGTAGAAATTCTCTCCTTTTTGTTTCAGTATTTGCTGTTTATTTAAGATGTTTTAACCTATGTTGTAAACTTTGTTTAACTACGAGCGGTATATAAATGGTCCAAATAAAAGAAATAAATAATAAAATATCCGGGCGTATGGCAGCCCTAGTTGAACACATGTATTACCGTGTTTCCCCTTTTTTAAGACACCGTCTTATAACTTTTTTCTCTCAAAAAAACACAGGGTGTCTTATTTTTGGTGGGGTGTCTTATTTTTTTATTACCAGTATGGTTTTTATTATGGTATGTTTTATTATTGAGGAACCAGACACTCCAGTTGACCAAGTATTTTGAGCACATCTGTCTGTATGATTTCTCAGTTGTCTTTAGGTAGACAATTGAGTTTTGTGCTGGATCCTGTGCAATGATCAGCCCAGCAAACCATTCTAAAGGGAAGCCAGTTGCAGAGTTTCCAAAACTTCTCATGGCAAAGAAATGAAGCAGAATTTAGGAGATAATTTTGTACTCATGTATAAAAACACAGTATCAGTTACCATACTTCAAAATGGATGTCACAAGCATCTATCTTGTACTTGGGACTAGGAACGGAAATAAAATTATCTCATAAATGGTGGTCCTGGGGATTAATCAAGAAGAAAAAGGAGGAAAAATGGTAACCCTACTTGTACCTTGCAAAAGTACAACTCAAAACATATTGTTAGACTACATTGCAACAGCAGGATTGCCAACTTATTTTTACTGGCTCTGCTCATGTGAGTGTAAGAGCAACCTGCTGTGCAAAAAATAAACTTCCTTTAACTAGTCCCCATTTTCAAGCCCTTTGCTGCTTAGTGCAAAGCAGAAGAGGGCAAAGCAAACCAGCAAGCAGGTGCAATTGACGCTGCTCTGCCCGACTTCATTCTGCATCCCTCCACGCTGCCCACGATTCTTCTGCCCTGGGGTCAACTCACAAACCCCCAGCTTCTCTTCTGCCTGGAGAGAGGGCTTCATCCAGGAGTCTTTTCCAACACTCCAAGCTACAGCCGCCAGTTCCGGGCAGGGGAGGCAGGCAGACTTCCTTGGCAGGGCCAGGCGGAGGCCGCTGGCTCAGGCGTTCCGCCCGGACCGACAGGGCGCTCCAAGTGCTCGGCGCTGTGGAGCACTTGGCGCGCTCCACGCTGCATCCGCCAGTTCTGGGCGGCGGGGAGGCAGGCCTCCTTGGCTGGGCCAGGGGGAGGCCGCTGGCTTAGGCACTCCAACCGGCCCGGCAGGGCGCTCGGCGCGCTCAGCGCTGCAGCCACCAGTTCCCGGACACAAATGCCAGAGGGAAACAGAGCTTCCCTGTTCCTCCGCGCTGCTGCTGCTGTGGCCGCTGTGGCCGCTGTCTCCTCCTCCCGCTTCGGCAGCCCTCGCTGCAGCTTCCCGCTTTGGCGCGCACTGGCCTCGCCAGCAGCCACGCACGCACGCTGCTGTCCTTCCACACGTTTTCCCGGGCTCAGCCTCGGCAATGGAATTCCCCCCTCTTCGCCCAGCGAACTGCCGCAGCAGCAGCAGCTGTTCCCGTTAACGGGCTGCTCCCATTCCGGCCGCAAGCAACAAGCCTCTCTCTCTCTTTCCTCCTGCCGCTCGTGCTCCGTGCGGCACTGCTGCACACTTTATCGGCGCTGCAGCAGCCGCCGCCGCTTACAGGCGCCGACCCGACCCGGCAGGCTTCCTCCTCCTGTCACGGCCGGCATGCTGGGTCCCGCTAGCTGGCTGGGGCGCGCGGAAGTATGGCTTATTTTGGGGGTATGTCTAATAGTTCTCAAATGCTTAAAAACCCTGCCATGGCTTACTTTATGACTACGTATTAAAAAGGGGGAAACACGGTAGTAGCCGTAGCACATCTTCAACCCACAAATCTGCAACAATGGCTTCAGGATGCGGGACCAGGTCAGGGAAATGACATGTGGAAAGAGCTACCCCACCCCACCCCACCCCCGGGACGTTGAAAGCAAACTCAGAGCCACCCACACATGCACAGCTGCTTTTAACTTAAAAAACAGCAATGAAAGGTGGTCATGTTGTATTGTTGACATCAATCCATCTTAAAGCCTGATAAAAAATATTTTCTTTTGACAAAGTAATAAACATAAATAAATAAGAATTAAAATGTGCACCCCACCACTGAGACCATTCCATTGTAACTATCCAACCTCCCAAAATCTAAACACCTCTTGCAGTATTTTTGACCCCTTTCCATTTTATCAGTACAAATTCTACAAACACCCTCCACATCTCATTTCTTCTACATATTCCCCATCTCACCTTAATGGCACATGTTAATTTATCATGAATAGCTCTATCCCACACCTCTTTGTACCATTCTTTCATTTTATATTCTGCTTGCCCCTTCCACTTCCTAGCTATCATAATTTGTGCAGCTGTCAATAAATTTGTGAGTAAGCCATTCATAGCCTGAGAATCTTCCACCCCATCGGAAATGGATAATAATGCTACCTCTGGACTTTTGGTCAGCTTTAACCCAGTGATTTCTGCTATCTCCTTAAACACCCTTTTGTTTAAAAAACAAAACACTGTACATATTTACACCCCCAGCACATGTGAATATAACTCCCTCTTTCCTCCAACACGAACACCAAATATCCCTTGTTTATTTGATTTAATCTGACTGGTGTTAAATACCACCTCCAAAAGCCTGATAAATTTATGGTGCACTGGACTTCTACAGGCAAGAAGTAACCCCATCAGATGCCTGATTTGTGAGCGCAGTTCTCCTTACCTTCCTCTACACCTATCTTCCAGAGTGACTGCTTCGGATGAAGTACTCCTTCCTTCCCCCTACCCTAAAACAAAAATGTAAAAAAAAATCGGGTCACTTGCAGAATGACATTCTATTTTACGAAGCAGTCTTATGAAAACAGGAATTTCTGGGTCTATGGATGTTAACATAGACTTTAATCACAACCATTTCATTCTCTGCTAAGCATCAAGCGAGACATGAAGTTTGTGGGACAGTTAGGCTTTGTGCAGCTGTTTTAGTTAGTTATATAATAACCAGAGGTGAAGAGGGGGGGGACTGGATTGGGGTGAGGGGTCTTTAACCCTTTTCCTCACTTCCGTCCTAATCGGAATTCTGCCATGCCATGCCTGGCATTGCAACTGGAGGAAAGCATCAATGGTCCCACTCTGGCTCAGGGGTCCCCTGAAGCAAGCATTTTGTTAAACCAAAATAATCTATGTGAGACCAAACTACACGGTCAAAGTCATGTTTAGTTTGGCCTAAGATTTTTGTCTCTTTTTTCTGATATTGTTCATGTGCGTTTAAGAAGTGTAAGAGGTGAAGGAGTTTTTGGTTTTTTTTTGGGGGGGGTCTGGAGATTGATTGTGGGGAGACCATCACCTGATAAATTTCTGCTTTTAGAGCTGTTTTTAAAGGCACGTAAGTGAGACCTGGTAAAAATACGGCAACTTTCCTTTTTTTGTACTGAAAATGGAAAGAGGCAATTGTCAAAAAGGTTACAATGCGTGGATTAATCTGAAGGAAGCCCAAGGTGTGTGAATGATGGAAAAGCTCCTAGGAGCTTTGCCATATGTATAGCTCAGATGCACAGCTCATCTGTTTCATTTCCACATTGCAAAAATATACCCCTGTAGCTATTTTCTGGTCATTTTCTGGTATACCCGCATGTTTCCAGATTATGAGGTTTGAACCTGACATTTGCAGCATTTGCAGGACATATTATAAATCAGTAGGTGCAGGTGTATAAACACATTTAGGAAATATGCCTATTGTACTTGTGGGATGCAAGATTCAGATACAATTTACAGAGAACCTATTCACTCAGAGACTGAGCTGTCTGCAATGCAGCTGGGTCTGTATTGCTTCTCTGACTCCTGCTTAGGAGGAGGAAGAGAAACCATCATAGATAGGGCAAATGGCTCTTCTAGACTCACAGCTATTCCACACTGACATCACACCAGATGCTTTTGAATTGTGTGGTCACTAGGCAGAAGGATATGGGATTGGTGTAAAAGGCCAAGACACCCCAAAATTGTTGAGCTTTTTAAGGAAAACCCGGAGTTGTTGTTGAGCTTTTTAAGGAAAATCAGGAGTTGTTGAGCTTACCCCCCCCCCCCAAAAAAAATGGCCGTAAAAAGATCCAGGAAAAAGGATTGTCTATTGGAGAGTCTCCCAGACGTCTTTAAAAAAACAGCACTGACCTATGGTGCTGTACATCCATATTCTGCTAGCCAAACCCATCTGTTTTTAAATCAGCCACTACATGCATTTGACACCATGTCTATAACCACCTGGGCTCCCTGGTATATCTTAGTTGCCCAAGATATCTATGTGGGCCCCAATCTAACTTAATCTGTGGGGAACAGTTTAGGATAAAATGCATATTCTGTAGAAGAACCAGGAATCCTCAGGCCTCCTCAGAGGCAGACACTCCAAGTGTCCCCACATCATTTTTGGTGCCTTATTTTGCTTTTGTGTGTTGCCGTTTTTAGTTTTTATTATGGCGAGGGGCCTCAAAAGCAGCAAGTGGCCCGGAGCTCCTCTGGACCGCTGCATACCCTCTAACATTTATCTGATGAAAATAGGGATGCTTCATTCCATGATGATAATTTTACTATTTATACCCCACACATCTTATTGGGTTGCCCCAGCACTCTGGGCGGCTTCCAATATATATAAAAACATAATAAAATGTTAAACATTAAGAGAAAACTTCCCTAAGCAGGATTGCTTTCAGGCATAATACCCTCCAACATTTCTACAATGAAAATAGAGACATCCTAAGGAAAAGCAGGACATTCTGAGATCAAATCAGAAACCGGGATGGCTTCTCTAAATCAGGAACGTCCCTGGAAAATAGGGACATTTGGAGGATCTGCAAGAGACAGTAGTCCCAGTGCCTGATTTACGTATAAGCTAAGCAAGCCACACTCTTAAGGCCACACTCTCTTGGGGCCCCGCAAAAAAAATTAAAGGAAAAAAAAAACCTGGATGTGCATTTCCAAAATATAAGATAAAAAGACAAATCAAATAAAACCTACATACAGCAACAGTGTTTTGTGTTCTGTAGGCTCCTATGATGTAAGTAATTACCATATAGCATATATTCAACACAAAAAACAGTGGCAATTTGTTGTTATCAAAGGACAGCTGGACATATAAAGGGCCTCATTACCTTCAGTAGCTTAGGGCCTCATCAAACCTAAATCAAGCCCTGAGTAGAGCCCTTTCTTTCCCACAAAGAAATGATCTCTGGGTAGGACACAGATACTTGCAACCCACCACAGAAACACTTTTGTGATTTCTGCGGGCTCAAGGCACATGCACCTAACTGCACTGGTTTATGGACTGTGTAAAAAACACCGCAAACTGTGGTCCAAAGTTTGGAATGGCACGTTGACTTCCCAGTCTTTGGGTTTTTGATACAAAATGTATCTGACAGCAACCATCTTTCCCTTGTGAGGTCTGGTGGCGTCTTTTAAAATGACCACTGATAGTCAGTTTCTCAAAGCACAATGCTTAGTATTCTGTACGTTATCAACTTGTTCGATTCAGAGAAGAATCTTGAACTTCAGCCATGTCTGTATATGTGCACATATCACACACACTTTATAAAATAAAGGGGTGAAGTGTGGCAATGCTAGAAAGAAAAATTATAATTGTGTCGGCAGCCTTTTAGAACAGAGCATTCAACCAATTTACTAGGGAGCCTTCCTTTCAAATGTGGTCTTCTCCCACGTCCTATCTGTGCATGCTAAAATTTTGGCTTCAGCTGTATCCTCAAGTTATGGATCATGATGATCGATTCATCTTTTAGGAATCGGCTTGTCAGGAGATAGGGACAGGATCACGTTGAGCAACTTCAAATCTCATTGGTTTCAGTGGAATATTCAAGTGCATTCTTAACTTTCTCCCATTTAAATCGATAGCATTTCATTGTACAAATTGGAAGAATAGAATATGGTGTATCACTGTCACTTCTGTGGGCCAGATTTCATTTCAGAGAAATATACATTTTTTTTAAAAAAAAACACCCAAACTTTAATAATACAGCCTAATAATACAGTATATGCTAGCATGTTTGTTAGAACTATTAACGGTCACTGCAGAACAAGACAGGATTTCTAAACTCACTTACCTGGGAGCAAGCCCCACCGAATTCAGTAGGGCTCACTTCTAAGTAGACAAGATTAGAATCATGTAACCTGTGAAAATCTCCAGGCTACAATCTAACATGGATTTAGATGCACACAAGCCTACTGATGATTTCATCTTTACACTCCTAATTCTGTAGTGGGGCCTCTCATCATTCAGATTGTTTTATACATGGCAGCAGAGGGGAATATTTCTCTTTCTTTGCCTGCTTATTCCAGGTTATTCTGTGTGGCACATTTGACATCATATACCTCCCTGATCTTTTTCCCAGGACAAGTCCTGCGATTGAAGGGGAAGTGAGGAATGCAGCAGGACCTTCCTCCCAAACGTTTCAGGATCCGAAATAAGATCAGCTATTGATTGCCTTCCTCGGCTTCCTTTACCCGCTCCCTATGATGAATCTATTTCTGTGTGTATTCTGAACACGTTCTGAATCTAGGACAAAATATCCCGATTGAACTTGCTCTTTCCACAGTGTTACTGTTGATTCCAAAGATGGCTTTTCCGGGACTTGGAGTGAGTTACAAAAATAAAAACATACGATACATAAAATTAAAAACACACATTAAAACACTAGAAAATACAACATTAGACCAAATTCAGGGTGCAAAGATCTCCTGAAATAAAACCATCTTAACCTGGCGCATCTGAAACAGCAGGGTGGTGCCTGCCTGATTTCTGATGGGAGGGAGTTCCATTGAGTTGGACCCACAACACCAAATGCATAAGCTTGAGCTGGCAAATATATGGATAAACTTGAACTGGCGTGCATGTGCTTTATCCAACCAAAGTTAAGTGGCCGCAAAGTCTTTTAATTTCAAAGGGGCAGATAAGCATATATTTAAGCATATATTTTATTGAAATCACTGGGATGAGAACATTTAAACTAGATTGTGCCCTTTACTGCTTGTATATTTGGCTTCATATCTCCATCACTGCATATCCTCGCAACATTTCTCCAATGAAAATAGGAATGTCCTATTCCATCATCATCATCATCATCATCATCATAGCCAGCTGTCTGACTAGGCAGCTCCAGCCACTTTGGGCAGCTTCCAGCATATATAAAACATAACGAAACATTTTTAAACTTCCCTATATATTCAGATGTCTTCTAAATGCTGTATAATTACTTATCTCATTGGCCTCATAACTCCATACCCTCCACCATTTCTTTGATGAAAATAGGGACATCCTAAGGAGAAGTGGGACATTCCAGGATCAAATCAGAAACTGGGATGGCTTCTGTAAATCTGGAACTGTCCCTGGAAAATAGGGACACTTGGAGGGTCGGTGTGCAATCCCTAAAGATTAGCCAAACAACACTCAACATGTAGCGTGTCTGAACCTCATGAACTACGGTTGAAGTTTATTCTGGGTTCAATCCTTAGCATCTCCAGGTGAGAACCTGGGCTGAGAGAGAACTCTGGAAAGCTGCTGCCAAGCGTCTGATTCAATATAAAGCAGCTTCCTTGTAATTCTCAATATGCCTGCCGACAGAGCAAACCTATATATGTCTACTCAGAAGTAAGTCCCATTGAGCTCAGTGGGGCCTACTCACAAGTAGAGGATTATAGCCCAAACTGACAATGTGCCCTCCTCAATTTATTGCCAGGCCTGAGCAAAGGGTACATTGCAAACTTTTCTGCCTTAAGAACTTGCATTTTCTTGATTCCTCCATAAAGTGCCATACACATCGAGGCGGCGTACAAATAAAATTCAAGTTGACAACATATTTAAGCTGTAGCAACCCAAATCACGCTAATTGTCAAAACTTTGCTTTAAAACTTTGCTTTGCACTTCGTCCCGGATCCAACAGTCCTCTGCTGTGCGATACTGGGAGAGTTGTACACAGGCAGTGCTGCCGAACGTATACAAACCTATGAATCTCACTACATGTCAAGAGACAATGCACATATTTTTGTAAACTAAGAAATCTTTAATAAATATATATATATATATATTTAAAAAATCAAACAGGCTAGCAGACAGCCCCCCAAGCATCCTTTCTCTTTTTTTAGTTATTATGACAATAATTTTTATAGAAATGAAGAAGGCAATTAGACAAAACTGTTCTGTTTTGAGTACCACCCTAATAATAATAATACAGTAATAATAATATTATTGTTGATACCCCACCCATCTGGCTAGGTTTCCCCAGCCACTCTGGGCAGCTTCCCACAAAATATAAAAAATAACAAAATGTCAGGCATTAAAAACTTCCCTGAACAGGGCTGCCTTCAGATGCTTTCTAAAAGTTGTGCAATTCTTTATCTCCCTGACATCTGACAGGAAGGCATTCCACAGGGAGGGTGCCACTGCCAAGAAGGCCCTCTGCCTAGTTCCCTGTAACTTGGCTTCTCGTAGTGAGGGAACCACCAGAAGACCCTCGGAAGTGGACCTCAGTGTCCGGGCTGAACGATGGAGGTGGAGACGTTCAGCGGGAGTGCTTGGACATATCCTTAATAATCAGCGAGGAAAGTGGGTAGATAGACCTTCAGAAAGAAAGAAAGAAAGAAAGAAAGAAAGAAAGAAAGAAAGAAAGAAAGAAAGAAAGAAAGAAAGAAAGAAAGAAAGAAAGAACCTACTTACCAGATTCAGGATGATAAACAATATCACTTGTAAACTTTGGCAACGAACAGTGTTCTTAGGAAGCTGATAATTAAAAATTACGGCCCATTCTCCATTCCCTTTGCAGTCATCATTTTGCAATAATTTACCACTTCAAGCAGCAAAAAGAGGCCAATGCAGCTGTCTTAATTTTCAAATAAGCACCACTGCCCTTTACTAGCTTCAGCAGAGAAGAAAGTGGTGTGAAGGGAAGGGAGAAGGAGGAGAGAGAGATAAGTCAGCAGTTGAGTTTGTGTCAGTTTCCTGAGGGCTTCTCAGCTCTGCCTGTGTGGGTTTTGCTGTGGGTTTAGAAGATAAAGACAACCTGAGTACTTGAAGAGGCACAAAAGTCAGGTCTGGAGGCAATCTGTTTTCTCACACATCCCTCCATTGCTCTCTCTTAGGGCTCCCATATGTCCAGATTTCCCCAGACATTACAGGGATTTCAAAGATGCATTCAAGTCCTGGGGGAATTTTCGAAAGGTGGTGCTTTGTCCTGATCTTAGGCAAATCAATAGAAAAATCGCTGGGGTTTTTTGGGGGGGCGTTTTTTGTAAAAAAAACACCAACTCAACAATGTTGGGGTCTTCCTAAAGAAAGCTCAACAACTTTTGGGGTGTCCTGGTTCTTAATTTTTGAAATCTAGCATCCCATGATAATTTTTTTATTTATATGCCGGCCCATCTCACTGGGTTGCTCCAGCCACTCTGGGCAGCTTGCAACATATACAAAAGCATAATAAAACAATAAAAAAACTTCCCTATACAGGATTGCCCTCAGGCAGCTCAGGGGTCAGATAACTCCAAAGCCTCCAACATTTCTCCTATGAAAATAGGGACGTCCTAAGGAAAAGCAGGGCATTCCGGGATCAAATAAGAAACCGGGACAGCTTCTCTAAATCAGGGACATCCCTGGAAAATAGGGACACTTGGAGGTTCTGGGTTTGGATAGGTTTGGGGGGAAAAACTATTATATTCCGTATTGGTTTTTAGCTGATTTTGGACCCAATGGATGTGGGAAAGACAGGTTGTTTCTGTGCAGCTCTGCACTTGGGGCAAAAGATTTGTAGCTTACGATTGTCCACCTTTGGTCACTTCCTCATGACCCCAGTTATCCGAATGTGAAAGATACTTATGAGATTGTTGGCTTTTCCCGAGACATGTAGGACCGACTTTTGCAAATATGCTTAACCCACTGTTAGAGCATGAGACTCTTAATCTCAGGGTTGTGGCTTCAAGTCCCGCGTTGGGTGAAAATTTCCTGCATTGCAGGGGATTGAACTAGATTAATTAATTAATTAATTAATTAACAACAAACAAACAAACAACAACAACCAGACTCTTCATAAGTGCAGAACTGCTGCTTCCGCTGATATAAAAATTACTGGAACAGTATGAATATCCAAGAGACCTCTACATCGCATCGGGGCAAAATGCAGGACACTAGTTTGTGTGTATATTTTGAAGACCTCCAGGCATGGGGCGGTATATAAATTCGGTAAATAATATTTTACTATATCAGAGCAGTGCAGCTGTTATTGGCTGCTATTTTTCTATGTTGACGTGAAACAGAGAAGAACATCTGGCTCCAGTGAGAATAATTAACACTTAACGGATCAAATGTTGACAGCTTTTTAAGCCAGTCTGAGTCATAACATCTGAGAATTGCAGAAACCAATTATTTCGGTGAAGAATGCTGGTGAGGATAAACGCAGGTGTCAGTTCTGCAGCGAAAACCATTGAGCAGTGTTTGAACAGAAACAAAAGGTCAATTCATACTGTACCACGAAATGTACAAACTCAACAATGGGGATGGGGAACCTGTGACCCCCCAGATGTTTTTGGACTACAACACCTATCATCCCTGACTGTTGGCTCTGCTGGCTGGCAATGATGGGCGTTGTGAGCCCAACAACTTCTAGAGAGCCATAGGTTTCCCATCCCTGTTCTACAAGTTGTGGGGGACATATGCACACCTTGAGCTCACACAGTTATCACAACCATGGGTAGAATCTTTGTCTGAAACAACAGTTACGTGCATACAGCCAGAATCAGAATCCAAAATGACCTTAACAGATTGGAGAACTGGGCGCAAGCTAACAGAATGAATTTCAATAGGAACAAATGTAAGGTTATGCACTTATCCAGGAAGAACCAGATGCACAAATATAGAATGGGGGTCACCTGACTTACTAGCAGTACATGTGAAAAGGGTCTAGGGGTCTTGGTGGACCACAAGCTTAACATGAGTCAACAGTGTGATGTAGCAGCACAAAAGGCTAACACTATTCTAGGCAGCATCAACAGAAGTATAGTGTCCAGATCAAGGGAAGTAATAGTACCACTCTACTCTGCCTTAGTCAGACCACACTTTGAATACTGTGTCCAAATTTGGGCACCACAATTTAAGAAGGATGTTGGCAAGCTGGAACATGTGCAGAGGAGGGCAACCAAGATGAACAAGGGTCTAGAAACAAAGCCTTGTGAGGAGCACTTGAAGGAACTGAGTTTGTTTAGCCTGGAAAAGAGGAGACCAAGATGGAGCAAGCTTGTTTTTTTTGTGGCTCTGGAGGATAGGACTCAAACCAATGGCTTCAAGTTGCAAGAAAGGAGATTCCAACTAAACATTCGGAAAAACTTTCTGACAGTAAGAGCTGTTCACAGTGGAACAGATTCCCACGAGAGGTGATGGACTCTCCTTCCTTGGAGGTTTTTAAACAGAGGTTGGATGGCCATCTGTCATGGATGTTTTAGCTGAGATTCCTGCATTGCAGGGGGTTGGACTGGATGACCCTTGGGTCCCTTCCAACTCGATTCTTTGATTAATTCCTGAGTGCACCTTGATCACTTTGATTATATAGGTAGGACATATACTGTGGTCTAAACCACTGGTCCTCTTGGGCTTGCTGATCATAAGGTTGGCAATTTGAATCCACTCAAGGGGGTGAGCTCCCTTTGCTCTGTCCCACCTCCTGCCAACCTAACAATTTGAAAGCATACTAGTGTGAGTAGATAAATAGGTACCAGTGTGGCAGGAAGGTAAACGGCGTTTCCATGCACTCTGGTTTCCGTCATGGTGTTACGTTGCACCAGAAGCTGTTTAGTCCTGCTGGCCACATAAACCCGGAAAGCTGTCTGTGGACAACCGCCGACTCCCTCGGCTGAAAGCAAGATGAGCAGTGCAACACCATAGTCGCCTTTGATTGGATTTAACCGTCCAGGGGTCCTTTACCTTTTACCTACTTACCTATGTGAATAAGTACTGGTGGATATATAATCTGTGCATACAGAGAGGGTATGTACAAGCCCCACCATTTTGTAAAATACAAAATATAGTGTATAGTGAAAGCTTGGACATCATTCAAAAATCTAGCACTCCTCTCTCTCTCTCTCTCTCTCTCTCTCTCTCTCTCTCTCTCTCTCTCTCTCTATATATATATATATATATATATTGTATCTTGTATGTATTGCATCTTATAAGGCAGTATCTACCTACCTACCTACCTACCTACCTACCTACCTACCTACCTACCATCTTCTGTTTGGCAAACACTTGTAGCTGAGTAAGATTGTCTTCCATGAACACGATCTTAACAGTGAGTCTGTAAGTGACTGTGGGGGCCAATTCTGGATCCACACGTCCTTCCACAGTGGGGACATAGGTTTCTGGGCAGGAGTTGATCACAGTGAGGGTTTGCCAAGTGTGCCTTCCTCTTAGCACATTTCTCCCTTTTATCCAGAGTTCAACATCATACTTCCCACCAGCATCACTGAGTGAAAGTGTGGGGAATGTTTGTGGATTGGCAGAGTGGGAGAAAATGTAAACAGATAAGAACATTGGCAGGATTGTTGTAATAAACTGCAGATTTATAAGAGTATATATTTAAATAAGATGAATAAATGAGCAAATTAAGTTAATTTGGATATGCAGAAGATATTAAAAATATATTTAAGGAACCGCAGAAAGTGGGGGAAGGAAGTCAAGTTTTGAAATGTAAAAATGATTGGAAAATTAGTGAAATGTATAAATTTGAAAACAAAAAATAAAAAAATTCCTTCCAGTAGCACTTTAGAGACCAACTAAGTTTGTCATAGGTATGAGCTTTCGTGTGCATGCACACTTCGTCAGATACACTGAAACAGAAGTTTCGACTACGTCAGACCAACACGGCTACCTACCTGTAATAAATTTGAAACGTATAAAAAAATATATATGTGGTTGCCAAATCAAGATGCAAATCAAGTTCCAAGACTCAAATAGCTTTCCCTGTTAGAAGTTATTTACTTGTGGTTAGCGCGCTGATTGTGTGCCTGCGACACACTTGAGATGTTCCATGTCAATACAAGTTGAAGGACGGTTGATTTGCATCCCTCAGTGGTTTTATCTTCTCTGGCTATGGCTAAAAATGTAGCAGAAAACGGAAGTCACCCTAATTGCAAGAGCTTTTAACCATAAGCTCGTAAGAGCAGCATTGGTTGGATCAAACCAAAGAACCATCTGGTGCCATGTCCTCTTTCCATCTAGGAAGCCCTCAAACACGACACAAATACAACTGCTCTCTCCCACCAGTATATATTTGCAAGCATTTGCTATGCAGAGGTAAGCTTCAGTTAGCTAGTAGCCATTGAGAGACCTGTCCACATGTATTTATCTTATCTGTGAGATAAAATGTATGAAAATCTATTAAAATCTTACAAATGATTACAATGAAAACAGCACAGCACCACCAGCCCTTTCATTAAAAGCAGTCGGTTCCCAAAAGCCAGTTGGAACAAAAAGGTTTCCACCTGCCGGTCAAAGAACAGCAAGGAGGGACCCAGTCTGGCTTCTCCAGGGAGGGAGTGGCAAAGTCTGGCACTGCCACTGAGAAGGCCCCCTCTCAGACTGAAATTCCCAGGTAGGTAGCTGTGTTGGTCTGACGTAGTCGAAACAAACAAACAAACAAACAAACAAAATTCCTTCCTTCCACCAGCACCTTAAAGACCAACTAAGTTTTTATTTTGGTATGAGCTTTCGTGTGCATGCTTCAGATACACTGAACCAGCAACTTATCACCAAGCTTAAAACCATGGAGAGACCTGGTTTGAACAGAGACGTTGGATTCTTATCTCATTATACGTGATAAAGCGATCCTCAGCCACCTCACCCCTTGCTTTTTCATGCAAGTCCATTTGCAGTCATTTGCAGTCGTCAACAGCTATCAGTCAGTCTATCACCCATTTCCACCACCCCTCCCCACCCTTTCTCTACATATAAGCGTCTGGGGACTTCTAATTCAGTGTACTGTATCTGAAGAAGTGTGCATGCACACGAAAGCTCATACCAAAATAAAAACTTAGTTGGTCTTTAAGGTGCTGCTGGAAGGAATTTATTATTATTATTATTCTGTTTCAAGGTTATTTATGTATGCCACTACGGCGGCCCGTGTTTTGTTAGCCCAAAAATGGAAAATGAGCAAGGTCCCAACTAAAGAAGAATGGCAACTTAAGTTGACAGAATATGCACAACTTGCAGACTTAACATATAGAATAAGAGAACAAGAAGAACGTATATCTAAAGATTAGAAAACATTTATTCAATATATGGAAAATAATTGTGTACAGATGAAAACGCTGGCAACATTAAGATAAATTCAACAGTGTAAACAAGTTTTGATGGATGCAATAATGGAACACTGAATGGTATAGTTTTTGTAAAATATGCAGGGATTTATCATCTGTAAAATGAACCATGGAAAGAGAAGGAGGGAAGTCATTGATATCTTAAGGATGTAGAATGAGTGTTTTAAATTGTAAAACAGAAAATTGTATGAAGGAATACAGATTTTCAGATAGCTTGGATCTAAGCTATGTAGGGCTTTATATGTCATGATCAGGCAATTGTGCCCAGAAACATACAGGTGAACAAACCAAACAAGAAAAAGCGGTAGTATGTGAAGATGCAAATAAAATTAGCTTGAAAATATTTCACCAGAGACCTTATTGCATCAGCATTGTGAGGAAGTGGAGCAATTTGGACTATCACCTTCCTGTCTCCTTCCTCTGAACGGTTACTTCTGTTTTCTTCTAAGTTCTCGTGTTCTTTTACGCAGTGACTGATAAGCAACTAACTAACTAAGCATCCAAGCAATTTAAATGGAATCAAGCCGATGTGGGAAAAAGCTCTTGAGTTCATCTTTGATGGAAGAACAGTAGAGCAAATTATGGAGTTGTCTTCCTTTAAAATCAATCTGGCCAAGAAATGGAGTTAGCGTTAATACACAAATGGTCTATGGCACCAATGTAAGCTGTCGGATATCTCTTTCTCGTCATGATACTGGTGGGGTTGCAGTGGAGACTTGCATCCATCTTTGGTGGCAATATGGAAAGGCCCAAACTTTCTGCATTCAAGTATTTCAGGAAATCAGTAAAATTATAGGCAAAGAGCTTTCCCCATCTCCCTAGCTAGCTCTGATTAACTATTTTGAAGATGAAAACTACAACCTACACTGCAAATAGTGTCATAACTACCAAAAGTGGCAAGAGCTATTATGGCTAGACATTGGTGAACATACAAACTTGGTATAGCGGTACCTCTACTTACGAATTTAATGCGTTCCAAACGCACATTTGTAAGTCGAAAAAAATTGTAAGTCGAATCCCATAGGAATGCATTAGGAGAAAAAATTTGTAAGTTGAAGCAACCCTATCTAAAAATTCGTAAGTAGAAAAAATCCTATCTAAACCGCATCCAAGATGGCGGATGGAGCTCCATTCGTAAGTAGAAACATTCATAAGTAGAGTTATTCGTAAGTAGAGGTACCACTGTATACCAAAGTGTAGGAAAGAACCCTTCTGGAAAAATTAACTTATAAACTCCAAGTGGCTAGGGGACAAAGCAAGGACAATTTTGCATTGATATTGCATGATCTTACTGCATTTGTTAACAATGAAACACACAATATAACTGCATTTTAAATGGAAATGGTTAATCTCCTAATTGAACATACAAACCACATTTTACCTGCTTTCATTCTGCATCCCCATGATTTGACAATACAATGAATGCCTTTATGTACATATTTCTTAAGTTTCTTATTTAAAAGCAAATTAATCTTGTGTTGCGGTCCTGACAGATTTTCCTCTTCCGCTCCTTCCTCCACCCCGATTTCTCGGTCTCTTGACAATGTTCTGTCACTTTTTACTGCTTTGAATAATTGACAACCGAATAAAAATGTCTTCTTTGAAAAACTAGTTAGCCTCTCCAACAATACGTGGATTCCAAAAATCACCGTTTCACCAGGGGCATGTCTCTGGGTCTGGCTGAATGTTCTTTAAAAGCTCCACATGTTGAGCTGCTCATCTCCTGATTTTATTTTATGTATGTATATCTTACACACACACACACACACACACACACACACACACACACACGGCACAATTGACATCCAGGGGGGGATTTCCGAAAGGTGGTGCTTTGTCCTGGATCTTAAACAAGTCAATCTAAAAATTGTGTTATTTTGCCGTTTTGGGTAAAACGTTTGGGGTGTCCCAGTTTTGAAATATGGCAACCCTACCCAAGGACCCCAAGTTTGTGAGGTTAGAACTGGCTTTCTATACAGAGTCCAAAACTGTTTCTGGTCTCCCCTCTCCAATTTATTGTTCTTCACCAGTAACATCTGGTTATAAAGCAGGAGGGGAAAACACTTGTTAGTTCTTGGAATCACCACCAGAAACTGAGATGTGCTACTTCACTGGTGGTTTTTCAGAGAAACTGTATACTAGTTCTAAACTAGTATACTAGTTTAGAACTATACTAGTGCTAAACCTGTTTCTGGGGTGTACCACTGCAGGTGAGATTGGCATCGTATGACAAACTTCTCTATTTAAAACTCACCATTGACATAGAAAACTTACACGTCAAGAAGATCACTAAGTTAGAACCGTTTCCCTCAACTTCTAGTTTACTGTGTGGAAGGTTATTTATTTTTGGTGTGGCGACGCATTGACCCCACAATTTTTTCCCACCACTTACAATCCGAGCTAGCGTAGCCCAGACCCAGGTTTATTATCTCTGTTAAGAACCAGGCATCTCTCTCTGAAAATCAGGTTGTTCCACAGTTCAAAAAGACAGGTTATTCATGTGTTAAGGCTATATCTCATTAATTTCCTTAAATTGGGGGGGGGAGCTCCCACACCAAACTTCAGTTTCATTTTAGCTCAAACATCTGATGATGAAGAATTCTTAAAACGAATGTGTATTTATTAAACTGGATTTTATTTGAAATTATTCATGTAAGAAATTTTATGTGCTAACAACCAAACATTACAAAAAAAAAAGATAGGAAACCAGAAGAGCTTTATACACCTAAAAAAATAAACAGTAAAGAAATCTACTTACATACTGGCCATATTTTTGTGACACCTGCAAGGTACAACACTGGATTTTTCATCGTACTTTTTTATTATTATAGTATAGTAGTATAATCCCGGTCAGTAGTTGAGAGTTGAACTTTTTTTTCCCCTTTTGAAAAGAGCAAGATTTTCTCTATGTAAACATTTCCTCACGCACAAGTTTACATGGAAAAACGTTTGTCATCTCACATATGACTCACAGCAGTTTACACAATTGTCATGGCCAGGAAAGGGTGCTGCTGGGATCACAGGAAGGGCATCTGTGCGATCACCTGTTTTGCATGTTCATTCTTGCAAAATGTAGTAAATACATGTATGTGAATATATAGCATGTGAGCTAGCCTTTACTGTTTCACCACAGCAAGCTGAAGTTTACGTAAAGTCCTTATAGTTAAGGGGTGGTACATTCTTTTTCAAGAAATGAAGAAAGGATAAGTAATGTTTTGAAACCTGAACTGCACGTACAAGCTTGTTATCAATTATAATCAAAATATCTATCTGTTGAAAATATTTGACACTGGGAAGGCTATCATTTCCATAGGCACTTTCACAGAAACCACTGCCCTGAGTAAATTTAAATCTCTTTTCAATAAAACATTTAGAGTACAATTTTTGCAGCCTAAGCAATGACCCTAATTGATATAAGCATATGCTCATGACATCTACTTTGGAGGTTAATTTAAGAAGTTAATAATAAAAAATGGGTACCCAGAAATTATAATTCTTCCCCATCTTAAGACATTTGACTTTTTAAAGAAATTAAGCATGGTAAAAGTATCAAAAGAAAAGAAAACAATTATGGAAGTTGTACTGAGACATTGAAGAGAACACATTTCCCTTAGGTTTCCTTACAGGTATTTTCAGGTTTAATCTTAATTTCTTCAGTTGTAATTTTTTCCTAAGAAAATATAGAAGGGTTTATCATAGTTATTTTTTACATAATCTACTAAAGAATAGAAGGGAACGGGAGGCTATAATCCAGCAGCCACTTTTACTTGGCAGGTTCTATCGAAAGGAATGAGATTTTTACAAAGTCACAATGGCTTGGATCCAAAGTTCCTGCGAGAAGAACTGAGTTCATGAAAAGAGGACAAAAATAGATCACCCTCTGAAAAGAGAAATTTGCCATCGCATTAAGAGTAACTAGCTTGGGGCCTTTCACATAATGGTTTTCCTAATATGGGTACCTCTTGCAAGTGCATCGTTACCGCTTGTACGATCAACACTATGCATCTGGTCAGGCTAGATGGACATGGAGTTAAGACCCCACAGTCAACAGTGGCTTCCCCATGGTTTGTACATGAAGCAAAACATGCATGCATGTCCTGGCCATACAGACATATCTATACAACGGTAATGGTGAAGCATCCCTTATTTGCATTAGGTTCCTGAATAAGTATTTTAATAAACACACCCATTATGGTACACAGGAAGGTGAAAGTTTGGAAAAGCCAATTATTTCAATGGGGGAAGCAGAAGTAGTTACTTTGGCTATAGGGCAGCCCACATAAAAAGGGAACCTAGCTACCAAGCAACTCACATATTTAAGTGCTTGATTTATAAAAATAGAAGAAAAAGGTTTTGTTTTTCTCCTGTAATGACATATACCCCTAAGCAAAAAAAGGCAGTTTGGATTTCTATACAGGCACTCCTTCCATCATCATCATCATCATCATCATCATCATCTTTTTCTCCAGAATAAAAAGCTATCTTTTATAAAACTCATTAAGCTTGGATGTCACTGTAGTAGAATATTCTGAAGCTCTGATCCAGGTGGTATGTTAAGTCCTGTAAATAACATACTAAGGACTGGATGAGTTTCCTTTCTCCCTGCAATGTGCAGGAATCTATTCCCACTCAAAGATCTCTTTGAAAGGATCATAGTTAAATGTAGGTTGCAACTTTTCAATAGTTGCACATGCACTAAAATGTCTCAGTTTAACTGGTGTACATGTGTGCAAATTCTGTTGCATTATATGTCAAAGAAACTGGCTGCTTCAAAATTCTACTGAAATGGCACCTTTAAGATATGAAGGGTTGTACCAATGGTATTTTCTCCACCGATGGAAGGCATATATTTCCCCTCCCCCATACAGACTATTGTGCCCTTCCAATCTGCTCCAGAGGCTAGGGAGAACCTTCAGATCAGCATAGGAGGTGGCACTGCATGAGGGAAGGGGGAAACTGGCAAAATTTGCTGCCTCCCTCCTTCCACTGATGGAAGCTTCTGATAGAAGTCCCCATCAGTGGAAGGACACAATTGGTTGTAACTTGAAATATTTCACACTCACCTATTTACACAACGGCTCAATTGTTTTAAAAGCGTCATAATTATAAAACAATTTTAAAGAGCACTTGCATGTCCACGTTGAAAGACATGTATACATTATTTGCATATTCTTGAAAATAAATGTCACCTATCAGTTTTTAAAATATTTCTATATGTATTAATTTGTTTGGATACAGAGGCACTGAATATCATGGGAGATGTCATTGAATTTGCAACTAGGATCATCCAGGTTTGATATTAAAATATGTTTTAAAAATACCTTGAGTTGCTTGCTTATTCTCAGCCATGAATTAACATTTAAAAATCCACACAAAATATACTGTACTATCAATAACATTTTCAAATGAAACTGAATCCCTGTAAGAGAGATATGCATGCACACATTGCTGTACTTCCTGATCTGAAGGAAACCATGCATGTTTTAACAGCAGCAGTAGGAACAAGAGAATGTCAGCAGGTGTAGCTCCCTCCATCAGTACTTCAATGGTAGTAGCTGCCATTGATAAAATGCTTCTTCCAGTATTGCTGTTAATGGCACGTGGGTTTGCTCAAAGCTGGCAAACCCTTACATTGTTTCAATTTGCTGGTGTCTTCTCTAATAGACCATATGTAATTTTTATACACAGGATGGAGTCTATGAAGATTCCTTATATTTTCTCCCACCACAAAGAATATGGAAATGCCGAACCCGATCCAGAGACTTTAGTCACACATTTAGGAGTTACAGTGCACAAACAGAGCTTCACTGCAGGTACCCTTGTGCATTTCAATTCACACAGCAGCTCTCTGTACATATTCTCATTGCACTCATGAGGCAGTGTACTTAATATTTTAAGCGAACAAGGAAGAATTGTTCCATCAGCGCAAGAGCAGGGGAAGACCCTTTGCATTAGCAGGCTTTGTTAAGTGGACTCCCACAAGCACAAATATATAGATGAATTCAGCTCTTTATACATCACAAAAACTGGGACGTCTAAAATTCTGCTGATTCTAGTGGCAACTGTATAAATAAAAGAGGAAATGGCTCCTCTTTACTTAGATAATGGTCAATACCTTTAGGTACCCATGTCCTTTCACAAAAAAGCTCAACCATCTCATCAGGCAGTATTGTCAATATATGAAGAGAGTTGAAGAGTTGGGACAATCTGAGCAGATAACTCACTGAGGTATGAGACATTGTATTTCTCTTAAGTCCAGGGAAATGTTAACACCTAACATTTCCTCTTCTCCCCAAGGAACATTATTAGCTCTTATTACTTCAACCCACTGCATCATTTTCTCCCCCCCAAAACTTTTAATTTCAAAGTATCTGAAGCAATCTTAGCTCCAAGTCTTAAAAACATGTAAGCCTAATGTTTACAGAGCAGAGGTAGTCAATATGATACCCTCCAAATGTGGATTACAACTTCCATCAGCCCCAACCACCATGGCCAGTTGCCAGGAATGATGGGATCGTAGTCCAAAATATCTGAAGGGTAATACCCCTCTTATACAGAACAAGGTAAGTGTTTTAAGAAGATAATGCTTGAGATATTTGTGGATGTTCTTTAAATCTGAGACGGACAGAGTGTTTCAAAAAGGAGCCTTCCCTTTGAAAATCCACTTATTGTACATAAGTTCTCTTCACATGGACTCCTTTTATAGCAAGAGGCCAAAAATCTATTTCTCTTAAAAAGAAAAAGAATCCATTCAGTTTTGGCGAGGAAAACATGCTGACAAAAATCACAGCTGCTAAAAACGTTAAAATATTTCCAGTAAAATACTGTTCTTTAAAAGTAGCACAGGAACGGCATTATATTTTGAAGTTGTTTGTATGTCAGTTATAGCAGCTTTTCCAATCCTCTTGGTGACATCATTTTACTTCAGCATGACTTTCAAGCAGCCTGGCTTTATTTCTGTAAACCTGTGAATCAGGATAATATTGTAAGCAACCATTTAAGGTTTGATTCAAACTGCAAAGGGTAGGAAGACAGACATTAGCACTGTTCCACAAATGCTTGCATAAGAATCCGCACAGTGGTATGAGAGACAAATTCTACAGCACTTCTCATGCTCGTTTGTGCAAGGACTTGTGCAGGTGGAAATATTTTTTAAATCTCTCATACAATGCTCTGACACTACACAGCATTACATGGGCTTTTCGTGAGCAGAAGACACTTTCACCTTATAGAAGGGCAAGTTTGGGATTAAACCATCTTTTTAGCCGGGTGAAAGAAACTTAAGAAATAATAAGCCTAATAAAGAGGTATAGCCTCAAATAAGCTTGCTCTCTGTGCCCAAAGATGCTCTGGAGCTTGTTAACTGAGAAGCAGCCTCTACCGTCATATCACATACAAACCACTGATGGGAATTTAAAAACTAGATTGGGACACAGCATGTGGAAGAGAGGTTCACTGTTCACAGAAGAAAAAAATCCCACTGGCATTGCCCAAGCCCCTGCGCATACCTAAAATTGCTCCCTGACCACTAAATGAAACAGCTTTTCTTTTAGACTTAAAGTGAGATGTTGAAAAGACAGAAGCATGGCTGAGCACAAGGTGGGGTGTATTTGGGCTAGACCAGAGAGCTAAGAGAGTGAAAACAATTTGCTTTCTATTATTCCTGAATTCTCTCCCAGCTCCAGCCTTCCACTCTTGACTTCACCCATTACCCTTTCACTAGATTTAATGTAACTCAATCTCAAATCTCCTTCCTCACTTGATTCCATGTTTACCACCATAGGCAAATAAAAAGAAAACCATCACCAGCAGCCAGGACTGTCATTAGGAATGACCTAGGATCCTAGATAGAAGCTTCCTGCTGTACTCTGCAAACCTGGCAATAAACCTGCCTGGGGAGCTTAGCCCAGGTGTCTACTACTCTTTCTAGTGAAATAACCACCAGTTTTTAATTGGTTAAATGCAGATTGCAAGTTGTCAGTAACGGTACATTCAGCTCACCTGAACTTGTGGCTTGTGAGGTATTTCATAACTGCTGGTTTGATGCGAGCAACTCCTCCCTGGCTATGGTTTCCCTTTCCTGTGATCACGTAGAGATATGGCTTACCACCAGCCAGGTTGCATTCTGTTACACAAGAATAAGAATGGCCACAATATTATCTCTTTATGAATTCCACATTCAACAGATTAAAAAATAATAATTTTAGAATGTATATAAAATCTTTCAATGTGGTACATTTTGAAATACAAAGTACCTGTAGCCTTAGACTACAGGTCTGTCTAGCCAAGTACTGTCTCCTGTGATTGGTAGCAGCTTGCTGGTACAATGGTATCTCGGTTTAAGTACACAATTGGTTCTGGAAGTCTGTACTTAACCTGAGGCATACTTAACCTGAAGCAAACTTTCCCATTGAAAGTAATGGAAAGTAGATTAATCCATTCCAGACGGTCCGCGGAGTACTTAAACTGAAGCGTACTTAACCTGAAGTGAACTTTCCCATTGAAAGTAATGGAAAGTGGATTAATCCGTTCCAGACAGGTCTGCGGAGTACTCAACCTGAAGTGTACTTAACCCTAACCCAAAGTATGAGTGTAATTGGTTTTGGAAGTCCATACTTAACCTGAAGCGTACTTAACCTGAAGCAAACTTTCCCATTGAAAGTAGTGGAAAGTGGATTAATCCGTTCCAGACAGGTCCACGGTGTACTTAAACTGAAAGTACTCAAACCGAAGCGTACTTAAACCGAGGTATGACTGTATCTGTATCAGTACCGCTACTCAAGAACCTTTTAATCAGATGCCAGGAATTTAACCTTAGTAGTGCTACGTGGGAACCAGGCAGAGGGCCTTCTTGGTGGTGGCACCCGCCCTGTGCAACGCCATCCCATCAGATGTCAAGCAAATAAGCAACTACCTGACTTTTAGAAGACATCGGAAGGGAGCCCTGATTAGGAAAGTTTTTAATGTTTGATGTTTATTGTGTTTTTAATATTCTGTTGGGAGCTGCCCAGAGTGGCTGGGGAAACCCAGCCAGATGGGCAGGGTATGTATGTATGTATGTATGTATGTATGTATGTATGTATGTATGTATAAATAAATAGTAATAAAAATATTTTTTATGATTATGATTATTATTATTACAGTGGTACCTCGGGTTACAGATGCTTCAGGTTACAGACTCCGCTAACCCAGAAATAGTACCTCGGGTTAAGAACTTTGCTTCAGGATGAGAACACAAATTGCGTGGCGGCAGCGCGAGGCCCCATTAGCTAAAGTAGTACCTCAGGTTAAAAACAGTTCCAGGTTAAGAACGGACCTCCAGAATGAATTAAGTTCTTAACCTGAGGTACCACTGTACATGCAAATTATATGTTCCGTCCATGAAGGCTAGCCCATCCACTGACATGGAAAGTGACATGACCATTTTAATACAGTGGTACCACGGTTTTCGAACGTAATCTGTTCCAAAAGACCATTCGACTTTGAAAACATTCGAAAACAGAAGCCGCAAAGGGCAGTCTGCAAATTCAATAGAGAAAATTGGAAAAAAGTCAGCAGAAGCCGTTCAACTTCTGAGGCACATTCGAAAATGGAAGCATTTCTAGGTTTTCGGCATTTGAAAACCGAAACGTTCAGCTTCCGAGACATTCAAAAACCACTGTACATCATTTTTTGCCCACATACACAAGTCCAGTGTAATCTCTGTAAGCAAAGAGGTGTTCTTGTACCTTCTGTTTTCTCCTGCAATACTCTACCCAGGTGAGCCAAAGCTTCATCCACATGAAGACCATGTAGGTCCAAAAGGTTTTCAGGAAGCTTAAAGGCATTCACTTTCTCAAAGATTTGCACAGCAGCATCGCGGTTGGCTTCTTTCATCTTCTCCTCGTGAAGGCGACCCTTTATGCAAACACACATCTACTGTAAACATTACGAGGAGCAAGCTAAGCGCAGCACTGGACATCAGGATTCAAAACAGCACTACTGTATAGGCAGGGAGTTGTAATGTCTCAGAACAGCAACATGTGCATTTAGACTTAACTTGTCAAAGTAGGTCAAGTAAGGCCTGATCAGGTGGGTTTCAGGAAGATGTAAGTCACAATGAGACTGTGTGAAATGAGCAGAGATCATAAAGGTAGGAAGAAAAAGAGAGAGGAAGTCAACTTTGTGCTCCCTGACTGCATACATATATACAACTGGTAGAAAACAACTCAGTCTGCCTTAGCACGCTAAGAGAATCACCTGAAGGTTTCAGTACGGCGATTATGGTTTAAAACACTATCCCACCTGTAGAAGTACACGATACATGCTGGTATCCAAAAAACTATGCAAGTAGCTCCATGGCAATTTTGAAATGCAGGGGACATTCAATAGTAATTTGTGATATTGTGTGGGAGCCTGTTACTCAATAAGCAAAAAGTCAGAGTTTCTATTGTCAATGACCAAACACTCATCTGCATGTAATGTAGCACTCTGAATTCCAGCCATTGTTAGTGAATAAGCTATTCCATTGTTGTCATATTCTAATCCAGCAGCATTTCGAAAGCCACGAGTTGCTTGTTTCTGAATTAAAACACCATGTCCACATATTTCCAATTTATTTCAAAATAAATGTTTCTGACCTTATTGGGGGAGGGGATATTTCTGCACACAGTCTACTAATTCTGCTATTGGAGATTCAAAAAGAGCATTGACACTTGCTTATGCAATGGTTATCAGTGCAAACACCAAAAACTTATGTGATTACGAATGGCAAACATTTCCAGTAAAGAAGGCAAAAATTGCAGAATTGATTGATTTACCCTTTGAACATAAAATGCTGCTACGGACTTCATTCCCATGCGATACGCTTCCCCGGCTTTTCTCAGGCACTCTTGCTTGTGCTGTTGGTGAAGAAAAGCTTCGGCCCTGAAATCATCATATTCTGGATATTCAAAATCTTGAAACACCTTTGCACCAAGAATGTCTTCTGGTTCCTTGCACTTTCTGGCCTGTAATTCATAAGTGTTAAACTTAGGACATGGTCCAAGGCTTATTAAAGTAAGACACCTCTACTAAAGACATTTTCTATCTGCTCAGTTCAAAACAAGAAGCAATCATATATACTCCTACTGAAACTAACTTTTATTTACTACCGGTATTTATAAAGTCCTTTCCCTAAAATGTTAAAAATGCTGAGGACCCATATTTCACTATAACAGCATCTTATTTAAACATATTTGCAACAAATGTATAAAATGGTCGTTACCTTTCTCTCTCGTGTCTTTAAAGCACTGCAAGAAGAGAGTATGGCACCCTGGGCAGTTTCTCTGGCTACAACTGTCTTTACTGGATCTGACTCTAAAACGCTGTTCAGAAACTGGACGGTTTGCTCCAAAGAATAACTGAGATAAAAAAAGAAGCAGCAGCCAATGAATGATTCAAGACATATCACAGAACAGCAGAACTTTGTTAATTACTAACAAGAAAGGAAAAAAGCAAGACACATGCGCACACGCACACAAGAAAGAGAGAGAAGCTTGCATTCAAAAACCTGATCTTTAATTTCTCAAATCAAATTCTAGCACCAGGCAAGCCTCCCTGGGGAAAGAATTCCAGAGCCAGAACATCACAACAAATTAGGTTCTGTCTCTGGTCACTACTGGCCTTATCTCAAGCAACAGGAAGATCTGGAGAAAAGCCTACAAGGGTAGTCTTGAACAGACCACAGTAGAAAGCACTTCAAAAGGTGTTCAGATCCAAGCCATTTAGTTATTTGAATTTAGCAGCTGTTGTGACAAAATGACTCTTATTCTACTGTTAAGCATCATATGAACAAGCAAGAGCTCACTTGTGGTCCTTGAAGATTTCCATTAAGACGTTTGGATTAATAGCTGGGAATATCTCCAGGAGTTGCTTCTCTTTCAGTTTGGCAGCACAGTCTTTTCTAGCCATGAAAGGAAAGTGTTTCTAATCCAGAAAACAAGTTTACATTATAATTATATTATTAGAAAAGGCTTTGTAGAAAAATGGATCTAATAAAGAAAAAGTATTTCAAAGTTACACAGTTTTCCACATTTTGGGGTTGGTGACAACCAATTTTTTTCCTCCTTTCTCCTGTGTGTTCCCAAATCTGCTCCTCTGGGTAGAGGCAACCTCCAGAGCAAATCACGGGACAGGTTGGGGGGCAATGCAGAGGAAGAAGTATAGTAGTTGTGCTACTTCTTCTCCCACAACGTTGGATACCACCCTTTGTTATTGGTTCCAGATTATTTAGGGCTGGTAATACTGTTTATAGGGAGACGTTTTCTAGCTTCAGCCACCTGAAATTTAAATCATAAAAGGCTGCTTGCAAAACTATATTGAAGAGACTGTTTTGTTTGGGAGATAAAGTAGCACAATAGTAGCTTTAAGCTGAAGTTAATAAATTAGGGTAAATCAAGATGATTCATGGAGGATACCACTAAAAATCTCAGTTTCTAATTAAAATCTTAGCACCAATGTACATATTAACAGTCAAATTACCACAATGCCACACTTTTGGTCTTCAGGAATACACAAAACAGGAAAAAATGCATTAGAAGCAAAACCTTGCAAATGGTGCTAAATGTGTCTTTACAACTACATCCATTATTTTTATACTGTTGCCTATGTGGGGGGAGGGGGTAATTTTCATCATGATCAGGGTGCAGTGAGGAAAGATTTAACTCTTCCCTTCTGACTTGGGATTCTAATAGAAATTTCTTCCACATGTTATTCGCCTAAGAAAACAAGCCCCCATCGGTGCCAATTAATTCATTTATGCCCATCTCATTTTGAGAGTCAACTATACTAAGAAATTAGAAGTAAAGGCAGGTTTCTGGCTCTAGACTTTGGCTAAATTGCATTTCAGCCCCAAGCACAACAGAACCACATAGTTGTTGTACAGCACCACTTTCTATTTAATCCTCCCCTATCAACTTAATACATCAACATCACTGGTGGAATGTTATCCTGGAGCAAGATGGCAGGGCCACCCTTACAGCTTTTATGTGCTAGAAAACAGTCATTTGCCACCCGCTCCCTGACCTAAACTAATAACCAGCTTTCTAGGCAGTGCAGCTGCATTGCAAGTGAAACTTTGTGAGTGTTTGCCAAGTGGTTACTGTTATAGCATAAGGAAGTGGAGTGGGTGGGCCAAGTCTGAGAACTGGAACAAGAAAATGTCCCAGTATGCTGGGAGCCTAGTGGCCGATCTTATGCCCTGCTGCATGCTTCAGCTCACAATGAGGGTGGAATATAGGAAACACATAGTGCTAAGGGGCAACGTATGTGTAATCATACCAGGTCCTCTTTTTCTTGTAAGGCGATTTCTTCAGACATTATCTCCCGGAGTGACACTTTCTGTGTCTGGACATTCCAGTGATCCATGAAAGGAAAAAACTCTGAAGCAGCTGAGTGTTCAGGTAGCGTATCTGTAGGCAGTCTTTCGGTCTTCTGTACTTGACAGTTTGTATGTGGAGAAAGAAGGCTGTCCAGCTCATCTAGACAGAATTGCTCAAACAGCATGGGATCTACAGAAGCAACAAAGACGGAAGGTGATGAATTATTTTAAAGGAAAAGTTTCAAATACAGATAATCCAAATACATGTATTTTTTATGCATTTTGAAAGGTGTCACTTGTATTGAGGGACTGCATAAATAAAAACAGACTGTTAAAAACTATTTTATTTTACTGTGTTTTCTAACTGTGAAACATGTATTTTGATGGCACATTAATATTTACTCTCTGCCTTACTCCGTGTTGTGCCTGTGCACCTGAAAAAACATGGCTGCTTTCATACTCCTCTGCTGGCTCCTCCTCCTTTTGGGGAACTTAATTTCAAAAGCAGTGGCTTGAAGCACAGATTGTGGTCCTGAGGGTCTGAGAAGTGGATCACACATAGGTAATTCCACACCTCTGGCCTCTCAGTTGCAAAGCTTTGTGGTTTGCTCGGTCCCTTTGTGTCCACATGCTGTTTTTTACAGCATTTTTACTACATACATGCTCTTTCTTTTCACAAATAGGTAGTGCTCTTTAAAAAAAAAGCAACAACTAAATATATACATAGATAATTGTGCATCCCTATTTCAATTAAAATTTGCTGCACATATAAAAGGACAAGAAATAAATAAACCCTAATCTGAGTGTAGATGAGATAGACAGAGAGGGGGGCGGAAAAGTTAAGAATAATATTGTCCAAGCTATGGTTGTGCAAAGTCAAAACAACACTCTGCTAGGTCCTGAAACCCAATGGGTAGCCTGAGACAAGTTGCTATCAGGCAGCTCAACCTACCTCCTAGGGTGGTTTTAAGTTAAAATGGGATTACCCATATGACACAAATGTGCTGCTACAGTATATTTATTTTACATGGAATAACTTTGCCATTCCTGCTGTATTTGTTACTATGTGATGATCAGAATCTGGATGTACATCTAAAAGGGCACCCACTCTAAATAATGGAAGGCCCAGAGTGGTCAATTAGAACATCATAAGCTTACCTTCTTCAAGAAGCTTATGCAACTCCTCTTCTCTCCTCTGTCGCTTCTAAATTAAAACATTTTAAGTTCAATTAATCATATTATTAAGTTTTAATGAATCTCCAATTAGTTTTTATTTTATTTTAAAAAGGATTAATAAAATTTGTTTGGGCAACTGTACTCAGTTTAAAACAGGTTCAGGTTTTATGCAAGCACAAACCAAACTGGAAACTGAATTTCAATTTTAGAGAAACAAGGTGAGCAAGGTAGAACAAGTGTCTCAGTGATAAATGATGAATCCTACTAGAAATAATAATAATAATAATAATAATAATAATAATAATAATAATTTATACCCCGCCCACCTGGCTGGGTTTCCCCAGCCACTCTGGGCGGCTCATAATAATTCAGCCTCTCAACCAGCATGCTTAGCTTTAGTTAATACAGGAAGGGGTTAATACCATATAGCAAACTCTTTTGCCAGACTTGACTAGGTTAGGACCCCTCTCCTGGAATGACAAAGGGTCAGCATATTCTCTTTGTTCACTCTTTTCCACCATGTGAATCAGACCAGAGAAGATGTCTGAGCTTATCACTTCAAGCCCAGACCAGTTGTTTAGAAACATTTTTACCATGTTTTTAAACTAAGTTTTTCTGCCTGTGTTATCTTGTGGCTGCATGAAAAGCACATAAATCAGACTTTTGACATATTTGTAAGTAAATCATTTCTATAACTTACCTGTGTGGTCTTTTCTATGCTAAAGGGGAGAAAGTGGAAGCTTTGGAAGCAACTTAAAAAGGGAATATTTTAAAGGTTTAACAGCCTGCATTCCCATGCTTTACTTTGCTGCATGTTTTGCTGGGGCTCTCTTATTGGAGAGTGCTTGCTCCACATATGGATCTAAGGATCCATGAAAATTATTTTTATTAACCAATCATAACTGACAGTATCTGTAGTCCCTTTCACTGCAATTGTGATGTTGTGAAGGTATCCTTTAACTATATCAGTACCAACTGTCCCTCAATTTGCCATCAGATTTTTGAACCTATCCTGTGATATGCATTTTTATTATAGGTCATCCAAGATGTAGCATAAAGGTAAAGATACCCCTGACCATTAGGTCCAGTCACGAACGACTCTGGGGTTATGGCACTCATCTCACTCTATAGGCCGAGGGAGCTGGTGTTTGTCCGCAGACAGCTTCTGGGTCATGTGGCCAGCATGACTAAGCCACTTCTGACGAAATCAGAGCAGCGCACGGAAACGCTGTTTACCTTCCCGCCGGAGCGGTACCTATTTATCTACTTGCACTTTGACGTGCTTTCGAACTGCTAGGCTGGCAGGAGCAGGGACCAAGCAACGGGGGCTCACCCTGTCACGGCGATTTGAACCGCCGACCTTCTGATCGGCAAGCCCTAGGCTCAGTGGTTTAGACCACAGTGCCACCCGTGTCCCATAAGCATAATTTCATCTAAAACCTTTGTCCCAATTCTCATCCCAGGAAACATAAACCACACATATCTTCTGCTTCTTGAGCAGTAATATATGCTTTTTAGACCAGATCTTTAGAGTTACTATAGTGCACTGATGACCAAACCTGGCCCTCCAGCTGTTTTGGGACTACAATTCCCATCATCCCTGACCGCTGGTACTGTTAGCTAGGGATGATGGGAGTTGTAGTCCCAAAACAGCTGGAGGGCCAAGTTTGGCCATCACTGCTATAGTGGTCCCTCTTTAAAAAGTTAGTTGGTTCAAAATTTTGATTGTATATTTAAGAACTTTTATTTGGAGTATATGTGACCTCAGTGTAATCATGGCACTTATTTATATGCACTATAAATTATGGGAAATATTTTATCAGGGGTCAGCTAATAAATAAATAGCAGTGCATTTTAATGCAAGCATATTAGAAAGAAACTGACTTACTGTAATAGATGCTTTCCATTTTTCATGAATTTCTCTGGCTAAATTCAGATCAATATGAACCACATAATCTTCAGTAGTTAGAGATCCTTATTGAATAAAAAAACAGAGGTTAAAGCACCGTCCAAATTAAATGTAGTTCAGCCAAGCTTATTCTTAATCAAATATATTGGTTTTTTTGTAAGATAAAGCACCAGTTCCTGAAATAATTCAGAGAATCTGTCTAAAAACAGAGCAAAATAACACCACCTTGAAACCTAGCTTAATTTATAAACCACAATTCTACTGTGGAATAGGAAATAAATTTAACTCAAAGCAGCATTTTTAAACAAATAATAATAATAATCAGTTGGACCAGGTCCAAATTTCACTAAGAAGGAGGACCCAAAGTGAGAATATGGAGATGAAGCTAATCAGACAGAAATACTTTGGACCAGGAATAGGGACCCTGTCCCCCCCCCCCGCCCCGATGTTGCCAGACTATACCTTCCCATTATTTCTGACAACTGGTCATGCTGGCTGGGACTAATGAAAGCTGGTGTATTGTCTACAACAGGGGTCAGCAAACTTTTTCAGCTGTAGGCCGGTCCACCGTCTCTCAGACCATGTGGTGGGCCGGACTATATTGGGGGGGGGTGTTAACGAATTCCTATGCCCCACAAATAACCCAGAGATGCATTTTCAATAAAAGGACACATTCTACTTATGTAAAAACATGCCGATTCCCAGACCGTCCGCGAGCCGGATTGAGAAGGTGATTGGGCTGCATCCGGCCCCCGGGCCTTAGGTTGCCTACCCCTGGTCTACAATGACTGCCTTTCCAGGATTCTCTTTCAACCCAGGGTCCTTCCTAGGCCTACCTAGGACCTTCTACCTATGGCCCATTACTTGTCTAGAAACTGGACTTAACAGGGGCCCCTTAAATCTCTATCCTATTGGCATTCCCAAATGTAGACTTTTAATTAACTTTATGTAAGTGAATGGCTTCCATTCACTCATATGGTGGAAAACAGAGCAATGCACTTGGAAGATATTGCAAAATGAGTAAAAACTGCTGACTAAGAGTATGACCACTACCAAGATACGGGTAAGCCTTTTTTCTAATATCTATCAACTGCTATAGCTTCAAATAACCAATACTTTTGGGGTTTTTTAACTCCTTCTACAATGGGTTAACTATATAATATTGTCAGTTCCTAGCATTTTATTTAAAAAATATCATGGTTTTATTACCTGAATCAACACCAACAGGTCCAAATATTTCACTTAATTGAATGGCTAGTTCAGGAGGTAAGACCAGTTCTAGGGAATTTATATTCACAGATTTTGATACAGGTGTGGGGTTCACTAACTTGCTTTTATCTTGATTGGGTATTTTGTTTTCTTCATTTTTTGCTGCAATTAGAAACATTGGTTTACAATTCATTTTTTTATCCACCTCAAATTTGCTGTCCTTGCTTGCAGAGCCCTCTGTAAGTATTAGATGAGATGGGAACTCTTCTATAATTGAACACTCTGAATGTTGCTCTGAAGACCTGTTGTCTATTTCCACATCAAAAGTGGGTTTCAAAGTGTTAGGGCCTCCATTAAAATCATCAGCTATAGTCACAGGAACACTTAAGTCCCCTTCAGTATGCAACACCTTGTTCGGCCGCTCATTTTCTGATAGCATAACAGAGTTATGTATGTGTGGTATCTCTTTTGTATGTGTGGTATCTAAAAGTGGATTCTCATTTCCTGATTCTTCTACATGAGTTCTTGGAGGAGATGGCATTAAATGTTTGTTTTCTGCTGGGGAAGCAGTTGAAAAGTTGTGTTCATCTTTAACGATGGAAGCTTCAGCACTTCCATCATCAACGGAGAGATTTGTTATTTCTGAATCCTGACTAATTCTAGAAGTCACAGTTCCTTGAGTGGTTTCCTCAGAATCTGCAAGTCGTTCTCTATAACTAGCATTTTCATTAGAGTCAAGAGACTTGCCAGGAGGCTGATTCTGTGCTTCCTGCAAGGGTCCAACCTCATCATCTCTGCACAACTTCTCAGCAGAATCTAACAAGATCCCTGTAGCCCAATCAATGTCCCTGTTACATCTTTCATACAAGTCCTTCAGTGCATCAAATGAAACGGACTCAAAGAGTTTACACAAAATATTCAGATTCTCAGATACATCAATGTTGACAAGTTCACTTTCTTCCACGTATGTGCTTTTCTCATAAGTTACTTTATAGGGTATTTTTTCTGAAGCAGTATGAACACCTTTTGGTATGAATCCATCCAGTCTACCATTTAATACTTTGGTATCTTCCGAAACAATAATTTTCCTTTCAAGCCTCCACAGGAGAGCAAAATCTTGGGGCTCCGTCTGCGAATACTTATTGGCCTCTGTCACGACGCATTCATCAGGTTTCTCTTCCAGCAAATTAGACAGACACAACTCTTCCTCTGGTTTACTGAGGGCCAAATTGTTGGTAAATGTTAGAGCTAATTTATGGTGCTTGCGTGCCCTTTTGTTCTGCACATACTTTTTCTCACTAAGAGTTTCAGAACCAGAGATTTCAGGTGCCAGAAGACTTTCCTTCTTTGATGAGACAAGTACCTCTCCAACACCTGCAGGTGTTATAGGAAGTACCGTTACTGTGTTCAGAGTACTTTCATTAATATTGCATTGACTACTTGTAATCTCTTCTGATTCACCAGTGTTTCTCTTTGGTATTCTTTTCATTTTGTGCTGTCTTTGCTCTAAAGAGTTTTGGACAGGCCAGTCTCCTACAATCAGCAGTCGTGATGCATCTTCTTCTATATCATCAACAGACATAAAGGCAGAGGGCTGTTTAATTTCTTCCTGTTTACTCTGAGAAAGTGGCAGCTCTTCATGAATATTAACTGGATTTACCTTTTCATCTTCATCTAGAATTGCTAATGCATCAAAATTGGGCATGCTTAGACCTTTATCCTCTTTGCTATTCTTTATAGTCAGTTTTTCTGACCTTCTAGCTCTTTTCACTCTCTGCCCCATAGTTTGTTCTATTGGCCAATCTCCCACAAAATTTATTGTCTCTGGCCCTTCCAGTTTATCACAATTTGAATCTGCCTTATTCATGTTTTTTCTCAGTCTTAACTCTGCTTCTGTTAGTACTTCAGCACATTGATTTGCTTCAACTTCCGCTATTATGTCCTTGTTATTGTACTTCTGAATATTTTCACTGAAATTTGATAATACACTTTCCTCAGACTTTACCAAGTCCATCTTAATTATTTCCATTTCAAGAGTAGAATCAATTTTGTCTGTCCTTGATGATGCATTGAGATCTATGTCTACCAGAGAGACATTACGTTTAGAAGTACAGTCTTTAACCCAATGCTCTGGTTCTCTTTTATTCAGGAGAGTCTGATTTTCCAATGTAACATTCTGTGACTGATGCTTATCTTCCATACTTAATTCTTTGCATTTCAAAGGTGAAGGAAAATGTTCCTTGTTTTTCCCATAAGGAGGCATATCTTCCTTCCTGTAAATCAAACAATGGATTTTGAAAATGGATCTTTAAAGAAAAAATGCACACCTTCCTTAATCATCTTTAATTCTGCTAAAGCATTTAAGTCATAACATCTTCTAATATACCGTACTTTGAAGTATTTATATACATATTCCTAGAAAGATAGAAGGGCCAAGATAAAAAAGAAATTAAGGACTGCTATTGAGTCATGCTACTTCTGAAACTCTCATAGTTCTACTGTTCATGAAAGCTCCTCCAACAGTTTAAACAAAGGAAGACAATATACAGAAATGCCCAAGTGGACCTACTCCCACAACTGAAATAAATAGGGAGGCCGATGCAGATGACATCAGAGCTCCTGTACCTGAAAGCAACTGCAGCTGGAAAGATTTTTCTGACCATTCACCAAATACTTCCAATAGTTAGTGAAGCATTGTGTTGTTGTTTTTTGTGGGTTTTTTTTTCTTGTGTCCCTCTTTTTTAAATTGAGTTTTATAAACAAGAATGTTATACAAAGAATGATACCAAGTTTTCTCATGTCATTTGTATATCACAAAAATAGCATAATAAAAAGCATTGTGTTGTTCACACCATTCTTTAGTTGTTTAAGCATAGTTTTTTCTTACTAAATTACATAGTTTTCAGTTATTAAGAGTCTTTACAGCAGTGGTTTTCAACCAGTGTGCTGTGGCACCCTGGGGTGCCTTGAATGATGGTCAGGGGTGCTGTGGGCAACACTGGCCTCTGTCCCTCTTTCTTTCTTTCTTTCCCTCCCTCCCTCTTCTGATGTCCTCTCGTGTCTCTGCCTCCCAGAGGCTTGCGCAGCTGTTTATTGCAGCAGCCCTGGCTATAAACTCTGCAGGCAAATGGTGCCTCTGGGAGGCACCTCTCTTTGGGGTGGGGAGGGGCAGCTCAGCAGTGGATACCCAGAGAACGCCAAAAGAGAGGGGAGAGGAAAGGAGGCTGAGTGAACACTCCACAAGGGGGGGGGTGTTCAAAAAGGAGTGAGAGGCTGCCAGCTCTGCAGGCAAAGGGTGACATAACTGCGCTCCTGAGCCCCACAGGGGTGCCACAAAAAGAATGTAGACCACAGAAGAATGGCATATAAGTTACCTTCACATGAGGTTTTCATAAAGTGTAATTATTCGGCACATTCTGTGATATAAAGTCTTAGTTAGCCTTCACAGACATTTGCTTTCACACTTAACAGATATTGATAGAATCATAGAGTTGGAAGGGACCCTGAGGATCATCTAGTCTAAACCCCTGCAATGCAGGGATATGCAGCTGTCCCATGTGGGGATCGAACCTGCGACCTTGGCATGATCACCATCATTAACTAACCAAGTGAGCTGGCTTGAAGTTTTGTATTTCAATACTTTCAATACTTTAATTTTAATTTTGATACTTTAATTTTACCCTTCTCCCTTTTTGTGGTGAAGAACTTCATCACAGGTAGCACTTTTCAATTCATCTGGGATTGAAGAATTTAAAATTGAATTAACAGTCAGGCAACGTTCATATCGTTCCAACATTCTTTTGATAGTCTCTTTTGATACGCCATGAATATTTCGTCTAAACATTAAAAAGAACAGAAAGAATGAATCTCACAGTAAAAGGCATATTCCAACTTTTGTTGAAAACATTTGAGACAACTATTAAACATTTAACTGAAGTTGTTTTCCATGGTGTTACAATTTAAGAAGCAGGTACAGTACTGAGAATTTTCCCAACAGTTGATGGTGCAAAAACAAGCAAATAAAGGTTTGTGCAACATGAAAACCTACACTGCCATATCACGTTGCCTAAATAATAAATAAATAAAAAGTAGTAAACAGGTAGAGTTCCAAACTGGGTAAAAGAGATCTTGGCACCCTTTACTTTCAATTTCTACTTGACTATTTAGCAACAGCTTGCTAAATGTGGAAAAACCCACTGCTACACATAATAACATTTTAAACCACTTTTCTTATAGCTTTAGAAATAATTAATGGCCAGAAAGAGTAGGTTTTCTTGGGTATTTTTTTTTGCCAATGCAGACTTTAACTTTTATTAGCAATGGACCAGAGAAAGAAACAATAATCAAAATCTAAAAATTATAAAGGAAAAAGGAGAAACAAAATAGTTATTAGGTACTACTTTGCTCGCCACTTATATATGGAAGACAATCTGTTGTCACAACATCCCACCTCCCTATCCTTAACCAATGAAGATAATGGGCTTGAATGATACTATCTATTCTTGAGGCTCTTTAAAAGAATCTCTGTAGCTGACAGCCACAGAATATTTTTGAAGCAACTGAAGCTTTACATGAACTAAAGGTACAATTCGCAAATGTAATCACACAGGTTCTCTTGGGAGAAAAGAGAATAATTCATAGTATTGCAGCAATCCCTAGAATTTGCATTTGCATTTTGGGGTTCAATAAAAGCTGGTCTCACTCCTACTAGCTCACTTATCTGAGGATATTATTATTTCTTTTCAAATATGCTATAACAGAGTCGTGAGGTGTTTTTTTTTTTACCTTTCCAGTTCTTTTGGTTTAAACTTCCACCAGGTATCCGGTTCACGAAATATAACCTTATATTTGTGTTCCTGGGACTGAATAAAAGTGTAAAAACGCTTGAGATACATCCCTCAGCAGGTTAAGAATACAAAAATGAACCAAGTCATAGTTCAGAACACATCTCACCCACCATCATTGCTGGTCACAAAGAACAAGATCTTCATCAAAACTGTACAAAACAAGCACTCATAATAAATGTCTCGTGCTTAGATAAGAGATCTAAGACTATATATTTTATATCTCAACCTGCCAATTGCTTTAGAACTTAACAAGTTGTAATCTTAAACACACTAACTTGGGAGTAGGCCCTATTAAACTCAGTGGGACTTACTTCTGAGGAAACATGCAGCTTTTCCAAATGACTAATATCTGGGCTCCATTCAATGATGCTTGTTCCTGCAATTGTACTCAGGCAGACTGAAAGTATGTCTTGAGCTCATGTTCTGCTTCTCCATCCTCACTGCACTGAGTGTGCAAGCCTTAGGCCAACTCAATCTCCCCCCCCCCCCCCAAATCATCTCAACAGCCTATAGGGAGCATGCACTCAAATACCTCCCTTTGTACAAATATGCAGAGAAAATGTTAATGGGCTTTTGGTTCAACAATGATAACTTATGGAATACTAACCAATGCAACATAAGGTTTCATTTCCCAAGCCTGTGTGTTTGTGTTGTCTATGATTATTGGAGTGATGCTTTTTTCAAATGCTTCTTTGGCTGAAAAACATACCAGTAATTTATTTATTTTTTAAAGTATTAATAAAACCAGCATTTTTATGTTAAGTCAGTTAAAAGAAAATTATAGAAAGCACTGCATAACCATGACAAACCACTGTAGAAGCACTCAAAATACTCAAAGTTGTCATATGCACTAAAAGATACGAACCTATGTTCAACTATTCAATATACAATACTAGCAATATGGCCAGAAGTATGACCAAAGTTTGTAATCATGGTGACATCAGGTGATTGACAGGTAGGCTGCCTCGTCGACCTGTCAAAACAGCCCGTGTTATGAGGGAGAGCTCAGGATCTAGCGCTCTGGCCTATCCAACCCAGTTAGTTGTTGTTTAATACGTCCTTATAGGCAAGCACCAATCCTGGCACAAGAACTCAATTGTTTGACTTCGTCTAGCACATACCACGTTTCCGGTTCCACTCATGCGCGTCTGCTAAGCAATCAGCATTAAATTGGTACTGTCCATTTTTTTGGTAAAAATAATCATCCGTACTAAGAATGACACCACCAGGGTTATCCTCAAGCAAAGCCCTGCGAAAAACAATAAAAAATGCTAAATCAATAATCTCGCTTCCCTTCCCCACTCTCAATTTCTCTTTAATTGTGTACACACAATTTTGAGCCTCAACTGGAAGAGAGGGACATTGCATAGTAATATAGATAAGCCATTCTAAATCGGGGCTTGTGCTATCTATGTGGCACACGTCACGTTTTAACTTTAAAAAGTAGCTAAATCTTGGGGAAAGTTTCAAACATTATTTCTGTCTTCCCAGTATATATATATATATACCAAGAGTACACAGCACCATTCTCGGGCTGTCACAATGCAACACAATGATGATAGCAACTTTCGGAGTCAAAGCACATGATCAGGAGTCTAGACTCTATATAAAAACCATGCAAACCAGGAGATCAGCTTTGGATATGTATGCTCCTTCACACACTCCTATCCAGAGCAATCCTCTCTCACTTCCTAAAGTTGACCATGGATTAATATTTAACTGACACAAAACATTGGCCTCCCCCATAGATAAAAAGATAGTGAGGGTTTGAAAATTATGGTAATGAGGGGTTCTGGTTTGTGTCTGTGTATAATAATAATAATAATAATAATAATAATAATAATAATAATAATTTATTTATACCCCGCCCATCTGGCCGGGCCTCCCCAGCCACTCTGTGCGGCTTCCAACAGAAATATTAAAATACAATAATTTATTAAACATTAAAAGCTTCTCTAAACAGGGCTGCCTTCAGATGTCCTCTAATTACACATAATGCAGAGTCACAGTTAATGCACACGCATGAGTGTGAGAAATGATGCATTTTTTAAATAAATCATATGAATACTCTACCTTGCCAAATGTGATTTGCCTGATCCAGGAACCCCTCTAAGAAGAACAAGCACATGACCTGCGAGAGGAATCTTTCTTCTCATCATGTGATAAACAGGAAGCTGTTGTGCTTGAGAAATGTCCATTTTCGGCAGAGAGGATTTGCTGTCCCAAAACTGTGAAGTTGTTTGAGAAGAATATATTTTCCCAAGACTCCTAGAGTTTGAAGCAGGCCTCCACTTCCCAGGGCTGACAGCAACTGGAGTTACGAAGCTATGGCTTGCATTTTGAGGATAAAAGACAGGAGCCATTAGGTTCCAAGTACACTCCTGAGACTGCTTCTGAAGCACAGAAAATTGTGAATTCCACATCTGCTGAGACTGGTCAACATTTGTAAAAGGTGTCAGTTTGAAAGTGGATTCTGCACATAGGTCAGGAACAGAAGTATTATAATAATTATTACACACAGTCACTGTGTTTCCGTGTTTTTCAGTCTTGTCTGAACAAGAACTAGAATTGTCAAACACACTGTTTTGAAATTCAGCAATCCCCTGGCAGTGTTGAGCAGACATGTCATTTAGGGTTGTAAGGTCCAAAACAACTTCTGGAACTGCACCACTGTCAAGTACAACTTCAGGTAAATTACAGTTCTCTGGGATTTGTGCAAAAATATCCACATCATTTGTCTGAATGCCTGATTTTCCATAAACTACTTCAGAGGGTTTGTCACAATTTGGATTTAAAGGAGTGAAGGTTTCTAATTTTTCACTGTCTGTCTCCTTTTTCTGCAAAGAAAGCACAGTATCGTAACCCAAACAGGACTCTGCACACCCAGATAACTCTTCAACATGATCAGAGCTACCGTGGTCCAAAGCCAAAGACAGAATGCCTGAGATATGGTCATTTTTTGAATCCTTCATTTCACTATTTAGATTATATTTCTCAAAAGGATGACACTGCAAGAAAACCAGTTCTTCAGATGATGTAGACTTTTCTGATTCTTCACTAGATTTCACATTTTTTATTGCAGCAGAACTTTGGCCCTCTATTTCATTAGTAACACAGCTTGGTTGATTTTCACCAACCAATGATGCAGATATGGAATCAAAACCTGAGACATGTGATGAAGACGTTATTCCCTTAGCAGCTGTAGACAATTCTAGAAGATAATCCATAGTGTCTTCAACTATGAAATAAAGAAAAAGCACAGTCACTGGAAGCGATATTGAACAAATTCTAAACTACAGAAAATATAAAGATAATTGTACAAATAGACATTGAATTTAAGATTTATTTCAAGGTTACCTGGTTCTTCAGACATCCTGAAAGTTCCCAGTTGCAGTGCCAACAACACAGATCAATATAGTCAGGCACCTGCCAAAAGCCCTAGGGCTCAGAAAAGCCATCACTGACTCCACTGCCATCAGAACTGTAGCATGGTACGGCTACCAACATTCAGTTATGCTCTGCTCTCCATTGACTAGCTTACCCAGCCATTATGTTAGATTCCCCAAGATGTAATGCCTGATGTCAGGCTGTGTAACATAATTAGTGCCAGTAAGAGGCAAGCAAATCTGCAGGAAGAAGGGCCAAAGAGCAATGCCCTGAGCTAATTGGGGTAACTATTAGGAAGTGGTTTGTGAACTTGTGCATTGTTTATTAACAAGTGGCTGTTGTGACAAAATGTTCTAATATGGAGTGTTCCTGCTGTTCAGGGTTCCAGTCAATCAACCATGCCTTTTCCCTTGATACCCCATGTCTCACCTCTCTCACCTTATCACTGCATTAAACACAAATGCTGACAATATTTAAAAAAATTGATTTACCTCTGAAATCACATTCAGATAGCACCATGTAAATGACAGTAGGATCTAAGTCAGAAAACATTTCTGAAAGACTGCTGAAGAGTTCTTCTTTATCAATCCCATGCGGTGTTTGTAACATTGTTAGATCTACCAAAGGCGGTACCAAGTCAGCAGATGCAGCAGGCGTCGCTTCTGAGTTTATGCTCTTTCTTGATGGGCTCACACCAAGATTTTTCTTTTTCTTTGGCATTTTTTTCTCCAAAATATATTTTCCCTCGGATTTTATTTCATCTACATAACACTGGTTATGTCATGAGCAAGGCAGTGTTCTTTGTACGCAGCACATATTCAGTTCAGAAACAATGAACCTAGAATGGAGACATGTATTTTCAAACACGCAATTGAGTCACCTTTTTCCAAACTCTTTGGTGTACACCAAAGTTGTGACATTCTTTCTTTAATTTTTTTAAACTCTAAAGTCTAGTTCTAAACTGTAAGTGAAAAACATTTTATTGGCAAAGTTTGCTAACTTTCTTCATCCTATCTTTCAAGTTGTCAAGAGTCATAATAAACACAATCTTCATAATAAACAAAATTCAAGAACATTTCAGACTCTAGAGTAGTGCCTAAATCTTACATTGTATGGCAGATATTTTAAATTTAAGTAAGCATTCACAAAACTGCAAGCTTCTCAGGATTATCCATAGCATCAATGCTATGACAACACATACTATACTAGTAGAGCAAAACTATACTAAAGCACACATTAATTAGTACAGGGTACACAGAAAACAAGAGTACTTTAGGAATTAAACACAAATATTTACTCACTTTCAGGAGCATACCTTTACATTTGATAAAGATAAAATTAGCTGGTCCCCAATTTCCACATTTCATCAGTTTCAGATAAATTGCCAAAACAAAGTTAATACCAGGAAGTACATCAGGCCACACTTCTGTTTGAAACTCCTGTGTGTATCATCCAGTCTGGAGTTCGCTCCTTTGGTTCATGAAGGTTCATTAACCTGCAACGAGAAAAAATCAGGAAGGCTCAGAATTCAAATGCAATTAAATTCAGAGCATACTGGTATATACAGAAGTGGATTTTATTTAAATTTTTCCTTGCCAGGATGTGCTGTCACACACACCCTTCAATTCTGGGGAGGTTAGCTGCAGACAAATCAGTTGTTTATATTCAGCAGTGGAATGTAAACCATCTTCCTACCAATAACTATCTCATATTTATTGTTTTTATGCATTGCTCTTCTCAGATAGCTACACACACGTATGTCATATTTGTCCTAGACCAAACATTCTCATTCAAGAATATAACCTATTGCAATGGCATTCAGTCCTTCCATCGAGCTGAAACTGCTATTTCAGACTCAACATTTCCTCTGACATGTGGCATTTTGGGGGGACATGAGAACTGCAGCCTAATTATTTCTGGGCCCAATTAAAGGTTTTGAATGTTAAAACCCTGCATGGCTTGAGACCACGTTATTTGAAGGACCACCTACACATGCATAAGCCTGCCCAAGCATTATGATGTACAACAGAGGCCTTGCTCTCCAATCCACCAGTCAGAACCATTAGGCAAGCAATTCCCTGGGACAGAGGTTTATTAATAGTAGCTCCACACCTTTTGAACACCCTTTGCAAACAAATACACATAGCCTTATCATGGGTGGTCTTGAATAACCCTGATGACACATTAATTTAACCCTGCATTGTGCTGCACCTGAAAAAAGTGTGCCTGCGAATTGTGCTGCACCTGGGGAAAAATATTTAGCTACTGCTGATTTTTCTGTTTTTCATAACTGTATTTTTATTAATTTGAGAATTTTGTAAACTATCTTGTGAGAGCCCTGAATGGCAGACTAAACCTTGTTAAATTAAATAATCAGTGAATCTACTTGTAGAGGGGTGCCTGCTTAACAGATTATGATGACTCATGCATAAGCGCAGCAAATAAGTGTTCAGAGTTTTACCCTTGAGCCCACTTATACAGATTTGTTTTAGCACCAACAGAACTCACTAAGTAATCCGTGTAAAACATTCTCACTCATTGCTGCTCTCCTAGCAGAAAAACCTATTATGAACTTTTCACCAAGCATGGTAGGTTAACAAAAGCACACAAGGTACCTGTGAATATAAACCTGGAAAATAAGATCATGTCATAGACATAGCTGCCAAGTTATCCCTTTTTTAAAGGGATTTTCCCTTATGCTGAATAGGCTTCCTCACAAGAAAAGGGAAAACTTGGCAGCTATGGTCATAGAATAACAATGTTTTCCACAGATGTATGTTTCCCAAGAGTGTTTCCCCTACAGCAAATACATACCAGTAAATGTTTAGCTGCTTTATAACTACAGTATGTAACATTAATCAAATGACTTGTTTTACAATGGCTTATTTGCTCAATAGATTATGGCTACCTGTCAGACATTTGGGGAAGAGGAACAGATTACCGGTATTCAAAACTTAATTTTAAAAAAACAAAGAGAAGGGAACTTTTGCATGTTTACATGCATGTTCAACTACCCCTCCTAAAAATTATTACCCAAGCTAGCATCAAGGGGGGAAGAGAAACTTTTTAAAAAGGCAAAACAATTTAAAGTAGGGCTCATCTTCTCCATCTTTACAAGTCAGCTACATGAATCATCTGAGGACTTGAGAGTTTTAATTGCAACATGGTTATCTACCCAACCTGTCTGGCAACGAAATTAAAACCTGGTCTTAAATATGTCACCTGTCTTTAAAACGTCATTTGTTGCCGCCACATATTAATATCAGGAAACCACGTATTTTTTTGGTTCAGGGTTGTTTAGCTTTTTGCTGAAACTCAGGATGAGCATGTGCTTATTTTAAGCTGTACAAACTGTGCACTTACAATTGCACCGATTAGTCATTAATTAACATGCTTTTAAATATTGATAGTTTGATTTAGGGTGATTTTTAAATGTTATATAATGTTCATATAATCAAGTTATTTAATAATGAGTATTAATATTTCATTATTTATACCCCACCCATCTGGCTGGGTTGTTTTTGAAAAGATTTAGTAATTCATTGTTATTGTAAGGATTTATTGATTGGAATTTATGTTCTGTTGTGAGCTCTGACCATATTTAAATGGAAAAGCTGCATACAAATGAAAGTATTTCCATGATAAAAAAAATAAACTTGAAAAGAGCATTAAAGCTTACTACAAAATTTAAACAAAATAATAATGTTAGAGAGACACTCTTAATATTAGTCGGGCACTCTTTGTGTTTTGTTTTCCTTGTACTACAATTCAAGCAATTAAATTGAAAAATGCCTTATAATTAGGTAGTTGTAAGAACTTTTGGAGTTCTTTACACTTGCAAAAAAATTGATAGTCCAGAAAACAGAACATAGCAAGTCTTGGAAGGATTTTTTATTTGTTTGTTTATTTGTATTGCATTGCAGCCATGTTTTCAGCTTTTTATACACCTCCGTTTACACTGATAAGCAATTAAGGAAGAGGCGCTTGATCTCTGCTAAAATCCAGATCCCGAAAATGGATCTGCTGGTTTTATAATGGTCGAGAGGCGCTTTGCCCGAGCTCGGTCTATGAAAGACTGGGAAACGGCAGAAAACTCTGACGATGGGCCTCTGAAGTATTCGCACACCTTCAAATCTAAAAATAAATAAATGAGAATGTAAAACAAACCAACAAAACAAACACCTCTCCATGGGGAAGAGACACAGACAGCCTCCCTTGCCACATTCCCGCGGGGCCGAGGAGCGGCGAGGCGAAAAGTGCGGGCACTCTGCACACGCTCAGAGGCGCTGCTGCTCGACAAACGACAGTGAGGAGCGAGCCCCGCTCCCGCCTCTGGGAAAACGGGGGGGGGGGCAAGGGCGACACAAAGGGAAGGGGGCTGAGGGGAAGCCGTGAGCCCCGCTCGTCGTCGAGGCATTTCCCCGGCCGGCCTCCGAAGGGGGCGGAATGAGGCCCGAGGAAGGTGTCCTAGCTGTCCGGCGGCCGAGGGAGGCGAGCGGCCTGTTTCCCTCCCCGCCGCCGCCCTCAGACCCCCGCGCTCGACTTTACCTCACCGCCGCAGCGGCCGCCTCCGACCCTTTCGTCTCCGTGTTCGCGCTGCTCTCGGCCAGGCGCGAGTCGCGTAGGGATACACAGGCTCGCGGGTTTGCTAGGCCTCGAAGCCGGGGACGCAGCGCCTCTTCAAGGCCGGTCGCGGTACTGCAGTTCGGGAGGAGCGTCGTCGTCGTCGGCCGGGCGTCGGGGGCGGGCACAGGCGCAGCGAGGCAGGGCGGCCTAGGCCTCACACCTGGCTGCTTTCAGGAGGGGGAAAGTACTGTATCCTACTCTCATAGTAGCCTGCGGGAAACCAGCATTCAGGATTTGAGCACAACAGCACTCTCCCCTCCTGTGGTTTCCAACTATTCAGAAGCATTATTGCATCTGCACAATGACTTCTGCTTCTGCAATGACTTCTCCTCCTCCTGCACCCCCCCCCCCAAAAGACTCTGTGGGGTCAGGGATTGGGGTATTGCTCTACCTGGCAAACTGGAGTCTACCAACTCCATCCAAGTGAGTGAGGGTGCCCCCCCTTATCTCCTGGCTTTTGGGAGAACCAGTTACCTGTACTCTTTAGATATGCAAAGAGATACTTAAACGAGACTAGGCAGGGACATTTACATAACAACTGGTTTGACTTCTTTTAGCAGTCTTCAGCAGAATGCAATCTCATACCGGTAGCTTCAGTGGTGTCCAAACTTTTTTTCAAAGAGGGCCAGATTTGATGAAGTGAAAATATGCATTGTTTTATTATTATTATTAAAGATTTTCTTGATTTACAAAAATATATGCAATGTCTCTCGTAACATCTTTACAAATCAGTTTTATTTATTGAGACATTGGGAAGAAAGGGGGAAAGAGGTAGATGGGGGAGGGTGGGGTCAGGTGATGATGTTTCCATTTTGCTTAATGTATGTGGGTTTTTTTGTTTTGTCAGCGTTGCTTGTGTAGGTTCTCTGCTGTTTGTTTGTTTGTTTGCGTTCCTTTGGTGGTGAGAGATGTTTGGGTTCGCCTAGATACGGTTGTTCACTTTTTTTAGGATTTTGCCCCAAAGTCTTTGGGAGAAGAAAAGGCTAATGAGTAAACCTGCCACAAATCCGGAAAACATCAAACGTTTAAAACTTCCCTATATAGGGTTGCCTTCAGATGTCTTCTAAAAGTCAGATAATTGTTTATTTCCTTGACATATGACTGTGGGTGTCACTACCAAGAAGGCCCTTTTCCTGGTCCCCTGTAACTTCACTTCTTGCAGTGAGGGAACTGCCAGAAAGTCCTCAGAACTGGACCTGTGTCCAGGCTGAACGATGTGAGTGGAGATACTCCTTCAGGTATACAGGACCAAGGCCGTTTAGGGCTTTAAAGGTCAACATTGACAACGCGGTAATTTGATCCCCCCCCCCCGCAATAGCACTAAACCTCTGGAACATCCTCCTCTGTTCAGTTTGAGAGGTGTCAACTATGGTGCCAATTAAAAATTTAGTTGTTTAGGCATTTCCTATTATTGTTTAGGTTGCACTGCATAGTATTTTGTTTCAGGGTTTTTATTGTGAGATTAACTGTGGCCTATAATAGTAAGCTAACCTATGTCTTACTTAGCACGAATGAAGAAGTGCCCAAGTATTCAAAGCAAAAATGTTGCATACTTTGCTCCTTCCTCAGTCCTGCTACTACTATACTACACAGCATTAAGTCATGGTTTGGCTTAGCATTGCAACTGAATCTGGGCTCATGGTATGTCTTGCTCCAAACAAATCACAAACTGTAGCCATGGTTTGTCCTTGGCTAACTTCTTAAGGTTTGTTTGGAGGAAAAAAGCTTTGGTTTGGAGATCTCACTAAGCCAAACCATGACTTAGCTTTGGGTAGCAATACAGCAGCAAAAACAGAAAAGGAACAAAGCAGTCAAGTTTTGTTTCCTGAGTACCCCTTTGCTTCCTCATTCACACTTAACTATAACAAAATAAAAAAATCCTTCCAGTAGCACCTTAGAGACCAACTAAGTTTGTCATAGGTATGAGCTTTTGTGTGCATGCACACTTCTTCAGATACACTGAAACAGAAGTCACCAGACCCAGTGTATCTGAAGAAGTGTGCCTGCACACGAAAGCTCATACCTATGACAAACTTAGTTGGTCTCTAAGGTGCTACTGGAAGGATTTTTTTATTTTGTTTTGACTGCATCAGACCAACACAGCTACCTACCTGTAACACTTAACTATAGTTTGGTTTAGTGTGCCATGTAAACTAGGCCAGTATGTATTTTAGCTGTGTGACTTTATGCTGTTTGCTTTGTAAACCACTTAGTTATTTTTATATTAAGCAGTCTATAAATTGATTAAATATATAAGGATTAAATAACCAACAACAGAGTTTCCTTTCAAAATCCTAATTTATTTGTAGGCATTGGGATTATTCATTCTGGTCTGCTGACTGTCCTGCTTCAAAATAGAGCAAAGGAATGGAATAAGTGGCATTCTTGTACATTTTAATTATAATCCATAAAATGAATTAATATTCAGTTGAACTAATAAACTCTTTCACTCATTAAATACAAAAATTCAACAGCAGTATTAATCCATTCTTGTTTCCCCTCATCACCAGCTTATAAATCATTCATGGACAAATAATGTACTAATCCACACCAAAAACATTTTTTAATCAAACAGATTCACATAATCAATCTTCTCTTTGACTTGCCAATTAGATTTTGAATCAGTTTAAGAATGAAGAAGGAACTTCACATACACACATCCCACAGTTGCAGTTGCAGCTGTTTCTCTTCCTGTCAAGAGATTGTCATTTCCAAAGCTGTTCCTGGCAAACAGAAAACAAGTAATAGGCAGATTGGATTTATTTTCCGCAAGGAGTGTATATGGTACTATGAACGTTCAACAGAATTACTGCAAGAAAAAAACAACACGTGTGAAAACCATATTTTAAAATCAGAACCTGAATAAGAGATAAACTGCAGGCTGGTCAGTTACATGTGGAATGACACAAAATTGTGCTGCAAAACAAATGGAGGAAGTTACATTTCTCCCTCCCCAATGTGGTTATCTCCTTAGATTTCATAAGATAGCGGGAAGGGAAAATATTTTAAGGGGTAGTTATTTAATATGAAAGCCAATATGAGCCCTGGTGGTAGTGTTTTTTTAAAACACACAAACCTGAGCTTACGTTAAAAAAAAGACGAGCATTGCAGTTTTTGACTGGGGAGGGCGGGGTATAAATAAAAATTTATTTATTTATATTTATAAGATGAGTGGGTAAATGAGTTCCTGATGTTCTGGTGAATCGTTTCGAAGATAAAGAAGATAAAGACCCAACCAGAGAAGAATGGCAGATCAAGTTGATGGATAATGCCGAAATGGCAAAAATGACCAGAAGAATAAAAAATCAGGAAGGCCAAAATTTTAAAAAGAGGAGCATTTTTTTTTGAAATTAATTTGAATCAGGAGACAAACTTGAAAGTGGTTAGGGATGCAAGTAAAGCAGTGATGAGGGGCTTTTTCATCCAACAAAATGCATATCGAAAGAGAAAGAAAAGAGTTGAAAAAGCAACAAATTTTACAAGAAACAAAATTTTAATAAGGAATGGGGAAAGTTTATAATTAATCTTAAAAGCATTGTAAACAGGTAAAACCGTTAGTGGGATTGGAACACTTATAGTTTAATGGTGAATTTTGGACATAAGGAGAGGTGTCAAAGATTTGGATCATAAAAGATGTGAGAGGAAAGGATTAACAATAGGAGTCTAGGACCCACAAAATGGAGGAGGATATTATTTGGAATCTAGTATGTTGGATATGTGATTGTAAGACTTTAATCTGAAAACCAAATAAATTTATATATGTCTAAAAAGAGAGGCGCAATTGGCTCCTCAATCTATTCCGACAGGGCTGCGGGCCGCCTCACGGCAGCGCCTGGTTTTGGCGCCAAACGAGTTGCCTCAGTCCTCCTCGGCGCCAGAGCGCGCGCGCACGACCCGAGAGCGGCCGACGAGACCCGTGAGGGCAAACCGGTCGTCGGGATGGGACTTCGGCTGGTAGGTACAGGTAGAGCCGCACGCCTTTGGGCCCCCTCAAGCTCTGCGGAAACGCGAGGCGGCTTTCGGAGAAGCCGGCATAGTGGGGACGGAGGCGGCCGCCGACTCTCCTCCTCCACCTGGGCTGCTCTTCCTCGGGCCGGCCAGGGAGCGGCGCTGCTTCCCCGCGGGCGAGGCGGCCGAGCAAGGCGCACGCTCTGCCGGAGCCCTCCTTCCCTGAGAGCCTGAGCAGCCGCCGCCGGGACTGAGGCCGCCGCCGCCGCGGTGGGGGGAGGGAAGGCGAGCGAGTCGCCGAGGCAGGGCGCCGGTCGTCGTCGTCTTCGGAGCGAGAGCGGCAGCCCCTTCCCGCACCTCCCTCCACGGCTCCAGCCGCCCCCGGAGGCCGCTCGATGTTGCACCTTCCGGAGCTGCATGAGGTAAAAAAAAAAAAAAGGCGGGCGGGCGAGGCGGCCGCCCCTGGGGTCCGGGTCTCTTGTTGCTGCCGCTGCTGCCGTTTACTCACCGTCTTCCTCACCGGCTCTCCCCGCCGGCGTGGCGGGTTTCGACCAGCCGGGAAGACCATCTGGGCCGGAGCAGGGCATTCACACGAGGCGAGGGGCTGCAGGAGGGGGTCCTGAGGTGGAAGTTGAGAGAAGTGGATGGAGAGTGGCCTGCGCCCTCCCTTGGGGGAAGCGGCGCCGTCCCTGAGGCGGGGAGACCAGGCCCGGGCAGGGAGGGGAAGAGTTTTAAGATTTGGCTGGGCGGGGGGATATGGGGTGGCCGGCTGGGTCTGCGTTGGTTTCGGGGTGCCCCCTCCGCCTGACTCCCTTTCCTCCTCCCCTCCTCCGGTCGGCTTCCCTGTCTCCTGATAGTTTTGAGGCCTAACAGTTTAGGCCTCGCCTCCTGGCTTCGGTGGAAGTGCCTGTCTCGGGATTGGCTCTATTTCTCTCTCCTTTCCGCAGACCCGTTTCTCGCCCGGGCGCGGGAGGCGATCTTTCCATCTTTTCTTTATTTTTTTGTTTTTTAAAAAAGATGTTAACATTTCATTGTGAACCGCGAGGCAGCCAAACTAATCGTGTTGGGCTTCGGAGCAGCCGCCCAATGAAAGGGGGAGGGAAAGGAGTCAGGAGGGAGAGCGCCGGGCTGGGCCTGGCGTGGGTGATCTGGGGAGACCCCGGTCGGGCGGACTTTAAGCCCTGGGCCTCGCCGCTGCGAAACACAGGGGCCTTCTTTTGAATCGAGGTTTAGAAATGGGGGAGGGAAGGGGGGGGGAAAGGTTCGGAAAGTCGCCTCTATTCCGCTGAACTTTTGTTTTCTGACCGATAGGGGCCGGTAGAGGACTGTGAAGAAGGAAACTTTATAACCAGCAGCACTAGGATGGATTTTCCATCCACCCAACCAAAGCCTCCTAACGACGGCAAAATCATCTTCTACCCTCCTGGAGTTAAGGAGATCACAGATAAAATAACGAATGATGAAGTAGTCAAACGTTTGAAGGTAAGATGTTATTCTTTTTAAAATAGGCCTTCATCAGGTTTTCTTCTGCGTTCTTCCCATTGCTCTTTCTCCCACCTATTATCTTATTGGCTTTGAGCAAGCAAAAGGTTTCAGATGTTATTGTCACAGTGATTCATCTTGCTTTGTTGCTTAAGGATTGCACTCTTGTTTTACTCTTGTATCTGCAGCCTTACTTTCATTTTCAAGAGTGTTGTGGGATGCCAGTATAATTTTTTTTGAGATAGGACGCTTATGACCCTTAAAGCTAGTGGAAAATCTCTCTAAAGTTTAAAGGACAGAGAAGACTGTTTATATAACTTTTAAGAACTCTTGTTCTATTTTTTTCAGAAATGTGGCATAGCTCAAGCATTGCTTGGTTGACAGGCTGTTACATAAAATTATTTCTAGTTCTTGCTGATTGTAAAATAGCTGTTTGCACAAAGTCAATATAATCTTTTCAGATGCCGATGGGATATGTTTAGAAATGCTTTATATGTTGTCACATCTAAGGAAGTAATTGCTGAATGTAGATGTTCTTGAATCATATATTGTGGCTCCACAGATCTCTTCACAGCCTTGCCAATGACAGGTACTCTTCCCAAAGTTTCTGATCAGTTGCAGATAATTTTGGAAAGGGGAACAATGAATCTTCCTGCTTATTTTTGTAGAGTCCCCCCCCCCCCTCTGCAAAAGTCTGTGTGCTGTTGGGATGTCACATACTTCACCAAAGCGAGTGGGAAGTGAGGGTGAGATCAGTCATTGAAAGGCTACAGGAAAGATCATTGATGAACTGTTGGAATGTTGGTAAGGTAGCAGGGTCTTGGTTCTTATGTCAACCAGGATGCAATCCAGTGGAGCCTTTAGCTCCAGTGAAGAGGGATGCATGGGCTTGGTTATCAAGGCAACTGGACATGTGAGCATTCTGCTTCCCTAAGAGGAGAAAGAGACAGTGGTTTGGGCAATTGAGTTGTCCTCTGGACCTACAAGCTCTGGGAAACTTTCAGGCATTAGGGTTCTGGGAAGGCAACATGTCAATTTCATTAACACACTGTGAGTAGATTTATTTATTTATTGTATTTTTAATGTGAGTCTATTCATATATTGTAACAGTGAAAGACTGCAATAGCCAGAAGAAACAATGTGTATAGTTATGTCATCATGGTAAAGTCTCCCTTTACACAATTGTCTGATCAGGATTTTGGTAGTAGTTCATGTATATCCAAGTGCTGTTAATAATAATATAGTTAATACTATATTATAGTTAATACTATATTAGAAGGAAATCAATATGTTTCAGCCGGGCACCATCATTTGAAGTTTTGCCTGCATTCTGTTTTGGCCATATTCTGAAAAGTTTTGAGAGAGCTGCCAGTGAGGTAGTTTAATAGTGCTTGTGGCAAACTGAAGAGACAACAATGATATCTTGTCATTAGTTACAGATTACATGGACAGTGAAATGTGTACTGTAGTTTGTATGTTTCAGTTTGGTTTTAATTAATCCCAAATAAGTATATTTCAAAAAAGAAACCATGGGTTTGTCCTGACTGCCTTTTAAACAATTAAATTAACTTGTAACAGAATAGTCTGCAAAGCTGGAACAAATACAGATGCTTAAAATGACAGTTGGTCTTGCATTCATATTGTAGCTACTGTTTATCAGTATCTTCTGTTAATGTTGTAGTTGGACACTTTAGGTAGCATTACTGTGCTTGCCTGTCTCTAGAAAGTGGCCCTGACGTTTAGCTCTTGTATCATCTTGCTGCTAATGCTGCTCCTCTTCCACTCTTCAACAGTTTACAGTATCTTTGGCATGTTGTCTGGTTTCCATTCTAATTTTGGGCAAGTGAGGGAGTTTTCTAGTGAAGTTAAAGTGTTTCTATGTCTTTCCTGCAAATGTATGCTGTGTTGGCTCCTTCCATAATTTTTATCTCTTGATAAAATTCTTAGTTCTCTACTTAGCAACCTGCTAAGATGTGTTTGTTTTTATAAATTTCCTTTTGCTGAGCCTGTGGTCCTAATATAACTGTGGCCTGACTTACCATGTTCCCTTTCCCAAGGACAATGAAATTTTGATCCCTATATGTCCAGGTGCAGCCAATAATTCTGAAGTGTAATTTAGACTGGAAATGGGCCATAGCAAGACTTGGCTGACTTGCTTTCTCTCTGTTCTGCCCTTCCTTTGCACATAAGAGGAGAGTGGAAGCTGCAGGTGGAGAGCCAATATGTTGTGGTGGTTAATGTGTCATATTTGGGCTAGGTTCAAATTCACACTCAGTGACCTTGGGTCAGCCAATCTCACTCTAACTTAATTCACAATAAAAAATTCCTTCCAGTAGCACCTTAGAGACCAACTAAGTTTGTCATTGTCATGAGCTTTCGTGTGCATGCACACTTCTTCAGATACCACAATGTTGTTATGCGGATAAAATATTGAGGAGCCATGTACACTTTGATCTCCTTGAAGAAAAGTTGGTTTATTAAATGTAACAATAAATAAACATAGCTCAGTTGGTATAGCATGAGACTCTTAATATCAGAGTCGGGGGTTCAATCCCCATGTTGGGCAAAAGATTCCTGCAGTTGTCACTTCCAACTATAAAATTCTTTGATTCAGTTTAGTAATTTCACAGTTTCCCTTTGCAGTTTATTGAAAGAGAATGATAATAGATTCAGGTAGGTAGCCGTGTTGGTCTGACGCAGTCGAAATAAATAAAAAATTGTCCAGTAGCACCTTAGAGACAACTAAGTTTGTTCTGGTATAAGCTTTCGTGTGCATGCACACTTCTTTAGATACTTCAGATTCTTCAGGTATCTGAAGAAGTGTGCATGCACGCAAAAGCTTATACCCAGAACAAACTTAGTAGGTCTCTAAGGTGCTACTAAGAATGGTAATGTTCGTGTTGGTGGCGAAGTAGCCTGAGGGATTGAGACAATCTTCCACTGCTTTCTGAATGTTGACAGTTCTGATATCAGATTTCTGTCCTTTTATTCATCTATGTAAGTGACTGTCCACTTTTTCTTATGTAAAAAACAGGCAGTCATTGCATTTTGGAAGATGAGTGGGTGAATGAGTTCCTGATGTTCTCGCTGGTTTTTTTTGGATTTTATGTTGCTAGAATTAATATGAGAATAGAGCTTGCATCTGGTGGTCCTTGTGTTTGTATTTCTGTTATGTTACCTGTTGTAAGTAGTTTTAAAAAGGAGACGTCTTGTAAGCAAGGACAGTGGCATGTTCTTGGTGGAAGTCAGAAACATGCAGATACATGTAAACACCAGTGAGTTTATTTCATAAGATGGTTCTTACATGTTCAGTGTAGCTGCACAGTAGCGTCCTAGAAGCAAGCATTCTGCAGGCACTGGCCCAGGGTCAGGCTGTTGATGACTGAAAACTGTTGAAATCCAGAGGGAATTTTTCAAGGTCATCCTGCCTTTAGGTCCAGATGATGATGTCCTATTCATGCTTCAGGTAAAGGATGCGCCTGGGCACATGAACTGGGTATCTGAAGAAGTGTGCATGCACACGAAAGCTCATACCAATGACAAATATAGTTGGTCTCTAAGGTGCTGCTGGAAGGAATTTTTTATTTTATTTCGACTACTCCAGACCAACACGGCTACCTACCTGTAACTTGAGCAAAAATAGTTTGTCAGCCATAAAAATGTTGGCATACTTTTGACCAACACTGGTTAATGGCATTAGCATTGCCAGTGGCATGAAGATTCAAGTTCTCAACTAATTTTAATTGTTGGTGAGAACCAGTCTTTAAACAAACACCCCAACTTTCTACTTCATGTACAGATAATGAAATTGGGGGTCAGCATTTTCACAAGAAGTATTTGGGATAAGGAGAATCGCAGCACGTGGTGCTTTTGTTTTGGCTTGACTATGGTTTCTCTCCCTGTCCCCAACTACCCCACTCCTTTGCCACTCTCTACCTATTTGCAGGATCTTGATAACAAATAAAATGTACAGTATTGGGGATAAGGTTTGTGAAGGTTTGAGGAAGTTGTGAGGGCTGAAACTCTTTTTGATTCCTTATTCCTTAGGATAAGGTAACATGCCTACTACATGTGTGGAACTTTACCTTGTTGTACTATATACCGGTAGTACTCTGAGCTTGCTGAAGCAGAGAGTTTTGTCACACTGTTAGATTACTGCTATTTTGTCACACTGTTAGATTACTGTTCTGTATACTCTTTAAGGAGAGGCATGCCTTCCGCACATAATCAGAGGCACTCTCCTATATTGTTACTTTGCATGTTCCAGACTTTCTGGCTTACCGTGAATTATGTCTGTTAAAGATGAACATGAAAGAATTGTATTACAGGAAAAGGCAGGCATATAAGTTAGGTGGTTAAAAAAGTAAATTATATGGACAGAAATGTCTGATAAAGGATGTCACAAAGAAATGTATATACATTGGTAAGACATGGTAGTGTGGTACAAAGGAAATGTGTATGCACATAAAATGAGCATCGGAACCATATACAGGCAAGTCCCAATTTGTGTGGGGGTTGCATTCTGGGTCAATGTGTGTGACAGCAGTGTGTGTAAGCTCACACTGTTCTGTCCCCTTTTCCTGCCACTTCTGGGTTTGTGACGATGTGTGTGTGCTTTGAACATGCACAAAATGGTCATTGTCTGTATGTGGTAAAGAAACATAACTAGGAGCAATCCATTTTTCACATTTTAGTTGAGAGGGTTCTGGGCTGTAAAACATCTGCATTTTAGTAGTTGCTGATTGCTTTAATTGAGAAAGAATTCTTAACAATACTATCACTTGTTCCAACTGTGAATGGCAAAGTTAAATGCAATTGATTAGCAGTTCATAATCAGCTATTTGGATAATATTTCTAAGGAATTCAGAGCTTAATTTCATGTCCCAGTTGATGGGGCTAATTTACTTTCTGTTGAGCCTGGCTCAATTTTAATGCTGGCTATCTAATTTAATTCCTCAGACCTAAAAATGAAAGTCATGTGATTCATTATTATGCCAATAGTGCCATGTGGTAATGGTAAACATTTGTTGCTTATGGACACTCGATTCTCAGCACTTACTGCATTCTACTGTAACCACAGTTGTTTTTTCATAAGACTTATAGAAATTAAAGTACTGTATGTTGTTTTTTCGTAGATGATTGAATAATTTACCACTAAACAGTCAATTAATAGACTGCTTAACTCACTAAACACTTCCTGCAGGTCTTCTAAACGTGTTTGTTATGCGGGAGATTCCTTTAGGGCCTAGTGTCCTACTGTGTTTCCCCTTTTTTAAGACACCGTCTTATAACTTTTTTTCCTCAAAAAAAACACAAGGTGTCTTATTTTCAGGGGATGTCTTAATTTTTTATTACAATTTTTATTATGGACCCACACTGGGGAGCAACTTCTTTTAAAAAGAGACAAGGAAAAAAGAGCAAAGGCAGCGGTGAGGGAGGCACTTTGTGCATGCTCAGAGACCACCCCATCCCCAGCTATAAACCCACCCCGGCTTTCCAAGACGCCTTTTCCCCGGCACTGGACTGGCGGGGGGGATGTGAAGGGGGTGTCTCTCTGTGCATGCTCAGAGGCAGCCTCGTCCCAGGCGCCGCTATGGGAGGGGAGGGCACTCACCTAACCATGACCCAGATCCCGGCCATGACGAGGCGCCGTGCGCCGGCAACGGACTGAGCCGGATCCCCTGGCGCAGGCCAGCGTTGAGCTCACTACCGGCCCCGCCGAGTGCAGCAACGGGCCCATCGCTCAGCCCGCGTGCCTGCCTCCCGCTTCCCTGCCCACAACATTCCGACGGCGGGCCATGCAGCCCACGCCGCTCCAGCGGGGCGGAAGGGGCCAGCAGCGCTTCCGCCGCTGTCTGCGCCCCGCCGCCGCGGAAGAACCCGCGGGCCTCCCGCCGCCGCCGCTCTGCCTTGGGCCATGCGGCCCACAACGTTCCGGCGGCGCGGAAGGGGCCAGCAGGGCTCCCGCCGCCGCCCGTCACCCTGGCAGGGCCAGCGGGGCTCCTGCCGCCGCTCTGACTTGGGCCATGCGGCCCACAACGTTCCGGCGGCGCGGAAGGGGCCAGCAGGGCTCCCGCCGCCGCCCGTCACCCTGGCAGGGCCAGCGGGGCTCCCGCCGCTGCTCTGCCTTGGGCCATGCGCTCTGCCTCGCCGCTCTGGCTGGGCACTCCGCCCGGTGCTGCTGGACGTTCCGAGCGCTCGGCGCTGCGGAGCGCTCCACTCTGCAGCCGCCTGTTCCGGCGGTGGGGCGGCAGGCCTCCTCGGCTGGGCCAGGAAGAGGCCAGGCCGCTGGCTGGGCGGTCCGCCCGGCACTGCTGGGCGCTCTGAACGCTCGGCGCTGCGGAGCGCTCCACTCTGCAGCCGCCTGTTCCGGCAGGTGGCTTGCCACTGCAGCAGCTGGTTCCAGGCCCCGCTGGCTGGCTGGGGCGCTCGGCGGTCTCGCTGTACACGGTATGAGAGGTATGTCTTATTTTGGGGGGGTGTCTTAGATATAGCAACTCCTAAAAAATGCTGCCATGGCTTACTTTATGGCTACGTATTAAAAAGGGGGAAACACGGTAGTTACAGGAGAATTCAGCCTTTCACCAAAGGTACTCACAAATGCACAAGCGTTTTAAATGCAGCAATGTCCAAACAAACCAGGTTCAGGCACTGAGAATCAGCCTAGGTCCAACAGCCCAAGGTCAATATTTCAGGAAGCTCTTCTAGGCTGCAATGCAGGGAGATTAGAATCAAGAACAAGGAGGCAGAGGTCCAGTCTCATGGTACCAGCCCAGAGAGCACCTCAGAAGAATCCTCAGCATTGGATTCAGGGGACTCAGCTTGCTCTTCAAGATCCTTGATTTTTAAGGGGTCTGGTTCATTCACTGGGAACTCTGTGCCTTGGTACAACGTCAGGGCTAGGTATACCAGTGTTCCAGTCTCAAACTTTTTGCATGTGCTCTCTGATAAAAGTGTAGATAACTATCTGTAACTGCTCTCTGGTTTGTTTTCCCTCCGTCCCGTCTGTAATAATTTAAAGGCAAGACTTGGGAGAATGAATGTGGACCATGCATACAGTCACTATATCACTGTTTAATATTCCAGTGTTGGAGATTGATGTGCAGAGCAATGTGAGCTACGAAGCAGGCTCCTAGCTAGTCCCATGTTAGGAGAAGTGAAGTGTAAACAAGTAGTACAGTGTGGGTGCCCGTCTTCTTACTTGGAAGTTGTGTTCATTGCACGAGTCAGCCGCCTGATTTTAACTGGGACAGAACACTAGAATGGGAGTAAAAACATCTTGATTATATTTGTGTGTATGTGTTCTGAATATATTCTTGATTGTGAGCATCATTATGTCATTGGTCCTGAAGGAAATGCTTTTAGACTAATTCATTTGAGTCTTTGAGGTGTACTGGAAATGAAAGTATTTCATCAGCTATCGCAACATTCCTGTCATATGCACAGCAGTAATTATAATGGCAAACTTGCATGTGCAGCAGCATTACTGTGCTAATCTCCTGGCAACATAAGGAACACATGCAGCAGCCATTTTTTGGAATGAGAACTGCATTAAGTTGTTCAGCTTCTTCTGTGATCTTTTAATTCATTGTCTTTATCATAGTCTGCTTTCTGAAAACACTGAGTGTTATTAAGTGCTAGCTTAGGTGAGTGGCTAACTTAGGTTCATTAATTTGCACAGGTCTTCTCTGAGTAAGACTTAGTTGATTGCATCTCTTTTTTTTAAGGCAGCTTTGAGGTAACTGATAGTAACAGTGTGAACAACAACCTATGTTTTAGCATGATATTACAGATATATCTAGGATGGTATACTTAATACTTAATGTAAATAAGTATATAGGGATTTTTCTATTTTGTCTACCGCGTCTGCCCCTTGATGCTGTTGTTGATGTTATTTTTGTTGTCTGGTCTTTGACCGCAATAAAGATTGATTAATTGACACTTAATATGGATATCGGTTTAAAGTAATCTTCAAATGACATAAGGCTATATCATTTCAGTTGATTAATTTAACAGTCATCTGACAATAGCATGCCAAATAAAAATGCAATGAAATGGACAGTAAGGGCAATAATAAAGGGATGTACTAAATTCAAAACAGGAGCTTCAACAGTTACATGTGCCAGTTATTTGTATACAAAGAGTTTCCCCCTAAACATGAGAACTTAACAAAAATGGATAAATAATCTCTTATCTAGCTGAAATATGTAATTTGGGTATTAAATATAGCATGCACCATATTTAACAAAATATAACTTCATTAGAGAAGTGTTCAAGGAAATCCAGACCTTTAATGATAAATTTGGCACTAAGCCAATAAGCCATCCATGCCGTAGGTCAAAACCTGACCCACATTCTTGATCTGTTGGGCTTTTGGCACAAGTTGATGCAGCTGCTGGTTTCAACAGCTGGAACAATGAAGTAAGCAAAAATAAAAATGTTATTTTCCTGATGCAATGATTGAGTCTTCATTCCAGCTATTGAAGTTTTTTTATGTTGGTAAGATCCAGTGGACAGTAGAAAAAAATAATAGTATTTTCTTTTAAACCATGTGACAGGACCCTTCATATACCCAAAGTTAAAGTAGTATACCAGATTTTTTTTTATGAAGTTAAGTGTTTTGTACCGGCTTCTAATCTATTTTCCTACATTGATGTTGTGTTGCATTAGGAAAGAGCTAAGCAAAATAGTAAAAGTAAAAGGTAAAGGACCCCTGACAGTTAAGTCCAGTTGCGAACGGCACTGCGGTTACAGCGCTCATCTTGCTTTACTGGCTGAGGGAGCCGACGTTTGTCTGCAGACAGTTTTTCCAGGTCATGTGGCCAGCATGACTATGCCGCTTCTGGAAAAACCAAAGCAGCGCACAGAAAAGCCGTTTACCTTCCTGCCAGAGCGATACCTATTTATCTACTTGCACTTTGGCATGCTTTCAAACTGCTAGGTTGGCGGGAGCTGGGACTGAGCAACAGGAGCTCACCCCATTGTAGGGATTTAAACTGCCGACCTTCCGATCAGCAAGCCCTAGGCTCGGTGGGCATAGGCAAACTCGGCCCTCCAGATGTTTTGGGACTACAACTCCCATCATCCCTAGCTGACCGGACCAGTGGTCAGGGATGATGGGAGTTGTAGTCCCAAAACATCTGGAGGGCCGAGTTTGCCTATGCCTGGATTAAACTGAGATGTTAGTCTAGTGAAGCCTAACAATATTCTTATTCTTCATCTCCAATTAAGCTTGACTTAATATTCTAATGCTGCCGTCATATGTACACATACTAAAATTAAAGGAACAGCCGTTCTGAGTTGACATTTGGAAGATAAATGACTTTGCAAAACTGATTTTGAATATCTTGTGTAAAATGCCATCACCTTTTTGTTTGCTAGTTTGTGTACTACATAAAACTCTTTCTATCATAGACTGAGCAACTTCCAGTTGTTCACTTCCACTCCATTTCCCTACCTCAGGATTTTGGTGGAAGCTGTCCCCTGGCATGACAAAAGACAGTAGCAAGGACAAGGTTAGGAAATGCTTCCTGAATAATTTTGGATGCCATGTAATTTTATTTGTGGACCTTTGAACTACAATAGAGCCAAAGGTGTGATAAAAGTGGAATATAATATTGCACTGAATGAATTATTTACATCTGTCTTCACAGCGAGATCCCCTTGCCTTTCACAGGAAGAGAGTTTGAGGAACTAAGACAATTACCGGTAGTCATGACAAGACAAAATCCTAGGCCTTATTGACTGAATAAAAACTGACAAATAACAGGGTCCAGATTACATCCATCTTAGAGTTTTTAAAGATTTCAAAAGTGAAATGGCTGATCTTTTAACAAAAATATGTAACTTGTCCATACCGTAATATCAGCTTCCATACCTGAGGGCTGGAAATGCAGGGCTTTTTTTTCAGGGGGAACTCTCCAGAACTCAGTTCCGGCACCTCTTTAGTGGGTGCCATTGCCATTCTAAGAGAAAGAGAAAGGCATTCATGGTGAGTTCCAGCAATTTGTTCATAAATTGCTTGGAGTTAGAAGTGAGCAGTGAAGTAGCCAGATTTGCTGATGATACCAAATTGTTCAGGGTGCTATTGTTTTTTTTACTGTATCTAGCAATGTTTGTGGCTTATAAATTGCTTTGGATAAATTAGTTCTTAAATTGAAATTGTGTACTTACAGACTTTGGTATGTCCTTTATATGTAGAACCTTTGGTGCTGTCCCTCCTCACAGTTACCCAGGATTTTTTGCTCTACAGGACTCAGGTGCTGCTTATTGTAGTACAGTCATACCTTGGTTTAAGTACACTTCGATTTGAGTACTTTCAGTTTAAGTACTCCGCGGACCCATCTGGAACGGATTAATCCACTTTCCATTACTTTCAATGGGAAAGTTCGCTTCAGGTTACTGTCTGGAACGGATTAATCCACTTTCCATTACTTTCAATGGGAAAGTTCGCTTCAGGTTAAATACAGACTTCCGGAACCAATTGTGTACTTAAACCGAGGTACCACTGTAAATCTCTGCAGTTAAAAGCTGTTGGAACTTAAGGCATGCTTCTTACTAAAGTGGTAAACCAGTACCCCTTCAGACTACAAGTGGGTGCTCTCATGACTGAATGCTTCTGGACACATTTAGGCTTCTTTGTACAGGGAGCTTTGTGTAATGGAAAAGATTTCTAGCTTAGCCTTCTGCATGGCATGCACCATTCAGGGAGGCCACATCTATACTCTGAAGTGAAACTCCTCAGAGTTGAGCTTACCACAAAGCAAGATAAAGTGGCAGAATAGTTGCTGATAGCAAATGGGTAGGCATCCACTTTTCTCTCTTAGTTTTTGGATGTGAAGTGTGTATTCAAAATACTTTTTTCTTATCCTTCATCTTATAGTTTCCCTTGGGATTTGGAGGAAGATATTTTTAGCACTACAGAGTGCCCCATTTAGTCTTACAGTAATGGATCAAGTACAGTGCATGCTAGCACATCACTTGTCTTGTGCCCATGCAAAAATTAGTCACCAAGTATTTTACCTACTTAATTACTGTTTACTGCTAATTTATTTCTATGAATTTCATAATCATTGTATCCTTGATTTATGAAAAAAAATGTAAGAGTAGTCTTACCAAACCATTTATGAGTGCCAACAGCAATTAAACATTCAAATAGAATAGAAAGTCTTCTTAATGGATGTCCTCTTCTGCCTGTATGTGATAGGATGGTATGTTCTCCTTTCCTGAGCATGGCCTATCTGAACACCAGTATGCAGGGTTTGTTTGTTGTTTGTTTGTTTTTAAACAGTACAAAGTTTTATCCATGCAAACTTTAGGCCCATGTGTAACACTGTAACACTGCAACCCTACTGGTGCAACATATTTTTGTGCAACAGAGCTTCCGCTTTCTGTCCCATCCAGCCTCTCGCTTTCCCTCAAAGGCTGCTCCTAAGGGTTTGGGGACCCTCTGAAGAAGATGTAGGGGGTACGTGGGGGGTGGAGAGTAAACAAAAGTTCCATGTGGAACCATGCTGGCACAACATTGGATACAACAGTTAGGTTTTTAAAATTAGATTCATTCATCTAGATTCATTGTTAGCTTACATACTTCCAATATGTGAAAAAATGTATATATTTACATATAGGATTTTCTTTTAATTGATGGTGTGAGGGGCAAGGGGTATCGCGAAGCCCCTCCCCTCCTGAGTTCCAGCCCAGCCCAGAGCACGACTGAGAGCAGGGAGAGCTCCAGCTCCAGTGGGGAAACAGGAAGTGGGATCCAAGGCTCTGGCAGGGTAGAAGAGCCAGCGTCCCAGGTGGGACAGGAAGGAGGAAAGAGGGGGGGCAGACCCATCCCCCCAACTCCGGAACTTCGCAGAAAGCGTCGGGGGAAGAGGATGGGGCTCCCCAAGTTGTTATGCTGGCGCAAGACGCGCCAAAAGCCATTCGGAGGTTCTGATGAAAGCTGAAAAGATGTGTCTCTGTAAATAGCTCTACCTTTAGCACTGTAAATACGCAGCACCAATAAAAAGATAAAATGCAGAGCGGTGGAGAGTCGTTACTCTGAAGTAGTCCCATCCAACCACTGTGACAGCAACCTCCGAATCTTTTTTGGGCTACTTTGGAGTTGCCGGGATGAGCGCGCCAGAAGCGGAGACATGGCGGCAGATCGCGGAGAAAGCCCAGCAGGACCTGCAGGAACTGGCGTTGCAGGCACAGGGGAAATTAAAGGCGGCGAAGCAAGAAACGGAGAAAATTAAAGAGGACAGGCACAACCTTGCTGAACAGGTGAGAGCTCTTCAGGACAAAGAGCAGCAGTTAAGGGCGGTAGCCGTGGACCTCCAAAACAAGTTGGATGCAGAGAGAAACAAGGGAGGAGGGGGAGCCCAACTCCAAGTGCTGCCAGGAAGGAGAGCAGGGACCCTAGTAAGCAAGTTCAATGGAGACCCGAGGGAATATCATGGCTTTGAGACTGAGATCGTGTATGCTCTTGAGCTGCACCATGATGAGTTCCCTGATGATGGGCACAGGGTAGCGTTTATTGTGGAACACCTTACCGGGGCAGCCAGGGAGTGGCTCAGACCGTTAATCGCGACAAAAAATCCTTGCATGAAGAATGTCAAACTATTTTTAGAGGCTTTAAAAACTATGTATGCGTCCGATAGCCATATGGACCAGACCAAAGAGGAACTGCATAATTTAAGACAAAGAACAATGACAGTTCGCGAATATTGGGCGAGATTCACCATGCTGGTGCACAGACTGGGGTGGGAACTGCACTCGCCTCCGATGGAAGCGGCGTTCTACCTGAGGTTGAATGAGGATGTGAAAGATGAGCTCTCGAGAGGTCCAAAGCCCAGTAATATGGATCAGCTGAGCAAAGCGGCTCTGGCGGTGGGGGTGAGACAGGAATCCCGGTGGAACGACAAGCAAGCAACGCGCGCAAAGCGGGCTTGGTTCCCACGGTCGCAGGAGAAGCCACTCCCCCAACAGCCATCTCACGCCATGCCAGGGGCCAGCCAAGACCAGGAACCCATGCAAATTGATAGCGCGCGGGGGGGGGGGCTTTTCAAACCCCAGCGGCGTCAAGACGCAAGGAGGGAAGAGGCGGGAATTGCTTTCTCTGCAACTCCCCTCAGCATCTCGTCAGAGACTGCCCACATCGCAGGGAATGGCAAGGAAAGGCGGGAACGGTTGTGCCCTCCCCCACTGACGCAGCACCACAGCAGGGAAACGAGACAGCCTGGCTGCAGGAGACAAGGGGCAGCAGCCAGGCGCAGTCAGCACACAACAGCCCCAACCCACCCGCCCGCACAGCGAGGAGCAGCGCCAGCCCACCACCCCCCCAGAGCAGGGGTGGTTCTAGAAGTGACGCTAACGCTCCCTAATGGGTATCCCCTGACGGTCCTCGCGTTAATCGATTCGGGGGCGTCGGCCAACTTCTTTTCGAGAAACTTTGCAGAAGCGCACCAGATCCAACTTCTGCAGCTGGATTTTCCCCTGCACGTCTCCACCATTGACGGCAGGGAGTTGCTGGGAGGGGCCATCACCCACCAGACCCCCCCCCATGAGAATGACGGTGGGGCGACACTCAGAGACACTGGCCTTCAACGTCACCACCATCTCAGACCCCCCCCCCATCGTCATGGGCATGAGCTGGCTGGCGCGCCAGGACCCCTCCATCAGTTGGCACCAGAGATGCATCACGTTTGGCTCAGACTATTGTCTGGAGCATTGCATGCAACACCACCCAGGGGAGGGGCCTCCAATAGCCACGGTGGCCACCATGCACGTCAAGGGGGGTGAGACGATACCCAAGCAGTACTGGGACCTGCAGGAGGTCTTCAGTGAAGCGGAATCCGACCACCTGCCCCCGCACAGATCATTTGACTGCCAGATCAACCTGGTGCCGGGGGCCACGCTACCCCCAGCCAAGCTGTACTCCATGTCAGATCAGGAGCTGGAGGATCTGCGTGCGTTTATAGACAAGAACCTCAAGAGGGGGTTCATCAGAGAAAGCAAGGCAGCAGGGGGCAGCCCGGTCTTCTGGGTGGACAAGAAAGACACGCAACAGCGCCGTCTGGTGGTGGATTTCAGGCGCCTGAACAACATGACAGAACCGGTGGCTTTCCCGATGCCCAGAGTGGACGATCTGCTGACAGCGGCACGCAGGGGCAAGATCTTCACCAAGCTCGACCTGAGGGGGGCGTACAACTTGATCAGGATCCGGGAAGGCGATGAGTGGAAGACCACGATGTTCACGCCTCTGGGCTCTTTTGAATATCTGGTGATGCCCTTCGGTTTGCAAGGGGGCTCAGCATGCTTCCAGGCCTTCATGCACCACGTCCTGGGGTCCCTTCTCTTCAAGAAATGCCTGGTCTTCTTGGATGACATCCTTATTTACTCCAATGACCCAGAGCAGCATGTGAAGGATGTCAGAGAGGTGTTGCAGCGCCTGAAGGAGCACCACCTGTATGTGAAGCTGGAGAAGTGTAAGTTTCACACCAAAGAGGTGGACTTCCTGGGCTACAAACTGTCAGACAAGGGGCTGGCGATGGACAAGGACAAGGTGCAGGCCATCCTGGACTGGCACAGCCCCAGGACGCGCAAGGATGCCCAACGCCTACTAGGCTTCGCCAACTTCTACAGGAAGTTCATCAAGAACTTCTCTCGCGTTACGGCTCCCATCACGGACTGCCTGAGAGGCAAGCAGAAGTTCAGGTGGACACAGGAAGCGCAAGCAGCGTTCGAAAGCCTCAAGAGGGTGTTCGCTTCCGACCAGAACCTGTTCCACGTGGTGCAGGATGCGCCCCTACGCGTTGAGACCGATGCTTCAGACAGGGCTTTTTGAGTGATCCTGTTGCAACTGGATGCCAACAGAGAGTGGAGACCCTGTGCCTTTTTCTCCAGAAAGCTGACACAGCCAGAACGCAACTACACGGTGTTTGATAAGGAACTTCTCGCGATCCATTCTGCGTTTAAACACTGGAGACATTTCTTGGTGGGCGCCAAGCACCCCATTCAGGTGTGCACGGACCACAAGAACCTGGAGTTCTGGAGAACGGCCAGGGTGCTCAACCAGCGGCAGATACGATGGGCAGAGTTCTTCTCGCACTTCAACTTCTCCATCCACTACATACCGGGGGAGCAGAACGTCAGGGCGGATGCCCTCTCCCGCAAGCCAGAGTACATGGAGGAGGAGTTGCCACCAGCACCCCGACACATTTTCCCCCCATCAGCATGGTCCTGCGGAGCAGCAGTGGTGAGCGAGGCAGAACTCACAGCACTGACGGCAGCAGATGAGTTTGCCACCCGCATCTTCAGAGAGCTGCGAGGGGGGAGGGAGCAGGCAAAAGACTTTGAGGAAAGGAGGGGGTTGCTTTTTTACAGGGGAGCCCTGTACCTGCCCACCAACCAGCTCAGAGGTAAGGTCCTCAAGCAGATGCACGACAACCCAACGGCGGGTCATTTCGGAAGGGACAAAACCACTCACCTAGTCATGAGACACTTCTGGTGGTCAGGAGTGCGGGAAGATGTTCGAGACTATGTACGGGGCTGTGACACCTGCCAGCGGGCAAAGGTAGTCAGAGCAGCACCAGCAGGGTTGCTGGAGCCATTAGCCACCCCGCACAGGCCGTGGGAAGTAGTGTCCATGGACTTCATCACAGACCTGCCGTCGTCCAGGGGCAAGACCGCAGTGTTGGTGGTGGTGGACCTTATGTCCAAAATGTGCCATTTTATACCGTGTGCCAGGGCGGTCTCTGCAGAAGAGACAGCCAAACTGTTCGTTGACCACGTATTCAGACTGCATGGATTACCTTTAAGAGTTATTTCGGATAGAGGCCGCCAATTTGTTTCCAGGTTCTGGAGGCGGCTCATGAGCCTCCTGCAGGTGGAGGTCAGCTTGTCGACGGCTCGGCACCCGCAGACCAATGGACAGGCGGAGCGGGTCAACGCCATTCTGCAGCAGTACCTGAGATGCTACGTCAGCCAGAGGCAAACGGACTGGGTGGATCGTCTGCCACTGGCAGAATTTGCCTACAACAATGCGGTGCACGTCTCCACAGGGGTGTCGCCCTTTAAGGCCAACTACGGGCGCGACCTCAGATCTTTCCCGGAGAGGGAGGGGGAGGAGGAGGAGGAGGGCCCGCAGGCAGAGGATTGGGCAGAGGAGCTGGAGACGGTGCACCAGCAGCTCAGAGAACACTTGGAGAGGGCCAAGGAAGCGTACAAGAAGGGGGCAGATCGCCACAGGCGACCGGGGGAGGTCATCAGGGTGGGGGAAAGGTTTGGCTGTCCTCGGAGGGCCTTCCCACCAGAGGGAGGTGCAAGAATCTGGCACCCAGAAGGTTGGGCCCCTTCACGGTCACGCAGCAGGTAAACCCGGTGGCATACAGGCTGGCACTGCCAGAGGACATGAGGGTGCACCCAGTGTTTCATAGATCGCTGCTGTCTCCGTACAGGGAAAGTAGCAGATTCCGAGACGGCGCACAGACCCCCCGAGGGAGGGGGGGAGAGAGGAGGCAGGGAGCCACTCAATGAAGCAACGGCCATCCTTGATTCACGAAGGGGGGTGGGGGGCCTGGAGTACCTTATGGCATGGGAGGACGCCCCGCCATCCCAAAATGAATGGGTCCCAGCCACCCAGATACAGGAGGAATTCTTAGTGGAAGAATTTCACGCCCTCTTCCCATACAGGCCCAAGCCCTGGCACATGGACAGGGAGGGGGAGGAGGAGGACGCACAGGAGGGGGAAAGCAGTTCACCATGGAGATGGGAAGCAGAGTTTGAGGACACGGAGGAGGAGATATGGGTATCTCCGAGGTCCACTCAGTCAGGAGAAGAGGTGGACTGGCAGCAGATTTTCACCCCCACCAGCTCTGAGGCCACATATTTTTTGGGCTTTCCCTCTTCCCAGGAGGGAGGAGGGGGACAACGGGATTGGGGGGAGGTGTTCACACCAACCGGCTCGGACAGCACGGAGTTCTTAGGCTTTCAGTCACCACCAACACCCGTGCAACCGCCCAGGAGGGAGGAAGGGGGGCCTGGGGGGGATGGATGTGAGGGGCAAGGGGTATCGCGAAGCCCCTCCCCTCCTGAGTTCCAGCCCAGCCCAGAGCACGACTGAGAGCAGGGAGAGCTCCAGCTCCAGTGGGGAAACAGGAAGTGGGATCCAAGGCTCTGGCAGGGTAGAAGAGCCAGCGTCCCAGGTGGGACAGGAAGGAGGAAAGGGGGGGCAGACCCATCCCCCCAACTCCGGAACTTCGCAGAAAGCGTCGGGGGAAGAGGATGGGGCTCCCCAAGTTGTTATGCTGGCGCAAGACGCGTCAAAAGCCATTCGGAGGTTCTGATGAAAGCTGAAAAGATGTGTCTCTGTAAATAGCTCTACCTTTAGCACTGTAAATACGCAGCACCAATAAAAAGATAAAATGCAGAGCGGTGGAGAGTCGTTACTCTGAAGTAGTCCCATCCGACCACTGTGACAGATGGCTTAAATTAATTTGAGGAGCTTTGCGGGTTTCATTACCAAGAATCTCCCTTGAATTGGAAATTTGCACAAGCCCCAGAACTATATCTGTTTTGGTTTTGTTCTGAGTAATGAGAGCAGTGCTATTTCAAAATAATATCAGAAGGCAATGTTGCTTGAAATAGGTTGTTCTCCCTAAATAGTTGATGTACAGTGTATTTTCTTCTCCCAGAGCACTAGACTTCTCACGGACCATAATTTAAATTAAATACTACTATTTGCTATATTTAATGCAAATATATACGGTACCTTTACTCAGGTATAGGAATATACTTGCTGAGAAAGGGTGATCTCGTTTTCATTGTTAGAAACTCAAATACATAATTTAGGTGCCAATGGCTCTTTACAGTCACCAAATGGCTCTTTACAGTCACCAAAAGGGAATGTCTAGTTGCCATTTTGGGGCAAGACAGCTCAAAAGTCTTATTTTTCAAATGATAGACCAACGTGATTGATTCTGGCTAGTTCAGATGACAACCTTGAGCTAAGTTCAGAGGTTTGAGAACTTGAAAAGTCACTTGATCCAGGGACAATCCACATATATCTTGGCCTATTCCTACCTCTTTTTCTTGATGGTGACTGCTCCTGCTCAGGCTGCACAGAAAAAGCATTTTCGTTCCAGAAATTCATTCAGATTGTGCAGATAAAATATAACTGATAGAATTCTACAGGAAGGGGTATTGACATGTGAAAACAGTCCAGATACAATGACCCCAGACATGCACCTCCAGATGGTGGAGATGTCAGGTGCCATCCTGGAGCCCAGGCATCATCATTTGGTCACAAGATGTTTAAAGCCAGGTGCAAATGTGCCTGGCTAATTTCAAACACTGCTCATTATGAATATGACTAGACAGAAGAGGCATTAAATTACAAAGGAGAAAGGTTGTGAGCTGTCAACTGTCATTACTATTCAATTTTCCCACCACTGAGTTGCAGGGAAATCACAAGGGATCTCTGCCCAGTGGCTAGTCAACATAAAGTCTGGTGACGGAGATGTCCCTTGTGGGGAAATATGTACTGTAGTTACCAGGAAGTGCAAAGTTAAACTAAATCAAATTGCCAGTAGATTGTATCAAAGTTTCATTTTGCCACAATGTTTAGTGATTCTATCTGCCCTCTCCTCCCCCCCCCCCCCGGTAAAAACTGAAATGGGACCTTAATCTCATTTCCAGGGGAAGAGGTTTTTTGGAGGGTGCCCACTGTAGCCCTTCTGAAGTTTAAAGGTAAAGGTAAAGGACCAGTCCAGTCGTGAACGACTCTGGGGTTGCTCATCTTGCTTTACTGGCTGAGGGAGGCGATGTTTGTCCGCAGACAGTTTTTCCGAGTCATGTGGCCAGCATGACTAAGCCGCTTCTGGCAAAACCAGAGCAGCGCACAGAAAAGCCGTTTACCTTCCTGCCGGAGCGCTACCTATTTATCTACTTGCACTTTGGCGTGCTTTCAAACTGCTAGGTTGGCAGGAGCTGGGACCGAGCAACAGGAGCTCACCCCGTTGTGGGGATTTGAACCGCCACCCTTCTGATCAGCAAGCCCTAGGCTCAGTGGTTTAGATCACAGCGCCACCCGTGTCCTTCTGAAGTTAGTAATGTTCAAAAAAAGGCACGGGGTGTGTGCCTGGCATGGGTTGGGAATCTGAGAAGCCAACAGTAACTCACTGAGAATCAGTGCAGATTTGAAAAAGTTTTGAAAAGTTCGGTCCGTCATTTTGATTCAAAATGGGGTCCAGTGGTATCCAAGCATACAAAATCCCAGGGTGGATATTTAAATCGGATTTTTTTAAAATAAAATGCTTTTTGAGGAAAATATATTACCATCTAAAGATTATTCCATCATGAAATAAAGATTAGTTTTTTAATTATGTAGAATAAGGCTGTATATGTTTTATTTTTTGGTAAATAAATTCCATTAATCCATTCACAATGTCATGCTCTTCCAGAGGTTTTTGTAAGATTATTGGGTAGTTTCTCTGTCTACAAGATATTATCACAGATGCTTGGTTTACTTTTGCAGTTCTCAAAACTGAAATTGACTCAGCAGAGATCACATGCCTTCACAGCAAAAATGTTATAACATGAACAGAGTTGAGAAAAAGACCTTAATCCTATTTTTCTACAAACCTATGAATACAGAATCAACCCCTTCAGTGCTAAGTTTCAAGAAGTTCAGTGAATAGAATAGAAACAATATTTTTCTGATTGTTTGGAGTGGATCTGCACAAGAAGAAAGTGAAACGAATAAGTGAAACTTTCTGAGCACAATACTGCACAGCCACAGACAGACAATCTTTGGATCTTTTTGTGTGTATGACCTGAGGTTTATCACATTCTTTCCTTGGAGGAAAAAACCTATAATGGCAGCAGGCCCAGAGACCCAGTTTGGCAATATTTTAATGAAGTTCCTTTACCTATCGGTAAGGCAGGCATGCGTGCAAAAAGCAAACACTGCAACAAAGAACTGCAAGGTCTGGTGGCCCGAATGAGGCAACGAATGAGAAGTGCTGTGATGAATATGACTGTAAGGGGGCGGAGTTACCGAGAACAGCCCCCCATCATAAAGTCCAGCTCCCCAACCAGTCAGAGCTCCAGCAGCGGGTCCAGTGAAGGGCAGGAGGAAGTGAGCAAGTCGGTATAGGGCTCCAGCAGCATCCAAGAGCCGTGATTGTAGTCTAGAGCTCCTATACAGGAAATGGCCAGCGACGGAGCATCGGACAGGCGCCCCTATTCCCCAACGCCTGATTTGAGGAGTGCCAGCTCCCGTAGGAGCAAGGGGCGGCGCTTTGGGGTCCCCAAACTACTTTGCTGGGCGCATAGCCAGAAAGCGCCATTGCGAGGGTCTGATGAAGACTGAACAGTCATGTTTCCTCTATCTCTTGCACTGTGAATAAGTATGCACCAATAAAAGCTGGAAAGACACGACGGTGTGGAGCGTCGTTACTCGAGGGTAGCCACCAGCATCCCTGACAATGACCAAAGAAACACATTTGAATAGGCAGGATCTTCAGGGTGGTAAACATTTTTATTGAATCATATTTCTAAAGACTGCCTTGAACTGTCATGTTTGAGCAAAATTATATTTTTTATTATTACTGCATGTTACTGTCATTTGGTACAGTTATGAAGAAAAGCAAATATTCCTTTTGGGGCAGTGCTGTGTACAATAAGCAGAAAATGTATAAACAATAAAATAACAGCATTGACTTTTTTGTTTAGGGGAATTCATGGATTCTGGAAACTATCCACCTTCAAGAAGATCACCATCCTCCTGTTCTACAGTTTCAGAGTTATCCATCCAGGATAGTGCTTCATTAGCAGCAGCAGCATCATCATCAAACACCCACAGTCACATATCACTATCACCAAAAAGAAAGAAAAAACCCTTCCCTCCTGGAACCACCATAGATACGTTTGTGATAAAAACTAGCAGATTAGAGAAAGAGTTAATTGATGAAAAAAAATGCACAGTTTATGCAACGAACTCTTCTTTCCGTCTGACTGAGAACCCACATTTCATTAATATGGTTCAGTCACTGAGACAGGATACAGTCTACCCAGCAGAGCAGATGTTGCAGGAAAACTGCTGGATAAAGTGTATGACAGAGAAATGGAGCAATGTGCAACAGCTCTAGAGGGTAGAATTGTTAACCTAAGTATTGATGGGTGGAGTAATGTCCACAATGATTCTGTTGTATGTGCTTGTATAACAACAGAAGAAGGGAAAGTCTTCCTTGCACAAACAATTGATACATCAGGAAATGCACACACAGCAGAATACTTACAAGAAGTGGCAGTAAAAGGTATAATAACGTGAACAAAAATTCAAATGTCTAGTACGCAGTTTGGTCACAGACAATCCTGCAAATGTATCCCAGATGAGAAGAAATTTAGAAGAGCAGGAAGGGAATAAGCTAATAACATATGGTTGCAGTGCTCATTTACTGCACCTCTTAACCAAAGACTTAAGTGTTCCAGAAATAAAGACTACAGTAATGTTGTTGAAATTGCTAAATATTTCCGTAACAATCATTTTGCTGCAGCAGCTCTGAAAAGGATGGGTGGAACCAAGCTAACTCTCCCACAAGATGTTAGATGGAACTCTGTGGTGGACTGTTTTGAGCAGTATATCAAGAACTGACCTATTCTGATGACAGTTTGTGAACAAAATCGAGATAAAATAGATGGCATTGTCACGGCCAAAATCCTCAACATTGGGCTTAAGAGAAATGTTGAACTGAGCATCCTGAAACCCATCTCTGAAGCTTTAAACAAAATACAGAAAAATAGCTGTTTTATTGCTGATGCTGTTGAGGTTTAGAAGGAAATGAGTGAACACTTAAAAACAGAACTACACACGGACAGAATTAAATTACAACAAGCATTAAAAAAACGAATGGGACAAGTACTGTCTCCAGCTCATTTTTTGGCAAATATTGTCAATATCCAGTACCAGGGTCAAAACTTAAGTGCTGAGGAAGAGGAGTTAGCTATGACATGGGTATCCAGCAATCATCCATCTGTAATGTCAACTATAATAAACTTCAAAGCTAAGGGGGAACCATTCAGGAAATATATGTTTGCTGAAGATATTTTAAAGAAAGTCACACCAGTGAACTAAGCACTTGGATTTAGAGACTGTTCAAGTAATAATTTCACTTTTAACAGCAGTAGCTTCTTCTGCAGGCGTTGAAAGAATATTCTCTTCCTTTGGACTCATTCATTCTAAATTGAGAAATCGTTTGGGACCCGATAAAGCAGGAAAGCTTGTTTTTCTTTTCCAGATTATCAACAGAAAAGAAGATGAAGATGATGAGTGAGCTACAGAGGACAGTATTTAAGTTTTTCATGTGTAGGCTGGGCTGACAGTCTAAGTTTCTTAAAATATATATATTTTGTTTTTGTTTAGCCAAATTAGTTAACAAACATGGATGTTTGTTTAAGCAAATAACATTTGCTGAAATGTTATTGTTTCAGTTGAATAAATCTATTTAAATTGTTATTATTAAGGTAATGATTATTTTTCTCCTTCCTAAGTACAACAGTAAAGTTGTCCAAATATGAATGATTAACCTATTAAACTGGGGATAAAAAAACTAATATGAAAAGTTGTTATTCTAAAAATCTTCATCTACTTGCATATTAAAGCTATACCAGCAAGAATTAGTAGAAAACTATGATTTAAATCAAGCCTTACTGATTTAAATCATGGTTTTAATCAGTTTGATTTAAATCAAATCCACCCTGCAAAATCCTGCTTCTTAATCTCAGGAGCCATTGTGCCAAATTGGGTTGCCATATCTTGGCTATCCAAATTTGGCGTACTTCTTTCTTTTCAGTTTTTCAACTTCAGAAGTTGAGTGTTGTAGTGAATTGAAGCAAACTGGTTACTTCCGGACTAAACTGTTGATGTGCGCTCCAACTTAATTCTGTATTCAAGAATTAGTACCGTAGTTCTTAGGGGAAATTATGATTGAGACCTACCGGTATGTACAACCTGAATGGTAGCAGATATTTGTAGCACTTGCACACATTACCTGCAAATGTGAACTTGGCATAATATTTGTGAGTGGCACACATGTTGCTTGGGCAGTTTGCCATTTGGCTGTTCATTCCAAGCTAGCAGGTGAATAGCAAATTATGAGGCCCTGTTAGATTGCTTTACACACAATTCTTTGCTCAGTTACACTAATCACTTAAACCTGGATCGTGTATAATAGAGGTGGACCGTGTAGAGAGCAAACATTATTAAAAGGGGGAAATAATTAACAAAGTGTCCTGATATTCAAAACTTAACTGTTTGAGTTTGTCTTTGTAACACATTCTAAGCAGGCATGTGCTTATTGCTTAATGAGTACATGCTGTTTTGTAAAAGAAATATTAACTAATCCTGTTGCATGTTTTGATAACATTACAAATTGTAATCTAGTGATCTACTGGTGCTTAACTATAATGTTTGTACAGTATTCCCAAATTCCTAATATTGCAATATGAGGGAGAAGTTAAAGTGTGGTTTTTTTTGTATGTATTTGGTTGTGTTTTTGTGTAGGTGGGTGTTTTCCCCCACAGAACTTTGATATCCAGGTTTACAGTAAGCAAAATGTCTTGTCAAATATTTTTAGTAGAAATTAAATAATTACATAGTTCAGCAATGGGTATCTACTTTATTGAATTCAAGTTACAAAAAGTAATTGTGACCTTGTTTTGCAGTTGTTGTAATTTTTCTGATAGGACTCTTCCTAGGCATTTAGAAGATGAATCAGAATTAAAGGATCATTGACCCATTAACATTTCTTTTCCTCTAGAAAACAGAGCAATAACTTGAAAGTTATTACAAACTCCATGAATTAGTATTTACAAGTAGGGCTCTGCAACAAAATATTGTAGTGTGAAGAGTTGATGTTCGAGGTCCCAGCCACATCATTCTATCCCCCCTCCCCCCTCCCACAACAATCAGCCAACATTTCATGCTTACTAAGCATACTCGGTCCTCCTAATCAGGCAGTTTTGGGATATGTTTGCTTGTTTGAGTGTTTGTAAGATTGAGATGGACACACTCTTGTTCAGGACCAGCTCTAGTAAATTCTTTATTTTCTCAGTTGATATCTGTAGATAGCTCTCTTCCATCTCTGAGAACATTTCAAAGTAGCATCTCTGTGTGAATCAGAAAGTGAACTATCAAGACAATGAGATGGTTCTGTCTACCCTTTGTCTATGATTTTCTGTCTTGTTCCAGCCATGCATTCTATTCCCTCCCGTCCAGTTGTCAATTTCCTCCCTCAGTTACTATTGGGCTATTTTTGGGGTCTCCATGTGGGTTTTCATGTAAGTTTTTTGTACTGCACATTTTGTGCATAATTCAGGCCTAACCTGTGTAAATAATAAAAATAAATAATAAATAATAATAATAATAGTAAATAATAGTAAATAAATGAAGCTAAATAAATACTGAATTGGTGTATGCTATGTAAACTTGTAATGTCAATATGTTGAATAAATTGTTTATTGCAGTACCGTAGAAGTTGGAGAGAGCAATGCTTAATGAAAATTAGAAGTGTTAATATTTTAACTCCTAGATGGTAGTGAAAACGTTTATGGACATGGACCAGGATTCAGAAGATGAGAAACAACAATATCTCCCGTTAGCCTTGCACCTTGCATCAGAATTCTTCCTCAGGAATCCCAATAAAGATGTCCGTCTCCTTGTAGCATGTTGCTTGGCTGATATCTTTCGAATTTATGCCCCAGAAGCACCATATACTTCCCATGACAAACTCAAGGTAACTACGTTTGTGAATAATCTCAGCCCATTTCAGTTGTATATTCAGGAAATTCATGGGTTGTCTCACTGCATCAAAGACTGAAACATTAGCCTCCTTTGGACGTAATGATAAAAATATGGTTTCTCATTATGAGGTCATACTGCAATAAGTCTCAGGGTGGCATGCTTGCCCCTCTCTGGTACAGTTTCACAAAAGAGTTCAGAAACTTTAACTACTGTTCTGATTCACCCTAAATTGGTTAATCTTAACTATGATTTATAGAAAGAAGCCATTTTGTAACTCATCGTTTGTATTTAGCTTGTTTGTTCAAACCATAGTTAAGTTAAGCCACTGTTTGGGTTCACATATATTGACCACCTGTGGTTAATAAAAAGTGGAAGTGGAAGCCATGAGCATGTCTCTGTTGGAGAAGTGTGAAAGGCTTATTGTGTCTCATTCTTGTTAAAACCATTGTTAGTCTGAACAAGGCCTTTGTGAAACTTCCCCAATAGCAAGTATAATATTTATAATAAAAAGAACTTGAGCTATACAGTTGGCAATGTTAACATATCGGAGTACATCTGTAAAACATTCACTTCCTTTTTGTTTTGCAGGATATATTCTTGTTTATTACAAGACAGTTAAAAGGATTGGAGGATACAAAGAGCCCCCAATTTAACAGATACTTCTACTTACTAGAGGTAACTTTTTACTAGACTTTATTTACACATGTTAATTCTTTGTGGTCAATATACTTGTTACAGAAACCAAACTTCTGGCTCTGATCCTAGATTTATATTAATGACATCCAGATATGTCAACCTGTGAATATATTTGGATATTATTAGAGCAAAAGAGTACATGTTACAATGGATAAATCCATTTCCTGAATTTAGAAATTAGGGTTTTGGCCTTTTAACAGAACTGCTTAGTTTATCATACTGGCAGACTACTTTAAAATTTTAATGCGTATTATCAACATTTGCATATACTGTACATAGTTCAGATCAAAATTGTAATTTAATGCTTTGTTTTTGTTATAGAATTTAGCTTGGGTTAAATCTTACAACATCTGCTTTGAGTTGGAAGATTGCAATGAAATTTTTATCCAGCTTTTTAGGACTCTCTTTTCAGTTATCAAGTAAGTTGGATTACTTTGACCTCTTGTGCAATCCTTGCATGCAACTTAAAAATAAAAAAGATGTTGAAATAATAATATAATTGTGGTTTATGTATTCCAGGATTGTCTAAAGTTTTAGTGATCCGGGAAAGAAATATTACTTGATTAAAATTTATTACAATTTTATATTATAAATCAATATTGGCAACTAAAAAAAAGTACCTTAGGAGTTGCAGTTTTTCTATGTTCTGCTATGGTTATATAGCTGAGAACTGTACCTTGTCACCCATAGCTATATTTATGTTGAGTGTGTGTGTGCGAGCGTGTATATAAACACACATACAAATGCTAGTTTTCAGAGTTCTGCAATGAGACTAATGTGATCATTAATGAGAACTGGAGAGGGCTGTGTTCATTATCTTTCCCATTAAATTCTGTGGGACAAAAGACCCTAGCTCTAAATGGCAAGACAGTTGGAGGAGTGGCAAAATTTACTTTTCCACAGAACTGGGGACAATTTTAGTTCCTCTATTTCAGGACAGTTATAACATGTGGGGCCCTCAGTGCCTTTTTTGGTGGCCCTCAACAACACTTGACTCCACCACCCCCCTCAACAGGCTGCCTTCCCAAAGCCGGAAAAGGAGGTGCTGGGCTTTGAGAAGGAAGTGTGAGGGCTCTGACAGGGTCTTAGAATCCACCCATCTTCTTCCCAAAGTCTAGTTAGCGCATTCCCAGCTTTGGGAAGGAGGTGGGAATGCTCTAGGACCATAAGTCTCATACCTCCTTCTCAAAGCCTGGTGCCTTGCTTAGCCAGCTTTGGGAAGGTAGCAGGAGGGCTGGGGAAGGGGTGTCAAACTCTGGCCTCACTCCCCCTCTCCTCTGCACAACAAGGCAGTGTGTGCGGGTTCTGCGTCAAAGTACTCTTGAGGCCTACTTCTGTCAATCTAGTGGAATGCTACGGTTGGAGGCATTGTTTCATTGGGAGCAAAACCTGACCATCACCCTGGCACTGGGTAGTCTCATTTTGAATTGACTCGGAGTCCACTGGGAGTTTGTGTTTCTATGTGCAAAATAGCACAACACTCCCCCAGGAACTCTTGTAACAGAAACCCCCCTCACTTCATTATAAAAATAAGATTTAGATAATGAATTAATGTTGCCATTAAAGGAGACATGACTGTTAAAGTATACAAAGATGTATTGAGGCAATGTCATTTGATGGAATAAACGGGAATGATTAGTGTGGTGTAACCTCCATCCAAGATACTTCCCAGCATGGGATATTGGTCAGAGAGAGGCCATCATATGGCCGATTGTGACTCAACTTAAGAGGAAAATGTCTGTTACAATGACCTAATTGCTTTTATTAACAGATATATGTCAAAGGATGTGAGATTTAATTGTGTCATTTAGTAACAAGGATCTGTTATTAGTTGGTTATATTAGTACTGCTAAATCAATGTATTCTAATTTTGATGTTATATTTAGCAATAGCCACAACCAGAAAGTACAAATGCACATGCTAGATTTGATGAGTTCTATCATCATGGAAGGAGATGGAGTTACTCAAGAACTATTGGACTCAATTCTTATCAACCTCATCCCTGCCCACAAGGTTTGCAAAGTAAAAAAAAACCAACCAACCCTCTCTCCACTCTTGCTTCAGTAGCATAGCTTTACTTCTGTGTCCATTTCAATGTTTTGTCCAGAGAACTGCAAAAGATGCTTGTTCCCCTCCTCCTTTGTCTTTCCTTGTTCCCTCTGTGCATATACCTTGTTGCTGCTTCCTCAATTCTGGATGTAGAGGTACTCAGTTGATTCATAGGAGAGGTGCTGGGGCTGAGTAATTATAGTGTGCTGATTTGGAGAAACCCAAGGTATGTCTGCCCTCTGCTTTTCTTCCTGTAGGCCAGGCATCCCCAAACTTCAGCCCTCCAGATGTTTTGGACTACAATTCCCATCTTCCCCGACCACTGGTCCTGTTAGCTAGGGATCATGGGAGTTGTAGGCCAAAACATCTGGAGGGCCGCAGTTTGGGAATATATGGGAAGCTAGGTAGAGAAGAAGGCAGTTTTCTCCAGCCTAGTGCCCTCCAGATAGTTTGGACTGCGATTCCCATCACCTTCCTATCATGCCCAATTAAACTGGGATGGTGGGAGATGTAGTTCACAATATCTAGTGGGTGGCTTGGAAATAGCTGTCCTAGGAATTTGCCATGTTTTAACCTTGGGTGTGTACAGTTGGCAACTTGTGAATCAATAAGGTTGCCAGACTAGATAAAAAAATTGCTTCAACTCAAAGATGTGAATTAGAAGATGTGTCATACTGTTCTCTAATTGAAAATTCAGATAATGGATTTAAGACTATTTTGAGTATATAAACAAACAGCGGGGTGGGGGAAGTGAAGGCATAGGTGAATGTGAGGATCACTCCATTCTGGGAGAAAGAATTTGTACCAACAGAAACCCTGTCTTGCTTTATGTGGGATATATATATCTGTTCTCCCTTACACCAGTCATTTATGTATTTTTTGTTTCAGCATCAAGGGAAATAGTAACCTTAATAAGATTAATATTATGAGTTATATGTTCATTATATAGTGCCTTTCACATTGAAAATGTTTTGCTTTAAATATACGTTGCTATATAAAAAGTTATGTATTTTAGCTAATTAGAAGTATGTATAAGACCAGGCACCCCCAAACTTCGGCCCTCCAGATGTTGTAGCCTACGACTCCCATGATCCCTAGCTAACAGGACCAGTGGTTGGGGAAGATGGGAATTGTAGTCCAAAACATCTGGAGGGCCGAAGTTTGGGGATGCCTGTATAAGACTTTGGATAAGAGGGAGTTTTTAGAACCATTGGTTTATTTTCTGCTCAAACTGATCCATTTCTGTAGAAAGAATAGTACATGCTGCTCACTAACAAATTGCTGGATTTTTTCTTCTTAATTCCCCCCCCCCCCGTACTCTAGAACCTTAATAAACAGGCATTTGATCTTTCAAAAGTCCTGTTGAAAAGGACGGTCCAGACCATTGAGCCATGCATTGCCAATGTAAGTAATACATGTATCAACATACAACTGCTATCCTGTTAACTGCTTTGATATATCACTGTTTTGTTTGATTGGATCTATTTAAGCCACCAGAAGAGGAATTTTCCTTTCCCCTTTTCTCTCTGAGAGTTAGGACAGCAGCCACAGTACTCTTCTGTTTCTACCCAGCTATGGAATCGCAGTGGATAATGTGGCTCTGCTACTCTCAGTGCACATGCTCTTCTCCCTCTCCTTGGACTTTTTTCTCTCTCCTGGCAGGAGACAGAGAACTTAACATGGGGCTTTGCCTGGTTGCTTGTAGGCAATTACTACTTTCCACAGGCTGCCTGGCAAGTTCCTGATTAGAAGACACTTAGCAAATAATATTGATGAAGCACAGACAGAAAATGGGTCATGTTCATGTGGGGATAGAATTATGTAAATGTCTCCTGCTGGAACACTGCTTATGCTGATAGTGAATTCTATAAAAGTCTGAGCTTTTAGTTGAAAGCTGGTTTTAAACATTGGAATCTGCAAAGCAGTTGTGCCCTAAAATTAATGCTCTTGAGTAGGATTTGCTGCAGCCTACTCTGGTTCCTTCCTGCAGCTCTGGGCAGGCAATCTCAGTGGCTTTTGTTGTGTCCTTGAACACGCCCCCCTACACTGTAGCCTGCTGTAGTACAATAGGGTGGAAGCTCACCTTGCGATGTGCTTTGGAGGCATGTTTCACTGTTGCAGAGTCCCCTGAAGCTCTGCTTGATGTCAGACATTGGGCTTTGCCTGCCCTTCCTTCAGTTTGTAGGACAAACAAGATTGGTGGCAAGCACAAATACTTACCTACAAAAACCAGCCAAAATTTGTAGATCACTATTCATAAACTTTATTTTAAAAGCACCTTATTAATAATAGCTTTTTCCCCTAGTTTTTTAACCAGGTCCTGGTACTAGGAAAGTCTTCTGTAAGTGACTTGTCAGAGCATATATTTGATCTAATTCAGGAGCTTTTTGCTGTTGATCCTAATTTATTGCTGTCCGTCATGCCACAGCTTGAGTTCAAACTGAAGGTAAGTGAAATTACTTATTTAATATTTACAGATGTGGAGGTCCCCAGCATGAGGCTGTGACAACAGTTTAGGTTCCTAAAAATCAAGCAACTAGATCCACCTGTTAAGTGGTGCTTTGGGCTCATGTTTCTTAAACAGTCGCTTCGCATGCTCTTTGGCAGGGGTGGCCAACTCCCAAGATACTGTGATCTACTCACAGAGTTAAAAACTGGCAGTGATCTACCCCCTTTTTGGGGTTCAGGTCAAAGTTGTTGAGTTTTTTCAGGGAGGAGGTAAAGTGTTGAGCTATTTTTAGGGGAGCCACAGTTGTGCAGCTTCTTTGGGGGGAGCCAATGATCTACCAGTGATCTACCGCAGACGTCCAGTGATCTACCGGTAGATCACGATCTACCTGTTGGACATGCCTGCTCTATGGCTTTAAGATGGCATTGCATAATACAGAGAGAGAGAGAGATCTTCATAGGAGTCTGTGAGCTGAAATACTTGTTGGTATTGCTTTGGTTTTTCAAAAGGCAAGAATCCAATAGTTGAATAACATGACTTTGATTTTTGTATATTTGTTTCATTTTGATAGTATTTAATTCCCATTCTGTTTTTTGTCGTCTTCAATCTGTAGAGCAACGATGGAGAGGAACGTTTAGCTGTTGTTCGCCTTTTAGCTAAGCTATTTGGTTCTAAGGATTCTGACCTTGCAACGCAGAACCGTCCCCTTTGGCAGTGCTTTCTTGGCCGGTGAGAAAACATATAAACGTGTTTTTAATTGTTCTGGTCTCAAAGCAGCTCTCCTCCTACCACTCCTCTCTTTAAAAAAAAAATCTGTAATGATTTTCATATGGTCATGGCTATCTGCTACATATTGTTAGACCTACTTCTGTTTTCAGATAGGACTGGTGTTCACATCTTGAAGTAAAGCTCAGTTTAGATCTTGCCTAATAGTATACAGTGGTACCTCGGTTTACAAACTTAATCCGTTCCATAAGTCCATTCTTAAACTGAAACTGTTCTAAAACCCAGGCGCAGTTTCCCTAATGAGGCCTCCTGCTGCTGGTGCCCTTCCACTGTTCAGATTCCGTTCTTAGACCGAGGTAAAGTTTGCAAACTGGGACACTACTTATGGTTTTGCAGAGTTCGTAAACAGGGCTGTTCTTAAACCGAGGTACCAATGTATTCCCTGCTGCCTTTATATGCTATTACAGTATACAGTTTCCTTGGAATAACTATGTACACTAAATACAAGTATAGTGGTACTTCGACTTACAAACGACTCGACAACCGAATTTTTCGACTTACGAATGGGGATAATGGCCGCGCCCTTACGAATGTATCGACATCCGGAAAAAAACCCGCAGCGGTTTTAGATAGGGATTTTTCGGCTTACGAATTTTTAGATAGGGTTGCTTCGACTTACAATTTTTTCCATTTCCAATGCATTCCTATGGGAGATCACGTTTCCAATGGCGTTTTTCGACTTGCAAATTTTTCGACTTACGAAGGTGCCTTTGGAACGGATAAATTCGTAAGTTGAGGCACCACTGTAGTAGCATTTATGATTTTGATAGTTATATATATAGCACAAGTGGCTACGGGCCAACTTTTAAAGGTGAGGTGGACCAACAAGCAGATCCCTTTGAAGACCATTGGGTTTAAACTGCACATTCAAATGGAAAACATAAGCTGATCAATAACAGTAGCAAGCCATGCTTGCCAAGGAACAATCAGGAGCGTACTTTAACTTCCCGATTGCTTTGCAGCCACATCTGGCATACATAGGAAATTAGCTTTGAGGGTGGGTGAGTGGGTGTGGTTTGAGAAAAATGGCCAGAGGTTCTTCAGCACTACTATGTAAACTAGTTAGTTAGGTTCTGCTCTCCCCTAAGGGGTCAGGTGAATGACTTAATACATTTAGCTGTTTTGATGTAACCTTATATGCATTTTATTCAGAGGATTACCATACCTTTTTCTCCTACTTATTTTGAGTTTGCTTTGTCTTATCGGGTGTCATAATGTGTTGCGCTCTGAAATGATGGAGTTTATGAAAACATACTAAGTTTATTTGTCTATTATAATTGTAAATTAATTTCCCCTTCTCCAGATTTAATGATATCCATGTTCCTGTGAGATTAGAAAGCGTGAAATTTGCAAGCCATTGTTTAATGAACCATCCAGATTTAGCAAAAGACCTCACTGGTAAGATCTCTTATCTCCTAGATTAGATTCATTAGAAGAGCATGAAGATAATACCTCATGTACATAACATGGTGGCATGACAAATACTAACATAATTATTATATATATAAATGTTTGACTTGATTATTCTTTTAATCTGTTGAAGGATTAAAAGGATTGTTCAAGGCAAATTTTCAAATAGAATTGGAGCTGGTGTGCTTGTTCTGATATTTTGCGTGACTCAACATACAAAATGGAGTAGCTTATCATTTCTAATATTCTTGCAATTTTTAGTTTAACACAGCAGGCTTTGCATTAAGTGGAATCTGTGACTCTGTTCAATTGCTTTCCTAATTGAAGTCAGAATATTAATCTCTCCCTAAACTCATGTGTTTACAATTATAGTCTAAGGATGGGTATTCCTAACTTGTTGTTCTTTGATTGCAACCAAGCCAGAAGCATAAAACTGACAGTGTTTTCTTTTTGTATTAGAGTACTTAAAGGTTAGATCACATGATCCGGAAGAAGCCATTCGACATGATGTCATTGTTACAATAATAACGGCTGGCAAGAGGGACCTCTCTTTAGTCAATGACCAGTTACTTGGCTTTGTCAGAGAGAGAACACTGGACAAAAGGGTAAGATGAAAGGAATGCTATAATGTTAAAACTCATAGGGTGATAACCAGTGTCACATGAGTGGATTTCTGCAATAGGACCTCCCCTTCCTCTCTTCTGCCGTCCCTTGTATTCCCCCAGAATATACACTAGAGGATCAGGGATACTTTCAGAGCAGGTGTTGGGGCTGTACCAGGCACTACAGGGGGTGAAGGGAATTCTCATGTGGAAATGGAAATCCTATAACAGAATAAAACTCTGAAAATGTAGCAGTTTCATGCATTTTAGACAAAAGATTGTATTAGTCCTGTTTGCTTTCTTCAAATTAATCAAAACCAGGGTGGATAAAAATCAATGATTTTTTTAAAAAAATCAAAAAAATCGGATTTTTTTGATTTAAATCGGATTTTTTTGATTTAAATTGGATTTTTTTTAATAAAATGCTTTTTGAGGAAAACATATTACCATCCAAAGGTTATTCCATCATGAAATAAAGATTAGTTTTTTAATTATGTAGTATAAGGTTGTATATGTTTAATTTTGGGGGTAAATAAATTCCATTAATCCATTCACAATGTCATGCTCTTCCAGAGGTTTTTGTAAGATTATTGGGCAGTTTCTCTGCCTACAAGATATTATCACAGGTGCTTGGTTTACTTTTGCAGTTCTCAAAACAGAATTTGACTCAACAGAGATCACATGCCCCTTCTTCACAGCAAAAATGTTATAACATGAACAGAGTTGAGAAAAAGACCTTAATCCTATTGTTCTACAAACCTATGAATACAGAAGCAACCCCTTCAGTGCTAAGTTTCAAGAAGTTCAGTGAATAGAATAGAAACAATATTTTTCTGATTGTTTGGAGTGGACAGTATTTAAGTTTTTCATGTGTAGGCTGGGCTGACAGTCTAAGTTTCTTAAAATATATATATTTTGTTTTTGTTTAGCCAAATTAGTTAACAAACATGGATGTTTGTTTAAGCAAATAACATTTGCTGAAATGTTATTGTTTCAGTTGAATAAATCTATTTAAATTGTTATTATTAAGGTAATGATTATTTTTCTCCTTCCTAAGTACAACAGTAAAGTTGTCCAAATATGAATGATTAACCTATTAAACTGGGGATAAAAAAACTAATATGAAAAGTTGTTATTCTAAAAATCTTCATCTACTTGCATATTAAATTTATACCAGCAAGAATTAGTCTTTATGATTTAAATCAACTATGATTTAAATCAAGCCTTACTGACTAGTGATTTAAATCGTGAATTAAATCGTGATTTAAATCAGTTTGATTTAAATCAAATCCACCCTGATCAAAACTAAACAGGGCTACTTTTGTGGATAGTTCTAGTTACAGGTAGGTAGCCATGTTGGTCTGAGTCGAAGCAAAATAAAAAAATTCCTTCAGTAGCACCTTAAAGACCAACTAAGTTTATATTTTGGTATGAGCTTTCGTGTGCATGCACACTTCTTCAGATACAAAGAAGAAGTGTGCATGCACACGAAAGCTCATACCAAAATATAAACTTAGTTGGTCTTTAAGGTGCTACTGAAGGAATTTTTTTATTTTGTGGATAGTGTTCACTTGTCCAGCTTTTGTTTTGGGAAAAGTAAGATGTTTTTGGATTTCTATGGTCCTGCAGGCTATGAAAAAGGGGAAAAACCATAATGATGGTTCTTCAATAGTAAGTTACATTTTAGATATTTTCAGAAACATTCTAGTCATTGGAAAACATACAGGGAAATTCGACCAAAAGCTACCAAGTTGTGGTGTATAATATCAGAGGTAGAATACATTTCACAAACATCTTATAATCCATGAGATTCTGTAACCACAAATATTGGGGGTTTTTCAGTGATCTAGCAAAGTCACAAAAATCCCACTTCTCATATAACATACAAAAAACAGTATCCTGCACCACAGTCTGTTTTGCCAGATATAAACAATAGTTTATATGCTGTGTCACCTGATAGTAAACAGAAATTCATTGTTAAAAATTTGTTTAAAAACGGTAAAGTATGAAAATTTAAACACGTTAGTAAAAAACTCCAAAATCTCTTAGAAGCCACTATTATACCCATAACAAGGGTGGAGATAAAGATAGGGGGACTGAGGAAAGAAAAACAATTCAAATTTTTTTAAAAAAAATAAAGGTTCCAAAATATTCACCAAAGGGTAATTACAAACTACCCCACTTTGAACAGATCAAGGGCACTCATTAAACAAAAAGAGAGTATGTAATCCTGTAAACCTAAAAATGCTTTCTTTCTTTTGCTTTTAAGTGGCGAGTAAGAAAAGAAGCAATGATGGGTCTTGCCCAGCTATACAAGAAATACTGTCTTCATGCCGAAGCTGGAAAAGATGCAGCAGAGAAAGTGAGCTGGATAAAGGATAAACTTTTGCACATATATTATCAGAATAGCATCGATGACAAGTAAGTCAATGTTAAGCCATTTCCTCAAGTGGCACAATATCCAATTTATTTATCTAAACCTATTTCTCTTTCAATACAGTGAATTACAAATCACTTTGCAGTGTAAAACAATTCACAAATCCAATAAAAGTACCAGTAAAAACCTCACAAAAGTATTAACCAAGAGCAGCCAAGACCTTTACTAATGATCAGGGAAATCCAGGATACATAAGCCTTTAACGGGTGGCAAAAGTACTCCAAAATAACTGCTGTTCCGAAGAAACGTATATAAAATTTGCCATAGGTCGATTTGGCCAGCATGGAGCTATTGCTGAACAATAATTTGGGTAATTGGTAAGCTCTATAGGCTTACATACTCCCCCTTTCTCCCTTCTATGGTTTGAGATGATGGTAATTTACCAGGATACTTGAATTGAGCAAACTGGTCATCACTAACCATGATCAAAACCATGGATCTTCAAAACCATGGATCAAAATCAGTTTGGTGATGATAATCTCTGATTAGTGCTAAATAGTTCATCCAGTTGAGACATTAAGGCATGCCACAGTTGTTAAACTGTGCAAGCAGGGATCATTGATGTCTGAAATGAGCCATTGTGTTTCACATCTGTTGTATGTTTTTCTTCCTGATGGCCATCTTCAGGATCTTGATAGAACAACAGAATATCATTGTTCTAAATAAATGGTTTCCAAAGGGAGAGCTGCAGAATACTAACGTGCTGCAAGAAACACCCTGGTGCAAGCATTCCTATGCAGCATAGATTAATTTTGCCTGTATATAAACAATTATGTAATCCACAGAGGGATTATTTATTTATTTATTAAATTTATTTATTAAATTTCTGAGGCTCACACTTACTTACAGAAAGTGAGTCCACCCAGTTTTTGGTGGACATCCCCGCTCAGCCCCTCCCCATTCAACAGTCTCCCGCAACTCTTGACAGGTTTTTTAAGGAACTGCCAAGGGAGATCCACCCAAACCTGCTTGTTTTGGGATAGCAGATAATGTGAAAGTGAGAGGATGATGTCCTGGTATACATAGGCTTCTGCTCATAATTTGAAAGTATATTTTGGAAAATACAAAATCTGTCAATTTATTTTCCTTTGCAGATTATTGGTGGAGAAAATCTTTGCTCAGTATCTTGTTCCACATAACTTGGAAACAGAAGAGCGGATGAAGTGCTTATATTATTTGTATGCTAGCTTAGACCCAAATGCTGTTAAGTGAGTATTCTTACACGCAGGGAATTTCTCAGTGCACTTTAGCAGTCGCTTTAAACACACAATATGTAGGAGATTAAAAAACAAAATGCCTCACTGTTCAGAATACTGCGTATTAGGTGACCTGTTAAGATGAGCAAACTTGTTTAAGCAATTTGCTGAACTGGGTGTCTACTACCGGTAGGAGTGTACACTGGCCATAAGATTCAATTTCTATCAATATCTGTTGCTTTGGGAAGCAGCCCTATCTGTTTTAGGTGCTCTCTGTGTCTTTGCAATTGAACTCATTATTCAGGACAGATTTAAATCCCCCCCCACTATTATGTGGGATCATAACACAACTTTAAATTTATTTTCTGTTCTTAGAAGAGGATGAAATTTGCAAGCATAGCAGGTTCTCCAGAGTGGATTAAGCTTGTCCTGATCAGAAAGCTCCTGTAGCTTGCTTATTATTATTTTTTATAAAAAAGAAAAGGGGCAGACTTCACAGATATGGGGTAGATACAGTAGAAATCATAGGGAAGAGGGTATTAGAAAAATAACATAAATCCCTAGAATAGACGGGGGAGGGAGAAATTGTCAACAAAATGAAGATTTCTCCTATTTTCCACCACCCCCTTCCTCTTAATACTTAGACAGTACTCCAGTCTGCTTGAGTTTGTTTCTCAGAAAGAAAGACAGATACATGATTGTACATTTTTGGACTGTCAAGGCTACAGAACACACAGAAGCTTAGGGAGTTCCTGTTCCACCTCATGATACATTTTTAACAGCATAAACCGACTCAGAAACATGAGGATCTTCCCTGAATCACCTGTTTTCCTCATAGTTCATAGTATGCACAGAGCCAATGTTCACTCCTAGTATCTTGTCAATAGTTGTATTTTATTCAAGGTTAGCTTCTGTATTTGGATTTTAAGACATGATATTTTGAAATTACTAGTTGAATAAAGAGCTCAATGAGTTTTTTTGTGTGTGTGCTTGTCTGCATGCATGTGCAGGCACACACTGTGATTAAAAACCAACTGACAGGTGGGCAGGCATCTAGATCTCCATATACACATAATATATGTCCAGACTTGTTGCTGAAGAAGTTATTGAGAGCAGAATATTGGGCCAACAAGAGATAATGTGATAGAAGAACAGTCAGCTTGGGACTCAGTGTTGTATTTCTAGAATCACACTAGTTTTTCAGATTTTAACACATTTGTCATTTCTTTTATGCCTAGGGCACTGAATGAAATGTGGAAATGCCAGAACATGCTTAGGAGTCACGTGCGGGAGTTACTAGATTTGCACAAGCAACCCACTGTACGGTTTTCACAATAACTTAATTGTCTTGTTTTACATTTAATGCTTTGTAACACATCTGCATCTATTTTCGAATTAATATATTAAATGATGGTTTTAAACTTAATTTCAAATTCTTTTTTCTTTTAATTTCAAATTCTAGTACTGCCTTTTTCCTAGTTCAGAACTTAGTAACCAGTATCTTAATGGAATTTTAAAGCAAGGGGTCCACTCTTGCTCAGAAATATTTGTTGTCAATCCTTTACAATCAGTGACTTCTTGCATTAAAATTTTCTAATGTTCCTGAAAGAACAAACTAGAAGCGACATTTAATAGAATAAATCAGAACCATACATTACTAAATAATATTTAGCATTTTCCTTTGGGTTTTTTGAGGAAAAGACAAAAGTATCTCTTTTTGGTAATAAAATAAAAAAATTCCTTCAGTAGCACCTTAAAGACCAACTAAGTTTATATTTTGGTATGAGCTTTCGTGTGCATGCACACTTCTTCAGATACACTAGAAACAGAAGTGTCAGACCCTATATATATATATACAGAGGGTGGTGGGGGTGGGTGGGAATGGGTGATGGGCTGATGATGATGATCAGCCCATCACCCATTCCCACCCCCCCCACCCTCTGTATATATATATAGGGTCTGACACTTCTGTTTCTAGTGTATCTGAAGAAGTGTGCATGCACACAAAAGCTCATACCCAAATATAAACTTAGTTGGTCTTTAAGGTGCTACTGAAGGATTTTTTTTATTTTGCTTCGACTCAGACCAACACGGCTACCTACCTGTAACTCTTTTTGGTAATTTACACTGCAACCCAAACTCCTGATCTGCTGGCTTGGGGGCAGTGGGATAGAGCAAATGTGTTCTTCTGCACAGCCCAAAACTATTGTGCTGGCACCACTCCTCTGATGTAGATCTTCCCATTCTTGTCATTGGCATGATTCCTACCTATGGTAGTCCACAGAAAGCCCAAAATGGGAGAGAGAGAGGCTGAGCGGGCCTAGGGCTCACTGGATCCCAATTCAGTTTCACTGTAGTCACTTGACAGCATTCAGTCCAATTTGTGCCCACTCAGAATGCCAGCCCTAGCCAGTGTGACTAGTAGGGCCGTGGATGTGGTGGTGACTATGCTGCTCATCAAATTTTACTGCTGCCTGCTTTTAGGTTAGGACTACTTTGTTGTTGGAAATTGGCTTTTATGGGATAGCAAAATGCTAAATATTTATTTGTGTATTATTTTAATTGATGATCATGTATTTGTACTCTTGTGCTCATATACCAAAGTGGGGGGGGGGAGAGAAGAGAGATTCTGCAACAGTAGAAACAGCTCTGGTATACAAAACCTTCTGTATAAATGCTCATTCTGAACTTCTCTTTTCAGTCAGAAGCTAACAGTGCTGCTATGTTTGGAAAGCTGATGACCATAGCAAGTAAGATCTGTAGATGAGTGTTAGATTGTTGTTTTTTCAGTACAACTAAAGCTACTACTACTGGTATAAACTACCTTTTTGAATTTCAATTCTATAGAAAATCTTCCTGATCCTGGGAAGGCACAAGACTTTGTGAAAAAGTTCAATCAGGTTCTTGGTGATGATGAGAAGCTTCGTTCTCAGCTTGAACTATTAATCAGTCCTACCTGCTCCTGTAAGCAAGCAGATGTCTGTGTGGTAAGAACCAGGTTTTTACCATTGTTTCCAATATAGATAGGCTATGTTTCTTTTATGCATTTCTGAACAGGAATACCACAATAAAAATATGGGGCTTTGACACAGTAGTAAGGGTCAGAAAGATGAGCCAAAAAGTCAGGGATGCTCCTGATAATGGAAAATCCTTAGGAAGTGTATATTCACATGCCTGGGTACTCCTAAATGTTTACCTACAAGGAAGTTTTACTGGCTTAGTTCACACAAAAGATTAAACTGTTATTTAAAATAAGCAATAGTTTAAATAAGTGCACAAGCACTTTGCTTTTCCTCCACTCCTGAGAAGGCCCCTATTGTGGTGAAAAGAAAGTACCGTATTTTTCTGTGTATAAGACACCGCCATGTATTAAGACTCCCCCTACATTAAAGGTAAAGGGACCCCTGACCATTAGGTCCAGTCGTGACCGACTCTGGGGTTGCGCGCTCATCTCGCATTATTGGCCGAGGGAGCCGGCGTATAGCTTCCAGGTCATGTGGCCAGCATGACAAAGCCGCTTCTGGCAAACCAGAGCAGCACACGGAAACGCCGCCCCCAAATTTAGATAATGGGCATATGCACTATCCATGTATAAGACGTCCCCAGATTTTAAACCTTATTTTAAAGTAAAAACAAAAACCCTAGTCTTATACACAGAAAAGTACGGTACTTTTATCTGCCTGCTGCTGCTTCACTGCACAGTTAAAATAAAGGTGATCTGCCCAGCTCAGTCACTCGTGTCTCAGTAACACACCAGGTCAACCACCATGATAAAATCTTGCTGTCTTGCTGTGGACAGGAAATTTATGGAGGATAGGTAACTTTATTTTGGGCTGACCTGTCAATGATCATTAAACCACAAGAACAGAGGGTTCGTTGAGATTCTCTCCCAAGTTCTGAAAGCTGAGAGATAGTCCAAAAAGGGTGATACTTTAATAAAACTTTTGCCCCTCTTTCCAGCCATTAGTGGGTGGTTGGAAACCCCTACCAAAAAAATAGTCATTGATGCTTGAAGGTTGTACCTGGTTCACACATTTAATTAAAGCTAGTAGAAATTTGGCTCTGTTTAGCAGTATTTGATTTTCAGCAATGTACCATGAGTTATGGAGCTAGTGTAGCTTTTGTTTTTGTTTGTTTGTTTGTTTGTTTGTTTTACTCATTCGGAGTATTGCTTGTACAAATTTAATTAAGATTTGCCATAACTATCATTTTCTTTTATTCAGAGGGAGATTGCACGGAAACTTGCTAATCCTAAACAGCCAACCAATCCTTTCCTGGAGATGGTAAAATTTCTTTTGGAAAGAATTGCTCCTGTACACATTGACTCAGAAGCCATCAGGTAAGCTTGACTGGCACCTGTCCCATCTTAGTGTTTTTTCAAGGCAGCTCTTTACTGTTGCTAATATGAGTTTCTTTTAAAATCTGATTTATACACTTAAAAGTAGTTAGGAATGAGTTTAAACCAATTTAAAAAAAAAGATTTGCTTTTAAAAATAAAATGGAATATTGAACAAAGGTGAAGGTATGTTGAAATTTTTATTGAAATAAGAATATTTCATAAAAAACATAGATAAGTTTTTTTCTTTTCAAAGAAATAGTAGATTGAATGTGTGTATAATATGTAAGACGTAAGTGTATATTTAAACTCCCCCCCCCATTTTTTTCTTAGTGCATTAGTAAAGCTGATGAATAAATCAATAGAAGGGACAGTGGATGATGAAGAGGAGGGTGTAAGCCCCGATACAGCTATTCGTTCAGGGCTTGAACTTCTCAAGGTACTGTCTGTAAAATTACTTGTTTATTAATACTTCTAAATTGACTACACTGTAGTCCATTTCAGTATTCTTTTGAAGAGTCAGTGCTGCTTTTTGACATTAAAAACCTTTCTTCAAATGCTGACATTCACTTGAAGAAACCTATGGAATGGGCCAGCTACAATCCCTTTTAATCTCTTTGTACATTACATAATGCAGTGAATTTTAGGTGTATGATGTTCTAGGTATTAGCACAATAAATTGCATTGTGTGAAGATGGATTAGATGGGGGTCCCAGAAGGGTTTCTTCATAGAAAAAGGAAAGGGAAAAGGGAATGGAGGATCAGGCTAATTCAAATTGAAGGCCAGGCAGAATAGCTCTGTATTATAGGCCCTGCGGAAGGAGATCAAGTCCTGCAGGCCCCTAGTCTCGTGGGACAGAGCATTCCACCAGGTCGGAGCCATCACTGAAAAAGCCCTGGCCCTGGTGGAGGATAATCTGGCTTCTTTAGGGCCCGGGACCATTAAGCTATTATTATTCATGGACCTTAGTGTCCTCTGCAGGACATACCAGGAGTCAACTCTGAAAGTCAAGAATTGGGACTTCCACAAGATAATCTTAGTGTTGCCCACCCCTTCCTTTGAGGCAAGCAGAAAGGGAAATGAATCTATATTTATATTTATACCCTGCCCTACTCCCAGATATTCAGGATTCATTCATGAATATGTTTTTCTAATTTATTTTGATATGTGTCCATAGGTTCTGTCTTTCACGCATCCTACCTCGTTCCACTCTGCAGAGACGTATGAATCTCTCCTGCAGTGCCTCAGGATGGAAGATGATAAAGTAGCAGAGGCAGCCATTCAGATATTCAGAAACACTGGGCACAAAATAGAAACTGATCTGCCCCAGATAAGATCGTGAGTGCATTTCTTCAAATAACATAAATGCTTTTGGTACTGTCTTGTCTTTCAGCTTTTTGATATTAGACAATCTTTTTCTTCCTGGTGCAAATACGTATAATCCTTAATTCAGAGGTTTTCAACCTTTTTGAGTCCACGACTCCCTTGACCAACTGCATTCTTTCCGTGGCACCCCTGTGAGACTCAGGAGCCCAGTTATGTCACCCCTTGCCTGCAGAAATGGCAGCCTCTCTCCCTGTTTCAAACATCCTCCTTGTGGAGTGTTCCCTCAACCTCCTCTCCTCTCCTCTCTCCGTGGGAGTCCTCTGGGCAGCCACTGCTGCCACCCCTCATCTCTGAGCTGCCCATCCTGCTCCAAAGAGAGATGTCTTCCAGAGGCACCATTCACTTGCGGAGCTTATAGCCAAGGCTTTGGCTTTAAGCAAGCTGAGAGGGGAGGCCAGTGTTGCCCGCGGCACCCCTGACCATCATTCAAGGCACCCCAGGGTGTCACGGCACACTGGTTGAAAACCACTGCCTTGATTTGTAGTTACATTTTTTGCTGGGTTGGGGAGAGCGGTGAACTTTGAGTGCTCATGTATGTCTTAAGACCATAAAAGAGCCATGCTTGGATCTCTCTAATCTAGCATCCTGTTTCATGTGGGAGATGGTGGGGGTTGTCAGTGACCAATGCATTTGAACTACCTTTCTACCTAATAATGTGTGCTCTTAATGTAATTTTATATGGTGGTTCTCTATGTTTCAAAAAAAATATTGCTCTGACTTCCTGCAAACATTACAGGAATTTATTTTTGGTATAATTTTTTTGTGCTAACTCTGTACAGAACCCTTATTCCTATTTTGCATCAGAAAGCAAAGAGAGGAACACCTCACCAAGCAAAGCAAGCTGTCCACTGTATACATGCCATATTTTCAAATAAAGAAGTCCAGCTTGCACAGATTTTTGAGGTAGGTTTGTCCGACTTCTTAAAAGCCATGAAAGGATGGAATCACAATGATCAGACCTTTTGAAATTGTTCTAACAACCCAGGCTTTTCATAGAATATATAACACTTCAAGAAGTGGTCAGAGTCCACTAGTAGTGAGCAATATTTTACTTCCATTAGAAGTATTAGAAAATTAACTAATACTTTATTTGATTGGTTGAAGGACTGAAAGTTAAGGGCACATTTGTCAATGTATTGAAACTATTTTTGTTCTGGTGTGTTACTGTAGCAGGAATGAAGACAGTGAATGGTAACAAATAAATGTCCTATACTTGATTGCACCAATATTGAACTTTGTTTCTACAGTGGTACCTCTGTATATGAACGGGATCCGTTCTGGAGCCCCGTAGGCATCCAGAGCAGTACTTACCCTGAAGCGCCGAATCTGCGCATGCTCCCCCCGTGATTTGGTGCTTCTGTGCACACATGTGACGTCATTCGGCACGTCTGCGCATGCGTGAATTGCCGAACCCGGAAGTAACCCGTTCCGTTACTTCCCGTTCGGCGTGTACGTATCCCGTGTCGTACGCAACCTGAAGCATACGTAACTAGAGGTATGACTGTATTTAAATAAACCTGCATATAACACAGTAAGTTAAAGGCAGGTAATTGATAGCTGATAAACATCGCTTGACAGTGGTGGTTTCACTTGCTAAGTTCTTGGAAGTACAATTCAAGTTGCAACAACACTTCAAGCCTGCCATTATTCCTCACCTCTATAGTGTCTTGAGGGAATGGAAGAGTTCTTCATACCAGCATGCCCTTTTGACACCTGGTGATAGAAAGAACTTTTACAACATAAGAAGAGCCCTGCTGGATCAGCCCAAGGCTCATCTAGTCCATCACTCTGTTGTCACAGGGATCAATCAGTTCCCTGTGAGAAGCCCATAAGCAGGATCTGAGTGCCATAGTGATCTCCTCACTTGCAGTTTCTAGCCCGGTAGATAGATAGATAGAGATGTTACCATACTGCCTCCAACAGCAAAAGCAGAACATAGCCTCCATTGACTAGTAGCCATCAATAGCCGTATCCTCCCTGAATTTGTCATATCCTGCAAGACTTTTTACTCACTTAGAAGTGGTTCAAATGTTTTTTCCTGTTTGAATATTAAACCATTCTGACATGAATTCTAGAAAGTTCAGTTTATCTACTAACACCTTTACTCATGAATTTGACTATTTTGTACTGAAGACAAAGTGGGAAAAGACCATGCCAAACCCAGTACTGCACTTCGTTTAGTTTTAGGGTTTTAAAAGGAAATACATACACATCTGCTTGCCAAGCAAGCAAAGCCTTTGGTTTAATGAAGTTTAATGTGCATGTTCTGGACAGAGCTCTAGATGTTATAATGCAATGTTGCCCCTATAACCATTCCCAAAGGATGCAGGAAAAATGATCAAGTCCTATAATTTGATACTGGGCACTGAGGAACCATAACACAACTTGGTATGTATGTTAACATATAATTCTCCATTTGCAACATGACTCCCAGCTTGACACCTGCACCCATTTTAAAGGGGCAAGAAAAGCTGCAATTCACTGTAATACAAGTCTTCCTTGAGCAGTGAGAGGTCACAGTGAAACTCGGCATATCTATATATGACACACTGCTCTGATTAACCTCCAACTCTACATTTGAGCTCAAGGGGCAAAAGTAAGATCCAAAATGGAATGTGAATTGAGCCTTCCCAAACTGTGCGCTTACCTCGAGTGATGTGTGTCTGCTTGTGTAACTGTACTTCCAGTTTCTTTAATTTCCCACTGAAGCCCCCTGCACCCTCCAATCTGTTCCAGAGGTTCCCTCAATATTCCGTAGCAGTTTTTGAGGTGGGGGGACAGACGGATGAAGTAGAAGCCCCATGGTATGAGTGAATGCCCACTTGTGTTACATTTGACCATATCCCATGTCTTTATCATATCCTTCCTCCAAGGAGCTTATTGGATATGAACTCTTCTACCCAATTGCAGATGGTGTAGCTGTAGCATAAAGAGCTTCTGAAAATAAGATGGGATATAGGGAACAAGTTGCTCTGTGGGTTAGAGTGCTTAAGGTATTAGATTTTTAATATATTGGTTCATACCAGTATATTAAATTGAGTAAGAAACTGAGCCTGTACTGCATTTTGGGTCTTCTTGAGATATATATTTGTAACAGAACTATACAAGTTAGTATTTATTTTTGAAGTACGTTAATGTGCAATAATTCTTCTCTCTCCTTCTCCTACTCCAGCCTCTAAGTAGAAGTTTGAATGCTGATGTTCCAGAGCAACTTATAACACCATTAGTTTCTTTGGGTCACATTTCCATGTTGGCACCAGACCAGTTTGCATCACCAATGAAATCCGTAGTTGCAAATTTCATTGTAAAAGATCTCCTGATGAATGACAGGGTAAGGCTCAGAGCTACATAATGACTATGGCGAGAATGAAGAAGGTTATGTAAATATCTAATGCTATATGAGCTTGCAAAATGAAGGCAAAATATATTAAAATTCTTTTCTAAATTCTTTTGTGCATTTTAAAAAATTGCTATCAATCACACATAAATCTTTGCAGTCTACAGGTGAGAAAAATGGAAAATTGTGGTCCCCAGATGAAGAGGTTTCTCCAGAAGTTCTAGCAAAGGTACATTAGTTTCTTACCTTTAACTGTAAGGCATAGCAATTTCTCACAAAAATGTACAACAGTATTAAATCTATTTGTCAATGTAAACATAAACAGTATGGCTTGACCTTTGTAATGTATCGGCCTTCAAAGAAATTCAGTTTCAATATGTCTGGTCGTACAAGTACTTTGCTCTGTATTTGCTGATAAATGGTTGTTTCATTAAACGCTCTTCGAAGTTCGTGTGGAATTAATTTGTTACAAATGCCTACCTACTCTCTGTTCAGCTAATACACATGAAATGATGTGATATTTGCTTCTTGCCTTATAATGAAATAGCATTTTTTTAAAAAATTTCTTATTGTTACTTTTATGTTATGTAAATGAAAATGGAACAAGGTAAGTAAATGAACAAATGCATAGAATCTAGACTACCATCGCCTAAAACTAAAGTTAGAAGGCTTTACAGTCTTAAAAATGGAATTACCTGTCTTAAGTAACAAGGTCACATTTTTTCAGTTGTTTATACAGTACATGAATACATACATTCAAATTTATGATAAAGCAAATTAAAGAAAATGTGAGAAGCATGTTGCAAAAGTATTAATCTTCCTTTTCTCCAATCCGATTTTTGTGTTATGTCTTGGCAGAGGAATCACCAACCCAATGCCATTGGGCACCTAGTTAGTGACCCTTGTGTATGGGGTCAGGAGGGATTTTTTAAAAATGCAAGTGCTTCCTTCACCCTTGGTGGGGTGTGTGGAAAATATTGTGTCACATCCAGAGTCAGAACCAGGAAGACATAGCTGACATCCCACAGCAAGCATGAACTTGTCTGAGTGGGATGAGGGAAGCAGCAGTGACCATAGTCTCTCTGATTTTGTTTTATGCCGTAGCAGCCGTGTTGTGTTCTGACTTACAGCAGCTGTTTTGTGACTGGCGCCCAGAGCATTTTCTCAAAATTAGATATGGGTCCACTGGTCCAGAAATATTGGTGACCCTTGTTTAACATGAAATTCACAGAGGTTTTTTCTATTCTGAAATTGAATGTGAACACAATTTTCAGTCGTTATCTTTCAATAGAGGAGGCTCTCAAATCGTAGGCAGTAAACTAAAATATACTTAGTAATGCTGTTAAGAAGTATCAATGACTTGATTTTATCTGCTAATAGGTTCAAGCAATTAAACTTCTAGTACGTTGGCTTTTGGGTATGAAAAATAACCAGTCAAAATCTGCAAATTCAACACTCCGGTTACTATCAGCTATGTTGGTCAGTGAAGGAGACTTGACAGAACAGAAGAGAATTAGGTAAGACTTCCCCAAAATTTTCACTGATAACAGTTCATATTTATGTCCCGATCCATCAAGTTGCTTAGAAGCAAGAGTTGTATATATAGAATTTATTGTGGTGGATGATGAAGCCACTGGATTGGGTAATTCCCTCATCACGTGATGGAGGCAGGAGCACAGAATTGTGGTTGGCATGCTTAAATTAGTTTTTCAGACTCACCAAGCAGCACAGCAATAATCAATGCACATACCTAGAAAAGAAATCTGAGCAAACCTGCCTACCTCCCCTGGCTGATGACATGCCCCCCAAATAAATAATGTAACCCCTTAAACAGAGGAACAAAGGGAACCCTTAAATAAAGCCTTGGCGGCAGTCTGAAATTAGCACAACTGCAGACCACAGCAGGGAGGATTGCAGTGTCTTCATTGTCCACCTTATAAATCTACTCTTCAGGTAAGACCAATTGTTCTTTCCCTTATTAGATCTGAAAGAGTGGACACAAAACATTATTATTATTATTATTATTATTATTATTATTATTATTATTATTATTATTAGTTTTTATTAACATTTTCTAGTGTTACAGACAGATAAATAAACAAAGAAAAGTACATATAGTGTTTCCACTTTAAATTCATGAAGTATTTTTCACATTTCGTTTACATTCTGGATGAGTCACTTGTCCTATGCATTGTGCAGTTGGGGGAAGAGAGAGAGCTGGGGGGGGGGGGTAATGATCTTTGGTTCTATTGCATAGTGTATGTGCAGGGGTTTTGTGTCAGGATCGCATGGGTAGGTCCTTTATTTATTTATATATATACTTATTTATTTTTTTGTGGGCAGCTGCAGCTCACAGTATGTTTTAGGTTGAGTTTTCTCATCTATATTGCAGTGTGTGTAAAATTTTCATGGTAATGTTTACATGCATGGTGACAAGGAAGTCAGTTACTTAGCTAGAAGTCATGACATTTCTGTGAAAGTTTCATACTGCTCATGCGTCTTTAGACACAAGGTTGTCTTCTGAGAGACAGGGATGATTGTCTTCTCTTGTATGCAGCAAATCTGATATGTCCCGTCTACGTCTGGCTGCTGGCAGTGCCATAATGAAGCTTGCACAGGAGCCCTGTTATCACGAAATTATTACCCCAGAGCAATTCCAACTCTGTGCATTAGTCATTAACGTAAGTAATTGTCTTTGAAGAGCTGTGAGAGGAACAGTTAATTAAGGTAGGGCACATTCCCTATCATAAAGCTACTGTTTAGTCTAAGATTACCTGTATTTCTTTCCTTAAACCAGAGCTTTCCAAAATGTGTGTCGTGACACATCGGCTGCAGTGTGTCACGTGAACACTCCCTGCTAGTAAAACGGAATTACTATGTTGCGAAATGAGGCATGTCTAAAAAGTGTATCACCAACATGAAAAGTTTGGAAAGCTCTGCCTTAAACTTTGCAGATACTGCACTGTCTGCAAGCATATTTTACTGTTTCACAGAATTGTTTCTTTTGACACCCATATGGTTTGCTTAGTTGCTCAGTTGCACTTGTTCCGTTTCCCCCCCCCCCCTCTCTTGCAGGATGAATGTTACCAGGTGAGGCAGATATTTGCTCAGAAGCTGCATAAAGCACTGGTAAAATTACTGCTCCCATTGGAGTACATGGCAATATTTGCATTGTGTGCCAAAGACCCCGTAAAAGAAAGGAGAGCACATGCAAGACAGTGCTTACTTAAAAATATAAGTATACGGCGAGAGTACATTAAACAGAATCCCATGGCCAATGGTTAGTAAATTTGCTTGTGGCATTTTTATTTCAAATTTATTTTTGGGTTGTGGTTGAAGAATACAGTAGTTGTGTTCATATATGCTCTGAGAGGTCATTCCTTAAATCTTCCAATAATCACATAATTGAATTAGCTTCACAATATTTTTGTAAATTATGTTTGAGCTATATTGCTTACTTGCATAATAGCAAAATAGAAAAATCTCTGGTGTTGACTATGTGTCTTTACATTATGCTTAGAACATATTTATATTATGTTATTCCAGAAAAGCTGCTATCCCTGCTGCCTGAATATGTGGTACCATACATGATTCACCTGCTGGCACATGATCCAGATTTTACAAAACCTCAAGATGTTGATCAGCTTCGTGATATCAAAGAGTATGTGTCATTCTGTATTGGATATTTGAAAAATGCTAATTTAGATGTTGGATAGATACAGCCCCCAAACTTTCATTTCGCAGTTCTAACAAAGAGATTAATGCCCATTTTTTACTGTAAACTTTGTATATCACCCTTCATGCGTAGGGCATGTTCATAGGCATAGCTGCCAAGTTTTCCCTTTTCTCGCGAGGAAGCCTATTCAGCATAAGGGAAAATCCCTTTAAAAAAGGGATAACTTGGCAGCTATGTTCATAGGGCAGTCATAGGGCAGTTCACAACACGAATTTAGGATCTCATCGGGAACTCTTAAGAATATTCATTTTGGTGTTCACACAGTGCATTTTGTTAAATTCATATATGCTACTCCTCTAAGTTGCTCAGAATGTTGTTTAGATATTATTCAAAGGCAGACTGCCATCCAGGCAGCTTACTGGACCAGATCTGCCTGTTTTCCACAGTAGATAGAACCGCATCATGTGTCCTCAATACGTTCTGAAGAAAATGTTAGCACCTGAAAAGTTATATGACAGCAGGCTTGAGCACACTGTTTTTGCTGGACGGAGACTGGTTTCCATGATAGCTACCCTTTTTGGATATTCGTTGTTGTTTATTTGGGGGCAGGGTGGGTTGGTTTTCAAATTACCAGGCTCTGCAAATTTGAGAGGATTCTACTTACTAAGCTTCCAGGCCATATTTTCCAAAGCTTCAAACCACCACCACCCCACCCCTCCGCATTCCTTCTCCTAGCTTTGTAGAACTTCTAAGGACTGCTTCCTGTGGCTTGCAATTCCCTCCTTTGGGTGCCCTAATTCGGGTGGGTAGGGATGGTTAAATTTCTAGTTTATTGTATTGTTAAAATCATGCCTTGTGGGATACTGGGACATAACATTTCGAGCTGGAAGGGAGGTGTTTTCAGACTCAAGTATGCTTTCTTTCTAGGGAATGTTGTTAGTGGTGTTACATGCAACTCATAGCATTTGGGTGTTTTGATTTCATTAGGTGCCTTTGGTTCATGCTGGAAGTCTTAATGACAAAAAACGAAAACAACAGTCATGCCTTCATGAAAAAGATGACAGAAAGTATCAGACTTACGCGGGATGGACAGTCTCCAGATGAGCCAAAAGCCAATGAAGTAAGAAATGTGGTGGAAAGAGATTGGTTTTGAAGTCATTTTTTGAACAAGATGGACAGAATGCTTCAGAGCAAGCACTAAGCCAGAATCTCATTTCTATCCAGAGAGAAATTTAGTTGTAAGCATTTTGTGTTAGCAATCTCATCTTTACAGAATGAAAAAGTTAAGCAGAATGTAGTTGTCATCAAGCAAGCAAAATCTTGTTTTGTTTCCTTTGTTTCCTCCTCCTCCTCCTGTTCTTCCTCCTTTGCCACGTTTGTTTTGTGATCGCAAAAAAAGCCAACCACCACAAAATTCCCACAGAAGGGGAAGCGCTGGATCTCCTCTTACTTGGGGCCCTTCTCTGAGCACTTGGCACAAATAAGAGTTCTCTCCTGCCCCACTTCATATGGCAGCAGTGTGCTAAATCAGCTACATTGGCTAATGTTATGGGCCAAATCTGGGATCAAACGAGAGGAGTGACTTTTCCCCTCTAACCTGCTCATATGGTAGGCCATAAAGGGAGGCATTGTTAGGGAGTGGTGTTACCTCCCTGATATGTGTGGTTTATTGTAGAGTTCTGTATTTCATGCTCAGATGACAAGAACAGCCCAGAATATCAATTCCATGCCATTTTGGCTTGAGATTCCTGCTACCCTCTCCAGTGTTCTTTCAGCATGTGGGTTGAGTGGTGGTATCAGTCACCATTTGGACTGTTGGGTGGATCCTTGCCCCACACCACACCAAGTTCTGCTAGCTGTAATTAAATATGGACAGATCAAGTCTAAACCAGACTACATCAATGTTGCATATGTTTATTCATAAGTCCGTCCTGTCCCACTTCCATGTTTATCTGAAAATCAACACGAAAAATTCATATTTACACATAGATTTCATTACATTCTTAGAAAATACAATTTCATCTTTATGTACTCATTTGTAAGCATATATTACCTGAAATACTCATTGTTAATATATTTTGGTAGGGGTATTTTGAGCAAAGAGCTGTCACAGAATTTGGAGAAGTGCAAAATACAAAGGATAATTATGTGCTGATCTGCACATTAGTTCATGAGGTGTGGATTGGATCACAGAAATCACATTTCTCAAATATAACTAGCTGTAATCAATTTATGTTATAGCCTTTAAAAAAAAACCATGTCAGTCTCTGTAGTTCTTACTTTTCCTCTTACCGTGGGGGGGGGTAGTTTATTGAAACAATAAGAAGCTAAGAATTGTATTCAACTAACCTCTTCATCATATTCTTCAATTTCAGTAGCTCTGCTCTGAGTAGGACTGGCTGTTACAGCAAGCTTCTTAAACCTTAGTCCTATGTGTTTGTAAAATTTAGAAAAAAGCCTTCATTTTTTTCAAAAGTATAGTGTAGAAAATTAGGCAGGATATGCAGTGGGAAATAAAATATATGGTGAATCCCTTTTTTTTTAAAAAAAAGCATAAAATAAATCTAATGTAATTAGCATACTGATTCCTATGTCATAGTTATGTTTGTTTTAAGTTGTAAAGTGATTTCTAAAGTCCTTTTACAATTCCCCCCTCCCACAGAAACTCTATACTGTATGTGATGTGGCCCTGTGTGTAATCAACAGCAAAAGTGCTTTATGTAATGCAGAGTCTCCAAAGGATCCTGTATTGCCAACCAAATTTTTTACACAACCTGAAAAGGTAATTTTATAGAACAAACAAATCTTTTTGTGTTCTCTTCTACTTAAGCATACCTTCAAATATGGGAACTTTGTTCTTGGTTGTATTTTCTAAATTACCTATTTAGATAATTATCTAACTATTGCCATGTTCTCTTCCTCTCCAATGAAACAAAATTGCTCTTAAAACTTCTTTGTGGCCATATTCTTTGGACATTTAGCAATATTGAATCTGCCATTACTAGATTATAGTGAAAGTGCCAAGCTAAAGAAATTAAATCTACAGATGTCTATAATTTGCAAAATCAGTAGTACTTTCAATAGCACTCTCATAATGGGACAAAAGTTTATTCTGTTTAGCTTAGTGCATATTCCTTAAATATGCTTTAGGACCTTGCATTAGTAAGCCACTGTTGAACACTGAGCTCACTGCCCTGTTTTCTGCTTTAGCTTTTATAGAAGAGTTTAGATCCTGTCATTATAGTGATTACATGCACCTCAGGGTGGCTAGCAGCAAGGTTTATCCAATTTTAATCATACTTGGGATAGACCCATTGAATCCCTTTATTTTAGTGAGTCTGCTCTGAGTGTGACCATTGAATATCTTCCCAAAACGTTCCATAGAATAACAATACAAAACAGAGGTTCTGCAGATAATTTTCTTTCCAAGATTCCAGTTTTAACTTAAATGACAAAACAAAACCCTGCTGGACAAAACAGATTTCCCCCCCTCTGTTGAAACATAGTGGAAAAGGCCTCTAAATGCTCCTCTGCTTGAAAAGCAATTCACTGTGTAACCCCACCAGGACCCTGGGCTCATAAAACAAGTCTCACACTTCTTGGGTCGCGGGCCTGTTTTATGAACAAAGTTTACTTGGGGGACGAGCTATTTAGAATAAGGGTAGGAAACATTTGGTCCACCAGATGTTAGGACTCCAATGTCCATCAGCCCCAGCCAACATGGTCAGTGGCCTGGATGATGAGAATTGTCGCTCAGCATCATTTGGAGGACCAAACATTCCTCACCTCTGATTTAGAAGCGCTCGTTCTTGAAAACTGGAAAGCATTTCAGAATCTCTCTACTACTTGTCAAATTACATAATTTATCCTGAAAATACTAAATAACTTCTCTTTTTCTCTCTCCCCCCCCAAAGGATTTTTGCAATGAAAGGAATTATATTTCGGAAGAGATGAGAGTTCTTCTCTTAACCGGAAAGGTAGTGTTTCTATTTTTTTTATTTGACACGTCGTATAAACAATGAACCCTTTCAGTGCAACCCATTTAGGCTGTATTTATTTGAGCATAAATCCCATTGAATTCTGTAGGACCTTTTTTCAGAGTGCAGAGGACAACACTGTTAAATTACTTACAGGTTCACCTAAAGCATCTTAGCCCCTTTGATTTCAGACCTAATTTGTCGGTTGTGGGTCAGCTTCACTAAGATAAAACAAGAACTTTTATTTTTATGTAAAGGGTGTAAGGATTTTGTATTGATTATGGGCTGTGACTTTGGGATTCTCATTCTACAGGGTTTTAAAAAGTATACTTTCTGCTGAATCTCTGAGTACATTAATCCTGAGACAATTTGCACCTCAATAATTTAGGCATGCGGTGAACTTGAGGTTGTGGGGAAAATGAAGCCTTTCACTATAACCATGGAGCTGGGCTAGTTGTAGCTGCAGCTATTTAATTTTATCCAATTAATATGTCTTATAGACCAAAATGCAAGGGGCCATTTTTTATATTGTACAGATTTTTTTTATAAAAAAAGATGATACATTGTGAATTGTGTGTTTGCATGTATTTCAAACGTATTAAATAAGCCTGCTCTTGCTCATTTTAGCCCAAACCAACTGGTGTATTAGGTGCTGTAAATAAACCTTTATCTGCAACTGGAAGGAGACCATATATCCGAAGCGCAGGATCAGAAACTGGAAGCAATAATAGCGTAAACTCTGAACTGAGCTCTCCTGTAGGAAACAGATCAAGGTCAGCAATATAATTCAGATTTTAAAAACATATTATGTTAAAGGATTCTCTCAATATAGGATTGTACTTTACTTCTTAATTATGTGGAAAATTGCTATTTTTCACTTTATGTATTTTATTTTTCTAAAATTCAGAGTTTGCAAACTTTTCAGTGTCATAAAGGAATACCAAATTCTTAGAATTCCTTTTTTTTTTAATTCATTTTTATTAAAATTTTCAAAATTTAAATACAGAAAAATACAAAAAAAGAAAAAATCACAACATCAAAAACGACACAGAAAAAAGAAAAGAAAAAACAAAAAAAGAAAGAAAAAACCACTAATCATATTTCAAATTTTCTATCTTATCTATAATGGACCTCCTCGAGGTCCCCCTCTATCGGTTCATTGTATATCAAACCTCACAGATTCTAATCCTATTTTCTTTCCCTGTATACATTTTTCAATTTCCCTTGTATTTTACTATTAAAGTCCGTTTATCACTCTAAATTTCCAAAGCAAAAATTTCTAAGTCATTAACCTGCAGCATCCATATTTGCTTAAATTACTCTTCAAATATCAATTTTACAATATTTTTCGTAATAGATTCGAAATTTCTTCCACTCTTCCTCCATCTTCTCTTCTCCCCGGTTGCGTAGTCTTCCGGTCAGATCAGCAAGCTCCATGTAGTCTATCATCTTCATTTGCCATTCTTCCACTGTAGGCATTTTTGGTGTTTTCCAGTACATTGCTATTACCGGTAATATTCTAGCAGCTGTTGTGGCATACAAAAACAAATTCACATCCTTTAAAGGTATTTCTTTTCCTACCATGCCCAGTAGAAAGGATTCTGGTTTTTTAATAAATGTGTTCATGAACACTCTCTTCAACTCGTTATAAATCTTTTCCCAGAAATCCTTGACTAGTGGACAGGTCCACCACATGTGATAGAATGTTCCCTCTGCTTTTTGGCATTTCCAACACTTATTGTCCTGTTTGTGGTAAATCTTAGCAAGTTTCACTGGCGTTAAATACCATCTATACATCAAATTCTTAGAATTCCTAGTCCTTTAATGAACTAAGTCTACCAATCACTTCTTCACCTCCATTCTGAATTTTGAAACGAACATTTATATATTTGGTCTCACCATTTGCTTTCAATTGTATTACCTGTTACAATGTTTTAAGTAGTCACAGTATTATATCTAATGAGGTTTGGATGAAGTTCACATTGCTAGTTGCACATTTTTCTCAAATTGTTAACTCTTTTACTCACACACACAGCTTTATTGTGGTCCATAGACCCAAAATATACAGAACAATAATAGTATATATCAGCAGTTATTAAGGTGTAAAAACTGAATCTCAAACAACAGAACAGATTGAGTGCATATCTATGTTCACGTGGAGGTTTAAATATTAGGATTAACATTGAAATTAAGTATTTCAGGGTAGAATTTATTTAAAATGCATGGTTTTTTAAATAACATCTTCCACTTTCAGCCCTGGAGATTGCTGTAGTTAAGAAGATAATGAATTTTAAAAGTTAATGCAGGATCACAATCCAGCATAGGCAGGGGCATATTAAAACCTTTGCATTAGCGTTAACAAGTTTACAATAAATCTTGATCAGTTCTTTTACCTTCTTGATCAGTTCTTTTACCAGTTAGGCTTAAAGAAGGGAAATAGATTTCTTTCCCTTCCATAATTTAACAGAAAACCAAATTTACATTGATTTTTAAAATTCTTCCAACAGAGAGCAGAGCTCAGACATATCAGAAACTGGTGTCAGTGAAAATGATGAAAATCCAGTGAGAATTATTTCTGTCACTCCAGCAAAAATAGAACCTGTAAAGAACAAGGTATGGTTGAAAAAATGTTAAGCACGTTCTACTTTTAGGTAATCCGATTAAAAATTGTACCCAGGAATTGGTGGCTAACATTTTAATATAACTGCTGCATTTTATTCGCTATTCCATGAAAACACATCCCAAATTGATAACGTCAACAGTTTCCCAACAAGTCGGAAGAAGTCAGCTTAGCAGTTGATAGCAAGATTTTCCTTATTTATTCAAATATCCTGCTTTAATGTTGTTGTATATGTTTTGGCTCCAGTTGAGCTGCTCTTGAGTACGGTACAGAGAGAACTTTTAAAGCACATTAAATAATATTATGCAAGGACTTGTCATGCAGTCATCTGATAGTTTGTTTCATGCCCATAATGTTTTAAGTTTGATTTTAATTTAAGTAGAAAACCTAAGCCAGTAGACACAACATTGAGAAATACTTCAAAGCTTGTTGTATTTCTATAACGAGTTTCCCAAATGCTGCTTTACATTTTTGGGAATGAGAATTCCCTATTGCAACAGTATGTCCCCTTGGACTGATTATTTTGTGGTACTTGAAAGGTTATTGCTGTAGCTGCCCTTAGAAACTTCTTTCTAAAATGCTTGCAAGGTTTTGAAGCAGATATAACTGTCAGGGATTCAGTTGACAACAAACTAAGCCTTTCCCCCCCCTCTAGGAGATAAACTCTGATCAGGCAGCTCAAGGAAATGTTAGTACTGAGCGTGGGAAGAAAAGAACTGCAACAGCCGCTGGAGCAGAAAATATTCATCAAAAGTCAGAAGAAAAAAACACAGATGAATCGGGCCAGCCTGCCCCTCCCAAACCAAGGAGAGGGCGTCCTCCCAAGTCTGAATCTCAGGGCACCATGGCAAAAAATGCTGAAACAAGTAAACCGTCTGGTAGGGGGCGGAAAAGGGCAGCACCCAGCCAGGAAGGTCCAGGGAGTTTAGAGGCAAGCAATGCCAAAGCACCAAAACAGCAAGATGCACCGAAAAAAGCAGTACCTGCACAGAGACAGATTGATCTACAAAGGTAAACACAAATATACTGCTTTCTTTCTCTGGGACGTTGTCCTGAATTGGCTATAATTTGCCAGAAATGCCAAGTGATATCACAGTAAATCCTAACCATCTCCATGGAACTTCTTTTGCACTTTCCAGCACACTGCTCCCCGCACTCTTTCCTTTCTCGTCATGTCTCTTGTTTATTTCTGCCCTTTAATTCCTCTTTACTTAGCCTTTTGCCATCCTGGTCCTCCCCCACCACACACAAAATCCAATTGCTGAGCAATAGTTTGCAAAAAATGCAGCTAGTTCATTTACATAACACAGGTTTTCTTTCACACAGAGATATGTGTGCATGTAAAAAAGACATCCCTCAAAAGATCTCCCCCATGCAAATGCAGATGAACATCAGGGTCAAGGAGTGTGGAAGGCCACTTTGCAAAAGTCTCTCCATTTAAAAAAGCCAGCTGAAATGGAATATTCAGAGCAGCAGTGGCTGCTGATAAGTAGACCGAGTGACCAGCTCTTGGAGATCTGATGTTGCCAGAATCCAGACAGTCAACCTTTTGAGCTGTTTCTGTCTCTTCTTGTTAAGAGTAGGCAACTGCTGCTGGGATCAAGAAATTTGAAAGTGGGCACTAATGGAAAAACCCTAGATTGTTCTCGTTTAGGAATACGGTAACCCTGAGGTGGATAGATTTCATGAAACATGGTATTGCTTTTTTGCAACTAGTCCTCCGGATACACATGGCCAGCTGTGGTCAGGAACTCTGGGCTGAATAGTACAAATCAAACAGAGACATTCTGTAATATTACTACAGATGAACGATTATTTCCCTTATTGGCAGAATCAGTTGGTTGGCTTTCCCTAATGTTAGGTATTGTTATTTTTATCCTGTATGCTTTATAAGAAAAATCGAAACACACATTTTTTTTAAAAAAAAAGGAATGGGCAACTGGCACCCTAAAGGTGCACTCTAGTCCCCTATGTACTCACCTGCCGTTATGCAGCTTGATGGCTTTCTTCAACACAAGTTGAGAGGCAGGTAAAAAAAATCATTGACATCCCCATCCATGTGTAAACAGCAAAATTGGCTTTGGTAATTTTTTCTTCTTATGTATTATGCATCTCGGCTGTTGTTTACTTAGCACAAGGCAAGGCACAGACATATCAGAGTAAGCAGCTGAAGTACATGATGGGAGAAAGTTGTTCATAGTTGGAGTGTTTGTTAGTCTTTTGCCTGTGGCTTGGTTCACATCCGAATCAGTGGGGAAAGCCAGTGTAAATGGTTTCAGAAATCCCATCACTAGGGATAATACCACCAATCTCCAGGGTAAAGAACTTTGAGGAAGAAATGTCTCTTTGGGCATAAGAAAGAAATTCTGTCTTCCTCCAGAGCGCTTTAGCACTTTGGCTCATCTATTTTCTGCCTGCAGTTCCTCAAGTGTGCAGTGAGGAGTAGATACTGCAACCTGGACCCAGTCTTGAAAATCAGATTCAGAAGCAAGGAGCTCTTCCAGAGCATCTGAGCAACTTGGCTGCTCTTGATTTTGTCTATTCACTTCCTCCCTGTTACCCTCTGTGTGTGCATGTTGCTGTGGGATAATGGCAGCACAGCAGGGTAGGATTGGGACTTCTAGAAGTGGTGTGGGGCTAGGATTTGTGTTAGAGATAGTTTTCACTGGGATCACGGATCGTGACAAGGCAATGTGGTGTTATCAGAACTGTGGCATCCCCAAGGTCTCTGCACACACTGGAAGACTTGAGGGGCTGGTCGAGATAGTTGACAAGCATGGTGCCCAGTGAGAATTTGTGGGTCCCTAACCAGTCTTAGTGGTTCTTCAACCTGTGGTCAATTATAAAATTGTTTAAAAAACTAGCTGTTGACCTGGTGAATTAGGAGTAGAGATACTGTATATTCCTGCGTATAAGACTACTTTTTAACCCAGGAAAATCTTCTCAAAAGTCGGGGGTCATCTTATACGCCGGGTCGTATTTCTTATACGGCGAGTATATCCCAAACACTATATTTTAACTGGGAAAGTTGGGGGTCGTCTTATATGCCCAGTCATCTTACACGCCGGAATATACGCTACCTACTTAATTCATATATGGTCTTCCTCGGGTGGTGTTTGCTATTGGCTGCTGACCATTCCCCTGGTCAAAAGCATCAACATCAGCATGAAAGAAGCCTGCCCAGGAATCCTTAGCCTTTTGAACAATGTCCAATGAGTTTACTTTGTTGCCCGAGCCATGAGGGCTTGTTTCTAAAATTTCAGCCCCCTTCAAGGGCTCATAAAGGCAGTTACTGGATGTCCAACACCAAATGAGAGGGACCAGCTTCCTCACATAGCCAGGAGCAGCCTGAATCTCTCACAGTTGTATCTGTGGAGGTAGTATTAAGTCCTGATTCTACCTTCTCCCCTCACCCATCCTCTGCATATGTTAGAAGATTCCCGGGGACATGGTCAGGGTTGGTGGCCACAAATAATGGCTGGCTGCACAGCCTATTTCTTAGACTGGGAGGAGTTTCAGAAGCAACTAATGAGGTGGCATACGGATCTGGTGCTCAAAAATTGTACCAAATATATGCAGGCTCTTGGGTAGGCCTGCCCAACTTGTGATCCCACCACCAATTTATGGCCAATCAATGTCGTACATGACTACTAGACTGTCTTGAGCTTGTTGGGTCACAAATTGGGAAGGCCTGTCCTTGGACATGCCTAAATTAGATCTTTGAGATCTTATCGAAAACAGAGGAGATATTCTTTTCTGTAAGGAATTTGATTAGACATCCTTTTAGATTTATATACTGGTGCTAAAAAGACTGAATCTCTGGCATTGTTAAAACCAACTGAAGTATACAGGCAATGGCCATTTTACGCTTGTTCAATGGATGCATGATCATGCACATGTGCATCGCCACAACCCAGAAGTGGCCAGAAAAGGGGGAGTAATGTGTGCTCGAGGGCCAGGAATGCAACCCCGTGCAAATCAGGTGTTGGCTGTATTTAATAGCATATATTGTTCCAATATAGCTGATAATTGTCTAAAACGGTATAGAAACCATTCATACACATCAATAAAGTCCATTGTTATTCCTTATGTAGACCGCTTGCCCTTTCAAAGAAGGTTAAGAGAAATCTCATGCTAACAAAAATTGACTTAAACTCAGAAAAGCAGAGCTCATTTTGTCTCAGCTCAAAGGACAGAAGTGCAACTCCCTAGTTTGCTTTAGCTAGACTTTTACTCCCAAATGATATTCCCATTCTAACGTTTTTCAGAAGCAAGGTGCTGGGAAGTGATGGAGAGTCAGTGTTGGAGATAGAATCAAGTCCTGGATATTCTCCAAGTGAAATGGATCTTTTTAAGCTTTGTGACACTGAGGATACAGGCAGCCAGGAAGACACTGAGGAGACAGAACTAACAGAGAGAGGCTTCCTGAAGGTGCAGCAGGCAGATTATACAGGGCTATGGGGCTATGTTTGTATAATTATGGGTGCTGGGAGGAGGTGGTGCTGGTCAGTCCTTGTAGAAATGTTGCTGACATGGATGTAGAAGATCACACAGTACTTCTGCATGTTAAAAATTTAGTGGAAGTTAGGTAATGAAAGTCGATAAACTGTGAGGACGTGAAACTGCTATATTCCTGTCATTCCTCCCACCTTCCTTCCTTCCTTTGACAAGAGTTTCAATTGCTGAGCTTTTCTAGACAAATGCTAGAGCATCTTTATGATGCTCTTTACATTATTGCAGTGGAATAAAATGTTGTTGCTTTAAAGTAATGTCTCCCCCCCCCAATTAATTCATAAAAAGATTATCAGCCTCCTATAAATCCAAATTATTGTCTTCAGTGGAATTTCGATCTGACCTTTATCACCTACATAAAAGATGATGTGGATACAAACACAAGTGAGGGTGCAATCCTAGACATAAATATTCAAGTAATGTGTTCAATGGTGCTTACTTTCAGGTAAGTGTGCATAGGCTAGATGACTGTAAACCATGTACCCATGTATGTTTGGTTCCATGATGGAAGAAAGATGGGATATAAATTTAATAAAAATAAAAAATTAAGAAATTTAAGAATTAGATTTTTTTTAAAGAATTCAAAGGTGCACTTCAGAGGGAAAAGTTCACTTCGCTCTTGAACGTTTTCCCAATAAGTTTCATTTTCTAAACTCCCCCCCCCCTTTCTCTTCAAGGTAAAAAGAAAACTTCGTTGCGAGGGGAGGAAAAGGAGGGCCAAATGAAGGCATGCTCCAAGCTTCTGCAAAAACCAAGAAACTTCCTGTATAAGGAACTGAAAATACTCAGATCATACAGCTTTCAGCTCTGAAAACAGAAGGAAAATCTGCTTCCCTTTCAGATGACATTAATCTGCTGAAACTCTTGAGAGAGGCTAAAAGCATCTGTACTTATTTTCCCAGAGACTTTTTTTATGAAAAGTCAATAATTAAGCAAATTGCTTAACACTTGATTCCAGTTTCTGCATATCTGGAGTTAAAAGTGTTTTACTCCATAAATTTTCATGCTGCATTTTTTAAAAGAAAGTCAGAGTGAGATCCTTACAGCAATGTTTTAAAAAATTCAGACCTAGAATCAGGTATTGCCCACCCTTTTTGCAAGAAAAAAATAGAAGCTAACTGAAAGAATTTTAATCCAAGACACAAGGAAAATACCTGAATTCTCATCTGCTTTCCTTTTGGAGACTCTTATGTATAATTCTTTCCAGCTAAATAAGATGTACAGATTTTGGTTCCTGCTATGAAAAGTCACATAGTGACAATTTTTATACATGTTGCTTTCTGACTTTTTAACTGAGTGGGAGACTAATCAACTTGATTGATTTGCAAGTAGACATTTCATCTTTTTTTAATTTCCCTCTCCATTTTAGTTTAATATAATTTGCAATAAATGTACATATTGTTGGTTGTTTTATAAAAAACATCACTTTCAAGTGGGTTTACTCCTGTGGTTCTGTTGGAATATTCTAAATTTAATGGAGTAAAGGCAGCCCAGCATTTGATTTTATAATGTTTGTCACCAGATTTTTATTATTGATGTAAAGTATCAATTTTTAAAAATAGTTGGACCTTTGGCAGCTTTGTAAGGAACGTTGGAAATGTTTAGGATTGCTCTCAATTTTAAGCATTGTGCTGATTGAAAGTAAGTCTGTTTTACGTTTTTGTCCTCCTGTCCAAGCTCATTTTTAATGTTTGATTTTAGAAGACTTGCATCAATATTGATTTTTTTCCTGGCATTGTTCAGCATACAGTGTACACTTTTAATGTACACATGATCATATTTAAGTTTGTTGCATAAAATAAATGCTTCTAGGTGTCATATGGTATCATTTTTCTCCCCAGAAAAGTATAATTTCTACTTTGCCTCAGCTCTGCATGGCATCTCTGTATCTGTGTAGGACCATAAATTTCCTGCTGCCGTCAACACATAAGATTTTGACACTTTGGGAAAGTGTGTGTTCTCCAGTGGACCAGATAGTAGTGTAAAATACTTGTGCATCACTCCATAAGGAATAGAAAGATTTTGCATTGTGAACAGAACCTCTGGTCATATTTTTCACAGCAAGATGACTCTTGTATTCTGGAGTTTTCAGAAAGCAAAGAGCATTCCAGTATTGCACACACCTCTAAGAAACTTAAAATATCAGGGAGACGAGAGAAGTTGCAGATGGTATAATGCAAAATACATTTACTAAGTTATGTAGCCAAGAGATTTCTCAAGTCTATTTGAGAATTGTGGTTTTTGATCTGCTGAATCAAAATCAGCCTGTATTGTAAGGTCTTAGAAACACAATTTCTTGAAACTCTGAATTTTGCATTTTCTTACCTTTTAATATTTAGCGCTGATCAGAGGAATGTATCAAGCATCTCTGCACCGGAGTTTAATTTAGGACAGAGGCTATGAAGATAGCCATTAGTGAATGTGATCTTGCAAGACATGTCCTGTACTTGAAGGGGTTTGTACCAACATCAGAGGGGCTTCTTTAAATGATGGATTACATCTAGGAGATGCTAGAAGTCACTGAAACATTAGTGTTCTATATTAAATTTTGAGTTTAAGAGCTTAGCATTGGTTATCAATCCAAACCTGCCTTCTGTAATCCCATGCCCTCCAGAAGTTTTAGGGTATAACTCCCATCTACCCCTGCTAGCCAACAGTTGGGAATTATGGGAGTTATAGTCCAAAACATTGGAGGGCACCAGGTTTGGCAAACCTGATCTGAGCTATCTTAATACCCCAGTGCACATGCAGAAGAACTTCAGAGCTGCCCAAATATACTATGTTTCTTAATCTTGTCAGGATGCTACCAGTCCAGTGTGTGTAGATCTAAGTCTACCACCATTTGATTAACCAATTTTACTTTCTTGCAGATGTCATGGACCACCTCTAGGTGTGCTCCATGGCGCTTTCCCTATGTACTGAAGAGAGACCTAAGGACACTTCCAGCAAGGGTCTGGAGTCTGCCTTGAAAAACAGCTTGAGGGTTTTGTGTGCTTTAGTTGAGAGTCCTGCATTGCAGGGGTTGGACACAGGACTCCAGGTGGGATCTGACCAGGGCAGAAAAGAGCAAGACTATCACTTCCCTTATCAATTTCCTGTTGATACAGCCTAGAATAGCATTAGCCTGTTTTTTGTTGTTGGATCACTCTGTTGACTCATGCTAAACTAGTGGTTCACCAAGACCTCTGGCACCTTTTCACATGTATTCACATGTTCTACCAGGACTAGACTATGAGCATTATTCCTTTGGGAAAGTTCATTCTGAAAATGCGCCCCGAGGAGGGGGGACATACTGCTGTGTCTGCAAGGATATATAAGCTTGGAGAGTGATCCTCTAACCCACACCCATCTTAGTCAAAGAGATAGTGGCTTATGCTTGGTCTCATTTACAACAAAAGTTAAATTAATTTCCGCACTGCATAGCTGGTGGCGCTTCCATTCTTCTGCTGCTATCATACTCAGAGACGAGTTAGATGTGGGGGGAAATCTTCCATTTCTTCTTCCAAAATTTCAGGCGGTTTCCTTGGGGGAAGACCTAGAGATAAGGTGGCTGTATGTGTCCGCTGCTGTGGCATTTTGAACTTTGTGCCAGGTAACTCAAGGAAGGCACATCTCATTAGTACATGATGGGGCTTTTTGCTACCCTGGGCTGCTTTGGGAGGAAGAGCGAGAGATATATTTGAAAGAGATAACTGCAGGCAGCCATGTGATCGACCATAGAGTTGTGTGCATCCTAGACTTAACTTTTTTTTGCCTCAGCCGATGCTGCCTCTTGGCAAAACTATCAGAATGTTCAATCAGTTGTGATTCAGTTGCTCCCAAGAAGCCAAACTATTATTGTTTTTCAGTGCCCCAAAGGATCCAGCATGCCCCTTTTATTTGCAACAACTTAAATGTAAACCTAAAGATTAAGGAGAATATTCTGTCCCCACCCCCACCTCCAAGTGTTTTGGCACACCTCTCTTGGCAATAGGCACATGGAGAAGGGGTAGTTTAGGGCTGCCAGGATATGAAAGCTCTATTATTGTGGATTAGGAATGGTTTTGTGTGTGTTACCCAAGGCTCAGCATACTGGCCACAATATGGAAGGTTTCGTATCTTTTTTGGAAGGAAGTTCCTGCTCTTAGCTGTTTGGCCTGGGGAGAAGAATGCCTCTGCTGCAGCAGAAAAATGCAAGTTAGGCTGGTAGAAGAAGTAATCTCACAGGATCAAATATGCCCTCCTTGCTCTCCCCTGAGCAGATTTGCAGTATGAAAATTCCTAGGTTTTTGGCCAAACAAGTAGTGAGAACAAAGGAGTTTACTAATGCTGCAAGGAACACTCAAGTAGCAACACCTCAGCCATCCGTTCATTTTTAAAAGATTTTAACAAAGCATAAACACAACTGGTTGATTTGCACACATACCTATGCCTGCTCCATAAAATACAACTTGCTGGTCCATCTATCACTCTTGTAACATAATGAGACCATTATATCACACTTAAATAGTGGTACCATCTCCTGTTCTGGAGAGATTACCACAAAGTAAAATGGAAAGCATTTTCAGGGAAACATGCATTTATTGTTAAGCATTTGCAGTGGAAATCAACATTTTAAAAGTGTATTTATTATTTTTTAGAAAAATGGCATACAAAAGTGTTGCGTGGCTTTTATTCTCAAGAGACGCAAACACCAACGTTGCATTGCAGCCCGCTCACTCACAATGAAATGTCCAGTTGAAAGCTTCCTACAAATAGCCTTTGTCATCTTGGTTGGGAAGAAAAACAAAACAAAAACCCCACCCAACATAAATTGAAATGGAAAACGGCAACAGGTCAGCAAGGATCTTTGACAGTACCACTTTTCTGAAAGGGGAGGCCCTCTCTAAAAACCCACGTAAAGCACCACATTGCAAATTTTATTAATGGGCTCCTATAGTACAGTTGGGTTTTGTTGGCATGATTCTGAATGGTTATTTCAAACTAGTAGATTCCTCCCATTGCAGAGGGACTAATCAGAACTGTCATACAATACGCAACTTGCAAGCTTTCATCCTGTAGGGAATGGAGTCCTGCGTTTATTACAGCAAAAAAATAAAAAAGGTAGGGGCATTTAATAGCTCCAAGTAGAAGAGTAGGCCGGTTAAGTATGGCACTTTAAAAAACCAAAAACCTGAAGGTTGGGTTATGTATTGAAAAACCCCAAATCACTTTGGGAGCATTAGTCTAACGAGGATGTAGCTGTGCTTGCATGTCAAAGCAGAGTGAATACTGCAGCACTAGTCATGGCTGCTGCTACTGCAACTATATTGAATGTTTTTCCTATGCTTATATTTATGCAACTAAGCCTTGTTTAGAAAAGTCTTTGATTGAGACATTCTCCTTTTGACCATGATTTTTGCAGTTAACTGTGCTAAGTTTCCCAGCCTGCCAGCCCACTCAGAAAAACTCCCGTGGATTATGGCAACTCAGAGAAACTCCTGTGGATTATGGCAATCAACAGCCATCATGCATTTGTTTACCCAACAAAACTCAAAATCTGACAGTGGTAACCATTTATGAGCCTATCAAAATGTCCGTGACAGGAACACGGTTCTTATCCGAACAATGACTGCAAAGCCACCAAACCGTTTAAAAAATAAAACCCCAAAGTCATTGCCATCATTAAGTTGTAAAATATAAGCAAACGACAGGGAAGGCAAGGTGCACATTCCACAATGTCTAACTCTTCTATTGAACAAGTTTGAGTTTGCATAGTTTACTCACTTTGCAACCATTTGGTTTATTTGAAGACAAAGTTGCTTTCAACCAGTTTCTCCTTTTAGATAGATTGCTGAGGCTTGGACCTCGGATATTCCTCTCCAAAGGTATCATAAAATATCATTTAATTACATTTATAGAAGTACCTGACTGATCAAAATGTTCCAAAATCAATGCTTGAGGTAAAATGCTGCTTAACCGCCTTGTTTTTACAGCACATGTCACCGGGAGTACAAATTGTTTTGTACTTTGTCACTTTTTAATGGCAGCTCAGTATAGGAACGAAAGCATGAACTTGGCTTTTTAAAAACCCAGTTAGTTGTGTGGAGTGTTTTTGGCACTTACAATGATTTGTTGAGACCCCTGGCAATGGGAAGGGCATCTCTTCTCTCTTGTCTCCATGGGAAGAGCAGTCATTGGTTATAATCTCAGCATTCAACTGAGATAAACCAGTTACAACCCTCTGAATTTGTTAAAAATCTACGGGTTGCTTAAAAGTTCCCAGAAACAGGTTATTGCATGATCAGTATCAATTGTGTGGCATAGGTGAATTGTGTAGTATTTCATCCACAACTGGCACAGCTCACAATAACTGCAAGGCTGCCTGACTATTATTTTTAGAGTAATGAGAAGTGAAAAATGATATGCTGAATCATTAAAGACCAGTAAATCAAGATTGAGCTGGGTAGCAGTTTGCATTTACTCAGCTCAACGGCCTAACAAGCCGTGCACACATACCTTTAGAAACTGAGAGAAAACTTCCTCTCTCGGGTGCAATGACAAAATGACTGTCATTACACTAGAACCATGAAGGGAAACCCTACCGGTAGCACCTATATGAATCCTTCCACCAATACCAAGAGTTTCATGTAGCCAAGGGGAGAGTCCTAGCTATTATATTTAGCATAAGCTTTTTCTCCTGTGTTCAAACTTTTTCTAGTCTCATTTAACACAATCACAGAAAGCTTCCTTAGAATGATTAATATGATCTAGATGGAAAAGCAGAAGACATTTCATTCCATCTAACCACTTCCACGATCTTTCCTTTAATTGCAAAGAACAAGGGAAAACGTAATCTATCAGCCATTTTTACACAATTACCACCAGGGTAAAACAAAGCTGTAGATGAACTTGTCAAAATATAGACCATAAAAAAATTACAAACACAAATGGCAGATTGCCAGGGTTCTGCTGGTCCTGGCTACTATTTAACAAAAACTTTGTTGAGCAGCAGCAAATTGTTAAAAAAAATAAATATATATCAAGGAAAAAACAAAAATCACATTTCCTTTGGCATCTGAAAGTGATTTACAGGACTGCAAGAAAAACCATACAATCACTGAATGCATAAATAGGATGTGAAGAGATCAACAGTGTTCTGCATTGCACAGATACAAACTACAATTTATTTTTCTGTGTCCTAATAACTTGAATCTATAGGCAGCTTAGACATACGTACTGCAGGAAATAATTCTGCATGTTAGGTTCTCATCTCTTCCATTTCTCTATTTCACATTAGATGCTTAACAGTTATGCAACATGGCTGATTAGCAAAAGTGGTGAAAACTTTCCTATCTACAGTACAGAAGAGTTGGGGGCAGGAATGGGAAAATAACCTTGCAGAATTCTACACTGACACCGCATCTCTGCATTTTGCTCAAAAGCAATTCCTGATGCAGTTCTGTAATGATATTACAACTTGCAACAAAGGTATAAAAACTAATGATTTGGAGATTTTTAGATCTATATGAATTAATAGAAAGTATGACTGTATGTACATTTGTTTTAGCAGGTACTTCTACTCGCATTCAATATATTTACAGTAAAAAAAAAAAAGCAACAATCCAAGACTTTCAAGTGTCAACTGGGGGAAATGTGCACAATAGGGACTTTACAGGTTTACAAGCATCCCCTACCTAAAACAATGTCCAGAGTAAAAACTAGGAAGCTTTGCTCCCAAACTGATTGCATCACAGCAAATACTAGAGAAAAGAGGTGGCATTCTCAGTGTTAACAGAGAACCAATTCTTCTCGGCAAATTCATTCTATCCAGAATTTATTGAAAGAGGTTGGATTTCTGCATAAGAAACAAAAGAGCAGCTCCACTTGCTTGTGCTATGTCCAGATATACCAAACCTTTTATACAATTGTGTAGAAATTACAATGGTTGAAACACTTTTACTGGTTATTCAAAATAGACCACTTGGAAGTGGGAAACTAGGCTACTTTAAATGGCACATACCCACAAATTCTGGAGGTTCTAGTGTGTTATTGTAGTTGCATGTGCAGTTGGGGGGGGGGGAGAGGTAAAGAAGAAATGGAGGATTGCTACTCCTTAAGAGGTGAAAACATTTCCGAGTAGGCTGTCATTTTGATCTATGAGCACATTTGGAAAGTCTTAGGGAAAAGTTACAAGAATGAATACTCAAGTACTTCAAACAGTGCTCTGTTCAGTTTACCCTACTTTTTTTCTTTAAAAGTGTCTATGTAAAGTACAAGCATGCAAATATAAGGTCCACAGGCACGTAGGATCCATGTGAAAAAAACATAGGTAAGGGAGCTGGGATGAGTGACATCAGTGACTGATGATTATGGACACAATCAGATGTGTTCTGAATAAATTCTTAAAAGTCAAAATCCTGATGCAAATTCCTTCTGGTCTTGGGTCACACTGCTAAGACTAAAGTAGGCATGTTGTCCCCCATTGTTTTAGCCAAGCTCAAGGAATTTACAATATTTAGTAAGAAAAAATTAAAGTATTTCCCCCTTTTTTTAAATTTACACAGACGTTTAATTAGCTTTATTTACAGAGCAGTTTTTTTTTCTTTTTTCAGTCTCCAATAATGCCTAGATAGCATCAGGCAAGAATGCCAGTTTTGAAAGAGAATCTATATAGAAACCTAAAAATAAGAGATGGTGAGGCTCCTCAAGAAAGGGCAAGCTGGGCTACAGAAGCAGTTCTCTGCACATGGCTCAGTTACTCAGAAGTAGTTCTGTTGCTGTCTCTACATCCCATGATTTTGATGACAAGGCCACTATTACTGCATTCTGCAAAGACAAAAAAAGAGAGAGACTCAAGTCAGTGTGTGCACCTGTTCTTTATATAAATCCAATTGCAGCACGAGCCTGAAGGAAACTTTATACGTCAGTTTGACCATGGCTAAATTAAAGTCAGTTACTTAACTGAAAATCAGGCATTAAATGGATTTCCTTGAGTTTCAGAAGTAGTGAAAAAGCTGTTAATCAAGGCAAAATACAGTACAAAGATAATCTAACAGAAGCTTCTACACAAGTAAGCAAAGAGAATCTTACACAAGGCATGCCTTGTAACCAAAGTTGTGTTGCTGTGTACAGAAGGATAGACATGCTGTGGTTTATCACTTTTGTAAGAGTAGCCAATACTCACCCTATCAAAGCCCATAGCACAAAGGTTTTCTATCTTTTTGGTGTATTCTGGACTAGAAACTGGTGCTCCAGCATACACGTGTGCCCAAAGTCGAGCTGTCTGTTTAAACATTTCTGGATTTTGTTTGTACTATAGCAAAAAAAGGGGGGTGGAATTAAGTCATACAACTGTCCAAATTCAAGAATTTATGCATTCATACTGCACTGTCCGGCTTACTTTGGCATCCAGTCCGGGATATACATGCCTAATGGTCTGTGATGTTTTGTCGCTGAGTAACTGCAATTGATGAATAAATATATCTTAAGACTCCAAAGCACCACAGGTAGGCGAGAACGCAGTGCAACTGCATTTCTACAATAAATTTATTGCTTACAGAAACTCTTATTCAAAGCAGAATTGGTTAGAATTAAAAGCAATGAAGATGATTGCTAATGGTGCAACAATGACAGGCTTCTATCCTCTTCATGTGGAGACCTTTTAAACAAGACAATATTCCTGCCAGCCACTTTTATATAGTTAGTGTGTGTGCTTTGATTTTGTAAATTTGTTTCAGTAACTCTATGAACAACATGAACACTTTTGTATACATATATTGAAGAGCTATAACAATCAGTTGGCCTCACTCTGGTTGAAGGAACCAACAATTGATGCCTATGATACAAGCACCATGTCCCCTTTTGTAGCCAGGCTAAGAGCTGGTAACTGGCCCAATGCCGGAAGTGAGCAAAAACAATTATCAGGTAATTTAAAATATAAAACCAGACATGCAGAGAGTATTTTTTTTATTTTTCAAGGTAGGCAAAATGTATTGCCGAGAGTCGTGACACTGCACATATTCCCAAGTATTAATGATAATAATTCACAAAGGTTTATGCTATTAAAGGTCCTATTTTAGGAACTGTACCAATTCTGCATTTTCTGAGTTCTCAGAGAGCAAATAAGTATTTTACTAGCCTGTGTCCTACAGATTTAATTAAAACTCAAAATTTGGGAGCGGTCAGTGTACTTTTGAAGAGAGGAAAGCATTACGAATAGAACTAGAGTTTTCCTAAGCATCATACCTGATTTGCCACTACTGCATCCTGGGGGTCATCAGGTTCTGCAGCTGCCAAGAGTGCTTGCAGTGATAACAACACTGTCCTAAGAGTCATTGCTGCAGCCCTAGAATAAATTAGAAATAACTAAAGTCATATTATTATCCACACACAAAAATCTGATTGCAATGCCTTTAGAATAATTTCAACTCTGTTATTTAAAATCATCTTTCCCTGCCATACATTAATTGTACCACTCAACCAGAGGAGAAGGCCTGGGTTACTCATTTGCCACAGTTTGCATCAATTAATCACACTAATTAATTGACATTAAGGCTAAAAGTATGGCCAAGTTCTCACTGAGATGATAAACCTGTGTCTGATCTATACCACTTCAGCCTTTAGGTTGAGAATGTGCCCATGTGTGTGAGTGAGACACAGACAGCACATTCCCCACATTAAAAACAAACAAACTTTGGTAGAATCCTCCCTGACACCTAATTTTCAACCACATGACCCCATATTCAGTCTGAAGTGATATATTTCAGGCACAGGTCTAATGCCTCAAAGAGAGCAAATCCTAAATCTACAACTATCTGTCCACTAATGCTTCCAACCAAACTGTAAAAGCACTTACGCTCCAAACCCGATTTTGCTGGAGACCCTTATATCTCAACGGAAGAGGTGGGGCAATTTTTACCAATTCCTCCCTGCAGTCCCCACTGTGCCCTGATTGTTGACTCCAGAGAGTTGGGGGACCCTCCAGAACAGGGCTGAAGATCACATGGGGGATCTAGCCTCCAATTACTGTTCTTACTAAGAAACAGAAAAGTCTAAAAAGCAGTAAAAACTCAGCGATAACCTATGGTTAACACTGCAGTACAGAGCACTCCTAATTGGAAAAGTCATCCAGTTTTCTAAATTCCTATGTAAAAACAGCTCAGTGGTATAATGAAGGGGAGCAGTCACACATTTGCACCCTTTTCATGCTTCCCTCATTCACTTCCTCCTTTTTGCTAACCACACTTTGCCATTCAAATCATCAAACTATGACAGACCAGAAACCATGGTTTGGATGTAAGCACTAACCATAGTGTGTCAATTCAGATGTCACAGCAAACTATGGTTAACAAAAACCAAGAGGTGCAGTAAAAAAGATGTAGGGGGGCATTCTAAACTGTCAAACCATGGTATAGCATTACTCAGTGGTCTAAGTTTAAAGTAAAGCAATATAAATAAGGAAACAGTTAATGCACATTATATTTCTAATTCCTATGAAAAATATAAGCAGAGAATGAAAATGATCTTTCTATCCATTGTGTTCCATCCATCCAATTGCCCTGTAATCTTCAGATGAACTCATTAATATTGTCAATAACTTCACTCAACAATAATTCAGTTTCACTACATTTGTAAATAGACGATTGTCCAATTATCTGGAGGATCTTCAAGAACTTAATGCACAACATTACCATTGATCTTTTAGGATATCCAAACAAATAGCCCCAGTGACTGAGCTAATATTAGGATGCCATATTTTTGTGATAAACCGCACCTAGAACATAAAAGAAAAAATTCTATTAAATTAGCTGCTAAGTATTCAAGACAACCTCTACATATTTCAGTGGGCAAACCTCCAACTGTTTTCACAAATGGCAATATAGGATGATAAATGTAAACCTGAGTTCCACCACAGAATGCAGCTGGGGGCTCACATGACTGGATGCTTCGCCACATGAAAAAATATTCCTCCATAATATTGATTATCAAGATTTCTGAGATAAAAAAAACCCCTACATATGATAATTTTGTACTTATTAAAATGCAGTTTCTTCTGGCATGGAGAGCATTTTGGGGGAGCCCCCACAGCAATCTGATGTGATACCTCTTAGCATACTTAGCATGACCTTATTTAAAAGTAGACAGATGACAGAGAAATCCGTCCCTTTGTTATCTGCCTGCGTGGAATTCCTGGTTATCTATGGCTACCAAGTGAGTTGATAAACACAAGGAATGAAGATGCATCATTAAAGCAATTTTCAGAAGGGTAACTGTTAGTCTGTTGTAGCAAAACCAAGAGTCTTGTGACACCTTGAAGCTTGAAAATACACCTTGTGTAATATTTCTGCTATTATACTAAAAGCATATATATTAATACAATTATATATACAATTCAACCTGGATCTAACAGTAACTGCCTTCACATTGGTTTTCAAGCAGACAGCAATGGGGTAGAAGTGAACAAAGCTGTTCAAAACAAGGTTATGTTGAAGGCAGTTTTGTTTTTAAAAGCTCCATCAGTGCTTTGCCAGCTGTGCAATATTTTGTGACCAGGGACCATTGACATAAAATGATGAGGGGTGAATGACTGTTGTTTCTGTGCTGATCCAGAAAGATCTGGGGGGCAACAGCACTGCATAACAAAACACCTACTACACAGAAGCATTCTAGAGAATTATTCACAAGAATTTATGCTCACTGTACCTTTGGGGGATTAAATGGATACGTTTCTGGAATTTTTATTTCTAGTTGATATCTTCCTCCTGCAAAAGTCAACACACATACATTATACACTTTGCCAGTAGTATTTTACCAAAATACTGAATAAGTGAATCAAATGGCATTTTAACTTTTTGTCTTAGAAAAATAAGTTAACAGCTTATTTACTTTCAGACAGAAGCAATCCTTAAAAAAAAGAGTTGTAGCTTTTACATTTCTATGTGCAACAGGTCTTTTTCAACAGCGACTGTACCAAAACTCTTCCACATTTATTTCAACTCACCTTGCCCTTGCTGTCTCACTATTTTTTTTTATTTGCTTTATTAACTATGCTGCTTTTCATTCAAATGAACCCCAAAGCAGCTTACAAACAATAAATACTGTAACAATGACATGATAGAACTTCACGCTACAAACAATAAATAACAATAAGATGCTTTTTAAACTCCTGGGGTGGGGAATTTTCCTCTTTATTCTTTGTGAAGCACAATCAGATACAGCTTTAGAGACGGTAATAAATCCTGTCAGTTCCACTATTTTCTTGTTGATCAAGCCACCAACACATGGCATGGTTCACACATTTCAATGAAGTAGCAGCTCTTGTGAGATGATACGCATAAACAGCAACATAGCAAAACACAAACAACCCATGATTCCCATACACATGTTCTTATTCAAAATAACTGGCCTTTTGGAAAGAGAAGATACTAGAGATGGGCAAGGTCTCTCAAATCTGCTTCGGATTAACCTGGAAAAAATTTAAGTTCTGGGAAAGAAAGGTAGGGGGTGGATATTTTTTCCTGAGAATCTGAGGTTCAAAAAACAAACCTCTCCACCTGTACCTGGCTGTACTCCCTGTCCCCAGAAGCCTTCACTGCCAGCTTCTCTCCTGGCACAACCGCTCCACTTCTCTGGCACACAGAGTTGGTTGAAGCGGCAGCAGCAGCAATACACAGGAAGAAGAGTGAAAGGGGGGTGCAAACTGTCATCACCCTTAGGAAAGCTGCATTTCCTATGGGCCCCAGGCATATGTGCCACTTTTCCACACTCCAGAAAGAGAAAAGAATGAGGGAGGGAGGGAAATAGGAAGGGAAGAAACCATCCTCTCTAGCCTACCAGTATATAGTGGCTAACAGCAGTCAGGGACGGTGGCAAGGCCTCTGGGATGCCCAGACAGAGAGAGAAGTCAAGAATTCTCCTCCAACTTAGATTATGAAAGTGCCAGCAAAGAATTCAGGGACATTAATAAGCTCACCTTGGGGGAATTTTGGCAGCAATTCCAGTTATGAATATTAACTAAAGTGTCTAGTGTGGCCATTTTGTAACATGGAATGAAAAAAACCACCAATATTGACTAAGACAGGCAAAGGCAAATTGTTAAGGCAAAAGGCAAAAGTTGAAAGAAACTCCCTCCCCTCCTTAAGATGAGTCTTGGGATGCCTAATGCTCAATGATTTCACTAGCAGCTCTAGGGAGGGAAGTAGGAACACTGATAAAATTATTTGATGATACCCAATTCTTACCTGCACAAGTTATGCAAAATGAACAGAAAGCTAAGAAGCATTTGGGAGCTGTTAACAAACATTTCTGCTACTGAATAAGATCTCATCAGACATTAAAAAAGATTGAGAAATCCTTGTTGGTTTCAAGAGGACCATGCGCCAAAGTAATATACCATATTTTCCCGTCTATAAGATGCCCCCATGTATAAGACACCCCCTACTTTTAGGGACTCAGATTTAAGAAAATGGTGGAAGATGTATCCATGTATAAGACGCCCCCTAATTTTTGAGTTTTTTAAAGGAAAGAAACCTAGTCTTATACATGGAAAAATACGGTAATTGCAAAGGCAGCAAACACACATTTGCTTAAAAGGTAGTAAGCACAGTAGTTCAAGTGGAAGAAATGATGTACCCATGTTGTACACTGCACTGACAAGAACACTGTGCCCAATTTTGGATTCCTATATTTAAGTAGGGCAGATTCAAACTGAAAAGGCAGAATAAATGCAGAAGGAGATGCATTTGTGGTGTAAAATGAGACTAGAGGACTGGATGGTGTCCTATAACTATACTAGAAGGCAAGAATGAAGAGATAAAATCTTATTAATACATGCAGTTTGAAAATCAAAGATTTTGAGTTAGCAGTACGATTCCCAGGAGCCTCTCTAAAATAAACTTGGGAGTGGAGAATCTCAGTTTCAACACACAGTATACAAAAGGTCTCTCATTCTGTGACTTACTGGAATAAGCACTTATAACTTGAGGGTCTTGGGATTTGTAAGCACTCTTCTTCTGGGAGAGATGGCAGTCACATTTGGATTTCATTATAAGCTATGGTTTATTGTGACGTGCATGAACCACAGTGAACCTAAGCTTGCATGTTCTCCTTCCCATATGGCCAGAAAGATGACGTCGAAGATTCTGCTCTTTATTTAGTAAGCCACACCATACATTCCCATTTTGTCCAAACCAAGGATCATGGCTTAACATTAACTAAGCTCGGTTTCAAAAATAAGACAACTTCAAAGCATGGGTGATGAAATTAGCTTTTTAAAACAATTGTATTACAAGAAATGAGTGGCATCTCCCCCCAAATGATGGCAGACATACATCTGCAGAACAGAGAAGCAAGCATTTATTTTATTTTATTGCAATTTCTCATATCCTTACAGCCCTCCAAACTGCTCTGGGGGGTCCACAACACCCTGAAGCAGATTTGGGGAGGGGTGGGATTTCTTCCCTCCTTGATTCATGGACAGATGCCTGTCATCAGCATCATGTGTCTAAGGTGGTACACATCATGTGTACTACCTTAGACATATGCATGTATATCATGCTTCTTTATTTAAAAAATTCCTTCAGTAGCACCTTAAAGACCAACTAAGTTTTTATTTTGGTATGAGCTTTCGTGTGCATGCACACTTCTAGACCTGTCAAGCAGTTGAATTTTAACTAAGGCCTGAAAACCTGGTCTTAAAAATGCTTGCACACTCTACTTCCTTTGACTGGGCATTATTCAGCATCAAATGTTTATGAAAGCAGGTCACTGTATCATTAATATGGAACGCTTAGCCCCACCCCCCCATCCCGCCCCGATTGCACTACTACTTCCAAGGTGTCCGTACAATAAATTATGTTCAGCTAAAAATATTTATTTATTTCTATCAGATCAAATACACAAGTCATTACCAACTCCTGCAAATGTGCAGCCCAAAGTTTTCTAAAATATTATGTGCACAAACTAGCTTGAACAGATATATGCTACAAACAAAGAAGCAATCTTTATTTATCTTATGTGACTGCACAAAAAAAATGTAGTTCAATAACAGGCTTCAAGATGGGCCACAACATACCGTACCTTTCCATGTATAAGTCTGGTTTTTTAATTTAAAAATTATGTTCAAAATTGTGGGTCATCTTATACACGGATACAATTCCCCCCCCTTCTCAATTTGGAGTTCCCCAAAATAGGGTGCGTCTTATACATAGGGGTGTGTTATACACCGAAAAATACGGTAATTTCTTATAAATTTAGCTTCAAGTGATAAGACGTGTAAATGTACTATATGGCTTATACAAAAAATATTACTTGCCTTCATATGGTGTATCCGGAGGTCCTGCTATTTCTCCTCTTAGTTCTGTAAAATTTTCATCTACAAGATCTACTTTAATTTGATTTTTGCTTGTCTTAAAAATAAAAACAGAAAAATTACAATCAGATGCTAGTATGTACTGTATTTTCTTTTTTCTTAAATTTATAGTTTTAAAAATTCTGATAGCAGTTTTGCTGTAATAGTCAGTGCCTAGAGTCACACTGGAAGTCACATAACCCCAGTATTTAACAATTCCTAAAATACAATAATTTATTAAACATTAAAAGCTTCCCTAAACAGGGCTGCCTTCAGATGTCCTCTAAAAGCCTGGTAGTTGTTTTTTTCTTTGATATCTGGTGGGAGGGCGTTCCACAGGGTGGGTGCCACTACCGAGAAGGCCCTCTGCCTGGTTCCCTGTAACTTGGCTTCTCGCAGCAAGGGAACTGCCAGAAGGCTCTTGGCACTGGACCTCAGTATCCGGGCAGAATGATGGATGTGGAGACGCTCCTTCAGGTATACTGGGCCGAGGCCATTTAGGGCTTTAAAGGTCAGCACCAACACTTTGAATTGTGCTCGGAAACGTACTGGGAGCCAATGTAGGTCTTTCAAGACTGGTGTTATGTGGTCTCGGCGGCTGCTCCCAGTCATCAGTCTAGCTGCCGCATTATGGATTAATTGTAGTTTCCGGGTCACCTTCAAAGGTAGCCCCACATAGAGCGCATTGCAGTAGTCCAAGCAAGAGATAACTAGAGCATGCACCACTCTGGCGAGACAGTCCGCGGGCAGGTAGGGTCTCAGCCTGCGTACCAGATGGAGCTGATAAACAGCTGCCCTGGATACAGAATTAACCTTTGCCTCCATGGACAGCTGTGAGTCCAAAATGACTCCCAGGCTGTGCTCCTGGTCCTTCAGGGGCACAGTTACCCCATTCAGGACCAGGGAGTCCTCCACACCTGCCCGCCTCCTGTCCCCCACAAACAGTACTTCTGTCTTGTCAGGATTCAACCTCAATCTGTTAGCCGCCATCCAACCTCCAACCGCCTCCAGACATTCACACAGGACCTTCACCGCCTTCACTGGTTCTGATTCGAAAGAGGTAGAGCTGGGTATCATCCGCATACTGATGAACACCCAGACCAAACCCCCTGATCTCTCCCAGCGGGTGCATATAGATGTTAAAAAGCATGGGGGAGAGGAAAGAACCCTGAGGCACCCCACAAGTGAGAGCCCAGGGGTCTCTCTTATGTAGTTGTTAAAGTATGTTTGGGATTAGACACATTAAGAGCATGGAGCAGGTCCAGCAACATTTTTTAATTAGACTAAGGCTCCAAATCAGCTCAGTTAAACTGCTTTAATCTCACTCAAATCAATGGGATTAAAGTAATCTAACTGGGTGCAGACATGTTGATATTTAAATTGCCGAGTACTTAGATTATATGTGTACTGCATATTTATTAAACCACAAAAATATACATTAGAAACAATCAAATTACCAATGGGTGGCACATTTTTATTCTCCATGATCATTAGTTTTCAAACCTTGCAAAGCAGATTAAAAGCCTAATTCTAAGGAATAGTTCTAGAGTCTAGACCTTAACCTTGAGTCCCCATATGTTGTTGAACTGCAACTCCCATCATCCCTGGCCACTGGTCCTGCAAGCTAGGGATGATAGGAATTGTAGTCCAACAGTATATGGGGATCCAAGGTTGAGAAAAGCAGGTCTAGAATGATGATGATGTTGTTTAATTACAGAGTTAACAAAGAAATATAAATGTGGCAATGACAACTATTGAACTACCACTGGCTTTGAATAAAGACACTTGGCAAAAGCAGACAGTTCATGTTCAGCCACATCCTCCCACACTCTTAAGAGCATCCATCTCTCTACTATTTTATATATCACTACCAGCAAAGGTGGGTGGGAAGGTAGGGAACAGAAAGGAACCAGGAAAGAAAGAACCTATAGCAAACAGCATGCTAATAATCTGATGAGATTGAAATAAGATTTGTGTTTGAAACATCCATGTGTCTTAAAGAAGTACGGCAACCATGAGTATAAGCAAGTTACTTTTAAAAAAGGATGCCAAGTGTTCTCAGAATTTAACAACTACATACCGGTACTGCCACAATACCTTTAGGGATCAGTGTACAGTACTCTTCTGTAGACTTAAGGGGCTTTAGGAAGAAAATTTGCAAGCAGGATGGTAAAATATGTATTGCTGATCAATTTGATATGTCAAATATCACCAACTAAGCCATGTATTATTGAGCCACAGCCAAATATTATCAGATGTTCCAACTATTGTGTAGGAAATGGCAGCTTACTCTCTCTCTCTCTCTCTCTCCATCAATGTGCATAGTGCTTTACAGATACAAGCGGAAAGTCCCTACCCAGATGACTTAGCATACTATCTATGGTATAATTTGACACAGGGAGACCACAGAGGAAGTAGAGGCAGGTGGTGCAACCAAGCAATTTTGACCCCAGCCTTAACAGTATTACTTTTGTACGAATTCTTCTCTGAAGAACACAAAATCTCTCCCCATGTCACTGTATGCCTTATTAATTGCTTCTACATTCCTGATACAGAAAAACAAACAAACCCAAAACAGTTTGCCGACCCTGATAAAAAGAAATATTCTGCTGCCCTGATGCTAGACACACTACGAACAAATACCATTTTGCTGTAGAAAAGTTTAATATATGTGATAAGATGTATGAGAACCTGTAAATATGGACATGCCAAACCACCCCACCCCAGGTAAAAAAATCTTCCTAAAAATAAAAATGGAGATGAACGCCACAACCTCATAGTCACCTTTGACAGGACTTAACAGTCCAGGTGTTCTTTACCTTTTTCTTTTTCCCACGAGACGCTCCAAACAATGCAGGAGAAGCCTGTGCCATCATTTATCTATATGACACCATCATCCAGCGTTCAACACTGGCAAGAACTGCCTCATGGACTCTTTTCATATTGTCCAGGACTTCTCAAATTCTCTAATGGCACAGGAAGGAGCAGTAGGTCTTATGCTGCCATGGTAACCCAAGAACTTGCCCCAGTGATGTATGTTTTGTGAGAAAAAAATCAGCAGGGAAATTAGGGTACTCTGCAGTGAAACTTTTTTTGATGCCCTAAAGTGAGATCTAATTTAACATGAAAAAATTCCTTCAGTAGCACCTTAAAGACCAACTAAGTTTTTATTTTGGTATGAGCTTTCGTGTGCATGCACACGAAAGCTCATACCAAAATAAAAACTTAGTTGGTCTTTAAGGTGCTACTGAAGGAATTTTTTCATTTTACTTTGACCCAGACCAACACGGCTACCTACCTGTAACCTAATTTAACATGTTTATTTTACTTGAATTTAGTACGCAAAGCTAAAAACATTGAAGCTACCAAGCTTGCCTAATACTGTATTTTCAATTGGCATCCTTTGTTTGCTACTAATGAACTTAAACCTGGGAAGAAACTTATTGCACATCATTGACTAGGACTGAGTAAAGCATATAATTAGGCTGCAAATTAGCAAAAATCCACTGCTAGGATGAAGTTGTCTCTATTCCAAAAATTCGCTCTAAATTTATATCAACTTTAAAGCAAAACCAACTGTGATAAAGCCTCCCTATAAATAGACACACACGAAAGTGGCTTGGAGACAGTAAATTCAGTTTGCAATTCCTTTACAAAAGCGTATGAATCCAAGACATATAGGTATGTTTTTCCTTGACATAACTAGACTTGATGAACCAGCTTTATTTATTGGGGACTCAAAAATTTAACTTGCCACGCTTCCATAATGACATTGAATGGGAACCACCCAGCCATTACAGAATTCACACACCTGGTACCTGGGGACACTCTGCTGCTTTTGCTTACCCTGCCCTCTAACATCACTCCTGCCCACTCAAAGTTTCTACTTAGCTAAGGAAACTGGTTTTTCAAAACATGTTAATCAAGTCTTACTTCTTTAAAGCAACTATACTAGTTCATGCATACCTTGTGCAAACTATTGCATGATGGTGCAAACTATTTGCAGGACAAAAAGTTAATGGTTGAAGACCTCATTCTCTCCCTTCTAGTAGACTGTATTACAATTATACAATTCTCTAATTGTATAATTGAATTTTTTTATTCCAAAATATAACAGGTAAGCATTTCTTAAATATATATTTCACCTATGGAAAATACTGTCCTTGGAGAACTGGAAGAATGTACTATTCCTCTGAAAGATCTATCAAGGTTATAGTAGTATATTCAACTCCAAATGAGATACTTTGAAGTCTAGAGATGAAATTCTCTAAGGGCTCCTATGCTTAAACAGGGCAGAGTTTTAAATATGCATATCCTTCAATAAAGTCTTATCACCTGACCAAACTTACTAGAAAATGGTACTCAAACTGTAGCAGCAACACTAAATACAGTCATACCTCAGTTTACATCCGCTGCGCTTTGAGTACTCTCAGTTTGAGTACGCCGCGGACCCGGAAGTGTTTACTTCCGGGTTCCGCAGTGCGCGCATGTGCAGAAGTGCTCTATCAACACTTCGCGCGGAAGAAACGCTCCATTTAAGTACTGCTCAGGGAGCAAATGGCTCCACGGAACCAATTGCGTCCGTAAACTGAGGTACCACTGTAATACAACAGTTCTCTCTTAGCTTGGGACACCATTGATATTTGTTTGTTGTATATATAGACATAACACAAAGTTTTGTTCACATTCCTAACATGCATTACAGCCATGACTGGAAATGGGATTTTACCTGTGCTCATATTTAGATTCTATGTTACTATATGCAGAGCATCTAAATTCTTTCTGGCTGCACTCAGAAAATTAGCAAATAATCCAATGAAATGCTTTTGTACACACATTCATCCAAAAAAATGCTTATACAGTGGTGCCTCGGTTTACAAACTTAATCTGCTCCAGAAGTCCATTATTAAACCGAGGCACGCTTTCCCTAATGAGGCCTCCTACCGCCAGTGCCCTTCCACCATTCAGATTCCGTTCTTAGACTGAGGTAAAGTTCTCAAACCAGGACACTATTTCCGGTTTTGCAAAGTTCGTAAACTGAATCATTCTTACAGGACTGTTCTTAAACCGAGGTACCACTGTACAAGATGCATTTTTAACAATCCTTTTCCCTCCCAACAATTTCACTTCTAGGCATTTAGCCTAAAACACGCAAGGAGCCACAAAACCTCCCTCTAATAATGCAACTTCAAAAATAAGGAAAGGTGGAAGAAAAATATATGCCACTGAAAATGTGCTATAGTCCGGTTCCGGTTTCCGCCTGCAGGAATGGCGGACCTGTTTTCCATCTCTCTGACCTTTGTAAGGAATTTGGCGGTTGCTAGGGGAGTAAATGGCAACCCCCTACCCTCTCCGGGGGTTACGGAGAGGGGCCGCTGGCCCGCGATGCCCCCAGACCCACTCCGACTGTTTTTGGAGTGGGGGGAGCTTGGGCTGAGCACTTACAAGGGCCAGGACTCCCGGACGCTAATCTGCATGGCGGGGATTTCCATGGTTAAAGAAGATAATTAGGCTTAAATCTATGGACATACTTCGGAAGGAGGGAAAGAAGCGCTGTTTACTGCTGAGAAATTTATGCTGCCGAGTGAGAGGAGTCAAAGATTGTACTGCATCTGGAAGAAGGATTGATGGGGACGGAGCGATAAGGGGAGTGAGTTTTTATTTTATTTTTTTTTTCTTCATATTGTTGCCTCGTACCTTCCCGGACGCGATGTCCTGGCTTGTTTGGAGTGAAAGAGAAGCAAAAGACTGTGTGAGTTGAACCTTATAACTGTTGTTACTGAGCATATTTTTTTAAAGATGTGGAGTTGCCGATGAGAAAAGCCCCCCCCCTAGTCGGACGGAAGGAGTTCTGAATGCGTTCGGAGGATTTATGAGCTGTGACGCACTTTAAATTGGAGCAGCGACCTGAAGCTAAGTTCAGCTATAGGGCAAGGAGATCCATTAATTTACCAAGAGTCTATGGTTTGATGTTTGGGTCTCCTGCCTGGAAAAGCTGTAAATTCTATAATGATCGTAAATCTTCATGGCTATGAGAGAAAGCGAAAGTGATTTGAGCTTTTTAAGATGGCGCTACTTCGAATTGCTTCAACGCAACAGGAGCTCCATTAAGAAGATTTATGGGGAGGCTGGACTGATTAACTCACACAGGAGAAAGAACATCTGTGAGACTTTGTTTGATATTTATATCAGCAGCTGGGAAACAATCGTGAAAGTGGAAAACATCTATGTGACTGTAAGGGGAAGATCTGGATTATTATGAACTTGAAGGACGATTTGAACTTTAGAAAAAAGACGGCAGTGGACAGTTGCGAGGAATTCCCAATTTCTTGAAGCATGGGAACCCAAATAAAAAATTCTTTAGATGATTTGGCATAACATTCGGTCTGATTGATATATATATGTGTATAATTTGAAATATTGAATGTGATATAATTGGTTTTAATTGGAAAATTAATAAAAATATTTTTTTTAAAAAAAAGAAAATGTGCTATAGTCAAGCTATTTTTAGACCTATGTATAGATGGAGAGGACCCAGGTGGCGCTGTGGGTTAAACCACTGAGCCTAGGGCTTGCTGATCAGAAGGTCAGTGGTTCGAATCCCTGTGACGGGGTGAGCTCCCATTGGACCTAATGGTCAGGGGTCCCTTTACCTTTACAGATGGATACCTCAATGTGATGTAGATTCACAACATCAATGATTAATAATAGACTTTGCTACTTCACTATTAAGATACATTTTGCCTTTATCAGCTTGAATTAAGCTACTAGTAACATTAATGATATTAGCATCAAAGGGGAAGACATTCATTTAATAGTTAACTTTAGGGTTGATTGAAAATGTCCAGTACAGTTTGCAAGTGCTCTTCATTGCATAAAGCACTACAAATGAATATTTAGAACAGAGCAAACATTTTACTTTTTCTATTATGCACTTGCTGGAGAAAAAGTTAGTGACTCTCAGCACCTCACAAAGACAGGCTACAAACTTGCTCTAACGTTACGGTCTCATAAGACTTAAGGTGCTATCTTTCAGAAAAGTAAATATATTTTTTGTAGACAAGACTGTCTAATTATTAAATCACAAAATTTACTAGCTCAAATGTCCACACTGTGCCACAAATTTTCCTTCAATTCTTTTGTATGCTAAATACTTCCAATTTTTCACCAATATGCACAATGTTGAAGTACTAAAGGTAAAGGGACCCCTGACCATTAGGTCCAGTCGTGGACAACTCTGTCGCGGAAGACTCTGGGGTAGTGGCGCTCATCTCGCTTTACTGGCTGAGGGAGCCAGCGTACAGCTTCCGGGTCATGTGGCCAGCATGACTAAGCCGCTTCTGGCGAACCAGAGCAGCGCACAGAAATGGTGTTTACCTTCCCGCCGGAGCAGTGCCTATTTATCTTCTTCCACTGTATGCTTTCGAACTGCTAGGTTGGCAGGAGCAGGGACCGAGCAATGGAAGCTCACCCCGTCGTAGGGATTCAAACTGCCAACCTTCTGATCGGCAAGCCCTAGGCTCTGTGGTTTAATCCACAGCGTCACCCTATGTATACATACCATGTATCTACTAACCATAGTTAACATGGAGCTACAGAATCATAGAATTGTGGTGTTGGACAGGACCACAAGGATCATCTAGTTCAGCCCCCTGCAATGCAGGAATCTTTTGCTGTTCCAGCTAAGTTGCAATAGTTATTGAGTTATGGACTGCAATTGTGAATCCACATATACACTGAAGGTGTATGGAACATAATTGTTCAGAGAAGCAGCATTCCAAAAGACTTAGAATATCGAGAGAGACATCCAATAATGTCTGCCCATGTGCACAATGGGATTTCCAGTTTCTCTCCCCACACCCTGCAATCTGTCCTCCCAAATTCTGTTTTAGGGTTCCCCAATTGTCCTGAGGAGATTTGGGGGGGTACGCAGAAGGATTTCAGGGGAGGAGAAACAGATGCCTGCTCAGACTACACTAAATCTCACCCATTGTGTTTTATGTTTGGGGAGGAGGGGAAGAGATGCTTAAGCCAAGAAACTCTTCTCCCGCAAGCTCTATATAACATCCTAAGTTGTCAACTGTATTCTTGGAACAAGCAAGGAGATTGCATTAAGTCCAGGAGCACACGGAGACTGTGGCCTTGGTTTGCAATAGGCTCCTTTCCTTAACCAGTTAAGCAATTATAAAGAACATAATTTAAGTCAACACTCCCCTCCAGTGACTATTTTAAAAAGTCATTTTCTGTGTTATTTATTTATGCTACCTTGTTTTCCACCTCCAATGAGATATTTATATATAGCTAGCCTATACCCTCCAGGCTTTTTACACATTAGCACAAGTCTCGTTGGCCAGGCCAACTGGCTTTCCAACTGAAAAGTCTAGCTGACAATGGGCTTTAGCAGATTCATAAAGTACATAAAAGGAGAAGAAAACAGAACTGTATTCCTTTTCCCCATCCAATGTTTAAGGAAAAAGTAAAACAAAAAATGCACTGTTTTTCACATCCTAAGGCATTTCCCAATCTTCCATAAATTTGTGAATAACCTAACTGGCTCACTATCCCTAATTACCTAACAGAAAGTATAATTGTGCAGTAAGCAAATATAAAGCTTGCAGGTAGGGAAGAAACACAACTATTCAAAGCATTTATTCCTGTAAAAAAAACGAAGTAGTTAAAATCTAAGCCATTTTGTTCTTTTTCCTTCCAGAGCTTGGGGCCAGGTTCTTCTCTGCCTTCACAACCTTTTGACAGATATATTAGCCAGCAAACTGAACACCAAGTCTGTCGTTTGTTTTTCCCCTCCACCCATTACAGGCCAGGTGTCTGCCTTTAAATAAAATTTTAAAATTAAGGGCAATGTGAACATTCATTACTTGCAACTTTGCCACCCTACTGGTACAAAAAAGGGCACTAATAATGTGCTTTACAAGCAAACAAAAACTGTTCCGGAAAGTTTGAGAGACCTGGCCCTGTGACACTGAAGGGGTCAACCAATCAGGACTCTTCAGGGCCAGTTTCTGCTGCAAACAGAAATAACTGATTTACCCTAGATAAAGTTGCAAAAAAGCAGCAACAACCCAACTTGAATTTTTGTTTGTTTGTATGCAGTCACAATGTCTTGAAATCCCTTTCTCCTTATCATCTCAGTTCACTTTCTAACTGCAAAGCTAACCCTAATATAGAGTGCCCTTATTTAAAAGTATAATGCAAAACATCCTGATTTTACAACCTTCTTGACCTGCAACACAGAAAACATTCATTTGCATTATCCTTCAAAGTGTAAGCAGCTATTTCTGAGCTGCCCAGTATCCCCTCCCAAATGACTGAAGAAAGTTATCTAGTTCTGAAAGACCTTCTGAAAACGTATGTGTATTATTAGTATTTTTGTTATTGTTATTATTTTAATTTATAAATTGCTTCTCATGAGGTATTCTGAAGCAATTTATAATGTTTTAAGATTCATGTAGCATGCAGCTTATGGGGCAGACTGAAAAAAACATGGTACTGCTTTATATAAAGGAAAGCAGGAGAGAAAAATGAAGTAAATAATTATTGTTCTATGTATTTAAAATGCTTATATACCGTCAATTACTTACAAATATTAAAGTGATCTTCAAAACATAAAAATAATCATGCAATGAATAAAAGCATAGACCAACACAATAATAGTACCTAACATCCAGTGACCAAACAAGTGTACCGGTACTAGTATCCGTGATCAGGAACAACTGGATGAACACGAGCTTAACTCATGCCAAAAACATAAAGCAGATTTTATGGGCTATATACTCCCACTGACCACAAAAAGTGGTCAATGATTTCAAAAAGTATAGAACTATCAGAAGAGTCTCCTTTAATGATTTCAGTCACTAGGTGGGGGGGGGCAGATAAAATTTTAAAAACTGAGAATGAGTCAGACCTCTGAGGTCCTTCCTCAGGGACTTTCAAATACTGTCTCCACTTCCCTTCTACAGACAACTCCACAACACAACTGCTATGAGGTTGAGAAATAATCACTCAATGTGACTCTATGAAACCAACTCTGCAGGTAGCACACACAGTGCCTCCTATACTGAATCCATGGAGTTCAACCAGGAGGATACCTTGGGCGACAGTCTTAAATTGCAAAGAATTATCCAGCAGAAGTAATTGCATGGGTAGGTAAACTAAGGCCCGGGGGCCAGATCCGGCCCAATCACCTTCTAAATCTGGCCTGCAGACAGTCAGGGAATCAGTGTGCTTTTACATGAGTAGAATGTGTCCTTTTATTTAAAATGCATCTCTGGGTTATTTGTGGGGCGTAGGAATCCATTCACCCCCCATATATATATATATATATATATATATATATATATAGTTCGCCCCCCCCACAAGGTCTGGGGGACAGTGGACTGGCCCCCCTGCTGAAAGTTTGCTAACCCCCTGAGTAATAGGGTCATGTCCCCGTCCCCGTCCCCTGTGCTGTTCTTGAAAAAGGCAATCAAGTCCTCCTTGGTCCCAAAACATGGTCTCAAACCAGATTAGAATGCGTCTAGATCAGGTGTGGGGAGCTTGTGGTCCTGCAAAGGTTACTGAACTGGAGCTTCTATCATCCTGGCCACAACGCGAAGTCACGGGTTCCTGATACATTCGAACAGGACCAGAGAGTGCTACAATAAATAGCCACACCCTTTTACTTTGGTCATAGGCTGAGCAACAGCAAAGTGATTACTGTAAGAAGAAGCAGGACCTTAAGCACCTTCACTATGGACCACAGCAAAGTTTCCAGACTCACCACAAATTCCTGCTATGCCTCTTGTCTCACCAATGCTACATGCTTCCTAGCCATATTACAAACAGAAACGGTACCGACCAGCCTAATAAAGTTGCTCAAAGTAAAATTAATAGTTTAATTCCTAAAGCAGAGGTTTTTAACATCCACAGCTCCCTTGACCAACTGCATTCTTTCTGCAGCACCCCTCTGGGGCTCAGGAGCCCAGTTATGTCACCCCTTGTCTGCAGAGCTTGCAACCCCTCACCCTTTTCGAACACCATCCCTTGTGGTGTGTTCCCTCAGCCTCCCCTCCCCTCTGATGCAAGAGGGCATCAGAGGTGGGAGGAAAGGAAAGAGGGTTGCCCGCAGCACCCCTGACCATCATTCAAGGTACCCCAGTACCCAATAAGTACTAAGTAGGAGGATCTTTATCCTGTTTTCAAAACACCTTAGTTCCTTTAAGCCCACAAAAATCTAGGTGTGGGCAAACTATGAACTGCCTCTAGAGTACTAGGAGCTGTTGCAATGAAACATATCTGTTGCATTTTTTGCATCATCCTAATTCATGCAGTGTCTGAACATGGACACTAATTTGGGTATTAGAATCAGAAATAGTAAGCAAATAATTGGCGTGATCTGTTTTGAGCACTCTTTGTATAATAACTGTCACTATACCATATCATTTCTCCACTGCCAGTAATATTTTGAATAGCCTTTATTGGTCCAATGTGAAGTCTATTATAAAAACCTTTAGAGCACTTCTATTTTATGTCTATTCACACCACTAATAAATTAAACAGAAGCTTCTCAACTACACTATTAGTATTATTAATAATATTTATTAATTAAGTTTGTATGTCACCCTTCAACTGAAGATCCTGGGGCAGTTCACAAGTACAGACAAATACAAATTTAGAATACAAAAAAATAAAAATAAAGCAAAAACAAACCAATAACCCCTCCTCCCACAAACACATTTAAAAAGCCATAGAATGTTAATCAGCCGAACCTGGTTAAAGAGAAATGTTTTTGCCTGGCAGCAAAGATATGTAATGAAGGTGTCAGGCGAGCCTCCCTGGGGAGAACATTCCACAAAAGGGGAGCCACTGCAGAAAAAGCCTTGATTCAACTACAGTAGTACCCGATTCAACAAGTCCTATACACATGCAACTAACAGTAGGTACACCAGTTAGGAAAGCCATATTCCAAATCTCCAAACTGTTTTGTGTAACACATACACAAACCCCATAGAGAACCAATACATGGAGTCTCTTAAGAAAAAAGAGAGAACACCCAATAAGCCCATGTTCACACCTGGATCTGTTGCATACCATACATGCTGCTGGATTGTGGTTACAACTGAAGCTTTTGGGCAAGTAGTACAAATGTTTAATTAAAACTAGTATAAACATTTAACCAAATGACACACAGGATAGATTTTTAAAACAGCATGTTTCATAATATTTGGCATGGCAATATATCAACACCCCTGTTGTTGTGTACTATAAAGTAACAGTTGTAACAATATGTTAAAGGTAAATGAAAATGTTTCAGTTTTAGACCCCCTAAATTGTAGCAGTTTCCAGAACATAACCCTGTCTGTCTCTACTGCACATAGTTCCATCCTTATCTTAGGCATCCTATTATATCCGTATATAGTATTCTTCTTTAACTCTGTGTAGATAAGCATAGGCTTATATTGTCATTTTTTATTTTTAAAAAAACAAAAATAAAAAAACTGAATCAGTGGCTCTGTACCACCTGCAATTTATTTTCTATAAATATGGGTGTTTCCTTCATATCTTATGAAAAATAAAATAAGTAGCTCTACTAAGTATCAACCCTTGTTGTTGGAATATTGTGAGCCCTTAAAGGGTAAAGGTAAAGGGACCCCTGACCATTAGGTCCAGTCGTGGCCGACTCTGAGGTTGTGGCGCTCATCTCGCGTTACGGCGTACAGCTTCCAGGTCATGTGGCCAGCATGACAAAGCCGCTTTTGGCGAACCAGAGCAGCACACGGAAACGCCGTTTACCTTCCCGCTGTAGCAGTACCTATTTATCTACTTGCACTTTGACGTGCTTTCAAACTGCTAGGTTGGCAGGAGCTGGGACCGAGCAGTAGGAGCTCACCCTGTCGCGGGGATTCGAACCGCCGACCTTCTGATCGGCAAGCTCTAGGCTCTGTGGTTTAACCCACAGCGCCACCCACGTCCCCTATTGTGAGCCCTTAGTGACACATAAACATGGGTTGCAAGGAACAAAATTTATGGTTTTAGCTACTGTGATTAAGAGTATTGTACATTTTTTTAAAAAGTGGCTTTCAAAGTGTGTTGCAGGGAACACTGGTCTTGCAAAAAGGTAATCAACTCATTTAAAAGATCAATTACATCAGGCAAGCTTTTCTAAAAGCTCATCATTATTATTATATTTACCTGCAATCTGAAACTTGAGCATATTTTAGAATGGATGGGCAACCTGCTGCTCTTAGCCCAATTCCATCCAGTACTTGACCCAATTGCATAAGAGTAAAAAGGACAGGAGGGGAAATGGGGCAGCAGAAAGAATGTGTTCAAAAGGGGCAGTGCAAAGAGAGATAAAAGGGGTGGCCCTCCCACTTTTAATTCTTGTCCCATCTACTATTAGCATGCTGCCAACAGACTACCAAGGGAATGCAGCCCTTGACATGAGGTTACCACCCCTGCTCTCAATTGATGTGGGGTAACAATGAACCCTAGCTATATACTCCAGTCTAGAACATGCTCCAGAAACCTACAGTATGTGTACATTCCATGGAAATCGCACAGGCAACCTGACCTTCAACTAATTCCACTTTGTGCTAAAAATTATTTAGGTGCTCTGGTGCAATGATTCAAGAAGTAGGTATGAGGTATTTCCAGTGTTCGAAACTCCCATTGTTCTAGGTGCATTTTGCAACAGAATTTCATTAGTGCAAGCAGTTTCTGAGCTCTGGGAACAGTACTGTGTCTAAGATTTCAGATTAAAACTGCAAAGTGGAAGGAAAGGAGGACCTTTTTCTGCCTCCCCACTTCCAGCTACTCTCTGAAGACTGGAGAAGAGACCCTCTCAATAATATTAAGGGGGTGGGGCAGGGGAAGGACTAGACCATGTGAAAAATGAACACAATATTTTAGCTGCAGTTCATTCATTTTCAGGTTTGTATTCTTGCTATAAAAAGCATGCCTATACATTCTGTTGCAGCGCCTATAACCTAGGTTTAAGGTGCTATGTAGCTCCTAGCTTTCTAACATTGGGTATTTCTGCCCCACCTAATGATGTTTTTGCTACGGAACGCCACAAATTCCCATCCTGTCACTTGGTAGAAGAGAAAAGGGGCAGGATCCTTTTCTGCTTTGCTGAGTCACACTTTTTCCTCCTGTCACCTGGCAGCAACTATTACATCAGACTACAGCAAGAGAGGGAAGATGGGGTTGGGGAACACTTCCATCAGGGCAGCTGGGAGAGCAACATTTGACTCAGGGATGAACTTTTCCCATCCCAGCTGGACATTACAAGAACCTGTAACTAAGAACTGGTACCTGAATTTGCTTATTTCCTCCTCCCTCCCAATTAATTTTCATTTTGCTTCATGTCTTTTGGACTTTTAAGCATGAAGGGAGGTAATGCCTTGTTTTTATTATCTTTAAAAGACAGTATGGCAGCCTTTTTCTTTTTTTGCTGAAGAGCAGGATAACAATTCTTCAAATAAATACCTGCTCCCATATGAACTCCTTTTGTGTTAAAATCTTCACTTAAGGCTCTGCTTCAGGTGTTCCTGCTGCCAGAGATGAGCTGGATAGCTATGGAACCCAATTATGGGACACCCTACTTAGGTTTGTTAGGTGCCAGTTCTGCTTTCTTTTGGGCAAAAATAACAAATGTTTTATTTGCACAAGTTTTTCAGATTAGTTTTTTTATCCATAAATAAGATTCTATTATACCGGCTGTTTTGTCTTTTTGTTTTTAATTGCAATATATTATATTTTTAAGCATAAATTTAAGACATCATAGAGGGGGGGCAGTATTAGTGGAAAGATGTGATAGGTTTTACATTTTCTAAAAATACCTAAACCTTTTTAATAATAATTAAAAAAAACCAACTAACCACACTCATCATAAAAATTGAGTTTTTCATTCTCTATATAAAACAAGAACAGATATTACACATTCTTGCCAAAAATCAGTATGAATTATATTACATTTAGTAAACCAGTCCATTTTCCAGCCACTTTGGATATCCACCAAACCATTTATATAATTCAAATGTTACAGTTCATGTATGCCCTGTGCAAGTGGAAACTTACTGTGGAAAGGAGCTAAAATGTTCATAAGGGGTTGTATACAAATGGTGGTCCTATGCTGACTGAAAAATCTTTCATTCAGAACAATGGGGATTGAGGCAATCTTCAGTAATTCCTTTCCTTGCCTCATTTCTGCTTCCAGAGGGTTGTGAGACCCTTTTGTACAGGGGTCGGCAAGGCTTACCGGGCATGGGATGGATCACTCCCACGGAGATCCTCCGTGGGCCGGACCAGTGCAGCACGACACTGGAAATCGCTTCTGCACATGCCCGGATGCCTGCACAGAAGTGATTTCCGGCATCTGGGCATGCGCAGAAGCAATTTCTGGCACCGCAGACATGCTCAGAAATGATTTCCGGAGCTGTGGAAGAGAGTCCCTGCGCTGCACTTAGTCAGTTTAGCACAGTGTGTGGGGACTCACCGAGCAGGCAGCTCGGTTCGGGGGCGGCTCGTGGGCCAGTTAAGTGACCCTCATGGGCCACTTCCAGCCCATGGGCCTTAGGTTGCTGACCTCTGCTTTAGAACAGCATGGAGGGAGAAAAATGCTGAAGATCACCTTGATCTGTTCCTGGACACCAACTGGATACAATTCTAGATATGAAGACATGATGTTGCATATTCATGCATTTTGCAATTGCCTCACAAGCTAGCTTAGAATAAAATCAATTGGAGTTCCATGTGCAAAACAGCTGTAAAAGCAGTCCATCAGATTTTCTAGGCTACTTTTAGGCATTAGTGTCTTCCCTTTGTTGTAACAGTTTATTTGAAATATCTAACACCAAGACCTACAAGAGATAATTTCTTATATATCCTCAAAGTTTCCATCATCTTGGTTTTCTTAGTTTGAAATATTAGACCATATTTCAGAATAATAACTACGGATTACTACTTTTAAGAATATAATATCGCATCACCACAAATAAAAGAATAGGGACAGTATGGTAGTCTGAACCCATTTTGGTAACATTTACACAATACTGGGTGTTGAGGAAGGGCAGAATTAGTTATGATAACAATTATAAATTTGGCACATGGTCTGGACCGAAGTGTGGGGTAATGAATAAAGAACTGTGGTTGGACAAGGGAAAAAAATCTAGGTGATATCTGTTGTTTAGTCGTTTAGTCGTGTCCGACTCTTCGTGACTCCATGGACCATAGCACGCCAGGCACTCCTGTCTTCCACTGCCTCCCGCAGTTTGGTCAAATTCATGTTTGTAGCTTCAAGAACACTGTCCAGCCATCTTGTCCTCTGTTGTCCCCTGCTCCTTGTGCCCTATCTAACTACATCTTATTTGGAGCAGACACACTGAAATCAATGAACTTAAGTTACAGTACCTAAATCCATTGGTTTCAACGGGTCTAACTCCCAATATGACTAATGTACAATTGTGTACGTTTCCGAGCACAAATCAAAGTGTTGGTGCTGACCTTTAAAGCCCTAAACGGCCTCGGTCCTATATACCTGAAGGAGCGTCTCCGCCCTCATTGTTCAGCCCGGACACAGATCCAGCGCCGAGGGCCTTCTGGCGGTTCCCTCACTGCGAGAAGCAAAGCTACAGGGAACCTGTGGAATGCCCTCCCATTGGAGGTCAAGGAGATAAACAACTACCTGACATTTAGAAAACACCTAAAGGCAGTCCTGTTTAGGGAAGTTTTTAATCTGTGATAGTTTAATGTATTTTTGTATTTGTTGGAAGCCGCCCACAGTGGCGGGGGAAACCCAGCCAGATGGGCGGGGTATAAATAATAATAATATTATCAATCATACCAACACTGAAATATTCCAATTCATTATTATTTGTAGCACAGCATAAGAGAGCTTCTGAATACAATTCACTGACAGGCAATATACTTATAGCACTGCTTATTATATAACATCAACAGATCACTAATATCAAACTTGCTCCTCAACGCACAACTGTTTTTTGTTAGCATAGGAAGCATGCAGGAAATGCTGTGGACATGATGCAGCCAGAATTAGGAACATGTGTGTCCACAACTTTTGGCATTAGAGTGAAGTATATACCAGTATCTACTTAAAACAGTCTACTAAAGTAGACTGAGATTTTTGTTTCTGTATGCTGTCATTGCTATCCTCAGACTTATATATCTAAAGACATAATGATACGTAGATAGATACCCAAAAAGGTTTACAACTAAAATATTTTAAGTGTAAACATAATAAATGTGCAAACGTGTATATATATATATATATATATATATATATATATATATATATATATATATATCTGTACACTGATTATGATGCTGGGATTAATTTTGCATCTTCTTTTTAAATACATAGCAAGTCTAGGTTTGCCTCTCATAATGTGTGCTCTTATCTAACATTTTCAAGATGGCAACAGTGGAAGTAGTACAAGACAGTATGTCGAACCTATCCTAACCAGGAAGTTATGTCAGCATATCTCCTGTATAAGTTCAGCTTCATCTTGTTTCTAGCCAGGGTGTGTGTGGCCAGGTTTGGGCAGGTAGTGTAAACTTGAATTTTCTGCCCTCCCATTAATTCCTATGAAATGTTTAGTTACACTTGGTTTTTTGTTGGTGCAAGTTGCATGGAGCTCTGTGGGCAAGACCAGTAAGTGAAAAGAGTTAGGATGCAGAGCTAACTTTGTTTGCCCCTCTTCCCAAAACCATTCCCCACTCTTAGCATGCCCTCTTTGTGTCCTCTACATTAGTATGACTTCCCTTGGTTTTACTTTTGCCAGCAGGGGAGGATTAAAAATCACTTACAACTGCTTAAGGCCAGCCCATCCCATCCCAGGAGTGGAAATACACCAACTAGATGTTAGGATGCGGCCTACTCCCCCCCCCCCCCGTGTGTGTGTGTTATGATCATACTGTAAGGATGCAGCAAAGGGTCACTACACATTTTTATGGCCTCAAAATCTGCAACTACAGTTCACACATTTTCTTAAGAGGTTGGTTTTCAAAAGCAAGTACCGGTATGTTACTATGCATCCTCCACCTTTTATCTCTGCCATATTGTTTCTCATCCCACAGGTATTTTTTATACTCAGTTATGCTAATAACAAATAACACACCAGTTTACACCACCAATAGATTCATATTCTTCCTTTTAACAGTATGACACCATACAAACCAGTTAAAAGCACTTTGAATGTTCTCCTCCACTATGCACATGTGAAAGGCATAAACGAAGTATTCCATGCACTCAGGCAATCTTATTTTAGTCAACTGATGGTCAAACAAGTTACAACTGCATTTCAACCTTTCATCACCTGTGCACTGATGCAATGCGCCCGTGATTTATTGCTCTTTGACCCAGCATTCCCTCCCCACAGACTTTCCAGATTTCTGAATGGCAAGCATTGCCAGTTTCACAGTCCCAAATTTCATTCCCCTGTCTTCCTCCTCTGCTTTCCAGCAAAAAAAAAGTGATAGCGGAAAGCTCTGATGGGTTTGATGAAATGCTGGGGGGAAATTCAACTGCTGCATCCATACCTGCACTGTTAACCATAATAAGGCTTTTAACTTTTCTCCGGCCTAGTCAGTTTTACCAGAAAGCAGAAGGCAAGGGTGCCGGAATACCTGCAGGACTGAGCTGAAGACCAGTGGCAGGGTTGCCACTTTTAGAAGACATCTGAAGGCAGCTGTGTTTAGGGGAAGTTTTTTAATGTTTGATGTTTTATTGTGTTTTTAATACAGTATTCTGTTGGAAGCTGCCCAGAGTGGCTAGGGAAACCCAACCAGATGGGCGGGGTATAAATTTATTATTAATTATTACTATTGTTATTATTACATGGGCCAACATCTGAGCCAGGTAAGTGGTGTGTGCTACTTATTTCACCCCCAACACAAGTTGGAGAGAGCATGTTGACATTTGAGAGCAGCAAAAGCACAGCCTGAGGAGGGCAGTGACGTGCATTCCCCCCCCCCCCAAGAAGGGGCAGATTCACACATATGGTGGTTAACACGCTACAAATTCAGATGTGACTCTGGGCCTCTTGGGTGGGCCTACACTAGCACCAGAGAGGATCAGATAGAGCTGGCAGGCCTAGCTTGATCCCCTTCCCCGTTTCTCATCATTTCTTCCTTCCCCCATCCCCACCCCATTCCCCTCAGATGGGGGTAACTCCCCACCAGGGGACCCCCTCCCCTTCCCATGAATTTCCTCCCCCCCCTCCGGGAAATGAACGTTGCCCGAGGAAACGAGACAACATCGCTGCTTCCCTGAGACCGAGAAAGAATAACGGGGGCGAGGAAAGGAAAACCGAAAGGGATGTAGCCTCCCAAATCTCTCCCCCACCCCCCAATAAACGCCACGACCGAGGAGGGCGACAAGGGAGGGAAAGCCTGACCTCCTCGCTCTTCAGCACCTCCTTGAACTCCCGCTTGATCCTCTGCACCGCGATGTTGGCCATGTCCTCGGAGGGGTCCGACGACCCACCCAACCCCAGGCCGCCGCCGCCGCTGCCGCCGCCGAGCCGAGCCGGGCCGAGCTCCTCCACCCGCCGCCACCGCTGCTCCCGCGGGTTAATCTCCCGGCCCTTCCAAAATGGCGCCGACGCCGAGCATGCGCGTTGGCCGCCGCCGCCGCCCGGCCGCCTGCCCCTTCCTCTCCGTCAGAGAAAGGAAAATGGAGAGGGGAGGGGAATAGGAAAGGGAGGGGAGCCGCTGCTTCGGGCCCCCGCCAAAAGTGGGGAGAAGGGGAGGCAAAATGAGAGAAGAAAAAGTGGAGGAGGGGTTCTCCTGACGGACGGTGGTTTCGCCCCTCAGGAAGAGGGGAGGCCTTCCCCCACCTCGCCTCAGGAGGGGTCGTCGGCGACCTCCGCCCTTAGCCGTCACTGACTATGAGGCAGAACCGCCTTTTCTCTGTGTTTGTGTGTGTGTGTGTGTGTGTGTGTGTGTGTGTGTGTGGTACGTAGGTCCGTACGTGTGAATGTGGAGCGTCTGGAGCGGAGGCGCGGCCTTCTCGGTGGTGGCGCCTTTTCCTTGCGCGACGGCTCTCCCTTCAGAGGCTGAGACGCGAGAGCTACACAACTTCCCCGTATGGGGAAGGCATAGATTTCTTAGGATGTTTTTAGATAATATCATAATAATCATAATACACATGTGCTGTAAGCCACCCAGAGCAGCTGGGGAAAACCAGCCAGATGGGCAGGGTACAAATATTATTATTATTATTATTATTATTATTATTAGAGCGTGGGTGGGGAAGGGTGAGGGAGCAGGGCAGAGTTTTTTAAATAATTTTTAAATTACTTTTCAGTTACAATCCAATAATAGCCCCATTATAGCAATACCCATTTATAATGCAATTATTAATACCAGTCATTCAAATGCCAAATTATGTAGAGAAGGTGCTAGAATTGATGGCTGGATTATTTATTTCTGCGTTCCAAAATCTTACTAATTTCCATTACATTCCGGTCATAATAATAATAATCCCTTATACAAGAACTGCATTATTAATAACTTCTATTCATGTTGACACCTGAAATAATTTATAAAGCTACAAGGGAGGAACTCAAACTATATCCTTGTTCTTCCTGTGTGTGGCAATTATTCTGTTTGTGGTGTTTCTCCTCCCCCATCGTTCTGCCCGGACACTGAGGTCCAGCGGCGAGTGCCTTCTGGCGGTTCCCTCGCTACGAGAAGCCAAGTTACAGGGAACCAGGCAGAGGGCCTTCTCGGTAGTGGCACCCACCCTGTGGAATGCTCTCCCACCAGAGGTCAAAGAGAACAACAATTACCAGACCTTTTAATGTTTGATGGATTTCTGTATTTTAATATTTTGTTGGAAGCCGCCCAGAGTGGCTGGGGGAACCCGGCCAGATGGGCAGGGTATAAATAATATATTATTATTATTATTATTATTATTATTATTATTATTATTATTTCTTCCTGTCCTTGTAAGATGTTATATCTTTCTTTCCATCCGTCATGCCTTGGGCAAAGCTGATATCCTATTGTTGTTTCAGGGCAGAGCTAAGGCCCTTGTGATGAAATCACACCCATCGTATGAGGTATCGCATGCCTACCTGCTCCTTCACACGAACGCAGCCTTCGCACGCACCAGCCTATGTGGCAGGTGGATAATACATAACACATTGTCCACCTTCCGTTTTAATTTATCATCATCATCATCATTTTATTATTTGTACCCCGCCCATCTGCCTGGGTTACCCCAGCCGTTCTTGGCGGCTTACAGCATATCTGAAAACAGAATGAAACATCAATGCCTTCCCGAGACAGGGAAGATGGCTTCTCAAAGTCGTGCAGTTCTCCTTGGGCAACTTTTCTGGCCTTCAGGTCGCCACAGATTGATGGGAAAGGGCTCCGTTTTGGAAGCTCCATGTGAGGCATACGGGAGATGGCAGAATTGCTCAGAGGACACTTGTCAAAATGGGGCACCGGGATGTGAGTGCGGGAGGACGCAGAGTTGAGCTGCCGCATTGTGGAGGCAGTACAGCATTTTGTAAGCATTTCCACTCCCCAGAATGTCAATAGCATTTGGCATGAAACATGTTCCATGTACGCAGCTCCTGTAGCATGTGGGACATAAAAAATTAGAAATGAAATAATGCCTCCTTCCCCACAGACCTCCCAGATCAGCAGAAGGGGCACTGGGGTAGTACCAATTTCTTTAATGAGTTTGTGGTGGCAGCAGTCCGGAATATGCCTTTCTCTGCAGCAGCCCCTAAGTTGTGAAATTTCCTCCCCATAGAGGTGTGTCTGGCTTCTTCACTATACAACTTTTGGAGAATACTGAATATACCCCTCTTTACCATGCCTTTTGACACCTGAGATGTGCACTTTCAGAGTCCACCCTATTCTTGTGACTGTACAAACAGGTTTTCATCTGACTTTCAAATTGTTGTAGCCCACCCTGGGACCTGCTGTAATACATGTATTAATTATAATAATATTGGGGCCATTGGACATAGGATGCTGAAGAGAAAAATATTTTGTCCTTCAGAGCAGTGGCTACAGCTGGATGGCCTTCTGAGGAGTTCCAGTCTCTTATTATTACTTATCTATCTGATTTATTAATCAAATTACTTATCTATTTGATTTATTAATCACGTAATACCTAATAGACTAAAAAAGTACTTAGTTTCCTTACAAAAAGGATAATGCAGTTCACTTGTACCATTTGCTGAGTTGGGAGTCAGGTCACATGGCTCCTTTGCTTGCACAAAAAGAAAAGACTGAGAAGAAGCAGGAGCAGGAGCTCCTGAGAGCCTGCTAATATACACCCACTCTGGCAACTTGAGCTCAGGGCTCAGGTTAACCCTTTTATGCACACAAGCGCGAGGCAGTAACTGTATATTACAGGGGTCCCCAAACTTACCTGACTTCGGGCCAGTGCCCGCCGTGCCGATCGTGCAGAGGGCCGGAGGGCAGGGGAGCGCGCGCCCATGTGCACAAACATTATTTCCGGTGCACTTCCGGGTCGGGAGAGGTCCATGCGCACAAACGATTTTTCCGACCCGGAAGCGTGCCACCGCGCCGTCGCGCTGGTAAGAGCGGGTGGTGGCAGCAGGCGGCGGGGGTCGTCGCGGTTGTCGCGAGCCGGATAAAAGAGGCCTTTGGGCCGTATGCGGCCCGCGGGGCTTAGTCTGGGGACCCCTGGTATATTACAACAGAGTAAACTGGACATGGGGACAGTAGAGAGGAGAGATGGAGCAATACACATGCAAAAATGCAATACTATTGCATGTTTACTGAAAAGTAAATAACACTATGGTGCTTACTCCATAAATAGTGCTTTTAGGACTGCAGCATAAGTCAGTTATGAGGCCATATGGCAAAAGGCAGGCTCCAGGGAAAGTACCTGAATAAAAGCAGTAAAAGACATTGATACAACCTGAAAACTGTACACCGTATTCAGATCCTTATTTGAATGTATGCTACTACCTCCCATGTTCCATCTTAAGACTCTTAAAAGCTACTGAATCTTGGTTTTACCTGTGGGAAGGAAAATAATACAGTGGTACCTCTGGTTTTTGTTGTTGTTGTTGTTTAGTCGTTTAGTCGTGTCCGACTCTTCGTGACCCCATGGACCAGAGCACGCCAGGCACTCCTGTCTTCCACTGCCTCCCGCAGTTTGGTCAAACTCATGTTCGTAGCTTCGAGAACACTGTCCAACCATCTCGTCCTCTGTCGTCCCCTTCTCCTAGTGCCCTCAATCTTTCCCAACATCAGGGTCTTTTCCAAGGATTCTTCTCTTCTCATGAGGTGGCCAAAGTATTGGAGCCTCAGCTTCACGATCTGTCCTTCCAGGGAGCACTCAGGGCTGATTTCCTTAAGAATGGATAGGTTTGATCTTCTTGCAATCCATGGGACTCTCAAGAGTCTCCTCCAGCACCATAATTCAAAAGCATCAATTCTTCGGCGATCAGCCTTCTTAACCTCTGGTTAAGAACTTAATTTGTTCCAGTCTCTTAACCTGAAACAATTCTTAACCAGAGGTACCACTTTAGCTAATGGGGCCTCCTGCTGCCGCCGCGCTGCCACCACACGATTTCTGTTCTCATCCTGAAGTAAAGTTATTAACCCGAGGTACTACTCCCAGGTTAGCAGAGTCTGTAACCATGAGGTACCACTGCAATAGATATAGAAGATTACCTGTGTGGGGTAATTAATAAAATAACTGGCTGGATCCCTAGATCCAAAGCATGGGGCTAATCACACTCTCCAGCAAGAGAGAGCTCCCAGCAGAGTATTAAAATCACAGAATCATGCAGCACAGGAAAGTGTGAGCAACATAGGCTGTTAGACCCTTTAAATACAGTATCCTGTTTAGTTTGCTCACATTGCTTCCCCTCTCTACCCTTCTTGCAACTAATACTGGAGAAGAGAGGGTTAAATAGTTTTTGACTTACGATTACTCAATTTTTAAAAAAGAATGATCCTGCTAAAATTGAGTTACAGATAAGAGATAAATGGAAAACATGCACATTCTTAGATTAATCACTTAGATACAATATTCAAAATATGTCAGAATTTTTATAGCATTTGTGGATCCTGCTTACAATTGAACATGTTAGTATGAACTGCTTCAGCTACCTAGTTATAGAATTCTGATTGCATTGCAGAAATAAGCACATTAGTGTGACCTCACAATTCAGACAATAGCACCTCTCAATTTTCCTGCCTCCTTCCTTATCCCTTGATATATGTAGCTTGCTTTATAAATGTTACCTGTTTCTCTGTGCACAGGTTGAAAAGTTGGTGTTACAGTGCCTTCTGCAGGATGGAATATGTCAAATTAAATCTGCCATTGACTAAGCAACTTCAGTAAGGAATAGTCATAGTAAGACTTTCCCCCCCTTCAGATTTTTTTCCTATAGCAAATTGAAAGTGTTATTTAACTGTATTAAATATTAAAGCCAGGGTATTAACCAGATGTAGTGATAATTTCCAAGCCTCAGCAGGTTTCAGGCTTTGAGTTTACAATGCCAATGTTCAATCCTAGATTTGGTATTTTTTTATACAGTATTATGCATTTTCTCTCTCCAGCTAAACAAATAGTAGGTTTTTATTATTAAAAAATGTGATTTTTTATTTTTCAGTTGCAGCAGGAGTATAATAATGCATGGGAAAACAGGGTGACTTTGCCAGATACCTAAAAGATAATAGTAATGATGGCACTAGGTGAATTTGCATGGGAAGGGAATTTCACAACTGGGCAGCACCATTTTTTTTGTGTTGAAATACAGTGGTATCTCAGTTTTCAAGTGTCTTGGAAGCTGAACGTTTTGGTTTTTGGTTTTTGAATGCTAAAAACCCATAAGTAGATGCTTCCGTTTTCGAACACGCCTCAGAAGTTGAATGGCTTCCGCTGCGTTTTTTTAAAAAATTCTCCATTGAAATTGCAGGCCGCCTCTGCAAGACCCTTTGCACCTTGGTTTTCGAACGTTTTAGAAGCCAGAATGGATTACGTTCGAAAACCGAGGTACCACAGTATATATTATATTGAGCACTTCTATGCCCTCTCACATGATGTCAATTTTATTAATGGCCCCCCTCTGACCATTTGTCCATTAAACAATAATTTTTAAATTATAATACCATGATGTAGACTTCAAGTCACGTTAACTAGGTTTTCCTCACATACTTTCTTGCAGCAGGGAAGGAAGCAGGCTAATGGATGGGACTAGGCTGGTATTCACCTTGCCATTGTCTTCTTTCTGGGAGGGTAGGGGATATAGCACCCTAGTGTCCTTTGGTCCCCTGGCCAATAGCATGGTCCATGCTCTTCCCGTCAGCAGTGCCAACAAACAAGAATACATTTTAACTTGGCAAAATGCTAAATTCAGAGAAGGGTTGGAGATGTTGCTGGATTACAACTCCTCTTCTGCTGGGAATTCCACAGTTAAGGGTTGCCAGCACCCCCAAACTTCCAAGGGTGATGGAACTATCAAGAGGGGCCCCTCTACTGATCTTCAAGACAGTAGGAAAGGAGGCAGTTTCATATATTTGGGACTTAGCCATTTAGGGCTATAAACATGAACATGAGCACATTGAGCTGCACCTGGAAATAAATCGACAACCATGCCCTAGTTTTAGACAGTGGCTTATGTAAGTTCTAAAAGGAACCCCAGCCAGGAATCTGCATGGTGCGTTTTTGGACCAGTTGAGCTTCTGCGTGGTCTTCAAGGACAGCCCCATGTAGAGTGTGTTACAATAATCCAATCTGGAAGTTACCAGAAAATGGAGTGCTAACCTAAATCCATTTATGATTTAGCCGGAAAGCATTACTATATTTTAAATACAAAGTTATTGATTCAAAGTTCTTTTCTCGTTTGTAAAGTCATAGTCATTCTAAGTGACTTACACACCACTTTAAAAATTGCTATTGTGCCATTTTTGCCATTTCAGCATAATCCCATCCACTTAATCTGCCATTCTTCTCTGGTCAGGACTTTATCTTCTTTCCATCTCTGGCAAAAATGACTGCAAGAATCAGAAATCAGGAAGACCAAAACCTTAATAGCATAGCTGCCAAGTTTTCCCTTTTCTCGCGAGGAAGCCTATTCAGCATAAGGGAAAATCCCTTTAAAAAAGGGAGAATTTGGCAGCTATGCTTAATAGGGAATGGGGAAATTTTATAGTTTATTTTAAAAACCACGGTAAAGTTAAAATTGTTAGTAGGGTTGGAATAAAACTTGTAGTTTAATGGTGAATTTTGGATATAATGAAGATGCAAAAGAACTGATTATAAAAGTCGCAGGAAAAAATGACTAACAATAGGACCCGCAAAGGGGACAAGGGAAGTCCAGGAGATTCTTTGGAAACTTGTTTTTATGTTGTATGTTGGATATGTGATTGTAAAACTTTAATTTGAAAAACTGTGTGTGTGTACACCCACACACCCACACCCATATATATGGTAAAAATGCTATTGTGGCCATAGCTCCGTTAGTAGAGCGTGAGCCGCTTAATCTCAGAGTTGTGGGTTCGAGCCCGTCGGGCAAAGAGATTCCTACATGGCCGGGGTGTGTGTGGACTAGATAACCCCCCCCCCGTGGTCCCTTCGAACTCTACAAGTCAATGAAGGGTGCGCGTACAACTGCAGTCTTAGTTTTCCGCCGCACGATTCGGCGATAAGCGCTTTCCTCCAGGGCGGCCACCGAGGGTGCGGCCCGTGCCTTTTGCGCGCCGCCCACCGCGATCCCCGTGGGAGACAAGGGGAGGGTGCAGAAGAAGCCCTCCCCTTGCCTGCGAGCCGGCAGATCCGGGTCTTGCAGTGTTGCCTGCTAGACTGACGTGGTCGACGGAATCAAAACACCAGACGAAAGACAGAGTCACTCCGCAGCTGCGCTGGCTGGCGTCTTGGGGCTTCGCCTCTTGTCTCCAGATCCGAGCAAACCCGGTGAGTTGTTTGTGGCTGCCTCTCCGCATTCCAGCCTCAAGCTGTGTCCCCCCCCCCTTCTTCTCCCTCCCAGGCTTGTCCTTCTTTTAATGGAGGAAGAAGGCGAAAGGAGGCAAGGAAAAGGAAAAGTTTCCCACCCTAGTTCTCTCTTCTGCTTTAGGGATGGGAGGCAAAACAAAAAAAGTTTCTGGGAAAAGACTGCCCCTTGTTCCCTACTGTTGCCTTTTGCTTATTCTGGATCTTTGCAAGTATTTTAAATCCGCAAAATATGCAAGCCCTGCACTGATTTCCTGGCGGGAGGGGGGATCATTTAAAACCGGATCTCTCCCTGTAAAAAGCCTGTTGCTGAGCTTCCCTGTGCCAAAGGAGCCCCACCGACTTTGCTTTGGTGAGAGGCCAGCTGTGATAAAGAAGAAGAGAGCCGTTTGCTCGCTGGGGCTGGCGAAGCTTTTGTTTTTGGTCTTGCAACCGAGCAGAACTGCACACCTGATTCATACAGATTTGGTTTTGTTCCTTAAGAATAACGTTTTCATATTTCTTAGGAGATGCATGATGCTGAACTCAAAGAAAGTTAAATTTCCAAGTGCCTGCAGAAGTTTAGGTTATGAGCTGGGTACACCCACCACCCTGATGGCTTTTATGGTGTGAAGTGGTCTATAAATTTGTTTAACAAATAAAACAGTTAAATTTTAGTGAAGTCAGTGCCCTCAAACCCTTGTAAGATAAACCCTACGCATGTTTACACAAGCTACGTGGAGTTAAGTGACTGACTTCCAGGTCAGCAGCATACATGGGCACTTTTGTGGGAGTAAACTTCATTAAGCTCAATAGGACTTGCTTCTGAGTAAACAAGTAGCCTATAGGACTGAGCAGCACATTAACAGGATCAATTTTATATTCTTCTTCTCTCTCTCTTTTATATGCCAGGTCACACTGTGTTGACTTTGAGTTATAACATCAGTTTCCTCCTTAATCTTTATAAAGAAACGTTTCCTGTTCACAATGGAATAGACAACAGATGCCCCAGAAGCTATTGCATTCACAAGAGAGAGCCTTGGGAGAAGGCTAGCAATGACACTGTAATGCCAACCAATACTGAACATGGATGCTTTTAATTCTTTTTTTTTAAGTTAGGACTTCAGTCCTAAACATATTACTTGGTATTATTTAGCTAATTGGGCTTACCTTTAATACTAAACATGCTGGCTTCAGACTTTCTGTGCAGGGAGAAAAGATGAGGATCCAGCAATTACAGACAGACTATTGGCAAAAACTAAGATAGTTGTTATTTAACAGAAACAGTGTACTTGTATCATGTATTCTGAAGTATCCTGGAAAAGGTATGATTCTTCCTGTGCTTTCACAGTGTTGTAGAGTTGCACATTTATCATCCTACTGTTGTAAATTTCCTGCTTTTAAGAATGCTGTATACTTAACTAATGATTTTATTTTAATTACCATTATGATGTCAATTTCCTGGCTTTCACTCACCTGCACCTTACTCAATGACTTTATTAGACATTCAGGAGGATCAATATAACACTTTTTACATGTGCATTGCTTTGAGGAAATGTAGGTTACTAAATATAAACAAACAAACAAACAGCCAGAAGGGTCTCTGTCAATTATACTGTATTAAAGGTTGCACAAGTTCATATGGGTGGTCCTTTAAAAATAAAAATAAAGAAAACTTAGTAAGTTTTACAGAAAATTCAGAAAGTGGGAAAATAAAAATTTGTAGGACCATGGGACATATAACAATATCCCAAGAAAGCCGTCCTTCTGATATCCTGGTCTCAGTGACTTAGGTCACAAACTAAGATTGGGAAGATCTGGGTTCAGATTCTTGCTTAGCCGTGAAGCTTGCTGAGTCACCTTTGGCCAGTCCCTATTTTTAGTCTTATCTAAGGGTTGTTCTGAGGATAAAATGGTTGAAGTCATGTACATTACCCTGAACTGCTAGACAGGTCACCAGCTTTTTTTGGACTCCTGGGCCTGTTTGTAATTTAGAGAGTCCTCAGGTTGCTTTTCTCTCCTGCTCTCCTTGGATCAGTGGGTGGCCTCTGTGCTTGGAGAAAGGAAGAAATAAAAAGTATCTGGGAACATAATGATTGTCTTTATTCTGCTAGATAAGTTTGTTAGCAGACAGGCTGGATCAACTGTCCTTTTGCTAGGTTCTTGTTTATATTAGTACTGATTTGCAATAACTGGAGGTAGGGAATAAGGCCAGAAGGCCCAGCAGTGGAAGAAGAAGACGAGTTTGCATTTGATATCCCGCTTTATCACTACCCTAAGGTGTCTCAAAGTGGCTAACAATCTCCTTTTCCTTCCTCCCCTACAACAAACACTCTGTGAGGTGAGCAAGGCTGTGAGACTTCAAAGAAATAGGTTTGCTCTGTTACTATGCATTCTTAAATGCAAACCAGATCCACTAAAAAGGGTAAAAAAAAATCCCGTCTGCATTATTGACTCCCAACTGGTAATGAATTCGGGAGCAATCTTCACCCCTTAACAGCAAGACTTTGTGGAGGGGGGCAGGCACCACTGCATCCGCAGAACTGCCGGTTGCGTTGGCCAGAGCAGAAGGGAGGACAGGCAGGAAATGCCTCTTCACTACACCAGCTCCCATGTTGGTACAGCAAAGAGTCCAGGATCAGGCGCATTGCCGTCATGTGATGGCAGCAGGGCTGGCCCCACCCCAGTCCCAAAACACCTTATTGGGGGAGGGGTTTCAGCGGCAGCAGTAGCTTCTGCCTGCCCACCATTATGGTGACCACATGGGCTCTTTCTTACTGTTGGGGCTCTCCTGCCCACACAGGTTGGTAGGTCCTGGCAGGACTGGGCAATGAGACACATCCACATCATTCCCTCCAGCACAGAACATTACTCTACCCACAAAGCAAGATGAGTGAGCCCATAAGGTGGGAACAGTCCTTTGCATACGCTCTGTTCAGTTCAAGCCTGATGGTGTCAGATCTACATATATGTTCCGTCTCAGCAGCTTCTGGCTGCTAGACTCGCTCTGAAACAATTTTAAGCAAAACAGAGCAACCTCGAACTCTTACTTAAATGTCCAGGGAGAGTGAAATATCCCCCCCCCACTCTGGTTTCTCAGTTCTCCCTTTTTAAAAATATCCAATTTGTGTCTGTTCAGTTTCTTGTTCAGAGGTGGTCATGGGATGGCATACGTTGTATTAGAAGAGATGCCGGTGAGCAAGCACTTGATGATATGGCTGATGTTCTGGGGTACTGACGACAGTGTTGCACAAGGAAATATGGAAACAGAGTCGGTTCTTGTATCAAAACCTGGTGTTAGTCGCTGGGTTTGTGACTCTGCTGGGGGATCAATTGGTGCTGGTGAGTAAGCCCGCAACTTACGCGGGGGATACATTCCAGGGATTGCACCTGAAGCCAAAATCGCGTATAGCTGAAAGAAGCCATTGGGTTCAATGACAGGTGTGATTTACCAAAGTCATTTTTCCCAGAACCCCACTCCCTTTCCAATTTTTAAAATCGTTTTGGCCATGTGCGTAAAGCTGAATGCCCACAAGTTAAATGCTTGTACGTTGCAGGTTTACTTAATTCTGGTTGCGGGGTGGGGCTGTCTGTGAAAGGACGGAGCTTCTTTCCTCTAGGTCTGTGAATGGCAAGAATTGTTTCTTAGGATGGCTATAGGTGTAGATGACTCTCAATGGCAGTCTATATTGGATTTGAACAGTAGGAGGTGAAATTGAGGTACCTGTCTGCCCTTCTCCTTCTATTTATATAATTCCACAACAGGCTTTTGTAGTTTCAATAATACTTAATATAAGTCCTGCAGGTGTTTGTCTCTATTCAAATGATTGGAGCAAATGTGGTTGTACTTAAGGTTTGCCTCTGAACAGTGCATTGGGTAGTATATTCTGGATGGTGGATGGAAGCATGTAAGGGACATTTTTCATCTGATGCAAGGAGATGTGTTCATGCCCATCTTTTTTAAGATTATTAAAAACTGTTGTGCCTTGCACCTGCAGTTTGTAATTCAGCTGCACAGTTAAGACACCTTAATGGCTTTATTTGGTACAGGTGTTTTGAATGTAAAATCATTTTACTATTGATAAAGTGCTAGTGCAATAACTATAGGATCTTGCTTCCAGTGGAGGTGGACATTATTCCTTGTGAAATATCCATTGCGTCATACTTGCAGATCTGGGGTGGGAGAGCTGTGGCCTTTCAGGTGCTTCCTAACCACAACTTGCATCATCCCTGACTGTTGGCTATGCTGGTTGGGACTGATGGGATTGGTACTTCATTAACATCTGGAGGAAAACAAATCTCCATCTCTGTTGTAGATGAACCTATGATATATAACCAGATAGGAATCCAAAATCTGAGTTATGAGTGTAAGGAGTTGCTTACTTCACATTACAGTATCTTTATTTTCATTAAAAAAGTAGAGCCCAAAGTGTTTTGTTCTCTCTGCAGTGTTTAGAATAATATAATAAACTGGACTGACCCTAGTGGAGTTTTAGGAGCCTGTGTTAAGATTTGCTACTATGACATAAATATTTTTGGCATACTTTTATTTTGCAAGTGTTATGTACCGTAATACTGCTCAGTATGCACTTGTCTGCATTTGCATTTTCTTAACCACAACACACTGTTTTTAATTAAAGTTAAGTGTTCTTTCTTACCGAACATTTCTCGTTTCCTACTTTCACATATATATATTTAGAGGCAAAAAGCAGCAGAGGGTGTCAGTGCATTAGTATTTTGCATCAGTAACTTGTGGCGGCTATCAGTGATGTTCTGTTTGTGGTTTTCAAAGAGGTGTCATAATAAGAGGACCAGTAGTGGCAGACAAGCTGCCCAAATGAAAGTTTGCCTTCTACTGTACTTTCAAATTCCTCCTGCAATGTTTTGGGTGTAGCCTATTTTAGGACAGATTCTCAATTTATATGGGATAAGAGTGAGATCCAAGTGGGCCTAGGCTAGCCTTCCAAACCTGGTGCCCTCCAGTTGTTTTTGGTTACAAATCCCATCATCTGTGACAGATGGCTGGAGCTGATGAGAGCCGAAGGGCACCAGTTTGGTGTATTCTCTAAATACTAGCCCATATGAAAAGTGTTCCATGAAGGCAGGAAGTATGAAAATATTTGGAACATCTCTGAACATCTCTGCCTCCTTCATGTATAGAAAGTCTGGGGTAGGGCTGAGGAGCCTCATGACCTCAAGGGTAGGACCAGTGGAAGGATCTCACAGCCAGTTTCTGTGCATGGTGCCTCTTTGTGTGATTCACATAGCCATTGAGTTAAAAACAGTAAAGTAAAAGCAAGCTTGATCGGATGGTGTGTGTCTTAGATTTAGCCTGCAACCCTATACACACTTGCTTGAGAATTAAGTCCCACTGACCTAAATGAAACTTACCGTACTTCTGAGCACAATAAGTATAGGATTGACACAGTCTGTTATTTTAAAGAGCATTAAAATATTTTGACATGTAAGAGATTACACATTAGATCATAACACACACACACACACACACACACACACACTTGCAAGCTGAACTTCTCAGAATTCAGAGAAACATCCTTGGTCTCCTTGATAAATGGTTGTTGTCTTATTTACCCGGATAGCACCTATCAAATCTGCCTTTTTGCCGGCACTAGTGTAATTATACAGTATTTGCAGAACATTGTGTTTTGGTACATTGCGTTGCTGATATGTCCCATCCTAAGCACTTCCATGATAACCCTGCACATTTTTAGAACTGGCCTGTTAATTCTGTACATTGCAGTCTACCAGGGAAGATTATTGTGTCGCTACACTTTGAAAAATGATTTGACGGTAAAATATTTTCTGAAGATTGGGCTGAATGTAATATTAATTGCTCCAAAACAAGTTGGGATTCGGGCCCATCAAAGCATAAGAGTTCTGAATAACATAAGGAGTTGAGACATGTGGGCTACCCACTTCAAATCAGTTGTACCGATGGCACTCTGAAGCAAACTTGGACAATGGACTTCCCAAAGCGGTGGTTGCAGAAGCAGGGCTCACCCTACCATTGGAAAGAGTGAGATGTCCACCTTAGTCAACCGATTTTGTGCATCATTAAATTGTGTTTTTACTGTCATGAAAGTGGGGAGCTATTTTCTGCCTCATTGTGTGAAGACCAGCCTTGGGTACTGTTGTGGCGAAGGGAGGCATTTTTTGCTCTTTCCCTGGAAGCAAAATGTTTTGTGCTGGGCCTGGGAAAGCCATGTTTATGGATAGTTGCACTGGGCTGTAAGTCAAATGTGCCCCTCCTAAAGCTACCTGAAAGGTTGGTTCTCACTTCGTCCCCCCCCCCCATATTACACCACTTGTTAATGCTGGGGTGAGGAACCTCTTGTAGCTGGCAGGCCAGATCCTTACCCCACCCCACCCCAAGTTCTGGCAGGTCATTTTGATATAGGTGGGTGAGGCCAGAGGTCCCCCACCTCTGGATTAGGGTCTCATAATTCTTATAGTACTCCCACAAGACATGGAAGAATAGCTGATGCAAGTCCTAGAAAGCTCTTAATCTGGATCCAACCCATCAGTGCTCCAATTTAGTTTTACTTGGTCATGAATAATTTTTCCAATTGATTTCAATGAAACCCAGATTCAGCTGACTTAATCACCAGGATTGACTTTTGGGCTATGGGCATTCAAACTTGCCTCATAAAGATAGAAGAGGCAACTTGGTAGTAGCAGCTAAAATGTAGTCTGAAAATGTCTCAAAGGGTGTGGGTCTTTCCCGCTGCATACACAGTTTTACATGGCATTTAGGAACCTATTAATGATTGCACAGTGCAAGCTAGTAAATATATAGGATACTAGGCTTGCCTTGGTTATTATCCATTTGCATTCGAAACTTCAGTGATTTGCTGGTAACGTGGTGGGAGCTTTAGATTTGTGCATGCTTCAGCAGCCACTCAAGAGGAGCAAATTGTCATAGTGAGACGTGGAACTGGGCATTTTTCAAAATGCCACCAACTCGTCTGACAGGTTTGTGTGAATTGGCCCATAAAATGATAAACTTCACTGTGCAAAGAAGTATTCACTTACGGAATATTTTTTAAAGAGCCCCATAGCTTAACAATTTGCTAGACTAGTATTTTTAGTCAATTATACTGTATTTACCAATTAGTAAATAAAACAGATTCAGGGTTGTATCCAGTGCAGACTCTGGGGGAATAGAACAGACTTCTGCAGTGGGACTTCACCTTTTTCCTTCCAGCTCAAAACCTGCGCCTGAGGATTGGGGGCTATAGTAGATTTTGGAGGTGTGCAGAGGTCTGCAATGTAGAGGAAAGGAAGCTAAAGTTCCATTGCACGAGATGAAGTCCATTTTACTTATTAATACTTGTACTGATGATGTTGGGTTGCTTCTAACTATTTTTACTGTATGTCACCTGGGCATTGACATATGGCGGCTAAAAATATAATAAAGATCAAGGAAACAAATTTTCTAAGAAAACTCAATGCAAGAGTACAGTAGTGAGCCAGTGACATGAATTGAATCACACCCATTGCTAATATTGGTATTTATCACAAAATTAACCTTTGAAATGTATGATTTTACAAAAGGCTCTTTTAAATTTGTACATTTCCGTGCAACACAGAAAGCACAATTTTGACATTTTGGTTTTGTAAACCTGTACATTTTAATTTCTGCGTCGTAAAAAAGTTGCCACATTGCTTCACATCTCCTGTCCCGATTTGAACTTTGCTGTAGTTCCTTTTGTAGTGTTACACCAGTCAAACAGGTGTAACTGGCAGGTGGGTTCCAATAAAAGATTTGAGTTGCAGTACTAGAAACCAATTAATATAGGAACTGTACCCATTAAATAGGTACAACCAGAAAGTAGTGTTCTTGTCCTTTTATAATGTTTCTGAGGGTTGTGACAGTCCTATGATTTACTTGTGCTTTTTGCAACATGGGGAACTGCCTCACCCACACCCTGGATGCCCTATCATATGGGGTAATATCTGGCATCATTATGCTTTGAGATGAACTCCCACATGAAATCTTGAAAACACAATAGCAACCTGTGCTCCTCCTGCATGAATGCTTGTCACTAAGGCATTATATCATTAAAAGAAACTCATCCAATTTGACTTACATAAACTTGCCAGTGAATTGGATTGTACCTGTCTCCAATAAATGAAGTAGAGGTGCATTAGAGAACTGGTAGGTCTTGTGCCAGGGCACATCATTATCATATCTAAAAATCTGTATTGTACAATTTTTGAAAGCAGGATTTAATGTTCCACCATTTTAGTGGTGATGGGGGAATTTCACTGCCTTTCAAAACCCTTCTGTTGACATCTGCTTTTCTAAATCTTTTTTTAAAAAAATAAAAGATAAAGGACCTTTCAGTGATTCCCCTACCTGAGTGATAATGGTCTAGGAACGGTTTTATCATGTGATCTGCTTGGTGAGGCTTAGGAAACAGTGCCAAGTGTGGACTATATGAAGAAGCTATAAAGATAGGACTCATAGACTCCGCTGCCAGCAGTCCATTCCTACTGAGCTGAATCGAACAAATGTAAATGTGCTCCAGAAACCGTGCATTGTTGTCCGCTATGTATCTCTCCCTGCCCACCTTGGGTATGAAGCAAAGGGTTATCAAGCCTCTGATGGGTTTCCATTCATGGCTATAGGTTGTATTCCAATTACGGTAGTGTGTCACATTGTGTGTGCACTTGTCCCATAATGCCAGTTCGCCTAGTCCAGTACTGCATATTTAAAGAGGTTTAAAGACTGTCTCAAGCCAAATCTTAAAAAAAAGTAGTATAAACACTGACAACTGGGAAGCACCGGCTTGCGAGTGGTCCAATTGGAGAACAGCCTTTACCAAAGGTGTCATGGGCTTTGAAGATGCTCAAACTCAGCACGAAAGGGAGAAACTAGCTAAGAGGAAGGCACACTTGCCAAACCCTCACCATGATAAACTCCTGCCCAGAAACCTATGTCTCCACTGTGGAAGGATGTGTTACCACAGTAACTTATGGGCTCACTGTTAAGACGGTGTTCATGGAAGACAACCTTACTCGGCTATGAGGGATCGCCAAAGAAGAAGACTGCAGATACGAAGTTAGCCATGGATCCTGGGCCCAACTTTGTAGAGTCTCAGAGAGGGATCGGGTAAACTGTGGTCCTCCACATGCTGTGGAACTTGACTCCTGTGAGTCTGAGCCAGCACAGACAATGCTCAGGGATGGTGGAAGTTGTAAGGTAGCAACAGCTGGCAGGTGACAGGTTCTCCATGCCAGGTCTAAGCAAATCTTTCCCAGATTTGGTCTTGGAGAATCTCAGTAGGAAAAGTTTGTAATAGAAAACTTGTGCTCTCTGACACATCGATTTTAACACTCACATCATACAGGTACTGTATTTAAGGTGCAAAATGCCACCTTATTTGAAACACGGAATTAAAAATGCAGTAAAACCCACCCGTCTTCCTCTTACTGAGCGTTTACCTCCCCATGCTTATCAGAGATTGTAAACCTCATTGTAAACTTCCTCATTGCTTTGGAATGAAGCAGTTGATAATGCTTTTGCTTGCTGAATGCTCAGGAGGAGGATACTGTATACTACTGGGAGTCCAGAAGGAATTGAATTTTAATTTGGAGGCACACCAGATCTTTAATATGGCTCCTGTGCTCTTTAACACATGTATTATATTGTTACTGAAATATATCACATAGCGTTAGAGCTTGTGATCAGTACATTTCAGAAGTTACATGGAGGCTTCTTGTTCCTCTTCATGCGCAGGCTTACAAATATAGACCAGCCACATTGCTTCAGCAAACACATTTCCTTAATGTGTGTGTTTGTTGATTAATAGTTATGCAAGAATGAAGAGGTTTGCAGAAATGAATTGGCAGGCAGGATGAACTTGACCCCTTCCCTACCCACTGATTATCTTAATGCAATCCCTCTCACTTTCCCCCCAGTTGGGCTTATGTCTGGTCTCTGAACAGGCTGTACCACTGAACTACAACCCTCACCCTGGTTGGACTAAATACTTGTGCTCTCTGATCTTTCCCTTGCAATGAACCTTTCTGAATTACGGGAAACTGTATTTCCCCTGGAATGTGTGATTTCCCCCTCTGTCTTCTATTTATCCTACTTCCCACCTGGATTACAGGGGACAATACTGTATCTAAATTTGCATGGGGTGGTGGTGGATTATAGAAGGAAAAATATACTTTTCCTAGGCATTATAAGGAAACAGCTGTAGAACTGCCCCCTCACTGTTTTTTGTCCCTTTGGAGTCTGGCAATGAAATGATTAATTTTGCAAAAGGTAGCTCCACCCTGTCCAGCTAAAGTTAATAGAGATTAAGTGCCCTGGAAGTTTAAGTTAATCGTGACGTGTTCTGCTGGTTTCAATGGGGCCTCAGCTTTAACTGAATTGTAGCCAGGAAGTTTCTGGGCTGTGCATGATGAAAGCAGGAGCAGGGAGGAGAAAAGGTACGTCAGACAAAGCATATTTCTTTAGGGGTAAATTACATTGAAATAAATTGGACTCACTTCAGAGTAAAGCTACAGTAGTTGCAACTTTTAAGTCCTTCCGGTCCAAGGAACTTAAATTGCAAAAAGATTCAATTCCATGGGTTTTAAGTATTCCTTAGCTATGACTGGCTTTTGCTGGACTTGTGCCCCATAGCTATCAGGAGCGTTTTGAAGTTGACATATTCAAAAAGAAAAAGGCGCCAAATTTAAAGCGTGTCAATTTTTTATGATGCGCTCAGAGTATGATCCTCATTTCCCCCTGGTCTGTCCTCTCAAACTGGCGATGGGAAAGAGTCTTTTGCCTGGTGCAGCTTGAGCTTTGCTCACAAGGGGAAAATGTTATTTTGAATTGCTGGCCTCAATTCAAGTTTAGCCTGAATGAAAATGGGTAAACCTTTGTGTGAAAAGAAAAGGAAAAAAATGTGTAGCTAACACACAACCCCTTTGTCTTTTCTAGGTGTTCGTTATCAAGGACCGGTTTTAGCTTCATCTGAACAGCCATGGCAGAAGGTGGATTTGATCCCTGCGAGTGTATCTGCTCGCATGAACATGCCATGAGGAGGCTGATCAATCTGGTGAGAGACATTTGCCTTTATGTTCCTTTCGTTCAAATCCGATTCCGGCCAATTGCATGGCTACCACTGAATAGCCTTCTTGAGCGCTACTCATGCAGTCTTTCAAAGGGCATGCCAATTTTTTCTTAGAGCAGTCTTTCCACAAGTCGTTCAAGGGGCTACATCTATTATCCATAGGATGGACCATTACAATGATAGGGAAACCTTCCAGCTGAGCATTGTCAATTTCAGTTGTGCTGTCAAAAACAAGGGTGAGTCCTTGGGAGTGGGTTCTCCGTCCCTCCCTCCCCCTCCCCTCTCTCAACACTTCGGGGAGATGTGCACTCTGGCACAGATGAGGAGCGGCACAATCTTGGAAACTAGTCAAGGTAAAATCCATGGACACAAAGCACTCTTTAAGGGTAGTGGGAAAGTAGATTGGCTGGAGGTTTGCTTCTTAGATTTATTTAAAGGGCCATACTAGTAGTTCTGCAATTGAATGGTGTCATGTGAGGCTATCCAACGTGTGTATAAAAGAGAAGAATTGGGAAAATAAAGGAATGATCCAGTCATATTTAAATACTCCTTTGTTTCAGTGGGAGATCGTTAAAACAACAAGATTGAAAAGTACTATAACACTGACAGGCTTGTACCTAAGTTTTAAAATGACTTAATTTTTTTACCCCACGGGAGGGAAAACACAGCATTTTACTTGGAACTGGGCTGGGGATCCACATGGCTGTTGGGAAAAATGCAGCTTCTGGGTGTATTACAATCACTTCTAGGAAGCTATTCCTCCAGAGCCTTTTTGAATATTGAGCAGCCTGTTTCCATCCAACCTGGCCATGATAAGAACCTTGAACATTTAAGAATTAGGTGCCCCACTTTGCTTGCTTTCCTCGTCCTGACCCACCACTTTTTCCTTTTGTGCCGTGTCTTCTTATATTGCAGCCCCGAGGGCATTCAAAAGCTGTACTTGGAGCTTTTCCATAATGCTTTCACCTAGCAGTTTGAAAGCACATCAAAGTGCAAGCAGATAAATAGGGACCGCTCCAGCGGGAAGGTAAATGGCGTTTCCGTGCGCTGCTCTGGTTCGCCAGAAGCAGCTTTGTCATGCTGGCCACATGACCCGGAAGCTGTCTGTGGACAAACGCCGGCTCCCTCGACCTATAGATCGAGATGAGTGCCGCAACCCCAGAGTCGGACATGACTGGACCTGATGGTCAGGGGGCCCTTTACCTTTACCTTTTGAATAAACAAATGTAGTAAACAAGATCTCGGCAACCCGAGGATCCTACTAATTCAAGCTCCATAAACCTACGGGGGTGGTGGTGGAAATCACAAAACCAATCTACTGTGGCTGGTAGTGTCCCTTTGCCATGAGCAACGGGTGGTTGCAGTAACAGGCAGTCAGTGAAGAGAAGGAACGGTTCTGTCCAGCAGAGAGGACAGATAAAAATTAGGATTAGCATGTTGACTTAGAGGAGTGATAAGGAGACAGGAAATGTGCACCTGTGAGCTAAAAGAAAGGTAGGGAACAAGAAGAAAAAATGGAGGCTATGGGGCCAGGTGGTGTGGTCTGGGAGAGGTAAGATGAGCATATGTGTGTGAGGTTTTAATTTTATTTAGAGGTGATTTAGGGGAAATTTAATTGTGAACAGTGTTACGTTCCAAGGAGTAGCTTTGCGTTTTGAGGCTCATGTATCCCAGCCATGTGTTCTGCTAAGTTTCTGGAGGGCCAAGGTGTTTTGCCTCTTAGCCTCTCATTAGTTTCCCTTCTGTGAAATGGATGTTTTCTTGCAGTAGTAACTACAGTCTTTCTCCACGTCCCCACAACAGCCGGTTTGTGAATTGCTGTGTCCTTCCGGGCCAGCCGTTTTGCAGCAGTGCCCACATTGCAAATGCAGCCATGGACCCCAAAACAGTTGTCATCGGCAACATCGTCAAAGTCAGTTGAGATTGTATCAGATAAAATAGGTTCAGGATGGAGTTATGGGAGTATTAATGCAAATGAACCCAGTGAGAGGTGTGTGTAGAGGTGTGTGTGTGTGTGTGTGTGTGAGAGAGAGAGAGAGAGAGAGAGAGAGAGAGAGAGAGAGAGAGAGAGAGAGAGAGAGAGAATTCTTGAAACACAAAATCCTTAACATACTGCGTCTTGTGTCAAATGTGAGGGAGGGGCATTTTTGAAAGGATTACTGTATATGAATTTTGATTTAAACTGCTGAGGAGGGAAATGAAACTGGCACACAGTCTGTTAAGGGGAGATCATATCTCAAGTTCTACGAGGTCTAAATACTTTCTTTTTGAAAAATGGAAGCTGGAAATTAGGTTCACCAGGGGGCAACTATCTCTTGTGGATGCCCATTTCCAATAACCTTATCTCCAGAATGTGTATAATAAAGGCAAGGCAATCTCTAGGAATCTTATTAATACTGTACTACTACCGTATATATTTTTCCATTATTTTTCTATCTTGCCTACATCAACATTGCCCTCTTTTGGTAGGGAAGCAACACTGCAAGGTGTGTGGTTATAAGCCCCCTTTAGAATGGTGGTGTAGGTTAAAAATGCAGTAAGTTGTGCTCATATGATTTCTATTTTTACCTGGTACATATGGTTGTATGTTACATAATACAAACCACTGGACACAGTCTGCTTGAAGCTCACCTGCAGTCAAGCCCCAGTGAAATTAATGAAACGTGATTCATTCAAATCAAATTTTAAAATGTGTTAGGTACAGTTTATCTTTATCTACGTCTGCAAAATGTCTGCAGGCTTGTGCAGAGCTCTCCCTCATTAGAACAACTCATGTACTACAAAGCTTATTGAAAGAGCTTGCTAGACAGAAGTCAAAGCAGAAGCGATTAAAGTGGAACCTCGGTTTACACCTACCTCTGTTTATGAACGCCTCCGTTTACGAACACCGTGGACCCGGAATTGTTTACATCTGGGTTCCGCGGCGTCAGATGCGCAGATCGCAGAAGCGATCTGCACAGAAGCGTGACTTCAGGGAGCGAATGCCTCCGTTTACGAATGCCTCCGTGGAACTGATTGCGTTCGTAAACCGAGATTCCACTGTAGAGAGTTTTCCATTTGCCAAGAATTAAAGCCAAACCTTTGGATATGTTCTCTCTCTGATTGTAAAGTGGGTGTTTTGTGTTGATGCTAAAATAGGAGAAAGGACAGGTGTGAGAAACCTTCAATATAGTTGGGGAAATCCTCTGTGTGTGTGAAATCTCTAATTCCCATATCCCTCCAATGCAGAAGGAATCAAGGGCTGGCCACTGTAAAAAGATGGAAGTGAAGCAAATTGCATAGGTGAACACTCATCTGATAGCACTGGAACAAAAAACGAGGAGGGACTTGTGCTTAGGAAATGCCCCTTGGAGAATCACCATCAAAATTTAAAGGATGGGGTTGGAGTTGACCTTTGGCATGCATTCTTGGATTTCTGAGTGTTGTTGTAGTGTGGCTAAATTACATAGCTACATTAACCATGCTTTTAAAAAAGCACGCCTAAACTTACCGCTTCTGTTGTGAAGGAAACATAGTCACGTGGGACCCTTAGCTATTTCCCTGCCAAAAATCCACCCCACAGCTGCCCCTTGTGACGTTTTACTGCGAAAGGTACCTTTAAGGACAATTAGCAGCTGATGGGAAGGGAGGGGCAGGCAGGGCCGGCTCACCCATTGGGTCTAGTGGTGTGGGGCACCTGGGCGCTGAGGGGCGCCCCAGCAAGTGGGGGAGCTGTGCAGCGACTTCCCTTTTCCCTCCTCCTGCACGCCCGCCACCCGCGCCACTCGGGAGACCAGGGAGGTAAGTGAGCAGAGCAGGGGCACTAGGACCCTGTTCCGCTCTGCAGCGCCTGGGTCATTCCTCACCCCGGCGCTGTGTTTCATTGGTAGAGGCAACGCCACATGGCAGCAGCTCTACCAATGAAACGCAGTGCCAGGGTCATCCCTGTTGGTGGGAAGGCTCGGATGCCTTCCCGCAGTCCGGGGCTCTCCCCACTGGCTCCGTGGCACCCATCTGGCCTCCTTCCCTCCGTCCTTCCCTCCATGCTGAGGCGGCCGGGGGATAGCAAGCGGTGTCGGCCGTGCCCAAGCAACTGGGAGGGGGTGCTGCGGGGCTTGTTCCCCTGCCTCCATCCTTCCACCCGGTTTGGGGCGACTGACTGACTAATGGCTGCTGGGCTCCGCTAACCCAGCAGCCAGTGCAGCGCCGAAACCTGGCTGGGTGGCGGCTCGCCTGAGGCACACGGACTCGGTGTCCAGGTGCGGTGGCGGAGGCAGTGGCGCTCAACCTGCACGCACAGTGCAAGGCCGGGACTGGAGAGGTAAGAGCGCAGCGCGCGTGGAAAGTACAAGCACCCTGGGGAGCAGGGCCAAGCAGCATTCACGTACGCGGCCGCAGGAGCTGAGGGAACAGGAGCTGCTGGAATCCCTCCTCTTCCAGCCTGCCTGGTAGCGTGTGGATTGTCCTCCTGGGCCGGGGCTATTTTTATGACTTGCTGCAAGTGAGGAGAGGGGCTTGTTTGCAGCCTGCCTTTCTTGGCCTTGCCTAAAGGAAGCTGGAAGGACTGGGGGGGGCTGTCAACTCTGGGAAATGGGGGGAGGCGCCGGAGGGTATGCTGGGGCAGATTTTGGCGGGGAAAGTGGTACAGTGTCCTAATCTGGATCAAGACCCTGTTTTTCTAGCTGTTTTTCTTTCAAAATTAAAGCCACCAGTGCTCAGCATGGTGTTTTTAAAAACATGCTTAATATAACATAGTTTGTCCCCAAGTGAGCATTCCATTGAAAATGATGTAGAGTAGTGTGGAGAGCCCGCATTTGCTCTGAGATGCGCATTTGGATATATATCTGGTTTAGGCCTGCTCTTTCTGATCCAGTTTGAGGAAGCCTGCAGTAGAAGATTGTGTCTGGCCAGAGATTTGGAATTGGTCCGCACGTCATTATTTTTAATAGCAACTCCTCCGTATTGTACAGCCAACTGCTTTGGTTTCAAAAGCCAACTGTGATGCAATGTATTGGGAGAGGCTACTTAAAAAAAAAGAAAGGAACATCTTTTTCCGACCAGTGATTATCACCAAATTTCTAGCACTTATTGAAAAGCTGAAAAATAAAGAATTTTTATATACAAGTAATTTTTTGAAAGTAAAACCCATGTAGTTAACAATAGTTAACTTCCAAGACTTTGCACTCGACTCTCCAAAGTTCATTTGATTTCAGAAATTCTGAAGACTCACCCACAAATCTTAGAACGGATGAAATCTCTTTTTTCTCTAAGCAGGTTTCTGTTCTCTTCATTTCAGTTACGGCAATCCCAATCCTACTGCACAGACACGGAATGCCTTCAGGAACGTGAGTAATAGGGAAATCTTGCATGTATATTTTAAAACGCTTTTGTATATTGCTCTCCAGCACAAAGCAACACAACAGCTGTTTTTATATATATCAACAGAAATATATCTAAAATAATGATGATGATGATGATGATGATGATGATGATGATGATGATGATGCAATTTAAACACCAATAAAACAACAGCCACAAGCATTACAAAATACAGGAAGATAGTTGGACAGAATAAGTCTAAGCATGCCTAAGCAAGCATCATGTGGCAAAATTCCATTTAGATCAGAAAGCTTTCTGTGAGTCTAAGCTGGGGGTGGGCATCACTACAAAGGAGGCCTTACTCTGGTTCCCCATATAACAAGCTACTCTCATCAATGGAAATGGCAAGTAGGAGTGACCCTCCTGCTAATCTCAGGGCTAAAATAATTAGTGTTAAGGAATAGATGCAAAGGAAAAGATTACGGTATGTCTGAGGCCTAACTGTGGATTAGACTGAGTTTCATATTTCACCTTTTCACCTTTTTCTTTTCTTTTCACAAAATACCACAGGGATTGTTGCAGTCTAAAGTGGGAGAATTCACAGAAGCAGGGAGATACTTCTTAGGTTTTCTCTCTGGTCCCCCTCCCATTTAAAATGTTCCCATTTGCTTTCTTGCTGCAATTTGGGAAGGGGTGATTTTTTAATAAACGGAATAACCACTGGATAAGAAATGATTCAGAAGCCCTTTCTCCCTGCATAGGACTTCTGCTTTAGATTGTTTTCTCTGCAACTGTATTTCACTTTATTTAGTTCATAACTTTTTATATACCTTGGTTGTAATAAAACTTAAAAGGCGTTTATTTCCTAAAATAGAAAATGTGTGTGGGGGGGGGAGAGAATGCATGGCTGAGGGCTGTGTTGCTCTGTGAAAAGTATCATCAGATTAGGATATCAAAACAGAATTTTGAGAAATTTATGGGGCATGCGTTTTGATCCAAACAGAAAAAGGTCTAGATAATTCAGAAAGAATTGTGCCATTGTATACCTTGTAGTATTGGTAATTTGAACCAAAGGAACACAAGAAGTTTTTTTTCTTAGTTGGAAGTTGATCTTCCAGTTTTGAAATGCATAAACGTTCCAGCCAGGTACTAGACCCAGGTAAGGTTCATGATTCATCATGCCAGATAGCACACTACAGTCTTATTTTCCATCTTTCCTACTCGTTTGAAAAAAAGGGGGAGGGGGTTGGCAGTGTTTGGATGTTTAGGAGTGATATAAAAATACAGAGAGAATTAGCTGTGAGTAAGAACATGTTTGGAATTTTTACATAAAGTGTGTTGGGGCCAGTAAGAGGCTATGAGTATCCAGACCTGGAGAGTTAACTGCATGGCCAGCTGTCTAAATGCTGGAACCATGGGCGTAGGCAAGGGGGGGCAGGAGGGGGCAGCTGCCCCCCCCTAGAAGCAAAAAAATTAATGTATTTTACAGACCATAACCAGCACTTTTCCCCTCCAAAAACTGAAGTGGAAAGGGCTTTGCTTTAGCAAGAGCAGCTAACTCTCCGCTTGCTGGGGGGGGGGGAGAGAGACAGCAGTAACAAAAACACATCAAATAAATAAAGCAAAGTGGCTACCAGTAGTTAAGCAGTTAAGACAATGGAGCATATATCCCCAGGCAAGATTCGATAGCTGACCATTTTACCCTATTGTTCTTAAGTGGGAGTTGTTAATGAGCATTCAGGAGCATTAAGAGTTCTATTGGCGATTTAATGAGGGTGCAGACTCAGAGGATTCAATTTGACTAAGGTGGCTCTGCAAGGCTAAAAAGAAGTGAATAAGAAAGGGGGGGCTGTAGCTTTGACAGACACAGTGATGTTTATAAAAAGCATTGGTGTTCCAGTCTGCCCCTCCTCCTGCATCTGTATACTGTAAATCAGGGGTGGCCACCTCCCAAGAGACTCTGATCTACTCAGAGTTTAAAACTGGGGGTGATCTACCCCCTTTTGGGGGGTTCAGGTCAAAGCTGTTGAGTTTTTTTTTTAAGGAAGGGAAGCCCTGTTTTTTGGGGTTTAGGTCAAACTTGTTGAGCTTCTTTTAGGAGGGAGGGAGGCCCATTTTTGTTTAGGGCTTCAGGTCATAGTTCAACTTTTTTGAGGGAGGAGGAAAATTTTGGGTGAGCTTTTTTTAGGGGTGCCAGTGACCTACCAGTGATCTACCACAGACATCCAGTGATCTACTGGTAGATCACAATCTACCTGTTGGACGTGCCTGCTGTAAATCAAGCAGAGAGAAAGCTGCTTACAAGGCTCCTGTACATGCAGAGTTCCAGCATCACAGTGTCACCCAGAGGCACCCACAAATATGAGTTATCCCTCTCTCTATTTCTTCCTTCCTTCCCTCCCTCTTCCATCCTTAATAAAATACGGGGGGAGGCAGATAAGCCCCACATAGAAAGCCCATCAACATGGGGGGATGACTCTTTCAAATACGGTATTTACCAGTAATTGGGGGGGGGGAGGCACCTAGGCCTCCAGGAGTTGGCTGCTATGCCTAGGAGTAGGACAATTCAAGAAAGCAGAACGATGCATATGGTATGGTAATATATCAATGGAATCATAGAATTGTAGTCGGAAGGGACCACAAGGGTCATCTAGTCCAACCCGCTGCAATGCAGGATTTTTTTCCTAAGGTGGGGCTTGAACCATGGTTGAAATATTATGCTGATATGCAGCAACACCTCGGAGCCGTCGTGGCTGCGGCCATGCCTTGCCTCACCCTCGCCCGCCCTTCCACCCCCTCTCGCCTGCCCGACCCTCCTGTCCTCTTGCTGCAGAGTTCCAGCATCACAGCGTCATCCAGAGACACCCACAAATATGAGTTATCTCTCTCTCTATTTCTTCCTTCCTTCCCTCCCTCTTCCATCCTTAATAAAATACAGGGGGGGGCAGATAAGCCCCACATAGAAAGCCCATCAACATGGGGGGATGACTCTTTCAAATACGGTATTTACCAGTAATTGGGGGGGGCACCTAGGCCTCTAGGAGTTGGATGCTATGCCTAGGAGTAGGACAATTCAAGAAAGCAGAATGATGCATATGCTATGGTAATATATCAATAGAATCATAGAATTGTAGTCAGAAGGGACCACAAGGGTCATCTAGTCCAACCCCCTGCAATGCAGGATTTTTTCCTAAGGTGGGGCTTGAACCATGGTTGAAATATTATGCTGATATGCAGCAACGCCTCGAAGCCGTCGTGGCTGCGGCCGTGTCTTGCCTCGTCCTCGCCCGCCCTGCCACCCCCTCTTGCCTGCCTGACCCTCCCGTCCTCTCCAGCCAAGCAGGGTAGCCGCCAACGCTACCAGCCCCAGAAGTACAAGGTGGCCGCTGCTGCCACCGCCACGATGTCATCAGGCCCGTTGGCCCTTTAGCCCCGCCCACTTTGTGGCCCCTCCCCTTCTGTGCCTTGGCCCCGCCCCTGAACGACCATGGCTTGCCCCCCCCCGTTTTGATCCTGGCTACGCCCCTGGCTGGAACCTCAAGTGCAGCACTAAGGAATACCTGCTTTGCGTAGCAGGCAAGGCAGAAGGCCCGGCTGCTAATATTTGCACCAGGCTTAGCCAACCCAGAAGTTTCATGCTGCTTGCCAGCCAATTGCAAGGGCAGATGTTGTACGCCTATGGAATCTTTGACGTCTGGGGGCCTGTAGTCAATGGGGAATGGCTTGCTAGACTACATTTTGACTTGCTCCTTTAGATTCTCAGTGTCACATCTCCGGATTCCCTGTCACTAGCTTTCTTCTGTATTGATTTTGTGCCCTCCTACCACCCTTCTCTTAAACTGGAAATGAGGGACTCCAGATGTTGTTGGACTCCAATTCCCATCATCCCTGACTGGCCAAGCTGCCTGGACTTATGAGAATCAGAGTCCAACAGCATCTGGAAGATCATAGGTTCCCTAAGCAGGGCTGTGGAGAGTGTAGATTCTGGCACACAAATGAATTTGGGAACTTTATATCCTGAATTTATGTCTTACATGAAACCCTCGAGGTGGCTTGCATATAGAATTTATAGATTCTGCCACACACAATTCATTTAGGAACTTCACACACACACGATTTCTGTTCTTAGATCAAACGTTCATGGTGGCTTACATATTAGAATTAAGGGGGCCGATCAGGGAAACATACTCAAAGCAGTTTAAAAGAAGATGGGAACAGCAGATAAAAAATTGAAAACACTTCCCACCCCCACCCCCCAATATCAACTGAAAAGACCAAATGCCTAGTGGAATGATAAGCTTATTTCTAGATTTGAGGTGAGGGGGCTTAGCGCGAATTGGCAGGGAATTATGATGTCTGCTGTCTTCCCTTAGTCACATCTGCTGATAGGAATGAAGAGCTGGAGGAATGCAGCAAGTGGTTTGGGAGCCTATGATTATTTTGCTTCCTGTCTGAGACCCAACTTACACAAACAAACCCTTTTGGCCAATGATTACAGCAGTAAAGGCTGGAACTTTGGGTGGGGTTTAGGTTTAGGAAGCAGGAGGGCAGGGGCTCTGCTGAAGTCACCCTGACGTCTGTTCCATTGCTGCAGATGAATGAATCATTATGAAAAAAGATGACTTGTGAGGGGAACTCCCTGAATTTTTGCACATTTGGAGTCTTTCTGTGGAAGTTTGAAGCTGTTGGGTTTGGTCTTTGCATCCAGACAAAGTGAAACAGCACTCATTTGCTTTGAGATACTATAGGCTAGCTTAAAAACTTTAAAAATTGTATTTTTGCAAGTAAAATTGGTGTCTAATGACACTGTTATGTCCATAAAGATTGGGAAAATACCTTGCCAAAGCAGAGACTTGGCACAGAGAAAGAGTGGCCCTTCTGGGGGCAGCTAATTCTGTTGTTGTCTCTGTCAGCTTTGATTGGCTCAAACACAGGCTCCCTCGGCCTGAAAGTGAGATGAGCGCTGCAACCCCATAGTCACCTTTGACTGGACTTAACCATCCAGGGGTATTTTACCTTACCTTTTGGGCACTGACCACTCTCAGACTAGCTTAGCTTAACAAGGTGGTTGTCTTCTGTGTCTTCACACCATACTTTTATTCTGTCTTTTCACCAAGGCGTGTTGCATCTCCCTTTGCAACACAGTGGAGAGCAACCTGTGGCCCAAGTGCAATGTGTAACCCCCCCCCCCCGCTAGTTTTGTGTACCCTCCAACATTTACTGTAGCTTCTCAATTTCTCCATTCTATCAGTTTCTTCATTCTTCTGTGTTTCCTCCTTCCTTCTCTTAGCTTTTAAAATTGTGCTTTCCCTCTTTCTATATAGTTCCATAAAGGGCAGTATTTTATATGGTGAAAATACTGGTAAATTGGGTGTGTACGTATATAGCTCACTAAAGTCAGAATGGAATTGCTGTCCAGAAAATAACCCCATCAAACCTAGCTCAGGGCTTACATCTGAGTAGACCTGCATAGGATTTCTAATCTGAGCTAGCCATGACGAAAGCTGAAGAATGGAGCCTTTGTTCTGGATTATTTAATACATAAAACTTTGTTCCTGCCCCTCATCAGCCCTCCTCTGCCCAGCATTGACATGTGTCCCACGAGAGAATGCAACCCTCAGCAGCAGGGGTCAGCAAACTTTTTCAGCAGGGGGCCGGTCCACTGGCCCTCAGACCTCAGAATGAATGAATTCCTATGCCCCACAAATAACCCAGAGATGCATTTTAAATAAAAGGACACATTCTACTCATGTAAAAACACACTGATTCTCCGATCGTCCATGGACTAGATTTAGAAGGCAATTGGGCTGGATCTGGCCCCTGGGCCTTAGTTTGCCTACCCATGCTCAGCAGCATAAAGATTTCCCATCCCTGCTTTACAGGATAGGGCCCTTCCTCTCTGCCCCATTGGCAAAATCTCTGCATAAGATTGTGGTTATCGTCATGATGTGAGCTGGGAACAAATAGTCCCCAGTCCAAATATCAGTTTAGCCATGAACTAGATGGCCTTCAGCAAGCTTCTAGCTCAGAGCTCCCGTCTGCCACATGAACAATATCCTGTCCTCCTTGAAGGCTGTTGCAAAGATAAATTATGAACATGTTTAAAGCATGCCACAAACTTTTCAAGCCTTTCCTATACCTTCGCAATTCTTACAATATGCTATATAATTATTAAATATTAACGGTTTGATTTAGGTTGATTACATTTTTAAATATGTTTTCTTGCAATACATTGAGGAAAGGAGTGGGTAGTCAGAGGCTCGGTGTATATTGAACAGAGCTATGTCACAGGAGGAGGAAGAAACCTTACTCCTGAGGTTTTAAAAATCTATCATTTTAATTGCTTCCAACTCTGAGCTTATTTCCTACTAGGCCTTCCCTCTCTGCCCCTGCCCCAAGGACACTGCTAATAACCTTTGCCCAAGGAAGCTGAAGGTCTCTTTCGCAGTTTGACATTGAGAGGGATGTCATACAGGAGATGCCTTTGGCGGATATGCAGATAACTGATGAGCCCTGGAAACAGGAGCTTCAAGTGTTGCCTTGAAGAGAACAGCTTCTTAAAGAGGTGGTCAGCTTATCTGTAAGATATTTGATGGATTTAAAACTCCACAGCAGCCCAGATATCTAGCTTTTGTCTCTCACAGTCCCTTTCGCATCAGTTGCTGTTATATTGCTGCCCAAATGATGAGTGAAATGAGGCCTCCAGAAGTTTAGGGGGATATTGTTTTGTGGGCTACAGAAGAAAAGCAGGGCGCTTATCAGCTTTCCTCTCTGAGAACTCTGACTACATGATACTGCTGCCTTCAATGTTCTTTGGCTTCTTATGGCAGCACTCTTCGGGCACCGAGCTCTGAGCCGAATTATTTTTCTGTACTGCTGCAAGATTAACAGAGCAAGCCAAACTGTTTCTCAAGCCAGACTGTGGGAGGTTTGGACTGAGCGGAGGCATCCCTCTGCTCAGTAATCATGGCTGAGCAATCCTCCCATTTTTATATTATTTTTATTTATTCGTTAAATTTGTATAGCACCCTTCTTCCGAAGATCTCAGGGCAGTTCACAGCATAAAATCACAAAATACATAATAAAAACAAGAACAAAAACCAATAACCACCCCCTTGTGAACATATTTAAAAGGATATAGGATGTTCATCAGCCAAAGGCCTGGTTGAAGAGGAATGTTTTTGCCTGGTGCCTAAAGGTGTATAATGAAGGTGCCAGGCGAGTCTCCTTGGGAAGAGCATTCTACAAATGGGGAGCCACTGCAGAAAAGGCCCGTTCTTGTGTTGCCACCCTCTAGACCTCTCACTGAAGCAGCACATGAATAAGAGTCTCACATGATCATCACAGGGTCTGGGTAGGTTCATATGGGGAGATGTGGCTCTGGAAGTATTGTGGTCCTGAGCTGTTTTGGGGCTTTATAGATCAAAACCAGTAGTTTGAATTGGGCCATAATTGACAGCCTGTGCCGTTGGGCCAGGATTGGTGTAATATGTTCAAACTGTTTGGTCCTGGTGAGCAACCTGGCTGCCCATTTCTGCATTAGCAAGTTTCCAAACCGTCTTCAGGGGCAGCCCTATGTATAATGCATTGCAGTAATCTAACCTAGAGGTTACCAGAGCACAGACAACAGTAGTTAGGCTATCCCTATCCGAAGCTGATGGAAGGCACTTTGCACCACTGAGGCACTGCTGCTGCGGATTTAATCAATTTGGTAGTGACTTTATTAAATAATATTAATGTAAACATACTAGACTGCTTGTATCTTTGCATAAATGTGTGTGTTCTGCATGTGTGTCTATATCTATATCCATCATAAAGCCCCCTGTGTGGAGGCCTCAATAGCTTCAGCCTTTCACCACCGCTACAAAATTTATATTGGTCAGTGGGTAGATAATATTACAGGTTCTTGGTAACAATCAGCAAGTATTTGCTCTTTACATTTTCGAAAACGGTGCTAACATTAGGGACCCTGTTGACCAGCAAGTAAAAGACACAGAGGGAAGAAAATAAATATGGAAGTGAGAAAGTTGAGAGAACTCATTTGTTGGAAAGTTGGCAGATGGCACCATAAACCTTCAGAGATGAGTACAGATGAAATAACTAGCCCTGTGATCAGTTTAAAAGCGATTAAAGGCGAAGTGGAAAAGAAGCAGACAGCGTTTAAGAAATAGTCATCTATTTCTTGAGGTTAAGGCTTAGCAGTCAGTACAGTGACTCACATGGGACCGTGTTTGTTCAGTGACTCAGGAGGTGGAGCTACGTTTCTCTTTCCAAGCCAGTTAGCCCTCCTTCACGAGCTGAACTTATCTGTCGAGCCTGAGATTCTACCTTAGCTTGACCCTCTTGTTTCTCCCAAAATGCTGCATAATCCCCATCTGGGTCCCCTTAATTGTAACAGGTAGGTTGTTGGTCTGACGTAGTTGCAACAAAAATTCCTTCCAGTAGCACCTTAGAGACCAACTAAGTTTGTCATAGGTATGAGCTGTTGTGTGCATGCACACTTCTTCAGATACACTGAAACAGAAGTCACCAGACCCTATGTATAGTCAGAGGATGGGGAGGGATATTACTCAGAAGGGTGGTGGGAATGGGTACTAACTACTAATTGTAGATAGTTTTAAAAAGTGATTTGAAATTCTTCACTCCGTTTAATTCATATGTTCTTTTCCATCCAGTGCCAGGACCCAATCCGTCTGCTGATAATGACATCAGTGTGACAATGATAATGGTGGGATGGCTTGTTCTGGCACTGGTACTGTTCTTGATGAGACCTGCTAACCTAAGAAGACCTTTTACAGCTGAAAAACCATCCAGCCCACATAATGTAAGTATTCCGACGTTTTAGTTAACCTCCCTACATAATGTCAGACGACGAGGCAGGGAGAGGGGAATAGGTGATGCAGAAGCCTGAGTTTCTCGAAGAGAAACCAAGAAACAAATGCAATTCATATGTCGCTTTTGGCAGATTGTGCTACACTGTGTCCAGTAATGCATTTTCCTCATCCATTCTGATGTTGCATTCCTGTTTACGAAACCGTTCGTGTTGCGATCTGGTGCAGTCCTAAATAAAAAGTACCTTAAAACAGTAGTTTCAACCAATAGAAATCTGTAATGTTGTTAAAGGTAAAGGGACCGCTGACAGTTAAGTCCAGTCGCAGACGACTCTGGGGTTGTGGCGCTCATCTTGCTTTAATGGCCAAGGGAGTCGGCGTTTGTCCGCAGACAGCTTCTGGGTCACGTGGCCAGCATGACTAAGCCACTTCTGGCGAACCAGAGCAGCGCACGGAAATGCCGTTTACCTTCCCGCCGGAGCGGTACCTATTTATCTACTTGCACTTTGACGTGCTTTCAAACTGCTAGGTTGGCAGGAGCAGGAACCGAACAACGGGAGCTCACTCCATCACAGAGATTCAAACCGCCGACCTTCTTTCATCCCACACAACAAATACCCTCCTCTTTCATCCCACACAACACACTAGCACTGCACAGACTTCATGCATGACAGATTTATAAAACGTAATGAAAACAATTTCCCCAAGTATGTTATACTTCTAGCACTTATGTGGAAGATCGGTCACCCTTGCGTAGAAGAAGGAAAGGGAACAGAAAGAGGTCTGTGTGTATTGTTTTTTGTTTGTTTCTTTTTGAGAGTACATATTGAAGATTTCCTGTTGTAGCTGTTATCAGGATCAGGCTGGAATCAGGCGGGATGGTTTTGCATGGAACTGAGCCAGGGATAAGCTGACTAGTCCTCAGCAGACAGGAAGGTCTGCCCTGCTAAGTAGACAATGACAGGTGCCCACTTCCTGGTTCTAATAAATTGTGTGGTCACTCTGGAAGCGTCTTCTTGGTCTATCAGAAGGAGTGACATGGGGCATCTCTATTCACTGCCAGGCCTAAAGACATCTCTGAATACTTCCAGTTCTCAGTAGCTCAGTCAGCTAGAGTTCTATCTGTCCCTGGCACTCCTGGTTCTGCCATTGCATTCCCTAACGGAAACAAACTCAAAAGGGTGTATGGCGAATCTTAAAATGGACAGCTTCTTCTCTTGTACACATTTCTTTCTTCTGTTCTAATCTTTATTCTCTTTTGTACACATTCCTATTGTTCTAATGGCGGGCACATAGAACAGGGACGTTTTGGTGGTGGCCTGCTGTTGTGGAATTCAGTCCCATGTGACATGAGGAAAGCTTCATACTTTTAAATGGGCCTTGAAGACCCATCTTTTTGTCATGGCCTTCAGTGAGTAACTTGCAAGCAGTAGAATTAGTGCTGAGTTCTGCTTATGTATGTGTTTTAAGTTACACTGGGTTATTTGCGCTAGCTTTCAGTAGTTTTAAGTAGATGCTTTATATTTGATTGCCTATGTTTAAATTCGTATTATGTCATGCCCCTTTACATAGAATGTCTGTCTTGAAAACCAGGCTGCTAAATGAAATTAAAATATATAAATCAGTGTATTCTTGACACACAGGGACAAGAACCACCAGCTCCACCCGTGGACTAGACCATACTGGAGGAAGCTCAGCGACTGTAACATTGCACGACCAAAAGAACGAACGTGACCAGAATACTCCTCTATGTTGCTCACAATACTGTTCTGCTCCATACATTTAAAATTCTTTTGCACCCCCTCCCATTATATATTTGAATAAGTTAACAAATGTGGCATTTTTGCTGGTGTTCATTGGACTCCAGGCATTGCACTTTGCAATAATATCCAAAAGAAAATTAAAGCCTAGTTGTCATTTTTCAAACAAATTGTTCTTTCCCTGCATATGGCAAAAATGCACACAGTCCACCAACAATGTCTCCGTGATCTATGTACATTTATGGGGTGGAGGGAACTGCACAGAAGTTCCCATTGAATGTGCCATTATCTATAGAGTTGATGTAGAACAGGGGTGGCTAATCTGGGCTCCTCTTAATATTGCTGGACTAAAACTCCCATCATTTCCAATCCATGGCCAACGGTCAGGGATGGTGTAAATTATTGTCTGGCAACATCCAACTGGCCACACGTTAGCCTCCCCAATTTAGAAGAACCCAAATTGTATCTCATCAATACAACTTTGGATTTACTTTGTGCCTGCGAACTAGAATAGTTTCACAGGGATTCTGTCTACTATTTATATCTGTGTTCGTGTTGTCCAAAGTACACCCTACTCTAAAATGAGGCCAAATTAATTGTATTTATTGGAAGCAAGCAAATAAATTTAGTGTTGTATTAAGGTAACTAAAGAGTGCATAACTAAATGTTACATTTGAAACTAGGAATATTTACAAATACTATAATAAAAGTAGTTATCTGTATACTTCTCTGTAATGGATATTACAGTCCATATCCAGTTATTTTCTGTAAATTGTAGAGCTCCAATGTGCACGTGAAGCTGCTCTGGATTGTAAAGGTTTCCCAGTCAGTTCAGTGGCAGGGCAGCAGCATGGTGTATGTAGGTAAAAATGTTGCATTCGTAAGCATTTCCCCTGTCACTGAAGTTGTTTAGAAACCTTTGAAAGAAGGAAGAAGTCTATGCATATTGGACTGTTTGTGGAACTGTAGATCAGAATACCTCTTATTCAAATACCGGGGGGGGGGGGGCACAATGACCAAATAAAACAATCTCATTCTATTTTTAAGTCCATATAACTAGATTTATCCTATGTACTTACTAGCTGCATTGATTATTTCACACAGAATACTGAACTATTTCTGGCTCATTCCTGCTTTGCTAGTAAGTAAGTGTTTTGGGTAGATTTTACTGGTCCATTGCAGCATTGTCAGCTATGAAGTTAGTGACCACTGTTAGAACCTTTAAGCCAGTACCATTTTTCTTTTTTTAAATCAAGGACTAATGGGTTAATCCTTAATAGATTTACTTAGAATTAATTTTACCAAGATCAATGGGTTTATATCTCAGAAAGTGTGTTTAGCCTAATGGTGCTTCCACATGAGACACTTGCGCGCGCACACACACACACACACACTTCCTTTGTCTGTGTAACAGCATCACTCCAATCTGCATTATTTATTTTCAGAAGTTAACATTTTCATATTCTTAGAAACAGCATGCCAAAGCTGTGCCTCCAAGGCAAAGAGGCCAGCTGCCATTTTTTTATGGATGGAATCAGCAAGCAGTAATGTAAAGACACCAAACGTTCACAGAAATAGAACAGATTGGTTGCAAATATTAAACATAGTTTTAAGGACTGCCATTTGGATTTAAAATGTTGTTTTATCCATTATGAATTACATTATCTATGTTCAGCTTTCCCTTAAAGTGTGCGGGAGACAAAGAGGAGTCTTTAGACATGTTAAGAGACATCTTAAGTGTTGCTTAAATCCCCAGCAAGAGATATTCTGCATACCACAGAAACTGAAGTGGTAAGTAAAATAAAAAAATTCCTTCAGTAGCACCTTAAAGACCAACTAAGTTTTTATTTTGGTATGAGCTTTCGTGTGCATGCACACTGAAGTGGTAAGGTGAGGTGATAAAATTCTGGACTGTACCACCTGCAATTGCAAATGTGTGAAAGGTGTCATAGTTCTGAATGCTAAAACCTTTCCTGCTCCAAAGAAACTATCACATTAGAGAAGGCCTCATGAAACCTTTGTGTCTGATGGAATAGTTTACATCTTGTAGAGAACCCCTTCCTAGGTGCAGAAGCGTTTAAAAGCATGCACCTCCCACCTGCAGCCTCAAGTGTACAGCCCAGAATTCTGCTATCTCAGTACAGTACTGTATGCAATGTGTAGAACAGCTTTAATGCTGAAAGCATCCTCAAATTTGGCTTCTTGGAACAGACTCTTCAATCAGACATAATTTATGGTTGCCAGAAATGAAATATAGTACGGTAATTGTAATTTGCATTTTTCTTATGCATTGTCAATTATCTTCCCTCCTTTACTTTATTCTTGGAATGACCAACAGGAAAATATAAGATGACTTAGATGCTTTGGTATGCATGTACTCACAATTCCACTTTAACTACTAGAAAGGCAAATGCATATGCATTAAGTAATTTAAGAACATTATGCTGTTCAGTCCTGTGCATGTTTAGTTGGAAGTCCTATTATATTCAGTGGGGCTTGCATCTGAGCAAGTGTTCCTAAGACTGCAGCTGGGAGTGAAAAAAAGAAAGACAACTCTGCCTGTTTTTCTTCATCAGAGAACAAAAAGAACCCTTTTATGTTTTAGATTGGCTATGGAGCTTTTTACTGACAATTTTATAGCAATTTAGCAATATCGCAGCAAAATGGCTTGCAGTAATTCACAGAAGGGAAGGGACCACCATTCTAGTGCAACCCCCTGCAATGCAGGGATAATGACCAAAACATTTATTTGGTCCTATACTAAATTTGCATCAGTAACCCCTAAAATATGGATCTTGAACAAAAATATTTTTGAGGAAGATGCCTTATACAGTGGAACCTCGGTTTATGAACACCTCGGTTTATGAATTTTCGGTTTATGAACGCCGCGGATCCATCTGGAACGGATTAATTCGTTTTCCATTACTTTCAATGGGAAAGTTTGCTTCAGTTTATGAACGCTTCAGTTTATGAACAGACTTCCGGAACCAATTATACCCATGCTTCAGTTTATGAACGCTTCAGTTTAAGTACTCCGTGGACCCATCTGGAACGGATTAATCCACTTTCCATTACTTTCAATGGGAAAGTTTGCTTCAGTTTATGAACGCTTACTCCGCGGACCGTCTGGAACAGATTAATTCACTTTCCATTACTTTCAATGGGAACGTTCGCTTCAGTTTATGAACGCTTCAGTTTATGAACAGACTTCCGGAACCAATTGTGTTCATAAACCGAGGTACCACTGTACTGGATTGGTCCATCTTCCTTGCTATTGTCTACACTGACTGGCAGCGACACTCCCAGGAGACATTCACAGTATTCCTTGGAAATGCCAAGGATTTGTCTAGGACCTTCTACATGCAAAGCAGATGCTTCAACACTGAGTTATGGCCCTTATTGACTCCTTTCATCTTGTTATGGAAGAAGCCATGGCAAATTTAAACCAATCTCATTGTGATTTACACTTATACAGTAGAATAAGTGTGCCTTAATAAGGGTCCTAAATTGTACCATGGTAAGTGTTTTGTTTATGGATTGGGGGGGGGGTACTAGCAAATTATTTCCACCCACCCCAGACAACTTATGACAATTAATACCATGTTCACATTCTTGCTAACTTAGGGGCAAACAGAATAATCCATACTGCGCTTTAACACAGTCTTTTGTGCATCAGAGCTGTTCCAGATTGCTTAACCTGCCGCAAAACTGTGTGTTGCAGAAGATTCAAACAATGTTTTAAAAAACTGTGGTGGTGTTCATTACATTTAGCTTTGTGTATGGTGCCAACTACCTGGACCTATTGCTCTTGGTTTGCATGGATCGGCATGCTATAGTACATCTGTACATATTGGAAGCTGCTTTTCAGAGATGTTTGTGCACCCTTGCCAAACCTGGCAGGGAACTTGAGGATTGCCAGAACAGTTGGAAAACCTCTGCTTTAAGATTTCAGATGGAGGGATGGTGGGGAAATAGGGGCTTGTCAACCAACATCTAGTCCAGTGTACTAGGGGAAATGGATATATTCTGCTAAGAGGCACGAACTGCATTCTCCCTCCTTTTCCAATGCACTTAAACTGGTGGTGGTTGAGGAAATGAAGTTGTCCTTTAGTGCCTCTTTACAAGATTCACTTCTCATGAAGGACCTTGTTCTTAGAACTTGGTCTTTGTATTAAGGGTTCAGTGATCAGATAGAAAGAGACACTGCGCAGCCTGCTTGATGGGAATGAGAAAGCAGGCTTGCAGTTTATGCTTTAGTTTCTAAAACTTTTTTTAAAAAATGCACAAACTAGACATGGCATCAGGCTTTCTCACACTTAAAAAAAGTTAATAGTAGCTACACAGGGCGGGGAAGTAGAGAAGAGATTTGGATTAGGACCGTGGCACTGAGGATGGGATTACTCTCTTTTCTAATGCTGTTTCCTAATTAAAGTCACCGCCACCTGCTAAACAGCTTCAGGGAGGGAGTTTTAATTGTAAGACCACCACGGGAGAAGAGGGCTATACCCCCATACATTCTACACTGTGGCCCTGATCAAATCCCATCCTCCAGCTCCTGTTAACTTGCTTCAAAACAAAGGGAAATCCTGATCACATAAATCTTCATTGATCCTAGATTCACATGTGCTTATAGAATATCAGCAGTTCACTTAGCCTTAATTTTCTGATGCAGACATGAGTAATAATGTGACTTGCGTTTTTATAGTTTAGATTGGAAGGCTTTAAAATCGTTTGAATCATTCCAGACAAAAATTGTATCTGTGCCATTTGGGAATTTGCAGTTTTTTAACTAAGGTTTTTGCTTGTACTATGCACTTTTTAAATTGATCTAAATAAATAGTAACCATTAGTTACCCTCTGTGAGTGTGTGGATTTTATACATGATATGTTTGGGAGGAAATAACAGATTATCCTGCTGACCCTTTTAACTTAGCGGTTTTTTGGTTTTTTTAAACAGCTCCCTCCTCTCTTCTTTTTCTCCTGGCTGCCCCATTTACATTATTGTGCTGCCATGATTTTTAGTAATATCAGGGCTATTTCTTTTAGGATGGATTTATATAATGACTTCAGTGGAATTGAATGTACAGTACTGACCATGGCTCTCAATTCCTATACTGTACAAGTTTATGGAAAAATACATTTCAGTGTATTTGGTGAGGTTTATTTCCTGGATAGTGTGTATAGGATTGTTGCCTTTAAATGCCATGTTTGCACTCAAGCAGACTCCCTAGTAAAAAATTGTGTACTATGGTATCTGTGATACAATGCCTATGGTGGCAATGCTAGCATATTAATAACTATTTTGTAGCTTTATTGGCATAACTTCTTATATATCCCATTGTTTGTGCAGATGTGTGCTTTTAAAGACTTTAAGACAGTGGGGTAGAGGTGCCATTGCTCCTGGTATAAAGCTTCTTTTTGTGACTTGCAATGGTATCTGATCATACTGGTTTTGCAGGCTTTCCAAACACTTCATATTGTACCATGGAAAACTCATACAACAGCCCCCAGACAGCTGTTGCTGCAGTACATTTGTGTGCATAAATTTTGGTGTATTTTAGAAGCTACTGAAATAATGCTGTTTAAGAAAGCTATATAGCATTTCCCCATCTTTGCCCAGAACAATTTGGGAACTATTCAAGCATTTAATTATATATGTACATAAGTAACTGGATGGGAGCTTTATTTGTATACCTACATGAGCACTTGTGCAGCTATCAAAAAGGTTTTAAGGAAAATATGCTTGATATGGTAGACCACTGATACAGGGAAGAATGTAGGCTTGAACCTATGTTCTGCTATATCAAGCATATTTTCTTTTAAATCTTTTTGACAGGCTCCAAGTGGGAGGGTATGTGGCCCCTCTCTCTGCTCCATGGGCTGATAGTTGAGGGCTAACTGCAAACATATCCAGTTAGCAAAATCCTCTTTCGGTATTGATCACAGTGACTAGATTCAACATCCTTCATAACCTCCAGATCCACTGCTTCAATACCAAGGGAAGCCATTGAATGACAACTGCCTGTCGCTTGGTACGTATACCTGCCTGCTGCTTAAACGTTTCCTGCCCAGAGAAATAGAATAAAAATGAAAGCTATGATTCCTTATTGATACATAATGACTTTACTCCATGCTTAGAATCTCCATAGTTAAAGCCCTATTTGTTTTGCATATGGCAATTTAAGTAGCAAAACACTTCAGTTTGGTATCAGAACTGCCAACATGGATTGCAGATTGTCCTGCTATATTGTCCACACACTTAAATTACGGTTTTAATTTTTTTGTTATTTTGCCTGCCTTTGAACTCTACAACCACTTGTAGGCATCCATTCATTCCTTAGAAACCCACACTGAAGAATTTAGAAATCAGCTTGCTTGCTTGCCACGGGTGTGCCATTTGCCCTGTGGTAAGCAAGACATCCAGAAACATACCAGCTCCTACCTCACCGGACATCTTTCTATGATTCAAGCAGATTAGAAACTGCTGGATTCCCTTGTAATCAACAGGAGACTTACTGATTTTTCTTTCCTCTTCCAAATCCCACAGAAAAGAGAGAAAACCCTGCTTCTCTCCCAGACCCCATCTGCAGTTGCAGATGACTTGCTTCGGCTGGTAAGCCAAACCATTATTTATAGACTGCTGCATATACTGCTGTCAATTTCCAGTTTTGCCAAGGCCCAGGAAAAGAGCAGATTATATTCATCTTTAGGCAATACGTACTCTTAGCTCTTCCACACTGTATGAGCATCTTGTGCATTATTTTTAGGGCAGGGCGGCCGAACTTTTCATACCAAGTGGGCACAGAAACTGTGGGCAACGTACTGAATTAAATTTCCATCTCATAAATACACCCTTAATAGATTTGATATCTTTTAATTATTAAGCAAATTTAATACATAGATGTTTGCGCTTTCATTAACAGATGTCACAGTAAGATTTTAATGCTTTTTTTAAACGTTAGCAGAGGGCCGCCAAAAAAAAGGCATTGAGGGCTCCATGTTACAGGTTGGTTAAAATACCACCAGATATGTATGTTTAAGGTAGACAAAAAATGTTTTGGACCAAAGCTCACAATTTGAAAAAGAACTGTTAAAAAATAAGGATAAACATCTGTCTATAATGTATCATTTATTATTAGAATTGGAAACAAAAGACAAGCTAGTTAAAGCATCCAATGACTCACTGGGCAATACTGGATATACAGGACACAATATAGAACTAGACCCCCTAGGAGAAACTTTGGAAAAGTGATATGAAATTTACTGTGTGTTAGTCTCTGAAAAAGGGACCCAGGTGGCGCTGTGGGTTAAACCACTGAGCCTAGGGCTTGCTGATCAGAAGGTCAGCGGTTCGAATCCCTGCAACGGGGTGAGCTCCCGTTGCTTGGTCCCAGCTCCTGCCCACCTAGCAGTTCGAAAGCACATCAAAGTGCAAGTAGATAAATAGGGACCGCTCCAGCGGGAAGGTAAACGGCATTTCCGTGCGCTGCTCTGGTTCGCCAGAAGCAGCTTTGTCATGCTGGCCACATGACCCGGAAGCTGTCTGCGGACAAATGCCAGCTCCCTCGGCCTATAGAGCGATATGAGCGCCGCAACCCCAGAGTCGGACACGACTGGACCTGATGGTCAGGGGCCCCTTTACCTTTATTCTCTGAAAAAGAACTACAGTGGTATCCTAGTTCCCTAATTTAATCCATTCCGGGAGTCCAACGGTTCAAAAACCAAGGTAACCCGCTTTCATCCAGCCTGCAAACCCCCGAACATTTTGAATTATGGTGCTGGAGGAGACTTTTGAGAGTCCCATGGACTGCAAGAAGATCAAACCTATCCATTCTTAAGGAAATCAGCCCTGAGTGCTCACTGGAAGGACAGATCCTGAAGCTGAGGCTCCAATACTTTGGCCACCTCATGAGAAGAGAAGACTCCCTGGAAAAGACCCTGATGCTGGGAAAGATGGAGGGCACAAGGAGAAGGGGACGACAGAGGATGAGATGGTTGGACAGTGTTCCTGAAGGTACTGAACATGAGTCTGACCAAACTGCGGGAGGCAGTGGAAGACAGGAGTGCCTGGCATGCTCTGGTCCATGGGGTCACGAAGAGTCGGACGCGACTAAACGACTAAACAACAACAACAAAGTAAAATATACAGGAAACCATGAAATATGGAAGGAGAAGAAGTGAAGTCACTGGTTGTTTCAAAGTTTGTAGAATGTTTAATTTGTTATGTAGAAAAATAAAAACTCAATAAAAATATATAGTAATAAGAAAAAGGCATTCCGGGCTCGACAGCCCTGTCTTAGGTGGTGAACAGGCTTATAAAGAAAGTTAAGACACAACATCCCATCCCACAAATGTATGCCTCCTGAAGTTAGGCTTGCACTCTCCATTACATCTGTATATTCCCAATATTTTTAATTTTTTTGCTACTATAAAATACTATAATGAAATGTTTAAGTATCTCTGGTGATCCTTGAATCTTCCCGCCAGCCTTGCCATCCTCTCCTGGCGCGCCTTTGGCGAACCACTGAATCGCACCCCATTCACGCCGCATATTCAAAGCCTCTCACTTTCCGCCCCGCCCCTAGCACGCTAAGAATTCTGGGAGCTGTAGTTTGCTAGGGCTGCTCCTAACCGGGGTGAGGATCCCGCTCCCCTCACCAATTCCCAGTACTGTATCTGTTATCTGTATCAGTATCAGATACCAGTATCAGGTACCTGATGAAGTGTGCATGCACACGAAAGCTCATACCAAAACAAAAACTTAGTTGGTCTTTAGGTGCTACTGAAGGAATTTTTTTATTTTGTTTCGACTCAGACCAACACGGCTACCTACCTGTAAACAATCCCGTTTCCCTAAGCAACACCCAATAAAAGCCTCCATAAAAAATAAAAATAAAAGCGCAGCCGGGAGACGGGCGGGCGCAGACGGCTCCCCCCCCCAGATGCTTTAATTTCCCCTCAAACACGGCCTGTCTGGACGGAGGAATCGAGGCGCTCGCTCGCTCAGCCGTCCGGGGACGGGAGAGCGCGTGAGGTAACCCTGGCCAGGCCCGGGAAAAGCCGCGTCGCTGAAGCGGCTGGGAGGAATGTTCCGCGGCGGGGCTGGGAAGATGGGCCGCGTAAGCGCTTCTCGTAGTCGCCGCCGCTACAGGGCGCTCGCCTGGGTGTGCAGCGGGGATTTGAGGCCGAGCTCCGGGGCGCCGGCAGCAGCAGCTAGGCCGAAGCGGCCCCGGAGGCCCTGCCTGCCGCCACACCCAGCCCACTTCCCTTAGGGCGGGAAGCCAGAGGCAGCGGCGTTTTCTTGGGCCTCCTGGCTGGTGGAGAAGAGGCCGGCTTGGGGGGCTCGCCCCAGTGACTGGGGAAACCTAGCCAAATGGGCGAGGTAATAATAATATCGGCACCTTCGCCGGAGGAAGGAGGCGGGAGCGAGAGGGAGAATAGGAGACCCCGCTCGTCCTCTCAAGATCCTTGAGGACACCTCGCTCTCCCAAACGATTCCCACCCCCATTTCATGCTTCCCCATAAACCTCCCCGCCTCTTCTCTCCGGTAGGAGCTGCTCTCCTTGGCCGCCTCCAAATAACCTCCAGGCTCCAAAAATAAATCTCATTTCCCCTCACTGCCTCCTGCTTTCGTCCCCGATCCCTTGCATAGGCTTCTGCTTTCCCTCCCTCCGAGATCCAGGGATCCTTCGCCGCCCGCCGCTCTCAGCCCCCCTGCGGATTTCTTCCAGCTCCCTCGCTCTTTTCCAGCCATCCCAGTACTGTATTCCCAGTAACCCGCTTTCATCCATCCTGAAAACCCCCGAACATGCCGATGGATTCTTCGTTGGTTCCTCCGCGGCGCGAGCCTAGGCGCTTGATCTCCGACCTAGCCCGATCGCCGCCTTCCTTTTTCGCTCCTCCCGGCCAGATTTTCGCCATCCTCCCGCCCCCGGGCCTCACTTTTCCCTCCCACTGCCCGGGCGGGAAAGGGGAGGGATCCGCCGCTGCCCTCCGGGGGGGGGGGTAGAGGAAAGTGGCTCTTTAAAAGCGGGGCGGCGCCGGCGCTTGGGATCCACTCGCCTGCTCGATCCCTGCCGGGCCACATCCGTTCCTGTTCTGTCCAGCTGCGGCACAGCCTCCTTCGCCTCCTGCCCGTCCAAGGTACCGGGACCGCGGATCGCTGTATGTATTCCCTTCCCTCTTTAAAATGTTTGCGGACTTTCTCCTCTTCCCCACCATCACTTTCCCGGGGTTGCTCCCCCCCCCTTGCACAGGATTAAATCCTTTCACCAAAGCCTTTTTCTTACCGGACAAAGGGATTGTTTGATTTTGCAGGAGGTTTAAGGGTGTGTATATTGCCTTGGGTTTCCGTGTACGTATAATTCGCCTTTCGTTGATGTTAAATTTAATGGCTTTCCCTGGGAGCTTGCTGTTTAATCTAAGGCATACCAGAAATACTCCCTTTTCAGAAGAAGACTAAGGCTGCCTTTGTCAGGGCGTTTGAATGACTCTTGTGGGGTTTTTTTTTCAACCGCTTTGCAATGCTGCTTCCTCTATCGGTGTGTAGTATCCCTACATGTACACACGCAGGAATTTAAGACTCCAAATAAGTTGAGACTTCAGTTCTTCTGAAAACAGTTATTTCAGAATTGCTCTGAAATGGTCTCATTTTCTCCTTACTGATGCTTGCATATAGATCTTGTGAGTCCATTTTGGGGGTTTGTTAAAAATGGGGCTGCCGCTACTCTTTAGAAGTATGCGAGAGTAATTTATTTTGCACAAAGATCACTCCACCAGTCTGTGATCTGTATAAATTGATCTGGAATAACTACCACACCCACTTAATACTCTCTGTGTGCAGATTTCATCTTCTGGAAGTCAATCTGGAGGCAATTTATATGTTGCCATTACTAATTTTTAACACATCCCATTTTACTACACTACTTATTACTGAATTGCTCTTACTATAAATATTTACTTACATATGTATCCCACTTTTTCTCAAAGCTGCTCAGAACTGTCCATGGAAGTTGCCTTAAAGCTATCCTGTTAAGCGAATTTGACTTGAGAGTGACTGACCTGGTGGACTTTATGACTAGGCAAGCATTTGAAGCCAGGTTTCTCCAATCCAGCACTCTTACTAACTCAAGTTCATATTGTAGCAAATGTGAATAAAAAACAACAACAATATTGTAGCAAATGCTTAAATAATTATATGTAGCAAATGCTTAAATAATTATAGTGACTCCTTGTCTATTTCTGGGCCCAGAATATTGGTGCCAGTGTTGCCTTCAGACTGAGGCCTTCGCGGTTTGGGACTGAGCTCCCTCTGGTACCTGAAAGGACATCTGTCTCCATATCATCCTGCCCTTTATGTTCAGATATTCTGCCTTCTTCCAGGTACCCCTCCATATTCAATACAGGGGCTTCTCAGTGGTGGCACCGGACCTATGGAATGCCCTTCCCAGAGAGGGGCACTAGGATGTACCTGCTGGCTTTTTGCACCATTGAGGGATTTTGGACTGAGAGAGCAGCAGTTCCACTAGCATAGCAGTGATATATTTTGTCCCTATAATTGGTATAGGATTGCTCTGCCCATGTTCTTTTGTTATACTGTATAGAGTTAGCTCACTAGTTGGGCTCAGCCTCCCTTGCAATATAGGGAATAATAATTGACTTTTCTTGAGATTGCTATAAGGATTACAGCTAGACAACACATGTGAAGTGCTTTGAACTCTTGGAATAATTATACAAATGTATTAGATAGATCTATAAAATATTAGGCATCATTGTTAACATGGGCGTTCCATACTTTTGAAGTTGAATTCTCATTATCAGATACAGAGGTAAAAAATATAGAATATTGTTTTTTTCACTGACGACATGTTTTCAATGAATCTTTCGCTGGAACATATGCTAGCATGCATATATATACAGTACTGTATATATACAGTATAAGTGTATATATATATATATATATATATATATATATATATATATATATATATATATATACACAGTATAATGCAAACACACACACACACCTTCTCCTGGTAGCATGAATAATTTGATCAGCATAAGAACATAATATAAGAAGAGCTGGATCAAATGTAAAACCAGCATCCTGTTCTCACAGTGAATGACCAGATGTCCATGGAAAGCCTGCAAGAAGAACCTGAGTGCAGCAGCCGTCCCCCCACTTGTGATTCACAGTACAGTGGTACCTTGGTTCCCAAACTCAATCTCTTCTGGAAGTCCGTTCGACTTCCAAAACATTCACAAATCAAGGCGCAGCTTCTGATTGGCCCCGGAAACAATGCTGACAGCCGAAAAGGATGTTCAGCTTCCAAAAAAAGTTTGCAAACCAGAACACTCACTTCCAGTAAGAGCTAGTGTGGTGTAGTGGTTAAAAGCGGTAGACTCATAATCTGGGAAACCGGGTTCGGGTCTCCACTCCTCCACATGCAGCTGCTGGGTGATCTTGGGCTAGTCACACTTCTTTGAAGTCTCTCAGCCCCACTCACCTCACAGAGCGTTTGTTGTGGGGGAGGAGGGGAAAGGAGATTGTTAGCTGCTTTGAGACTCCTTCGGGTAGTGATAAAGCGGGATATCAAATCCAAACTCTTCTTCTTCTTCCGGGTTTGCGATGTTCAAGAGTTGATTTGTTTGGGAGCCAAGCCATTCGGGAACCAAGGTACCACTGTACTGTAATGGTATTCAGAGGCATCTTGCCTCTGATCCTTGAGGTAGTACATGGCCATCATGACTAGCAGCCATGATCTAGAAAAGAATAGTAATCCCTATCTTGCATGAAAAGCAGTTGAAGTGGTCTGCAGGAAGAAAACTAGAGCTGATGGAATTTCATTGGCGTAGATATGCTAAATCAAATGTTTAGCCAGCAGTGGCGAAAAGTCTCTTGGTTTTAATGGAAGATGCATCTAGCTTGACTTATAACTTCTGCCTAGGCAAAATTGTGATAGACACAGCCTGGAAGCTGGGAGAGAAAGCCAATCAAACCAGCCCCAAAGCAAATTGCCTGAAAAAGGAAAACTGAGAAATGTTGTAATTTGAACGGTTTGGGGCAGCTTCTGAGAGGCCAAGCCACAAGCAAGCACAAGGCAAACCAGTTCCTGAAATCCTCACATATTCAGTTGAGTGTCCCTTGCGCAACAGACGCCTTTCCTCATTCCATCCAAGTTCAATGATTCATTTTCCTCTGCTGGCAAGGGAAAAGATCCTATTTCAGAGAGGCTTGTGTGTTTGCCAGTAGCTAATAACACTAATAACTGTTGACCTTAAAAACTTTTACTTCTATTTTCCTTAAGAAAACTCAGTACTTGTCAAGTTGCCTGCATCCACGCAGTGTTTCATACGTTGCCTGATATTCTGTTCTTTTATTTTATTTATTGCATTTATATCCCGCTTTCCCCCCCCAAGAAGTTCAAACGGTGTACATGGTTCCCCCATCTTCATTTAATCCCCACAACAGCCTTGTGAGGTAGGTTAGGCTGAGAGGCAGGTCACCCAGTGAACTTCATGGCTAAGTGAGGATTTGAACCCAGATCTCTTGGGTCGTAGTCTGACACTCAACCACACTGGCTGTTTTTATTTCTCTCCATATGCCTGAAGAGCAACAATAACCTGTTGCTAATATCGCTTCTTGATAAAGGAACTGAATGCTACTGTAATGTTCGAACCCTTTCTTCTTTTTCTTGAGCTGTCCGCCCATGTAAGCCTGCCTGGAGTTCTTCTGACATTCCCCTTGCAAGGTTTGTAACTCAGTCGTCCTCCGGCAAGGCCTCTTGGGAGCATCAGCTGGTAATACTATTTTGTGGCTACAATGCAGCCTTTGAATTTTTCTGTGAATATAGGCCCTTCACTCTAGCTGCTGGAGAAGCCTGCAATGTTTATCCAGGGGAGGAGGACTTGCAATGTACCATACTGTGGCTCTTTGCAGAGGCTGGTTCTCTTCTAACAGGACTGATTTATTTATTTATTTAAAAAACCCACTTTTGTGCCTCTCTTTTCCTCCTACCAGTTATATGCCTGCCAGATCTCAGTTCTGAAAACTCTTTTGCTCAGTGATTGTGTCCAGGAGAGATGTTGTGATTCTGGGAGAGGGAAGAGGGTTGATATTGTGCCAGAGGGGCCCCTCAGCACTTTGCATAGATGCCTACCTGTGTGTAGGTTTGGATTGTACAAATCTGGAGCCTACACACCTTGTACAAAGGCAAGAATAGAAATGTGATGCCCAACACATGAATGTTGGAAGTGCTGGAGAGGCAGGGTCAGTTGGTATGATTGTGATACCCCACTTTTATAGGGGAAATCAGCATTTGCAAGGACCACAATGGTGCATTCAGCCCCATCAGAATACTGAATGAGGACCACATGGGCAATTGCCATAGTGTTGTCTTGTTTCCCTGGCTGGGTAAGGGACAGTTTTATGACAGCTTGGGCACCTTCGTACTCCTAGTCGAAGAAAAAAGATTAGGAGAGCAGTGTGCACAGAACTCTGTAGCTGCCATAGTGCATAGTGCAAGACTCGATTTCCCCAACAGGAAAACATACAGTGCTCTTACAGCTGCAGGGTGGAGAAGCAGTATTTGTGAGCTATGTGGGTGAGGTAGCCTCCACAAATACTTGCTTATGAAGCTGTTTAGCGCTTTTCTACAACGGAAACACTTGTGTTTTCACTTGGTCTTGCTACAAAAATGTGCTGTCTTCATAATGATTCACAGATGTTGTTCAATATCTTACTGAGTTGATGTAAGCCGGGCTTTAAAATGCTTCCAAGTGGAGATAGAGAATGTTTTATGCCATATTTACTGTGAATAAGTAGGAGCACTTAAGTATCCAAAAATGTTCATTTTTAAATATGTGCGTAATATAAGAATGTGACTGGGTTTTAGCGTTCACAGTAGTTTTAAACTGAACATTTCCCATTTTTTTTCTTCTTTCTTACCAGAACAATCATGTTTGAAATTAAGAAAATCTGCTGCATTGGTGCTGGTTATGTAGGTGGACCAACGTGTTCTGTCATTGCACATATGTGTCCAAAAATTAAGGTCACTGTTGTTGATGTCAATGAAGCTAGAATCAATGCATGGAATTCCGATACGCTTCCAATTTATGAGGTAACTGAATTTTACTAATGCGGTTTTCCATTCTTACCTTACTATACTTGTCATGTCACATATCTCTTCCGGGCTGTATCTCATTGTTAGATGCCTCCAAAAATGTGGGCTTCCTTTACTCCCCCCCATTGCTATTTTTTAATGCTATTGTCATTATTAGCATGTGTATCCCACTCTTCCTCCTCCAAGGAGTTCAGGGTGGCAAAAGACAAGGACATCCCATTTTACCTTCACAACAGTCAAGTGAACTAAGTAGAACAGAGCAATAGTGGCTGACCCAAGGCCACTTAGTGAACTTCATGATGGAAGGGGAATTTAATAGCAATATACTGTACAGTAATAGCGAAAGAGGAGGGCTTGGACAATGGCTAAGCAGTGGGCCAAATGCAACACTCCTAAGAGCTTGAAATCATTTGTGCCCCTTTAAAGAGGTGCTTGACTTTGCGCTAGGAAACGGAGCACAATCAGCAACATTTCACAGGATGTAGTATGGACTGTTCTTTCTTAGTTGCACAAGTAGCAGGAGAGAAACATTTAGAACTGCAGGTGTGGGCACAGACCTGGAATTCAAAGGAAAAACTCTGGCCTCTTTTTTTATGTGTAAGAGTCATATAACACATCCACGTCATTCCTTGATGTGGCTTAGCTTACCCGAGGCAGAAAAGTATCCAAGTTTGTTTGTAGAAGGAACAAGAGACAATCAATGCTTTTCATTCCATGAGGCACATAATTAATTTGAATGTTAATGGCTGGAAGTTGATCAAGTTTACAGGATTCTGCTTCAGGACAGGGCATTAAATTTGGTTATTTTCAGGCTTCCTTAAAGAACTTAACATTTTACAAAAGATTATTCTTTTGCTGATTAGGGCCTGGGCTTGCTATCTGGTTATTTAAAATGAACATGCATTGCACATCCAGGAATTGCACAATTCTTTGAAGAGTCAGCACATTCTTTCTGACTGTAGAGCGGTGATTCAATTTTATCTACCTCACAAATGGTTTATTAATGGGAAACATGTCTGTTTCAAGACATGGGGAAGTGGTTGCCTCTGATATCAGAGCAATGGTTAATGCTGTTTTAGGGTACACTGGCTGAAAGCACAGCCATATTTTTCAATAGAAGATTGAATTACTGTTTCTGTTTAGAAAATTGCCGCAAATTGTGGCACAGAATTACACTAAATGCCATACTGTATTATTTTTAGTCAGTCTTCAAAAAGGGATGGGGCACATAGAATTCTGAGATCCTTAAAATTATTGAGATTTAAAGTACTTCCTTATTTTTTGAATATATGACCTGATAGGGTTGCCATCAAAGGTTGTTGAGCATTTTTAAAGGAAACTATTGACATTGTTGAGCTTTTTACAAAAACTTGCCTAAAATCCAGGACAAAGTGCCACCTTTGAAATCCCGAGGAAAACCAGACCTATGGCAGCCCTATGACCTTAATATGTCATTCTTAAAACAGCTGCTGGAGTTTATAGTTCAGGTTGCATCAAGGGTAAATAATGGCAAGTGGCTTTGTTACAGCCCTGTTTCTCTGGATGAGTTAAATTTTAATCCAGAGTATAAAGTATATATACTGAGATGGATCAGTGGGAACTGGGTATGCTTCTTCATGTAGGTGAAAACACTACTTTGCATGATATGTTGAAAAGTGAACTTTAACCCTTCTAAAGTGTAGCCATTGTTGTCTTAGAAAAAGCACGCCTGTGCTTACAAAAGGTGCATTAAAAATGTTTCAAAAATGAATTGGGTAATTGCTGCTCCAGCCTGACCTTGCTCCCAAATTCAGATCCAGATCCCCGCTATCTGTTTTCAGAACTGACCTGATGATCAGGCAAGGATATTTCCACCAGGCCTGACCAATCCATAGTCTTCATACTGTTTGCCAATCACAATAGCTGACATTGCACACTCATATACCTTTCTATGCTTGAAGAAGGCTTGTGCAGGTCTTGCTAATTCCCTGACTTTCCTCGTTCAAGCTCTAAAGTTCCTGACTATCAAATAGCTATTGTGTGAACAGGGAACCTCAAGGGCCTTAGGTGAGCTTATTACAGAGGCAGTTTTAGGGTAGCCCGACAAGTGCAGCTCATGAAAAGCAGGGGGTGAAATTTAGCGTTGCACAGGGCGCTGATTAAATTTGAGAGCCCAAAGTCCGCCACTGCTTATACTGTAATCCCTGTCTATTTACAGCTGAGAGAAGAAAAATATCAGGCAAAGGTGTTGGATTTGAAAAAGGGGAAATCTGAATTAAAATAATTACCCACACGGAAATCTCACTGGGTAATGCTAGACCAGTTACTATCTTCAGGTTAACCTACCTCATAGGATTATTGTGAAAATAAAACCATACCCTCCAAAATTTCTCGGATGAAAACAGGGATGTCCTATTCAATAAGAATAATTTTATTATTTATACCCCGCCCAGACACCCTGGACAGCTTCCAACATATATAAAAACATAATAAAACATTTAAACATTTTTTTAAAAGAGTGGGAGAGGAGGTTCTTCTAGGATCAAGTTTGACCAGTTTCAGGCCTTAGGCATTGAAAACTATTAATGCTCTTGTTATCCACTTTGCAATATATGTCACCTAATGCCTTCAGTTGTAAAATATTTTTTAAGCCAAGCTACTTGCACTGATCATTTATTGTGCGGAAATGTGGAGATTGCAAATGTCAATATGTAACAGTAAAAAGAATGTTCAGGATTCCTATTTGAGGTCCTTGATACAAACATTGTAAAAAATCAGGAATGTGTGCTGCTTTAGGGTTGCAGCCGATGCTAGTCCTACTCAGAGTAGATCCTGTAAAATTAATAGAACTAAGTTGGATACAATCTGGTATTCCTTATTGACTTAAAAAAAACACCTCAGTTATTTAGAACAGATGTCCGTTAATGTTGGTATGACTTGGGCAAAAAGAAAAAGTGTACTTCTTTACGACATGGAATAAATATGGATGCATTGAGGAATGGCTTTTTTGCAAAAAGAAAATTGGCAAGTAAAGTCAGGATTGAAGAGTTAGCCTTGCAGAAAGATCAGGAACATATACGTATTATGAGATTCTCTTAATGGAGCTTTCTCAATAGACTCACACGTTAGCCACATTTGTAGCCTTCAAGAAGTTTAAAGTCTTATCCATTATCTGTTATACCTCCTCTAGATGGAACCCCCTGATATAGAAAGACTGTGAAAATTGGTTTCCCCTCTTACACATAAGACAAATTTGTGGTATGTTAGTAAAAGTATTAGGAATAAATTTACTACACAGAATTCAACAGTATTTTATTTAGCAGAATTGCTATGTCTCTTATTTTTAAATGTCAGCTGTTTACAAAAATGATGGGTAGTTTTGGGGGACCATCATTTTTAACAGCTGAAAGACCAGCTCATCGGATAATTTTATTGTTGGGGTTTTTTCCATCTACAAACATCATAGCTAGTTTTGTACTTTAATTTGCATATTGTACATTATTTAGCTGCATTGCAAGGCTAAAATTGCATTCAGTTTTTGCAGTGACCAGTAATTACAAGCAATGGTGTCAATGAATGAGAGAGAGAGAGGGTATAGATTATTGGAGGGTGAATGTTTCAGTATACATGCCAGACATTGTGATTGGGTTCGCACTTAATACTAAACCATGTTTTAGGGTTGCATGTCCAAATTTATGCAAGCCTATCAGAGCCTCTGGCTTGAGCAGTCGCCTCTCCTCCTCCCACAGAGGCTGGAAGGAACAATGAGCCCAGGATTCAGTTTTGCTTTCCCTGATTCTTGACATTTTTATCTGCAGGCCAGAAATCCTGGTTTATAATAAACTTCAGTTAATTGGAAAACAAGCCGACTTCACACCATGGTTCTGAAATGGGCTTCTTTACCAAACTAGACTTTATTTTGAACCATGATTCCTGGTTTATACATGATCACAAGCCAAGCATTAGAAAAAAAATACAGTCATGCCTCATGTTGCGTTCCGCTCTTGTTATGGACTTTCAGTTTACAAACGCGGCAAACCCGGAAGTGTTTACTTCCGGATTCGCCGCATGCGCAGAAGCGATCGTGCTTTGTGCACACACAGAAGCACTCAATCGCGCTGCGCACATGCGCAGAAGAGGCACTCTAGTTGCGGACTTTTCGAAACGGATTAAGTCTGCAACTAGAGGTACCACTGTATCTTAATCAAAGGGGTTGGGGGTCTCTTATGGGGAATGCATGCTGCTTGTTCAGGTATAAAGCACATTTTAACCCTTAAATAACTTGCCGATGTTTTTCCAGCCAGGGCTAAAAGAAGTGGTAGAATCCTGCAGAGGAAAGAATCTCTTTTTTTCTACTAGCATTGATGATGCCATCAGAGATGCTGATCTTGTGTTTATTTCTGTAAGTAATTACTTTCCTCCTTGAATAATACTAGGGGCAGGAATTTTGGGAAGTGGGAGAAAACAGAGTCTCTTTCTCTGACTGTCTCAATAAGCTAGGTACTGTCAGCGGGGTGGTTCATGTTGGGGAGAGAGTGGTTTGCACAGATAAACAAAAAACCTTTCTGCCCTTTTTGAGAGTTCCACAAGCACAAATATACATATAAGCAGCACTGACCATTTTGTGTGGTGCCTGCAGATTCAAATGGTAGAATAATTTTGCTTTCAGATAGTAGTTCTTCAGATAGTAGTTTAGGGAAGCTTTTAATGTTTGATGGATTTCTGTATTTTAATATTTTGTTGGAAGCCGCCCAGAGTGGCTCGGGGAACCCGGCCAGATGGGCGGGGTATAAAAAAAAAATTAAATTAAATTAAATTGGCCTTACCTGAAAATATCAAGGATTAAATCTGGGACTTTTTGTGTGGAAAACATGTACTATACTCTGTCACTGAGTCATAGCCCATCCCATAAAAAATGTTGGGGGTGAGGAGAGAACACCCCCGACTGGACTTTGAAAAATGAAGTGCAGATCTGATCTGGTTAACAGTATGTTCTAAATAATCAACAAATTGGAAATGAATGTTCACAATTCTTTTGTGTGTTGGGATTCAGATGATTCAGCTGCTGAAATGCACTCCTTTTCCTAATTTAGAGAAGACAGATCAAAGGGCATGGAGAAGCAAAAAGCAATTTTGCCTCCAGAATAAAGATTTCAGAGCACTAAAGTTGAAGAGATGCAATGAATGGCCTTTTCATAAGTTGGGCATGAGCTTAGGGGTGCTTCTTTAGTAGCTGTGTTGTGATAGATGGCTCTGCTAGCTCTTTCATTCACTGTGCCAGCCAGCAGCTGGATGGACAAATGGAACAGAAATCTCTCTATGTTGGAAGGAATTTTATAGTGATTTTTTTTTGTAGATGTAGCCATTCACATAAAGAGGAAGCAAGTTATACCGAGGCCTGTTTTAAACTATTTTAAACTACTTTTTCTGTGAAGCCTCCCCCCACTCCCCAAACCTGGAAAGGATTTTCTTCATTCAATAAATTAGGATGCATGCAAGCTGTGTGACTATATGTGTTTCTGTGTTTCTTTGGGAGAGGTGGTCTGTTTCAAGAGGGAAAAAAGAACAGCAGAGTCCATAAGTTGAGCAGGTGAGAGAGCTAGTCTGATCTCAAAGCTCTTGTAGGCATTTGGCTTTGCCACATAATCTGCATTGAGCTGTGCTGAAGAGGCCTCTGGTGGAATCCCTGAAAAGTCCTCCTTTGATTGCAGCTTAATAAATATACTCAGGCTGAATCCCTGCCTGATATTATTCCTCAAACACCAATTGAGATTGTAGGCTTGAAGGCAAATACACCACTGTAGTACCCACAGGTGGCGCTGTGGGTTAAACCACAGAGTCTAGGGCTTGCTGATCAGAAGGTTGGCGGTTCGAATCCCTGCAAAGGGGTGAGCTCCTGTTGCTTGGTCCCAGCTCCTGCCCACCTAGCAGTTCGAAAGCACATCAAAGTACAAGTAGGTAAATAGGGACCGCTCCGGCGGGAAGGTAAACGGTGTTTCCGTGCGCTGCTCTGGTTCGCCAGAAGCAGCTTTGTCATGCTGGCCACATGACCTGGAAGCTGTCTGCGGACAAACGCTGGCTCCCTCGGCCTATAGAGCGAGATGAGCGCAGCAACCCCAGAGTCGGACACGACTGGACCTGATGGTCAGGGGCCCCTTTACCTTTACCTTTAGTACCTATTTTAACACCTGGACTTTCATGGAAATTTGGTTCCCTTAGTTAGCCAAAGTTTTAATGAGAATTTTACATTAATATGACAGCCAAGAAAGGGGATATCAACGTTTTTTGAACCTCCTAAATAAATGTCCTTTGCTTATACCTGCAACAAGGTTAATACCCCAACAAAGACCTATGGCATGGGAAAAGGTCGGGCAGCAGATCTGAAATACATTGAGGCATGTGCGAGACGGATTGTGCAGAACTCAAACGGATACAAAATTGTGACTGAGAAAAGCACCGTCCCTGTCCGTGCTGCAGAGAGCATTCGTCGTATATTTGATGCCAACATGAAACCTGACTTAAATTTGCAGGTAAAATAACCATTTTGAATTGAGTGCATTTTTTTATTGAATTTTCCCATACAACATAAACCATACAACCACAAATACCACACGTTAAATACAAATCAAATTTTTCCTTTCCCCCCTTTTGTTATTACAATTCTTATTTCTTCCCTCCAAGACCAAAAAATAAAATAAAGTAAAATATAAATATTAAAAATAAAAATTAATTTAAAAATAAAAATCGACTTCCTGTCTTTACCTAATGCTAATAGTTTCTCTTTAAATTGACTGTACTCAGAATATTCAACATTTGTACAAACCTTTATCTAATACATTCTAATATCGTTGTATCTCTTTCCTTTTAAATTCCACTTCATATTTTCCTATAATTACTCGAAAGCTAGCATGGCCAAATTATTGTTGCTATATTTTTGAACATATTTTTTATAGATATCCCATTTCTGCGCAAATTTTTGTTTTGTATTTCCTCTCAGCTTACTTGTCAATTGCGCCATCTCGGCAAATTCATGTAATTTGCTTTGCCATTCCGTTATTTTAGGAACTTCCTTTTCTTTCCATCCTTTGGCCACAAGTGTTCGGGCCGCCGCCGCTGCATATAGGAATATTTCTCTATACTGTCTTGGAATATGTTTATCCAATATACTCAGTAGAAAGGCCTCAGGTTTTGTTTGTTTTTACAAAGGTTGTGCCCATCATTTCTTTTAATTCATCATAAAAATTTTCCCCCAGAATATCTTTATCTTGCCACATGTCCACCACATGTGGAACATGTCGCCGTTGTTTCCTCCGCATCTCCAACACGTGTTTGCTAAGTTCTTGTACATTTTTGATAGTCTAGAAGGGGTAAGGTACCACCTATGGGCCATTTTCAGCATGTTCTCTCTTATATTATAACTGGCCGTAAATTTCAAATTTACCTTCCATAGGCTTTCCTAGTCCTGCATCATGACTGGGCGACCTACGTCTTGTGCCCATTTAATCATGTTTGCCTTGACTTCCTCATCCATTGCTTCATAATCTAATAATAATCTGTGCATTCTGGAAATTAATTTGGTTTTGTTATTAAGTAGCTCTCTTTCAAATTTTGAGGGCTCTCTCTCAAAACCAATTGTCTGTCTTTTTGAAACACTTCATTCAGTTGGAAATAATCTAACCAACCATGGAGATGTTCTTTTATTTCCTCATATCTTATAAGTTTTGATTGACCACCTTCTTCCACTAATAATGAATTATAGGTTATCCACTTCTCTTTAATATTACCCAATATACTCGAGCATAAGCCTACTCTTTCAGCACCAAAAATGTGCTGAAAAAGCCGCCCTTGGCTTATATTTGAGTGAGGTGGGTGGCGGCGGAGAAAGGCAACGGGGGTTCGGAGAAGCGCTGCGCTGCAACTCTCCGAACCCCTGTCCTATGCCTGCTCTGTGCGAGGTGGTGGGGAGGGAGAATCAGCGAGGAAGGATCCTTCCTCGCTGCTTCTCCCACCCCGCCACCGACAGCTGGGAAAGGCATAGGATGGTATTTATTTTTATTTTTGAAATTTACCAGAAGGTGTGCTGCATTTCCCACCTTCGGCTTATACATATTCAATAAGTTTTCCCAGGTTTTTTTGAAGTAAAATTAGGTGCCGCGGCTTATATTCGGGTCAGCTTATACTCGAGTATATTCTTTTTGTTTCACTGTGACTGCCTTCAATGGAGAATTCCATCTTGGGAGTCTTTGGTTCCAGATATCTTTTGTATTTATGCCAGACTGCATATGAGGCTTTTCTGATTATGTGATTTGAGAATGCTGGAAAGACATCTGAATTGAGTGCATTTTGATCTCTCTCTTTTAATGCATTCGGGGTTGAACTAGATGACCCTAGGGGTGCCCCTTCCAACTTTATCATTCTGTGATTCAGATCATTTCTTTGGTCTTTGTGTGCAGGTTCTGTCCAACCCAGAATTCCTAGCTGAAGGCACGGCAATCAAAGACCTGAAGAATCCAGACCGTGTGCTGATTGGTGGAGACGAGACACCTGAGGGTCAGAAAGCAGTTCGCGCTCTGTGTGCTGTCTATGAGCAGTGGGTGCCCAAAGAGAAAATCCTTACAACGAACACTTGGTCATCTGAACTTTCCAAACTGGTTGGTATCATTTGAAATTCTGACATCTAAATAAAAAAAAGGGGGGGAATTCTGACATCAACAAAGTAGAGAAAGTATGAAGTATTGGCTTAGCAGTGTTAGATCTTTGGTACTGTATTTCGTTAGCCTCTGAAAAGTGCTGTTACAAAATATCACAAGAAGCAAGTTTCGCCTGCCTGTTTCCACAAAAAGGCTTTTGAACTGCACCACTGATTCATACTCCGAAGGCATCATATAAAGGTTGATGACATCTGGGCAATATTTACATGGTGTGATTGTCTGTCGCATGTTGATCCCGTCCTCAGCTGCTTTATCTAAGGCTGTGTGGCCCACTGGTTAGATCAAGGTAGCTAAGTCAGTAGCAGCCAAGCTCCCTAGGCCTACCCAGGTCCTCAGTAGTTAGTAGGTAGAGTAGCCCATGTGAATAAGCCTTGAAACTGCTGCCTTCCTTGGCTTGGGAAAATCCCACTGCTATGTACAGTCAAACCTCAGTTCCTTAATGCCTCCATTTTGGAACGTTTTGGCTCCTGAACGCCAAAAACCCGGAATGATTTTCAGAAGCCGAACATGCTACACGGCTTCCGTTTTGAGTTTCCCTATTGTATTGAGGCTTCCGCTTTCAGTTTGCAGTTTGTCAAACGTTTCAGAAATCAGACGGTCTTCCAGAACGGATTACGTTCGACAGCCGAGGTTTGACTGCACCTTAAAGTTGATTTTGCTGATTGAGCACAAACTACCTGCCTTCATCATTGTATGGCTACCTCCAAGACCATTGCCTCCTTAATGCCCAAACTAATGATTTTTTCCCCCCAGAGCTTGGACTGCCTAAGAAAGGAACTATACTATCTGGCGTCAAGGCTGATATTCTTGTCTTGTTAGGGCTAATTGAGCTGGGGATCCTAACAACAATCCCCGCACCTCTGCCGGTACAACCTAATAAAATGAACCAGGACTGTATCAATAACAAATTCAGTCAAGACTGCACCACCAATTCAAACAATATTTCAAACAATTCTGAGTCCTCAACCAATATTCCTTTTAATAAAGAATGGGATTCGGAGAGACAGGCAGATGCCCTTTTACAGGAAAGGATTTGCCCCCTCTAAATCAAACAGCCACAGAAGACTACCAGAAGAGCCAGCTGGAAAATTCCCGTCTCACTTTATCCGACCCTGACCTGCTGGTCATCGATGATTGGCAAAATGTTACAGAGGGGGAAACAAATGAAGTGGATCCAGCAAGAACCCACACCAGCCTGGCCCTAAGGCCAAACTTTGACCAAAGAAGCAGCGACCCAATCTTAAATAATGCTATCCCCAAAGAGACATCTCAGTCTAACCTTGTTTACTGTATTTCTATATTCAATTGACCTCTAAAGCGTGATGATAGCTCATGAAAAGAAAGATCAGAGGTGTTAGTCGAGATCATCACAATAGCTGGGATAGAAAAGAAGAGCCTTGGGGAGCTGTCTTGTCTATGCTTATACCCTCTGGGGTGTAAGGGAATTAGAGGCGTCATAGATATATGGATTTTCTAGGACCCACTTTCTAACATTCTGTTCCCATAATAGATGTATTGTCATACTTTATCTGTTGTCCGCCATTCATTTCAGCAGAAAGTAACATTCTGAGATGGTTTTCTTGTTTCCCTTTGATCTCCAGGCAGCTAATGCTTTCCTCGCCCAGAGAATCAGCAGCATCAACTCCATAAGTGCTCTTTGCGAGGCAACAGGTGCGGATGTTGAAGAAGTTGCAAGAGCCATTGGAATGGACCAAAGGATTGGAAATAAATTTCTGAAAGCCAGTGTTGGTAAATGCTCTCTCTCTTTCTGTCTTGGTTGTTACTGAGTGTTGCCTTTTGGCAATACGGTGTTTAGACAACAGGCCTTTCTAAACATGAGTTTTGTGGCATTCTTAAGTCTGATCTTCAACCCAGATTTTTCTCAATAACAGTTGCCATTTTTTTTTTGACGTTTTCCAAATGTGTTATTCTTTTTTGGACTCTAGCTCCAGAATCCTGCTTATTTTAACAGGACATAGATAGTTCTCAGGAGAGAAACTTCTTAAGCATATTCATTTATTTTGAAGGCTCTTAAAACTGGCCAGCATTGATCCTGAAGCAAATAAGTTTTTTTGTTAGCTATCGCTGGATATAAAGGTACGCATCGGGTGTTTTTAAGGCTGCAAACACCTGGGAGTAAGCTGCATTGAACTCTTTAGGGGTGTGTGCCTCATTAAATGTACCTAGGATCAGAGTGCACAAAGAGAAATCATACAGATGGAATAATGAGGTTCCTCCTCCCCCCATACAGGATTTGGTGGGAGCTGTTTTCAAAAAGATGTTCTGAATTTGGTTTATCTCTGTGAGGCTCTGAACTTGTCAGAAGTCGCTCGTTACTGGCAACAGGTAAGAATGTATGCAGTGGAAATTAAATCTATTTATATAATTATTCTCCTACCTTGTTAGCAAGAGTTTTGTCAGAACTGAGAATAGCATCTATTTTCACATCACTAATTCTTTTGTTAATACCCCTTTTGCTGCTTTTCAGGACCAAATTAATAATCACTTTTTGAGTCCTCTGGCACTGGGGTTGAGGAGGAAGCAGATCTCTACAACCAAAGATCCTGCAGGCTTGAAATAATCACAAGATTGCCTTTTTCTCCTACTGGGTTCAGAAATTAACTAGCCACATTGGCCTTTTCACTTTTTTTTAAGAGCATGGGTTGGATCTAGACTATTAGTTCAACTTAAGTCACATTGAAATCAGCGACACAGGTTAGTCATGATTTAACTGCTCCCATTCAGATCTGTAGGACATAAGTGCAACTAACTGAAGACTAGATCCAGCCTCATGCTTCTAAGCCATGTTGTAGAGAAACATTTGAAAATGCTGAGTGATGAAGAGTGGGAGTTCGGTGGACATTTCTGCTACCTGGATCCCCATCATGGACTTCTGCGTAGTTGGGAGTTTTCAGATGTTTTAACTGAGGAGACCTATAATCCTTTGCCCAAATAGCTCCTGGCTAATAGATACTTTAAAAAATCCATTTTAGACGAAATATGACTAGGAAGAATATGTACATTAATGCAGAAGAATCACATGTATACATGTAATTGATCTGCATGCATTTTCCTTATCCTTTGGCGTTTGAGATCTTGCGCACTCCTTTTATCAAGCGCAGAATCATGGAAATTACTACTAACATTGCATTACCATTGATATGGCTCTCTGCATCCATTCCAATTGCAGGTGATCGACATGAACGACTATCAGAGGAGAAGATTTGCTTCTCGGATCATTGACAGCTTATTTAACACTGTCACCGACAAGAAGATTGCTATTTTGGGGTTTGCATTCAAGAAAGACACAGGAGACACAAGGTAACACAAAGTGAGCTCAAGCCACAGTTGTAAAAGTTAGCTGTTCATTGAGCTGCTTCATGCCATGAGCCAAAACAGACCCAACTTGCGTTCACAGGAAAACAGGACACTGTTCCCAAAATAAATGTCAAAGATTGTACCCTAAGGTGTTGCACTGATATAAAGCTTCCATCAGCAGAGTGAAAAGGGGAGCTGTTTTCAGCACATTCCCTAAATTTGCTCTGGAAGCAAGCCCTTGAGGAAGTTTTGGGTGAGTGTGTGTGCTCAGGGGGCTGTTGGAGGGAGGGGAACTGCTGGAGACATTTGCTTTCCATTCTGCTGACAGAAGTCTTTTTCCCCAGTGGAGCAACACTGTTGCATACAACCTCAATAATTTCTATTCAAAGGACTCTTGTTTTTGAATGAGGTCTCTTTCACACTCTTGCTGTCCATAACCTATGGACATTCTGAGTTGCGTGAAGTTTAAAATCTCTTTTCCAAGCAGCAATGTAGCTTATGGAGAGGATAATTCCACAGGTAAAGGAATATGCCATATGAGCCTCTGCTTCTCCCACTGATTCACTAGTGAGGAAGCCCTTGCATGTTGGGGAACTCCTCTACCAGTTCTGAAAACATTGGATGGGGCATGTGGGACTGTGCCACAATGGGAAATGTCAGTTACCTGGGATGCTCCAATGTCCAAAGGAGAGAGGGTTGTGCTCACCAACTTTCTCCCCCTGACCCTGACCCTTGGTTGGTTGAGTTAGGGCAGGCATCCCCAAACTGCGGCCCTCAAGATGTTTTGGCCTACAACTCCTATGATCCCTAGCTAACCGGACCAGTGGTCGGGGAAGATGGGAATTGTAGTCCAAAACATCTGGAGGGCCGAAGTTTGGGGATGCCTGAGTTAGGGAATTCCCCTCTTTCCTCCCATCTTCTGGCTTCACCTTTCACTCTAGAGAGAGTTGTGCAGTTGGTGCATGTTGCAACAAGTTTGTGTCTTGAGACATGGAACTTTGTTATTTACCCGAGCCTAGCTTATTTGGAGCTCTGATTTATTTGCCCAGCAATTGTTCTTGGCTTGCGGTGAGTTAAATGCACATATAAAGCTGCCTGTGCAGACAGATGTTCATCCAGTTGCTCAGTAATGCAGCTTGATTGAGTTTTAGTGCTACAGACCTCACAAAAGATCAAAAACCAGTCTGATGGGGCAGCAGACCACAAAGTGGAAGCTTAACTGTGTAGCCAGTTGTAATGCAGTGAAAAACAGATTTTTGTCATATAAACAGGTGACGTGGAAGATCAGATTTGGCGCAAGTTAAAAGTGGGGTTAATTAAGGCTCATGTTAAGACAGTGGAATATTATGAGACAGAGAGAGGGAGACACAGAGGAGGGAGAGAGGATGAGGGAGTTGATTTTTAAAAATGTTCTGGAGACACTGGCTTTAATATAATATAGTTTATAATCTGCAGCTAATTTGACATCTGATAACTTCTGTTCTAGTTACCTCTGGCCTGGAGTGGCCCTTCTCTGTTTATGGCTTTGGGATTAACAGAGCAAGCCAGGGCCATGACTCAGCAGTAATTCCCTGATTTTACAGTTTGAGTTGACAAAAACTGTTAACCACAGATTTTAAGAGGAAAAGATGACAATTTTTTTAGACATTTACACATTGCAGCTTGTAGTTACCAAATGCAACTTTCTCATGAAGCTTTCTCAGTAAAAAGTTGTTGGGTTTGTTTTTCCTGTAGAGAGTCCTCCAGCATCTACATCAGCAAGTATTTAATGGATGAAGGAGCGAAACTTCATATCTACGACCCTAAAGTGCTAAAGGAACAAATCATTCTAGATCTTTCTCATCCAGGTGTATCTGAGGATGATCAAGGTGAGTGGGGCTTGTTTTTTACAAGCTCCTCCAGCTCTGAGGGTATAGGCTTGTCTGTACAATAAAAACAAGCTACTCTTCTTTGGCAATCACTCAAAGCTGAGTAAGATTGTCTTCCATGAAAATGGTTTCAACAGTGAGTCCGTGACTCTGGAGGCCAACGTCCTTCCACAGTGGAGACATAGGTTTCCGGGCGGGAGTTGACCACAGTGAGGATTTGCCAAGCATGCCTTCCTCTTAGCACATTTCTCCTTTTTGCCCTGAGTTTGTGCTTCTTCAAAGTCCATGACACCTTTAGTAAAGGCTGTTCTCCAACTGGAGCCCTTGCAGGCCAGTGTTTCCCAGTTATCAGTGGGAAAACAGTAGCAAAACCTAGAGCATGTTCCTCCTTCCATCTAGTGCAGGACATTTTGGAGTAAAGCTATTTAAGAGTCGGAAGTGAAGAACACCGATGTGTCTCTTGCAAGAGGTAGTTTCACAGGACTGAGGCATTAACTGGAAAACTCCTGTTCCTTACTGCCAACAACTCAAATGCTCAAACGGAACAGATCTCCCATTGATAACTATAAAAGGCAAGTGAGGTTATTTGTTAGACTGCAATTAAAGTTGTAGGTAGGCTGTGTATCTGTGGGAAGTGGGGTAGGGGCAGTTCATAGTATGGCATGTGGGGTCCAGAGAATTTTATTTTGTTGAGTTTTAAAGCAAGTTTCTAGCCCTCATCGCTATACAGTTGTGCTTGATAGTGTATAGGAAATGTCTGATGAAATGCTGGGTGTCAGAGGAGTTGCTGGATAAGATTTTCAGCACTTGAGGTGTGCTGCAGCCAAAATTCAGCCATCCTCAGTGCTCAGCTTTAGTTACTGATTTATTAGTACAGAGTACACAGAGTCCTGACTATAAATGCATACTGAAGTATAATAGCAGAGATCGCATGCTATTGCCCAGTCAAAGTCCTTTATGCTTTCTAAGTGCACGGCAGAATAATCCTATGATGTCACTGTACTACGACTAGAAAGACGGGGCTGCTGAACTTGTGGGACAGCTGCCGTCACCAGTGTGTGCTCAGTAGGGTGATGACTTTCTTACAACCTCATTTCCCTGTATCATAATTTGATGAGCTTTCATTAAAGATTAGATAAAATCTTACTTTCAAAGAGATTTGATTAAAAAACCTCACAAAATGATTTTAAAAAATTTATCAGTTTTTTGACCATTTTTGAAGTCACTGTAAGCAGATATAAAATTGAACCCAAGCTTCAGAGTCACATATATACAACATTATACAGGGTCATCAAACACACAAGGAAGCTTTTTTTAGCTGCAGTAACAGTATTGACGCCGCTAGAGGACGATGTTTTGCTACCTCTCCTGTAGGTTCTTTTCCCAGTATGTCAGGCAGGGTCTGCTGGCTGAGTTTTGAGGTACCAAAAAGGGGCTTTTACCTTGCGCAGGTGTGACATTTGTATACCCTATGTTGCTAAGAACACTCCCCATTGTGGAATGTGGTGTTGTGTCCAAATTTGATACGAAATATATATAGAATAGTTAATTCAATTCTATGAAATGGTAAAACGGCATACAAAAAATTAAAAACGGTGTGTGCGTAACCTTTTTAAATATTTTAATGTAATATACCTCATTTTAGTCATTAATAGGCAAAAGTTCATCCATTTGTGCTACAGGAAATAATTTTTGAGGGGGGGAAAATGAAAAAAATCATCACCCTAGTGCTCAGCCTGGAAAAGGAGGGGCAAAATGCACAACTAGAAAATGCACATGGCAGGGAAACAACAGGCATGTCCCCAGTGTCCCTGGAAACTGCCAGTGCCCACCAGTTGGGGACTGTCCTACTGCCAATATCCAGATACTGCCCACACATTGGGTGGGTGGGGGTTATGAATTTGTCACAACTGATACACACACATGCCAGCATCAACACATAAGCATCACACAGGATCATACCGTGATGCCTCCATTCCATTAGCCCCAATGGCACAGCAGCCAACAGCTCAATTGCTCCCAGTCCCCAGGCAGCCCTCCAGGCAGGGGTGTGAAGCTCCTCCTATGCCTTTACCACCTTTGCTTTCAAGCCCAAAGGGGGAGAGGAAGAATCACCACCCAACACCCACATACCGTGTTTCCCCCTTTTTAAGGCGTAGTCATAAAATAAGCCATAGCAGCATTTCTAAGCATTTGAGAAATATAAACCGTACCCCGAAAATAAGCCATAGTAATAGGCGCTGTGCGGAAGAGATCACTGAGCTCCCCGAGTCAGCAGCAGCAACGCCGGCCGCAGCAGTGTTTGCTGAGTCCTTTCTTGCTTTTGGGACTTGGTTACTGTGCTGGCTTGGGATGGTGTGTGTGCAATTGCTGTTGCTGCTTCGTGTTTTTCAGCTGGATTCTCTGGGTTCTAAGCACTTTTCCCCGTTTGTTTGTGAAGCAGCACTCGGCTGCAGCCCCTGCCTCTCCCGACGGCTGCATGAATGCGAGGCTGGAGTTGATCGCTATCTCCTTTTCCATTTCTTTTGTCTTTGAGCACCCGGCCCCGCCCCCTCTCCCCTTCGTGGAATGAAGAACGGAGTTTTAGCAGCATTTCCTCATTATAAAAAAAAGGTCAGGAACTTTTACTTTAACCTCAAAAATGGGATATTTCCTCTCTCTAAAAACAACTCTGACCTGAACACCAATAAAATGGGGGTAGATCACCTCCAGTTTATAAATCCGCAAGTAGATCGCAGTCTCCTGGAAGTTGGGCTCTATACTTTGGCTGATTGCAAGCCTTTGCATCTTTAAAAAAACAAAAACCATGCGCTTCTCAGTCTTAATTTTCCTTTAATTCATCCCCCTATACCCTCCTCCAACCATTGCCTCCTTCCATTCCTTACCCCCCTCCCTCTCTCCCCCTTCCCTCACTCCTGTGCGATCTCATTTAGTCATATACTTGCTTTTTCTGTTGTGTTGTCTATTTTATATTTAATATTATTACCCTTTATGATGTTATTTTTCCCCTTGCGATAATTATTTATTTTTTATCTTTAACTAACTTTCCTTTCCATATTTTTCCATATATAACTCAACACTTTCCCATTCCTTCTTAACTCTTTGGATAGAGTGCCCCCCCCATTATTGTTGTTAATTTTACAATTCCTGGATTTTTTATGGAACCGAACAGCTCGGGTGCTTCAGAATGTGCCTTCTGTTGCTACAGGGCTATGGGGCTTCACTGTTTGACCCCCCCCCAGGTTGGGATTTTTAAAGTAGTTCTGTGGGTCCCAGGGCACAGAATCACCCCCGATCCTTTCCTTTGTCTAAACAGACCTCTTCCCCCCTGACTTTGGAAGGCTGTGCTTCAAGGGTGATACCAGGGGTTTTTTAAGACCTGTGCCTCTTAAGGATTGTTACGGTCCATAACTTCCATTGCTTTCTACAGGGTTGGGGGTTTAAAGCACTGCCACCCCCACCCCACCCTGCAGGCGCTCGGAACTGGCAGCGCCAACAACGCGCCCAGCAATGTGCAGAAGAGAGCACCGAGCATCCTGAGCCAGTGGGTCCCAGTTGTACCAGCACTTTTTTTTTTAAAAAAAGACACCCCCTGAAAATAAGCCACTGTGTGTTTTTTTGAGGGAAAAAAGTTATAAGACGGTGTCTTAAAAAAGGGGAAACACGGTAGTTTCCTGGCCAGGATGCCTTCAGAAATCTCACATAGCCCTTCTGGGCCAAGAGTTCAAGACCAGCCTGTGGAATGGTTGGCAGCATGTTCCATCAGTGCATCTGAAGCCTATCCATCATAGCAGCAAGATGAGCGCCACACCCCCTAGACAAATTTTGCTGGAATTAACTGTCCAAGGGTCCTTTACAGCAGCGGTGTATCTGGCCTTGATTGAAAACATTTTTATCCTCTCCTTCAGCCAGAAAAAGCCTCCCCGAGTGGCTTACACGTGTCATTGTGGTTTGTTTTTGCCAGCAACGTAGACCCTGTGCCGGCAAATCTTTGGCATAAAAGGGTGCCACAAATCTCTCATTGAAATCAATTTAGTGTCCTGCTGCTTCTCTCCCTCCCTGCTCCTTACAGTGTCTCGACTGGTCACCGTTAGCAAAGACCCGTATGAAGCCTGTGATGGAGCCCATGCCCTAGTTATCTGCACCGAGTGGGACATGTTTAAGGTAAACAGAGTGCCATTTAGAAACATTCAGATGAACCAGGGCTAGCAACTGCCATTCCTGAAACAGTCTCTGGGTTGTTGGTTTTTTTATATATATGTAGGAGCTGGATTATGAGCGAATTCACAAAAAGATGTTGAAGCCAGCATTCATCTTTGATGGCAGAAGAGTCCTTGATGACCTTCATAATGAACTGCAGGGCATTGGCTTTCAGGTAAGTTTTCCTTTTGCCCATCCACTAATTCACATTAAAACCGTTGCATGGTTTTAGAGGGAAGAGGTGGCGCTGTGGGTTAAACCAGAGAGTCTAGGGCTTGCTGATCAGAAGGTCGGCGGTTCCCAGCTCTTGCCCAGCTCTTGGTCCCAGCTCTTGCCCACCTAGCAGTTCAAAAGCACATCAAAGTGCAAGTAGATAAATAGGGACCGCTCCGGCGGGAAGGTAAACGGCGTTTCCGTGCGCTGCTCTGGTTCGCCAGAAGCAGCTTTGTCATGCTGTCTGTGGACAAACGCCGGCTCCCTCGGCCTATAGAGTGAGATGAGCGCCGCAACCCCAGAGTCGGACACGACTGGACCTGATGGTCAGGGGCCCCTTTACCTTTACCTTTTAGAGCAAGAATTTATGCAATCCCAACACCATTATCGCCTCTTTTGGTATAAATCTGAGTGTCCTGAGAGTACTGTGTATTTTCTAGGCTTTATAGAATCATACAGTTGGAAGGTACCCTGGGGGTCATCTAGACCAACCCCCTGCAATGCGGGAATCTCCACTAAAGCATCCATGACAGATGGCCATCCAACCTCCAATGAAGGAGAGTCCAAGGGAGTCCATCCACTGTCAGAACAGTTCTTACCATCAGAAAGTTATTCCTGATGTTTGTTTGGAATCTCCTTTCTTGTAACTTGAAGCCATATAAGTCAGAACATAGAAATGATTACCCGTGTTGTTCCAGGCAGGTATTGGTTTGTAGGATGTTGGTGGGCCTGGGCAGTGTCTTGGGCAATACAAACCTTAGGATGCATACTGTGGTGGCCCCTTGGGCCATGCCAGAGTCTTTAGCAGCAGTGCATGACTTTTTTCTGTGGAGATACCTTTGCACAAACCTTGAGTCATCCCTGGATGTAGCTAAGTTACTTGCTCTAAACCACTAGTCTCTTGAGCTTACCAATCGGAAGGTCAGTGGTTTGAATCCCTGTGATGGGGTGAGCTCCTGTTGCTCTGTCCCAGTTTTTGCCAACCTAGCAGTTCAAAAGCATGCCAGTGCAAGTACATAAATAGCTATCACTGTGGTGGGAAGGTAAACAGTGTTTCTGTGTGCTCTGACTTCTGTCACGGTGTCCCTTTACACCAGAAGTGGTTTAGTCATGCTGGCCACGGAAAGCTGTCTGTGGACAAACGCTGACTCCCTCAGCCGAAAAGCAAGATGAGTGCCGTAACCCTATAGTCACCTTTGACTGGACTTAACCTTCTAGGGGTCCTTTACCTTTACCTTACCATGCATGCTTTTGTCCTAAAAGCTGCCAATATTCTGAGTTACTGTAAAGCCGGGGGGGGGGGGGAGACACCAGCTTGGCAAGCAACTGGGGAAAAAACGAAGGATGATTCAGCAGAAAGCTTTGTACTCACACCAATGATGTGGCTGACCAGCCCATTCAGATAAAATTGGCTAGTAACCCAGGTTATTTATCTTTTATTATCTTAGTTGTTAAATTTCTATACCGCCCTTCATCCAAGGATCACATGTGCTTTACAATATAAAAGCACAATCTGGAGCTCATTTTCCTGTCTCAAGTGTGCCTGCTTGATTTGGGGTGAACCATTGTCTGCATTACTAGGTCGATCTGATGTGCATGGTCCTGATTTTGGGTGGGGGACAGAAGTAAATTGTCTTTAGTTCCTTCATTATACCATTGTAAGGATCTTAATACACCAAGTGAGATTGAGAACCAGCCTAAGGCGTGCATACATCCTCCTTGTCTTTGCAACATTTATCTGGCACAGAAGGTAATAGTTGTGGAATATTCTGGTTCAGCTATCTGAAGGAAAGATGTCCCTGAACTTTAGATATTGCAACATTCAGGATAAGGGAATTCCTACATTTTTAAAACAAGGGATCTCCTGACTTGAGTGCTGCTTTCTATATGCACTGATCAGAACCTGATGGAAACACACAAACCTAGGCATGTTCTCAGTCTTAACACATTAGAGATTTTTTTTGGGGGGGGGCGAGTTTGTGACTTCAGAAGGCACTTGTGAAATCACATTTTGAGTCCTAACATCATTTTGGGAACACCAGCGATTGTATCCTTTGTCTGACTTAACCTGCCTGTGTTTTGTTCCCTTCAGATTGAGACAATTGGGAAGAAGGTGTCGGCAAAAAGGATTCCGTTTGCTTCTTCATGTGACATACCAAAGTTTAGCTTGCAGGATCCTCCTCTCAAGAAGCAAAGGATATAGGTTTCAATTGTCACAGAAGGGCTCTTCCCATGTGAGCTGTAAACCAGCATGAATTAAAAACAAAACAAAACAAAAAACAGGGGGAAATGGGACACAATGGAGCCAAAGTTAAGTGCTTGTCCTTTTGATATCAATGGGACAGGTAATCATGTCCTCAAATATTTCCTTTTGAGATCAACAGGACAAAAAAGTACTTAACTCTGACTGAATCATGCTGAATATATTCCCATAATGAAGACATTTTTTTCAATTGCATTGTAGCTGGGACATTTCAATCCAGAATCTGTTTTATAATCTCTATTTTTATAATACTGGAACTTTTGTCATTGAAGTGAAAAACTGTACAGTCATAGATGATTTTAGTAATTTTTATATATATAAAAACTCAGCTTCAACCTTCCAAGACTTCCTACTCTGTGAGGTTTACAAACTGCACTTTAAATTTTTATGATGTATGTTGCAATCCAAAAGAAACAAGGGATTTTCCCATCTTGTTTGATACGCTAATCTGTACTATGCCATGCAACATTGTTCATTTTAATTTGACTCTAGGCAGGTGTGGGCAGCTTGCTCAAGGATAGCTCCTCTTTTTACCATAATATGTGAATCACGGGGCTCAATGGAAGGTCTGTTGCTCACATGAAACACCACATCTTCATATTTTGGTGTCGGGATGGCTGCAGAGATGGGTTTTCAGGATCAGAAGGCAGCCTGAGGTCAATACATTCCTTGTGGTAATATTATAATAAAATCAATGATTGATTATTTGTTATCCTGAGACTTGCTGCCTGGGACAAGGTGCCTCATTCCTATCCTATCCTATCCTTTCAGCAGCAGGTTCTTGTCTATAAAATAACATGCCTCTATAGAAGTGTAGAACTGGCTGGAAATATGGTACTAAGCAGTACATGAATCATACCTGAGAGCCCTATTAAAGAGGAATGGTCTGGATATGTGCTCTGTATTTTGCTAACTGTTTTACCATTTTGCTGATCTGTGCGGTTGATTTAGTGTTCATTACAGCAGGACTGTAACTAGCCACAGACCTGATCCTCAGAAGTCGTTTAAAATCCTCCCAAGACAAGCAGGCAGATAAGCTTTTTATAACATGGAGTCTGTACTTTATTCTCTTAGGTACACAAGCATGGGCTAGTAGCTTTTACAGCCTCCGCTGAAAGTTACAGAATAAGGAACTTTTCACTTCCTATTGTAGCCAAAAGCTGCTTCTATTTGGTTTCAACAACTTTTGATTTTATCCAGAAATAAAGGTTAAGTGGTTTTTCCAAGTTTCTGCAGTGGCTCTGAAGTCAAATCCCTATTACAGCAAATGCTGTCTTTACTAGAAGATCACACTATGTCCAGTTCTCTCTAGATCATAGATTTGATTTTACTAGAGTAAGGGTTCTCGAAGTGAAAACTCTGCATGTTGGTAAAAACAGGCGGATTCCTCCTTTCCCCATTACCAGGGCATTGAGCTAGGAAGCGGAATTCCAATCAGCGCATTGTTAGTGGCTCTTTAATCTGCACCGCCAATTCTATTCGACTTGCTAAAAGTCATACAACGGTCACCTGTTTTCAATTGTTTTTTGGGCTTCCTACATTCTTATACTTTGGGAGTGGAAGCATAGCAAAGGCTCACAATCCTTCCTCTTTCCTTTGATCAACTGCAAGCACTGCTCCCTAGAACTGCCTTTCTGGCAAAACAGTCTCCCAAACCATTTTCATTAACATATTTTTTTGCTTCAAGTCCAGTTTCTGGAAGGGACATCACCCTGATAAAAGCAACTGCATATCATTCATGACTGCCATGAAACACAGTGGTTTCCCACTGCTGTTTCAACACTTAACTTAATGCTCGAGAATATTGCCAGAACAAAAAGTTCACATAGTTCCAGCAGAACAGAACCTTATGTCATATATTATAATCTGCTTACTACCTCACTGTGATTACAAAAATAAATCTTTGTCTACTCATTGGTAACAGTCTATTGTGATGCTTGGCTTTTTCCAGTATTAAGTTGGTTCTATTAAATACCTTTGGGGCGGGGGGCATTCCCAGCGTGAGATATGTAACGAAAACCATGGTATTCCTCCCAGCCCTAAAAAGGATATATGAGGATGCTAAATATTACCAATGCGGCGTAACTTTCAAATGACACCATGCTGTTGTGAATCTGTTGAAGGGTTTCTGCAGCCCTACCCCACAACGAACACTTTCACCACAGAGACCACACCTTATTACGGTAAAGTTGTTTCATCAAAAAAATTCTATCCTTCCAACCCTAAATAGTTAATACACAGAAATTTAAGTGATTTGTACTGCAAAATGGAAGACTTAAGTGTGACGTATAGAAATATTCAGCATTTTTTAAAAAAAAAAAACTTGATGTAGTTAGAAAAGAGCCCCCCTCCCCTTGGAATTGATAAAACACCTCCTTAGATCAATAGCAATTCTTGGGTTTTAGCCCCAGATGTGCAGCGCTTAATTTCTAACAGTTTATGTTTGGACAAAATCCTAAGATCAATTTTTCCTCCTTCATAGGGGATAATTTCAATTTCCATAAAGATCCATTCCCTTTTCTTGAAATTGTTTAAATATACCTTATGTCAGTCTCGACTAATTAAGAGAAACCAAGCCAAATTTTCTGAGTTTTTTTCTTTTGTACATCCTTTGCACTCAGCATCTCATACAATTTGTGTGTGCGCAGAGTGATGGTGACATGCAGCATTTGAATAGTTCCATTTAAAATGAGTTTGCTCTTTGAGCAGGAGCTGTTTGGGGAAAGTTTCATAATGCATTGCCTCTTCAAGAGCAAGTGCTGCTGTGTAAATAAAGCTTCCATAAATGTTGTGTATGGTTCATATCCACATCTTGGAATTGCAACCTATTGGTGATAATGCTATCCCTATGGTTGCTAGCATACCTGCTGATGAGATCAAACTTTTCACAAAACAATGTTTAAATAGTGAAACACTAAGGGATGCTATCGATGCATGGTAAAATCCAGCCAGATTTAACCATATCTGTTTGATGGTAAAGGATGTGCTCTCTCAAAAATTGATACTGACAATTTGGACTGTGCCTCGTAATGTTTGCACATTGGCTTGTAGGATTTTTTAAAAAAATTGAAATGATAGAGTGTAAATATGGGTGCATACGAAGTTTGAAGAAATGCTGCACACTGTGTTCAGCTGTTTATTACTGGTATTACCTGCAAGGTATTTAAAATATGCATCTAACTCTTAATTTTCCCAATGGGTATATCTCATGGTGCAGTTATTCCTTCATATGTTAGAAAGCAGAGGTTTTGTAAGGTAGTTCTATACCACTTACTTAGAAATAAGCCCAACAAATCCCTTGGAACTTAATTTTGACTGTATTGGATTGCACTGTAAGCCATATAATACATATTAACATTTTTTAAACTACAGTAGAAGGTAGCAGAGTTCAGAAACAACCTGAATAATTCATGGCTAAGTTTAAATGCTTGCAGGGGCAACGACAATAAACAAAAGCATCTTGAATGTTCTTCCCTTTATTTGTGATGCTGCCATCTGGAATCCATTAGAGTTGCAGAGTTCTCCCTCACATTTCAGATGTCTTTCTTCTTCCTCTTCTCTACCAAATTCTTCAAGAAAAATTCACCTGCACAGGCAAAAAGAAAACATGCATCTATTTTAGCAGAGTAGCAAGCATCTTGTGACACTATTCTTTAGCCTGTATTGTAAGAAAGAAATGAACAGTAGCATCTACAGGAGGCAGCTGAAAAGAATCCTTGCTGCCTATTACTCTTTTAGCGCTGCAGGAATTAACTCTGTGTTAAACAAGTAAACTATTTCCCCCAGCATAAATCATCTCGGTTCTTAAAAGGTTTTAAATCTATTGTATCTTGTCTCTATCCCAGTGGTGTCCACACTTTTTTCAAAGATGGCCAGATTTGATGAAGTGAAAGGCTGTGAGGGCTGACCAAAGGGCCAACCAAAATTGTTAACCTTTTTTTAGGATTGAAGTTGAGGGTTTTTTTTGGATTTTACCCCAGGAAATAAACTGCCACAGGGGCCAGATTAAACCCTCAAAATGGACTTTGGACATGCCTGCTCTATCCTATTGCCATTTCTCCACTGGCATGAAAGAACATGGTACAAAATGAGTAACGTGATGGACTGCACCCCAGGCAACTCTCAACACATGAGACAAAATGCCTAGGCAGATTATCTGACTATTATGGAACAAATAACATTTTCTATAAATCATGCCTGTCCAGCTAGTCTTCAAAAGTGGCATGATTCAGTTGCACTGACGTTTAGGATTAGTGTTAGTGCAAGTAGATTCCACCCCAGTGCTCCACATACAATTCTATGCCATGCCCAAATCTGTTCCGGAGGGTTGGGAGAACTCCAGAAAAGGTTTAAGGGACGAGGGGAGGGAGACATAGAGAGAGGGAATGTTCTGTTGTCCAAGGAAAAATCCTTGTGCTGCACTCATGGAACATTTTGCTTTGTGTTACACTGAATAAAACCCAATGCCTGTACATATAAAACTAAAGGTCTATTGCACTTGCCAATAAGGGGAGGGGGCAAGTTTAAACTGAAGTTTGCATAAACTTATGTTGTTTGTTGTTGTTTAGTCGTGTCCGACTCTTCGTGACCCCATGGACCAGAGCACGCCAAGCACTCCTGTCTTGCACCGCCTCCCGCAGTTTGGTCAGACTCATGTTGGTAGCTTCGAGAACACTGTCCAACCATCTCATCCTCTGTCGTCCCCTTCTCCTTGTGCCCTCAATCTTTCCCAACATCAGGGTCTTTTCCAGGGAGTCTTCTCTCGATCTGTCCTTCCAGTGAGCACTCAGGGCTATATATAAACTTATATAGTCCAGCTAATCTAGCAAACTATGCATCTCACCTGCTTTGTAGGAGGAACGCACAAGAGGCCCACTTGCGGTGTAATGAAACCCAAGATCATTTCCTACGTTTTCCCAATGTTTAAATTTCTCAGGAGTAATGTATTCTTCGACCTGGATAGAAGAATACATTTTCATCATGATCCAGTCATTTCAAAAAGCATATATCCCTAACTTTAGCAAGCAAAGACTATAACATCCACATCTAAATTGTACATGGATCTGTGTTCCAAAAGAAATTGAGGCTGGCATAATTGCCTCACCTTAAGATTCCCATCCCAGAAGGCATATCGCAAGTCACTTTCAGCCTTCAATCCAGGAAATGTGATATATTTTCAAACAATAAACTTCCAGTACAATTTTACCTTTAAATGGCGCTTTGTGGGTTGCATGTATTGTCCCAAGGTCAAACAGTCTACGTCAGCCTCACGTAATACTATAAAAATTAAACGTATATCTAGTGAATGGCAGAAATATAGTATAGCATTGTTTATTCTCCCAAACCTCACTAGTGCTTGTTTTTAAGTAGCACATTTAAGATGGCAGATAAAGTATGTTTGTTAAAACTGCCAGGTTTAACTCCCTAAATGAGGAAGAAAAAAAAACTGTATCAAAAGTTAAGAAAGAGACCCCAAATGAAAACTCCAATCAGCTTGCCCCATATCTGAACTCAATATACAGGATTGAGTTTGCTTTAAGGAGTGAGCCTCAGAAATTGTGAATGGACAGCTTAGCATATGGCTATTGGAATAACATGCTCCAAAACTCAGCTATGGTCCCTACACAGCTTACAGTCATGGGAAAAAGAAAGTGCACCCTCTTTGTTGCAATGGCCCATTCAAAATCCAGACCTCAATCCAATTGAAATACTGTGCGGGACCTTAAGAGAGCTGTGCATAAACAAAGCCAGAAAACCTCACTGAACTGAAACAATGTTGTAAAGAAGAGGGGACCAAAATTCCTCCAGATGTGAGAGGTGGATAAAGTCCTACAGAAAACAATTACTTCATGTTATTGAATCATAAGGTGCATTTAGTTTTTCACACATGACTCTTCCATTTTGGCTTTATTTCTGTTAAATCATGACACAGTGTAATATGTCATGTGTTGTTGTTCTTCCGAGGTAGTATTTACCTAACTTTAAGACCTACTAAGGAACAGGTGATTGTTGCTATGTCTTCGTATGTAAAACTACAGAATTCAAAGAGGGCACACTTTCTTTTTCCTTGAATCTGTGAATCATGGCCTCTATCCACACAAAATCCTGACTTACATTTCAATGTGTTGTATATTTGTTCATCTGTTTCACCAAGACCAAGCATGATGGATGTTTTAGAAATGACATCAGGCTGAACTTTCTTAGCATGCTTCAAAACACTGAGGGACTGGTCGAAGTTAGCCCGAGGATCCCGAACTTTTCTTTAAGAAAAGAAATAGTAAAAAAATAATGAGCATAACAAGAATGGATCTTAACAAAATAAAAAAATCCTTCCAGTAGCACCTTAGAGACCAACTAAGTTTGTTATTGGTATGAGCTTTCGTGTGCATGTACACTTCTTCAGATACTTTTCACACGAAAGCTCATACCAATAACAAACTTAGTTGGTCTCTAAGGTGCTACTGGAAGGAATTTTTTTATTTTGTTTCGACTACGGCAGACCAACACGGCTACCTACCTGCAACAAGAATGGATTTTGTTATACCTCTGAAAAACCTTCTGCAGAACCCACTTGGATTATATGAGGAAGAATACACAGATCAAGAATACCTTCTCAAACATTTAACTGAAAACTCATTCAGAGTTACTGGATTGAAAGGGTAACAGGAATTTGGCAATACCCATCAAAACAACAACAAAACTAGCCTTATCAGAAAGATGGTCAGATACTGTATTGTCATATAGTAGTTCCATAATCTGCCTTTTAAAACTGCTTCCAAAGGTTTGTGTGTGTGTACACACAATGTTTCTTTTCTCTTTATAACATTAGCTTCAATGTGTATCGGGTTGAACAACATCACCCTTGCTCTGAGAAAAATATTCAAAAAATATTCAAAAGAATGACAGAGAGAACAACACTCTCTATGATGGGTGATATCCCCATTTAATCAAAGCGGGGCAACTACTGCAAGTTATTTTTTTCACCTGCATAAGCAGACAGATGTCTTGGTATGAATGAGTAGTGCATGTGATCTGATTTATGACAAGCCTATGAACAGCAAAACATGAATCTAGGAACAATTCTCAATCCACTTAAATATTTGGCTTTTACAAAAGGCATTCATTGTGCTGACAATCATAAAACTAACTTCCAGGGATCAATCCTTGAAGGACTATGTAAAACATGAAATGTCAGTTTGGGGTGAGGCACGCCCAGGTTAATCACTACCACTGCAGTTTGCTTTCATTTGATGGCAAAGCATACATTTAATATGACCAGTAAATAGCTAGAGTATAGAGAGGCTCATTCTGATAAAATCTGAGAACTGTAATTATACGAAGCAAAAAGAGGTTCTTAAACATGTCTAAACAACACAGTACAGCTGCAGTGACACTAAGGATGCAGAATAAGTCTTCTGGGCAAGCACCATTCTGTGGGACCCCACTGTGAACAGAACACAAAATCAGATTCACTACTTCGTCTTCAACAAGCAGAAAATGGCTTAGCACTAATGCAGGCAGACTGCCAGTCCCTCCTAATAGCATCTTCATGGAGCCATCTCTTAAATTAAAATAGTCTGCTCTCACAAATCTTATTTTACTCTATCAGTATATATCACCTTTCATCACCTCTGCAATTCTGGAACTGTTTCCACATTGTGAGCATAGACATCGAGCCCTGACAGAGCAACCGTCTCCACAGCTTTCAGGTCACCTCTGAAATCAGGAGTTAAGCATTCCACGAGAATTTTGGGATTCCTGAGAAACAGGGGTTGAAAAAAACAAAACAAAAGTGCAATGTGGTCAGTTGAAAGCTGCATTAACCTTGCCCCAAAAGCAATCCATTTATTTTTTTTTCTAATATTCACTCCTTACCTTTCTTTTAAATGTGATACAGTCTTTGCAAAGTGTGCTGCTCCACCATCTGAAACATCTAATAATAGAACACGGCAGTTATTTTACAGGCAGAACAAATATCTACTTTTACATACCGGTAGCTATAGTGGTGTTGTGGATGCATATGTGTAAATTTAATGCCTGCAAATATTAACTAATATCATCTGCACAGCTTACAAATACCTTAGATGAGATTTCTGCATACATCATAACTGTATTTTCTTTTGGGGGAGGGGTCTTTTTTGTAAATAATTTTTATTTGACCTTAAGAAGATATAAATATATAACAAAAGCAATTAAAAACCCATATAGAGATTACTCTGAATCTCAGGACACCCCCATCCCCTCCATGGGTCCTAATGACAATGTTTACAACTGCATATCAATTAGTAATCCACATTTCTTATCCATCTAAATTGTCCATATTTTTTGTTACTTTACAAGTGTGGTTAAAATCCTGCTAATGTTTTCATCTGCTTACAATGGTCTCCTAAATATATTATAAATGTTTCCCATTCTTTTTTGAAGTCCTCTTGGTTTCTGAGCTTCCCAGTTAATTTTGCCATTTTAGCATGCTCCATCAACTTGGTTTCCATTCTTCCTTGGTTGGAATCAGCATAACTGTATTTTCAATAGCAGCCAAAAATATAAAGTTATACAGTACTTACCATCTCTGTCCACAGAGGTCAATACAACATAATCCAGCCCCCATTCAGCAATTGCTTTCGCTGTGTTATATGGCTCTTCGGGATCTAATGGAGGGGGACTTCTTGCTGTCTTCACTGAGCAAAAGAGACAGCCTCTTGTACAAGTGTCCCCCATCAGCTGAAACAGGAAGCAATTGGTTTTTTTAAAAAAATAGTAATAATAATAATTCAAGAACATTCTATAATGAATATTAAAAGAATCTCAACAGCTCAGCCAGCAGATGAGAAAGAAACTATTATATACTCCAGAACTACTCTGAGCAACAGATGATACATGGAGTCTGAGACCCACATAACCTCTTGCGTCCTAGTATGGCCGAGTACAAGCAATGCCCTGAGACAACAGCCTGGTGGGTCCATCTTTTTAAAACCACAGTTCAGATTAAACTCTGAGTTAATGTGAATGAACAACATTCTAGTACAGGGGTCGGCAAGGTTCACAGGCCATGGGCTGGATCACTCCCACAGAGATTGTCTGTGGGCTGGACTGGCGCAGCGTGATGCCAGAAATCGCGTCTGCGCATGTGCAGATACCAGAAATCGCATTTGTGTATGCCCAGACGCCGAAAATCGCACATGCGCAGAAGCGATTTTTGGCATTTGAACATGCGCAGACGCGATTTCTGGCACCGCTTGGCGAGTCCCTGTTCTGCGCTGGCTTAGTGCAGCACGAGGGGGACTCGTTGAGCGGGTGGCTCAGTTCAGGGGCGGTTCATGGGCCAGTAAAACGGTCTTTGTGGGCCGCATCCGGCCCATGGGCCACACGTTGCCGACCCCTGTTCTAGTACATGCAGCTCACTCCTCCCCTTCCCCCTCCTTAAGTGTGCCAAGGAAGAAACAAGCCAAAGCCTGGCTTGTCTTTACATGCATAATTCTGCCCCCCCCCCAACAAACCACAATGGTACATCAAGGTTTTCTTGTAACTGCAAGCTAGCCTCTGGTTTGTTTCTTCCTCCATGGAGGAGAAAGGGGAGGAGTAACTCATTGTTTTAGCTATGGCTTAGTATTATCTGCTCTCTGAGCACAGACGAAAACAGCAGGAAATTCCCCCAATTTTCATATTAATAGTTTGACACCAATAAGGGCAGGCAGGGAAAGGAAAGGAAATCACCTAGATGGGCAACACTGAATGACATTTACTGTGAAATGGTCCTTGCAGCCAGTTCTTATATTAACACAGCAGAAGGGCTGCAGCAGCCAAATAATTGCACACAGCTCCAGTAACTGATTTAAATAGGAAGATCATGTCAAAGGCAAAGTGGTTACTCCCCCAAGGCAGCACCACACCACCCTGGGACCACATATTATGGGGTGCAGCCATGCTATATGCACCTCTCCATGTGGTCTGCTTGCTGGAATACCATGAGATGAGACTCCGCAAGAGCAACCCAGTCAGATGGGTGGCATAGAAATAAAATCATCATCACCATCATTTTCCAGATAATGTACAAGGCACCCTTAGAGCCCTGGTTGCACAACTGCTTTCTAGAACGACAAAAGCAAAGACAAGCAGTCCCTCTCACTCCATTCCCTTTATTATCTGCTAATACCTCTAAATAATACACAAGACAAAGATCAGACAATTTGGATGTGCTGTCCGCAATAAGACCATCAGTTGTCAGTGGTCAGCTTACCATTATAGTCGCTGTAGCAGTAGCATACTTGCCCCCTCCCCAGCACTCTCCAATGTTTGGGCAACGTGCTTCCTCACACACCTACGGGCAACGAAACAGTTATTAACACTGTAAGAAGGGCATAATGGGCATTGGCTACAAGAAGTCTCACCATTGTAAAGCTAATGATGAGGTAAGTACTACTGTTATAATGAAAATTATTTCACATGGCAGTACCTAATAAGGGTTGTTGTTGTTTTTTTGGTCCATCTGGCATGCATGTTGGTACAACCCTGCTGTGCTCTCAAGCTGTTCGGGGGGGGGGGGTCTATCTGAAGAAGTGTGCATGCACACGAAAGCTCATACCAATGACAAACTTAGCTGGTCTCTAAGGTGCCACTGTAAAGAATTTTTTATATTTTGTTTTGACTACAGCAGACCAACACGACTACCTACCTGTAAGAAAACAATGTGATACCATAATGACTACTCCAGTGTAAGCTCCTATTGTAAGTGAGTGAGGCATCATCACTGGAAACAAAAGAAAAGTCTTCTAAATGCAACAGATAGGCTCTAAACCTATGGAAGCGAGTCCACTGCAAAGTATTTTACTTTTAAGTAAGTGTGCCTATGATGGGAAATTTAATTGCAAAAACAACACTGAACAACACAGTAAATCATCTGGTACAATACAGGCATTTGAATTACCGTGTGGAGATTTAAATTTCTCAATGAATTCTTCAATTTGTTATAATTTTTTCCAATTGGAATTTCCGTTTTCAGCCATGGAGGAAGTCGCAGCCTAAAAAAACCAAAAGCAATACTGTACTTATTTTGCTTTAGCAGGTAGGCTAATGTTTGTAAGTCTGAGAAATTAACTGACTTTCCACACAGCTAACCTATTTTGCAAACACATCATTCTACTCATTCTAATGAAGTTATTAAGTTGTTTTAAATACCTTTCTCCTTTCTGACGCTTTAATTCACCTTTATAGTCTGCCCACTTTGTTTTGTCTGAAAGTTCTCCAGACATAAAGTCTTGCAAATCGGGTCCATTTTGCAAAAGTCCCTTCTGTTCCTCTGGCAATGAGCTTGATGCTCTCGACTGTTTGTGCCAATTGCTTTCACAGGTCTAGGAAAAAGTATTTGCACTTTTATTTTCAAATATCACATTTCCAAGTAATTTTTATATATATAAAAAAATCAAAAGTTACAACACAGCTTTGTCCCCTGCTATCTGTGCACATATTTCCAACTTGACTAATCTCTCCTTCGCCTAGCCTACCTCGCAGGGATGTTGGGCGAGGAGAACCACGCACATCGCCTTGCGCTCGGGGGGGGGGGGTTAAAGGGGCCTATAAATGCCATAAACAAGTACAGTACTGTAAATAAATGATAATATTGGGAGCAGTGATTCCCCCTGAGAGAAGGTACCAGGGAAAAGGGCTCCACACATGCCTATCCCTCCGCCGCCCCCCCATATACTCACCAGCCTCCCGAGTGACGTCAGCCTCCTCAGGTTCTCCCGGGGGAAGCCTAGGTGGAGCAGAGCCATGTCGCCTCGGCCCCGACTCCTTCCTCAGGCTCGATGAACTCGGCGCTCGCCCACCTTCCCCTTCCCTCCTGCCGTTTCGGCTCGGAGACGATTGCTCTTGCCTCCCTGCGCATTTGACGCTCCGCCCACGGAACGCGCTGCCGTCACACCGCACGGGGTTCAAGACCGTGGTGACGTACGACGCTCTTCCTTTCCTCCTCTCCGCGAACAGAGAGGTGAGGCCCGGCTTTCTTTTTCCTTGCGAGGTGGGGGGCGGCATCCAGCTCCATCCGGGGCGCCGCGGCTGCCTCTTGTCCCGAGCGCCCCGCGGAGGCCGCGGGCAGGGCTCAGAGAGTGAAACGGGTGTCGCTCCTAGGTTGGGTTCGGCGGGGGCTCCTGAGAGGGAGGCCTAGAAGCAGCCGCCCCCTTCCCCTCAACAGCTTTGCCCTCTATCTCGCGCGTGCCCCGGCTTCGTGTGCGCCTGCGTAAACTGATGCCGGGTAAGGGGGGGGGTCTCGTTTCTACGGCGCGCGCCGAAGCCGTCGCTTTCATTTGGGCACCGAGCGCGCTTCGTTCGACGAGGAGGCGGCTGAGCTGCGGAATCCGCCGCATTTTGCTTCCCGCAGCTAGCCTTCGAAGGCTGCTTTCGTGGCAGAGATCATTTCAGCGCAAAACTGCACGGCTGCTTTCTCAACATTGGGACCCCAGATGTTTTTGATGCTGGATTACAACTCCCATCACGCTTTTCCACTGGCTGTGCTGGCTGGGAATTATGGGAGTTGTAGTTCAACGACGTCTAGGGACCCAAGGCCGAGAAAGGCTGCAGGTTTCCCAGAGCTTGCCGGTTTTGCTTCCTGCCTTCTGCAATAATATACAGTGGATGTTTGTTTGTTTGGTCATGCCAGGGAGTTCTCGCTAGGCCTGGGAAGTTTAAGCCAGGGTGGCTGTCCAGATGTTGCTGCAGTTCTCATTATTATCTCTTGCCATCGGACATGCAAGTAACATCTGGAGTGCCACAGGTTAGCCACCCTTTGTAGAAACACTATGTGAAGAGGAGCATGCTTTTTATATTTCCTTTGAGATTGATAATAGGAGTGGGAAGTGATGGTGGCAGGGGAAAGTACTGGTTAAAGCAAAGTTTATAGGTATGTTACATGAACACTCCCTGCACTCCTCCCGGGGATGGAAAGGGGTTGGGTTAACCTCCAGTTTGCTAGTATGTAAAACTGAATTACGTTGTCGTGAAATGATGCATGTCTAAAAAGTGTGTCACCAACATGAAAAGTTTGGAAAGCTCGGTTCAGAGTTAGAAACCTTTTGCGGAGTCAATGCAGTTGATCATAACATAGTTTTAGTAATATTCTTCTTAAGCATCTACAGTAAATGGATGTTAAAGCCACAACACAAGGGACTGTGCCTTTGTTGCAAAATGAGATCAGTATCATGTTAAACTTGCAGTTTTTCATTTTGTTTTTCCTGTTAGATTTAAAATGAAGACCATTCTCAGCAACCAGACTGTCGACATCCCAGAAAAAGGTATGTGCATCCACTTGGATGTTTTTATTTTTAGTTATACCATACCCCCCCCAAATACCCCCAAGTCTTTAATGTTCTTATCACATGCAGTTGCCGTATGTTGTACTTAATGTTTTATTATCTCCATCCAGTCGAGGTTCGTTTGAAGGGACGGACAGTTATTGTCAAGGGCCCCAGAGGAACCCTGCGAAGGGACTTCAATCATATCAATGTGGAACTATCTCTCTTGGGAAAGAAACGCAAGAAGGTGAGCAATTTGTGGATGTTGTGAGTGTTACTGTGTATCTCATGTTCTGCTGACAAGGGAAGCTGTTGGCCCTGTGCAATGTTTTCAGATTGCATGTTAGCTTTGTATTGTCAGTACTGTACTGTAATGGTTGCTGGGTTCTATGGCTAGAATTACTGTACACGTTTGCTGGTAGATATGTCAGTTGTGAAGCACTGCAGTTGGCTGTGGAAAAGCAGTAGGTGGGAGGTGGGACTTAATCCTTTCCTTTCCATTTTTTCTCTCTTTACAAACCACCTCCAAGCTGCTTTTCTTTGCTATACAGCAGATATGGATCTGGGACACTTTCTGCTGAGTGGAGAGTTGTGCAGGGAAAGTGGCAGGCAGAAAGGCTTAGTATCTGTTTACTGGTTTTCAGTGCTTTGGAGCAGACCTGTGTATTGTAAAACATGTAATCTTAGGCTTTTGAAAAGTGATGCATGTACATATTTAAGATTCATATATAGTTGTTTACAGAAGTTTCCAAGCAGTATATTGAGACAAAAGGTGCTTTGGGGTGTTTGGGGGGGGGTGCTTTGTCTGATTAATGAACCTCTTGCATATGATGCTTCAAGTGCGAGATTTCCAAAGGATGTTGTTGCATCCTTCAGTACAGCCAGTCAGTCTGCAAGAAAAAATTGTCCCCTGTTTCATGTTTCAGGTGCAAAAATGTATGTGGCTGATTCGTGTTAAAATAAACGATGATGATAGGCAGTGGACTAGATCAAGACATTTGGTGCTATTAGAGCTATTAATTAATAAATTGTAGCAATACTAACACACGCCAGCAGGTTCCCAATCTCTGTTAATTGTTGTGTTTTAATTAAGAATAAATTGGAGCCCTGAACTAGCCTTTCTTGTATTAGCAAATGTCAAAGGTGTTTTGTCTGTGGTTTATTGTTCACTGAATTTTAGTTTTTGGTGTAATTAACAGGACATGTCTCTTGGCAGTGAATGTGCACCATTCACTTTTCAGAATGGTAAAATATTTGTGTATTACTCCCATTATATGGGAGGCAAAGTGTACTGACAGTAGTCCACTTGTACTGTACTCCAAATGTGAGTCCTGACATAGCCAAAACAGTATCTTCATTCACAAGAGCAGGCATCCCCAAACTGCGGCCCTCCAGATGTTTTGGCCTACAACTCCCATGATCCCTAGCTAACAGGACCAGTGGTCAGGGGTGATGGGAATTGTAGTCCAAAACATCTGGAGGGCCGAAGTTTGGGGATGCCTGCACAAGAGGAACTTAGGGCAGCAGCTCCAAGGTTTGCAGTACAGTTGTACCTTGGAAGTCAAACACATTCATACAGATATTGTAATGTGTGAACTGAGTAAATACAGTTAAATATTAAATGCAGCTGCTGTTAAAGTGCTGGGTGTTCCATCAGTTTGTACTCAAGAAGATGAAGGTAATTATATGAAAAAGTTAATGTCTTGTGTCAACCTGGCCTCAGTTTCCCTAAAGTGGTAGCACTTCCTTTAAAACTCTCTCTCTCTCTCTCTCTCTCTCTCTCTCTCTCTCTCTCTCTCTGTGTGTGTGTGTGTGTGTGTGTGTGTTGCAGATACAAGAAACACATGTAGCAATGTTGACTTGGCAGATGAGGATAGCAGTACTACTTGATCATTTGATAAATATATAGAAATTGGAAATAGTCATATTTGCTGGTGTGGAAATTCATTAATCTAATGAAACTTAATTCTTGTAATGTTTACACGGAAAACTTGTTTTATACTTGGAAATGAGCAGCCTGTTTTTATACACTTCTTTGTTTTTTCATTTCCGTAGCTGCGTGTTGACAAATGGTGGGGTAACAGAAAGGAGCTGGCAACAGTCCGCACAATTTGCAGTCACGTGCAAAATATGATCAAGGGTGTCACATTGGTAAGTTTCCAGTGGGAATTTGCTATTAAGTGACTTCATCTTTGCAGCTACACTACAGAGTGCCTGGGGAAACCCAGCCAGATGGACAGGGTATAAATAATAAATTTTTATTATTATTATTATTATTATTATTATTATTATTATTATTATTATTATTAATGTACTATTTGGAGCAGAAAGTGCTTTAAGAGTTGGTGTGGACAAAAAACACTTAAGTTTCTCTTCTCCCCCCCCCTGTGTTTGATTTTAAATGTGTATGATTCCAGGGCTTTCGTTACAAGATGAGGTCAGTGTACGCTCACTTCCCCATCAACGTGGTTATCCAGGAGAATGGCTCACTTGTGGAAATCCGTAACTTTCTTGGGGAGAAGTACATCCGTCGGGTGCGCATGAGGCCAGGTAAGGAGCTAGTTATTGTAGCAATATCTGTTACCAAGCTTGATATAAGAATTGGGGAGTGGGTAGTCACACCTATGCTTCTAATCAATCCTATAATATCCGAAAACCTGTATTTTTCCAAACAAGTTGTTTGTACCATATGATAACTGAAAAAAAGCTTGCAGAATCAGATACTTGTCTTTCGGAGTTCTGCCTCGCTCTGGATTACCTCCATTTTTCAAGTTAAAAGTATTTTGAAAATGCAAAATTAATAAGCACTAATCTGTAAAAATAATTGTGATAATGTGACCCCATTAAATTTCTGTAACAAGAAAACCTCCCAGCACTGGTTTCATTCCTGCTACAGAAGCACACGTTAATGGGCATGTGTTACAATAATTGTGTCTTGCATGTCATGTGACTTCAGGAAGAAACCCACAGAAAACTCATTTTCCCATGCTACTGATGTAGGAACTTAATATCCCATTAGACTAGTTAAGATGGTATTTTAAGTTTGGGAGTTTTATGATGGAATATGGACAAATTAAAGTACTGTACCTTGTTTTTTATAAATGATTTTTATTAATTTTTCATTAATAATACTCCAATTGATACAATACCAAATCTTGCCACATCATAATACAAATAATAAAGCCAATTATACATTCCAAAGTATATATTTTAGGTGACTTCCCATGTTCTGGCTGACCAGAGAAATTTTTTATTCCTTGTTCCTGTTTCTTCTCTCTTGTTTATTCCCAATATAACAGTTCCGATCTTAATCCTTTATCTTATTTTAGCAGCCACTGGTGTGAGACTTTCAGTCGTTTTTAACAGATCTGTATGTATATTAACATGCAAGAGGGATTTTTATCCTATAGTGTTTGTCCTTCCTGTTAATTATTTTCAGTGCAGCCCCCCTTCAGGGACCCCTTTTGTATAAGCTATAAAAGCTATATAAAAGCTTATTCCACACAAAAAAAATCCATTATTATTTTAGGTGTCACAATATGAACTAGAAAATGTTAATTTGTTTTATAAAATGTATGCTAAAAACACCTAGTCTTACTATACTTTATCTACTCTCAATGTATTGCATTACCATCAATGCAAAATGATGGTAAAGCTTCCTAGTGAGCAGCGCTAAATTGACTTCCACTAACCACTAGGACAGTGGTTCATCTGGGCTGGCTTCCAGCTTTCCTTTGTTTCTGCCATTTTATCCCAAACTGAAAACATACATGATCATGTCTCTGGACAGAGTCCCTTCATATCTTCTAACAAGCTGATATCTTGCCAGTTCTAATTAGAGCCCTCCACAGAGGTCCGCGTCACAAAGCATCAAATTCTAAAGTTCTTGTAAAGTCCCTCTTGCATTCCGTTTAATTAATTTAATCTTTCTTAATGAGGCTTGCCAGATCATGAAGTAGCAAGTATAAGAAGGAAAAGAAAAGCTCACATCACGTGACAAATTAAAGTACCTTGAATTGTGCAGCAAAGCTACAAGAAGTTACTGTAGATGCTGAATCAACTGGTAGAATGTATTCATATGGGACAGCAAGCTTAAGCATTCTTCCTGAGATAATGCCTTCTGAGCAATGGGCAGCTTTGTGGGTTCAAGATTGTATTGGGTAGAAGGTTGCACCCATTTTTTCAGATGATGCTGGCAAAGAGTTATCCATGCCTCTGTCTTCGTATCTGAAGAAGTGTGCATGCACACAAAAGCTCATACCTATGACAAACTTATTTGGTCTCTAAGGTGCTACTGGAAGGATTTTTTATTTTTTTTATTTTTTGACTACGTCAGACCAACACAGCTACCTACCTGTAATCTGTCCTCAATGTTAAAGTCTCGGTCACAATAATAAGTTGCATTCAGAGCTACAAATGTGATGGCTGCATTGGGCAGAACCCCATCAGCAATGAGTGCCCACTTCCTTCAGGCCTGTTGGTCTTAGTAATGTGCTATGTGTGTACAGGATGCAATTTACATGGGTGACACTGTGGTCTAAACCACTCAGCCTCTTGGGCTTGCCGATCAGAAGGTCGGCGGTTCGAATCCCTGTGACGGGGTGTGTACCTGTTGCTCTGCCCCAGCTCTTGCCAACCTAGCAGTTCGAAAGCACACCAGTGCAAGTAGATAAATAGGTACCGCTGCGGCAGGAAGGTAAATGGCGTTTCCATATGCTCTGGTTTCCATCACTGTGTTCTGTTGTGCCAGAAGCGGTTTAGTCATGCTGGCACATGACCCGGAAAGCTGTTTGTGGACAAGCGCCGGCTCCCTTGGCCTGAAAGCAAGATGAGCATCACAATCCCATAGTCACCTATGATTGGACCTAACCGCCCAGGGGTCCTTTACCTTTTTTTTACAGTTTACAATAGTAAGGGATTGTGACTAGATAGCTGAGATATTCATATAAGTATGCAAATGTATGTGTTCTGTTTTTAAAAATTATGGACTTGTATGAGAAAGATAAATTTATCTGATTGGAGAAATGTGTGCTTTTTTTTTAAGGGGTCAACTGTGCAGTATCGCAAGCCCAGAAGGATGAACTGATACTTGAAGGAAATGACATTGAATTGGTATCTAACTCTGGTATGTCAGTTAATTACTGTATTGTGGAAATAATGGTTTTACTTTGATGTGGTCCATAAAGATGCAACAACTGCCATTTAGTTCAGCTTGCATTATCTGTATACCACTAAAACATTGGAAAACTTACTTTAAATAATGTCTAAAGTTAAAAGAGACGCTGATTTTGTTGCAGTGTGCTTAGTAAGGCTAAACAAGGTTAGTTGTTTTGTCTTCCATAGTCTGTTGCTATTGTTTATCCAGCAACAAATAGGAACAAGTGTTGGTAATGGGACAGGAGAAGTTTGACTTGACAGTGAAACTACCTAGCTTGATTTGAAGTTAGCAGTATCTGTCCTGGTTCTTGTTCAATTGGCTTGTTTGATTCAATTGGGAAGATGCAATTGCTTTGTTAGGTCAGTCTTGCTTAAATTGTCCTTTCTTTGTTACAGCTGCCTTGATTCAGCAGGCCACCACAGTCAAGAATAAAGATATCAGAAAATTTTTGGATGGCATCTATGTCTCTGAGAAGGGAACAGTACAACAGGCAGATGAATAAAACTATAAATAGGTTTGTGTTCTTTTCACATGGAACAGATGGTGTATTCTGTAAAGGACCGAGTTTTACCATATAGGCTGGAGAGTGAGATCTTTTATTTGGAAGAAGATTTTTGGTATCCAAAATATCACGGAAGTTGTTATGCAGCAGAAATCCCTGGTTGAAATCTTGTCTTGGCCACACTGGGTTACACTGTAAGACTAGCTTGGAATTTTAAAAGGAGCATATATTTTTTCTTTCTTTCCAATGGAAGCCATTTGTATTCAAAGTGCATCCCCAGCTCCTTGAATGCAAACTGCTTTCTCTGCAGAGCAGGGGAAATGCTCCAATCTTAGGAGCAGGTTCCCTTCTGTAGAGACTCATTGCACTAGCCGAATCCAGGTTTCTCCGCTCCAACTGAGAGGAGCCAGCGTAGCAGCTGCTGCACCATGTGGCTTGTAATGGGAAGACCACAAAGTCTTCCAGCTTTGGATCATGTTTTCTGATTAAAAGGGAGTTTGGCTGAGTAAAAGCTAAGTAACTTTGTAGACTTGAATTGTCTTTCTGAACACTAGAAATAAATTGTGTTTTTTAAAAAAATATATGCTGCCTTTCTTCTGCAGAATCATTACTCATGGTGGCTTGCAATATATAAAATAAAATTTTCATAAAACCAGTGATATAAAACAACCAAGCAAGGAAACAGGAGGAGCAGGTGTTAGGGGTCTAGTGGTTCAAAATCTTAGGCTGCAGACTTGGATGATTTCTGCTTCATATTTGCACGTCACGTGAATTTTTGATGATTAATCTCAACATTCTCCCATTATTGGAATGTGTAGTAACTTTTAAACCATAGTTCTCATGTTATTTTGGAGGTGCTTGTAAGGGGATTGCAGTTGTAAAATGTTATTTAAAGCTTTAGTTGTTTTTTAATAATCTGATCTGTTTCATTGTTTCAGATCCTAAATTGACAACCAGGGCACAAAGCAGCAAGGCATGCAGCAAGGCTTCGATTCACATCAGGATTTGGCTGTATGAACCAAACAGTTTCACATTGTTTGGAGAAAAATTAAACAACATATTTCAGTATTTTATGTTTTGTCATTGAGCTTTCAGCCATTCTAACACTTTGGTTTCCAGCATAAGCATTAAATAGCTTATTAATTAAATATATTAATTAATTAATCTGGAACAGTAAACTCTGAAAATGGATTAAATCTTGTTAAGAAGTCTGCTCAGTGTTTAAAACATTTCCATCCCACTTGTAAGCCAAAGAAGCTCCTAGAGTAGCTTATGCAAGAGCAATTAAAAACAAGGTAAAAACAAGCCAGTCCCTGCAGTAAGACATACAACAAATGATATCAGACGCAACTTCTTAGTAGTTCTTAATGCCCACCTGGAATGCAATGGTCTGCTCAGTCCTTCACAATGGGTGCTATCCCATTCTACTTGGTGGAAGGCATCTGTCATGAGGGAAGGAGGCATTTTTGGCAGTTCATCTTCCCCTGCTGTCCAGCATACCCCCCCCCCAAAAAAAAACCACCTCCAGAACAGATTGGGGGCAGATGGCACAGCTATAGATTTATAGGATTTTTATATTTATTGATTTATATTTATATAAATATTTATATTTATAGTATTTATAGGAGGAATAAATAATCTGTTCACTAGCAAGCAGCTTCCATCAGCATAGAAAATACTCGATTATCACCCAATATAAAAACTCAGTAAGTGGTTATCAGGTTGTGTTTTTTAGTGTTTCTTCATCACATGGTATAATACTTGAGTGTCTCTAACAAACTTTACATTGAAATGGATGGAATAGTTGTCAGTTTGGAAGCCATTTCATCTCTGACAACGGCCTAGCAGTTTTTACCTTTAGGGAGGAGACATTGCCAATAGGCTAATAATAATAATAATAATAATATAATAATAATAATAATATTATAATAATTTTATTTATACCCCGCCCTCCCCAGTCAAAACCGGGCTCAGGGCGGCTCACACCAATAAAAATACAATAAAACATAAAAAGCAATTAATTGAAATACAGACCAAAATACAGTATTAAAATTTAAAATGCAGCCTCATTTCAAGTAGTCCACAAATTCAAGCCATGAGGGAGGAAAAACACAGGGGTCAGACTAAGTCCAACCCAAAGGCCAGCCTAATGCTAAGATGTGGGTTTAATCAGATGTTTCTTTGGAGTCAGTCACACTGACCAAATGGACATCCCTCAAAAAGGTACTTCTGTCTTGAAGCAGTAGAGTCGAATACAAAAACCTAAGAATGCCTTTAATGTCCTGGTTGCATCAAATGATAACTGCTTGGTTGTTTTTTCCCAGCGATTACCCTCAAACTTGGTAATACTGGTTTTTAAACAAGGATGCATAATGGTTCATTTTTTAAAAAAGAATTAGTAACCCTCCTGAAAGTTGGAGGAGGTGAGTGGAAAACAACAGCCAAACCGATGTTCGTTTTACTGCCGTCTCATGAAAATAAGCATCTGCATGTATGAAAGTGGGGGTGGGGGGGTGGGAAACAATTTTTTTTTGCCCATGAATCATTCCCTCTCATCCAACACCCTGGGAGTCAGGTGCAAACACACTGATGCAACAGGTTGCAATAGAGATCCTTTTTTTCCAGACCTGATCATGGCATCAAAGGGACATTTTTGCAAGTGGTCCACAGCACATAGGGAAAGCGTGAACAACCTTTTCCCTCATCAGCTGCCTGCCAAAACAGCCATGTGCACTTCATTTAGGGTGGGGGTGGGGAGGTACCTGTTAGAGCCGAAATTAAACTGCCCATCCCTAACTGCAATTCCAGTTAATATCCACCCTCCAATAGTTGCAGCAGTGGGAGGTACAGGACAAAGAGGACATGCTGTAGCAGGGGTGGGGGACCTGTGGCACTCCAGATGTTTCTGGATTTGCATCCCCTATTGTCTATGATCATTGGCTGTGCTTACTTGGTCTGATGGGAGTTTCCCAACCCTTAGCTACACATCGATCTGGAGGTAAAATACAGCCCCTGGGCTTTTGATTACTCCCACAAGCTGTAAGCCAGGTTCTGCAATGTGCACCCACTTAGTATCTTCTTAAATACTTTTGAAGAAGCATATTGGCCTTTTTCTTTTACAGTGGGGGGAACCCGACACACTTCTGCAGCTTGCAAATACAAGACTTTCATGGGTAACATTCTTATCAAAGAGTGACAGATTCAGAGCAGGACCACCTTGTGTGCAGTGAAAGTTTTAATATGGATAAAGGTTTGTGTGGTTTACACATCTCAGAACTGTAACTATATAGTTCATTGATCCACACAGCATACCTTTTATTTTTAAATAAAAGGGTGTGTACAAAGATTCTGGGGTCATTTTTTTAAAAAAGCTGTATTTGTGCCTATCCCAGCTTTTAAATAATGGCCATTGGAGGGGGAGGGAATATATAACAGAATCATCCTATGTGTTTACATCCATTGAAAAGGAAAGGAACTTTGATAAGCACAAAAACACCAATATTTCCCAATTTCATTTTATAAAAATGTTGCAGTTCATGCTTCCCAAACATGGCTGTGTCCTAGGAAAGTTGGCATTTCTTTCCAATACAGGATCCCCACCCCCCAACTATGGCAATTTATTTATTTGTATACCCTCCAGCCTGCTAATACCCCACCCACCCTTATGTGCAGATGGTGCTGGTTTTTTGGCTGCATAAGGACTTGGAACTGCGATTGCAGTTGGTATGTATATGATAATCTTAAATACAGGGCTTTCCAGTCTAATCCCTCATATTCAACTGCTAAAGTATTTCAGACCAACTTAAATATCCCTATTGCGCGCCTCTTCTCCTTTAAGATTCCTGACATCTTTTGATCTGAATTAGACATGACAGAGGTATGTCAGAACTTTCTCAATTACAACCTGAGCTTAAAGGAGAGGCTGCTGCAATCGCATGCTCTTGGCATGTTTTTGAGGTGCCGTTAATGCAGCTTTTAGCATTTCGTTTACAACCACGAGGACTAGAACGCTTTTGATCTAGTTGACATTTTCAATCGTATTATAGATAGGGTAGCTGCCCTAGTGGAGCTTCCGCAAGCGAAAACAAGCAAAACTAAAGTGTGCAAATGTTACACCTGCAAACCACAACAGCTGCAGGCATAGCGTCGCAAATTTTGAGACATTTCTTCTGTAAAAGTGCACAAATTGTGGCACATATCCTTTTCATGTCAAATTAGCTCCGTCACTGTACTAGGTTACAAAAGGAAAGCATTTATGCTTGAACTGTAACTAACTAAATATATTGGATTAACACCATTTTTAATTCCTTCGTATACATCTGTCCCTGCTCTCATCCCGAGATTTTCAGGCATAACAACAGCTAAACTTCCTTTATGTAATCAAGTCTTACTCTGAAGATGGAAAAAAGGTTGAAAGGAAGGCAGACACTCTTATATCGTGTGTTTTTCTTGTGTGTTTCATGGTGTACGTTGATGTAAAAAGCAAAGGACTTTGTAGTTCTGAGTGACTTTATGATAAACATGAACACACAAATAAGCAACCTGGGATTCCCTGACAGCATAAACACGGAACAAGGATTCTTGATAATAACCCTGAATGGGAATTCATGGGAATTCTGCTCATGCAAAGCAGCATTCTTTTGCAAGTATCTTGGTGGAGTGATTTGGAGTGCTTTCAATAACATATCCTCGCCATTGACATTCACATGCAGGGGGGGAAAGACCACTCTATATCTGGTTGAGAACTTTCTTATGTCTACTTTTGATAGGAACGCACATGTACTCCAGATTTTTCGACCAGTGCCATTTTCTCCTTTTCCTTTTGTGGAAAACAATAATGCTTAGGAGCAAGATGAGAGTCGAGCAAAGGCAGCACCCAAAGAATACGAGCGGCTTTTTCTGCGCTAGAAGCAGGCAGAGCGTGCAGGTTGCGTCTTCCTCGCGCTGGCCACAGATGTTGTTTGCAGGCTCCAAGAGAAAGCCGTTGCGGCTAATGAGACGGTTGTAGAACGGAACAGAAGCCTTGGCCTTGGCTTCGTGGGTGAAGAAGCCCAGTCTGGGTTTGGATTTTTCATCAGTGAGTTTAAACGCAAAATAGCCTCGGACGTTGACTTTGTCAATGTGGTAAGCTGGAAATGACAAGAAATAAGTGGATTATCCACTGTTAAATGGCGTTGCCCAACTGTGAAGCAAAATGATGCGTTTATAGTATTTAAAACTATATGGGGAGGCTTGGCATGTCGATTGGATACCTTCCTCCAAAAAGGCCCCTCCATAGAAACAGCCCTTCCTGTAGTGGTGGCAGTCACTTTTCCAATTTTCTCTGGAAATGCTTCACGTTAAGTACAGTACAGTGGTACCTCGGTTTATGAACACAATTGGTTCCGGAAGTCTGTTCATAAACTGAAGCGTTCATAAACTGAAGCGAACTTTCCCATTGAAAGTAATGGAAAGTGGATTAATCTGTTCCAGACGGGTCCGCGGAGTACTCAACCTGAAGCGTACTTAACCCGAAGCATGGGTGTAATTGGTTCTGGAAGTCTGTTCATAAACTGAATCGTTCATAAACTGAAGCAAACTTTCCCATTGAAAGTAATGGAAAGTGAATTAATGCGTTCCAGATGGGTCCGCGGCGTTCGTAAACCGAAAATTCATAAACCAAGGTGTTCATAAACCGAGCTTCCACTGTACTGTAATTGAATTCACAGAAATTGCAAATGCTTGTATGCATTGTTATGTGTTTAAATTTGAGTAGTTGGTAACTGAATTCTAGAGAGTTCTCTAGTAGTTCTCATGTGATTGGCTAATGCTAGTCACCTGGGAGGTATCTGGTGAAGGAGAGACTCCCATTCTATGTGAACCAATATGTTTTAGAATGCACTGTGAACACTGCTAAGCTGAATTGAGTGTTACAGGGCTGCTTCTCGGCTTCAAAGAAAGAGAGCAAAGCTGTAGGAGAAGGTAAAAGTGGAAATCTCTCATAGGAGCTGCAAGGCATGGCCTGAGATACATTGAGCTCTGGAAAGGGAGGGAAATAAAGCTGTTAGGAAGTTAGAAGAAAAGTCTGTAAAGCATGTGACTGTAAATATTATGCATTAATTCATCTATAGCTTGGAGTTTATGCAAGCAAAATTTTCGAATGTTTAAGCCTGGGCATTGGTTTAATTTTCAGGAAAGGGTGTCAGTCATATATGCTTTGAGCTTCTTGGCTACAATTTCACTGCCCTTAATTCAGCATTTCAGTGTTGGGCAGGTGGGGGAGCATTTGAACGAGAGCTGTTCAGCTCCCATCTGTGGTGGCTGCCTGCCACCTTAAATTATAATTCTGCTTGGACTATAGCTCTATGATATCTATGAAGCAGGGCATAACATTTTGGGTTACTTAAAAGAGGGAAAAAACACATTTTAAAATTTAATTCTCTTTGGCGCCATCTGGTGTTGCATGTTTATAGTGAATTCAACTCACGGCTTCTTTACTAATGTAGCTTGAGTCCCCTAGTGAGCAAGGAGGGGAAAGTACCATTGCACAAGTTTGCTGTGCTAGCAGAGCAGCTGTGGTGTTGGTGTTGTTTATTTGTATGCCGCCCTTCATCCGTAGATCTCAGGGCTGTTCACAGCATAAAAATACAAGATAAAAACACCAAAAAATACCAGATAAAAACACATTATGAGTCTCTTCTAGATTAGCATCTTTTACCATCCACTCACCTTTTAAGGCTTCCTGGACATATTTTTCAATGTAGTATTTACGAAGTCCATCGTCGATTAAAGACTGATCGTCTATCCCGTTTGCCGTGATGTAGATATTTAGGTCGCCATAACGTTTTCTAATCCAGTTCAGGATTTTGCGTAACCCGGCAGGCACAACTGCTGAGCGAGACGGAGAGTTTAGGCAGGTGATGTCTTGCAGAAATTGAACGTCCTGATCAAAGTCGTACCGACTTCCATTTTTAGACTCATGGATCACAAACCGCGTGGTGAAATGATTGAGCGCGTAAAAATCGGCAGCCCCTTTCACGAGTTCCTTCTCTTCCTTTGTGAAATATGGCAGGGAAGAACTAGAGAGCCCTCTGCTCTTCTTGTAGTCGAGGTATTCTCTCATAGCTGCAGGATAGTCCCCAGTCTTAAAGATTGGATCAGAAAACCAAGCTATTTCAAACTGAAGGAATCTCTCAGCAGCTTCCCAATGGGTGTCCACAAATGGATTGGCGGGTTCTGCCCAATCAGAATGCAGAGATAAAGAGATCTGACCATGCTGGGTGGATCGATAATGTTTATCATAGACATGCCAAGCCGAGGCATGGGCTATCAACAGATTATGCGCAGCCTGATAGGTGTGGTTACTGCTGCTGTTATAAATATCACTGAGTCTATTAGGTTCATTTATTGTGATCCAGAATTTAACCAAGTCCCCAATCTCCCGAAAACACATCTCTGCGTAGGTTTGGAAAGCCTGGACAGTGGACTGATTCAACCAGCCACCATTCTGGACTAAAGGACCAGGCAGCCCCAACGAACGGTGAGTTGGATAATATAAGGTGACCACAGACTGGATGTTGAGTTTTAGCAGCTCACTGATCACACATCGATAGTATCGAAGGACTTGGCCGTTGATGGATTTCAAATCGCCGCTAGGCAGAAGCAGCGACCAATTGAGTGCAAATCTATAATGGGTGATTTTCAACTTGGACAGCAGGTCAAGTTGCGTTTTAATGGTAACAAAATCCGTACATTGTGCCGGTCGGGTTTTCAGTTTCACTCCCTTCACCTGGTAGAAAAGTCCATCTCCGGTAAGATTCCAGAGATAGAGGTTAGGATCGCAGAACTGTGGTGAGGAAGCGACAGATTCTGCCTGCAAATGACAATCACAGAATTAGCTTTTTAATTTAATAAAGGGTATTGGTTTAGTTTCCCAATTCCAATAGAGACCAGTTACATAAATGGTTCTTGTAAGTTGTAACACTACCAGTCTAAATGATAAACAGGGTTTTTTTTCCCTCTGTATCACTAGGTGTCACTATAGCAGTTCTACAGCAATACAAAGATTCATGTAAACACAGTCCAGCAGAGATGGTGAATTCTCCAACTTGCTTGGACCACCTGTCACACACAAGCAACAAAAGGGAGAGCAGGCCAGACCTATAGTTTTAGAAATGTGGTTCTTTCAAGCAGCCTTCATCAACCTGATGTCCTGCAGATGTTTAGAACTATTAGCTCCAGCCAGCACAGATGTTTGGGAGCAGTAGTCCTAAACATCACAGAATAAATGGGCCTAGGTGACCCTAAAGGTGTCACTTTATGTTGTACGAGTCTTTTTCAGAAATGCAAATACCAGCCGCAGGAGTGTCCATCAGTCTTGGGGTTGTGAGAACAGGGCAATGGGAGTGCAAGCCACCTCCTGCAAAACTTTCCCTTCCAAAACTGATGTTTGCATCAGGATGAATTGGGGAAAAATAAATCTTTGACTAGATTAATATTAGGGGGACATGAAAACCAGGCTGTGTGTGACAAAGTAGAACATTGAGGGAGAAATAGAAACATGGCTGCTGCCATCAAGAGCCAGGAGCTGCAGGCTCTCCTGCTACTTGGGCGAGGACATAACCTGTCGGCAGGGATGAAAACATTATGTGCCACCTGTCTCTCATTGCTAGGTAGCATACTTCAGGGTTTGGGGCATCCCACCGCACCAGCCATTGTAGAATCAGGAAAGAGAATCAACAACATCTATAACAGTGCTTTTCAAGCTTGGGTGCCTGGATGTTGTTGGAATACAATCCCCATCATCCACTGCCAGTTTAGCCCAATGGCCAGGGAGGAGGAAGTTATGGGGATCCAGCCTTGAAGAGCACTGTGGGTAGGCACACATTTTACATCCGCAGCTCCCTCAGGGCCTCTAACTCCTGCCCAAATCCTTTGGACTCAGCTAGACTTGTATAGAAAAAGTGATTTACTGTATATGCGTTGTATGTGCGATATAACATTGTGCCACCAGATGGCGACGTGGCGTCCAGTTTTTCTCTACCTGTTTTCCCTGTTTACATTTACAACGCTTTAAACCGAAACACTTCTTTGATGTGTCTAGATCCAGCCTTTATTAGGTGTAATTTTCCTGTTATTGCCAGAAAATCAAGACAGCTGCCTTGGAAGACTGTTGTCAAGCAGATAAATAGGATAGAACTTTTAAAAAGTGAACGATTCTCTCTCTCTCTCTCTCTCTCTCTCTCTCTCTCTCTCTCTCTCTCTCTCTCTCTCTCTCTCTCTCTCTCTCTCACACACACACACACACACACACACACACAGAGAGAGAGAGAGAGAGAATAGCAATAGCCGCGAAATGGCACCTGCAAGGCAACAAGCAATTGGAAGCCCCCCCTCCCCAAATAAGTAAATGCAGATATTTGTGTGTATAAATTTATACAGTATCTGCTATTATTTCTGCTAACTACATTTTCCATCTTGTTGCTGCTGCATTGTTTTTTTCATAGTTCATCACTCTGAACTGAAGCCATCCGTTTCTCTGCCAAATTAGCCTCTGCAGACCTAACAAGGTTTTCTACTAAAACTAATAAACACAATGCTATATCCCCAAACTATCTATTAGTGCAGATGGATGTCATTTTTAGCATGATATCCGCAGGCTTTCTTGCGGGTGTGCGTGTGACTGGCTGAAACCGAGCTTAATTAGGTTTCATTTGCCAGCCTTTAAAAGTACATCGTTTTGCTCTGCTTCTCGAGAAGAATAACCCCTGACGAATGTGGAAAGGAATATTTTAAGAAAATTATGACTTGGATCCAGAGTGTTCCGTGTATGAGTGGGAGAGGCTGCAGGATGTATCAGTTGTACCTATAGGAAGAGACTTCAGAGCAGGCATTGAAGGTCTCAAATAGGAGAATGAGCAGAGGGGCGCCCAAATATGTTTTGAAGGGGAAAAAAGTTTCTCTTTAAATAGCCCTCCCATCGCATAAAGCAATTAAGTTTAGAGTTCAACATTACCTAGCTGTGGGTGTGTACCTCAGCGTGTGTGCTGATTTAGCCAATTTCCAATTCTCCGCCCCCCCCCCCATGACCAAGTGAAACCTGACCCTCTTTTTGGTAGGCAGAAGAGGCTGCAACAGAATCAGAGGTGGGTGACAAAGTCCTGCTGCAGATGTTGCACACGGTATGCAGATCCTTGGATTGAGCCAGTACACTGGTACCTTGGTCCTCAAACGCCTTGGTACTCGAACAACGTGCAACTCAAACACTGCAAACCCAGAAGTAAGTGTTCTGGTTTGCGAACTTTTTTCAGAAGCCAAATGTGCTCCATTTTGAGTGCCACACTTCCGTTTTGAGCGTTACGCTGAGGTCTGTCTTTGTTATTTATTTTGCATTTTTGTTTTTGCGGCTTTTTTGTGACTGATTGTGTGACTGAAGTACATTGGTTATTGCTTTCATTTTATGAATCAATGGTCTCGTTAGATAGTAAAATTCGTGTTAAATTGCTGTTTTAGGGGCTGTTTTTAAAAGTGGAATGGATTAATCCATTTTGCATTACTTTCTATGGGAAAGCGTGCCTTGGTTCTGGAACGCTTTGGTTTTGGAACGGACTTCCCGGAATGGATTAAGTTTGATAACCGAGGTGCCACTGTATCATCTTAGCCACGGATTCAAAGCTAATTATTCTGCCGCCACAGTTCTCAGGGATTGATGCACATTTCCTTGAGGTGGTTGCTAGGAAAGGAATGAGCTCCGCCTCAGGATGTAAGTAGACACTGATTTCCAGTCTGACCCAGTGCAGTGCTGTTTCTGTTCTGCTGCAGTTTGGCTTCAGACAAAAAACAATTGCTGCGTGCTGTCCACTGGGGTGGAATTTTACACACTTAATTACATTGTTCTGCAACGTTGATTTCAGTGCAAAGGAAATGCAAATTAAATGGAGAAAACAACTCATCAGTTGCCTATCCTTTCTGTGGACTGTTGTACTTGCTGGGTTTATTTCCATTCTAGACATGTGACAAATAAGAGAACATTGGCAATTTCTGCTGCTATTTACATTTCTGTTGAAATTGTTTGACACCTCTATTTCCTCCCAAATCCGCTCCAATCCATATGTACCAAGGAGCAGAATATCAACCCATCTGCTCTGCATCTGTCTTTCACATGCCAGGCTGCCTGACAGTGCTAGGGTTTAGTGGAATACTGCCAATGCCAAAAACTACCATTGCCAAACATGAACCTTAGACTATTCGACAGGGTTTTTGCCCTCATGTAGCCTGTGAGGAATTTGTAACTATTTGGATTGGAGATAAATTATTATGGAAATTGTGGGTGGCTCTGACTTGTGGTGGCAAATCATACTTTACTGTGAAGCTGTTCAGTGAAAAAATAGATGCAAAAGGAGAATTTCCTGGATGCCAAGATCCAGGTTTGGGGCAAGTACTATTTGGTGAGAGAACCCCAGCAGAGATTTAAAATCACAAAACATGCAGCAAAGTAAGGCTTGGAAATATAGGCTGCTGAACCTTGAAAATAGGCCCTTGTGAGTTCCAAAACTCCCCTCTTCTCCCAGTGTAGGAAAAGACCACACACTTGGCAAGTTAAAAATTGGTTTACTTACAAACTCTCCAAAGGTCAGGTTCATGTGCTTTTCCATACACCAGTCAGAAAAGTTGCACAGGCAGTGAAGCTTGGCTACGTTACCGCGGAGAAAGTTCCTAAATTATTGTTAAAGGAACTGAAGAGTGGCTGGTGAGAGGCACGTGGTTAAAATGGAGCAACTAGCTGAGCCTCTTCACATGCTGAGCTTCTCAGGTAGACTGGGAGATCACAATAGGCTTGATTACCCATTTCCTCCCAAATTAAGGGAATTGGACAAATATACGCCTGACAGGATGGCTTACTCTATGGTAATAATCCCTTCATGAATTAAACCCAGTATACAGTAATTAGACTTAAGTATGTTGGTTATAGGGACACGGGTGGTATGTGGTCTAAACCACAGAGCCTACGGCTTGCCAATCAGAAGGTTGGCAGTTTGAATCCCACGACAGGGTGAGCCTCCCGTTGTTCAGTCCCAGCTCCTGCCCACCTAGCAGTTCGAAAGCATGTCAAGTGCAAGTAGATAAATAGGTACCGCTCCGGCGGGAAGATAAACAGCGTTTCCATGCGCTGTGCTGGTTTGCCAGAAGCAGCTTAGTCATGCTGGCCACATGACCCAGAAGCTGTACGCCAGCTCCCTCGGCCAGTAAAGCGAGATGAGCACCGCAACCCCAGAGACGTCCACGACTGGACCCTTTACCTGTACCTTTTTATGTTGGTTATATGAGGCTGGTTATCCTAAAGAAGCAGTAGGCAGGAAGGAGAGCTTAAATTTATCATCACCTGCTTGCTCTCCTTTAGCGTCACAACTGGTGAATAAATATTAAGCGTCCCGCATTCTTTGTTTCACATGGCATCCTCCTTCTGCCATTTCTGCCAAATATGTAGTCTCCCGTATTTTCATAAGGAAGTTGTCTTATAAAAGTCCCAGAACTTTTTACCAGGTGAAAAAGAAATCCTGTTGGCCTAAACGGTGTTTTAGTAGGCATTATGTAGTGTGTTCTGCCATTTGTGTCGCAATGTACTTTGATGGGCAGAATCTTTTGTCTAGTCAGATGAAAGTTGGTTTAACTGTCATGCCGGGGGGGGGAGGGGCGCTTAACTGACAACAGAGGAAGGGTGGAACTTAGAACTCTCCGTATGCAAAAGAGGGATCGAAATCATGCATATTCTGATTGGTGGGTAGAGGTTTAGAATCTTTAGTTAGACTATGTGATTGGCTGTGGTGGCCAGAAAAAGTGTATATATGGCTGAGTGCGAGTCAGCCAGAGTCAGTTCCCATCAGTGAACAGCTGGAAGAAGTCTCAAGACAGAAGACTTGAGAAGCAGCAGCAATGGATTTAGGTCAGTGCAGGTAGCCCCCCCCCCACATAGGGTGCAAAGCTGAACGGTGCATCATCATCATCATCATCATCATCATCATCATCATCATCATCATATCTACATTTATACAAGGAACCTACTGAGAAGATACATAAAAATGCAACTGTACTAAAATGAATTATTGTGAATATAGGAAAGATTTAGCTGGGGTGGGTGGGGATTTTGTCCTTGCTCACGGTGCAATATAACCAAAGTCCCACCCCTGGAAGAAGGCAGAGTGGCTTGGTAACAAAAGCTGGGGGAGCTGAATCACTGGGTTTAGGCTGGGGGAAAATTGAGGGTGGAGGAAATAAGAGGACAATCTGAGAAAGGAGCTTTAATAGGGTTACTAACTGCTTCCTCAAAGTAATAGTAACGGGCAGTAAAAAATAAGCAACTGGTATTTAAAGTGACAGTAATAAGTTTGGGCTGACCGAAAGTCCAGAGGTAGCATTATTATCAATTTACGGTGGGGTGGAAGGTTCGCAGGCTATGAAGGACTTGCTCACAAGTTTGTTGACAGCTGCACAAATTATTATAGCTAGGAAGTGGAGGGGGCAGGGGCGTCGCAATGGGGGGCCGATGGGGGCGGTCTGCCCCAGGTTCCACTCTGGGGGAGTGCCACTTGGCGCCCCCACGCCCGCGACTCCCAAGCCGAGCCTCCAGCCTCCCGGTAAAAAGTCCGTGCCGCGCTGAGTGGGCTTTCTACCTGGAGTTTGTAGCTGAGGGCGCACGGCTTTGGAGGAGCCGGGGGGCGGCGATACCCTGCCACGTAACAACGCCCTGGGTGCATGGCAATTTGCCGCCCCGGGTGTCGCGGCACCTCGCTACGCCCCTGGGAGGGGGCCAGCAGAATACAAAATGGAATAATAGTACAAAGCGGTCTGGGATATAGCTATTAACAGTGCTTTTTTCTTTAAAAATGTTTAGGGGTACTCTCATTTTCCTACTCATATTGAAATACTGCCCCTCAATGAGGCCAAACTTAGATTCACAAAATGTTTAGGGGTATGTGTACCCCTGCATCCCCCCAGAAAAAAAGCACTGGCTATTAATGATAAATTAAGCTGTGCTATTAAGGTAAGTCAGGGAATATGCAGGAGAAATGATTCTGAGGAGCTATGGAGAGTGTTTATGGAATTTGTACTGTGAAAACGGAAAGGGGTCAAACCATCGCAAGAGATGTTGAAATTTTGGGAGGTTGGATAGTTGCAATGGAATGGTCTTGGTGGTGGGGTGCACATTTGTATTCTTATTTATTTGTGATTATTACTTTGTCAAGTAATGAGTTAGCAAGGCAATATACCCATTTGTGGAGGCAGAGCTATATTTAAGTAACCACATAAGCTTGTGTACTGCATAATCTTGTAATAACTAGACACTGATATCTTTGTTAAATATAATAACTAGGTCTGACCAGCTTTGTGTACATGGCATTAAGTGGTAAGTGTTGGTGAAGGTTTAGGGAAACCACTAAAGATGGAAAATACCCCAGCCCTTGCAGCGTGTTCAATTTTTTATATTCATAGGCCACTTTCAGGCATCCTGTTTATTAAACATTCATCCTGATGGTTTGTGGTGAGGCTAGACATTGTTCTGCCAAGCAAGGGTCATCCACAGTGCTGGATTTACATATAAGCTAAACAAGCTATAGCTTAGGGCCCCACTCTCTTGGGGGCCCCCCCAAAAAAACAAAGAAAAAAACCTGGATGTACATTTCCAAAATATAAGATAAAAAACAAAATAAAACCTACATACAACAACAGTGTTTTGTGTTGTGTAGGCTCCTATGATGTAGGTAATGGGCCCCGCCTGCTACCCAGCTCCCTAAAATACCACTGGTTTGCTCATTTCTATATATATGGTGTCTATATTCTGCATGTGCAAATGGCTTTAGATACCTATTAGGTCCATAAATTACCATATAGCATATATTCAACGCAAAAAACAGCGACAACTTGTTGTTGACAAAAGACGGCTGGACATAGAAAGGGCCCCATTACCTTCAGTAGCTTAGGGCCTCATCAAACCTAAATCCGGCCCTGGTCATCCCGCACTTTCCACTGCATTTCCCATCACTTTCCTAACTGCAAACGTCTTAACTTTTCGGGAAGCAGGTTTATTGTGCAGGAACTCCAGATCAACTTCAATTTGCAAGGTGAATTTCCTGCTATGCGGCTGAATCTCACCTGAAAATAGCAGCTATCTGAAAGCACCCACAGAGTTCCCCATCCTTTTCTTTTTAAACTGCTTTATGCCTTTGCGTTTCATTTGTTTTCTACTTTTACATTATGAGGATGGCATACAAATGCCGTAAATAAGTAAAATGCCACTCGAGGAAGCAGGGAGCATGGATATATGCCTGCATTAATTCTATTTCCAAAATGAATCAGGCACAGTGTTCAGACAAATCTAGGGAGAAACTTCAAACTAGATCCATTTGTCAAACTATTATAACCGGGTGGCAAGATGCTAAAGAGAATAAGGCGGAATCTACACACATATAAAAGAAACCCTGTGAAAATGCTTTTTTAAAAAAAGTTTTGAAAAATATAATTTCCCATAGCTCACTATTGTCATCTAGTGTCACATTTGTATATTGCACTTTACAATACAGTTAAAACATTTTATTTGCAGCTGTATAGCTGAGTCCTAAGTCTCCTGCATCTTTAATAGTTGAGTAGAAGAGCTTGCAGACCTGGGGGTGCCTGTTGAAATTCTACATAACTATTAAAGGTGCAAAAGATCCATCTCTACCCTAAATAAGAAATAACATTAATAACTCAAATACTGTAGGTCTTTTGGATGCATTTGTGACTTTTTGGTGACTGCAGGAAGATAATGTTCTTGTTAAATTTAGCTTAGTCCAAGGAGAGACTTGAATGCTTACCTTAATAACTGACTCTGTCACACCCCAGGAGAAGTCACAGGGAAACTGGCCGTGGAAAGCTGATTCTTTCAGAGGAAAGCCGTTTTCTTGTATGATTTCCTTGTAATAAAATGCGGATGATTTGGGAATCCTCTCTTTTTCTTTGCTATTAAAATCTACATAAAATAACCCACGTCGGTTATTGTAGGCATGTTGCCATTCATATCCATCCAGGAGGGACCAGGCCGTGTAACCAAATACATCAATTTGATCGTATTTAATCGCTGCACAGGGGAGATAAAAGTAAAGGGACAATATTAGCAAAACCAGACTATGATTTGCATTACAAGTTTGCACAGTAAAATGGTTTTGGAACAGGATATTCAGGAAGTTCCTTTATACTCAGTCAGCTCATTGAGTTGTATAGCTTTGTACTGTCTCCATTGGATGGCAATGCCTCTCCATTGTTTCAGAGAGTGTTATTCCCAAGGTTACTTGGAGATGTCAGTGACTGACTCTTCTCCTATAGGCATATTCTCTTGGGGGAAACCCTATTTTGAAGCAGGTATTTGCTCTGAACGAAAAGCCTATACTGGTACCAAGTTCTACTGCTTGTGTTTTCTGACTGATGCATGGAAAAGCACATGAACCTGACCTTTGAAGGGTTTGTAAGTAAACCAATGTTTAACTTGCCAAGTATGTGGTAATATTCTGAACATACTTAGGACAGTTATGGACCAAAAGAGGTATGTAGTTTTCATTCTGCAAGTCACAGATATTTCCAGTGATCAAAGGATAGGACCATGTGAATATACTACTAAGAACAGAATTGAACTAATTGAATATTAGCTTCAGGGTTTCCCCTCAGGACTGCAGTAGTACCATAGTTAAATTCCCTTTCTATGCCTGCTGTCATCCTCTTAATTATCAGTCATCCCCACTCCCCTCGACAACTGATTATAACTGCATTTTTATATAAAAAACTGCAATAGGCTGCATGCGTACATACATACATACACCATAAGCTTGTTTAAGGCTGCTTATTTGTTTACAGTACCACACGTGAGCCTGACTGTTTGCATGTATGAATCTGCGATGTGTAGAGTGAGGCTTGGGTACAAATTCCTGTTTGGATAAGTGAATTTCCATGCTTGAATAGCAGGACCTGCATTCATTCAGATCTGTTGGGTGCATTCAAAAACTCAATAGCTTCACAAACCTTGCAAGACCTTATTAATAAAATTCTTCATCAAGTAGATAACTGTGGTATCTTCCGTTTTCACGTGGCTGTTGGTAAACCAGCCATTTTCTGCAATCAGGATTCTAGGATTGTTATATTCCAACTTAATCCAGTTCAACACTTCCCTCAGGTTGAGCGAGAAAACTTGCCCCATTTTGGGTAGTTTCTTTGGTGGTATAAAGTTATTTGGACCAAAGGAAAATGCAAAGAAGTCAGCGGTCCCTTTAATATAGTTCTTCTCAGTCTCGGTACTGTTTGGCAAGAGAGAGGCAAATTCTGTCTTCAGGTCTTCTGGGTAATCTCCACCCCCATGTATTGGCTTGGCAAACCACCCAAGCACTTTCTGCATGGACTGCTGACACTTTCTGATGTCTTCTTCATTTTTGGATCTGCTCGGTTCGATCCAGTGGGATCCCAAAGTTATCGACAAAAACCCTTTCTGTTGTGGTCGGAAATTTTTGTTGTAATTATGCCAGACTCTTGCATGTGCCTAATGAAGAAGAAGAAGGAGAAAATACAAATGGAAACATCCTATCAGTAAGTATTTTGGATTTGGTGTTAAAATACTACTGACGGGGTTTTATTATCATTTTTACAGAGATGCAAATAGATTGGCAACATAGTCAAATGAGAGTCTTAATTGCTCATTCATTCATTCATTGTCGTTTGCTAGCAGCCTCATATCGAGCCAAAAACTCAGTTCAGTTCAAGATATTTTGGTTTCAGAGACATACAATCTATAGGGCACATCTGAATGACAAAAATATAATAAATGAAATAATTGAACCACTTATTTATTTATTACACTTCTGCCTTGTATTTCCTCCACAGGAGTTCAAAGCAGCACACAATATTCTCTCTCCATTTTATCCTCACAAAAACCTTGAACATGAAGTAGCTAACTTACATGCCTAATAGCAGAGCCAGCCCTATTATTATTATTATTATTATTATTATTATTATTATTATTATTATTATTATTTAGAAACAAGTAAACTTTTTAATAAATATAAGCCTAAGTGATGTACATAAGATCAGGTTTGTTTTTTCAGCTGGAACTTGCCGGAACTCAGTTCTGGCACCTCTAATGTGGGCGCCATTGCCATTCTAAGAGAATGAGGGATGTGTTTATGGTGAGTTCCGGCACCTCTTTTTCTGGAAAAATAGCACTGCATAAGATAATACAAAATAGTTATCAATAGCACACGAGTAAATCAGCAAAATGTTTAAAACAAGTCCTAAATTATACGTGTGGGTAGGCTTGCTGAAATCAAGAAGTTGTTAGCAGGCTTCTCAAGTAGTATATTATTATTTGTTCAATTTATATACCACCTTCTATCCAAAGCTCCTAGTGCGCTGTACAACGTTAGGAACATTATTTACTCAGCATAATAAAATAATAATACATAGCATAATAATGCAGAGCATAAAGGTAAAATAATCATAACAGTCTCTCCCCCCCCCCCCACATTTAACAGGCTATAGATCGTTTACTGGGTAAAGAGGAATGTTATTACCTGGCGCCTAAAGACATGTAACGAAGGCGCCAGGTGAGCCTCTCTGGGGAGAGCTTTCCACAGACGCAGAGCCACTCCAGAAAAGGCCTGTTCTTGTGTAGTCACCCTACAAACCTCTCAGGGTGGGGGGACCTAGAGAAGACATGGAGAACCTATCAGGGAATGAGGACCTAGTGAGCATCCCTGTCTCATGTTAATAGGCAGAGGGAGTGTTGTGTGCTACTTTCGCTAAAAGATCAGCTCCTCACAGATGTGGAATAGCCATTATATGACACTTGTAACGTGCAAGTTCTGCATATCCAAGCAGTTGAATATTCAAGACCAGGGGGGAATCTACACACATGTTAAAAAAACGCTGTGAAAATGCTTTTTTAAAAAAGTTTTGAAAAATTCATTGAATTTTGCATAGCTCACTGACGCCATCTAGTGTCACATTTGCATATTGCACTTTACAACACATTTTATTTGCAGCTGTGTAGATGAGTCCCAGCTTGCTGTTTTCCACCCCAATGGCCCCTGTTTCACATCTTACTCTTCACGTTCTTTATTTGAGTAAGTTATCCCTGAACTCGAGCACTGTGATCTCTGGAAGACCAGCAGTATGCGAAAAGCAGAACAATGTTTGGAATGGGATGAGAGAGTATCAGTTTTGCTCAGAAGGGTCATGAAGGGCATTTCAAATAAATTTTACTTCCACGAGGCAATTTGACCTCTCCTCCTGAGATAAAGGTGCATGCCAGATTATCTAGCATTTACCTTTGCCTCTGACGTGAGCTTCTTTGCCTTTGTCTGAAGAGAACATCTCTTTGCATATGGAGAAATTGCTGACCAAGGTTGGGAAACGCTTCTCAAGAGCCGAACCGTCAATGACTCAGCAAACTTAATTCTGCTCATAAATTATTTTGCTTTGAAATTCTTACTCGTGTTGCATGCGTGGGTGTAGCGGGGGGGGGAGCTGCCCCCCATCAAGTAAATAATAATAAAAATACTTAACTAACTGAGCAATCGAGTCACAGATAGCTTGGTCCTGCTGATTCTTGTTGCGGAACTGATTCAAATAGCGAAGTAGCAACCAATTTGAGGACTACTTCAGACGGGCAGCATGGAAGAATCTGCTATCAGTTTTATGGGCTTCCAATGCCACAATCTATGTCAGGGCATCTGCCCAAGGTCTAGACATTAGTATTAACCTTTGAGATGGAGGGGAAAGGGGGGAGAAGTCAGCGTAAGGCATAAACTGGTGAGTCATATCCCTGCTCAACCATGAAATTCTGTGGTTGGCGTCTAGCATAAGTTTACCAGACAGTCCCTGGATTTACAAATCAGTTCTCATACAAAATCCATTGAAGTTGAAAAGTGTCCCCGGATTCATTGGAAAAAAAATCTGGTAACCTTAGTCTAGAGGACTCAATAGATTGTTGAGTGGGTCAGGATAGGAACATAAGAACAACCATACTAGATCATACTAAAGGTAAAAGTAAAGGGACCCCTGACCATTACCGGTAGGTCCAGTTGTGGACGACTCCGGGGTTTCGGCGCTCATCTCGCTTTACTGGCCGAGGGAGCCGCCGTACAGCTTCCGGGTCATGTGGCCAGCATGACAAAGCCGCTTCTGGCGAACCAGAGCAGCACACAGAAACACCATTTACCTTCCCACCAGAGCGGTACCTATTTACCTACTTGCACATTGACGTGCTTTCGAACTGCTAGGTTGGCAGGAGCTGGGACCGAGCAATGGGAGCTCACCCCATCGCGGGGATTCGAACTACTGACCTTCTGATCGGCAAGCCCTAGGCTCTGTGATCTAACCCACAGTACCACCGGCGTCATACTAAAGGACTGTCTAATTCAGCATTCTGCTTCCCATGGTAGCCAATCAGATGTCTATGAGAAACCCACAAGCAATAGTGAACTAGACATCTTCTCTGAATCTGTCTAATCCCCTTTTAAAGCTATCAGAGGGCCTGTTTATTGAGCATTCATCCTGATTTGCTTGCAGGAAGGTTAGGTAGCATTAGGGATGCCATATTTCAGAAAGGGGAAATCTGGACAGAAAACTTGCCAAGCTTTTATGGGAAGTCGGCAAAAACGGCATTGCCGACATGGGCTGCCATATGCCTAGATTTTCCCACACACTTTGGCGATTTCTGCCCGGACACTGCGGCCGACTGCTGCAGTATTCCAGATATGGCTGGGAAATCCTGGACGTATGGCAGCCCTAGATAACATTGGCTATTTAGTAAGCATTCATCCTGATTTGTTTGTGATGAGGTTAGACAATGGCGCAATGGGTGCTCTCCCACACATTATAGTGCATGTTCCCATCACTTTTCTTATTGCAAAGCATATGATACTTTGCAGAAAGCGGGTTTGTTGCAAAGGACTTCTCAATCAACTATATTTGTGCAACTGGAATTTGCCAGTGTCTGAATGAATCCCACTGGGAAATGGCGACTGTCCGAAAGCGCCATCGATTCATCTTGAAGTAGCAAAACTCCACCGTTTAACAATGAGGCTGCCTCTTGTACTTCTTGTACCAGGCGTGCACTGCTCTGAACTCCTTGCAGAAAGCATTAGATACAAAAGTGATCTATATAAATAAAAATCAAGATGGGGGGGGGGGGCGGCGCTGTTTGGAGGCACCCTGTAACTTTCCACCTCTGGCACTTATTCCTGACATCCCAACCTGATTCATGCTCCGACTGATATACCTCAGCAACAGATTATTAACTGCAAAACAAAAAAGCATAAAAGTTTAGACTGACCACAATACATATATTTTTATTTTTTTAAAGCAGATCTTGATTGCAGTTGTTCTTTTCCCCCTGGGTTGCTGCTCGATACCTAATCTGCTTTGCACCTTGAAGATCAAGGCTAAGTAGATAGTGGCAGTACAATCAATAATAGGTGCTATATCCTCAGAGGTACACGGGATTTTCTGCACATTTCCCTGTTCCTCGTGCAATTGATGTACAATGCTAAATTAGTTAATATAAATCCATTAGGAATGCTTAGAGCAGTCAGGAATGTACTCCTGAACAGATACATTAATTTTTACAGTACTGCAAGTGTCGAGCAGCAGCTCCTATTTGTACAGTATGTAGTTCACAACATGTGGACTGCTTGTAGCAGGCTAAACAAGTTCCTGAAACAGATCTCTCTTCTTAACTAAAAAGCCTGCATTGCCATTTCTTGATCTCAACACCTTGATTTATCTTGCTTTGATTTGTTTATATCACTTACTTTGAATATTTCTGGAGTACCCTGGCAGTGTGAAATTTAACAAAGAAGTGGCAAAATTAAATCCAAATATCTTCTGCTTCTGCAAGGGTATCCACGGCCTCTTGTGCCAGCTCGAGGGTGGCTGCATATTGTAGGATTGTGTGAACACTTGCAAGCATTGACAGCAGATCTGCACCAGCAGAGATTTATTTTCCCTTCCACTAATGCATCTTCTGATCCCATTGCTTGTTTACCATCTGGGGAGGAGCAGCGGTTCTTGTGAGCCACATACCATGTTGGCTACCCATAATATAGGGAAATGAAACAAATTAAGTAAAAATTTGTGCTGTGGTGACTGTTCCAGTTTCCTGTTAGCTTCTGAGCCTTTGTTGCAGAAAAACAAAATGCAAACGCCTGCCCTGTTATGCAATGTTTAAACGGTTTTCTCCAAAAGTCACCGGAAGGCAACGGCATACCCTCCAACATTTTTCCAATGAAAATAGGGACGTCCCATTCCATAATGATAATTTTACTATTTATACCTCACACACCTTACTGGGTTGCCCCAGCCACTCTGGGCAGCTTCTAACATAAAAAACAGAATAAAACATTAAACATAAAAACAAAAACAAAACACTTCCCTATACAGGATTGCCTTCAGATGGCTCGGGGGTCGGATAATTCCATACCCTCCGACATTTCTCCAATGAAAATAGGGACGTCCTAAGGAAAAATGAGACATTCTGGGATCAAATCAGAAACCGGGATGCCTTCTGTAAATCAGGGACATCCCTGGAAAATAGGGACACTTAGAGGGTCTGCAACAGAGCTGGGGGAGTAGCAGAAGGAAATGCCATGTTGTTGTTTTTTTATAACTGAAAGATGTGACAGAGGTACATTTACTATTATACATTACATTTTACCTTTTGGAAATAAGTCCAAACCTTCCAGAAGACTTTTTGAGTGGAAGATGCTATGTGGTGGTGGCAGTTAATTAGTGTTGACCAAACACAGATAGCATCTAGACCTTGGGCAAAAGATTATCTTCAACCACCTTCCTTATTGTGCAAGAGAAACTAGGAGATCGAGTGATACTGTGCTAGTTAACCAAGCTCCATCTTTCATCCTAATTAAGCCAAGGACCAACTCAAGAGTGACAATGCCTTTCCAAGTATCAAAGGTCTTATGCCGACTAGAAACCCAAGATTAGGCTGCCCGCTACCAGCAATTTCAGTGGTTACTAGATAACCAAGATTTTATCTATAATACTATATTAAATAGGAACTAATGGGGGCGGGGGGCAGGACACACCTAGGTACATTCTGCATTTATTTTATTTTGTAATCTGGAATGTAATCTGCTCCCTGACCCAGCTGCAACTTTTGATTTGGGGAGGTGCGTGGCATTTTACAAACCAAGCGCCCAGTTACCATGCCCTGATTGACAGAAAACACCTAGTCTGGCTCACAAGGTGAAAAGGGCCTAAATCCTTTACAAATTACAAATTCGAATGTCTATAAATGTGCAGTGTTGAGATAAGTGAAACTAAAGCCACTATGTTCTGCTACCTGAACAACACCCTGAGCAAACTCTTGCACAAATGGAAACACGACCAGAGCGGCAGAATCTTATCTAGGCAGACTTTTGCAGAAGCTCCCATTCAAGGCTGTGTATATGCTATATTGTCAAAGCACATTTGAAACACATTCTTTCCCACACAGAATTCTGGGCACTTTAGTTCACCCCTCACAGAGTTATAATTCCCAGCCATGCTTAACAAACTACAGTGCCCATAATTCTTTGAGGGGCAAATGTGTTTCACAGGTGCTTTCAAGTTATCGTGTGAAGCATATTGTTTGCTGACCAGCTTGAGTGGCTATTTTCTTTCTGTCCACAGTCCTTTGGATTAGGGTCCTTCTCCAAATTCATTTCAGCATTATAACACTTTGGTGGTTGAGACAAAAGAAAACTTACACTTCTATCATCACGCCCCCAGTCACATTTGTGTCTGAATGTTAAATTTATATGTCAGGATAGCTCAGTTGATTAGAGCGTGGTGCGGATACTGCCAAGGTTGCAGGTTTGATCCCCATCTGGGACAGCTGCATATTCAGGCTGGACGACATCATCCTCAGGGTCCCTTCAAACTCTATAATGATTGCCATATGTCCGGAATTTCCCAGACATAGCCAGAATACAACAGTTAGAAACAGTGTCTGGGTGGAAATCGAGTTAATGTCTGGGAAAATCCAGACATTCCATGTCGGAAGTCTAAATTTTGGCGAATCTCATTAAAAATAGCTCAAACATTATTTTTTTAAAGATTTTGCAAAAAAAGAAGCTAAACAACTTGCTTAGTCTACTGCTGATTAATCTAGCCTTCCTTCACCTCACCTCAATTCTCTTTTCTCAATAGCAAGCATGGTTTAAATTTGAATTCCAACCACAATGTATCTCTTCAGAAACACTTTTACTCAGATAATACACTACTTACCATGAACAGCAAATGCCACGATCTGTCTCTGGTTTTCTATCAAAAAGCATATGACACCAAGGAAATTCTTACTACCAAATCTTATACAGGTTTACTTGCTTGAAAATCTCATTGAATTCAACTCAGCTTCTGCCCAGCCCAAGTCAGGGCAGCCTCAGTTCTCTGACACTAATAGCAAAGTCATTATTTGAGTCCTGATCCTTATGTAGCCAAAACTGTGCCATCCACTCACAAAAGGAAGTATCAGTAGGACTGGTTTTTTTGGGGGGGCGGAATCTGTAGGAAATTAACTGAAAGGGCAGGGGAAAACCCAAAATATTTCTGCGAGGGCTGAGAGCGTCAGTGAGCAATAGAGTGCTGAGCATCTGTTGGGAGGAGAAATGGAAAATTGGGGTGCAAATGGAGTATCCTGGAAAGGAACATGGCTAGCTGTCTGGAATTGCGGCTTAACAGAAACACTCCAAATTCTTTAATGTAATGTGTCATTTCAAAACTATCCTCAGCCTTGAACTCTTTTGTTGTAGGTTGCCCTGACCCTTGGTGACACCTGAGCTCTGAAGATGAAGGCCACCGGAGGGTCATGACACCTCTGCCTTAGTAGGTCCACTGTGACACTAAAGAATGTTCAGGGAAAGTCAGCTTGCAGCTTTCAAACAGGGGTTTGGGCTGGGTGTTCATCAGTATGCGGATGATACCCAGCTCTACCTGTCTTTTAAATCTGAACCAGTGAAGGCGGTGAAGGGCCTGTGTGAGTGTCTGCAGGTGGATGGCAGCTAACAGATTGAGAGTGAATCCTGAGAAGACATAAGTACTGATTTTGGGGGACAGGAGGCAGGCAGGTGTGGAGAACTCCATGGTCCTGAATGGGGTGACTGTGCCCCTGAAGGACCAGGTGTGTAGCCTGGGAGTCATTTTGGACTCACAGCTGTCCATGGAGGCTGAAACCCTCCCTGCCTGCAGACTGTCTCACCAGAGTGCTGCATGCTCTAGTTATCTCCCACTTGGACTGCTGCAATGCTATCTCCTTGGGACTACCTTTGAAGGTGACTCAGAAACTAAAATTAATCCAGCTAGACTGGGGAGTGGCCACCAGGACCATATAACACCAGTCCTGAAGGACCTACATTGGCTCCCAGTATGTTTCCGAGCACAATTCAAAGTGTTGGTGTTTACCTTTAAAGCCCTAAATGGCCTCGGTCCAGTATACCTGAAGGAGCATCTCCACCCCCATCGTTCAGCCCGGACACTGAGGTCCAGCACAGAGGGCCTTCTGGCAGTTCCCTCACTGCAAGAAGTGAGGTTACAGGGAACCAGGAAGAGGGCCTTCTCGGTAGTGGTGCCCGCCCTGTGGAATGCCCTCCCATCAGATGTCAAGGAAATAATCAACTACCTGACTTTTAGAAGACATCTGAAGGCAGCCCTGTTTAGGGAAGTTTTTAATGTTTGATGTTTTAGTGTGTTTTTAATATTCTGTTGGAGGCACCCAGAGTAGCTGGGGAAACCCAGCCAGATGGGCGAGGTAAAAGTAAATAAATAAATAAATAAATAAATAAATAAATAAATAATAATAATAATATTACCTGGAGATGCCCACCATGTTTCTTATGGAGAGAACATCCCATAAGAGAAGAGACTGTAGTCATTAATTTACTGGCTTCCACTGCTAGCAACATGTATGTCTCCAAGTTTATTACTTTGTGACAAATGGTTAACAACTGTCTGGGAAGGGTGCGGTATCAATACTACAATGGGCATCATAATCCTTGGGTTTTCTCTGCAGGGTTCTTGTATATCTTGTGACAAATTAGAGGTAAATCATTCATTGATTTTAGGGGCCTATATTTGAATAAAGTAAAGATTCCTTTATCTTATTATTTTTGCACAGCTCCCATGAACATGCATTTTAACTCAGGGACATTCCCGATCTTACATTCAGCGCCTCTCTTTCCTGGTTAAGCAAAATGAGTACAGTGGTGCCTCGACTTACGAATTTAATCCATTCCAAAGGCACTTTCATAGGTCGAAAAATCCGTAAGTTGAAAAACGCCATTGGAAACGCAATTTCCCATAGGAATGCATTGGAAATAGAAAAATTCGTAAGTCGAAGCAACCCTATCTAAAAATTCGTAAGTAAAAAAATCCCTATCTAAAACCGCCGCGGTTTCCTTTTGGATGTCGAGACATTCGTAAGCACGCGACCATTAGCCCCATTCGTAAGTCGAAAAATTCGGTTGTCGAGTTGTTCGTAAGTCGAGGTACCACTGTATTCCTAATGCAATTATTAGCAGAATGTGGCTCAGTAGTAGAAGGTCCTTGGTTCGATCTCTGGGAAAAGACTCCTGCCTGAAATTCTGAGCAGCCACTATTGGTCTGACTTGCAATAAGGCAGCTTCTTATGTTCCTACCCTGCCCCGAAAGAAAGCAAGGCAGGGAAAAGTCCAGCTGACTCATTCAACTTATGTTGGTGAAACAATTCTTATCTGCCTTTGTTGACAGGTGGAGGGAACCCCACCAACTGACTCCAAACGGAGGTCAAAACATGAGCGTTTGCTATAAAAATAGAGCACATTCTGTTCTTTGATTTCTGCCAACTGGGGGAAAACCTGGCACCTGCACTTCTTTTGTTTTGAGAGCAAAAGTGTAAATCAGATTTTAAAAAAGAAAGTCAGCAGCAAAACCTGTTGTAAGTATCCTGGAAGGCTTAGAAGGCACACCAGTCAGGAAGATGGACAGTAACTTTCTGTATCACAAGCAAGAACAGAATAGATACAGAAAACAAAGTCCAGTGCCTTCTAATGACTAAACGATATAATGGCACTATCCAGATAATATAGCCACTCTTTCCCTCCAAGTGACACTCAACCTAAAAAGGCTGGGCTGAACCTGAACTTCCTACTCATTCAGATATTTAAACACTACATTGGATCGGCTCCTTTTCATGCTTGGTTTAGGAGAGCACTGGACAACATTTCAAGGCCTTGCTTTCTGCTGGATAAATGGGACTTGTAACTCTGTGCGTTAGTCCAAAATCAAGTGCCAAATGGTCAGCTCCCAAGTACATCTACTGCTGTTGGCTCCTACAGTGGTGGTGGCATCCAAAATTTGGCTGATTTCCTCCTTTCCATTCTACTATATCATGTGATGCTTTTCCTCCCCTTAAACTCACTCACTCACTCACTCACTCACTCACTCACTCACACACACCCACACCCAGTGTACCTGAGGGTTGCTCCACACATATCGAACCTCCACCTGATGACTTACAGTTGAACAGAACAAGGTGACATTAACATTCTGTGTTTAAATGTGCGGAACATTGCAATTTCAGGGGGAAAATACATTAACGTAGTTTAAAATTAATTCAAAGGCAAGGTGCAACCTTTGGATTTTTGTGAAGTGTGGGATTTTATACAATATGCTAATAATAAAAACTTAAATGACTTGATTCCAGAAGCAAATAATAATGTTTGGCTATCATAATAATATAAGTTGCATGTTTATGAATAGGATATATCTTATTCAATTGTCATTTTACTCTAACCTTGTTTACGGTCCTGATGATTACGCCATGAAATTTGTTTATGAATATCACAGCAGATCTACAGTGAAAAAAATAAAATCTACAAGAAAAGAAGTAAAAATGTGAAATGCCCGAAAACCACAAAAATATTATTTTTTTTTTTGGGGGGGGAGATTCTGGCTATGTTTGGTTTGTGATGCTCAGTTATTCAATCAGGTCATCATTTGATGTTGCAACGTGCAGGTGTGACCAGCCCCCTCCCAACACCTCTCCTTGCCTTCACTCATTGTTTAGCCTCTGTCTAGGAAAATGTCCAAGACAGGTTGTCAATAGCCACTTATGAAAGAATCGCTTCAAGGGAACTCAGATTTTAAGGATCCTTTTTGCTAGGGCTAATGGGAATTGTAGTCCCAAAAACCTGGAAGGCACCAAGTTTGCAATGGCTAATTAGTTACTTTTTTGTGGACTGAATTGCAAAATGATTGTGGATGTGGAATTGTAGACAAGCCCTAAGTTACCACAAGAAAGACCAATGGGTATTATTAAGGGATGCTTTTCTCAAATGATGCAGTTGTGGTGGGGGTAGTGCTTTTCTTCTAATACCTGCTCCCCCAAATATGCAGAGTATTTCTGTGTACAAGTTTTAGGGTTTGATCCGCAGTTGGAATAGAATCATAGAATCATAGAAGAGTTGGAAGAGATCACAAGGGCCATCCAGTCCAACCCCCTGACAAGCAGGAAACACCATCAAAGCATTCCTGACAGATGGCTGTCAAGCCTCTGCTTAAAGACCTCCAAAGAAGGAGACTCCACCACACTCATTGCTAGCAAATTCCACTGCAAAACAGCTCTTACTGTCAGGAAGTTTTTCCTAATGTTTAGGTGGAATCTTCTTTCTTGTACTGTAGTTTGAATCCATTGCTCCGTGTCCGCTTCTCTGAAGCAGCAGAAAACAACCTTTCTCCCTCCTCTATAAGAGCTCTGATTTCACTGAACAATAACTAAGTCAACAGAAAGAAGCTAAATTCTGTTGGATGTATAATTCAGCTAAGGGAGAGGTAGCTACCCTAGCTCAATTCTAATAAACAGCTGAAAGCAGAATTGGCTTGACGTCATTCTTCAGGTCTTCAGTATTGACATAAAGGGTATTTCTCTTCAGACAATTAAAAAATACTCGGTAACATTGTTTGTTCAGTATAGTGGCTACTATTTGCAGTGTGATTGTATCAGGTTAGGCTGCATTATTTAATTATTCTCTATGTTTGATTGCTTAATCAAGCTACAATTTGTCAGATTTAGGCCTATTTAATATGTGTTTCTTTTAGGGCAATCAAATAATATTAGCATATGCAGGTTTTCCTTATGGTCCAAGGCAAACAAGCATGAAAGGAAGTGCAAGGTTTTTTTTTTTGGCAGACAAACTGTTATTAAGACTGCAATCCAACCAGACTTCAAGTGCTGTAAACATATTTTGATTTGAATGGGAATATACTGTGCCATCATAAGCATTGGTTCTGACATCTCAAATTAAAAAGGATAGGGTGAAAATGCAATGGGAAAGACCCTAGCTGTCAGTCAAACAACTGATCTAGTTGGTATAAGGTAGCTGCTTATTTTGCTGCTTATTTTTACTTTTAATAAAATAAGTGTTGAAATCATTACACAGACAAAGACAAGGGGCAGCACATTTGTTTCTGCCGAGGCTTTTAGCCTGCAACAAGAATACTGATTATCGTAAGGACTGCTCTCAGCTTTGCAGTCATCGTATGATATTATACTGGCTCTCCAGTGGCAGTGAAACTTAAGTCTGTGACAGTTAAATCTATCCGTACTGTACCTTGATCAGATTATGTCCTACCAGAGGGACAGCGCTTTCTTCCTTCTCTCCGGGTGCATGAATCCCTGTGCCATACCCATGCCAAGCAACTAGATAAGGGTTGTGGATTGTAATCCAGTACTTGACTCGATCACCAAAAGCTTGGAAGCAAAAAGTCGCGTAGTCATCGAAAACATTGATGAGGGATTCGTTTTTCCACCCCCCATATCTCTCGTACAGAATCCAGGGCAAATCCCAGTGGTAAAGGGTGACCACAGGCTCAATGTGCCTGTGAACCAGAGCCTCTAGGAGACTGTTGTAGTACTGAAGCCCCTTTTCATTGACAGCTGTCACCGTCCCAGTGGGGAAGAGCCTTGACCATGAAATTGAAAAGTGGTAAGAAGAAACTCCCAAAAAATCCAGAGCTGCTAAATCTTTCTGCCAAAAAATGTAGCTGTCACTGGAGTCATCTATCCTGGAACCAGCTCTCAGCTCTGAACGGGCAAACTGTTCCCATATCGACGGTCCCCTTCCATCTTTCCTTTGGGCACCCTCCACCTGAAAAGCGCTGGTCCCCACACCCCAGAAGAACTTTTTGGGGAACGTGTCGTGCAAAAACATCTGGGTTTCATTCACAAAACTTGAACTGGACTCTTTCCCCCACACAGATCTTCCATCGTTGTCAAGCCCAGCAATTGTCGGTATAAAAATGAACGCCCACAAGGCTAGGGGTCCTTTCAGCTGCTGCGTAAACATTGCGCCTTTCTGGAGTATACACTAAAAGTCACATTTTCTTTTTGGCGGCGGCTGGAAATCCATTCAGTCCCCAGGATCCCTGCTGCATAGTTTGTCTTCATTTGCCACAAAACTGCTGGAGTGTCTTATCAAAGCTTCAGCAGGGGGAGAAAAAAGCTTGTGACTGTAAAAACCCTGTTAATGATTAGCTTGGCACTGCAAGGCTTAGGATGGGTCACGAAAAAGCAACATAATCCCAAGGAGATCACCTTCTCATGACCACTAGGACACCTGAGGGGGGTTCTTTTATTGCTGCAGAAAAAAGAGGTTCGAATCACGAAGGCTTCTCTCCATCAATGCCTAGTTGTTCTGAATGTCTGAAACGGCAGTCTTGGCAGCTGTCTGTCAGAGGATGCTAGCGGCTGATCCAATTACATTTAAAGGGAATAGAGACAAATTGCCCTTTTGACACAATTACCCACATGCAGAAACCACGCTGCCACTGCTTAATCAAATAATCTGTAATTAATAGGAGCAAAGGCCAACCAGAATAGTCTTCAGAAGCCCCTGCAGCTACATGAGTCTTGGGATTCGTGAAAGGCTAGCAAGTTTATGGCAGCATGAGCTTTTATAGGTAAGAGTTCTGCATACCCTTCAACGTTTCTCTGATGCACAAATATAGGATGTTGGACACCTGGCTTGACAAAATACACGTGAAAAGGATCTAGGGGTCTTAGTAGACCGCAAGCTTGACATGGGTTAGCAGAGTGATGCAGCAGCAAAAAAGGGCTAATGCTATTCTAGGCTGCATCAATAAAAGTATAGGGTCTGGAACAAGTAAAATAATAGTAGTACTGCTCTATTATTAAATGATCAGACCCCACCAAATCTACAATTGTATGATTCTATGACGTAGGACCCAAATATTTGAAGAAGGGCCTCTCCTCATCTGCTAGCCCAAACCTTATGATCTACAGAGGGTGAGACCCTGCTCATGTCCCACCAGCTACAGTATTATGTAGTATGCAATGATCTGAGATTGGTTATTATCTGCTATGGTCCTGCCATGTGAAAATATGGTCGTCTTCATTGACAACTCAAGAGACATCTTTCTTTAGGCAGAGGAGGAGTGTAGTTGTAGTTAAGAATGTTTTGATAAAGTGCTGGTATTTGCTGTATTTGGTTTTATGCTTCTGCTTACTGGTTTTAATGTACTGTACAGTATTTGAAATATACTCGGAGTTGAGTGTTGATTTCATGCTCTTTATTTTAGCTCATGGTAAACAGTGTGAGTGCTTCCCCCCAAAACCTCTGGCTATATATACAGTACATTATTTACACAATGGGTCCTGTGTGATGGCCTGATTCAACTCCCCTCCTGGAGCCTGATTGGGCTGCTCCTGCAGGCCAATCAGGTTGCTGATTCACTTCCTCCTGGAGCCAGATTGGGCGGCTCCTGCAGACCAATCAGGTTGCTGCCTTCTAGGATCCTACCTGCCTATTGTTCTAGGAACCAAGCTAAGTACATAACAGTACTGGTATTTCAGGTATTTTGTATGATTATAGTATGAAGACCTGGGGTCCCGTGGTATGAATTCAGCTAGTGCAGAATTCTACCCAGTGCAGCAGGTTGCTCACCATGGCAAGATGGTTGTTGTTCTGATTTTTATTATGTGGTTTGTGGTTTGTATATTGTAATTTTATATTGTGAACCGTCTTGAGATCTATGGAGGATGAGCGGTATACAAATATAATAAATAACAATAATGAAGGCTGGATTAGAAATGTTATTAATCACAGTGACCCTGCTTGTAAATACAGTAAGGGATTTTGTGGGGTTGTTCTTGATGATACTCTACAGATTTCAAATAGAGATCACACCAAATGGAAACCTTGCAGGTGGTTTTACATGTTCTTGTCTTAGAAACATCAGTGAGTGTGTAAATTCTGTGCAAGACTGCAGTTAGGAGAAGTTAGCATGAAACAGGCATCACAAATCTTATCAGCATTTCCTTCCCTATCTTCATTGGTCTCCCTTATATGAAGGAAACGAACATATACGGTACAAGAATAAGGCAGTTGTTCCCAGCAATAGCGTATTTCTCAGCAAGGATTTTTTTAAAAACAAAGTGATGTAGGAACCGGTCAATAAGAAAAAAAGAGGGAGAAAGCAATATACTGTATTTACAATTAGATTAAATAGACACTTTTATACGTGGCTGGAACATAACTATCAGTTGACAATGACTCCTAATACGAGTTTAAGGGTAGCCAAACTATGTGCCATAACCTTCCCCCTTTACGTACTTCCCATATTTTTTTCATCATTGTTGTTCAGTTAGTTGGTTGCTGAGTGGAATTCTAGGACCTTGATATGCAAAGTGTTGTTGCAGTATATACTCATTTCCTCTTTCTTAACCTGCCAGTGCTTTAATTCCAGACTAAAATGCACGGGGTCTCATGCAAGCCTGCAACTTCTACGCTTGATCTTTGCAAAAAGACCAGATCTAACATGTCCCAGCTATCACCATTTACTAGATACAATTCCAGTTTCTGGTGAATTACTGTCCCTACATTTTCTCCTGGGGTGCCTTTAAAAATGTTAGTGCATGCTAGAGTAGCTATGTATCAGCTCACTGCCTCAGGTCTCTAGAAATTCAACCTTTGAAGCAGTGTGAATGCATCTTCGCTCAAGTGAATATGCATGTTGATGCAAACAAATGAAGAGCTCTGCTGAATTTGTCCCAAAGTCCCTCTGATCCTATATTTCCATTTCCCATAGCAACCAGATGCAGATTCTACAAAGCTCTAAGCATGGCATGAAGGCACAAGACTTCCTCTGTTGTTTGTTTGCCTACTATTCAGAAGTCGATTCCAGATGGCTTATTTACGGAAGCTTCATGCTGATTTACCGTATTTGGGGGCGAAGTGGGTTATTTGACGAGTCAAGCATTATCCCAGACTTTGCAGTGCATTTTGCTGCCACTCTCCTTATTGCAAAAAGTCTGATCTTTTGGAGAAGCAGGCTTGCTGTGCAAGAGCACTAAATCAACTTTAATTGTGCAACCTGAATTTGCCGGTATGTGATTAAATCCCACCTGAAAATAGCATGCCTGGAAGCACGCAAAGCCTTTTTGTGGACAGTGTCATTATATGAGTTTAGCCACAAAGTGGCACTGAACTTAGCTGTATCTGGGGTTCGATGTTTTCTGTTGCTGGCCTGTTTTGTTTAAGATTTGTGTCCCCTTTAAACTTTGTATGACAGACTATTATTTAAGGCACCTGTGCATCCTGGTGCTTTATACAATGCAGCTGGTGAGGTTAAGGCTCCATCTGCACTACACATTTAAAGCTTTTGCCAGAGAATCCTGGGAAATGTAGTTTGTTAAGGGTTCTGAAAGTTAGAAGGCCTTTATTGATTTTAAAATATGTCCCTCTTCCCCGGGAACTGCACTATACACTTTGTGAGGTGTATAGGGATCTCCTAACAAGTCTCAGTTCCTTTAACAAACTACAACTCCTGACTATTTAAAGTGGCATGATACTGTTTTAAGCACAGATGGGATCTAATTTTAAACCCTTATGTTAGCTACTATACTTGAAGTTGGATGGTAAGGCTAGACTCAGTTACGGTATATCCACTGATAAAAAGTGAGATGGTTTTAGGTTGTCCTGAAAAGTGGTAAGGCATCCAACTCACTTCCAAACAAAAATGCTAACATACCTTACTAAGTCATTAAGGAGTTCCTCGGGAAGTCACCTTTGGTTTATGATTTATATACTTATTTAGAATATATATTAGCGGATCATCAGCCAAGGTTCTCAGAGCAGTGTACAAAGATACACCGATAAAATACAATGAAGTAACCAACAATAAAAACATCACTTTTTCTTTTATTTTTTTGTACTCAACTGTCCGTTTTAATCCATTAAACGATTGAGAGTGTTATGTTAAGCCTGGAGTGCAAAACGTAAGATCTGTGAGAGTTTAATTCAGTCCTTTATGGACCTGCTCGTTTTCAATAATCTGTGTCTGAATATTCAAAAATGGAATACAGTATCTGAATATTCAAACTGCTGAATGATGATTCTTGATGTCCTAACTAGTGAATCATTTTCAAACACAGGAAACGGAATGATTGGATAATAAAGGAAACCACAGTACTTTGTCCTTCGGGCTGCCTTGTCCGTGTCTGGGTATCTTCACAGCTGAAAAACCAGATATGCATGCTATGACAACTGTTAGACACTTATTGAGCATAAACATAGAGGCGTACCTTATTTTTATAAGCTACCTCTGTGTGTGTGTAACTCCCAGAGAGGTGGAGTGACTCTCCATCCTTGGATGGATTTTCAGCAGAGGTGGGGGGGGCGATCTGCTATTTAATGACCTAGCTAAGTTTCCTGCATTGCAGGGGGCTGGGCTAGATGACACATAGGGCCCCTTCCGACTCTATGTCGGATTCTATGTTTACACATGATTCTATGTCTGCACATAGACGCGCGTGGGGGGGGGGCAAGATCCAGCTGAAAAGCGCTGATTTCAGAGCTAACTAAGTACTGTACACGCTTAAATCTTAAATCCAGACTGCTGCTACTCCTGGGGGGTGCGAACTCTGGATCCAAGGGAGCTTCGGTTCGCTTGGACCCGCCGGGCCCATTTGCGCGGGAACCTATTCAGGCGAACGCCTCTCCCCTCTCCCGCGCTCCCCCTCCTCCTCCCGCCCCGCCCGTGACGCCATCACTCCGCGCGCGCCTGCGTACTCGGACCCCGCGTTCGCGCATTGGCGCGAAGCTGGCGGCGGAGAATGGTGCGCGGGTCGGTTGACCCGCCGCCAACGGCATAAACCGACGTCGCGGGAGGCGGTTCGGCAGTCGGCGCCGGGCGTAGGCATGGTGAGCGCGAGCGGGTGGCCGGGGCCCGGCCCTTCTGAGAGGAAACCTCTCGGGGGCCGAGGCGGGAGGTCGGGGGGTGGGAGGTCGGGGGGTGGGACTCCTCCTTGTGCTCCATGAGGACGAGAAACTTGATGAGCCGATGCATGCGAGGGATTGGTACGGCCTGGGGGTTGGGGAAGGAGCGTGCCTCCGAAATAGCCTCTTTTCCCACGCTTGCCTAAGCCCTGTACTCCAACCCCAATGCCCCCCCAAAACCTTATTTTGCTATTAGGGGGTGACTTTTTTGGGGGTGGGACTTCATTATTGCAAATTTCTTCAGAGAGAGAGGCTCAAGAAATTTTTTGGTGTGTGAGTGAGAGGAATTCATACACGCTGTTGTTTTTGCAATGGGACAACATTCGGTAAGTCTACGCTTGAGGAAGGAGCACAGAAACTGCTTTTGGAGAAGCAAAGGCTTTTAATTTTGCCTCCTGAAAATGTCAGGTAATGCTAAATAGGATGTGTATATGTCTACACACATATATGCAAATACTTTGCAACCATTTTTTAATAGTAACAATAATATTACATAGAAATAATTCCCTGTTTAGGGAAGTTTTTAATGTTTGATGTTTTATCATGTTTTTAATATTCTGTTGGGAGCCACCCAGAGTGGCTGGGGAAACCCAGCCAGATGGGTGGGGTATAATTTATTATTATTATTTATACCCCACCCATATGGCTGGGTTTCCCCACCCACTCTGGGTGGCTCCCAACAGAATATGAAAAACATAATAAAAGATCAAACATTAAAAACGTCCCTAAACAGGGAATTATTTCTATGTAATTTTACTTACCAAGCAATACTAAATTATATTAATTTTATCAAAATAGATTTTGTGTTCCTAAGTCATGTTACAACTTTTTAGAAGGTATTGGGGTTTTTTTGTTGGGATAAATTTAGGAATAGGAGCCTTTAGTTCAGAGCTGCTTATTTTTGCTGTTGAAAAACTTCCTCATCAGTGTGAGAGGGTTGAATTTTGCCTACTGCAGCCCTTCAACATATGTAGAGAAATGCTTCAGTGCCTTTATCTTCCTGTTTACTCTACTTTTCAAACTGGTTGTAGTATAAAGGTGGTTTTGGTGAGAGCAGCTGCTTTCCATCAAGTTCAACAGACAGATTTTGCTTTTAGATAGCTTTTCTTCCTAAGTATCTGATCTGATCTAATCAGTTCCATTTGGGTAAAATATACTCCTCTTTATGGCTGAAAGGTCTAGAAACAGTTACAAGTTTCTTTTGAAAGTTAGAATACATTTAGCTTCAAGTTTAGAATGAACAGTTGTTCCTCTTTGGGTGTTAGCTTGAAAAGAGTGTGCATCTCCCAGGTGCAGCCTGAGTAAAATGACTCATGTAGCATCTTGCCAACAGCTGTTCAAGAAGCAATTTTCTAATCACAGATCAGCAGCAATTACCTGATACTGCCCTGGGTTGAGAGGGATAGGACAAGGACACTAACCTGTAGTCCGCGCTTGTAAAAGTGGTTCAGATTAGTTCTTCAATTAGACATGCATTTAGGAGCAAGTTCTATTGAACCCAGTGGGAATTAACTTCTGAGTAACTGTGCAAAGTCCCAGATTATACAGGGTGCCCTTGGTGTGTAACTGTAAAACATTGCGGGTAAAGGCTTTCCAACTTTTGTGACTACAATTATGAGTGGCACTCTTTCGGGCAGGACTGGAAAATCTTTGGGCCTCCATGTGTTGCTGGAATACAACACCCATAATGTTTGACCATTAACTGTTGACTGGGGCTAGGTGTTAATAATATCTAGAGGGCCACATGTTCCCTGTTCTTTAGAAAATGATTGAATTCACGAACATAAATTTGAGTCACAATGTTTTGGACAACTAGGTCTCTATAAGACTATGTTCCATTTAGTTAACAGGTTTGTTGTAAAAAAGAAGGTTCATTGTAACCTCTGTAATGTCATACAGTATTTACAACTGCCATGTGAGTCGAGATGCTGCTCAAGCTACCTCTGGCTCCTGGGCCATTCAGCGATTTGAATATGGGGCAAAGTCCAACAATGTTCCATTTACTCAGTGGTATTCTTACTCAGATTTCACATGTGACATCTTGATAGACTTTTAAATACATTTTTTAAAAATACCTTATTTTAAATACTGCATTATCTGGCTTCTTTTAAAATCTTGGTTGGCAATCCAGACTTGTACCCTGAAATTTTGGAAGATGACAGATGCTTAAGTTCTACCTTATCCTTTTAACTGTTTTGCTTTCATTAGGATATCCGGAAATTCTTTGGAGCTGTAATTCCTAGAAATAAACATGAGTGTGACACTGACAGAAAGAATGAGAAACCCCAAAATAAGGAGGGGACTTCAGGCGAAAAGTCAAAATTGAAGGAAATCAAGGTGGGTGTATGCTGTTCAGATATATATGCCTGTTACAGCTTTGTCATATGCTTTTATCTTTCCTTCTTTGCTAGTGTTCCTATTTCTTAGTTTACCTGTGGCTTTGACAATCACCATTCATTAAAAAAATTATTATTATTATTTATACCCCACCTGTCTGGCTGGGTTTCCCCAGCCACTCTGGGCGGCTTCCATCAAAATGATGATGATGATGATGTTGTTGTTTAGTCATTCAGTCGTGTCCGACTCTTCGTGACCCCATGGGCCAGAGCACGCCAGGCACTCCTGTCTTCCACTGCCTCCCGCATTTTGGTCAAACTCATGTTGGTAGCTTCGAGAACACTGTCCAACCATCTTGTCCTCTGTCGTCCCCTTCTCCTTGTGCCCTCAATCTTTCCCAACATCAGGGTCTTTTCCAGGGAGTCTTCTCATGAGGTTGTCAAAATATTGGAGCCTCAGCTTCACGATCTGTCCTTCCAGTGAGCACTCAGGGCTGATTTCCTTAAGAATGGATAGGTTTGATCTTCTTGCAGTCCATGGGACTCTCAAGAGTCTCCTCCAGCACCATAATTCAAAAGCATCAATTCTTCAGTGATCAGCCTTCTTTATGGTCCAGCTCTCACTTCCATACATCACTACTGGGAAAACCATAGCTTTAACTATACGGACCTTTGTAGGCAAGGTGATGTCTCTGCTTTTTAAGATGCTGTCTAGGTTTGTCATTGGTTTTCTCCCAAGAAGCAGGCGTCTTTTAGTTTCGTGACTGCTGTCACCATCTGCAGTGATCGTGGAACCCAAGAAAGTAAAGTCTCTCACTGCCTACATTTCTTCCCCTTCTATTTGCCAGGAGGTGACAGGACCAGTGGCCACGATCTTAGTTTTTTTGATGTTAAGCTTCAGACCATATTTTGCGCTCTCCTCTTCCACCCTCATTAAAAGGTTCCTTAATTCCTCCTCACTTTCTGCCATCAAGGTTGTGTCAGCATATCTGAGGTTGTTGATATTTCTTCTGGTCCGGCTTGGGATTCATCCAGTCCAGCCTTTTGCATGATGAATTCTGCATATAAGTTAAATAACCAGGGAGACAATATACAGCCTTGTCGTACTCCTTTCCCAATTTTGAACCAATCAGTTATTCCATATTCAGTTCTAACTGTAGCTTCTTGTCCCCCATAGAGATTTCTCAGGAGACAGATGAGGTGATCAGGCACTTCCATTTCTTTAAGAACTTGCCATAGTTTGCTGTGGTCGACACAGTCAAAGGCTTTTGCATAGTCAATGAAGCAGAAGTAGATGTTTTTCTGAAACTCTCTAGCTTTCTCCATAATCCTGCGCATGTTTGCAATTTGGTCTCTGGTTCCTCTGCCCCTTCGAAATCCAGCTTGCAGTTCTGGGAATTCTCTGTCCACATACTGCTTAAGCCTGCCTTGTAGAATTTTAAGCATAACCTTGCTAGCGTTTGAAATGAGCGCAGTTGTGCGGTAGTTGGAGCATTCTTTGGCACTGCCCTTCTTTGGGTTTGGGATGTAGACTGATCTCCAATCCTCTGGCCACTGCTGAGTTTTCCAAACTTGCTGCCATATTGAGTGTAGCACCTTAACAGCATCATCTTTTAAAATTTTAAATAGTTCAGCTGGAATATCATCACTTCCACTGGCCTTGTTATTAGCAGTGCTTTCTATGGCCCATTTGATTTCACTCTCCAGGATGTCTGGCTCAAGGTCAGCAACCACACTACCTGGGGTGTACGAGCCCTCCATATCTTTCTGGTATAATTCCTCTGTGTATTCTTGCCACCTCTTCTTGATGTCTTCTGCTTCTGTTAGGTCCTTTCCACTTTTGTCCTTTATTATGGTAATCTTTGTACGAAATGTTCCTTTCATATCTCCAATTTTCTTAAACAGATCTCTGGCTTTTCCCATTCTGTTGTTTTCCTCTATTTCTTTGCATTGCTCGTTTAAGAAGGCCCTCTTGTCTCTCCTTGCTATTTTTTGGAAATCTGCATTCAGTTTCCTGTATCTTTCACTATCTCCCTCACATTTTGCTTGCCTTCTCTCCCCCGCTATTTGTGAGGCCTCATTAGATAGCCACTTTGCTTTCTTGCATTTCCTTTTCATTGGAATGGTTTTCGTTGCTGCCTCCTGTATAATGTTACGAGCCTCCATCCATAGTTCTTCTGGCACTCTGTCCACCAAATCTAAATCCTTAAACCTGTTCCTCACTTTCACTGTGTATTCATAAGGCATTTGATTTAGATTGTGTCTTACTGGCCCAGTGGTTTTCCCTACTTTCTTCAGTTTAAGCTAGAATTTTGCTATAAGAAGCTGAGTCACAGTCAGCTCCAGGTCTTGTTTTTTGCTGACTGTATAGAGCTTCTCCATCTTTGGCTGCAGAGAATATAATCAGTCTGATTTCGATGCTGCGCATCTGGTGATGTCCATGTGTAGAGTCGTCTCTTGTGTTGTTGGAAAAGAGTGTTTGTGATGACCAGCTTGTTCTCTTGACAGAACTCTATTAGCCTAAAACAAAATATTAAAAATACAATAGGTCTCGTCACATCAGGCAGATGATGGCTCAGTCACAAAACACAGGCCACTCTGACTGTTTTGTATACAGTGTCTAAGCTTGACAGGTTTACAGACCATTCTAATGAACTATGCATAATTGTTCATGTTTTGGCAGTTAAAAATTTTAATCCTAATAAATTCCTTTTGGGAATAAGGGTGGAAATGCCAGAAATGAAATATCTAATTTGAGGGGGAATCCATATGAAAAGCTGTTGCTTTTTTATACCCATTTATGGAATTTCATTCTTATCATTGGGATTCTTGTACATATGAACTACATCTCATATCTCTTTTTAAAAAATTGTCTTTGTATGTGACAGTCCCTTTATTGGGCTGCCTCTCCTAAGGTAGTCCTTGGTAAACAAGAGTTAATGTTGAGAGAATTGTTTGGATGAGTAACTAATGAACCATTTCAACTAGGTGAAGAATTCATCTCATGGAGAGGATTCTGGGCACAAACAGGTGAACAAGAAAAAGAGGATAATCTATGATTCAGGTAACATTTATGACTTCTGTTTCTATGCTTTTTCCATCTTTGAGATAACTTTCCTTAACCCTCTTTTGAGAGAGGGTTACAAAATCTTAGCTACGTGTCTCCCAAATGAAATAATTTTCCGTCATAAATTAGGCAAAATGTGTGTCTACAGTGATGGTATCTATTATGACCCTTAAGTCACATGGTGACTATTGCTATTCCAAGGCATGGAGTTAATGTTTTGGGCTGTAATCCTAACCCCATTTACCTAGGAATAAGCACTGAATTCAGTAGGATTTACTTCTGAATAGACATGGTTAGGATTGAAATCTTAGGCTTGTGTATCTGCCTCTTTTATATGAGCACCTGAGCATTATATTTGACTGTTGTCCCGTTCAGCCCAGTATTTCCAAGTTTAACTGACCATGCCTCCCTTGGGCAGAGGTCTTTCTCAGCCCTGTTACCAACTTCTTACATGCACTCAGATTTAATTTTTTTAAACAATAAACAAATTCACTCCAAATAGTTTGTGCAGTTCTTTTGTGGACCTCCATCAACTGACTGAGTAGAATTGTTCCTAAAGACACTATAAAAAGGTGAAAGGCTTCTTAGATATTTCTTTTTTACTTTTTGCTGAAGAATATTGATTGAGTTCTGTAGGTGAAGAAATCATACAAGTTTTCTTCAGTGTAAATGCAAAACCTGGCCTGCTTTATCTTATTTCTCCCATCCCTGTGGGCCAATTTTGGCTGGTTGGTGGGATCTGCTTGCAAAGGAACCATTAGGAGCCCACTTGAAGCTCCTAGTTGTTCTTTTGGATTCTTGTCCTGGCATGCACCTAACGTCACATAGGTGATTTGGGGAAATGAGCTCGTGGGGCAAGTTGGGACTATGCTGGATATACTATGGTGGGACTATATTTAGGCCTGCAGATCAGAGGTTCCTTGTCTCTGGATCAGAAGGGAGCTTTAGTCAGAATCTCAAGTGAATTCAGAATTGCTGTTCTCTTCTTTGGATGTTTTCTCTGTAGATGGATATGGCAGAATTAAATGATACTACTGTGCTAAATTGCAGATTCTGAAGAGGAAGTCCAGGTGGTGAAGAAATCAAAGAAGCCGCCAGATAGAAAACAGTCTTCAAGACCTGATAAGATTCTAAAGAAGGACCCTGTTGTTTATGTTTCAGAGACAGGTAATGAATTCAGCCTGAATGCAGCTCGTATGTGGGGTTTGTGCTGTACTAAAAATGCTTGTGTAAAAAAGGATTTTAAAAATTCATGGAAGCAATGCAAAAATAAATTTGCCTCTACAGTACACTATGATCTTATTGTACTTTAACTTGCACAAGAAACCTATACCCAGTTTGTTTACTTACAGATTTTTCTCTTTCAAATTATTGGCTGTGGCCAAAACATGCCAGAATTCTCAAACTTTACATTTATAAAGCAGTGGCAGTCATGCCCCTCCCCCATTTTTATTTTTTTTGATACTGTAGTTCGTTAATAGAGTTGTTGGTAGACCCCTATTCCCCTCAGAGAGCTACAATTCCCAGATGGTTTAACCGTCAATCACTCTTGCCTGGGAACTATGGGAATTGTAGCTCTATAAGGAGAATGGGGTGTCCTAATAACTCTCAGCACTCTTAACAAACTACAGTTCCCAGGATTCTCTGGGGAAGGCCATGATTGCGTAAAGTATAAGCCTGCTTTAAATGCATAGGGTGGATAGGGTCTAGGTCATTTGTGGTCTAAAAGAGGGTTAATTTTTTAAAGTATGAAAACATTTTATACTTTCTACAGTAAACCAGGTTGAATGGTTGTTTATGGCTCTAGTATTCAAACAAAGAACTGCATGGTTTTGTAACAACATGCAGTTTTCTATATTTTTAGCAGAATACCTTTTTTTGGAATGAGTGTTAAACATTGTGGGGTGTAATGTCAGACAAGCTAAACGATAGGTGGATAATTCTGCACCAAGGATGGGAATAATAAGGTTGATGAAAAACTGACTATTTTTGATGACTGAAAGCTGAAAATTAATTTCCCTTCTCATTGAGCTTTGGACTAAAGGGTTTTGAAATTTTCATGATGTATGTTCTCTGTAGACTTGTATGTGTTTATATCTATATCTATATATCTATAGAACGCCCTTGGCGATGTGCCCAGAAGTAAGGCAACAAGAGGTGTTCTGCATTAGGTAACTTTAGTGGTGTAGTTAAAAGATTTCTGCATGTGACGTGCCAGAAAACATTTGGTCAAGGTTAATTGTGGAGTGTCTTGGTTGTAGATCAAGGTTATTCTTAACTAGTGATTGTAATTAGAGTTAACAACTTAATTTGAAACACATACTGATCAGCTGTGTATGGTTGATCTGTCCCCTGGCTCTGAGCAGTGTTTTTACAGACAATTGACCTTACTACTCTGAAACTGTCAATAGGCGTGTCTCAGTCTTGAAATATATGAAAGAAGATATTGCAGTGTATAATTGATTCCTATATTAGCCACTTTACAGCACTACAGACTCCATGACTGAGCAGATCTGAAGCATGGTTTAGGTCTTCCAGACCTATTATATTGGGGATAAGGGTGGATTATTGGTTTGTTCTTGTTCGTGTTTTTATTACCGTATATACTCAAGTATAAGCCAACTTTTTCAGCACATTTTTTGTGCTGAAAAGCCCCCCATGGCTTATACTCGAGTGAGGTGGGTGGTGGCGGAGGATGAGCAGCAAGAAAGGAGCCCTTTTCCGCTGCAACTGCCCCCCTCTCGCAAGGGCAGCCGCGGTTGGGAGAGGTGCTGCACTGCGTCTCTCTGAACCGCGGCGGAGGGACGAGCGGCGAGAAAGGGCCCGTCGCCGTCGCCACCAGCAAGGACACGCACAGGACACGCAGTTCAGAGATGCACTGCGCCTCTCCGAACCACGGCTCCTATGCCTGCTCTTGTGAGCGGCAGAGGCGGTGGAGGAGGGATGATCAGCCCGAAAGGGCTGCTTTCAGGCTACTCCTTCCTCCTCCACCACCTTTGCCACTGTTCCGACGCATGCACGGCAGTACTCCTGACACTTCCCACCATACCTTCGCGCCTCGGAGGCTGAAGACGCACCTCGAGGTCAGTGGGACGAAGGGGCCTGGTTTGCTTTTGGCTCCCTCGGATGCAAGCCCTGGACTACGTCTTTCTTGCCTGTGTGTTTTAGTGGGGTAGAGAGGTTGTTTTGGGGAGGGGGGAAGCACCTGTGTTTTGTTGTCATCACTGTTGGAAACGTTGGGTAAGATAGCACCAGTATCCCCTTTATCAGTTGAGAATAGCTGGTGTTAAAACAGACTGATTGCAGCATTGCATTTAAAATACCATGCAATGGCAGCAGTAAAATGATTTCTGCTGCCATCCATTGTGCAAAGCATGATTTTGTAGCTTTTTTTCCTGGAAGGAGAAAAGGAATGTGTTGAACCTGGGCTGTATCTGCTGAGAAACTGCTGAGAAACTGGCCATATTTTGCTTGCTATGATGTTCTGTCCCTCACCTTGCAGAAAAAGAAATTGCTTGGATTTGACCTGATGTGCTGTGTCTTTTAGACTGTTGATTCCTTTCCTGCTGCTGTGTTGGATATATATACAATATTTTAGAAATGGGAAACTGTTTTAACTGTTGTCAATCTCATTCATTCTGGCCCAATAACTGCTTTTGAAAGCAGTGATATACTACTCAATTTTAAAGTTATTTTTATTTTCCCACAATAATCCTTTTGGGTGTACCTTTTGGCACTGTTTACAGCAGAAATAATTTTTTTTCGCACAACCCTGACTTGAAATCTCTCTCTCTCTCTCTCTCTCTCTCTCTCTCTCTCTCTCTCTCTCTCTCTCTCTCTCTCTCTCTCTCTCTCTCTCTTTTGCAACTGAACAGCTCAAGCTCTGGAGGATTTATGAAGAGTAGATTTATAAATGGTTTCTGTATGACACCTCTAAGTTCAGAGGAAGCGTGCCTCTGAATACTAGTTGTGGAAAACAGGTGGATTTTTTTATCTGATCCAATAGGCAAGGTCAGGACATTCTTAATTTGTCTGCTTGGATTCAGTCCTAAAAGCAGATAAATGGTGGTCCTTGAGCTATTTGCATCTGAAACGGTTTATTGTGTTGAATGAGGTTGCTTGTCAGTTTCCAAATTATAGCTAAAGTACTTTCTGAAAATTGTTAGGCAAACATGAGATTAATGTCTTCTTAGCCTGTGCCATTTCAGTTTCTCTTGAACTTGGCTTCCTGGAGATAAAATTCTAAAGTGTGTGATGATCACGTGAAAAATTGCAGTATCTTTTTAATGTAGGAAGTGCCGTACAGGTCATTAGGTTTATCATTTAAATCCTCATGAAACACTTTTCATCATTACTGTGTTTGGTTAAACCAGCGTTTTTTTCCTTTTAGGTTATTGATTGTCTAAGACAGAACACAATGTCTCTTGGAGAACACAGTGTCTCACAAGTGATGGGAATATGCAGAGTGGTTTTATAAATATTTCTGTGTCTAACTAAAAAGGTAAAGGGACCCCTGACCATTAGGTCCAGTCGTGATCGACTCTGGGGTTGCGGTGCTCATCTCGCGTTATTAGCCAAGGGAGCCGGCGTACAGCTTCTAGGTCATGTGGCCAACATGACAATGCCGCTTCTGGCGAACCAGAGCAGCACACGGAAACGCCATTTACCTTCCTGCTGTAGCGGTACCTATTTATCTACTTGCACTTTGACGTGCTTTGATAAATTGGCCCAGTATATTGGGAGACATCCAAATGTTTGAGAGTGTTCACTAACTTGCATGCGCCACTGTTTAGCTAAGTATGGGACCTTGAATGTTGTTTGTAGAAGGTGACCTCTTATTGCTGCACTGAACCTTGCTCAGTTTCATAAGTGGCTTTTAATTTGCAAGGGCTGTGGTTTTTCTTTCAGTGCTTTTTTGACTGTTCATTAATGAATAGAGTGTTTTGACAGATTTGTTTGAGAAAGTAGACCTGTATCAAAACTTTCCTATGCTTTATGTACCCATTTTTTTCTATACAGTACAAATATCTTATCTGTACCCATCCCTGCAGGCCAAGTGTAATAGGTGGGTGGGGCCACCAACTGTCAGTCATCTGACATCATGCTGATGCCATGTGACTGAGAGGTGGGTGGCCCTTTCCATCTGTCAAAATTGCATAGGTTGGGAGGGACCTGCTTTGCCAGTTTTCACCACATTGAATAAATAGCTTTGGAAAGAAACCTGATCTGTTTTGGCTGCTCTGTGTTTTTCTAACTCAGCTCAGCATTCAGGATTGAAAGCAAAGTTCCTTGGTCCCCATTCACTATAATAGAGAAACTAGTTCTGGCAAGAATTATTTTCCTTTCCACAGAAGTGACTAAAATTTGCAGGGATAAAATTTGCAAGCTCCAGGATTAACCATCCAAACTCTGGGCAGATATGCACAGGGCTTTTTATGCGCTGCACCTCTGAAGGTTTTTTTGTTTTGTTTTTTGCTAAAAAGCAAATGAAAAGTCAATAACACTGTTTTTTGTTTACTGCCAGATTTGGCTGCAATTTGCAGGCATTGTTATCCCTTCTGAGGGGATGACATAGCAGCTATGTTTCTTTTGTAAAGGCAGGCTTTACAGTTTGGGGATAGCTATAATAGGATCATAGGGTGGTGTTAGAAAAAGGAACATGGATACCCAGGGAACACTGAGATGGGACCAATGTCACCCACCAGCAAGAACCTTTAGAACCTTACCCTTATAGTCATTGGTGGATGTGGGCTTCTGCTACTACCATGGATTTTTGGGAATAAAATGCAGATCTCTATTTCCTTCCCTAGAGAAAGGCATTGCTCCACATGAAAACAGTTTGTAATCCCACCAAACCTCTGTCATTGGAGTGTCTTGGGAAATTAATTGACTGTGATTTAAAGCAAAAGATCCGTTCCACCTCTTCCCCCCTTCCCCTTTGAGCTCTGGCATTTCCTTAGTCAGTTTGGTTTTGTGTCTCCGGAGTTGGTGGGTAGCTTTGCTTTTCAACAAAACTGCTTGCTATTTGCCAGATCAGACTTTCATTACTGATCATGGAAGATTTTTGAGGAAGGACCCTGGTGTTTATTGGAAACTGGAAATTCTGAAACACTGAAAACAAAGTTCACAGAGACCAGAATAAAATCTTACTGATTCTTATACTGTATACCAAAGCTTTTCACCATCAGAGGAAGCAAAAGTCTGGGAATGTCATCCATGCCTGATTTGTAGTAAAGCTAAAGGGTAAAGGGACCCCTGACCGTTAGGTCCAGTCGCGGACGACTCTGGGGTTGCGGCGCTCATCTCGCTTTACTGGCCGAGGGAACTGACATTTGTCCACAGGCAGTTTTTCCGGGTCATGTGGCCAGCATGACAGCCCCTTCTGGCGAAACCAGAGCAACACACAGAAACGCTGTTTACCTTCCCACTTGGAGCGGTACCTATTTATCTACTTGCACTTTGACGTGCTTTCAAACTGCTAGGTGGGCAGGAGCTGGGACCAAGCAACGGGAGCTCACCCTGTCACGGGGATTCGAACCGCCGACCTTTTGATCGGCAAGCCACCCGCTGTAGTAGTCTTTCTAATTACAAAATAGCAGCCACAGTGAAGCAGAAGTAAGGGTTTCACATGTAATATATTAGCAAGAGGTAGGGGAAAAACAGGGATGACAGAGCTGGGACTGGAGGAGGCCATTTCTGCCTCGCCTACTCAAATACCAGCTTCAGATCTTTCAGTGAAGTGTCCTTTTTAAGCTTGTCTGAAAACTAAAATGTGCCCTTAAGAAACAATGCAACCATCAGAAGAATTCACTGGCTCTCTCTTCTGCCCTGGAAGCTGGTTCAATGGTTTTAATATACGTTATTAGGAGTTCCACATGCTATTCTTATGATCATATTGTATGGGCAGCAAGACACAGTAGCTAGGATGGCTGTTGCTGTGATATGAAGACATGTCCGTGTTTGTTTTAATTTCTCTAGAGAAGTAATAAAATGGGACTAATATTTAAATAGATTCAGTTTTATGTTTTTATTGCAGCTCAAGGTTTTAACATTTCTCTTCAGATAAGAGGGCTGTATAATTGCAATTCTTGCATCTCTGGAGGAAAAGGCCTGCTCACATAGCATTGAGAACAGGGTGATGACCAAGCAAAGAGGTTAAGTGTCACAGGAAGGATCTCCACGTTCAGGTCGGGCTGTGCTTCATTTTCAGCACAGAAATGATTGCTGCCAAAGACACAGCTGCTGAATGTGGACATTAGCTTGGTTCTTGAAATGTCACCAAAGGTTGTTGGGGTCAGGCCTGGGACTGAGCTTTGTGGGCTTGATCAAGGTCTTTGCAGGGGAGATGTGAACATTGAAAGCACCCAGATTTAAATGCATGTTAGAAAAGATTTCCCCTTTTACCCGTTTTGAAAGGCTGCATATGGTATAAACCCTGCTAGAGACCCAACAGCCACCCACTACCAAAGACCCTTTGGACCACAGGTTATTGTGCAGAGTGTAGTTATGCACTTGGTGCAGCAGTTTTTCAGGGTGCAGCCTCTAAAAGCAGCACCTGTGCAAATAGATGGAGATAATCTCCATCTTTTTTGCATTGGGTCTCTCTTCCAAGGCCATACCCAAGAAAATATTTTTCTTTCTGTGTGGGGGAGGCCTAATAACAGGTTGAGACTCTGGGCCCTTTGGATTTTTTTATATATATATTTCCTTAGTAAGGAAACATTACTTTCAGGTTGGTGTTTTGGTGCTGAGGAGTAATTAAATATATTTCTTTCTTGGCATGCAGATGAAGAAGAGGACTTTGTTAATAAGAAGGTCGCTCCCAAACCCAAGGAAAATGGGACATCTGCGGCTATTCGTTTTGGGGCATCTGGAGCATCAAAGACTGATCCCAAACCAAAACTGAAAAGTAAACCCCTATCTCCAGTAAAACTGACACCAACCTCTGTAATCGATTACTTTGGAACTGGTAGCATTCAGCGATCAGAGAAGAAACTGGTGTCAAGCAAACGAAAAGAAGTGAGTAATGCAAGAGGGTGACTCTTCTAGCTGATGTGTGCTTATGAGCAGGAGAGTTCATGAACTTCATGAATAAGCTATTGGTGTGAGGTCCATTTCATCTAGACTTCCTTTTATTAGGGTGTGAGAAGAGCACCTTAAGTGGATTTTGGAAATGGCAGTTTGCCATGTAATATCAAATTAAGGAAAATGAGGGAGACTGCTCCCTATATAAAGAGAGTAACCGTTTTAAAAGAAGAGATATTCTGATACAAATAAGAGATGAGGAAGGTGGGTTATGTCATTTAAGATGCATGAAATGGAATAGGAAACGATGGTCACAGCTACATGCATTTAAAGTGCTTTTATGGCACCATAACCACTATGGAGAAACCTGTGAGCTGTAGTTTACTTAGGATTCTGGCCTCCCAGCACCCTTAACAAACTACAGTTCCCAGTATCCTTCATGACTGTTAAAAGTGATATAAGAATGCTTAAAATATATGGTGTGACTTACCAGCGTCTGCTACTGACAACCATTGACCATAAATCTCAAGACAAGCTGACCAGATGCTTTCATATCTGTCCTCTTTACACTCATGTTGATACAAGGCCAATTCATATTGGGGCAAGGAATGCAAAATATTAGTCCATTTGTTGTGTGGGGAGTGCTGACTTTCCAGTGTTCAAGTACCATACACTTTGAGTCTGTGCCAGTCAGGAAGAAGAGGAAAGCAAAGCCCTTAATTCTCACTTCCTTGTCTGTGCCTAGCTTTTTGGTGTCTGCCTGTGGAATGTGGCATTGTTGTGCAATAAAATGTGACGAATGTCCAGAATCAATATGCCGGCACACTAAAATATGTAATCAATATTCTTAGCATTAGGTTCTCTGAAATGTTGCTTTGAAAACGTCTTTATCGCCTAGAATTAGATTTCCTCCCTGTACAATTCCTGTTCTGCTTGCTTCTTGTTTTAAGCACAGGCATTTAGGTTGAGGCTTTATGATTTTTCTTCTCGGTCATTATTCCATGATGCTTGTCTAAGTAATGGGTTCACTGTGAGCTCCCCTGTGATTCTTCTCTCTTTGCGGTGCAGCTGTCACAAAGCAGGGATCCCACACTAGATGATGAGGCTGTTGCCAGGCAGCTACAGCTTGAAGAGAATACAGAGGTAACAACAGACAAATAAGCATGTGCACTTCTCTGGCTTTTAAAAACATAGTTTTCCTTGATAACAAATATGAAAGGCTCCTCTTGCCTATTTTGTTGCAGGACAACCATTCCTACTGAACCTTCCCTTTTCGATAGCATTTTTGTAAGTTGAATCTTTCCTCTTCCTTCTTCCCCTTTCTCGATTTAATTTGATTCTTCCTAGATCCTAGTGTTCAAAGAATGACTTCAGCACTCATTCCTGAACTCTTCCCCTTCCTCCCTCACTTAGAAAGTACATATAATTGTACTACTATGGGCACAAGCTTATTTCATGGCTTCTGTCTCCTCCCCGATAAAGGTAGCTGTGATGAAACTATGAACATCTACATGTGTTTCTTCTGCATGATTATTTAACAGCTTTGCCAATCTACGGTGTTATGATGTTTTAGGGAAAGCCACAACACCAACATTACTTAGCCCCTCCCACCCCCAAAGTTAGCTCTAGAAAAGAGAAAACCAACATTACACCTTCTAGATGTTTTGGAGTACAACTTCCACAATCTCTGATCATTGATCTTCCTGGAGCTGATGACAGTTGTACAGTGGTACCTTGACTTCCGAATGCCTCAACTTCTGGCATGAAAAGGAGCTCCACTTTTGTCAGGGAAGTTTCCTTTTGTGCTACCACTTCCAAAATAATTTTGTTTTAAAATTTTAAAGAGGAAATGCAAAATCATACAACAAATATTTGTCATTCCCAAAGAGCATGGAATAAGACGTTCAAAAATTAGACCCATCATCAAAAGAACCTCTATCACAGCAGTCCTAGAGGTCTTGTTTGGCTTCCTTAAAGCAAAAGAAGTCTGCAAAGAATCTTTTTCTCATAATGCATTATTGTGAACACGGAGTAGTCACAACAAATAAGAAATTGCCTTGTCCCACCATAGATATTGCCACCCACATGAATGAGTATTTAGTTCTAGGGTTAATATATGATAGAAAAAGAAAGGCTCCTGTGCTCTTTATTTATTTCTGTAACCATCTAAGACTGTAAAGACCTGTATAGGACAAAGGTTGTGCTTCCCAGACTAGAGAAAGTCCTTGCACAGTCATGCTATCTTCAAAGGAAATTATTCCCTTGATAAGGGGAGGCTTTTATTTTTTTTTTTAAAAAAAGTGGTTGGCTCTCATGGGTAGCCCTGACTGGTTAGCTTCATAAGTATTTGCTAAGCTGAAAGGGAGTTTTACTCTTACTTTGTGTTTCCCTGTTGTCGGCTGTGGGAGGACAGCTGAAACCTGTGGACTAGCCAGCCCTGCCATGTGGCTATGGAAAACCACAAGTGGTGTAGTTGCACTCGAGTGAGATCTGGGTGGTCTGGTCTTCCATACAGATTTAAGGCCTCCAGAGGTGTTCTGAAACTGATAAGAGCAGTCTCGACCATGATGTAAAGTATCCTATGCTAAGTGGAAATCTACTGAAAATACAATCTTTGAAAAAATATGTAAAATGTGAAACTCTGGAAAATGTACTTGTTTGGACTTGGAGACAGGCTGATCATAGCTTTCTGCTTTGGTTGCATTGGCGCAGTTACAAGGTTTTTTTCGGTGTTCCATCCTGTATCGCTCCCCACAACTATAAGAAGAAAGGGGACTTTTCCTGTCTGCTGGACCAGCCACACCAATAGCTGCTACCAGTCAGAGTACAGTGCTAGAAAAAGGAAATGATTGTTTGCTGGTGCTGAAGCTTGAACATTTCATGGTGAAATATAGAAGCTGTAGATTATCAGGATTTCACTGAAGATAAAAAGCCATCCTGTTCACTGGAAATGAACATTCTCTATGCATTTAAAATACTCAACTATGTATTCCATGTTTAAATAGCATGTTAAAGAAATTGATAATTTGGAACGGTGGTTTAGTTTTAGTGTAGATTAAGATTTTTAAAAGAAATTAATAATGATCCAATGCATATAGATGGGAACTTTTCACTTCTTTGCCGGATTTCTGCTTTTGCTGCTGGGCCTGTCTGCATTCAATTTCATACAGAAAACAAGAAAGATTAATGTTATTCATTGGTCCAAATATCCTTCTGTGGCTCGCAATTGCATAAAAGTAAACCCTGTGGCACTCTTCTGCTTATAAAGTTATCTGTCTGAATCATGCGTTGAGGCAAGTTTTGATCTCATTGTTGCCAAAAGATTGGATTTGTGTAATGTGTGCAGAACAGCTCTTATCAATAAATCTCTTGGCAAGAACAAATTAGCTTTCCTCTTAAGAAACGATATTTGATAATAGCAGGATGCAGCAAATGCTGTATTTATTGCATTAAGGGCGGAATGAAGGAGAAATTCACTTGTTTTTGTCCTTATTGTGTTTGACCGAAACCTGAGTGCATATTTGTTCTAGAAAGGAAAGCCATTTCAGAAAATAGCTTTTTGAAATGGGTTGAGGGAGTGTTGTGTTATACAAGGGGTGGGGAACTTCAGACCAAGGGACAAAATGTGGCCTTCAGCCCTCTGCCCAGCCCTTGAGAGACTCTCTCCAGGGCATACCCCTCACTGGCCCTGCTTAATCCCTTCCTTGTGTGCTTCTGCTTGGCTTGAATGTGTCCTTAATTGTGATGGTGCTTCTTAATTGCATGGATGGATAGATACGTGCCTAGAAATCTCTGAATTGTGCATGGCTTGACTGTATCCTGTTGTACAAAGGCAAGAGCCCAGTCTGTTGCTACACCAGCTTTTAGCCTCTAGCCATGCCCACCACTGGTATGCCTATTCAGCATGTTCCTCATACTGAAAAGGAGTCTCCATTCCGGCTTATACCCTGCTCTCATAGCCTCCACAGTAAAGTCACCATGTGACACATTTAGGGTGAAAGTGGGCAAACTCCATCAAACTCCGTCCCATCACTGATCTGCAGGTATACCTTCCCATTTCATGCTACATACACAACAAGCCAGGGGTTGCAATTGTAGTTTTCCTAGCACTTGGTGATTTTTATTTACATTTCCCAGCATTGCTGGTGCTTGGCTTACTACCATAGCAGCAATCTGGCACCATTGTTGGTGGCAATAGGAACATAGTTCTTCTCTGCCTTGAATTGCAATAAAATTGAGTTGAGGAAGAATTGTCAATGGCAAGGAAGATTTATATTCCAAGGCAATGAATTACAAAATTCAGTAACATCCCTAGTTTAGGTAGCATAGTAATCCTCTGATTTTTAGCAGTGTCCGTTTACCTATCAATACCAATTGTGATGCATTACACACTTCTTTCAGTTGGAGAGGCAGCTGCATGAAGATGAAGAATTTGCCAGAACTCTGGCCATGCTGGATGAAACACCAAAGAAGAAAAAGGTAACATCTTACGAATTGGTTGCTCTGTGCAACTACTTCACAGAGGGTGGGTGCGAGTGGAAATCTGACAGTAGATCATAGTCAGCTTGTATATGATGTGGGTATGACAGTGGAAAGCTTTGTTATCTCTGACGTGTTTCATCAGACAAACCTCCGGTCGAAACCAAATTCTGCTGCATGTCGTAGGCCATAGCTTCAAATGATTCATGCAATAGAGATGAATGTGGCAATACAGAAGTTCATCTGATGACCTTGTGTTGCATGAGCAGAATCTTGTTTTGATTGAGATGGGTGCACTCAATAGTGGCTATGAAACTCTTGTCACTTTCTGCCAATAAGCCTGAATTTTAAAGGACAGTGTCACCACACTTTAAAATAATCCACCCCTTTAACAACAACAACTACTACTACTACTACAACATTTGTTTTCCACCCATCTGACTGGGTTGCCCCAGCCACTCTGGGCGGCTCCCAACAAAATATTAAAAACATGATAAAACATCAAACATTATAAACTTCCCTAAACATCTTAAGTGTAAATCAGTTAATGTCCTATTTGTTTTACTGAGTTTTAAATATAGACTGTATAAAATACTTTGCAGTTTGTATTTAGCTTATTTAAAACTCAATAAAAAATTGGACATCTTAAAATGATTCAGACTGATTGTTTACAAAAATAGATTCCTATTTCCTATTTTTAATAGCTTAATCATAATAGTTATGAACACATCTCTCTTTAGCCTCGAAAAGATCCGGAAGAGAAACAGATAACTTCAACAGTCAAAACTAGTCCAGTTGAAGCAGAAAAACATAAACAGGCTCCTAAAGGTAATTTTTATCCAGCAAAATAGTAATTTAACTTTCAAGGCTGAGGTGGTAGCACTAATTTTTAATCTTCAACATGTTCTTCTCTCTCCAGCAAAACCTGCTAGTTCAACTGTGGACACAAGACCTTATTCTGCAAAGGACCAGGTTTGCTCAGAAAGTACAAAAACATTGAGTCAGCACCCTGAGTCTTCTGTTAGTAAAGAGAAGAAGGATTTGGGGAATAAGGCGTTGCCCTCAAAGCCAAGTTCCAAGTTGGCTGTGCTGAAGCAAAAAGCAGAAAGTATTAAAGTAGAAAATGGAACTCCAAAAGAAGAAACGATAAAAAATGAAAGTAGGACTCCAAAAGTAAAGTCAGTTTTACCAGAGGAGGCACCTAGAAAGGAGAAGGTTACTCCCCCAAAATCTAAGGTAGGTTTGAAGACCACACTTTAGGAACTGCAGATTTCATCATCATTATTTTGAATGCATGTTGATGGAACTTGAAAGGTATTGTGTGCCCTGACACGGATTGAACCAATGCCTTGGCATGGTAGTGGACTGGATGAAGACAAACAAGCTGAGATGCAATTCCAGACAAGATGGAATTGGTTGGTGGGTCATCCACCTGGCTGAATGCCGGGCAGCCTGTCCTAGGTGAGGTCACACTCCCCAAAATAATTTGGCTTTCAATTAGGGGTACTTATTGACCCCTAAGTTAAATTAAATTATCACCCGCACGGGGTGAGCTCCTATTGTTTGGTCCCAGCTCCTGCCCACCTAGCAGTTCGAAAGCATGTCAAAGTGCAAGTAGATAAATAGGTACCGCTCCGGCAGAAGGTAAACGGCGTTTCCATGCACTGCTCTGGTTCACCAGAAGTGCCTTGGTCATGCTGACCACATGACCCAGAAGCTGTCTTGGACAAACACCGGCTCCCTCAGCCAGTAAAGCGAGATGAGCGCCGCAACCCCAAAGTCGTTCAAAACTGGACCTAACGGTCAGGGGTACCTTTACCTTTATTGACTCACTACTGTCATTAGAGGCCCAGGTGATTTCTGTGGCTGAAAGGGCCTTTTATCACCTTGGCTGAAAGCACCAACTGTGACTTTACCTGGATGGCAGTGGCTTGGCCATCATTTACCCATGCTCTGGTACAGTGGTTCCCAACAGGTGGTCCGCGGACCTCCAGGGGTCCGCGAGCTATGCCAGAGGGGTCCGCAAGATGCTATTAGAATAAAAAATATATTAAATATATTTCGTATGATAACAGATTTTTTGTTTTGGCCGCTTCCTGCATGAGCAGAGTCTAGCGCAAAACTAGAATTAGATGAGGCAGTAGTTCTGCTGTATGCCGTTAGGTGGCGCTTTACAAACACTACTGTTTTGCAAAGAGGCAGCACGCGCATTCTACTAATGCTCACCTCCCCAAGATGCTTTGCGCGCGTCGGCTTTGTTTGTGCGCTACTGCGCAGGTACCCTGTCTTCTCCATTCCCCTCCCTCCTCCCTGGACTCTTCTAAAAATACTCTTAATTTGGCTCTCACTTTTTAATTTTAGGATTAGGAATTAATGGGGGTCCTTGTCACAATAGCGGCTTTGTTGGGAACCCCTGCTCTGGTAATATCCTATTTAGACTATTGTAATATATTTAAACATGGGCCTGCCTTTAAAAATGGTTCAAAAACTGAAGATTGTTCAGAATAAGATTGCAAGATTATTAACTGGATGGTTTGACCATGTTATGCCTGTGCTTTGTCAGCTGCATTAGCTCTCTGTCCATTTCCAGGCCAAACTTGGAATTGTTGCTTTAACCTAGAATGTCCTAAAAAGCTTAGAACAAAATTTCATCAAAGATGGCCTTTCCCCATATGTACCTATCAAAAACTAAGGGTTTCCTTCAGAGGCCCTGCTTTGAGTGCCCCCACCAAATGAAGTGAGGGGTGTAACCACCAAGAGGAAGGTATTTTGGGGATCCCCCTTGCTGTGGGAACAGCCTTCCCAGAAATCTTTGCCCAGTGCAATCTTTGCCAGCTGAGGATCCCTCCCATTCACCCGGGTCTTTTACATAGTTTCATGCCATATGGTCTGATAGTATTTTAATTGTTTTGTGTTGTGTCACCCAGAGAATGTATGTTACAAGACACTGTATAAACATAGTAAACAACAGATTTGTCTGTTTATTTCATAAAATTTATGCACTGCTTGATTGTGAAAAACCTCAAAGCAGTTTACAGACGAGAGAAAAGTAAAATCAAGAAAAATTCACACCCATACTTTAAAGCATGCAAAAGATAAAATACTAAGACAGATTAAAATGACCTCAACTTCCTTAGTGTCTGGTTTAAATATCATACAGTGACCTGGTTTGCATGCATGTCCCTAGCCTACCTATTTGTTCAGAGATCTCAGGCCAAGTGAAGAATGAATGGTGTTTTTTGTCTCTCCTCTTGTAGTCCCAGTGTCCCAGTAAGTGTGTCCATACTTTCAACAGATTAGCAGTCTTGTGTCTGATGCTTTTTGCCAGGCAAGGATTTAGAACTTAGCTGAACTGGCTGGATATCCTCAGTCCCTATTACAGCGTGCTCTTCCCTGCTGTCAACACTATACAGTGGTACCTCGACTAACGAATAACCCTACTTACGAAAAATTCTACTTACGAACAATACGAAGTGGGGCCCGCTTACGAATTTCTTCGACATCCGAAGGCCGGATCGGGCCTCTGCCGCTAGCGGCCTCCCGCCGCCTCCAGTGCCCGGCCCACGGTCGGATCCGACGCCGCTAGCGGCCTCCCGCTGCCTCCGGCACCCGGCCTATGGCCGGATCGGGCCCGCGGACGCCGCTAGCGGGCTCCCGCCGCCTCGGGCGCCTGGCCTATGGCTGGATCGGGCCCCGCCGATGGCGCTAACGGCCTACCGCTGCCTCCAGTGCCCGGCCCACGTTCGGATCCGACGCCGTTAGCGGCCTCCCGCCACCTCGTGTGCCCGGCCCACGGCCGGATCGGGCCCACCGACGCCGCTAGCGGCCTCCCGCCACCTCGTGTGCCCGGCCCACGGTCGGATCGGGCCACGCCTCCGCCGCTAGTGGCCTCCCGCCGCCTCCAATGCCCGGCCCACGGTCGGATCCGACGCCGCTAGCAGCCTCCCGCAGCCTCGGGTGCCTGGCCCATGGCCGGATCGGGCCCCGCCAACGCCGTTAGCGGCCTCCCGCAGTCTCGGGCGCCCGGCCCACGGCTGGATCGGGACCGCCGACGCCGCTACTGGCCTCCTGGCATTCGGCCCACAGCCGGATCAGGCCCCGCCGACGCCACTAGCCGGCCTCTCACCGGATCGCTGCCTCCCCCACTCGGCCTATGGCCGGATCGGGCCCCTGCCGCCACCACTAACCTGCCGCCTCGCTGCCACCCGCCCACACTCCCTGCACTGAAAGGTAATGTTTTTGTGCATGCCTTTAAAGTCTTTAAAATCTCTTTTAAAGGGTGTTTTTCCTAGGCTCCGGAACGAATTAATCCATTCCCAATGCATTCCTATGGGAAACATCCTTTCGATTTACGAATGTTTCTACTTACGAATGTGCATTCAGAACGGATTAAATTCGTAAGTAGAGGTTCCACTGTAGTTCACAACACTCTATTGGGATGCAGGGGAGATTTCAGTTCTAACATCAATTTCATCTCTGTTGTGAACTGGCTTTGGACAACCTGCAGAGATGAGTGTCCGTTTTAGCCGCCTTCTCTTTGTAGCTTTTTTGCACAATTTTGTGCACCGAAGACATTGTAAAGAATGGGCAGAGAGCTTGATCAGCTGCTCAACACACAAGAGTTTGTGTGTCCAGATTCTTGTATTTTTTTCTCTTCAGGGAGCATGAAAGAGTAGCATCAGTCCTTGAAACTGAACTGTTTATTTTTAAAATAGGTAGGCCTTAATTTGAATAAAGATTAACATACCAGAAGTGTGTTCAAACGTATTCTAAGTGATTGGTGTATAAATAATTTGTATTTGGGTTTATCTCTATTAATGTTTGCTCATCTCTTTACATTATTTGAACTGAGTGGAACGATTGCAGCAGTGCTATGTGATTTTCTTTTCTTTTCAAAGTCTGTAAGTCCTGAGGACTCTGAAAAGAAGCGAGCCAACTATCAAGCTTATAGAAGCTTTCTTAATCGTGAAGGCCCAAGAGCACTCGGTTCTAAGGAGATCCCACAAGTAAGTGCAGACATCTTCTTGCAGAAACATATCATGAGTGATTGGTATTTCTAGTATTACTGGCCTAGCAACTCCTTCCAAACTTTCTCATCTGTCTCTCCCAAGCCTACTGTTGGACCCTTGCTGTATTCTAACCAGATACTGTACAATCAATGGGCATTTAAGGCCAGACAGCTGAAATCATGCATATTTGTTGACAAAGCTGTCTTCAGGTTTGCAGTCTGTTCTGCAAGCCAGCAGTATGTTTATACTGTGCCAAAGATCAGTTTTTACTTCAGCATGATGAGGAACAAAATAATTTTTCAAACAGTACTTTTTTACTTTTCCTCTCTTTGGAACACGGCTGCTGTAGCTTTCACTTCAACTGCCTTAAACTTAATGCTGCCCATTGGCACTGTTTTTTCTCCTTAGGGTGATGAAAATTGCTTTGAAGGCCTGACGTTTGTGATCACAGGCATCTTGGAATCTATTGAACGTGATGAGGCCAAATCTCTGATTGAGCGCTATGGAGGGAAAGTAACTGGGAATATCAGCAAGAAGACAGACTATCTTGTGAAGGGTCGTGACTGCGGTGCAGCCAAGAGTGACAAGGTAAGTTGTTAACGGTGTGCTCATGGAGTCCTTTCTTTGTCATAACGTGATATCTTGCCTCTCTGACCTATGTATCCTCTTCTCCAGGGGTCAGCAACCTTTTTCAGCTGTGGGCCGGTCCACCGTCCCTCAGACCATGTGCTGGGCCAGACTTTTTTTGGGGGGGGGGGGGATGAACGAATTCCTATGCCCCACAAATAATCCAGAGATGTATTTTAAATAAAAGGACACATTCTACTCATGTAAAAACACCAGGCAGGCCTCACAAATAACCCAGAGAAGCATTTTAAATAAAAGGACACATTCTACTCATGTAAAAACACGCTGATTCCCAGACCGTCCGTGAGCCGGATTGAGAAGGCGATTGGGCTGCATCCGATCCATGGGCCTTAGGTTGCCTACCCCTTCTCTTCTCCTATCAAACCATTTCCCAGTCTTGAGAACAGAATGGCTTCACTGGATTGGATCATGGTTCATCTTTTCCTATATTCTGTCCCCAGCAGTGCCCAGCACTGCCTTTGGAAATGTCTGATCCATGCATAATGGCGAAGGGTATCCTTGCTTATCTCTCGTGCCTGGTATTCTGAAGTGTGCTGCCTTTGAATTTCAAAGTCCCATTTAACTTTCTTGGCTAGTGGAACCTCGGTTTACGAAATTTTGGTTTATGAACAATCGTAACCCGGAAGTAAGTAAACCGAGGTTTCCGAGGCCTACGACACTCCGATGCCTTCGTGGAGGCCGGGTCTTCGCTCCGGCCCTTCGTGGAGCCATGGGAGCGCTTCCGCACCCGCAGAAGCGCTCCCATGGCTCCGCGGAGGCCCAGAGCGAAGGCCCGGCCTCTGGAAGGCATCGGAGCGAAGGCCCGGCCTCCGCGAAGCCGGGCTTTCGCTCCGTCGTAGGCCTCGGAAACCTTGGTTTACTTACTTCCGGGTTACAATTGTTCCTGCACTCAATTGGAAGCCACATCGGATGTTTGGCTTCAAAAAATGTTTGCAAACTGGAACACTTCCGGGTTTGTGGTGTTCGGGAGCCAATTTGTTCGACAACTAAGCTGTTTGGGAACCAAGGTACGACTGTACTCGTTTTGTGTGGCTCCTTTTGGAGAGGATGCAGGAGGCCCTCTGGAACACAGTGAAGTTCATTTGAGGAAGATCCATTAGGGTTTGAAATTGTTTCATTCCGGGATGGGGAATTGGCACTTGCAGATAGAGATATTCATCCAGTACATTGTATTGTTTGTACATTATTGGAAATAAGCATTCCTCCTCACTCCTGCGCTAATTTAGTCAAGCACAATTGTCACCTTGCAGCTGCTCCATACAAAGTGCACTCCTCAATATGTTTACACTAAATTCAAGGGCACTTCCAAATCAATGTGCTTAGGGTTACAGCTTTAAATGTATCCTGCATTCAGTGAAATGGCCTTTTTCTGAGTTCCATTTTGTTAGCACTACCAACAGTACAACTCTTAGACTCAAAGGCTTTCAGCATCGGCAATATGAGGCTAGATCTTTGTGACAGGCAGATTCTCTTCTGGAGCTGAAGGTTGCTTGTTGAGGTGAGGAAATAATTAGTGGAGACCTCTGATTTTGGAGACCTCTGATTTCAGGTATATTTTATTTGCTTAACCAGTTTCTACCTCTGGTGCATTTGAACATGTTAGCTGGGTGTGATACTTTCTGACACTGAGCGCTATAAATGTGAATGACTGTAGACTTTGGTTTCTCTTATAGGCCTTAGCTTTAGGGACAAAAATCATTGATGAAGATGGTTTATTTGACCTGATTCGGAGTATGCCAGGCAAGAAGTCAAAATATGAAGTGGCAGCTGAAGCAGAGGTCTGTACAAATTAGCTTTAATTGACAATTCTCTCTTAACAAAGCATCTGTTTAAAAATTGCAGAAGTAGCTGTTCTTTTGAATAACCTCAAGGCCAAAGAATGCTTGATGCCAGGAGATTCAGTATCACATTTCATGGCATTGTGTTGTTCCACAGCCTTTAGACGGACTGTGGGCTTGTGGGGTGGGGGCTGTGAATTAGATTGAAGCATTTTTCCAGGGGGAGTGGGTGCTCTATCCTTTCCTCACAAGCCATGTTCACAAGAAAAAGTATTCTTCCAAGCTGGGGAGAAAAATTATAGAAATCTTTGGGTTTCTCCTCTTTTCTTACATAGCAGAGACCAAAAAAACAAACTAAAAGTGGATGAATAACCTCCTAGTTTGTGTGCTGACACTGAGACTTAATGTATAGTATTGCCATGTATAGTGATTTTTTTAAAAAAGGTTATCCATTGGACAGAATAGGTGTTCTATAATTCAATGTGTGTTCCTTGCACATGAGCAGACTGGTAACTCTGTGCCATCTCAAATCTGTGTGGATTTTAGGAAAAATCCTGAAACGTCCTCATGCTTTGTCACACTTGTTTAAAACTTCTAATTTAAAAGTCCCCGGAAGCCATTATACATTGTAATGTGCCACCCCTTCCTGGTAATTGTATGGAGAAAAGGATGACTGCTGTGGAGGCAGCCAACCTTTTTTTTTGCAGAGTGTCCGTGGTACCCTTAAAGGGACATAATAAACCATAGTTTGGTTTTAACCACAATTCAGGATTCAGACCTAACAGAAAAGTGGTTCTCTCGAAAGCAGAAGAAAGAGCTTTCTCCTTCTAATGACTTGGACTGGAGGGGAATGCATGCAAGCCCAGGGCTCGCTCAAGTATGGTTTAGTATACTTAAACTATAGTTTAGTGTTGCATCTGACCGAAGCCAGTGAGCTTCTGTTGCTGATCTTTTTGAGAATCCCTGAATTCCTAGAAGCACCATTTGAAAGCTTTTGTCTCCAAGCTCAGGCCTGCTAATTCTGGCATGTCTTTCCTTTTCAAGGCAAAGAAGGCAAAATCCAAGTGTGTAAAAACCCCACCGAAAGCTGAAGCGGAAAAAAGAAAAATTAGCCCTCCAACTAGAGAGAGTGAACCCCAAAAGAAAAAAGTCACTCCTGTAAAGGACAATACCGTCAGATCTCCCAAGAAGCAAACAATGGAAGCAAGGAGAGGTCTGGACTTTGATCAGAATGCGCCAGAGAAAAAGGATCCAAAGGGTGCTGGGAGCCCAGTTCAAAAAGGCAGTAAAGGCGGAGCTGAGGTGTTATTATGGGTGGACAAATACAAGCCCACATCCCTTAAAACAATCATTGGGCAACAAGGCGACCAAAGCTGTGCCAATAAACTCTTACGTTGGCTTCGAAACTGGCACAGGAATATTTCGCAGGACAAACACGGTAATTGTGCAATAAATGATTCTTCTGGAACTTGACACCTTTTTCCAGGGTCGATGATGTATATTACATTTACACAGCACATCTTAATGCCAAACCGTAGCCTGGTTGACAGATAGCATTGAAACCAGGTTTTATTTTAATCTGTTAATGTTCTGGATCTGGTCATTGCAATGTTAGTGTACAACTGAGTCAGAATTTTGCTTTTGTCGTGTGTTCCCTTCCCCTTCCAAGGAATCCATAGCTGGTATCCCACACAGCTCTCTTATGGCCCCAGTCAGTGTTTGTAGATACAATACTGTGTTCAGTGAACCAGTATTAATGGTTTCAGTCCAGTAAAGCTATTTATAAATAGGGTTTTCTAATTAGCTTCCCAGCTTAACACATCAAATGTATTTAATTTGGTTTAAGGAACACAAACCATGTTTCAGCGTTGCCCTTGAAGCAAGCCTGGCTGAGGAAATTCTTTACAGTTGAAGCAACTTAAATCTAACATGAGGTTTAAGTCTTACTAGGTATCTATAGGTTTACAGGCTCAGTTTTGGTTTTGAAAAAACCCTTTAATACCTTGCCATTTCAAACTGATACAAAACCCACAAAGAAATTTCAGAGTAAATTTGCTTGAATTCTGCGGTGTTTTTTAATTTTAAAAAGTTCATTTTTTTCTGGCATTAAGAACTGATCTACATATTCAGAGTAATTGTGTGTCCCTGTTGGGACTGTACAACTTTAGATTGAAAATGGAGGCTTGCATGTGGTTAGTTTATTCATTTTAAATACTTACATCCTGCTTTACTACTGCAGGTTCTGAAGGTGGCATTTAGATACTATCTCATGTAAAATGAAAAGACCTGTACTGAAAACACTAGCACATGTAGCCTGGTTTTCTACATTTGGATTTTTAAATTTTTTGGGATGGGCAGAGATGTTCAACATGGCACTCCCTTTGTTGGATTTGTAAAGCGTGGGTTTTTTGGTTTGGGTAGGTGTTGGAGCTTGAAAATGCTTTGTTTCTGTTTCCTTAAACAATCTTCTTAAACTGTTGCTTGTTTTCCTCTTGGCTGTTACATGACGTGGTTGGCTAAAGCTTCCCTCTCTTTTCCCTACAGCAAAACCCAGTAAGTTTGGAGTCAAAGACGACGGTGCTAGTTCAAAAGCAGCTTTGCTGTCTGGCCCCCCAGGGGTTGGCAAAACGACCACTGCTTCACTAGTTTGCAAAGTGAGTTGCAATTTTTTTCTAAATGGGGGCTGCATGCGAAGGAAACAAGAGCATTGGGATAAACTTCTTTGGGGGCTGTTTGATTGAGGAAGTGACTGAACAGCAGCAGAAATGCTTGGGTTGCATTTTCTGGTATTGCGGTTGACCTTGACAGCTGCTTTCCTGCTTAAGTCTATCAGCAAATCAAAGCTGGCCTGCATGTCAGTACTCACCATATAACAGCATCCGCCTCGGCCATTAGAGAGTTCTGAAAGTTTCCCCACTTACTGGAGGCGACCACAGTCAAATACAGTGGTACCTCTACTTACGAATAACTACTTACGAATGGAGCTCCGTCCACCATCTTGGATGCGGTTTAGATAGGATTTTTTCTACTTACGAATTTTTTCTCCCAATGCATTCCTATGGGATTCAACTTACAATTTTTTTCGACTTACGAATGTGCGTTCGGAACACATTAAATTCGTAAGTAGAGGTACCACTGTACAGTCAAACACTGGTTCTCGATCGTCTTGGCTCCCGGTCGTCTTGGCTGTTGAACGCCGAAAACCCAGAAGTGAATGCTTTCATTTTCACCATTCACTTTGCCGACAGCCCTTTGATATTTGGTTTTTAAACATTTCTGAAGTTGAACAGACTCCTGGAACAGATTATGTTCGAAAACCGAGGTTCTACTGTATGCAAGTTGACTGGCTTTAGCTGTACTTTCTTCCTCTTGCATCCCTAAGAATTAGAGGAGCTAGGACAATTGCTTGCTTTTGATTTGCTATATTGGCCCGAATATAAGCTGCACCTTTAAAATTCATGGGGAAGAAAAAAAAAAGACAATACCCGGATATAAGCCGCTCCCTTAACATTCTGCACGTACTCACACCTGTTCCGTTTTACCGTATGTCTGTTTTAGCAGCGATATCATAAAAAACCATTTTTGTAAGGTTGCGAATTTAAGCCACACTTTAACTTTTCATGGTCGGAATTCGGGGGGGGAAAGTGTGGCTTATATTCAGGCCAATATGGTAATTCATTTCTATATAGGACTCTGAAGTATGTTTTAAAAAAAACAAGGTTGCAACTCCAATTGCATATTTTTTTTTTTAAAAAAAGTTGAACTATAATGTTCTGTGGTGTCTTGTCCTGTGGGTCAGGTCCATCTGTTTAGTTGACCTAATCCACTTTGACTTACTGTTATAAAAGCAGAGTTAGTTGCCTGCTTAGTTTTTTTCAAGTGGTCACTTTCTCTCTGGGGTCATTTTTATATTGGTGGCTAATCACAAAAACAATTACTAGTTTAGAGAAGATCCAGGGCCACACCTGACCTCTTGAGGAATACCTTCTGATTCCCCAATTTTTAACTGGAATCAAGTGGTGTGCATAGAAAATTGGGGGTTGTGTCTATTGATCTTTTTGACTGTATCCCTAGAATAAGACTGCTTGCTGGCTGCTGGACTAATAATAATATAGTGGCTGGGTTTCCCCAGCCACATAAGCAATTTTTTGTTTGTCTTATTGACACTGCTGTTTTGTTTGTGTGTTTGGCTTAGGAACTGGGCTTGAGCTATGTGGAATTAAATGCCAGCGACACTCGCAGTAAGAACAGCTTGAAGGAGGTGGTTGCCGAATCTCTAAATAACACCAGCATCAAAGAGTTCTGTTCAGGTATCTTCATGACTCTTTCTGGGCATTACCGTATTTTTCGCTCCACAGGACGCACTTCCCCCTCCTAAACAGGAAGGGAAAATCCCTGTGCCTCTTATGGAGTGAAGTCACCACCTCTTCCGCTCACAAGAGCAGGCATTGGGGCGCTGCGCCTCTCCCAATGCCTGTTCTTGCGAGGGGCGGGCGGCAGCGGCACAGAAGGACAAGCGGCGAGAAAGCCCTTTCTCCCCACTCGCCCTTCCCCTGCTGCTGCTGCCGCCTTCCCCTTCCCCTGCTCTGTGAAGCATCTCCTCCCTCGCTGTCACTGTTTTCAAAAGCCTGCTTTTTGAGCTGGGGGGGGGGAGAAGGAGAAGTTAGACACGGAGCAGGGAAGGAGGGGCGGGCAGCAGTTGCTCCTTCCCTGCTCCATGAAGCATCGCTACCTGGCTGCCCCTTCCTCCCCCGTCCCCTTTGCCGGACTGCTCCCTCTGCTGCCGCTGCCTCCTCTACTCACAAGAGCAGGCAGAGCAGCCGCGTTTGGGAGAGGCGCTGTGCTGTGCCTCTCCCAGTCCCTCCGCCACCGTTGCCGCCTCTACTCTCCCTCCAGCCCCCCCTCCAGCCTTTTAGAGGGAAAAACAAAAAAAATAATTTTTTTCTTGTTTTTCTCCTCTAAAAAACGAGGTGCGTCCTATGGTCAGATGCATCCTATGGAGTGAAAAATACGGGACTTCTTGCTAGCTAGAACAATTAATGTGGACTTGATGTCCCCAATTTCACAGATAGGCCCTAATAATTCCCTCATGCTCAAAAAATGCTATTCTACCTTGGATTGATTTTTTGTAAGCAGCAGCGTTTTCAGGAGATGGGCAGGTTCACAGCAGTTTACCATGAAATGAAACTGGGCCTTTCTGGACAGTTTGTTGTTTCTTCTTCTATCCTAGAATGTAATAAAACACAATCCCTGTCTTAGCGATACAGTGGTACCTCAGGTTAAGTACTTAATTGGTTCCGGAAGTCCGTACTTAACCTGAAGCGAACTTTCCCATTGAAAGTAATGGAAAGTGGATTAATCCATTCCAGACGGGTCTGCGGAGTACTTAAATTGAAAGTCCTCAACCTGAAGCATATTTAACCCAAGTTATTACTGTACCACAGATCATGGTTTGTTTTGCATCCAACGAACCATGATCTGTAACCAAGGTTCATTCTTGGTTTACTAACGTGAGTTTCTTTGGCATGAAACAAACCATAATCCCTGGTTCAAATGTAATGTTAAGACAAAGGTGGTGGTTTATTTCTTCCCTACACGAATTGGAAGGAGTGAAGTGGGTGTGGTTTGCTTGTGCGCAGTAAGTTGTACTTGGTGGCTTACTATGAAGGTGGCTCTACTGTGTGGGGAGAAGATCACTTTGCATTTTTTTTACTCTTCCCCCATCATCCTCAGGCACATCATCTTCAGTCAGCACAAAGCATGTCCTAATTATGGATGAGGTGGATGGAATGGCTGGCAACGAAGACAGGGGAGGCATCCAGGTAGAATAACTTCAATGAAAAGTGTAAAAGTGATTATTGTGAGGTTTTTGGGTAGGAGGGGTGGAAGTTCAGACAGTTCACGGGACAGATCTTTATTAGCTTAATAGGTAACTGATTGAAAATGAGTATCATGTCTTTTTTGTCTCAAAAATATTTTATCATTCCATTTTGTGCTGTCCGCTTCTTTCACAAAAATGTAAGGAAAAAGCTCAACCTTGCTTTGGTTTATCAAGTTGGTCTACTAGAAAGCTATTGCTTTCCTTGAGACTTAATTCACTAACAGCAGCTTGAACTGTTAAGCAGCTGATTTGCACAGCACTGTGGTTGGTACCAGCAGAGCCACGCAAATGGCTTCATAGTGGGGTTGCATTCTCTAATTGCAGGAACTGATTGACCTGATTAAACATACAAAGGTTCCTATAATTTGTATGTGTAATGATCGGAATCACCCAAAGATGCGTTCCCTTGTCCACTACTGCTTTGATCTTCGCTTTCCCAGACCACGCGTGGAGCAGATTAAGGTAGGCGGTTGACAAATAATATGTCGGGACTCTCTTAAAGTAGGACAGTAAGAATTGCCTTTCTGGGTCAGCCCAAAGCCTTTCTGCAAGAGATCCAACAGATGCTTCCAGGATGTGAGGGCGATCTGGCTGCGACATCTGTCACCTCATTGATCGCCAGGGATGTTTCCAGGAAGCTTAAAAGCAGGGTGTAAGAGTGATGGCTATCCCCTTGCTTTATTTTCCCCAACTTTGTGGAGTGTGTGGAGAGCATTGCCTTAGATGGTACCATCAGAGAGAAGTGATTCCACTTTGTTGTCATGGATAATAACCACTTATAAATCTATTCTTCATGAATTTCTCTAATTTCCTTCTCACAGGGTGCCATGATGTCCATTGCCTTTAAAGAGGGGTTAAAGATTCCACCACCAGCAATGAATGAAGTCATCTTGGCAGCCAATCAGGATATCAGACAAGTGAGTGATCAGTGCCAGCCTTTAATCCTTAGTCATTTGTTTAGTATGCTCTCTATCCAAGGTGGTTTTAGACAGTTTTAGACACCTAAATGAAGCAGGCTCTAACCTTTCTGTTTCTTCTCAGGTTTTACATAATCTCAGCATGTGGTGTGCAGGGAGCAAAACTCTGACCTACGATGGTGTCAAAGAGGATGCTAGCAAAGCAAAAAAGGACCTCAAACTGGTAAGAGGAACTTGGCTTGGGGAATGCCATGTCCGTGCCAGCTTGCTTTGCAACAGGACCTGCAAAATTAGATTTTTGCCAGAAACCAGAAGTTGTACCTTGGGCCCGTTAAAATCATGGCTTCAAATATCACTCAGACAGCGGAAAGGTGATACCAGGAATTCTGCCTATTTGGTTGAGGTGGTTCAGCCATTTTTATTATTATTATTTTATTTAAATATATTTTATTGATTTTCCCATATTGATCCAATATCAGCCTCATTATAACAATACTGTACCAATTTTATCCAATTAATACAATTATTGCCAATTATTCAAATGTCAAATTATACAATTTATTTAACTGGCCACCTTGTATGCTAGAGTTGATGAGTTCATTCTTATACATTTTTCTGCATTCCAAAAATTTAATAATTTGCATTCCATTCCATTCAGATATAATAATCTCTTATATAACAGCTACAATCTTGTGATTTCTATTCGTGTTGGTATGATAGGTAATTTATGAAGTTTCAAATGAGGAACTTTAGCTGTAATCCTTATTCTTTCCTGCAACCTTTTAAGCGTTTCACCAAGTGTAACTTTTCCCATCAACGAGTTGCAGAGGTGGGGAAGGTGCAGCTGACTGAATTTCTGTGCTCAAGGTCTTGAACTACAATGTGGTTGATCATGAGTTGAGTGAGGAGAAACACAAAATCTTCATAGGGCAGTAAACATAGAGACTACCGTATAAACAAATGGGGATAGATGCTTAAGGAATTGCATGTTTGTGAATTCCTTCTATGAGCTTCTTTTGTACCTTCTAAATGCTCTAATATAGTGCTTGGTCCAAAAAAGTTGCAAAATGTTGTTAAAATGCTTATTTAAATATATAGAATCGTAGAATTGTAGATTTGGGACCTTGAGCATCATCTAGTCCAGGCATGTCCAAAGTCCATTTTGGGAGCGTAATCTTGCCCGTTGCTCAATTTAATCTGGCCCCTGCGGCAGTATATGTCCTAGGGAAAAATCCTAAAAGAAGCTCAACAACTTTGGCCCTCAGTTGGCCCTCACGCATGTTCACTTAATCAAATCTGGCCCTCCTTGAAAAAAAACCCTGATCTAGTCCAACCCCCTGAGATGCAGGAATGTGCAGTTGTCCATGTTTAAACTTGGACCACAGTAACATTGCATCACATTCTGTTTTTTTACTGTGTTACCAGGAAGGAAGAAGAAACACTGGGTGCTATTTTTAGCAGCAGACTCACATCTCCAGCAACGTCAAATTTTGGCCTTAAAAAAGAAAAGTATTGGGAACAGGCACTGAAGCTCATAATACCCCAGATATTGTTAGCTTTGAACATGTAAACACTGAGCCAAATCAGACTAAGGCTGCAGTCCTGACCCCACGTACCTGGAAGTAGGGCCCAGTGAATTCAGTAGGACTTAATTCTGGGTAAACGTGGCAGTGATTATGCTGCTGAGTGTCTTATTTATTGGAGTCCTTGAGGTTCAATGCAAAATATGAACCAACCTGGACCCTGCGATAATAATCTGAAGCCCTTCTTTGTGTGCCCCCTCCATGAGAGGTCCAGAGGGTGGCAACAGGAGAACGGGCCTTTTTTCTGTGGTGGCTCCCCATTTGTGGAATGTTCTCCCCAGGGAGGCTCCTCTGACACCTTCATTACATACCTTTAGACACTGGGGAAAAAAACCTTTCTCTATAACCAGTCCTTTGGGTGATTAAACATTCTATGGCCTTTTAAATGTGTCGGGGGGGGGGGGCGTTATTGGTTTGTTTTTGTTTTATTATGTATTTTGTGTTCTCTTTTTATATTTTTATGTTGTGAATGGCCCTGTGATCTTTGGATGAATTTAATAAATAGTAAGAAAAGCTCTTGTAGTGGATGCTTGCCCAGATTGTTCCGGGGCTAATCTCTGCAGCTTGACGGTAGAATTCAGTGTCTGTTTATTTTTGCAGGGCCCTTTTGATGTTGTCAGGAAGGTTTTTGCTACTGGAGAGGAGACATCTCGCATGTCCCTTATAGACAAATCAGACCTCTTCTTCCATGATTACTCTCTCGCCCCGCTCTTTGTCCAGGAGAACTACATCCATGTGACCCCAGCTGCTGCAGGGTGAGTTAAATGAATCTGAATGATTTGGATTGTGTAGCTGCATCAGGACTAATGAAAGTACAATTGTTTGTGAGTAATGTGAGCCATCATTTCCCCCCAGGGGTAACATGAAGAAACACCTGATGTTGCTTAGCAAAGCAGCTGACAGTATTTGCGATGGCGACTTAGTTGACCGGCAGATTCGCAGCCGACAAAATTGGAGCCTTCTACCTACGCAGGTTACCCACTTCTTTAGTTTCCAGAGCATATTGTGTGGCTGCCTGAGGGGTATCTGCTGCTGCTTTGTTACAGGCTGTGGGAGGAGAAAAAAGCCTAGGATTTGTGCAAAGTAGAGCAGGGCTCAACTTTTCAGCCATGCTTTTCCCCATCAGTTTGTTTTGTGGGAGGGAGGAAGGGGTGAAAACATATAATCTAAAAAAAACAGGGAGAGGTGGGGAGAATTTCAGAGAAACTTTCAAGGGGTAGAGTTTTGCCCATGAAAAACTCTTAAAAAGTGACTGAAGGAGGGTGGGTGCTCTCAACTTTGAAAGGTCCTCATGAACAGCTTTGAAAGCAGGGATTGTATTGGCTGTGTAATTTCCTGATTTCAAAGGCCTTTTCTCTCCCTGCTGGGGTGGGAAGGGATTTGTCTCGGCAGAGAGCACTTTCAAAAGTGAATCTCAGAGTTGGAAGAAACCACAAGGACTCATCTAGTCCAACCCCCTGTAATCTTTTGCTCGAGTGTGGCTTGAACCCATGACCCTGAGAGTCTCATGCTCTACCGACTGAGTTATTGTGCTCTTAATCATAGGCACAATTTCCATCTCAAAGCACAGGAGCCACGTACAGGGATCAAAGTTAACAGCCACAGCATGCGGCTACTTCCCAGTAAGCACTAATCTCTCCCCTGGAAGTTTTTCTGAAATTTCACATGTGACCCGCCTGTCTGGTCCTTGAGACTCTCCAAGCTTTGTACCCTCAAGATATTTTGCCTTGCTGAAATGCGCCTTTAGCCTGTGATGCCTCTTGCTTTCCTGGACAGAGATGTGTTTGCAGAAACCTCGCCTTTTACATGGCTGAAATGTAGCCCACTACTTGCTGGGCCCAACCCGTGGCCCCTGGAATTAATGGGGGCCCTGATCTGGAAAAGGATCCCCACTCCTGTGCTGGTGATGGGGCTTCCATCTTCACTCTCTGTTCTGCTACTATTGCCTTGGGTACCGTTCTGTATTTTCTGTGTTGTGTATTAGAAAATAATGGTGTCCTTTATAGTCTCCAAGTAAAACTGACGGATGTTTCCTTCATTGTTCAGGCCATTTATTCAAGTGTCCTCCCCGGGGAGCTGATGAGAGGCTACATGAAACAATTCCCAAATTTCCCAAGCTGGCTGGGCAAATTTTCATCAACAGGAAAGCACGACCGTATCATGCAAGAGCTGTCGATGCACATGAGCCTCAGGTAATCCTGGTGACCCGTGTTACAAATTCCCCCAGTATGGGCAGTGTTAGAAACTCAGATATATAAGCCAAATGGCTTCAGATCCTTCTCTAAGTGACATTTTGCTTTCCCCATATTTATTTACCTACTTAATTTATATAGCTGCTCCATAGCAGACTCTAGGAAGCAAGGGGGTGTAGTGGTTAGAGTGTCGGACTTGGACCTTGGGGATCAGGGTTCAAATCCCCACTCACTCATGAAGCTCACTGGGTGACCTTGGGCCAGTCACAGCCTTTTAATCTACGTCACTGGGTTGTTGTTAATTGTGTAAACATGGCCACAGTGATCAAATTGCCAAAGGTTTAGAATGTGAGATTCCTTTTTACTGCTGGTTACTGAAACCTGCAAAGCATTTCGTATAATCTTCTGTAATTAGAATTCTACAGAACACAATTTATCAACAGGAAATGGGTCAACATGCTAAGTTCTTAAACATTTTTTTAGTACCCACATTCTCTTGACTTTGCATTAAACTGGTATTTAAACTGCATTTAAACTGGTAGATCTTAAACATGTTACATTGTTGGGTAGATGGACTGCTGCTTTCATAGTATTTTTGGTGTCCTTTGGGCAGATGTGAGATGGGCAGAACAATTCTGGTTTAGAGTATTCTTTGGGTGGAAGGTCCTGTTGCACGACTCCTCACCTTTATCGGTAGACCCTCGAGCTGCTTGGCACATAGGTACTTTCCAACATGCTAAGCACACCCTCCTGCCTCTGTTTTGCCCTTCAGATGAACTTACATGTGCTTTATACTAGTCTGGAAGTATGGCTGTACCTCAACCCCTAAGTGATGTTCATTAGAGTATGGCAGTGATGGGACCTGAGGTTGCCTGTATGCAAAGCATCAGCCTCTCTGCCTTCAGAAAGGCTTTAGGGGGAAACCCACATAATGCTTCTTCTCCCTCCCTATAGGACACATGCAAGCAAGAGAGCAGTAAATCTGGACTATTTGTCATACTTACGAGATGCAATTGTGAAACCTTTGACTTGCCTGGGAACAGATGGAGTGCAGGATGCTGTAGCATTTATGGATACTTACTGCTTGATGAAGGAAGATGTTGAAAGCATAATGGAAGTAACCAGTTGGGGAGGCAAACCTAGTGAATTTTCTAAAGTTGATTCCAAGGTAAGTTGCTCTTACATGGATTGTTGTCTCCCAAAGGAATTTTACGGGCTTCCTTAAATAGGATTCTCATACGTCTCCCCACCCCACCCCCGGCAACCTATTTCAAAATGGAACATCAGGTATTTGCTGTGAATGTTGTGTTTGGTGCATGTAGAGGCATCCTTGGGATGCGGGTGGCCTAAACCACCAAGCTTCTTGAGCTTGCTGATCATAAGGTTGGCAGCTCAAATCCACATGACGGGCTGAGCTCCCGTTGCTGTCCCAGCACCTGCCAACCTAGCAGTTTGAAAGCATACCAGTGCAAGTAGATAAATAGGTACTGCTGCAGCAGGAAGATAAACTGCATTTCCATGCGCTCTGGCACTCGTCACGGTGTTCTGTGGTGCCAGAAGTGGTTTAGTAATGCTGGCCACATGACCAAAAAGCTGTCTGTGGACAAACGCCAGCTCCTTTGGCCTGAAGCAAGATAAGCGCTGCACCCCATAGTCTAATTCGACGGGACTTAACCGTCCAGGGGTCCTTTACCTTAGGAGGCATCCAGAAATGAGTGAACTTTCCTTGCACTATCTAGGCATGTGTCGTTCGGGATTTAACCCTCTTTGCCTCCTGCATGCCAACTGGGAACACAGGTTACTTACTGCGAATATTCCTTCTAGCAGATGTGAAGGGAGAATCAAAGGCAGAGAGGGTTACGTCCCCCAGCCTAAACCATATAGGGAGTTACCCACTTGCTTCCGGGTGCCTTCCACACTAACCAGGGGATGTATTGCTCATCTTTCTCCTAACATACAAAGGCACTCAGCTAGCTGAAGTCAGTGCCTTTGCATGGTATTAGTCGCTAGGCTGATTATATAAGCGGTGGTTTTTTTAAGGAATGTTTAGATCTTGTTCTTCAAATAAGGTTGAAAGTGGGCCAATTAATCGACTGCTTCAGAAGTCAACTAGATTTGCCCATATGGTATTCTTTGGGTTTGGCTGATACATGAGACAGGCCCTTACAGGTAAAGAAGAAAGAGCGAGCAGAAAGGCCTAAGGAAGATAGTAACAGGCAAGGTTCGGTTTATGTGGGTTAGAGCTCACGTGTTCAGATACTTAGGCCAGTTTATCAGTATTTGGAAGCCTCCCAAAAGTGAGTGTTTATTCTTGAGATTTTATTCCCTTTCAAGGATGAGGAAATACTGGCCCATGGGTTAGATGTGGCCCACAGCACATTTGGGATCCAGCCTACAATCTCTCCCCTGCGCACAACAAGTAGGCTTACAAAAAGTCCAATTGTGGTGGGAGGGTTAGCCCTGCCCTAGCCATAAATGGGACCTTTTTCCAAGTCTAACTGCTGTGCACATGGGAGATTTATGGCTGAGAAAGGAGATAGGTTTGACAGAATGGAAATGGGTAGTGTTGCTGCACTCCAACAACTTTAGCTTTGGATCCATCCACCAACTCTGCTCCCATTCACCCCAGGTCAGATAAACACCTCATGAATGATTTTTATCCTGAGGAAATGTTCTTGACATTCGACTGCTCTCCTTGGCTGGGACCCTTTTCCTCCTCCTCTCATTGAAAATGGAAATCTCCCTTTCTCTTCAAAATGTTCTACCCTTTTGTTTTACTGGGGGATTTTCATTCCATCTTCTCATGCAACTGCTGTGTGTTGCAGAGGATTCTAAGGCATGGTGTTCAGGGTTGTTGGACTCCATTACTTCATGTGAACTGAGTGAAGGCTGCCAAACACCTGCCTTCTGCAATTGCACATTACTTGAAAAGATCAGCAGTAATGGAAAAGCTGTCTTTTCAGAAAACCTTCTCTGCCTGCCCTTAAGGTACTCCTGAATTCCCCAGAATGTTGCTTCAAAACTGCTGTTCACAGCTGGTAAGTGGCCACAGGGAGACTTCAGGGCCTCACTCTAGATCTTTCCTTTACTGTGTGCAGGTTAAATCTGCCTTCACACGAGCCTATAACAAAGAGGCACACCTTACACCATATTCTCTGCAAGTGGTGCATAAGGCGAATCGACGAGCAGGATTGTCGGTGGCTGAAGAACTGGAAGCTGAAGAAATCCCATCTGAGAACGAGCAGGAGACTATTGAAAATGATGCAATGATTAAGGTAACATGTTTTGGCTGACAGGGCAGTTAAACGCCAGGGGACATCAAACCATGTTTAAAGGTTTAATAAAACCAGGGAATGATTTGCACAAGGCTTCCGTCATCTGCCAGTGTGTGTTCTTATTAAGTCTTGTTTACACCAGTAAAGTGATTTGTCTGAAGTTTGCACCAAAGTGTTCAGACACCTTGATTCTTAAATCCTTAGTAAAAACAAAAAACAAAAACCCCACATACACTGGCTTGCAACAGATGACTTGTTCATAGCAGGAAAATAAATTAGAGCCTGATACTGTCATGTTTTCATAATGTTGGAAGCTGAGGGTAGCCTTTGAACGTTTGCTTTCCACAAGAGAGTTTGGAATTACTCCTCTGGAGGTGTACGTGTGGAAAACGTTATGTGAAAATTAATAATCCATACAGACTTTTCAGGGAAGATTTGCAAGTGGGAAATACCAGTTATCTCAGACCTTTGCATTTCTCGACAGACACATGGAATGCAGTTCCACTGCGCACTGTGTATATTTCCATGGGAACATGTTCCATTTCCCATGGAAGCAGATGTTGTGGGGAACCGACTCTGAGTAATGTAGTAGTGGGCTTATTTGCATATCATGGTAAACCAGGGGTAATAGTTTACAGTACATTTAGACCAGGCATCCCCAAACTTTGGCCCTCCAGATGTTTTGGACTACAATTCCCATCTTCCCCGACCACTGGTCCTGTTAGCTAGGGATCATGGGAGTTGTAGGCCAAAACATCTGGAGGGCTGCAGTTTGGGGATGCCTGGTCTAGACCTAGGACGGGGGTCAGCAAACTTTTTCAGCAGGGGGCCGGTCCACTGTCCCTCAGACCTTGTGGGGGGGGGGGCGGACTATATTTTGGAAAAAAATATGAACAAATTCCTATGCCCCACAAATAACCCAGAGGTGCATTTTAAATAAAAGGACACATTGTACTCATGTAAAAACATGCTGATTCCTGGACCGTCCACGGGCCAGATTTAGAAGGTGATTGGGCCGCATCAAACTAAGGTTTGGGGAGAGCAGCTTAAGGAAGCCCCAGGTTGTAAGGTACATTTCAGACATTATGGGATAGCGGCATTTAGCTGCTGATATATAACAATGCTGAAAACCATATTGTCCAGTCCTAGTGCTTTTAGAGACCTTAAAAGCAATTTGCAAAATGTGCTAGTATTCCTTGGGACTGAAATATTTCCATCTGACTTAAAAACTTTTTCTTTTCTGCAGAAGATGACCAAGACTGCTAAGCAACCAAAAAGGAACAGAGATGTTAATAAGGGGAAAGCAAAGAAGAAGTCTAAATAAATGGTTCAGTGCTAACAAATGCTCCTAACCAGCTATGCAACTGTTACTTTATGCTGGGGGTGTTGCTAAGTCATTTTATCGTCACTATACAAATTACAAAATATGTAATATACTGAATAAATAGGACTAAATGCAATTCTCTGTCTACTGATTTGTATGCGCAGTGGCTTAGTTAGGAACATCTAGCAAAAATAAACACTGGCCTGTTTGTTGCATTTACTATATTTCATCTGTGCAAAACTGATACTTTTTAAAAATAGCTATTATGTTGTCAATTCCTGTATATATATGTATAGTATATAGATTGGTCTCTTTTGTACATTTTGAGAACACAGCAATGTTTAAAAGTTGCAATAAAACTAATTTCATATTTTTAACAATTTTTTCTTGTCATATCTTACACCGACTGTTCTCTACTTCCACCCTGCCCCTGCCATCTTCAAGAAATCTTGCCAGCTACATAGATTTAAGGCTAATTTTTAGCATTAAAATTTTATTGTAAACCAAAAAGGCCATAGTACAAAATTTCTATAAAAGAAATATTTACAGTTTCACAGATCTGATAAACTATAAAATAATTTCAAGCATAGCCGTACCAACTGGGCTTAAAGTTTTGAAGCATCCTCTAGCGTTGCAGCATTTGGCTGGCCACTATCTCCTGAAAATAAACACAGATGTTCTAACTCTAAACATTTTGTATTAGAGAACACCAATCTGGTAGCTAAAAACATGAGATGTTGCAAACTATATAGATTCAACATTCTGGGAAAATGAGAACAAGAGGCAAACTTTTAAAATATGTTTCCACATTATTTCAACAAACTCCTATAAAATTCCCCTCAGTGCTATATAAGACCACAAACTACCTAATATGTTTATTAGCATTTAAAAGTAGTAAATATTCCATTAAATTTTTGAGATTCCTGTATTGCAGTGTGTTGGACTAGAACCCAACTGTATGATTCTGTAATCACATCACCTCTTTGATGGCTCTTGAGGTTTCTCTGCATTCCTTCCCTGCCGAATCAACACGATGCGGACAACACTGCACTACTACGTTCATAGCCTTTCAGCCAGCTGCCATTGGCAGTAAGATCTAAAAACATCCTGCCTGGGTGTCCTGTGCCATATGAAACACAGGCTGCTGCCATTTCAGAAGTAACCGCAACCTGATGGTTGAAAAGAAGTAAGTAGAGCCCTAGGATTCCTAACTTCCCAGTATACCCATTTTAAACCTATGCCACATTTTTATTTTTATTTTGGTGGCTCAGTGATTATATAGAGAGCAGCCTTTACCAAAGGTGTCATGGGCTTTGAAGACTCAAACTCAGGACACAAGGGAGAAACATGCTAAGAGGAAGGCACACTTGGCAAATCCACACCAAGATCAACTCCTGCCCGGAAACCAATGTCTCCACTGTGGAAGGACGTGTGGATCCAGAATTGGCCTCCACAGTCACTTATGGACTCACTGTTAAAACCGTGTTTATGGAAGACAATCTTACTCGGCTACGAGTGATCACAGAAATAGAAGACGACGAAGGTCATCAATGAGGAAGTCAGAACAAGAACCACATACCTTCATCACTGCCAGAGAAACCAGACACCAGTTGGACAGTTTGCTCCCTTAGACATTAACTAAATAAAAATTTAGTCCATAAGACGCTATAAAGTTCTAAGAATGAGACTCAAGGTTGAAACACTTACCTGACTACAATCATTGCTCCACTTCAGGCTTGAGGTATGGTGTACAGTCAGCAGTTTTCTTAAGGCTCATAATCTCAACTTTCTCTGAACACATGGGACATGTGCTTTCATACTGTAACAAGCTGTTTAAGAAAGACATTTTCACAACATGCCTAATACAGGGTGCCCTGTCATTTTGCTTATTTTATACTGGTTAAAATAGTTTGTGTCTGTCTTACACAGGCATAGGCAAACTGGTCCTCCAGATGTTTGGGACTACAATTCCCATCATCCCTGACCACTGGTCCTGTTAGCTAGGGATGATGGGAATTGTAGTCCCAAACATCTGGAGGGCCAGAGTTTGCCTATGCCTGGTCTTACAGGTGAATAATTTTGGCACCTTGGGGCAATGGAGGAAGGGATTCTCTTTGTCCAAGTGCTTTGTTGATGCTGAAGGTACATGAGGCTGCATACCCTTAAAAAGTATTGCTGCCCATGTTGTCAGGTTTCAGCACTTGGAATGTGCCAAACAGTAATAGATTTCTAATTTCACCAACCACAAAATCTAGTGTATACAATATTTTGTATAGTGGTACAAAAGAGGTGTGCAAGGCCAAGAGTTTCAGAGGTAAGGAAAGCTGAAGCTCAATTTTTAATTCAAAATAAACTTGAAAGATGATTGGCTGCAAATCTCAGGTATATATTGAATCAATCTAGTGTCTGGTTCGCTTTGAGGATCATGGTAAATGTCTTTGGCATTTAGGTAATATCCTAAAGGAAGATGAAAAAAATTCCAACTTACTTTCTGAATGCTGAATACAGGGCGGGGAAGTCACAGTGGGGGCACACAGTCCAGTCATCTTTTACCATATGTCGTCCCTAAAACGAAGAGGGTGATTAAACCTGGTGGAAAATATTCCAAATTGCTCTGCATCAACTATAGTGGACTGGGGCCATTGGGTGCATATGCTGCAAGTGACTTGTTTCTAAACCAATGACATGTAGCTTGGGGGCACCAAAAGGTGCAAAATCTAAAAGTAACATTCAAAAGCAAGAAAATTCTGAGATTTTGCAGAGTGGAAACAAATAGTTTGCAATAGTGTGAACCAGTTTCAAATACAGTGGTACCTCTACTTACGAATTTAATGCGTTCCGAACGCACATTTGTAAGTCGAAAAAATGCATTGGGAGAAAAAATTTGTAAGTCGAAGCAACCCTATCTAAACCGCATCCAAGATGGCGGACGGAGCTCCATTCGTAAGTAGAAACATTAGTAAGTATAATTATTCGTAAGTAGAGGTACCACTGTAATAGGATTTTTCAGTTTCAGCATTAGAAATTTAAGGTAAGAACAGTTACACCACCTTGAAGAGTAGTCTATTATATTCAAATGATACTTACTGTGGCAATGCAGTATGGGAGGTTGTTTTTACAGCCAGGACAGAGAAGCTCACATTCAGGCAGCAAGAATTCACAGTAGGGACATGGGGTGGTGGGCTCTTCCGCTTCGGCTGTGTCAGGTCGTCTGTTAATAGAAAGAAAAAAATTCCATTAAGACATTTTAACAAAGACGGCCAGGTTTTTTTATCTACAAGGATAGCAGAAGTGCTTTCCAAGCTTAACAGAGGCTTAGCTCTGCTAATGATAAATGTGAATAACTGTAATGAAAGATGCTTAATGCAAATAAGCAGCATGCTGGTGTATGTAGCTCAAAAGTTCCAAACTTGTTCCTCCTCTGCTCCCTTGCCAGGCTGGAGGAAAAAAACCATATGAACCAGAGTCTGCAGGAAGCCAAGGTTAAATTTGGACTACAACTCCAGTAATCCAGCAACATCTGGAGAGCCACAGTGCCTTTATCCTTCCAACCAGACGACAATTCAGCAGACTGGCTTTGCAATACACTTATTGCTGTAAATGACTTTATTAGCTGCCTCTGGAACACTAGTACTTATGAAATATATTTTTGACATTGGTTTCTGCAAAACTCAGGAAATACTTATTAAAACTTCTGCATAGGTGGCATTACTCACAGGTGTTGTTTAGTCATGTCCAACTCTTCGTGACCGCATGGACCAGAGCACGCCAGGCACTCCTGTCTTCCACTGCCTCCCGCAGTTTGGTCAAACTCATGTTGGTAGCTTCGAGAACACTGTCCAACCATCTTGTCCTCTATCGTCCCCTTCTCCTTATGCCCTCCATCTTTCCCAGCATCAGGGTCTTTTCCAGGGAGTCTTCTCTTCTCTTGAGGTGGCCAAAGTATAGGAGCCTCAGCTTCACGATCTGTCCTTCCAGTGAGCACCCAGGACTGATTTCCTTCAGAATTGATAGGTTTGATCTTCTTGCAGTCCATGGGACTCTCAAGAGTCTCCTCCAGCACCATAATTCAAAAGCATCAATTCTTCGGCGATCAGCCTTCTTTATGGTCCAGCTCTCACTTCCATACATCACTACTGGGAAAACCATAGCTTTAACTATACGGACCTTTTTCGGCAAGGTGATGTCTTTGCTTTTTAAGATGCTGTCTAGGTTTGTCATTGCTTTTCTCCCAAGAAGCCGGCGTCTTTTAATTTTGTGACTGCTGTCACCATCTGCTGTCACCACCATGGAACCCAGGAAAGTAAAATCTCTCACTGCCTTCATTTCTTCCCCTTCTATTTGCCAGGAGGTGATGGGACCAGTGGCCATGATCTTGGTTTTTTGGATGTTGAGCTTCAGACCCTATTTTGCGCTCTCCTCTTTCACCCTCATCAAAAGGTTCTTTAATTCCTCACTTTTTGCCATCAAGGTTGTGTCATCAGCATATCTGAGGTTGTTGATATTTCTTCCGGCAATCTTAATTCCGGCTTGGGATTCATTCAGTCCAGCCTTTCACATGATGAATTCTGCATATAAGTTAGCAGGGAGACAATATACAGCCTTGTACTCCTTTCCCAATTTTGAACCAATCAGTTATTCCACATAACCAGTTCTAACTGTAGCTTCTTGTCCCACATAGAGATTTCTCAGGAGACAGATGAGGTGATCAGGCACTTCCATTTCTTTAAGAATTTGCCATAGTTTGCTGTGGTCAACACAGTCAAATGCTTTTGCGGTCAATGAAGCAGAAGTAGATGTTTTTCTGGAACTCTCTAGCTTTCTCCATAATCCTGCGCATGTTTGCAATTTGGTCTCTGGTTCCCCTGCCCCTTCGAAATCCAGCTTGCACTTCTGGGAGTTCTCGGTCCACATACACAGGTGAGACTACCCCAAATATCTAAAGAAGTCAATGCTACTTGTTGGAGGGGGTGCACAGTCAAAAGTACTTATTTTCATATATGGTGGTTTGGCAACAGCATCAAACCTTTCTGGAGTGCTGTCTTCAAATAAATCAGGTTGATAAATAACAAAACAATTGAAATGTCTCCAGGATCCTGCTTTTGCATGTAATATTATTACATGTGTTGCTTGCAGGATTGGGGCACAGACTAAAAATTGTGGTTGTGGAGAACTCTGCTTAACAGCCAATACCAATGCATATTTACTTAAAATTAAGTTCTACTGCATTTCGTAGGACTTACTCCCAAGTGTGCATCAAATTGCAGTTTTCGAGTACTGCCACTATACACTATACTCTCAAGCTAACTTTTATCAATGCATTTCCAAACTTCAGTTACACAGAGTAATACAACTCACCTAACCATGGCTTCAATCTTCTTTTTGTATTTCAGATCAATTTTATTACGGTACTCTGGTCTCATCAACATTGCAGCAAAACCAAATGCTGACTTCTTCAGTCCTGCTCTGTGACATTCAATTACTGTTGAAGTCAGGATGGGCACGATGTCTACAAGAAGAACAATGGCAATAATTTTATTTCCAATGGTGATAGAAAGCCTTGGGCTATGATCCTTCGTTTTTGGCTTCCAGTTACAACTTTCTGGATTTTCACAGAGCTGCTAATTGACACCCAACAGCTGGCATCAATTAGCTGCATATATTTCTAGTAAATACATGCAATTATTCTAAGAACGTAAGAAATGTTTTGTTGGGTAAAACGGAAGTTCCACTTGCTCCAGCACCATCTCTACCAATACTTGAATTTCAGTTACATGCCTCTGGGCAATTCACTAACTGGGAGTAATTCCTAAAGCAGCGATGGTTAACCCCTGGTCTGGCAGTCTGGTATAGGCCCCCAAGCAAGTTTTCTGCTCCCCACTCAAGACCACATCAATTGTGATGGGGGCAGCAAAAAGGAAAGTTGAAGTAGACATACTGCTGGAGTTGGCAGAGATTTAGCCTTTCTGCCCATCCAGTGCCCTGACAGGGAAGCCAATCGTCCCCTCTCTGGTCATCTGATCAATTATATGACACAAAGAGGAAGTAATAACCCCCATTAACAGCTGGTCTACATAATGCAGCTTTTCTCAACCTTGGGTCCCCAGATGTCATGGGACTACAACTCCCATAATCTCTATAGTTACCAGGACCAGTGACCAGAGCTGATGGGAGTTGTAGTCCAACCATGTTTGGGGTGCAAGGTTGAGAACGGCAAGTGCCACTTCCCAGTATAGTTAACACTTACGGGATGGAAACTTGCTGATGTTGTTGGCCACGCGAATGAGCATACGTGCTCCCTTCAAATGGTCACCACATTTAACGTGAATCTGAGAGAGAAATGTGAGTTATTCACAAAGCTAAACAGTTACAGTCTGGAAGGTCTTTCCAGCCATGTGGTGCGTGCTCTCTCTCTCTCTCACACACACACACACACACAGACACAGACACACACACAGAGAGAGGCAGGCCCTTTGAGAAATTTGGAGCTAAACAATGAAGCATTTTCTTTAGACACATTTTCCCAAAGTGATCAGGAATCCGCTTGAGCTATTAGGAAAAGGCAGTGGTGGGCAATATGCATTTCAATTTTCACAAGTTTCCATAAATATTTTCAAGGCTTTACCTTTACTAAAATATAGCTGTGTAGAATCATAAGGTTTGTAGCCATCTCAGACGGTATTTTGATTTTCTGGGTTTTCAGCTCCGAATACATACTGAAGAGAACATCATGGGCATTTCGGTAGTTCCCTTTTTTATAAACAAATGACAAAAAAAACTAATTAGATTGCAGAAGGATACTGTGCCCCCTTATATTCCAGCTTCTCTTTGTTTTAGCTGTTTTAAGTAAATTTAGCAAGACTGTATTAGTAACTGCCAGCATGCATATAAGGCATCTAACATGGACACTACTTGTCTAGTGAAATCATGCTCACCAAAACAATTTGCATCTCCAGCCACCAATGTCTAGAGCAGGAAACCTGTGGCCCTTCAGATGCTGTTGGACTACAGTCTCCATCATCCCTGACCATTGGTCATGCTGGCTGGGGCTGATGGGAGCTGGAGTCCAAAAGCACCTGGAGGCCTACAGGTAGGTAATGCAAGCAGTAAGAAATGCTGTAGCACAGGGAGAAAATGAGAGGCAAGGTACAAATCTCAACCACATGCCAGTTCTAGCTTCTACAGATAAAAGGCAAGGCACTGAATGTGCTTCACACTGGTCGTCTCCTTCCCCTTCATTCGCCCTCCTGTTCTTGTCGTTTGTCATATTTGTTGCTCCAAACAAAACAGAAGTGCATGAATGTCGCAGACTGCTGGAAGCGTAAGTGCCTTACCTGCACACTGTTCTTCTCTGGCAATAATTATGGCCGTCCGGGCAGCTTCTCGGTATTGCTTTAGTGCCATGTACAGCCGAAACAGATACTTGGCTTCCTTTATTAGAGCAAGGAAACAGATGAGTAAGAGAAGACAGTGTCTATTTATCCACACATGCATCTTAAACATACTTCAGGCAGAACTGTTGAGGAGCTGCTGAGCTTTAAGCACAGCCTTGTTTGCCCAGGTTTTCTGTCTGCATATGGAAAGCTTTGGTTCCACAGTTTTTTTACACTACTGAGCTAGTTTGTAGAACAGCTTCCCATACATGTATAGGATCTGAACATTTCCACAGGGTTAAAGTGTTATTTTGCAATACACAATAAAATCAGTCAGCTGAAATTATCTCAGCTGAAAAAAATATTTTAGTGATAGCTTTTTTAAAAAATGCAACTTTCCCTCCCATTTTTAGATTCTCTTCAAGTTGCAACTTTTTGTAATCGTTTTTAAAAAAGAAATACTGGTAAGCATTTGTCTTTAAAGTTTCCAAACATAAGAGTTTTCAGTTTCTTTCTATCAAATCAGTTTATGCCAAACAGCTATGGTTAAATTGGACAAGTTAAGCCATAAATGGTATTAGAACACTGTAACATGCTATTACGGTATACAGTACTGCAGTTATTACAGAATACATTAGTTAATATTCCTCTGTTATTTAGCTAATACTGATTGAAATAGTTTAGATACTGTGAATATGTTCTGGGTTGAAAACTAGTTAAGACAGCATAACCCCAGCATTATAAATTATCCTAAAACGTTGTGAGATAGGGGTATAGAAATGCTGCAAGTTATTTTCCACAAATGATCCAAACAATGAGCGTAGAGTCGTGTCTTTTACAGCACAATCCTATGCATTGAGTTCAATGGGTCTTACACCTGAGTAAGTGCATATACCAAAGGAAGCAGCCTTATAAATTATTTTAAAAACAAAAAGTTAAATAGCAGCTATGACTGGTTAAAGTAAAAAAAAATTACTCACAGAAAGAGACTATGGCAGATGCAGTAAAGCAGTTAGAAGAACAAAAGTTTTAAATGAGAAAATAGAACTATTCCAAATAAAACTTGTTAAATAAAGTAATGAGCATGATTACATGAGGTAAAACTATGTCTACTATTAAAAATGGATTTGGTTCCAAAGCATTTCCCACCCCAATTTTATGTAAGAGGAAGATATGTGCAGAGATGACAAATACACAGCAAAATGAAACTAAACCCAACATTAGTCTTAGCATAGAGAATATTTTAAAGGAAACTACGATAGTTTCTGGTATACTGCCAGCAACATCCACAGCTCAGTTCTTATACAGTTCTTAGGCTTTTATTCCAATTTCTCTGCCAATGAACCACAAATTATAGGCAAAATTCAGGAGTCATACTGAGGCCTAATGCAGTCTGGACAGAGTCAGTCTCTCAGAAACAGACAAAAAAAAAGCAACAGTGTATAGGTAAATTGCTACCCTGAAACTAGAGCCACTATACCCATTACATTAAGGCAAATCTAGGTTTGCCAATTGTCAAAGATGTTTAACAATTAATTTCTCTTCCCAAGGGGCTCTGTGAATTGTAGTTCTGTGCGGAGAATAGTGACCCACTAAAACCTCTCAGCATTCTGTAGAAACTACACTGCCCAGGATTCTTTTGGGAAAGCCACAACTGTTTAAAGTGGTATGGTACTGCTTTAAATGTATAGTGCAGATGGGATCTGAGTTTGAAAATCTAGACCAGAGGCCATTTAATTTAAAAAAAACCTAATAGAGTAACAATTATATTAAACATAAGTCTATATTTGGAATTTAGTACCTTTGGTATTCCATCACTCTCTCCCATAAGGTGATTTATAAGCTGATTGGTCAAAGCTTCATCTTTAGCCTGTCCAACCTATTGAAAATAAAATGTGAATGGAGTAACACACACACTGTAGGGAAATGAACAACACTTTTATGTGAAATGAACAACACTTATACAGTCAAGCAACAAATAATTTGGTATCCTAGGCCTAAAAATCTGTTATTTACAAGTAACTATGCCACATTGAAGGGTCTAAAGTAGAGGGTATTTAACATAATAAGTAAAGGGTTCCAATTTTGGAAGAAAAGTAAAATACAGGCTGAAAAATAAATATAAAATAGTCTGGCATTGGTTCTCTGCTGAATCAATGATAGCAATGATACTGAGTTTCTGGTAAAAGGAAGAACCCTCCCCTTCCTAAATGATGTTTCTTACCGTTTCTATTGCCATCTCTATAGCCATAGTATCATCTGCATTTGGATTTTTCAGAAAGTGCTTTAATGCCTGAAAAACAACAACAACACATACAGCATTTAATGCCTTATATCTGAGTATTTCTCTACAAACAAATTACTCTTCAAATCATCTGCATTTCTAAGGAGAATGTGCCATATGTTACTAAGTCCTTCAAAAGCTAGAAATTAATGTTAACCAATTGGGTGACTAGGTTGGTAGTTTTAAAAATGGCCAGGAGATCTCACTATGCCCCCAAAACACAGCATCAGCCTAATTCCCCAATGTCTCTACTTCATGAAAGATGTTCAGGTTCTTAACTAGATAATACATACAATATAACAGCATTTTGTGCTCTCCTAAACAGTTGTCTAGGAAGTTTTGGTGCTAAACATATTGCCTAAATCTCGCTTCCTCTTTAAATCAATAGGGCCACATTTCCTCATGGACAACCGTCTCAACTCCATGTACCAATGGCAAGTGTAGCAAAAGCAGGTGTAGTCAGACACACCTCTCTCTCTATCCTGGCAAGCAAGAAAACAAGCAAAATGTCCAGAACAGGGCTAATGAGAAGTGTGGAACTGGGAGCAGTGCTGATATTGAATGAAATTACAGGGAGAAGATAGTGGGGGAGTCCTAGGTCTTTCTCTCTTCCACTCCCTGCCCTGACCACTTCCTTTAAATATCTGTAAGCTGCTATTAGGCATAGACAATTTTTTTACAGGCACTTGGTCTTCAATCCCCAGCATTTCAGTTCTGATCTAAATTAGACCCAATGCACTTATTTTCAAAGCAAAGAAAATGGTGTTGGAAGAGCACGGATCTCCCATGTCCCGTCTAGGTTGGCCCTTAGTCTGACTCAGCAAGTTTGTATACTAACCCGTGCATATTGACCACACAGAAGAAAAAATCTGCCCGCCTGAAAATGTTTTTTCTCTCCTTCAAAATATAAGGCAATGCTTTGGTAATCTTCGTTAGTGGTGTCCTCAGAACCTGCAACAGATGGGGGTGGGAGAAACCTAATAGGACTTTCTTACAATAATAACTTCATTATTTGTACCCAACCCACTGACTGGGTTGCCCCTGCTTCTGATTAGACATGTATAGGATTGCACTGGCAATGTTTTTCCAGTGGTAAACGATATCCAAGAGGCTGCAATACTCACTAATTATATCAGCATAAATCTCCATCTTATTGTGCTGCTGGGCCAATGAGAAAGCTTCGTTGTTACACTTGGACATCACCAAAAACTGGATGGCAGAACCATAGTCACCCAATTGCAGAAAGAATCTAAACCAAATTAACAAATCTGTTATACTATTTTAAAGTATAACGAACAGAATCCATGAAATCCATGTAATGATTTGCAGGAGCATCTACAATATTTTTTAACACTTAAGCAGCATTTCTCATTACTCCCATAACCAATTGTAAGCTGTCTTAAGCTTACTCTTTAGGGCAGATTTTCAACAATCATATCTCTGAGCCTACTAGGGTATATCATTATTATTTATTAATAACATGTTAAAAAACACTAGATGCTGTACCATGCTTTAACAAAATAAGACAGGCCTTGTTCATAGGCTTCCATACTATTCTAAAATACATGGGCATGATCTTGCTCCCACCAGTGCTATGATGGGGGCAGGTGCAGAGATTTTGTATGCATGCAATCTCATTAGGAGTCAGACAAGCAGAGTCACATGAGTTGGTTCCTATTCAGACCCCCCAAATTGTCTTCTTCTTTCTTTGGTGATCACTCATAGCCGAGTAAGATCGTCTTCCATAAACATGATCACAACAATGAGTCCATTAAGTGACTGTGGAGGCCAATTCTGGATCCACATGTCCTTCCACAGTGGGGACATCGGTTTTTGGGCAGGAGTTGATCATGGTGAGGGTTTGGCAAGTGTGCCCTCCTCTTGGCACATTTATCCCTTTTGTTCTGAGTTCGAGCGTCTTGTAAACGCTGTTCTCCAACTGGAGCGCTCGCAGGCCAGTATTTCCCAATTGTCGGTGTTTATGCTGCATTTTCCTTGAGAGAGTCTTTAAACCTCCTTTGTGGACCACCAGCATTACACTTTCCATTTCTAAGTTCAGAATGGAGTAGTTGCTTTGGAAGACGATAATCAGGCATCCAAATAAGCAGCTCAATTATGCCAGGCACTATTGCTAGCTGGGTGCAAGGGGGGGGGGGAAGACCTCTCACTCTGCAATCATGTTCCACTTAATCTCCCACCCAGGCTACACTCACCTGAAACATGCCAAGGATACATACGTATGGTTGGCAATGTCTCACATGGCAAGTATGATGGATAAGGTCGACTAGGCAACTCCAGATCCCTAGATTTTAAGTTTGCAGCCATGCTGGTGGCCCTGTACAAAGGAGGTTGAATTATGGAACACCTCCAGGCTCCTATAACTGCAAGGGTCCTTCTCAACCCCTTGTTGTCGTGTTCTCTGGTGCTTCATCTAAGGCAGGGATGGTGACCTCCAAATGTTACTGGACTACAACTCTCATTATTCCTGATCACTGGCCATGCTGGTTGGGGCTGATGGGAACTGGGAGCCCATTCACAGCTGAAAGCCCCAGGTTCTCCATCTCTGATTTGGGGTGGAAGGTGAAATACTCCATTTGGAGAGATCAAATTAGTCCCGAAATGTATTTCTGTAGGAAAACTAGATACAAAATTGTATCTGGTATCTGGCACTTTAAAAAAAATGTGAAAAAAATCTTCCATATGCTCTTTTCTATTCTTGAAATTAGTCTTAAACAACATCAAAAGAGAACAAAACAAAATCAATGTAAACTGCATATAAAGATGTACATAAAATCGTATCATAGAATCAAGTTTGCTTTTGCTTTTGTTACTACAACTAGAAAGTAAACATTAAAATAAAAGTTAAATGGGGTTGGTACATGTCAAAATGAATTTATACTCTTAAAGCTCAGACTCTCCATCAGAATTGTTTGAAAAGGATTTTTAAAAAATCCCAAAAGCTAGGGGCTCTTTTCTATTATTGTTTTTTTAATAAAAAAATTAGCCTCTCTCATTTGAAAAGAGTCAAACAAAATGTTTTAAAAGCAAATTGTAGAGATTGGGTTTTGCACATATATAATCTGACCAATTCTACAGAGTTAGAACTCTGTTAAAAGTCTGAAAACTAGTTTCTATAGCTGCAGTTACCTGGCTACCATCTTGGCTCCCTCAAGTGACTGCGTCTCCCTGACAATGCTAACAGCCTTCTCTGGATTATTAAGGTGATCCAAATATAGCCGGATGACGCTGTCCCACTGCTTGGCATTTGCGTAGGCCAGGACGGCTTCTTTGTATCTAGAAAGAGAGATCATCATAGACACTTCAGGTTCAGTCCTCAAAATTCCCAGGGCTACAGGCTGTTATTAATTAAAAAACACTTTACTAAATAAGGATAAAATATTCTTTTGCTGGTATCTGGTAACCAATTTATGCAATATAGGTTGGATCATGACTAATTATTAATGATTAATTATTGAGTATTATTATTATTATTATTATTATTAAAAAGCCCATTGATTTCAGTGTGTTTACTTTAAGTGTGACTAAGTCTGGAAACAACCCCATGCAATGTAGGTACCTTATATCAGATACAGTACTATTAACTCTTACCACAGAGACTCATGGAGCCAAATGGTTCCCAGAACTTTTTTGGGAGGGGCTCCTATTAATTTTGATGCTATTCTGTTTATAAGCATCTTGTCTCAAATCCAACTGACAAAATTTAAAGATGGGTTTTCTTCCAGTTTGTATCTAGCAATAGCAATGATCCCCTTATAGAGCTAGACCAGGCATCCCCAAACTTCGGCCCTCCAGATGTTTTGGACTACAATTCCCATCTTCCCCAACCACTGGTCCTGTTAGCTAGGGATCATGGGAGTTGTAGGCCAAAACATCTGGAGGGCCGCAGTTTGGGGATGCCTGAGCTAGACTATAACACTTTTTCTCTCAACAACTGACAATTGAAACCAGTTGTCAAATAAAATCCATCTTAAAAAAATGAGGAACAACCAGTATTGATGAGTATCCAGGTTTAAAGACTTTTTAAAAAACTGTGGTAAGAAATATTCTGTATTCTACCTTCCCATATTTGATGGGGGGGGGGACTATTAAAGATGCCAATTCCTTCTAACAAGAAATAATAACTTCCAAATTAGCACACCCTTTATGGACTAAACAAATTATTGTTGCTTAAGTTTTGCTATATAAAATTTAATCACATGCAAAGTCCAGATGAACTGAACAATAATGGGGCAGGGGGCAGTGATTTCATGCTCTCTCTATAGATACTAAGTTACTAGCAGAGGTTAGCAAATCTGAAATAAAGAAGATGGAGGGGGAAGAATAAACTCTTTTTGCACCTTTTCCCTCTGCTCTTATAAAGGATAAAAACAAGAGGTAAAATTAATTCTGGAAACACATTTTTTGTTTTGTTGCTCCTTAAAGGAAAAGAAACGTGTCATAACACATTGGTAGTTGATTTAAAAACTTTAGCAGAAAAAAGGAGGGCCTTTCTTCCATCAGCTGTCCTGTGGGAGGGATTCCAGGAGAGAGCGGGAGGCAGGCGAATACCACCTCGGTCTCCTCTGGCTGGAATATTCCCTCCCCACTGGAGGACTATTATACCATCAGCTGCCTTGGGAAGGCCCATGATGAGTTTTTAATAATGTTGTTTATTGTGGACTTGTATCCTGGAAAGCAGGCAGAAATAATGGCAGTAAGTAAGTAAAATTATTTTTCAATCCTCAAATGTTTCAATGTTCGGATGTAACCCTTCCCACACTTACTCAGATCCAAGTTCTGCTGAACTTGGCAGAGCAACCCGCCCCGAACTCCAATGTAAGTCTGACTGTCACATCAGATTTGACTGTAGAAAGGAATATATATACCTGCCATCTGCCTCCTTTGCTTTGGCATATTGAAGATGTATCTTTTGAGAAGATACGTGAGGGAGAAGCTCACCAACCTTTGCCCTGGACAACAGAAACAGTTCTATTTGATAACTAATTTCACACACACATTATTTTAATTACTTTCTCTCACCCCACCCCAATCCCATCATACCAAGAATTGAGATAATTGAGGAACACAGGGCACTGCCTCAAACTGAGTCAGATAGGGTAATTGGGTATCTTATGTATTACAGGGTTCCGTGAACAAAACTCCATCCACAGACCACTCATTCACAGAATGGAGGAAAGATGGTTGTTTTTGCTGACTCCTCCTTCCCCCTGTAGCCTTCCTCCTTCCCCCTGTGCACCACCCCCAATCTCCTCTTTGGTACACGGGGTCAGAGACCTTCAGAGCAGCATGAGAAGTGGGGCAGGTTCCATGAGGAAGGGGGAACTGGTGGAAATCAGCTCCCCTGCTTCTTCCATAAGTGGGGATTCTGCTAAATCTCAGCCCTTCAGTTCACAGAAGAGCTATTCTGGATCAGCATGTTGAGATGCTGGTGAAGTATAGAAAAAGTACAGTATGTGGTAATTCAGCTACCCAAGAATTTTACATTTCTTTTTTCTTAAAAAGCAAAGTTTCAAGCTCTTAGCAGCTGAGATAATACACTTGGAAATTGAGTGAAATCTCAAAAAGCTAGAAAAGTGACTAAAAAAGTGATCACTGGTTAAGGAAAGCAAGAGAATCCTAGAACTGTCAAGTTGGAAGGGGCCATGAGGATATTCTAGGCCAACCAACTGCAATGCAGGAATATACAGGTGTCCCATATGGGGATCAAACCTGCAACCTTGGTGTTATCAGCACCAACCTCTAACCAACTGAGCAATCCACACATTTGCCCAATTGTTCATGCTGGCTGGGGATGATGGGAGCTGGAATCCAACTCCATGTGAAGGGCCACAGGTTCCCTATCCTTGTGCTGTAATTTTAAAGGAATGCAACACCAGCTTACCAGTTTTTGCACCGGATATATACCGATGCTGCTTTGTCATAATACTGCCCTTTTTCATAGAGCTGGGCAGCTTCTGAAAATTGCTATAAAACAAACAGGGAAACAAAAGTTAGTCTAAAGCATGCAAACTCATACTGTGAAAACTTTTTCTTTCTGTATTCAAAGTACTAGCTACCTTCATGCTCTCCAGAATAGCTCCGCAGTCTCGTTTCAACATCCTACTCGGATGTTTGATGGCTTGGTTAACACCCCGGCGAATGTCACCCATGCGAATGGACATTTGGGCAACTCCAGCTAGGCAGGCCTCATCATGCTCTTGGAACTGGCAACAAGGAGTATAGCATAAACATGCACCAATAAAGTTACGGGCAAAATACACACTCTTGAAGAAAATAAAGGCAGAGTTTGAAAATGCAGCAACCGTTATTCTGGAAGGGTTTTCTTCCTATTTAGGCTAGTTAACTATTTTTGTTTATAATATTGCCATTTGCAAAAAAATAGTTAAGATGCACCATACCAGTTTCCAAACACATCCACAGAAGATAAAATAATACACTCCCTTATAACAAGAGTTCTCTCAGATCAACTGTCCTACCAGTTACCCTTTAAAATAATATAAATACAAAGCAAATATTTATCTAATTAAGTGAGCAAAACAAACCACTCTATTCTTCTGTGCCAAAATTGTGGTAAATGAAGAATCAGGGGTTTGTAAAGCAACTATTTCAACAGTGATCTCCCGCTTTTATATTTTGCGGCTCAAGTGACAAAACGCATTTCTAATCCAAGATCGGCCTCAGCCAAATAAATATTTAAAAGGGAAAGAGACCTCTGACCATTAGGTCCAGTCGTGACCGACTCTGGGGTTGCGGCGCTCATCTCGCGTTATTGGCTGAGGGAGCCGGCATACAGCTTCCGGGTCATGTGGCCAGCATGACTAAGCCGCTTCTGGCGAACCAGAGCAGTGCACGGAAACGCCGTTTACTTTCCCGCTGTAGCGGTACCTATTTATCTACTTACACTTTGACGTGCTTTCGAACTGCTAGGTTGGCAGGAGCTGGGACCAAGCAACGGGAGCTCACCCCGTCGCGGGGATTCGAACCGCCGGCCTCCTGATCGGCAAGCCCTAGGCTCTGTGGTTTAACCCACAGCGCCACCCGTGTCCCTAAACTCTGTGAGGTGAGTGAGGTTGAGAGACTTCAGAGAAGTGTGACTAGCCCTAGGTCACCTAGCAGCTATATGTGGAGGAGCAGGAAAGCGAACCCAGTCCCCCAGATTACGAGTCCACTGCTTCTAACCACTACACCACACTGGCTCTCAATATATTTACAGTCATCACCAACAATAGAGTGTTACCTTGCTATCGCCTGTAATCCCTTTCTCATAATGAGCCAAAGCATTCACATAATCACCCCTAAAATAAAAAGTCAGATTGTATTATACGTATATTGACACAGAGTGATGTATCATGACATGAATGAGACACTGAAGGGATTATTAGGGGACTGTGTGCTGTTTGCTGCTAGGAGCAGCAAGGGTGGAGCCAACCAAACAATTAATTGCCTGTATAGCAAGCCCACCCTCACTACCCTGTTTCCCCGAAAATAAGACATACCCATAAAATAAGCTGTACCAAGATTTCTAAGCATTTGTGCAATATAAGCCATACCCTGAAAATAAGACATAGTGATAGGCGCAGATCTGGAGGGCGCCAAGGAAGAGGCGAGGCTGGACAGTAATTAAAAAATAAGACATCCCCTGAAAATTAGCCATAGTGTGTCTTCTTGAGGAAAATAAATATAAGACAGCATCTTATTTTCGGGGAAACACGGTAGCTGTTAGGTCTTCATTAAGGTACCATTAAGGTACCATCACCCAACCCCTTTTCTGGTTTAGCTTACAGATAGATGCTGGTAGAAGTTGCTGGCTCCTTGCACCTCAGCATGGATTCCCAGAACTTCTATTTTTTCTCAACCCAACATTTTTTAATTGTTTAAAGAGATCAACTTGAGCAGGTGTAACCAACATGGTGTCCAATTGAGGACTACAATTCCCATCAGTCCCAGTCAGCAAGGCCAATTGTCATAATTTTATTGGTATGCCGCCTTCCCACAGTTCAAACCATGCCCAAGGTCGCTTGCAACATGAAAAAAATACGTAACTACAAAAGTAGTGGTGAAAAAGTAGTCAAAAACAGTAAAACAAACATTTTTAAAAATAACCAAACTGAACAATTTCCACATAAATCACAAGAAGACCTAAAATAAAGATACAAAAAGCTAACAGCAACAACCCCCATCCAACAAAACCACCCAAATATCCCCCCCAGCCCGAGGCATGATGAAAGTTGTAGTCCAAAATGTCTGCACTACATTGGCTCTACACCAATCTATAGTGACCTGGCTACTTGATAAGGGGTTTTAACTTTCCAGACTTCTCTTCTACAAAGTACAGTCATAGCTCAGTTTAAGTACGCTTTGGTTTGAGTACTTTCAGTTTAAGTACTCCGCAGACCTGTCTGGAACGGATTAATCCACTTTCCATTACCGGTACTTTCAATGGGAAAGTTCGCTTCAGGTTAAGTACGCTTCAGTTTAAGTACTCCGCAGACCGTCTGGAACGGATTAATCCACTTTCCATTACTTTCCATGGGAAAGTTCGCTTCAGGTTAAGTACGCTTCAGGTTAAGTACAGACTTCCGGAACCAATTGTGTACTTAAACCGAGGTACCAATATACATGAACAGCAGCCAGTATCCCCATATTAAACCCCAGCCTGAGCTACACTAACTACCTTGCCCTTTCTCAACAAAGTTTTCCAACACCATGCAAGCCAATAATAGTTTTCTGCCATTGGCTTATGACAAAAGCTAGATTTGATAGGCTTTTAAGAGAGAACATACGTGAATTCCAGCTGCACAGCATACTCCTTCGATAATAAGGGGATGGTATCTGGTGCCAAGCGTTTAGCTAGCTGAAGTGCATTATCCCAGTGCTGTAGATCTCTCCTCATCTATTATCAAAAGAAGTGTTGATTTAAATGGAAAAGATTATGATCCCCTGCCCCATCTGATTAAATATTAGGTGGCTCAATTTATTACCTCAAGTGCGGCAATTGGGCAAGAAGATGCCAAATATAAATCCTGAGCCAAATTGAAGTTATTTGTATACATGGCAAGATGCCCCGCAAGAAGGTTGTGGTCTTCTATGCCCTGAAAACAGAACACAGAAATGTGTGAAGTTCCTATTATATTGGATTAACATTAGACAAGCTGCCAGAGATGCATTGCTATAGCATATGGAAGTCAGAAAAGACTCAAGGAAAAGGAGCTTCATCTGCCCCAGTTCATACACAAAGGAATGAAAAGTCCTAGACAGGGATTGTTGGAAAGGAGAACTTAAAACGTGAGGATCCATGTGGAAGAAGAGTCCTCGTGAATTCAAGAAGTCATCAAATCAGAATTTGTTGTTGTTGTTGTTGATGTTGTTTAGTCGTTTAGTCGTGTCCGACTCTTCGTGACCCCATGGACCATAGCACGCCAGGCACTCCTGTCTTGCACTGCCTCCCGCAGTTTGGTCAAACTCATGTTCGTAGCTTCGAGAACACTGTCCAACCATCTTGTCCTCTGTCGTCCCCTTCTCTTAGTGCCCTCAATCTTTCCCAACATCAGGGTCTTTTCCAAGGATTCTTCTCTTCTCATGAGGTGGCCAAAGTATTGGAGCCTCAGCTTCACGATCTGTCCTTCCAGGGAGCACTCAGGGCTGATTTCCTTAAGAATGGATAGGTTTGATCTTCTTGCAGTCCATGGGACTCTCAAGAGTCTCCTCCAGCACCATAATTCAAAAGCATCAATTCTTCGGCGATCAGCCTTCTTTATGGTCCAGCTCTCACTTCCATACATCACCACTGGGAAAACCATAGCTTTAACTATACGGACCTTTGTCGGCAAGGTGATGTCTCTGCTTTTTAAAATGCTGTCTAGGTTTGTCATTGCTTTTCTCCCAAGAAGCAGGCGTCTTTTAATTTCGTGACTGCTGTCACCATCTGCAGTGATCAAGGAGCCCAAGAAAGTAAAATCTCTCACTGCCTCCATTTCTTCCCCTTCTATTTGCCAGGAGGTGATGGGACCAGTGGCCATGATCTTGGTTTTTTTTATGTTGAGCTTCAGACCATATTTTGCGCTCTCCTCTTTCACCCTCATTAAAAGGTTCTTTAATTCCTCCTCGCTTTCTGCCATCAAGGTTGTGTCATCTGCATATCTGAGGTTGTTGATATTTCTTCCGGCAATCTTAATTCCGGCTTGGGATTCATCTAGTCCAGCCTTTCGCATGATGAATTCTGCATATAAGTTAAATAAGCAGGGAGACAATATACAACCTTGTCGTACTCCTTTCCCAATTTTGAACCAATCAGTTGTTCCATATCCAGTTCTAACTGTAGCTTCTTGTCCCACATAGAGATTTCACAGGAGACAGATGAGGTGATCAGGCACTCCCATTTCTTTAAGAACTTGCCATAGTTTGCTGTGGTCGACACAGTCAAAGGCTTTTGCATAGTCAATGAAGCAGAAGTAGACGTTTTTCTGGAACTCTCTAGCTTTCTCCATAATCCAGCGCATGTTTGCTATTTAGTCTCTGGTTCCTCTGCCCTTTCGAAATCCAGCTTGCACTTCTGGGAGTTCTCGGTCCACATACTGCCTAAGCCTGCCTTGTAGAATTTTAAGCATAACCTTGCTAGCGTGTGAAATGAGCGCAATTGTGCGGTAGTTGGAGCATTCTTTGGCACTGCCCTTCTTTGGAATTGGGATGTAGACTGATCTTCTCCAATCCTCTGGCCATTGCTGAGTTTTCCAAACTTGCTGGCATATTGGGTGTAGCACCTTAACAGCATCATCTTTTAAAATTTTAAATAGTTCAGCTGGAATATCATCACTTCCACTGGCCTTGTTATTAGCAGTGCTTTCTAAGGCCCATTTGACTTCACTCTCCAAGATGTTTGGCTCAAGGTCAGCAACACTACCTGGGGTGTACGAAACCTCCATGTCTTTCTGGTATAATTCCTCTGTGTAGTCTTGCCACCTCTTCTTGATGTCTTCTGCTTCTGTTAGGTCCTTACCACTTTTGTCCTTGATTATGGTAATCTTTGTACGAAATGTTGGACAGCCATTTTGCTTTCTTGCATTTCCTTTTCCTTGGGATGGTTTTCGTTGCTGCCTCCTGTATAATGTTACGAGCCTCCATCCATAGTTCTTTAGGCACTCTGTCCACCAAATCTAAATCCTTAAACCTGTTCCTCACTTCCACTGTGTATTCATAAGGGATTTGATTCAGATTGTATCCTACTGGCCCAGTGGTTTTTCCTACTTTCTTCAGTTTAAGCTGGAATTTTGCTATAAGAAGCTGATGATCTGAGTTACAGTCAGCTCCAGGTCTTGTTTTTGCTGATTGTATAGAGCTTCTCCATCTTTGGCTGCAGAAAATATAATCAATCTGATTTCGATGCTGCCCATTTGGTGATATCCATGTGTAGAGTCGTCTCTTGTGTTGTTGGAAGAGAGTGTTTGTGATGACCAGCTTGTTCTCTTGACAGAACTCTATTAGCCTTTGCCCTGCTTCATTTTGAACTCCAAGGCCCAACTTGCCAGTTGTTCCTTTTATCTCTTGATTCCCTACTTTAGCATTCCAATCCCCTGTAATGAGAAGAACATCCTTCTTTGGTGTCATTTCTAGAAGGTGTTGTAGGTCTTCATAGAATTGGTCAATTTCACTTTCTTCAGCTCCGGTAGTTGGTGCATAAACTTGGATTACTGTGATGTTAAAAGGTCTGCCTTGGATTCGTATCGAGATCATTCTGTCATTTTTGAGATTGCATCCCATTACAGCTTTTGCCACTCTTTTGTTGACTATGAGGGCCACTCCATTTCTACTACAGGATTCTTGCCCACAGTAGTAGATATGATAGTCACCTGAACTGAATTCGCCCATTCCCTTCCATTTTAGTTCACTGATGCCCAGGATGTCGATATTTATTCTTGTCATCTCATTTTTGACCACATCCAGCTTACCTCCATTCATGGTTCTTACATTCCAGGTTCCTATGCAATATTTTTCTTTACAGCATCGGACTTTCCTTTCGCTTCCAGGCATATCCGCAACTGAGCGTCCTTTCGGCTTTGGCCCAGCCGCTTCATCAGCTCAGAATACTGTATTATATTGACAATAGCGGACTTAAAAATATTTTGAAAGCTTTTGAACTTTGCCAGGTATGGAGTGGAAGCTCTTTTATCCTCTTACCAGGGTTGTTTTTATTCATCTGCTAATGACTTTGACATATACTTTGCACTTGGCATGAAGTCATGTTCTTCTGCCCAAGCTCATGCTCCGAGATATCAGCCCATGGACTAGAATAATCCCACACAGCAACTACCGTATATTCTGGTGTATAAGACGGCTTTTGAACCCAGGAAAATCTTTTCAAAAGTTGGGGGGCCGTCTTATATGCCGGGTACAAGAATCTGCGGTCACCGCATACGGTGGGGGGAGCTCAAAAACGGCCGCATCCCCACTGTATGCAGTGACCATATGAACGCAAAGAAGCGCGCTCGGGAGGGGGCTGCTCCCCACCAGGGAGAATGGCTCCCTCATGGCTTTGCGACCTGGCTCAGCGCAGAGATACAGTTTCGTGTATTTCATTGCTGTCAAGCTGCTGCCTCTTCTCTTTTTGTCAGCGCAAAGCAAAGGGATCTCTCCGTCTCTCTCCACTCTCTCTTTCACTGCTGCTCAGCGTCTTTTGCTGGCTGTGTGAGCCTCCGATGTCTCTGCCTCTCTATCGCTATCCTCTCTATGGTTTCTTTCCCCCCTTTTGCTCGATGTCTCTGCCTCTCTCTCTCTCTCCCTCTCCATGGCTTCTATTCCCCTTTTGCTCACTCAGCCAGCCTCGTTGTCTCTCTCTCCGCTCTCTTTCACTGCTGCTCAGCGTCTTTCGCTGGCTGTGTGAGGTTTCTTTTCCCCTTTTGCTCGATGTCCCTGCTTCTCTATCTCTCCTCTCTCTGGCTTCTTTTCCCCTCTCAATAACTAAGCAAACAAACAAACAAACCACCATTTCCCCGGCTGCAGACTTGAGTGCTGGAGAAGACAGCCTCCCCTCCCCTCCCCACCAGAAAGGGCTGGAGTACATCCCAAATTCTATATTTTAACTTGAAAAGTAAGGGGTCGTCTTATACGCCCAGTCGTCTTATACGCCAGCATATACGGTAAGTAAAACAAACAAACAAACAAACAAACAGGCTGTAATATTTAAATGTGTATATTTTACCTTTATTTGCTCTAACGACATGACCATTCCCACATTTCTGATTGTCCGGTAAACACGTGTCGCAAACTCCACCTCCATGTGGTGTAAACAAGCCCTGGCAAGCTCATTCCAACTTGAAGGATCATTCAGAAGTTTGCACACCTCCCAAGCCTCAGAAAACCTTTGCAAAAAAATTAACAAAACAAAGGCAACAACTACAATAAGCATGGTCAAATCTTGGATGTTTGGGTATCGATGGTGTACTGGAATTTAAAGGAAGCTTACCTTTTTAGTACTAAAGTCTGTATAAGCACTAGTTTCAGCTCATTACGTTCCAAGTCATTCAATGGGCCAAGGAAGCCATGCGTACTAAGGAAGATACTGTTGGTTTTCCCACTTTGAGTCTGACAAGTTAATTCTCCGTTATATAGTAGCAATGGTTTGTGAGAATAAGGAACTTTGGTGCCTCCAGCCAAAATTACCTTGGACCCTACATTACAAATGAAAATGAAGTAATTATTGAACTTGCCCATCGAAAGAACATTAGCTCTTAGTTGCTAAATAAAGATAAAACCTTTTCTTTTTTAACCCTCTTAGTTGCTGAAGAATGACTAACAAAGAAATCCTAACAAGGGAACAGGGAAGCAGAGTGGCAGCTTCTCCACTGCACCTGAAGCAGTGCTGGCTCATACCAGCTAGGGCTGAATGTATGGGGTAGGGTTCCCCACCCCCTGTATTTAAAGTGCCAGATCTATACCAGAAAACAAATGTTCCTTGAACAAACGAGTGTCAAACAAGCAAATAAAACCAGCTTGACATAAACACTAAAGTATTGTGCTAAAAGGGATACGGGTGGCGCTGTGGATTAAACCACTGAGCCTAGGGCTTGCTGATCAGAAGGTCAGTGGTTCGAGTCCCCACGACAGGGTGAGCTCCCATTGCTCGGTCCCAGCTCCTGCCAACCTAGCAGTTCGAAAGCATGTCAAAGTGCAAGTAGATAAATAGGAACCGCTACAGCAGGAAGGTAAACGGCGTTTCTGTGTGCTGCTCTAGTTTGCCAGAAGCGGCTTAGTCATGCTGGCCACATGACCTGGAAGCTATATGCCAGCTCCCTCGGCCAATAACGTGAGATGAGTGCCGCAACCCCAGAGTCAGTCACGACTGCACCTAATGGTCAGGGGTCCCTTTACCTTTACCTTTATTGTGCTAAAATGTGAACATATGGGGAAATATATCCCGCACTGCCAAAAAAAGGATTATACAACGAAAGCAGTGGCTTAGCCATAGCTAGTTTAGAATTTCTACTTTCTGGAATTTTGTTCCTAGCAGTTATGACCATATATTTAAAAGGAAAGTCAGAATAACTGGCACAGCCTAACTGGCACAGCCTAGCTTGTGGCTTAACTGGCTCTAATAATCCATTATTTTTGTAATCTGACGTACAGCCACTTGAGAATAAAACCCACTGAAATAACCTAACACCAGAAGTTCTACTGTTGTTCACTGTCCTATAGACCCAAATCACAAAGGTACAAAATAAATATTGAGTACTACTGAATTACACAACCAACCTAAAATTCCGTTAATCCATTTGTTCTGTGTTTTGCTATGTCTTTCCTCCACCAATCATGTATTTTATATTGTAAGCTTCAAGGGATTTTCTTTCAGCTGCTCTGCAAAATGTACACTGTTGGAATAATAATGCAACTTTACACTACCTTGTATAGTATCCTTGTGAAAGATGTATGTGTATATTTTGTCATCATCGTAAGCAACAAATACACCTTTGTCCATTGGCCAATTTTCCCACAGAATACCCTTGATGGTTGGCTGGAAATTTGGGATCTCAAAGGCAATATCAGTTACCTACAAAAGGCAGCAGTGTAAAATTAATTTCTAAATAAAATGTTAATGAGATCTAATTAATTTTGGAGTTACATTGGCATTTTAAAAGAGTCAGGTGCACCCCATTCCCATATTAACAGCTGCAATCTAAGGTGTTCGCAATGGGGATCTTACAGATCTTACAGATCCAAATTCTGAACTTACAGATCCAAATTCCACCCCACCCCATTCATTTGGTCACAGTGCAACAGAAATATGGACATCTAAGAAAAGCAATAAAAAGTACTGAAATAGGATATAGTTTGGTTACTATTAAAAGGCACCGCTCTCTTACTCAATTCCTCTCTTTTCTAGCAATATGAGCACCTCTGGCATAGTCATTTCCTTCACTCTACTCAGTGAAACAGAGAAGGTAAGGGAAAAGTATTCTCACTTTCATATGGTCCCCTCGACCTGACCCGACCCACCCACACATCCAAAAGGGCAGGCAGGCAGGCACTGGTGCTCATACAAACAATGCAATTTAAAATAAAAGCAGAGTGCGCTTCCGATTTTTGTCCCACGCCATAGCGATGGGTCTCTCAACATTGGAGAGAGGCACAGGCTGAAAAAAGGAGGATGGACGGGTTAAACCATCTCCTATAAACCTCTTGGGGCATGGAAGGTGCAGGTGACCATGGGTCCTAATGGCTCACCGCACTTCGCTTGAAGCAAAAAAAACCAAATCGCCATTGGATGCAGAGGTTCTCCTTATAATTGGGTTCTAATTGGCATTAAGAATAGGCATGCACCGGAGGAGATAGACATTATAACCACAGACAATCAGCTGCATGGAACTGAGATTTGAAATTGGGAGAAGATTCTATCTTGTGCTGGAGATGGATGGAGGAGAAGGGGGTACTCTGCTATATTTCATAGAAGTTTTTACATTTATGGTTCAGCAACCCTCTAATATTGAATTTTAAGATAGACAAGTGAAGATAGTTTGATGTACAATGTAACACTGAGATTTAAAAGATGTAAAGCTGCATGTGGCTTGAAAGGAGTAAGGGGGGCTGTGGGATAGCCTGCTTGTTTTGTTTGGAAGAATGTCATTGGGAGTTAAGAGCCTAACCCCCCCCCCCCTAAAAAAAGACTGAAAGATAATGGAGAGGTTGAGATATAACCTTTAAAAAAATGCTATTGTAGCCGTGCAAGGAAAGCAGTGTGAGGGCTTTTTGGATGTTGAAAGAGGAATGGTGCCACCTTTCCCCTCCCTTCTCAGCTGGTGAATTTCTGGAACTAGTTGATTTGGTGCCAGTGAAAGAGGGATCTGCTGTTGTTGATTTGGAACTGCTTGAGTATTATGGGAAGGAGCTGAGCCGGAGAAAGAAGAGGGTTTAACCTTGAAGTTGCAGCTCTGCCCCAACCAGGCTGGAATACAACAACAGTGTATGGAGATAGCCCCAAATGCCGCAGGAAAAAGGAAAACATCAGAGAGATATATAAGACCAAGAGGACCAACAACTGACTTTTGGATGCACACGGGATAAAAACAAAAAAAGCTATGGTTCCTCACTTGAAGCCTTTTTCTGGAAGTTAAATAATATAGTAACAGGAGTAAAAATCATAAAGAGTGCAGCTATTATGTGATAATTTTGAAAAATGGAATGTAATAGAAATAAGTAAGACTATGAAACACAGTAATATTAGATCATAAAGATCCATCAAGAATGGTGCACGGGAAGCCTCTTAACAAAATTGTATTAAGTTTGAACTAATTTTTGTAATTGGGTTTATATTGGAAAGTCAATAAAAATAATTGTCAATAAAAAAAGCAAATTGGAGTTGGCAAGGCTTCCCCCCATCTTGTCGGCTTCATTGGAGACCTGTGAGGAGGGACAGTGAAGGAAATGGGAAGTGGGGCAGATATAAGGATTATATGCTGACTGTTACTAGCCATGACAGGACAGAATTGCCTCTGAACCTAGTCTCAGGGCAGGCCCTCAGGGGTTTACTGATGTTTAAATAAGGTAAAGCATAATCAGAGAACAATAGTAATGGACATGAACAGAGGAAGCCCACCATGACAACTAAAGCAGTTCAAAATGTGTGTGGTTTTGGGTAACGAAGCCCACAATCAATTTCACAATCTACAGGAGAGAGCTGGCATGGTTCAATAGACCATCGTGTTTTACTTAGACTGGAGAGACCTGGTTCAAATGCTTACTTTGTGGCATCTAGCATGTCAGTTTCTCATCCCAATGACCTCACAGATTTTTGAAAATAAAACAGAATAAACCTATTTATACTAAGTACCTATCTTTAGAAGATGGGTGGACTAAAAATGAGAAAAAAAGCAAAAGTCTGTATGGAAGAAATGCAACCTATAAATTAGGAATGGAATAAATAACTTACCGGACAGTAAACAAATCCATCACTTTTGTCATCAATGAAAACTAATCTAGACCCATTGGGATCGGGGAAGATGTTTCTCACACTGACGGAATGGCGGTACTCATTCACAAACTGCCAATCTTCAATGTAGAAATACTGAATACCACCAGTCTAACAAACCAACAAAAATAAGAGCCACAATACTAGCATTAGAGCCTAAAAAAGTAATGCATTTGCAGCTGAAGTAGGCAATCCAGAGAACCAGACCAGCAAAACATTTTTGGCTTGAGAACCGACAAAGGAACAATTAATTACAAGCTCCTCATTGAAACTGAGGGTAGCTGCTCTCATTGGGTAGACACTCCTATCGCCTTGAGCAGCTTCTTCTCCTGACACCTCATGCTTCAAAGAGTTTGCAGAGAAAATCAGGCTGTGAGCCCTCAAGGGATTCTGAGCCACGGCCAAGCCAAAACTGCTCCCCCCAGAACATTTTCTCTCTTATCTCTCCATAGACAAGAACTGTGTAGATTAAGGCCTCTCCTAGGAGAACAGTGGAAGACAAAGTAAACCTGCACAGGTAGCTAGGTTGGCCAGTGTTGGGTGGGGGGGGTGTCACTCTACCACGCAGTGAGTTAAGATTTGCTTAATTTACATGGCCCTGCCTAGTGGAGTGAGTCAGAGGGTCCACCCATCCGAGGATTTCCTCCTCCACTGCAAGAAAAAGGTAGGGGAGTCCCTACACATGAAGAAACATATTAGGGAGTGGCATTTGGAACAACCAACTCTCAAATCAGATCTGGACAAATACTGCAGAGGAACCTTTTCCATATGCCACTGAGGAATACCAATGACAGATGGTGATAATAAAGTACAAGGATTGGAGGGTGGAGCAATTATATTGGCTGGGTGGACCAACTCCGAGTCTTCCCTCCTTCTACTACTTCCCTTACAAAAAACTTATTTTCACTCACCCAGACCAAGGATACTCCCCTATCCCCTAGTTAAGTGGTTTTCAACCAGTGTGCCATGGCACCCTGGGGTGCCTTGAAGGATAGTCGGGGTGCCGCAGGGAACACAGGCCTTTGTCCTTCTTTCCTTTCCTCCCTCCTCTGGTCCCCTCTTGTGTCTCTGCCACCTACACAGCTATTTGCTGCAACAGCCCTGGCTACAAGTTCCCCAAACGAATGGTGCCTCTGGGGCTGGCCAATGGGTGCCTGTTGCCAGGAGCTGAGGCAGCCTTGGAACAAGCAAGCAAGCAAGCAAGCAAGCAAGCAAGCAAGCAAGCGGGTGAGGAATCCCAGCCATCAGCCAACCCTTGCTGTTGTGAATGGACAGGCAGGCAGGCGCTGCACTGGCCTTTCTTGTGCTTGCTGTGTGCTTGCCTGGGAGCTGAGAACCCGGTGCTGAAGGGGAGCCTTTCTGCCTTGCAGGCCCAGCAGTGCCTACTGCTGACACTGCTGTCTCCCAAAGTAAGGTACTGGCCTCACATTCACCTTTGGCCAGTCTCCGTTGGGCCACTAAGGCTGGAGGCATCCTCTTCCCAGGCTCCTGTGGGGTAGTGAGAAGAGGCCCCTCTTTTTGGGCAGGGGAGCACCTCAGAAACCAGGAGTGGCTGCAGTGGCTGCCCAGAGGACTCCCAAGGGGAGAGGAGAGGAGGCTGAGGGAACACTCCACAAGGGAGGGTGTTTGAAAAGGGGTGAGAGGCTGCCGGCTCTGCAGGCAAGGGGGTAACATAACTGGACTCCTGAGACCGACAGGAGTGCTGCAGAAAAAAATGGAGTTAGTCAAGGGAGCCATGGACTCAAAAAGGTTGAAAACCTCTGCTCTCTCCACAGGGGTCTCTCCTTTGGCACTCAGTTTCTCAGGACATACTCCTTTGGTTCTCAACTGGTATTGAGGATTCTTTCAGCAGTGAGAAGTGGGGCTGTCTGACCCTTCACTGCTGAAAAAGATCAAGAGTGAAAAGGAAAGGTTACAAAACCCCTCTTAACCCTCTCCTACATGTTGTTAGCTAAAAGGAAGGAGGTGGCCACCTGTTGAAAGAGACCACTAGGTTTGCTGAAAAGGCAGGACACCAAGTGGCATCTTTCAAGAGGGGAGAATGTGAGAGAAGATGAATGACAGAGGGATGCGGCCACAGGAAGGGGAAAGGGGGCATGAATTTTGCTTCTTTCTTTTGCCCCCCTTTTCTCCCATTGTGTCTCACTTGTTTTGGTTATTCGTAAGAGATTGTGGAATAGAACCAAGGAGTATCATGAAATGTACATGCACAAAATGCAACCGGTATTCTTAATAATTAACATTTCATACTACTAAGATGGCATCCACAGTTTGAAACAAATACTTACATCAGTACCATAGATGAGGAAATCATTGGTTAAAGCATGGCACAAAATTTTATTTTTATCATCTGTATCTGGGAAGAGTCTAGTTTCCCGTTCTTCCTGGGTATTGGAGCGTTCACTTTCTATCTAAAATAATACAGCAAAGCAAAGGTTTTTTTATTAGCAATAAAAAGTGATCAGGTTTCACCAGCTCATAATCTGAAATTAAGGAAGCTAGCTGCATACTGTATCAATCTCAGCCTCATCCTTTCCCCCTTTAATGAGTCATAAATCTCCACTAGCCACCCCAAATCTCAAGAGGATTTTTACACCAACTATATAATTATCCAAAACTTTTTGCCCTTCAGTTGCCCGAGACTAATCTCAGTGGTACATTTAGCTTCTTGTTCTCCAGTAACCAGCTGCTAAATTAGACTGGAAATTAACTGGTTATCTAGATCAAATGCATCACAGAAGATTACATAATTAGGAGTTTCTCGTCCAGCTCTATTCTAGCAGTTCATGTGACTCTTGGGAGTTCAGGATGCCTAATATACTTACCATATGCAACTGAACTTTACCCTCAAAACGTGCAGCAGCATAGTCAGAATTAAGGCACATACTGGCTACTGTTCCAAGATATTCCATGTCCTTGAGCTTTTTTACACCTGCAAAATGTGGGGTGAAATTTTGTCACGATTCTCTCTTTTGAACATGTCCTTGGCTATTTAAAAGACTTCAAATATTTGGAACAATGCAATCATATTCTGACTGTCAGGGCTATCTAGCCCACATGAAGACGAAATGCTCCATCTTTCTTTCATAATCCCAATAATAATTCCTTCAGTAGCACCTTAAAGACCAACTAAGTTTATATTTTGGTATGAGCTTTCGTGTGCATGCACACGAAAGCTCATACCAAAATATAAACTTAGTTGGTCTTTAAGGTGCTACTGAAGGAATTTTTTTATTTTGCTTCGAGTCAGACCAACACGGCTACCTACCTGTAACCAATAATACCGGTAATTGTTTCATATTATTCTTACATCATCTAAATTGTGGGTCCTGTAACGTCTTACAAGAGGTATAATTAGCTGTTATGACACTAAGGGTACTATCTGAAGCAATAAACTTACTAACATACGATAGAATAACCATTAATTAAATAAAATACAGCAGTGCTACACTACTTCAATGTGGAATAATGGAACTAGAGATATACTTACTGCTCTCTCCAAGAACATAAAACCATGCCCGATTATTCATGCCCACAGCCAAGTGATAATGGCCAATAGCCACAAAGTTGGGCTCAACTTCCACAGAAACTGTAATTGGTAGCTCCTGCCAAGACAGACCATACCGCTTTTGCTGAGAACTGCTTACCATAAAACAAAATGTTACACCTAACTAAACTTTAAAATGAATGAAGTACTATACACTTTCAATGTGGTTGGCAACGGTCACTTCAAGAAGCGAGGTGAGGTATGCGATCCGTGTGCTGTATGAGTCTCCAAGAATGGGAAGTTTTGTCAAGAAGACATGGATAGTCCCTTTCTTCGTAGACACTGCCAGCAATTGTCCATCGTCTGTCCATGACAACTGATCTAGACCTAAAATATCAATGAGGTTTTGTAAAAACAACAACAGTATTTTATCTTAGAAATCCAAGAAGCAATACCTTTATCACTAAAAAGCATATTGTGTCTTAAAGAGTAACCTACCTGTGTCAGATTAGCACAACGTCATACACAACAATATATACCTTTACAGTATTTCTAATTCTGTATTTAAGTTGCTAGCCCACCTTGTCCCCAAGTCTTGGGGGAATTATGTAAGCTACAATGGGCACATTAGCAATGAATTGCACTTCTGCTCTGCCCTTCCTTCAAGAATCTCAGGGCAGCTTATATACCGGTAGTGTTATATTTTATCCTTTCCACAACCCAATGAGGAAGGCTAGTCTGAGAGAAAGTGGCAAGAACTGGGCTTCAATGCTGCTTCCCACCTTCCTTTCACACATGTGGGGAAGAGATAAAAAGCTCTCCCTTCCCAAAGATCCTAGCCAGTGGGCAAGTTATTGAGTAAACCATGGTTTGGCACATTCAAACAGCAAACTGTGGTTTGCAGCTAACTGGAAGCAGAAATTTCTAATCCAAGGCTTGTCACTTGTTTGTTTCAAATACTCCACAGTATGGTTTGAAGGATTGTCTTAAGAAATTCACAGGTCACATTAAGGTCATTAATAGCAAACCTCAGCTGAGTGAGAGTTGGAACCCAAGTCTGGTTGGTCCAATCCACAAACTGTAGTTACTGCATCACATTTCTTTATATAAGCATGATGCTAATGCAAATTCAGAATCTGTTTTATATGATTTGGCAAGCAATCAGGTAAATCTGGAAGGGGTCATACCTTTATTTTCATCCTCCAAGTTTATTATTGCATACATTTCATTCAAATCTGACAAGTCATGAATCTTGATGCTAAAATAGAAAGAAAATAACTTCCTTCAGAGTTAACTTACTACACAATAAGTTGAAGGTACTGTTTGCTGAGGACGTCCTGGGTCTGGGACTTGGGCAGACAACCTGATCTGGATGGAGCTGCATCTCCCACATACCAGAAGGAGCCGATTTGTAGCCTGGGGTACTCTTGGAGTCATTGTCACTAAAAGCAAAGGTGGATCTGTGGCATGAAGTACCTTTACTGTACCCAGTTTGAGCTGGCTTGTCAGCTTCAGTGTTCTTGGATTGGGATAGTTTAGCTATGGCACTACATACTCTGATAACATCTCAATTAAGACTACTGTAGTATGGGGCTGTCCTTGAAGATGGTATAAAAGTTACAACTGGTGCAGAATTGCTTTCTCCCTTGGAATAAGTAAGATAGCATATTGGCACATGAAAGATAACAGCTTCTGTCAGAAACCAAACAGATCTCTTGATCAGGGTACTAAATTCTTAACATGACCTCAAACTGTTCTAGAACAGCATTTTCAGAGTCAATATTAGCACTTTCTTTGTGATATCTTGTATTTTAAGGGCTTCATATGAAAACATGACTCACCAGTTATCTCCACATGATGCAACTTTGTTAAGTGACTGTGATATTGCAATGCTAGTCAGGTTATCTTTATGATCATATGCCTGAAAGATCTCATGGCCAATCTCTCGAACGTGTGTAGAAATCACCACAAAACAGCCAAGCGAGAACCCTATCATGATGTAATTATCACCATACCTATAAAGATTTCAACAATATGATCAAAACCGGTCAAGCAACATGGCTGCAGAAAAGTTGAAGACACAATCTCAAAATTGTGAGCTGGTTGGGGAGGGTGGGGAATGGTATTGTTCACAGAAAACCAAATTCTATTTCAAAATTAAACTACTAGGAAACACTGGAACAATTGCATTTGCATCTCTTTTCAAGAGCATTGACTTTTTAGTCTATAAAAGCAGGGATTTGGAACCTGTTGCCCTCCAGCTGTTCAGCTCCCATCAGCCTCAGCCAACATGAGCAATCATCTCAGCGATGATAGAAGTTGCAGTCTAGCAACATCCAGACAGACAAAGCTTCTCCACCCTGTTATAAAGTATTCAGACTTCCCTGACTAAAGCAGCAGCACAAAACCCATCCTAGCACAAAACATTTATAAAAGCAATTTATTATGGCAGAAGCTTTTGGGCACTGCTGAAGTTGACAATGTTCGTGGAAGGTTATGGCAGAATACTACTCTCTGCTGTTTTTACTTCAATAAATTAATACAGCTTGTCAGCTACCCATCTGGAAATGTCTATAATGCTCGAGCACTCTCTTTCATGTGATCTTACTAGGTTGGTGAATGGCTTTACCATTTATAAGAGACAATGTTCCCATAACGTGGCTGAAACGCCAGTTCAATTGGGTTCTCTGGATCTCTGAAATTATAAATATACAGGGTTTTCTGAGCAACGACAATGCATACCTGGAAAAAAAAGAGAGAAAAGAAAATAATATATTGAACAACACCAGAATCACCTTACGGTAATAATGCAATGGCAGTGTTCCTTAAGAGGATTAGAAATTCTTCTCCTGACATGATTATTTATTTCTAAGATAGCCTTTGTAAGCATCAGCTGGTAAGAAAATCAAAGACACCTATCTTAAATCTTTTACTGTGCCTTGTCAAGTAACATGATAAAGCTCTTATGATAAGAATGACATTAACATCTCAGAGCTACAATCTAATTTTGGAATTCTTATGACAAACAAAATTTGTATTTTATTTTCTTGTGTTATAACTTTCCCTTATTGCTTTCTTTCCAAAGCCCCTTTGGTGTCAAGCAATATATACTGCTGTGTTGTTAAATACTTACTGTGGTCTCATTTCCTCCTGTTCTATTATCAGTTTTCATTACTATAAACTCCATATCACTGGGTTCTCCTCTCACTGTTGTCTGCAAGAACAAGGTTCCAAGATTAATAGAATAGGTAATTTTATTTTTGAAGCAGTTACACTGGCCTGGTATACCCATAACATTACGCCATGGTTTGTTAATAAATCACAAGTTAACCACAAGTTGTCCCACAGATGATAAACAAACTATGGCTTTCCCCCTCCAATGTTTGTTTTCCAGCTACTCTTCCTTCATGCCTTTGTAGTTTGGCGAGTGCCTAGTTAAGGAAGGGTACTGAGTTCACATGCAACACAAAGCCATAGTTAAAACAAAGCAAGGTTTGTAAAGTAAAGCAAAAACAAAGACCTAGGTTCAGATAATGGCTTGTTGGCAGTAAATGTACCACAGTTAAGTCACCGGGCTAGGTTCACACATAGCGCTAAGTCTTAGTTTAATAAATCATGATTTACTGCTAAGAGCAAACTAGACCATTAACAGGAAAACCACAAAACAATGAAATGATTTTTCAGGTGTTAATACAGTAATATTAACAGCTATCAACCTCAATTCCAAAGGCAGCTTTGGACACTAACTTTGTGTGGAGGAACTAGATGCACAAACTGGCTGTGCTTCCTGTTCTCTACAATAATGTAATGTTTGGAATACAGCTGTCATATTTTCTCCATTCCACCTTATAAAGCCTTTCATCTGCTTGCCTTAAGACTCTGTCAAGGAAGAAAGAATTATATGTGGCCTGAGATTTTAAATAATGCCTTCATGGAAAATCACTGATGCCAGCCAGCTGGGAACAATGGTTTAATTCTTAGAACACCACATACAATCAACAGCAACACCATTCCTGACATTAGTTTCTCCTATAGTTACAAAATTTGGATCATGCTTCTTTTTCTCATTGAGAAACTCAAAGCAGCTAACAAAATAATGCATTGTACAAAATAAGCATAAAACCAAAATGATAAAATAATATCCTTAGCAGACTGTATCCTAGGACTTAGAAAGTGCCTATCTATATATATGGAGATCCCCAATCAGTTAATTAGCCTCTTCACGGCCCTCTGGGAGAAAGAGGCAGGGAAAGACACGGAGAAAAAATGGGGACAAAAATAACTGGTGTAGGTTATCATGGATGACCTTTCAAGCATCTTACAGTTGTTGTTTTTAAAGATTGGGCACTCTCACTAATAGAAGTTGCTCCAATAAAAAGCAAAGCTACAACCAATGTTTAAACTACACAGATTCTTGAACAGTAACCCAGGATATTTTCACACACAACACTGGTTTGTTTTTGTTCTTTTTCATTTCCTAAGTCCGCACCATATTTTTCGCTCCATAAGACGCACCCGACAAAAAGACGCACCTAATTTTTAGAGGAGGAAAGGGGGAAAGCCCTGTTTTTTGGGGAGATCAGCTCACAGTTGTGCAGGTTTTTTTTTTGCAAAGGGAGAAAGCTCCATTTTTTGAGGATCAGCTCACAGTTGTGCAGCTTTTTTGCAAAGGAGGAAAGCTCCATTTTTTTGAGCATCAGCTCAAAGTTGTGCAGCTTACCTTGCAAAGGGGGGGGGATCCAGTTTTTATGGAGTTCAACTCACAGTTCTGCAGCTTCTTTAGGAAAGGAAAGGGAGCCATTTCTACAGTTTCCAGACAGATAATCTAATCAGCCAGTCACATGTCGCTGAGGAAACACAACAATGGAGGCCTGGGCAAGGGGCTGGGGCTGGGAAGGGAGCTAGCTTCTCTTATCTCCCTCCCCGATCTCTTGCAATCAGCTGCTGAGCGGGTTCTCTTTCCCTCTTGTTAGCCTTTACCTCTTTCTTAAAAAAAAAAAAATCTGCTTTTCACTTCTGGGCAAGTCGGATCCAGGGACCATGCATTCGCTCCATAAGACGCAGAGACATTTCCTCTTACTATTTAGGAGGAAAAAAGTACGTCTTATGGAGCAAAAAATACGGTAATTCAAATGTGAAACTTAAACTGGCTCAAACAGGCATTTGGTTTGTAACCAATTCTCTTCTGCTTTCTCTCACACATTAACATTCACACATAGAGCAAATGGGGCCGAAGGCATTTTTTCATATAACTAACTGTTATAATCTTGTGCATAACAACAATGTAGGTTTATTACCACTCTGATTGTATCTCCTTCGTGGTTGCTAATTGTTACCAGTTTGTCCTCACCGCCTAATGCTATGAATTTCCCACCGCTCCAACAACCACATGTAATCCGTTTGGTGTGCTTACCTGGTAAAACAAATTCACATAGAAAAATGACAATTTGCTCCCTAAAGATATTGAACAATGCATGGATGTTAAGTATGTGATCCAATAATACAATTATCATTTTAAGCTGAAAAACTGTGAGTTAATAAAAGAAAACGCAACAGACAAATAGCATAGGAACCTGTGGCTCGCCTAATATTTTTGGACTACAAATCCCATCATCCTTGACCATTGGCCATGCTGGCTGGGCCTGATGGATGTTGAAGTTCAACACCATCTGGTAGATCACAGGTTCCTCATCTACAATATTAACTAGATTTTAATACAGCGAGCAAATTTCTACTCTCCCCCCACATGGAAGTTCACTAATTTTATAATGGTACTGACCAAGGATAGGAATCTTGCGAGAAGTTTGGTGGTTATATATTAGTACATTTCCCTTAGCTGTTCCAGCAGCAAGTAAGGGTTCAGCTTTTGACCAACGTAAGAAAGACATTGGTTCCCTGTAATAAAAAATGAAACAAGGCTTTCAATACAGTCAAACCTCAGTTTTCACACGTCTTGGCTGCCAAATGTTTCGACAGCCGAGTGAATGCTTCCATTTTCAAACACACCTCGGAAGTCAAACGGCTTCCAAGGCACATTTCTCATTCCCACCCCCACCCCCCTGAACTTGCTGACAGTCCTCTGATTCTCAGTTTTTGAACATTTCAGAAGTCGAACGGACTTCTGGAACAGATTATGTTCGAAAAACGAAGTTCCACTGTAACAACAAGAATGTTGAATGGATTACTATTTTTATTTGACAATATTTAAGGAAACAGCAGTAAGAAGAGAGAGAAAGTACTTGGTTGAAGATCATAAAAGCAGGAGCAGATATGATACTGTAGTAGAAAACTGATGATTGGCATTCAAGTGATGGCCTGGTTTGTACAATAGGGTAAGCCAAATTGCTCTACAACATTTCCTATGAGAAAGATTAATAGGCCTGTCCTTACTTTACTTCTTGTTTACTGACATAGGTTCTGCCACATTCCTTTTCAGTATTAGCAATACACACTCATAATAACATAAGAGGAGCCTGCTGGATCAGGCCAATGGCCCATATAGTCCACAATCTGTTGTTATTGTTACAGGCATAAGTTAAACAATAAAATCATAAAATCAAAAAGTCATCCAAATACATTAATAATCCAGACACATACAATATATAAAAGACTAGATAGCCACCACTGAGTAAATCGGCAAATTTAGATTTAGCTTTTAAAAAAATCACAGATACCAGTGGGAAAACCCTCAAGTAGAACACTCTCCCCTCCTGTCATCTGTACATGGTTTCTCTTTTACCCACCCATATCCCTGAAGATGACAATACAGTGGAACCTCGGTTTATGAACACCTCGGTTTACAAAGGCCGTGGACCCATCTGGAACGGATTAATTCACTTTCCATTACTTTCAATGGGAAAGTTTGCTTCAGTTTATGAACGCTTCAGTTTAAGTACTCCGCGGACCATCTGGAACAGATTAATCCACTTTCCATTACTTTCAATGGGAAAGTTCGCTTCAGTTTATGAACGCTTCAGTTTATGAACAGACTTCTGGAACCAATTGAGTTCATAAACCGAGGTACCACTGTGTAAGTAACAACGAACAAGCTGAAAGTACCAGTCAGAACTGACTGATCAATGTTCTGAATTCTAATAAGGTTTCTTCTGGAAAGAATTTCATAAAATGAGAAAATTAGGTCTGTGCCCTCCTTGCACCATTCAGCTTGGTGGTACAGATACAGAACCTAGGGCTGACATATGTCTGGATTCTCCTGGACGTTACTGGGATTTCAAAAGCAGAATAGACGGCTGGGGGGGAATTTCCAAAAGGTGGTGCTTTGTCCTGGATCTTAGGCAAGTCAATTATAAAATCCTTTTTATGGTGGGGGAAAAAAAAGCTCAACTCCCCCCCTCCCCCAAGCTACCAACAACTTTAGGAGGAAATGAAATACGGCAACCCTACAGAACCTGTGCTACCAGCAAGGAAACTTCATTCATAAAACTACAACTGAAAACTTCTCCCATTTAAACAACACAACCTATGCCCTGTATTAATTTCAGGTTGCAATTATACTAAAGGTATAAACTGGCCTGGATATATACGGTACAATTTTTGCTTACCTCATGCTAGTGTCTATTAGGCTGATTTTGTTTGTGTTGGCATCCCACAGATAAATGGAAATGGCTTTATCAGCAATTATTGCTAAGGTATCACCATCTTGATCCCAGTCCATAGCAATGCAGTTGCTAAGGAAACACAGAAAGTATTAACCGGATACTTTCAATATTTGGTTCAAAAATATGAAACTGAGTGGAAATGTAAACCTGACTAGCTCCTTGAAGGAGATATTCATTCCCCACAATTCTGCTCTCCTAAAATAAAGTGCAGTCTAATCTCATCCAATTTCATAACCTTCCCCCCCACACCATTTTTGAAGGCATTTATGCCAAACAAATCAGATAATCTAATGTTGAATTTGCCTAAAAGTAATATTTTCCTTTCACAAAATTGTACAAGACTTACCCTGGTAAATTAATTTCATTTTTCTTTTGACCATGGCGATCGAAGATTTTTACAGTGTGATTGTGTCTAAATTTTTTTAAAAAGAACAGAAGAGGAATAATCATTATGATGGTCATCTTTCATACATCTGTAAATATTATTAAAGTATGTAAACTGCTTTCTATGACAAAATCTGATTCATCTGTTTAGTTAATTAACATATACAATAAATAAATCTTTATTATCTTACCCTGCAACAGCAATGTAGTTTCCTACAGTTTTTTGCCAAGCAAATTGCACAGGCGAACTAGGCGCATCCCTTTCAGACAGGGTAAATACTCGCTATGGAAAGAAATTGACAGTTAAAGATGCACAATTATTAAATGTTTTCAATTTTTCTTTTTTCATTTACAAGGCATACCTAATTCAGAAAAAAAACCAATTACCAACTTTCTGCAATGCTATAAAAACCAATAAATATATTTTTATAAAGGCATACACACAGAAGCTGTTCTAAGTACTTTCTGCTAAATTTTGGAGACAAAACAGGCAAAATTGCATAATCCCCCAAACAGGTAACAGCTGTGGAATTGAAGCTTTATAGCAGCTGTATGGAACCTTTGGCTCTTCAGGTGTTGCTGAGCTACAACTCTGATCAGCATCCCTGGCCATTGGCTATGCTTGCTGGGGCTGATGGGAATTGTGGTTCAACAAAATCTGGAGGGCTACCATAAATATTCCCTACACTTGCTTTAGAGCAGGCTTTCCCAGTCTGACACCTTCTAGATGCTTTGGACTACTCTTTTCATCATCCTTGGCAATTGGTCATGCTGGTTGGGATGATGGGATTTATAGTCCAAAACATTTGGGGAAGCCTGCTTTAATTTATCCAGTATAAATGTCACTTAACTGAGGGGTGGGAGGACCACATGCAGGAGTAATAGTGCATGAAGCAGTGCATGTTTTACACCCTGAGGGTTTCCTCCAGTATAAAGGAAAATAATATACTGGGAAGCTGGACAGTAAATAGCACAGGAAGACTGTTTCAAAGGAGAGAATGAAGCACCATAGGAAGAAAACTCTAGGCATGTATTTTGGCTTTTTTGCATCTTCCCTAATTTCAGTTCTACTCTTCCCCGCCCAAATATCTATTGCAGCAGAGGATAGACAGCAGGCAAAATGGGTAGAAGTTGAAAGACATTAATCAATAAATATTTCATATTGAAGATTACTGAGGAACAGTTCTCTGGGAGTGTTTGTTATAAAAATAAGAACAGACGTGATTACAGAGAGGCCTGAGAGTGCAAGCATATGCAATGCAACAAATTTTCAATAACTGAAGCAACCCTTACTGGAATTCCTAGCACTAATTCCAAAAGAACAGCTTCCTGCAGTTCTTGCTCCAAAATCCTTACTGGAAATGGAAAAAATACCAGTGAAGAGGAAACACAGAATCCATGTACTGTACACTTTGTAGCAAGATCTGTGAAGAGGACTTATGGTAACTGATATGTTCTGCAAGCCTCATACATATAGGTGGTGATAATTTCATGCTGGGGTTCGGTTCCCGGCCCCCATTCCGTAGAGCACATATAAGTGCTTCCTGTCCCATTCCGTCCCCGTTCTGCCTTTTTCCAGGTCCAAAAGGACCCACACATCAGTGATTGCACGTCAATTGGATGTGCCTAAAATGGCTGCCACCTGTATTCTGATTCTCCACTGATGCTATATTTCTCAGGTGTATTCTCCAGTTGGAGAAAAAGCAGTTAAATATCTATCGGCTCAAAGGAATTCCTCTTCAAGGTACATCTTGTAAACCTTTTAAACATACATGCTTTAAAGTTGTCTGTGAGAAGCAAACAAATTATTATAAGCAGCACACACACACTTACATGACAACATAAAGAAAAATAAGTTTTGTGTATGCATCTCTTCAATGAGACCTCTTAGGATTGTTAGATGTTTAGATACCCAAAAGAATAACTGCTTTCTATGGCCAAAAAAAAAAAAAAAAGTCCCGGAGGGCTTAATTTCTCCCAGGGCTCATTGTCAGATGTATTTTGATTTTCACTACTCTTGCTCAGCTCCAGAACATAAGATGCAAATTTAAGTACCTTAAGCAAATGGAAAGTGTTTTTCTCACTAAACGTTCCCCCACTCATCTGGGATTGAGGGGAAGCTCAGAAGTACATTAGCTGACTAAATAATAATAAAAAATATTTGAGAAAAGTACTTTCAGCCCCAGCATCACTTTTTCTAGAAATTAAGCACTCTCTCTGAAATCTATAAAAACTCGTTTTGGTTTAATCCTCCAGCGGTCTACTCAAAAAGTAAGTCCCACTAATGTGGCTTACCCCTAGGTATAGTATTGCAGCTTCAATCTAGCACAAACTTTTGTAGTGGAAGACTACATTTCTGTCAGTTATAACAAAGCAGCCTTTTCCTGCCAGAACAATGGATTAAAACCAGCTAGCTAGCAAAAGGTCCCCAAAAGCCATTCCCCCCCTAAATTAGCAAGATTTTCCAGAACAAGATTTGAATGCTCATTCAAAGGCAAGATGATCCTAGTCCTCGCTAGAGCTGCCACATTTTTCTCTGTCGGAGATCGTGTGCTTTTTTTTTTTTAACAGCTATATAACACGCTGCATCTCTACGCTTCACCTGTTGAATAATCGCTTGCCACCTTTCGAGAAGATTGGAAAACCTTTATTGAATATATGGGAAATAACTGCACAGCTGAAAACACTGGCAGCATTAAGATAAATTCAACAGGGTAAATAAGTTTTGATGGCTGTGATAATGGAATACCGAATGGTATAGTTCTTAGGCAGGGATTCTCTCTCTCTCTCTCTCTAATCCCCTTGCCACACAGCTGTGACAGGCAGAGGCCAATGCATAGTTGCTTGTTTTTTTCCCTGACAGGTAATATTATTAAAAGCCCCCCTCCCCAATATCCAACAGCTCTCTCTCCCCACAGGCGATTCCGCCTGTTGAATGTCTGCCTGTCGCGAAGCTTTTGAAGGCACAGAGAGCCCAGGAGAAAAAGTGAACAGCCCCAGAAGTCCTTGAAGGGGAGCTTTGTGCTGCGCTTCCCCCTCGCGGAAGGCGAGCGGCCAAGCCCCGAGAAGCGGCCCCCACGGGCGGCGGGGCTGCTCTGCCTAATAATAGGCCTCACGGCCCACCCCTGAGGCACAGCGTTGCGCGCGCGCGGCCCAACCGCCGCTCTCCCTCAGGGCCTCACCTGCATCTTTCGCCTTCGCTATGGCGTTGTTTAAAAGGGGGCCGCCGCACGGAGGGGTGTGAGGGAGGGCAACGGGGCGGAGTGCGCATGCGCGCTCAACTGCCTCAACCGCGTCCGCGTCACCCAGGAGATCGCAGCCGCAGAGGTAAGAAAAAAGAAGAGTCGCGCGCCGATAACCTGAAGCAGGCGCTTCCTGGTTCGCGTCTCTATAAGCCGTTTTCAACGGAGCACCCCCGGCGGAAGTCTTGGATGTCTCAGTCCCCGCCCCCCAAAAAGTAGCAGCAAAGATATGGGAGTTTCTGTTCTTTGAAACCTTTACGTAGGAAAGCATTGTTGGCTATTTCTCAATGTGTCTGCTAGTGGCGTGACAATCAAACCGCTTGCAGGGTTTCATATTGAGACCCCCGGGTATAGGGCGGTATATTTAATAATGGGTGGGGGACCCCGTGTTGAGATTCCTGCTTTGCAGGGGGTTGGATGGATAACCCACAGAATCCCTCCCACCTCTGCAGTGCAGCCCTGCCGATCCGAATTCCGATGCAAGCAGTCGCATAGGTGCCAACTCCCTGGGGTGCCCGAGCACCCACAAAATTCCCCATTAAGGGGCCGGGCACCCACAAATTTCTGTGCTCCCGGGCCATGCACGCTGCATGGCACCCACGATCGTGGGGCCAAGTTGGCATTCCTGGCAGCAGGGCCGGATTTAGGTTTGATGAGGCCCTAAACTACTGAAAGTAATAGGGCCCTTTCTATGTCCAGCTGTCCTTTGTCAACAACAAATTGTCACTGTTTCTTGTGTGGAATATATGCTGTATGGTAATTTATGGATGTAATAAATAAGGCCATTTGCACATAACAAAATATGTATTTTATCAAAGTAATTGTTGAGCTGCAATACAATTAAGCATATTAATAGTGGATTTTTTTGCCCCCCCTCCCAAAGAGTGGTGCCCTAAACTATAGCTTGTTTAACTTACATGTAATTCCAGCACTGCCTGGCAGCCAGTACCGGTCCAGCTGAAAGAAACCACCTTACCACAACCCTGCAATGTAGTCTTGTGGTAGTACTGATGGTTGATGTGGTCCAACAACTCTGTGATGTAGGTCCATGCCTTGTGCCGGTTGGTCCAAGAGAGGAGCATGGAATCATAGAATTGTAGAGTTAGAAGGGACTACAAGGGTCATCTATTCCAACTCCTTGCAATGCAGGAATTTCTTTGTCCAGTGTGGAGCTTGAACCCACGACCCTGAGGTTAAGAGTCTCATGTTCTAATGACTGAGCCGTCCCAGTGAATGGCATGCAGAATTTGGCAGTATTATAACCCCCAAGTTGCACCCTGGAGAGCTTTGTTTAGGGGGGCTGTCACACTGCGCCCACTATAAAGGTTGTGGGGGCTGGGACCAGCTTGGATTCCCACCCAAAACTCCTCCTTACAAAACACTTCCTCATATCGCTGCAAATCCATTGCTCAGGTTCATGCAGAAGCCTTGTTTATCCCAAACTGGCTAGATTGAATTACAGTGTTCAAGTTGGATGGGCACCATACAGGCAGATACGCCAGTTGGTATCTGTGTTGGATTTGAAATTGCTTTTATAGATGCAGTTGTTTTAATATATGCTTATATTGTCCTGTGAAATCGCTTCAGGATGCTTCATAGGAAGCAATTCATAAATTAAGTAAGTAATATTTAGTATTTGGTTGGAATGGCTTGCTACATATTGTAGTTTTTATCAATGTACTTTTCGTTTCACGGTGATTTCAACTCCAAATAAATACCCTCCCCCATTTTTCACTCAGATTATGCTACATTGACAAGTGTAAATTATTGGAGAAAGCCTAGTACCTTTTTGAATAACCACAGATTACTTGCAATCTGTATTATAGGAGATAAAATATCTGACTTCTTTCTAAACGTGGATGCCAGAGTATAGTCCTTTCAGTAGAGAGAAAGTAAACCTAGTACAGATTAGGATGGTCTCCCTCCTCCACTTAAATCGTGTGTTTTAAGATACATTATTTTTGATTACATACATCTGGTTTAGACTGTGTGTGATCTGCCTGAAAGGCACCCACATTAATTTTTCTAAAAATATATTCTATGTTAAAAAATTGATCAGAGAATATGAATTGGAATCCTATGAATTATATACATTAGTCGAGTTATGTATTCATTTTAAGTTCCTAAACGTTCCCCCTAAGAATCAGCATGTGCCATTTGTTTAAAAGTTACAGTATCAGTATCATTTTATAAACATCCACTTTTATTTAAGATTTATATGCCCTTCAGCAATGTTTCAAAATGGTTTACAAAAGCATCATAATAGCCATGTTCTATTAACCATGTCACAGAAGTTACTAGTGAGGGGGAATCCCCATGTATTTGAGATTATTTTCCTTCCATTTGAAGAGCCACTTAAAAACAAATATTTCATGGTACTTTTACCTAAACCAGATTGCTTTCAGAAAAGTGTGTGTATAGTTGAGAAGGAATCCTGTCTGTTTAAATTGTGCTTTAATGGGCATTGTGCAATGCATTCTGTTGTATTGTAATGTGAGTGCGGAGTGTGTTTGATTAGTGAGGTTTTCTGTTCGGCCAGGTGAAAGTTGATTTAACTGCCATGGCAGATGTTAACTGACAACTGAGGAGCGGTTGGAGGTAGAACTCTCAGTATGCACATTCTGATTGGTAGTTGCAGGTTTAGAATTCTTGGTTATATTATGTGATTGGTTGCCCTGGCGTGAAAAAGGGAATATATGGCTGGGTGCTGCTAGTCAGTCAGTCAGTCAGTCAGTCCCTGTTTGTTGGTGCTTGGTGGACATCCGGAAGAGAAGGACAAAGAAAAAAGACCTGAGAGGAAGGCAGAGTGGTTTCAGGGTAGAACGCTGATTCGCTTGGTTTAGGCTGAGGTAGGGCTGCCATACATCCTGGTTTTCTCGTACACATCTGGGAATTGTACTTGAAAATGGCATCTGGGAGGATTTTCGCAGAATTGGCAAAATGTCCAGGAAAATCTGAAAATGTGGCAAGTAGGGTGATTTATTTTATTTTATAAAAAAAAGCTTTAAAAAATCTAGAAAAGCCCAAAAATGGGGTTGGGGTTGGGGGGAGCACAACTTTGACCCCCTCCCCCCCTAAGAAAGAAAGCTCAACTATGTTGTCTGGATTTTCACTTTTGGGAATACAGTACGGCAACCCTAGCTGAGGAGACATGGGGGAACCTGTCTACAGTGCTGAGAGTGAAGCAGTGAGAAACAGTTTTGAATGCAAGGTTCTAATGCAGGGGTCAGCAAGGTTTATCTTGCCTGGGCTGGATCGGTCCCGCGGAGATCTCTCCATGGGCCGGACCGTGCCCGCCCGCAATTATCGGCGTCTGTGCGTCTGCGATTTTGGGCGCCATGGAAGCGAGTCCCTGCACCGCACTGGTTTAGTGCAGAGCACAAGCGGGCAGGGCACCTCGGTTCGGAGGCAGCTTGGGGGCTGGTCAAACAAACTCTGCAGGCCGCTTCTGGCCCATGGGCCTTAGGTTGCTGACCTCTGTTCTAATGCCTTGTAGGACAGCCAAAGGATGATTCTAGGAGAGGTACAGTACAGGAAAAGTAGGTTTGTGGTTCACTAGGTCAGTAGGGGTGAAACAGAAGCTTCACCAATTTCCTCAGTTAGTGTTTGTGAGGCTTAACTGGGTTAGAATCATAGAATTGTAGAGTTAGAAGGTTCTCATCTAGTACAATCTGCAAGAGTGTCTTAACAGAGTAACTACAGTAACTTGCTTCCTGAAAGTGTCCTGGGCCAATTGCACCCGACTATTTATTCCGGCTCCAGTGCATTTCTACAACTGGTGTTGGAAGATGAGTACTCGTGATGTTAGCCACAATCCATACCTATCCAAGTGTTTTCCCTCAAACCAGCTTCTACTGTATCTGATTTAGAAACGTAAGCCACGCTGTGGTTAAGCTGAGAGGTGTATATTTGAGACAGCCATTGCATATGACAGCTTCATGGGGAGGAGTGTGCGGTGGGGGTTGCAGGTACAGGGAAACCAAACAGGCAGTACACATAGGGGGTGAAGATATCCCTGCTCCCTCCCTGGTGTAAAGTAACATAAAAATGTGAATAGAGACCACCTTACTGCATCTCAAGCCACTAATGTGGGTTTAGAAAAGGTGTAAAATAAACTGTTGGTATTTAAAGGGACAGAAGCAAGGTGGGTGAGTGTATACCTGTTTAAAAATTGTATGTATTAATGCTAAGTGTTGCTGTCTACTCCCTTCAATCAGTACCCAACCCACCATAAAATTTTAAAACCGGAGGTCCATTTTGGCATGCACGTGGGTATATGTTTACCTATGCAAGCACACCTTTTGAACTTATTTAATTTTTGAAATACTAACAGATTTGCACAAAAGAGAAATAATAAATAAATGTGTGTGTTGCTTCAGGCCAGGGAAGGATTTGGAGTTGCTTCTATGAAAGACTGCCTTTTCCTTTTCTGCTTCCTGTACCAGCAAGGGCTAATTTTATTTTTAATGCAACTTATCAGTGCAAGAGCAGTTTGTGCAAAAGAGCTGTTTTTATTTATTTATTTTTAAAAAATACTGCAAATGTGTCTTTAGTAACAACTATACTATCCTTTGAGCTGATGGAAACAAAATGTAAGTAGGGGGTGCAGCAATACATGGTACCTGAAATTTTTGGTTTTTTTAAGCACCCCAGCCACACAGTGAATCCACAGTTGAGCAACATGCAATCCTATATAATAAAGTGCAAGTGTCTCTGCGTCCAGTCCCTGTGTCCCTGTGTCCGCGCTACTGCGCATGAGCCCCATGGACACAGGGATTGGACGCAGAGCGCTCGCCAGCACTCGCTCACGCACTCCCCTCTCGCATCGCCACTCAGCTCAAAGCTGCTGACAGCACAAAAGCCGCTCCCGTTAGAGAAGCCGCAGCCCCTTCCTCCGCCCACACAGCCAACGAACACGAGGGAGGCCATAAGCAGCCGCCACGGAGCTTGCCGACGGCACCTTGCCTCCGCTCCCAGCTCATTTACCTTCTCCGCGTCCCCAGCCTCTTCCTTGCCCGCCATAACAACCCCGCTTGCCAGGCTTCTCCCAGCCGACCAACCGCTGCAGCTAAACCACAGAGCCCTGAGCCCACAGAGTTGCGCAGAGAGGCCTCGCCCAGACGAAGACGGCCTCTCTACCCATCCGTCTCTGCCGTCCGTCCAGGTTTTTCCCCTCCCTCCCCCCTCCTTTCCCCTGTATGGCCCCTCCTCGTGCCTTCTCCAGCCAGGTGCTGCCGCAGCCGCCCAAGCCGAGCAGGACGCGCTCCTGGCCCGCCACGACCCAGCCCCTGGCAACGCCAAGCTGCCCTCCGCTCCGACACGAGCCCGGCTTCCGGCGCTCGCCCAGCATGGGCCCAGAAGGGGCACCGAACATTGTCAGCCGCGTCCCTCCTGTTTGCCTGCCTCGGCTGGGCTGCAGCGAGGAGAGAAGCGGCCCACCGGGCCCAGCGCGTCTGTGTTCCCCGCCACGCAAGCGCACTGCTGGCGAGGCCAGGCCTGAAGGAGGAGGTGGATCATGGCCACCTCCATGATGGGCGCCCGGGTGGCGGTGGCAAAGCAGCTGCTGGGCTGGGGCTGTGCGGAGTGAGCGCAGCTGGCAATGTCAACGGGGCTCGGTCTCCCCCTGCTCACCGCGCCCATGGAGGGACAGAGTGAGGGAGACAGGCAGAGACGGGGGCAGGGGCAGGGAGGGAAGGTCACCAGCTGCACCACCGACAGGCCTCCAGGGCAGAGCTAGCGGGGTGAACGGGAGGGCACTGGCAGGGGACGCCGGGTGCAGGGTCCTTCCGCGGCCCCCGGGGGAGGCAGCGGTGTCGCCATAACATGCCCTTCAGTCCGCGGGGGAAGCCAGTCAATGCCCTAGCCTCCGGATCAGGCCCCAAAGATGCCTCTATGAATGTTCCCGCCTACCGTTTCCCTGCGGCCGCCAGTATAAAAAAAGAGTTAAGCTACACTGTCCTGACTAAAGAGTAAGCAGCCTGAATCCTATATAATAAAGTCCCTGTGTCTCTGCGTCCAGTCCCTGTGTCCGCACTAATGCGCATGTGCCCCACGGATACAGGGACTGGACGAAGAGGTGGGACGTACACACACATGCTCTCTCCCCCCCCTCAACCCTCTGCCTCCCGTTTCCCTGCGGCGGTGGACCAAGATGGCGGCATCGGGCTCTGGGGCTGCTGCGGCGGCAGCCCAGTCCGGCTCCCGCCGCGGTGGCAGCCCCGGACCCTGACCCAATGCCGCCATCTTGGTCCACCTCCTCCTCCTCCTGACAACCCTACCTGGCCCGTGGGAGGAACGACGGGGCCGGGGCCTTCCCTCCCTCCCTGCGCTTGGCCGCGGGACACGGCGGGAGAGCGATTTTGTTTAATTGCATTTCCAGCGCGCCCCGCGGCCGAGCGCAGAAAGAGAAGGAAGGCCGCGGCCCCGTCGCACCTCTAGCGCCCATTTTCTAAACGGGCTGAATGAGACTAGTTTTGTGATATATTTTCTTCCCTTAATGAATTGTCCATAGATCTGGAAAATCCAAATGTCCTGGAGGGAGGGTACGGGCTGCCACTTGGATTAGACCTATGTCATGTGGTTGCTGTGGTGGAAGAGGGAAGACATAAAAGCAGCTTCAAATCCACATTAAACTCCAGTGTAGATGAACCCTTAGATCAATGTTGTTTTCAATGCATTAAAAAAAATTGTGGCTAAGATTGCTGAAGGTAAAACTACATAAGAAGTTATCTAGATATCAAAACCTGGGTGCAGTCACAACCCAGAATGTGTAACCGGAGTAGTGACCACTGCTTGAAGACTTGGCCTTCTGCCATTAATAGATGGCAGGAGAATTTAGCCCAAGTGACATGCTTCTGCAGTGCCAATAGTGTGTTTTTTTGCAGCCGCTCCATCACAGGTGCCACCCTTCTGTTTTGATAAAGTAGATGACCCTATATAATTTAGAGCAGTGTTTTGGGGAACCTTTTCCACATGTATACATTGGATTCTGCAAACATCTGGTTTTGGACAACTAACCTTATACGTGTATATTTATGCCAATGCATTTTTTTACCAAGCATGTTTAATGTAAGACAGTCATAACACTTAATTACCTCATGCCAACTCACCCCTTGCTAAATTTGGGTATTGGTTATTATCATTTGTGTGTGTGTAATTGATTACTTATATGAATAAGGCATCACAAAATCATTTGTAAAATTATAACAAACAGGACAGGACTTATACACTGAAGTAGAATGCCACTTCCCCTTTAAACTAATAGTTAATTGTGAACTTCAAAGTTCAGAACTGTATTAAAAAATTACAAGTGTGCAAAGACTATTCATCAGACACATTCCATTTACTTTCAGAAAAAAAGAAATCCTCGAGTTTACATATTCAGATTTTTTCAAGATAAAGTATAACAGAATGTTACATAAACATATTTGAACACGTAAGAAACAAGGCACAAAAGAAAATATAAAAGTTTCATTTACCACTTGGAACACCCAAGTAATTCTGAGTAGTGTAACAAGTCAACATAAGGCAAATACTAAAGAAAATCTATTACAGTATTAAATAATTTAGTTACGCAAGTCTGATCCTTGGAAAGTCTTTGTGGAAGTAGCTGAGCACCCTGAAAGGATGCACCAGTTGTAGGGTAATGCCCACTTTTTGCTAAAGGAACACTTGCTAAAAATGGCACGAGTTTTCACCTTATAAAAGTGTATTAAGATTTGTGCAAACTCCTCTTTCAAAGTAAATTAAACTTAGCTACATATAATTTCAGATCATGGAATGCTTCAGAAACCACAAATGAAAGTCACTTTTATCGATGCATTAGAATGCACCCCCCAACTCCAACTTCTGAATTACTTTCAGGAAGAGATCCACTCAGTGAAACTGCAATCAAGCTCAGAAAGATGAAATTATATATAAATATTTATAGAATAGAGAAAGTTCCATAAAATATTAGAAAATCCAGTAAGTGTGGTGGATACTGAAAAGCTCTTCAAGAAAGTATCCTATAGAACAAACACTTCCATAGCATACTAAGACAATAATTAAAGTGAGGCTTTGGTTAAAAAACAAAGGCTGCAAAATGTCAGCTGTGGTGAGAAGAGTTCAAGCATCAAATGTATAGCATTTCCCACGCAAGAGGTACCCTTGATACTCTGATTCCGTCTGCATTTGGTTTGTCTTTGTACCATGTAAAAATAGTAATAATAATATTCCAATAGACAAGAAAAATTATTTGGAATGAAAGCAATGCCACTACCTGCATCCTGAACATGCCAAAAACATATATGGAAATGGAAAGGAAGTGGTACTGTGCCCAGGCTTATTACAGCAAAGAGCTCAGGGCCTCCTAGAGCAAGAACCAAAATTTCTAAGCGCCAATTATTTTTCAGTTGCTGCATTCTAATGCATCCTGCCAGCTGGCTGCAGAGTATTCCATTACAAATAAATGTACATAAATTGCATTACTCATTTTTTAAAAGTGCATAATGTTGGTCCGTTTTTAATTAAAAACATTTTAGCTAATAGATTAAGACCAAACTCTGCCCTGTGAAGATACAAAGTACCTTATATGATTATAATTTAGTAACTTGGGGGCACCCCCCCCCCAAGTCTATAGAAGAGAAGGATATCTTTGTAATTAGAGCTTTACAGTCACGACACATGCCCCAGCTCTTCCGAGGCACAATGGTGCAACCTGTAATGGTGAGAAGGTAGAAAAAGGTCAGTGACAAAGCACGCTTGCTAGAGTCACAAATATCTTATTTCAAAAATATAGAGCCTCAGTAATATGAATGTTGAGCAAGAGAACAAATCACTTGCTACCTATTTCTCAATCAGCGCTTAATTTGAGGCAGAGGTCACCTGCACTCAACCCCATCATTTTTTAAATATAATGTCGAAGCTCAATTATATAAATTACTAGCTGTACCCTGCCACGCGTTGCAGTGGTCCCTCCTTCCCCCAATCGGCCGGCATATGCCTGTGACTGTTTTGATCCCCCTTCCTGTACCCCCTCCTCCCCCCACCCCTCAGTTCATGCCTGTGACTCCCCCCCCCACCCCCCGGTTCATCCCTGTGACTCCCACCGGGGTCTGGTCTACCTCTGATGAGGTGGGGTTGTCAGTGTGGTCTGGCCTGTACCCCCTCCTCCCCCCACCCCTCAGTTCATGCCTGTGACTCCCCTCACCCCCCACCCTGCATCCCCCCGGTTCATCCCTGTGACTCCCGGCGGGGTCTGGTCTACCTCTGATGGGGTGGGGTTGTCGGTGTGGTCTGGTCTGTTTGGTGGTAGGGGAGGAGGCGGGTATTCCGGCCACTGTTGTGGAGGCGGTGGTGTCGGGGTCTGGCTCACGGGGCGGGTACGGCGGAGGTGTGGGCCAGGTTCGTCCGGTCTGTCCCTCACTTTGAGGATTTGGTGTGGTGGTGAGGGGTACGGAGAAGCCTGCCTCCCTGGGAGGTCTAGGTCTCGTGTGGCAGTGGAGTGGCCTGGCTCCCTGGACAGAGGTGGTTCCTGGGGCAGCGAGGGATGGGGAGCGGCCTGCTCTGGGGGCGGCCTGCTCCCTGGCGGAGGCACGATCTCCGAGGCGGGCGAGGACTGTGGAGCGGCCTGCTCCCTGGACGGTGGCGGTCTCCTGGGGCAGGGAGTGGCCTGCTGTGGGGGCAGCCTGCTCCCTGGCGGTGGCACGATCTCCGGGGCGTGTGCGACCTGCTCCCTGGATGGTGGTGATCTCCAGGGCATGCGCGGGATGGGGATGGGGCTGGTCTTGGTGCGGCCTGCTCTGTGGCAGCGGCGGGATCTCCGGGGTGGGCGGGATCTCCGGGGTGGTGGGGGTCGATGGAGAGTGGGCATCATATATATATATGATGGAGCAGGATATTAATACAGTGCATAGTTTTCCTGTCAGCAGGGACAGGAAGATTATACTTTTTATGTCACCTTTTGCATACATCAGGTCAAGGGTACACTACCTTCTAGGATTTCAGGGGCCATATTCCAGCCATGGTTAGGATCACAGAATCATAGAGTTGGAAGGGACCCCAGGGGTCAACTAGTCCAACCCCCTGCAATGCAGGACTCTCAGCTAAAGCATATGTGGCAGATGGCCATTCAACCTGTTTAAAAACCTCCAAGGAAGGAGAGACTCTACCACTTCCCAAGGGAGTCTGTTCCACTAACAGCTCTTACTGTTAGAAAGTTATTCTTTCCAGAGGTAAAACAGAGCAACTCTGTTGTTCAATTCAGGCAAGCAAGAGGCATTACCAGAGTTCAAGGACATATTCCATCCAGGCAAAAACATGGAGGATGCATGGCCAAGGAGGAGCTGTGGCCAGAGGCTTGGACAACTGCATTTAGCCCCTTGGCGTGAGGTCCCCCCACATTAGAATTATTCTGCTGGGTTTACAGAGAAAAACTTGATTACTTAGCTAGAACAAAAAGAGCAACTTCTAAGTTTAGATTTCATTTGCACTTTCCAGTGGTAGCCACTGGGTATGAAGTGGCTACCTATCCTGTAGCAGATGGTAAGGTTTGCTCTGTGCTCCCAAGCTGGATAAAAATGCAAGCGATTCGGCATATATGTAGAATGCTTTCACCACATATCTATGTCACATACAGATTATGAATATTTGAGATATGGAATCAGTTTTTTGGTAGGCTTGAGTTCCAGTACTTCCCAATTTAAATAATTGTATTTCCCTTTTCTTCCACCTTTCAGAAAGCATCTAGGAAAGGACAGAGACTTGGTTGCATCAGGAAAAGAAGATGTTTGACATGCTGCTTAATCATATGTAGAGGGGAACAGGAAGTAGCAGAACAATCAGACGTCTGTTTGTTCATGATGGGTGGTTCAGTCAGTAGAGCATGAAACTCTTAATTTCTGGGTCATAGGTTCAAGCCCCACATTGGGCAAAAGATTCCTGCATTGCAGGGGTTTGGACTAGATGACCCTCAAGGTACCTTTCGGCTCTGCAGTTCTGTGATTCTTATTTACACATGGTTTCACTCACTCATATAAAGTCACCTGGAATGACTGAATTTGAGCTGAAGGCAGGCTTCCAAAAAAGGCTGAGATTACTCTTAAAAACGTCAACATTTGAACACTGATGTTGCCTTCTATTAACTGAGGTGATGGAGCCAACTGCCTGCTATTGTCTACTATGACTTGGAGTGGCCCTCCCAAGGTCACAGAGAGCTCCGCCAGCCAGACTTGCTATGGGAGCATCTTGAACAGAAGATGCCAGAAATTCAACCCACCATGGTTGTATGAACCCTCCAAACCTTAATCAATACCTGTGTCCACTCATTTGTCTGGGGGTCATAAGACTCCACTGTGTTAAGGTAGGTCTGACCATCATATCCCCCAACAGCATACAATCTGTCTCCAAGAAGGCAGACTCCCACTGCATCTCTACTGATGCTCATGGAAGCTACGGCAGTCCACATATCAGTTTTGGGATCATACCTAAATTTAAAACAACAGTGTAAGGGTTAATTCCATATGTGTGAAGTTCTGCCAAGAGAGTATTATATATGCTATTCTAATTTTTCCTGTTACTCCACACGCCATTATAGTATTTCAGAACTTCTGACGGATTCATTGCAACTTCACCTATATCTTTTGCTTTCTATCACTGTTGGTACCCTTTTTACACATACACAGACCCTGTTTGGAAGTGCATTCCTGGGCAAGCTATTTCTCAAATTGAGAACATGTTCATCCTACCCCTTCTTAACACATTTATCCGAATCAGCTTAATCCACATTTCCCCATTTTGTCCAAAATGAAGATCTGTGGTTTAATGTCATGGCACAACATAATGTTTTCAGACATTGAGTCGCGTCTCCCCATTTTGGACATAATGGAGAACTGTAGTTCTAAGCTAACCAAGATATAAATACAAACAGGAGAGCAGAGGAATGAAAGCACAGGCCTGGTGCTCATTGCTAGCTTACTATACTGTGACTTAGCAAGCCAGGAATCTACATCTGAGCTGGGTGAGAACTATGATAGATTCTCTTGTTGCAGACTGCTTCTGAAAACAAATTATAGAATTTGACATCTCTCATGTATTTTCTTATTTGCTGCTTTATTTTTAAAATTAATATTCTCCATAGAATTTGCACTTCTGTTTTGGTTAACTAATATCTTTATTTACTGACATTCTGATCCAAGTTGGTGGATTTTTACTACTATCATTTTGGTTAACAGCATGTTGCCCAAAGCTACACTTCAAATCTCCAGTTGTGGTAAAACACAAACCCTGGCCCATGCCAAATCTCTCTAAATGGGGGCTTTTGCTACTGTTCTATAAAAAGTGCTAACATTGCAGAAATACTCCAAATCAATTGCTTCTAAATAAGCTGTATCTTTTACTTTTTACCACCTCTTCTGTATCCTCCTGCACTACCGGTATATGCTCAAGTGTTAAATGCAGATAATTTTAGGATGACAGCAAGAACCTTAAGTATCTTCATAGCAACACTTTATTGTGTTAATACCTTTCCACACAGTCAGACAGCCTGGATGTCAAGTTAGAAGCTGGTGCATCATGGCCTCCAATAGCATAGAGAAACCCATTCCAGGTGGTTACCCCAACGCCACCTCTTCGTTTTGACATCTGAGCACAGAGTGTCCACTTGTTAGTATGAGGATCAAAGCATTCTACAGATTTGAGACAAGAACTTCCATCTCGACCACCAACTGCATATAGTCTGTAAGCATAAAAATACATGCTAGAAAAACTAAACACACATACAAAAGATTCAAGCAGGCATTGAATTAGATGGCTTACTGCAGAATAAAAATAGCATTAAGTCTAACACTTTACAATCTTCCTCAGGGGCAACAAAATCTGCTGCTGCCTTTGTTTCAAAGAGAACTCTCTTGGGATCCTATTTCTGAAAGAGTAAGTCTCACCCATTTTCTGATGCTTCTCTTAAAACCTACCTATAATTTCTTGGTAACAAAGTAGCAGTTTTAAACAACAGCTTTGTCTCAATTCATTTCCACCTCATTAGGTGCTGCTGCTTGTCCTTTGATGTTGCATTTAAATCTGAAAGTAATACTGTAATTCTAACCACATTTATGGGCTAATTTATACAACAGATTTGAAAGTTTATATATATGTTACATTTTTCATCCCATTACTTGTGTGGTCCTTTTCTATTTCTAAATAAACAAAGATGCAAAACAATTAAAAAATATCAAAAAAGGAAGCATATACAGTAATTTAGGGAAAAGTGCAGCATATAAAAAATACATAGTAAGAGGGTTTCCGACAATAATAGCTATTCCAACACGTCAAGGAAGGAGTAATATTTCTCAGAAAAAAACAATAACAGATACTTGTTGATTTTCTTTCCTAAAATGAATAAAATTGTCAGTTTCTCTTCAGCCATCTTACTGCTAAAGACAATTGCTTATGTTACCATTGTTTGAGTTAAGATTTTATACAGCATTATCAATTTGTTATTAAAAATACATTGCTAGATTTGACTAAGTCAAATTACTGGAACCATTTCTAGGACAAAAGAAGTCCTGACTGCAGTCCTGAAACTATTCAACATCCAAGAGGAAGAATATAATGAGCACTGGTTGTTTCCTGATACGCAATGAATATGTTAACAAGAAGTGGATAGGACAAAAACATGCATACACAGCATCATTCAAAAGCCTAACACTCTGTCCTTCTGGTAGATGACATCATTCCAATGTTACTAAATTTCCTTTATAAATGAGTTTTGAGTACAGTATAATGTTATGGAATATTTGCCCTTATTTCTGTCTTTAGTCTTACTTACTTTCCACTTAATACTGCTACACCCACTGTGCTCCTTGGGGTTGACATGCTAGCCACAAAGTTCCACTGACGTGCCTGTGGATCCCATCTTTCGACAGTATTCAGATAGCTCCAGCCATCATGTCCCCCTACAGCATACATAGGACCTTCCAGTACTGCCACCCCTTCGAGTAAAGAAAACACTATTATTTCAAAATGTGAAATGGCCCAATTGTATATGACATACTGCAGTGGTTTCAAACGGTCACATCTTCAAAAATGATTTCCTCATCTATTTTTCTGATGAGGAAATCAGAACTAGGGATTCTACAGAGTATTTTGAGACTCAGATGGAACACTGGCCAAACTATTGAAAGGCATCCTACAATACATTCAACATCTTGCCCATCCACTCTCCAACCACATTACAACATATTTTCAAAGGAACATCCATTCCTTTAGTAATTAATTCATTTATTTTCTGCCAAAGGAGCCAATGCTGCAGTGTTTATGGGGATGGATAAACTGCCTCTCGGGAATGCCTGCCTACTGTAATTGATCACCTCATCTAAGAATCCTGATAATTTCGCCCCACAGTTGTACAGGAACAGAGAAACACTTGAGCCTTGACAAGCAGACATATCACAATATTTCTATAATATCCCCATTCGGCAACTGCAAATTAAAAATATGAAAACTCTTCAGTCCCTCACTCAAAATTAATGAAACGGGAAAAGGGGGGGGGGAGATGGTCTCTTGGTTTTGGAGGCATTAGGTTTTGACTGCTATAATGTTTCTAGTCTTCTTTCTGTCAAAAGAAGGTCCAGTGACTTTCTCCCACTCTTCAAAGGAAAGTCAATCTCAATATTATTATTTTTTGGGGGGGAGCTAATATGCTGTATAAAAAGTGTCTCAGAGAACTGCACATACCTACATGCAATAAGAAATCATAATGCTCGAGATGAAAATTAAATTAAAGCCTAAAGTCCCCCCCCCTGATTTTTGTCTATTACAAATTGCCTGCTACTGATATAAAGTGTATCAAAGAAGCCCAAGTAGCACTTTCAAGGAAGCATTTCATTGAAATGAGATGATCACACCACATATCTTGCTTTTAGTTATAAAAAAAAGATACATACCCAGACCATGTCGGTGTGTGGACATAGGTGGCATCACACTCCAAGTTTTTGTTTTTGGGTTGTAACACTCCACTGTATTCAGTGTTTTCAGTCCATCTCTACCACCAACAACATACAACTTATCATCTAATACTGCTACTCCAAATTGTAGTCTTCTTCCATTCATATTTGCTACAGGAGTCCACATATTGGTACGGAGATCATACTTTTCAATGCTTGTTGCTCCTTAGCAGTAATATAAAATATTAATTTAAAAACTCAAATCTTTGTGATCACTTTCCACAAAAATACAATAGATTTGGTTCAGATAATGATAAACAATCTGATTACGTCTTTTAAAAAAGAATTATTCCCAAACACACACACACACACACACACACAAACACAATACATTAGTTCTCATGTAGTTTCAAAGTGCATACTGTACTTGAAATGTGATGTCAATAGCGATTACATAAAGAAGGTTTCAAATAATAATTTGCTAAATATTTTGTCTTACCAAATCTGAACGGAATGTTAACAATTTATGGACAGATATAAAATCAACTAGTTTGTAGAACTTAGCTATCTAGTATCAAATGATCTGTCACACTTTCCTGGAATTTATATTTGCTCTCTCCTCAATGTGTCTAATATAATTTCTTCATGCATGCAATATGAAATACTAACTGAAGCTAGAAAGAAAATGTGCTGCAAGTTCAGCTGTATATTCAGAATCCATATTCAACACAGCATGAGAAGTCACTTAAGCAATCATTACAATAATTTTTTAATAAAATACTTTAGTAACTAGTAATTATTTAAATATACTAAGATAGCTTCAGATTTTTTAAAACTATGAATACACAGCATTGTATGTATACACCTTTATTGACAGCATTAATTTCTAGGATTATTTTTTTGTCTTATTTCATTGAATACAGTATTTGTGTGCACAGAGGTGAAATCATATCATATAATAGTTTACAATAACTTCTTTTTCACTTGGATTTTTTCTTAATCAAAACAGGCAAACTTGTTGAACTTGATTAAGGTAAGGCTGGTATACTTTCACCAATAACATAACAGCCACCATGTGGTTATGTTTCCAAGGATCATTTAATAGGTTAAGGAAGGTAAGAGATTGTAAGAGCAATCAGAAGTTCTGCATCCATATTGTAAGCCTAGGTGTGCAATTTTCATGGAACACATCCATACCAGCAAGCTGAACCCTTCAGTTCCACCCACCCAAACCCCCACCCCCATATATTTCAGGTGGGTTTACAGGAAGGGGGGTTATGTAGTTCATATACATTTATATGTTCATACTTAATCTTATTACTATAAGCCACAAATATTTTAAACACAGTTGCATAGCCACGTCACAGATTTTCCTTTGGGGGGAGGTGAGGGCGGAGAATAGAACAGGGTGGTAGTTACAAAATGCTAACTAATAGGCATCCTCACAGCCGGCTTTTATCTAGCTGAAAGTAAGTCCTATCACAAATTAGCCTTTCTACTCTTGAAGTGATATGTGTGTTTTCATCTGTAGTACAGACATCCTATAATCCATACCTTTAGTCGCATCCATGCCTCCAACTGCAAACAACACACCAACTGTAGATTTTCTAGGTTTTGTACGAGGACTTTGCAACATGGGCCGCCTCTCTGGCAACAGATGGTATTTCATTGCTTCCATAATGAGTTTTTGACATTCAATGTCATCTCTGAAGAGTGCATTGTTTTCCATATCTGCTAAAAACTAGAAAAAAGAAGACGATGTGCTGAACTTGAATAAATCAACAGGAAAATTCTGAACATAAAATGCCAAAATAACACAACTACAATCAATACAGAGAGTAAAATGTTTGCGTAAACGCAGGCACTTTGATAGAGAAGATTACAGAGATAAATGAGCACAACTTCTGTCTCTAAAGTTTAGCCAATACATTCCCTGGGTGGGCATTTGGATCAGTACTGCAGTACTAAGGCTGTTTTCAGTTTGTTGTGTGTAACATTTGCTGTATGCAAACCATTAATAATTCAGAATAGTGCCTATCTTAGTTTTGATCTTGGTCACTGTCAACCACATGCTCCAAATTCAGGTGGATAGCCATGTTGATCTGTCATAGTCATAATAAATAACAAGATGAAAGATGAAAAAATCATCTTCAGATACTCTGAAGCAGAGGTCACTTCAACCTTATTACTGTTGATGACTGTTATGGCAGTTGATTCCATAGGGAAGGGCAAGGGATTTTTAAAGGGATAGATGACGAAAATTAGCTTTAGTATGTATAATGGGACATGAATCCAATAGCTAAAATATGGGGGGGGGCACACACACTCAATTTTAGCTGTGGTTTCAGTGGAAATCACTCCTGGAACAAGGATGGACAGGAAAGCAAATCTGCTTTCTGATTGGAGATGGGGGCAGATGCACCTTGCTGTCTGCACAGTGCTTGGAGGTCCAGATATCAGAACTTCAAAGTGCCAAATCATCTGACAACATTGTGACATCAGGTGATCTGACAGGTGAGGCTGCCCACATGTCAAATTCCCCCCCCCCTTTGATGTCAATCCTGAAACAGATCTGCCCCACAGAACCAAAATTTCCCTACCGCTGCTCTAGAACAGGCATCCCCAAACTGCGGCCCTCCAGATTTTTTGACCTACAACTCCCATGATCCCTAGCTAACAGGACCAGTAGTCGGGGAAGATGGGAACTGTAGTCCAAAACATCTGGAGAGCCGAAGTTTGGGGGTGCCTGCTCTACAATAACCATGGATGCAATTACAGTGGTATCTCGAGTTACAAACGCTTCAGGTTACAAACTCTTCAGGTTACAAACTCCGCTAACCTGGAAGAGTTACCTCAAGTTGAGAACTTTGCCCTAGAACGGAAATCGTGTGCTGGTGGCACAGCGGCAGCAAGAAGCCCCATTAGCGAAAGCACGCCTCTAGTTAAGAACAGATTCAGATTAAGAACGGACCTCCAGAACGAATTAAGTTCATAACTACCACTGTAGTTTCTTTTCCTACACAAGACCCATATACAAAATCTTTGTCTTAAGAACCTTGAGTAAATGTAAAATATGAAAGATGTTCAAAACAAACATTTATTTATAAAAGAACCAATTCAGCTATAGTCCTCGGGGCAACCAGTCCCTAATTATTAAAAGCTTACATTACCACAGTGTGTTACTGGTGGCACTGTATTAATGGTAAGCTGATTCCCTGCATGAACGCAGAGGTTTCCAAGTGGGAGGCAACCAAACCATATCACCTTAATTTACTGGTATCAATTGGTGAAAGATGAAAGAACAGCTATACAGATTGCAGCCATTTATTTACCTGTGGTGCAAGTAATGGCAGCCTGATGTATGCCAGGAGGTTGCTGAGATCCTTCTTTCTTTGTTCCAAATCATGTCTCACCCATGTAAGCAATGCATTGAGGATGGTCTCTTCATTTGGAATATTCATATCATCACTTGCTAAAAGCTTTGCAATTTCAGTGGCTGGTAACAATAAAAATTCTTGGTTTCTAATTACTTCCATGAAATGATCCTACAAAGTTTAACAAACAAAACATCTTGATATTAATGGGGACAGAGACCTTGTAAAGTATAACTGCAGGTGGATATGTATGCTGAAAAATAAGAACTGCTTGTTATGTAACTTCCCACTCCAGTTTTGCGAAGAAGTTTTACCTCTTTTCAGTCTCAGTACCTTGCGGCAGGAAACTGCTGCCACTGTGGCTCTGGAGTGAGTGCTGGTAGGTATGGCATTGCAGTGATGGAAACAGTGGTGGGCTAGACAACAAGCATACAACCCCAGCTTAAATTTGTGAAGACCTGTGTGCCTTGAAGAAAGGCAGAAGGGGAGAAGTCCAGGTCAGGATGCACATAACAGCAACTCCTAAAGAGTTGCTTAAGATAAGTTGGGGTAGCCTCCCCTTTCTCTGGAGGTACTTAAGGGCTCTGTGTCCTTGAAGGAAAGCAGAAGCAAGGAGACGTAGGCTAGCAATCTCATGCTGTCAGCTCCTGAGAGAACCCTGTTCTTTATTTTGTAACATCTGTAGCATTTATGTATCTTTAAAAATGTAAACTGCCTTGGGTGGCGTGGGAGAAAGGAAGTACAGTATATAAAGAAAACAAACAGAGGAAGCTTCGTTCAGCACTCAAAAGCTACCCAGATAAATTATTTGTCTGCAGAAAGTAGCACAAGCTACGTTACTTTGTGGATTTTTTAAAAAATGTTGTACAGGGATTTGCATTTTCTACCCTGAATCAGTGTGTTTAAAGCTTGTGCAAAATTTGGAATTTGTGGCAAGAAGAAAGATAAATGAAGGCACTATGTTTTATGGAGCAGGTCCAGAGAATAAGCATTCCCTCTGACTGATAACCTTGAGACATAACAACAACAATCTTCTTGGGACATGGGTAGCCCCGGACCTCCATACATACTGCCCAGGCTTGTGCCATGGGCAGGTCATTTTGGTGCTGCTAACACAGCAGTTTGACTTCACCCCCGGAGGCACACTCCATTGTCTCTTGAGACAGACAGATGCCCACTATTCTAGGGTTAATAGTAATAGTCTGCAGGGCACCACACACTTCTTGGAAATCTTATTCAGTCATTACTTAAGAGTTCTAAGAGTCATGAGATATGGCCCATGAATTTTCTTTTCATATCTTTAATTTTTATTTGGTGTTTTCAATATTACATCAAATAATGAAAGATACATTTACTACATAGAACAAAATAGAAAAAGAAAGGAGAAAGAGTAAAGAACAAAATTATAAACTGGGGACAAAACTCCCATAATATATATAGGGTTCACAAACTGACATAAAGAGAAGCTAAACTATATTATTATTAATCATTTATAAACTGCAGTGCACAGATTAAAAATACAAGACAGTCTCTACCCAAAGAGTTACAATAGAAAAGACAGAACAGAAAAGGAAAAGGATCAGGTAGCAGGTTATGTGGATGGTGAAAAAACTTTTCCATCTGAAACCTCAGAAAGCCTTTGCCAGTCAGAGTAGATGGCTACATGGGCAAATAATCTTGATATAGGGCAGCTTTCTATGCCTCAGGTCTGTCTGTATAAAATCACAATGTCACTGGAGATTGGGATCTTCTTTCCATTGCACTGCAATTTCTATCCTAGCTGCTGTCACTGGATGAGAGGCAAGGCCCTTGTGTGGTACTGCTTCCTTGTGCTCAAATCAAACACACACAGAGAAATTAAAATTCATGAACAAATCAACAACAACAGAACAAAGTCAAAACATTTCTATTACAATTTCCACATAACCATCAAAAGCCTAGCAAAACAAATATGTTTTGAGTTGATTCCTAATGTCACCAATGTGGGGAGAAATTGGATCTTGAGCAGGGGGGAGTTTCATAGATGGGTTGTTGTCAGAAGAAAGGCCATGGGCTTTTGTCCACTAATGACAGAACTAGTAGGACCACATGTGCAGAACTTAAAACATGAGTCAGAAGGTATCGATGGAGACAGCCCTCAAATACTCGTGCCAGCATGCATCATAAACCAGATCCACATCTACTAAGCTAAGGCAGACCATAACCCTGATCTGCCTGAAGACAAGCAGAGAATACGCTGAGCTTCGAAGGGAAATGTGAGGTACTAGGATTAGGTTTTGCAGATCAGCTCCTACACCCTAGTACTTAGTGACTGCACTTGGTTTGAATGAATTCATGCCTCCCATTTACTGTTATCAATTTCCCTCTTGCAAAGCAATCTATGCATATTTACTTAAAAGTCAATTCCTATTATGTTCAATGGGGTTACTCCCTAGCAAGTGAGTTTAGATAGATGACTTCAGCCCAAGCTCCATTTCCCAACACACCTGCAGAAAATTTGCAAAAACATTGCAAGTAAAATCAACTATCTCATATATTTCAAGCTCCTATTGGCCACCATAAGAGCTAAAATGTGGAACACTGAATTTTGTACAACACATTACATTCTGCACTTGGGCTTCTAAAAATATAATAAAGATATAAATCTTATTGCTTAAAATCAACAGTGCAGTGAACAGAGTATAAATATTGAGGAACATTATATTATTTTAATACAGGAGCAACACCCTCTTGTAAACTGAAGTGACACAGAACTGAAATCTGTCTTACTTATTTATATGTCAAGGTACATGAAACAAAACCATGCCAACCTTTTCAAGAAACACTAAATGCATTGTTCCATTAATGAAAGCCTATTAGTTTAGAGCAGTCCTCTAGAGATTACTTGCTCGAAGATCTCTTAAACCAAGAAATACTTCAACTGAATCTTTGGCAGGCCCACACACAGTTGTTTTCATTTAAAATTAGTTGTGAAGTTGCATTATTGAACAACTCATAGTTTCATATAAAAGCTTTACAAAATAGCTTTTTATGAGATTGGATGCGTTAATTGCTTATATATACATCCTACATGGAGTAAACAGCTCCTTAGATAAGGCTACATATGAACAGGGCCAACTGGAATGCCAAAACAGGTTTAAATGGAACTATAAATATTTCACATTCATTGTGAACGACTCTGGAATTGCGGCGCTCCTCTCGCTTTACTGGCCAAGGAAGCAGACGTTTGTCTGCAGACAGTTTTTCTGGGTCATGTGGCCAGCATGACTAAGCCGCTTCTGGCGAAACCAGAGCAGTGCATGGAAACGCCATTTACCTTCCTGCCAGTGTGGTACCTATTTATCTACTTGCACTTTGATGTGCTTTCAAACTGCTAGGTTGGCAGGAGCTGGGACTGAGCAACAGGAGCACACCCCGTCATGGGGATGTGAACCACAGACCTTCCGATTGGCAAGCCCTAGGCTCAGTGGTTTAGACCACAGTGCCACCTGCGTCCCCTTTACCTTTTTATACATTAATATTTTTTAAGTCATCATAAAAAGCAAAACAGTGTGGAGATGCAACAGAAAAAGGCTCCCGGGGGGGGGGCAGGACTCCTGCTCACCCCCTTGGGTTTTTGTTTGTCTGCCATGCTGGGATGTCGTAAAGATGTTTGGAATCTGTGCCACCAATGTATGGATGACACTCATCTCTCCCTCCCTCCCTGCTTTCCATCAAATTCCAGGGAAGCTGTGGAAGTGCTGAACCAGTGTATGAAGTTGGTAATAGACTGAATGATAGCTAGAAAACTACAACATAATCCAGACAAGACAACATGCTCTTGGTTAATAGAATAGGGGATCTAGAAATAGGAGTTCAACCTGTGCTGCATGGGGTAGCATTTCTCTGAAAACACAGCTTTGTACTGTTTATATTGTGTTGTATTTTACTAATTAACCTCCTTAAAGGACACTGAGGAAAGGCAGAGTATAAATATTTTAAATAAACAAATGAAGCAAGCATGCACAAATGCTCCCTACTTTGGCTTTTCTGCTATTTACCATCATTTGAAGTGCAATGCACAATAAACTGCTTTTCATAAGGTACAGTGTTTTAGCATTGGTATAGGTACATTGCACACTTATATAATACTTTTAAAAATAAACATAAAATGGTTGCTGTTTTTAGTGCCAACATTTCCTTGCTTTCAAGCAGTTTTTAAGCAAATGAAATTAGTAGGGGATTTATTCTACATGAACATTCAATTGAACTACGCATTTCTATTCTGTTTCCATGGCAACATTCATTTCAAACCATTATTACTAAAATTGAATTTCACATCTCTGTTGGAACTAAACAACATTTAAAAAGGCCCTTGGAAGGGTTCATCTAGCACAACTAATTACTCTGGAAAATAGCTTTCTAAAATCCAACTAATTTAAATTTCATTCCTGTCAAACTATTAAAGGTTATAATTGTGCCACTGTTTATTGCAGTGTCAATAGCTTCAAGGTAGCTATTTCAATGGCCACAGCTTTATTAAACATCTCCAAAGCTTCTTAACAGAGGAGGAAATGGTGCATCAAAAGCATACAAAAGGTAAAAAGGCAAATGATCACAAACCACTGGGAAAAACAGAAAGGATATACCTTGCCTGACTGAATTCTTGAGGTGAAATCTTTAGCAAAAGTAGGAATAATTCTTTAACAGTTTGGGTCTAACATTACTCTAGGCAGAACTCAGCAGATAGAAAGGAAAGAAACTAGTCTACTGCGGATACTGAATCTGTGCATGGATTATTCTCATAGAATACTGTCTCGGCCTATGCACACATGCACAGGAAGTATAGCAGGGTGCCCCCCCCCAACCTTATCAGCTCAATGTTAGTTATTTGTACTCTGAAACTGTGCCAGAGTACATTATGCTAAAGTGTGCTACTGGAGAACTGTCCAAACCTACTTGCTATTATGTGGGCAAGTAAAGGTGAAGGATCAAGTGCAAAGTACTAGACCTGCATTGGATTACCCCAATGAAATTGACTGGCAACAGGTCAGGGCAGACAAAGGATAGTACTTACTTGCATAAGATGATTGATTTATGGAATTCCCTGCCAGAAGATGCAAGCACGGCTGCTGGTTTCAAAAGGGATTATAGACATTCATGAAGAAAGGGTCTACCAATGGCAACTAGTTATTATAGCCAAATAGAATACACACTTCTGAATACCAGGCACCACTAAGCTCTCTTGTATAGATGCTCAGAGCATGTACTTTACACATTACAACAGGTTCATCATATATCTACGAATCTGTGGAAGCACTGAGGACCAATTTCATATTATGCAAAAGTAACCCAACTTGAGAACAAGATGGCAGGTGAGTGGTAGAACACAGAGATCAGTTTATCTCCGTACCACACATCTGCCAAGTTGTTCTGAATATACTGATATAATTTATTAAATACATAACTTGCCCTTCATCCCAAAGGAGCGCAGGATGGAAAACAAAGAACTAGTTTTAAAAAATACAATAAAAATAAAAGATAACGTATTTGAAACATTTTAAAAATAGGAACATCAAAAATGTATATGCTGTATCATTAAATCAGCTGAAAAATATTTACTATTTAGATTACAATCAAACCCCCATACACACATCAGGCTGGGGGGGGGAGGGTTGGATTGAGCAGTGGCATTCCTCTGCTTGCTTCTGCCAGCCTCCTACCAGCAGAATGATGCAAGCAAGCAGCACTCCACTGGCCCAGACCTCTCCCTTCTGCCTGAAAGTGCAGGAAGGTGGAAGGCCCGCCAGCAGTATCCCTGCTGACAGAAAGTCCCAAAACGAGGCATTCTGAAGGTGGAACTGAGCTGGCCTCGAATCCACTTCATCTGAGCTGCTTTCACACCTGGCACAGGCTCATCGTGAGACCAACTGCTGGTGCAAGGATCGTGCCTGATTTGCCTGTCCCCTTTGCCCACCATCCACTGCTACTGCAATGAGCAACTCAGCTCCAGAAAGCCTCAGCGACAGCAACTGAAACTTTGGATTGTTTTGCCAGTGGGTGAGTGTGCTAAACCAATTGCATCAGAAAGGAAAATACCAGATGAAAGTGGAACAGAAAATACCAAATGAATGTCAGAACCGACTGACCCATCCCAAGTGTGTACGTATATAGGAGTGCTCTTTCTAAGTGCTAAAAGCACTTCAGATATCATCACCACGAATATCATTATCCCAGCAATCATCAGTCCCCTAGGGTAGGCAAATTTCTTTTTCATGTCAGACATGGAGCAGCTTGCCCAAAGCAAATCAGTTGACAGCAGAGATTATGTGAACTGGGAGTTTCCAGCCCACTATCTTATCCATAAGCCATGCCAGCTATTCAGGGGACATATTCTGCAGTAGCCAAAACATTATTATTCTCTTCCCTAGATCCCTGTAAAATAAATAAATCCAGGGGGCAGAATTCAATGGGTCTCACCAGTGGAAGCCCTGTATAAGAGCTTCTGCTTGAGCAGTGGGACTTTCTGTCCCTTTCCTCCCCCTACAACCACTGAAATTGGTTTTTCTGAGTCAGAGAACTTGCAGAACAGCAGGAGGGGGAAGAGGGGGGATCATTCGGTCTGACAAGCCAAAATGCTTGCTCTGATAGAATGATCGCCTTAACACACTGCTGAATTCCTTCTTTAATAAACTGACAGTAGATGCACATATAAACAACTTACCATGGTGTAATTGTGGGCTACTTTGTGCAAATCCGTGCAACCCTGTGCATCCGCAAAGGACCGGATTCCAAGGCAATTTGATGGATGAAGCTGCTTCATTAAAAATTTACAGCAAGCTTCTACAACCTGAGAGAGCTGAAGAATACAGGCTGTAGATAACAGGCACTCAATATTATCTTCTTTTAATTCAAGGCGACCTAGAAGAGTCAGAAAGAAGTTTAAGGTATTTAGGAAATAATAATATTACAAGAGCAACTCTGCTATATCAGACCAATCTAAGGGAGGGGAGAGAAAACTCTCTGGAGTAGACTCAGACTGTTAGTGGAACTTGGGTCCCAGTGAAATCAATGAGAAAAGTTAGTCATGACCAGTTATATTGATTTCAATGGGAATTTAGTGGAAGTGCAAATTAATTAGTCTGCATCCAACCCACTCTCTCCACATCATTCAAAATTTAACAAACCTCTATCTATTATGTCCTCCTAAGTTATATTTTTTTTCTAAATGAAGAAACCCCAAATGCCCTAGTCTCTTCTTATAAGCTAGCCTCCTAGCCTCCAGCAAGGACAACTTTGTGTTCATGAGGTTGGAAGTGCATAGAGGGAAGAAGCTGTGCTGCCACTTTAACTGCCTGGTTTCTAGCTACACCCATTACAGGTCTGAGATGTGTCCCTGGCTGGTAAAGGGATGAGGCTGGCTCAGGCCAAAAGAAGACCTTTTCACTCAAATCCTTTCCTAGGCCATAAAAAGGAGTTTTTGCAGTCTTCCCTATTTATATATTTACTTTACTTATACTTTCACACTGCTAATAATTGAAGTTATCAGCATGGTTAACAATAAACACCAATACCACAAGACAGAATAAACATCTATATTTGGTTGGCTTTGTGGCCTGTACCCCACAGTTACCAGGTTATTGGTAAGTTAAGAGGGAATAAATGAAACAGTACAGATTTGGAGGAACCATTGTATCAGGAGCTGTGAGGCCTTTGTTGCTATTTGAGTAAATAGCCCCTTCCCTTCATAGCAGGTGAGAAAGCTAATAAAATAAACAAATGTACATACATTAGACAACTTTACCAGCCACTTTCATTACCTGTATATGCATATTGCACCAAAGCCCATAGTGCATTTGGCTCAACACCTTCCATTTTGATTTCTTCTTGTCTTGCCTCTCTTACATCATTAGTAAACATGGCGGCAAAGTAGTCCGAGACAGAAGACAACACTAATCTGTAACCATATGAAACAAAGGAAGTGGGGGAAAAAATGACATTCATATTAATGGCTTCATTATTCACCCCCTTGAAAGAAGAATATTTTTTAAAACATTTTGAACTTGACAAACTATGATATCATCTACTTCTCAATATGTTTCTTAATCTACCTCTTTGGCACTTTACAACTTCACTGCCCAATAAGAAATACCACTTAAAGCTAATCTGAATATTGAGACAAAAATGAGAACTTTTTGACGAAATGCAGTTCAATGGGTGCTAGGACCGGGCAATATATAAATATATCATCCAAAACAAGGTTGAAGTTCACATCATGATAACTGTTTCACAATATTTGAGCTGGCAATATATCGTGAATTACAATGTGTGTAAGGGGGCTAGGCAACATCAGGTTTTCAACATCACGATAACTCACCAGCTAAACATCGTGATAACTCATCAGCTAAAAACTGCAAAGTTATCAGCAGCTAAACCTCACAATATCACCAGCTAAATGTTGCAGTGTTATCACCAGCTAAACATTGCAACCTACCATAATGTCAGAAATAAGGATGGAACTATACAGAGGTGAAATGTCCTGGCAACTGCTAGTACTTAGGGGACTAAAACAGATAAATGACAATATTATCAATAATCACAAAAAGTTTCATCAGCAGGCAAGCCAAAATGCAACCCAACAGGACTTTTAGTTTTGGGCTTGGCTACCAAATGGTGGTATTCAGGACAATCCAAAGTACGGCAATGAGACATAGTGAATACAAATAATCTGGGAGTGCAAGGCCTCATGGCAGTGACAGGGAATGACAGCAACAACAGCGGACTGCAAGGCCTCGCTGCGGCAATGCAAAGTCGCAGCAGAAGCAGTGGTAGCCTGCACGAACTGTGTCTGGAGGTGACAGCAGTAGTGGCAGCCTGCGAGGCCTTACAGCGAAAATGGGAGATGGCAGCAATAGTAGCGGCAGACTGTGAGGCCTTGTGGCGACACAAGCAGTGGAGCTTGCGAGGCCTCACCATGGTGGCAAGAGGTCCTCCTGGCGGTAGTGGGAGGCAGTGGCAGAAGCTGTGGCAGCCTGCCTCAGCAAGGCCTTGCAGGTCACCTCTGCTTCTGCCACTGTCTCCTGCCACCACCGCAAGGCCTCACAGGCTGCCACTACTGCTACTGCCACAGCCATGACAAGGCCTTGCAGGCTGTTGCTGCTTTTGCCACTGCCGCAATGCCTTGCAAGACCACCACTACTGCTGCCACCACGGCAAGACCTTGCAGGCTGCTGCCACTTCTGCCAACCCCACCCATTGCCATGACAAGGCTTTACAACTTCACTGCTGATTATTGTGCCACTACTGCCAGGCTGCCGCTGCTTCTGCCCTCCCCCCCCCCACGTTGATTCTGCCGCTGCTAGGCTGCTGCTGTCTAATAGGCCTGCTGGCATTCCCAGATTATTTGTATTCACTCATTACCGTACTTTGGATTGCCCTGAATATCACCATTTGGTAGACAAGCCCAAAACCAAATGTCACATTTGGATGCATTTTGGCTTGCCTGCTGCTGAAAGTGACTATGAGGTGATTGATAATATCATCATTTATCAGTTTTAGACCCTTATGTAGTAGCAGTTCGCCTCTGCGTAGTTCCTTCCTTTATTTCAGATATCGTGATATATTGAGATGTTTAGCTGGTGATATATCGTGATATTGAAAACCAGTCATCGCCCAGCCCTAATGGGTGAAAGCATCTACTTCCTATTAGTAATAATAGACAACTAAATTGTATGGGGAAGTTCATGAATAATAAAAAAAAGGCTAGCAACAATTCAATAAATTTTTTTTGCCATGTAGATCCCATTTGCCATTATAAGCAGAGTCAGCTAAGGGCTGTAAGGTGTTTACAAACAAGTGCTTTGTTATGGCTTTTAGCTAAATGAATAAAATTACTACCTTACCTACAGACAAATATGCACCAGTATGCACCAGCAGCTCCTTTTTCACAAGCAGTGAAATGTTTATGTAAAAACTACCCATGTGCTTCATTTTTCTATGGTTTTCAAATTACTGCAAATATTTCTTTTGGACAAGGCTTTTGCAAAGACAGCTGTTAGAAAAAAATATCTTTGGTTCAAATCACCACATGAACATATTGCAAGTGGACTAGTTATGGAACTTTTTCAAACAGTCAATTTGGGAAGTTTGTTGTAACTTAAGAAAAGTCTAATTGCATATTTACCTGTGTGCTGGAATCCGACGGTCACCAGCAACTAATACTACATCACACAATTGTTTGTGTCTCAGGTAGTTTTCCATCTTTTTAAAAGTCTGCTCTGCATGGTTGAGAGCCTGGAAAAATTCATCGGATGTACAAGGCTCCATCGTATGACACGGTGACAGAGTCTGGCTGCTACTAGAAGTCCTGGAAGCACAAAAGATATATATTTTAAACTCATATTCACAGCCTGAGATAAAAGATGTTTGTATTATGCATTTCAGAAAATAATAGACTAATTCATTTGTAGGCATTTTTGACAAAGTACAGAATCTCTAACAGCTTCTTCCATATAAGACTTGCTGTGACTGACGAAAGATTGGATACTAATGGCACATATCACGAGAAATTGATTTTTTAAAGTTATAATTCTTACAGCATTTAATCATTGCATTCCCACCAACAAAGGCATGCCAGTTTGTTCTACACTGCAAACTGCCTTTGTACTCCATTTGTATTATTCAGTTTCCACTTTCAAGTGCTACTCAGTTAAAGCAACCATACAATGTAAAATAACCACAATTCATGAACTAAGTAACAGGTCAACAAAATGCACATATATTTTAATGCCTCTTGCACTCCCCTCTTGCACTTCCAATGCAATTTTGTTTTCCCATTGAACTTTTTTCTCTATGTCAATATAAAACTAGCTGTATCTGTGGAAATGGTTTAAAATTACATGACAGTATTTTTATAGAACAGTATACCGAAGAAGTCAGACTAGCTAACAAAGACTTCTTTACAGTGGAGTATATTTTATTTAGTTTTGCTGCTAGGAGTATGCAAAACAAAAACACTCTCCTGCACATACATCCAAAGGGATACTGAAGTCCAAGCATCGTTTTATGAGCTCCAGCCATCTCTCTGAAGTCAACTGGAGCACCATGCTAATGAACATCTTATGCCAGGAAAAGTGGTTAATTGTTCAGCAAATATGCAATTAATGCCACTGGCAATTATGTGATCATAATTAGGTTTCAAAATTAACAGCCTATTAAGAAGATATATAGGTGGATGGTAGAATGAAAGCAGCAGTGACCTCTGACATATCTTCCCACTCCAGCGAGAAGCAGAGCAGCAGGAGGCTCAGCTACAGCCAAGGTTGCAGGCAGTATGTTTGTGAAAGCAGGGCATCTTTGCCTCCTTCCATGGCATAAAAAACCACACACATTGCTGACTGGAAGAAGCTAAGGGTCGATGCCATCCCACCTATTCCTTCAAATGAGTAATGACTATATACACGCTTGAGAGAAGGGCCATCATCCACTTCTAACAGAGTCCACAATAGAAAAGAGTCATGTCCCTCCCCCAACTAGTGTGGGTTTATTTTGTGGGTTTTTTGTGGGTTTATTCTGCAACTTGTCATTCACACAATAACAGTGCATCCGTGGTGGAGTTATACAGGACTACCTACACATCATTTAGTTTTATTATTTGTTAGGCAATGCATCCCCAGTGTTATCACATTATTGGCATCTGGAGAAGCACTAAAACACAACAAAAGCAGGAAAGACACAGAGAGAACATTTGTGGATTTCAGCAGGACATTATGGGACATTGAATCTTTGCAGGCACAAACTACATTTTAAAATTGTTTTATTGTTTCATAGAACACAAGGTAAATAAGCAAGAAGAAGGAAACAAACCCCCTTTGCACAACCTCCACCCCGCCCCCTGGACAGGTCAGCCATCAATGAAATAAAAGATTAAAAATCAACCCAGAGTACTTCTCCACATGCAACCATGGGAGCCAGGCAGACAAAAATCATATTTCTTCATAGCCACATAAGCGATCAAGCTTCACCAGGTTGAATAAACTTGCCCAGTCCTCAGAGCACCATTTTGTGTGTGTTATACTTTCTATCAAGGCCAAGTTCCATATCTGGGTAGTCCATTCCCTCATTAAATTGCCTGTATATGGGATAACTGATTTGACTTGTGATTAAATTGCCTGCTAATGTTCTCCAGTGCTTGGATATAGTTAGTCTGGCAACCACAATTAGGAACATGGTATTATAAGCTTTTATGGTTCACATCAGGATACTCAAATTTTGTTGACATTTGAATAAGGCAAGCACCCCCAAACTCGGCCCTCCAGATGTTTTGGGACTACAACTCTCATCATCCCTAGCTAACAGGACCAATGGTCAGGGATGATGGGAATTGTAGTCCCAAAATATCTGAAGGTTTTGACTTACGAAGAGCGCCGCAGAACAGATCGCCTTCGTAAGTCGAGGTACCACTGTATTTCCCACTTCCCAAATGTTCTAGTACAGTTCTCAGCTGAAAGAAAATCAGAAGAGATTTTTAAAAATACATATTTTGGGAGAAAATTAATGTAAAAATGTGCTTCAAGGTGCAATTTTGTGCATGAGATTAATGCAGAAACAAGATAGAATAGACCTCTGGGTGAATACATGGGAAAGTGACATAAACCAGAGAAAAATCAGTTTCTCCAATCCTAACTTTGTTCTTAGGCTTTTGCAATTATCTATAAGATAATTTAGAGCAACTCAAAATTTTTTTTAAAAAGCAAGCAAGCAAGCAAGCAAGCAAACAAACAAAAAACACATCATTATAAAGCTACTAAATCATTTCAACCATTTTCAAGTATGTGCATAACCTACAACTGAACACCAAAGTGTAGACAACACCTTTGGCTAAATTTTAAATCCATAATTTCACGTTTTTAAAGAGACAGCACCCAGGAGAGGTTGCTAAAGACTATCTTCTATGCCAAGGTTAGGTTCTATTTCCAGCAACATAGTAGGTAATTTAATTATCCCCAGAACAAATAATAGTACACATTGACACCATAATCACAACTTTTATTTACATGAATGCTTCAGCTACCAGCTTTAGCTGTTTCTGAATTACAAGCATCTCTGCTGTCGATGGTATACTACAGAAATTCTGCAATTCAACTCCAGAAGTCTAGGCAATTTCTGGTATGTGTTAGGTCCCTATCAACTGTAACACTACAAATGGAATTCCACTGGAAAAGTCCACATTTCATTAGATCCATAGGAGAAAGGAGATTTAAATGCTAATAAAATACATAGGTGTGCATTGTTTTTGTTTTTATTCATCCTTCACTAATCATATAATAATAAAAAAATATGAAGCAATAGATTTTGATAGTTTTTGACATCAGAAAATATTTCTAATGAAGAAAGATATGCCTTGTTTTACAAGAAAACACAAGCAAAATTCTCTTTGTTGACAGTAAGTAAAAGTAAAATAAAAGTAAAATAAGTAAAATTTAAAAAAGATGAAGGGAAAAATACTAAATACTGGCAACACTCCAGCCTTTATAAACAGAGAGATGAATGTCTACTTACATGCTGTTCCCCATGCCAATGGATTTCATGCAAGAATGTGGCATCACAAGGGGGGAATCCTAAAAGGCCCTAACTAGGCAGGCAATCTAAGCAGCCAGAATAGTGGAGAAGGAAGCCTTTTGAATCAGAATGCTTTGACCACTCTGGACCCAACCTTCAGCAGACTTAAGACCTGAGTGCACTGTTCTACCAGACCTTTCCACCTCTTCTTAGCTAAAGTGATAAATCCTGTAGGGTCAGAGACACACATGCTGGCCACATCTCACACAATAGGACCTCTTACTCCTAATCAAGTTGATGCAGCTAGACACTGAGCATGTTGTGATTATTGACAAAAATGCATGCCTGGGCTGGGAGCTGGCAGCCGTAAGGGGGGAGCTGCAAAAATGGATTGACACCTTGTTGGAAAGTGTATAGCACTTTACTGTAGCATGCCTGGTGTTGTTTTGTAAGTTCACATAGCTACAGAGGCCTGGATGAATAAATGGCATGTACACAGCATCTTAAAAAGCAGAGACATCACCTTGTCAACAAAGGTCTGTATAGTTAAAGCTATGGTTTTCCAGGTAGTGATGTATGGAAGTGAGAGCTGGACCATAAAGAAGGCTGATCGCCAAATAATTGATGCTTTTGAATTATGGTGCTGGAGGAGACTCTTGAGAGTCCCATGGACTGCAAGAAGATCAAACCTATCCATTATGAAGGAAATCAGCCCTGAGTGCTCACTGGAAGGACAGATCCTGAAGCTGAGGCTCCAGTACTTTGGCCACCTCATGAGAAGAGAAGACTCCTTGGAAAAGACCCTGATGTTGGGAAAGATGGAGGGCACTAGGAGAAGGGGACGACAGAGGATGAGATGGTTGGACAGTGTTCTCGAAGCTACGAACATGAGTCTGACCAAACTGCAGGAGGCAGTGGAAGACAGGAGTGCCTGGCGTGCTCTGGTCCATGGGGTCACAAAGAGTCGGACATGACTAAACGACTAAACAACAACACACTTGACCTCCAGACTTTGCACTTCTCTACAGTCATCTTCCATTGCATGCAAACATGGGATTGGATAATGCCCATTAACCTGCATATACATTAGCATGTTTGCAAGTGCAAATTGAGGTAGTGGTGGGGATACAGTTACTCTATTATCTGGGGATGCTGTATCTGGAGAGATGCTAATGTTTTCTTCCACATTTATTTTAAATACTATAGTATTTAACCAGCCCCCACACCACTTTAATGATGATCACCAAGAAACCAGAATTGCTGTTCTGTGCTACTTTGTACTCCAGAGAAACATCTCTGGAAGAATTGGACCTTTCTTTTACAGAATTCATTTGACACCTTGCAAATAATTTGTGTACTAACAGTAATGTCTTTGTACAAACATTGAACAGATGTTTTTAAAAACACTAAAATCCATACACATATACATACACACACCTAGTTACTTTTTCAAACATTTTGGATTTAAACCTTCAGCTTCCATAAAATTTTTCCACATGGCACTTTAAAAAAATGCATTGAAGAATAAGCCAAATTTGTGTTTTTCCTTCCAACTCTCCTACCCTTTTGAAATATGTTTTCTTCCCAGTGCAAAAAATCAAATAAAAATACTCAAATACACTTTGACTGGAGGGATCACTCAGCAACCAGCTTCATCAGTACACAACATTACAAAGTGCAAAATACATTTTAAAAGTACCACGTCTGTAGTATACAGCTGAATAAATTAAAGAAGATAAAAGAAATCTTGACACCTCCCCCCAAAATAAAATTGCAATTAAAAAAATTCTATAGGAAAATAAACACAGTAGGGTAAGTTCTTACAGAGCAAACAAGTATATGTCTTCTCAGTGCACCCTATTAAGTTCAATTGGATTTACTCTCAGGTAAGTGTATATAGGATTGCTGTCTCAAATACCACAAAATACCTTAAATGTTCAGCTAGCATAATGTTATGGCAAAATATTGTTTTAATTTTACTATAAATGCAACCCCAGTCATATATTCTCCAGAGTATGGCACCCAACCTTTTTTCAGCTAGATTGGTTCAAAGAGCCTCAAAAACTAACCTTAAATATTACTCTGTTTTTGCCTCATGTTCAGAACACAAGTAGTAATTTCCAGAAAAAAATAGGTCAAGGTAACACATTAGAATGCAGAACATGCCTAGAGATTATAGCTAAAATATCTCTCTCCTAGTTCCATCAACCCTTCTTCACAAAGCCTTGAAAATGTAGCTGCTACAGAATGCAAATTCCATCTCCAGCCTCTTTAGAAATACTTTTGATACAGGTTTGCAATGCCAGTGAAAGAAACATTATATATACACTGCAAGATAATTAGAATTCCAGTGCCTTGGCTGCACCATGGTTAAGAATTTTCACAGCACCACAATGGATGGGGTGCCCCCCCCCAATTTTATGCATATAAATATAGGGCACAACTAATTTCTCACAATAAGGAAGTAACAACCTGCATGAACTGCTGTCAGATACATTTTCTTCTTCACTAGCTCCGTCTTCAGCATATGGTCTTTCAAGCCAATGTGCACCTTCACAGTCCTCTGTGGTGAACTCAAATGTAGGCACTTCAGAGCTGGATGCCATTGGCCAAGAAGGTGAATTCTGGAAAGCCTGTTGGTTGGACTTCGGAAAACCAACTGATGTAAAAGGCAGTGGTAGGGTGTCTGGATTCAGGAACTTTATCCCACCAGTAGTTGCATTATGTCCTCTGTCCCAGAAGTCTCCTGGCTGGCAGTCGATGCTAGGTTTAGGAGTAGATTGCTGGTGCCCAAACCACCTCCATCTGATTTTTAAAATCTGCTTCACGTCGAACTCTTTACGAAAGCCAGACATCTTCAGCGAGAGCAAGTTATCGTCTAGGCAACAGGGCAAGCAGCAATGCACATAAAGAAGATTTGTTCATCCAACCAGGACAAGAGACACACATAGTCTGCCAGTTTATGAGTAGATGGGTGTCGCTACCCCCCCATTTTCATTCTTTTGAGAGAATATTATTACATTCAAATATGGAGCACAGGATTTTGTAGGAAGCCCTCTTATCTAGATAATTAGAAGGGATAATTAAAAAGAAAATGAACAGAGAAGGCTGAATTGCTACTTTCATCAGGAAGGACACTAATCAGCTTCATTAAAGCATCCACTGCATTTTCTCTTGCTTGTCTCCTCATCCTCTTACCATTAACTCCTGCCAGCACTAACAGCTTGTATAAAAGCACTTTCAGAGACTGTCCACAAGCTCTTTTTCCTAAACCACAAATGACAAAGAACACAATTCCTATGCTCTCTCAGAGGCTCTGTTACTTATCCTGTTAACCCTTTCCTTTACAAATATTGGGGTGGGGGGGGAGAGAAGTGGGAGAAAGAACTGAATCACCACCATGATTTCAAAACCCACTGAAATATTCTGCTTCAGTTAATGACCACACATATATAAGAGTAATTCCAATACAGGGTACCGTATATTCTGGCATATTAGGTGACTGGGCGTATAAGATGGCCCCCTAATTTTAAAGCAAAAATATAGACATTCACTAAAAATATAGACGCGGCGAGCTGTGCCATAAATCACGTCTACGCAGCCACAGAAGCGATTTCTGGCTGTGGACATTTTGGACATGGGCAGTGCGGTGCCAGAAATCGCTTCTGCGCATGTCCAGATGCGATTTTCGGCTTCTGGACATGCGCAGAAGCGATTTCTGGCGCCGCACTGCCCATGTCCAAAATGTCTGCAGCACCAGAAATTGCAGCTGCAGCTGCGCAGATGTGATTTCTGGTGCTGCTCAGTAAGTCCCCGTGCTGCGCTTATTCTTCACAAGGGGGAAGAGCTGGAAGGGTGGCTTTTTTAAACGGAGGCAGCTGTGCGTGCGCTGGTGGCAAAGCTCGGCTGAGCGGAGTGAGCCCAGCGCGGGGGAAAGGAGAAGGAGGTGCAGTGCTTATTTCTGCAGCCATGGAGGAGGAGGAGGAGCAGCAGCAGCATATGGGAGGCGCCAACTCGCTCCAAGCCTGAGCCCAGCCGCTTGGCAGAGCCGCACTACCCCCATCCCTGCAGGCGAGCCCACCCACCACCCTCCACGGTGGAGGAGACACGGAGGGTAGGTGAGGAAAAGGCGACGGGGAGCAGGTGTGTGGGAGCTGAGAGCCACCTTGCTAAGCCGCTACCCCTCCATCGGGCGTAAACCAGCGCGGAGGCTGCGCGCACAGCCCTTTTTACGCACCTGGCAACTTCTGTCTCTCACACGCAGATTCTTATACCCGGCGTATAAGACAACCCCCGACTTTTGAGACGATTTTCCGGGGTTAAAAAGTTGTCTTATACGCCAGAAGATATGGTAAACTGAACATAGAACAATTCCAATTTTGGTTTCTATTGTGTCTTTCTCTGTTATGAAATACTGATGCAACTCTTTAACAAAGAGAATAGATGGCTAATGAATTGCAGGCTTTCTCCTATCAGTTATTTTAAGCACACAAGAAGGCTTCCTTTAGAAGGGAGAAGCTTCCCCCCCCCCAATGACATGAACAAAAACGAACACAAATCTGACAAAACAAATGTGAGTGGAGAGGCACGATTTTTGCACCCCCACTTGGTGGGGGTCAACCTAGTCAACCCACAGGTATGCCTCTGTGGACAATTTCCCACCCCACATCACTGGTGTCTCGGAACTAGCAAGTACCAGGTTCCTGGACTAATCCCTTTCGTATTTGAGTGTACAGCTTACTATAGACAGCAACTTTCAAACACTTATTTGGACAGAGTATGCTAGCATATATGCATAGTCTATCATTTTCAGAGTAATTAATCAATATGGATGTGGCCCAACAGTGCTTTTTATCAGCAATGTAATTCAATGTGGCTCCTGCTTCACCCCCCCTCCCTTGGTTTCTTCCTTGTTGTCTAAAAGAAGAAAAAGAAAAGAAAAGCTAATATAATAAAACACGAACAACAACAAAAACTTTTCTGACTACTACAAGCCATGGGGATTTGCCCTTTTATGAATAGGGTGCAGAAAAATGGCTCATATTTTGTTTGTGCTTATTTCAGCTTGAATCATATACTTGTGAAAGTACAACTCCACAAGCACTGCCTTTCAGAGGAAGGTCACTGCAGACTTCTCTCCACCAAACTATGGCAGGTACCATTACATTTTTACTTCAGTGACAGAATCATTTCACACATGGCAGACAATTCAGCTAATCTCAGGCTAAGGGCTTCCAGTCCCTTCAGCAGTCCTGCATCACATAAGCAGCCTTAATCAGTATATGCTACGCTCAGCCTTTGGGTCAGCTGGTCCCCTTCAACTGATACTGTCTGAATTCTTGTGATACCGCAGCTAATACATATTTACTAGCATTCTAGAAACCTAGACCATTATGCAGGCATAACAGCTCTGAAACATTATTTACATTGTCTGAACCTTCTGTAAGAACTGTCATTTACAAATTTTTAGAACATGCAATTGCACTAAAAAATAGAAAAGATAACCAATTAGAGATTCAGCAACCCCAGGTATGCTTTGGCTAGATTCAAGTTGATTGGTTGATTTTTCTGAAGAATTTATACCCCCTCTAATTGTTTCCAAACATGAAAAATTGTTGAAACAGAATATTGACTTCTATTAACATTAAATTTGCATGGGCTAAAAAAGCAGATTTTTTCCATATTGCACTGGGTTTCTAAATTGATTAAATTAGAGCTGCCAACCAAGTGCTCTACTTTTGCTCAGCACATGCTGTTTTAAAAGATAAGACAGCAGAACAACTTGCAATGTAATTAATCATCATTTCTCAACATATGCGGCTCCTGAATAATAAGCAGACTGAAAAAAGGCTTTGCATCAAAGCAGAATCCTAAATTTGACAGAAGGTATGGAATTTAATGATAAAAACTCACATAGTCAATGCAACGTATTTTAAGAGTCTGAGGCCCAATTCATGCAACCAATTTTAAAATGATGTGCAAAACTGCCCTCATACTATCATCATGAGCTGTTGTTAAAAATCTAGCACAAGTTGTGCGAGATGGATGGATAGAAGGATTAACAGCTGATGAAGGTTTATTCAGATATACCAGTACCATCCAACTCATGGTGAACAGATGAGAACATATTCACAAAACCTCATATCCCCAACAGTGGTTACCTATATAAGAAGGGATGAGGGTGGCACTGTGGTCTAAACCACTAAGCCTCTTGGGCTTGCCAATCAGAAGGTTGCCAGTTCGAATCCGCACAAAGGGGTGAGTTCCTGTTGCTCTGTCTCAGCTCCTGCCTACCTAGCAGTTTGAAAACACGCTAGTTCAAGTAGATAAATAGGTACCACTGTGGTAGGAAGGTAAATGGCGTTTCCATGGACTCTGGTTTCCATCACAGTGTTCTGTTGCGCCAGAAGCTGTTTAGTCATGCTGGCCACATGACCCAGAAAACGCTGGGTCCCTTGGCCTGAAAGCGACATGAGCGCCGCAACCCCATAGTCGCCTTTGACTGGACTTAACCATCCAGGGGTCCTTTACCTTTTACCTTTACCTACCTATATAAGCCCTACCTGATCTACAAAATACTAGTTATCTGTAGTCCCTAGCATCACTGCAAGTTTAAAATCAGTATTTTCAATTGAGCCTTTGATTTCCCCACCCCCTCATTTATTCTACTTAATATGTTTATATAAAATTACTCGTAGCACTGTTTTGGGAGTGTCTTTACATGGTAAAATACAATTTAACACATGATGGCTCATTCACATAGCACAGCAAGCCAAACAATGGCTTACCAGGACTGTGTAAATGTGTGGGATCCTGGAGAGGAATGCACAGACACTTTGCCCTTCCCAATCTTTTTTACTCTTGCAGCACACTTACCAGTACCTAAGCTTAGGTTTGGCTGAGCGGGTCACCTGTTAAGTCTTTCCTCACCAACTGCAAGCAAGTTCATGTGAATCTCACTAATTCCCCTAATTAAGAAAGGTTAGACTGACATTTCTAGGAATAATCAGGTTCAATGCAGTTATGCTTGTGTATCCAGTAAAGTTTCCCCAACAAACAGGTTTGTTGACACACTTGTAAAATACTGGCATTCTTCTTCAAGAAGCCAACCACCCCCCATGCAAAATAACTAGCGTTGAGAGCTAATCTGCACAGCCACTTCTGAATCTGACTGTCAATCCATGGCAACTTTGACCACTGAAATGAAATTCCAAAAGCTTTGGGTGCTTGGGATGCTTCTCACAAAAACATATGCATTCTGGGCTCAAGCTCCAACTCTCCAAAAAGTTGAATTAAAATAAGAGTTTCTCTTTGACAGGTCATAGGTTATGCCAAACTGTGGTTTGGTATCCCTCCCTCCTTCCCACACGTGCAACTGTTTCTTCCATGGGTAGGCAAACTAAGGCCTGGTGGCCGGATCCAGCCCAATTGCCTTCTAAATCCGGCCTGTGGTTGGTCCGGGAATCAGCGTGTTTTTACATGAATAGAATGTTCCTTTTATTTAAAATGCATCTTTGGGTTATTTGTGGGCCATAGAAATTCATTCATTCCCCCTCCCCCCCAAAAATATAGTCTGGCCCCCCACAAGGTCTGAGGGACAGTTGACTGGGCCCCTGCTGAAAAGTTTGCTTGACCCCTGGTTTCTTCCCTCCCCTACTAGCTTGAGACAAACCACACCAGTGTCTGTCCTCTTCCCAGCTACTTTGTACAACAGCCTCACTATGCAAGAAAGTAGCATAGCAGTGATACTGTTGCACACCACCCCAATTTTAACAGTTACTGCACTGAATCCAGGAATTTAGGGTGCCTAGAACCCACAAATTCATAACATATCAATCATGGCAGAGGGAGAAATTATGCAATTTGTGCTTTTCAGAAACACAAAGAGATCTAAAAAAAATCCTTCAGTAACACCTTAAAGACCAACTAAGTTTTTATTTTGATATGAGCTTTCGTGTGCATGCACACTTCGTCAGATACACTGAAACAGAATCCACCAGACCCTTATGTATATTCAGAGGGTGGGGGGGTGGGGTGATGGGAATGGGTGATGGGCTGATAGGAGTGGTAAACCTGTTGATGACTGTTAACGACTGTTAATGACTGCAATTGGTCTTGCGGGGGGGGGAAGCAAGGGCTGAGGTGCTAAGGAAAGCTTGATCATGTATAATGAGATAAGAATCCTATGTCTTTGTTCATTCCAGGTGGCTCCATGGTTTTAAGCTTGCTAATGAGTTGCAATTCAGCAACTTCTCTTTCCAGTCTGTTTCTGAATTTTTTCTGTAATAAAACAGCCGCTTTGAGATCTTGTATAGAATGTCATGGGAGATTGAAGTGTTCTCCTACTGGTTTCTCTGTCTTGTGGTTCCTGATGTCAGATTTGTGTCCATTTATCCTTTGGCGTAGGGTTTGGCCTGTTTGTCCAATATAGAGAGCTGAAGGGCACTGTTGGCATTTGATGGCATACACAATGTTAGAAGATGAGCAATTAAATAGTCCTGAGATGGTATGTTGCATGTTGTTGGGGCCAGTAATGGTGTTGTCCGGGTGTATGTGGCAGCAAAGTTGGCACCTGGGTTTATTGCAGGCTCTGGTACCAGTGCTACTTTTGGATTGAATTGCATTCATGGTGATTAACACTACAACACCAATTTACCATACAAACACAATGATTGAAATATACTGTATATACAATTCTATACATACATCCTTTTAACTTATAATGTCTAACACTTCCGAAGATCTTAGGTAAAGGTAAAGGGACCCCTGACCATTAGGTCCAGTCGTGACCGACTCTGGGGTTGCGCGCTCATCTCACATTATTGGCCGAGGGAGCCGGCGTATTGCTTCCAGGTCATGTGGCCAGCATGACAAAGCCACTTCTGGCAAACCAGAGCAGCACATGGAAACGCTGTTTACCTTCCCGCTGTAGCAGTTCCTATTTATCTACTTGCATTTTGACATGCTTTCGAACTGCTAGGTTGGCAGGAGCTGGGACCGAGCAACGGGAGCTCACCCCGCCACAGGGATTCAAACCGCTGACCTTCTGATCAGCAAGCCCTAGGCTCAGTGGTTTAACCCACAGAGCCACCTGGGTCCCCTCCTAAGATCTTACACATTTTTAAATATTAACAAAATTGGCATCTATTTTTCTTAAAGCCATCAACAAATGGATTTCAAACCCTAAAAGCAATTCTTTCTTTTAAAAACAAGCAAATGACATTCTAGTTAACAATCAAAACAGTCAATTGACCCTTCTAAACTGTATGCTACTCTGCTTTAGAAACATAATATACTTTCTATCAAATGAAATTTCAAGGCATTGCCATAGCTGTCAAGTTCTCCCTTTTTTTAAGGGAAATTCGCTTATTCTGAATAGGCTTCCTCGCAAGAAAAGGGAAAACTTGACAGCTATTCGGGGGGGGGTGTTATTGTTTTTAAAAAAAGATTTGGAAATTAAGGGGGAAATGAAACAAGGTAGTTTGACTATACTGTATCAAGACAGAACTTTACATGATTTCATTCATTTCATTTGTTAACTGTGACCAAATCAGTCAATGCATAAGATAACATATCGTAAGCTGACAACAGTTTTCCCCCCAGCATGTAAATTCTTTTGTCAAAAGTTTTTCTACCAATGTTTAGAGTGGGAGCCACGTGGTGTGGAAGTTTTGTTATGGCTTTAACCTCTGCTGGTGCTATGATGTTTCAAGGGCTTGCATCACATGGATGGAGCCAATCACAAGGGACTTTCCTACACAACAGCCTCCAGCTTGGTTTGGAGAAATGATCAAGTGAGTAGAACCTTTCTAGCTGGCCCCATCCATATTGTACTAGGCCTGGGTCTGTAGGATAAGGTCACAGAAAACACCTTCCATGTTGCACTGCAACACTGAAAAAAGATCCGAAGCCTATTATTGACTGGATGCAAAAGTGCATCTACTGTGGCATGCATTATTCACTTGGATTGGGGAAGCAACAATCCTTAGAATTACATTTATGCAAATTATATTAAACTTTTCTACACCAATAATTGAAATGCAAATTGAAAACTGCTCACCCATTTAAAAAGGCTCACTTTGAACAACCTCTATGCTTATTCCTTGCTCCCATTTTTATCACTCAGATGCTTGATCTGTTTATCTGCATACCTAGCTGTGCAAAGTTGCACAGAGGTTACACTACAGACACCGTAAGAGGCAATCTTCAGAGGAATAATTTGCTCTGAGGCATTTATTCCTAAAACAAAATGGAACTCGATGCCTTAGACAACTATACCAGCATTTTCTACTATTTGGCATTTGTTGATTTGAAATATTAATATACTACCTAATAGTAGTAGTATTTATAAATTTATAATTGGTATTATATTTATATTAATTTATATACTGCTTACATGCCAAATATATTCAAGTACAAAATCAATTATAAAATCCAAACACAAAATACAATCCCACATTTCAATTCGAATTAAATTACATTTAAATTCCATCAGAACATTATAGAGACATCCACAATTAAAACTATGAAACGAGGCTGTTGCGAACATAGCAATTAAATCAGTTTTATAAAAGCAATTAAAAATGTGATCAGAAAGTTCAAGTTCTGGAATGCTTGCCCAAATACGTACATCTTCAAGAGATGAATTATGAAAACGTCAAGGCACCATTAACAGTGAGTACAAAAATCAACATTAAAAAAGACTTCTGGTCTACCGCCATTGCTGATCGGCAAAGAGAATCTCGAGCTCCGAGATTCCATGGTGCTGTGAGGGAGGGGGGAGCCGCGAGAGTGCCGCGGACCCCCAAAAGAGCCCCAGATCGAGCATTCTGGGGACGTGGGGACTCAGCTGCACCTTTTTCTGTCTCCTCTGCTCCCCGGTAAGCCCTAATAAGGGAGCCGGGAGTGAGCGTAGTGGAGACGTGGTGCCTTGAGTTAAACTGCTACCCTCGCAGTGCGAAGCTCCGTGCCGGCAGCCTGTGGAGCGGTGGATTCTTCTAAATTCAAAGGATTTGAAGACATTGGACACCGCGAGTAAAGGAAAAGAATTTTTAAAAATCTTTAATTGGAAAGAATTGGCCACGGGAGGAGATTAAAAAAAGAAGTCGATCTCCCCCATTGAGAGAACTGTGACGCAGTTAATTTGACCAAAGCCGGAAAGGTTGACAGGAAGCTTTCAATTTCCAAAAAATGGATTTAAAACCTTCCTTCTAAGGCAGGGTAAAGGGGAGAACGGTTGAACTCAGAAAAATCCCTGTAAAAATATTCATTTTGGACTGGGAAAGTCTCCCTAGAAGCTGGAGTTGGGTCCCTGGAGGGATCAGCAAGCCGTCATTATGACATCACAATAGGAAGGAATTTGTTTACCTCTTTGAGGTCGTGAACTGTCAGCATTGAAGAGAGCGCAAAATACATGGCTGTGAAAAATAAATTTGATAATGCTCTTTTCATAAATGGACATAAGAGTTTTAAGGCATGAAGAAGAATTGAAAATGCGAGTTTGCAACCAGTTCAGATAAAATTTCTGTTGTGGAAGTTGGAAAATATGAACTGCGCCATTTCCTGCCTTGCAATCGGTGCTGTTCCCATGAAACCTGAGATGAGCAAGATGTCAGTAGACATAATATCATCTGACTTCTCAGACTTTCAAGAGGAACTTCTGAGATTGATTTTGGATTTAAAAAGTGATGTGCACCAGAACACTATACAGTGGTCCCTCGACTTATGAATTTAATCCGTTCCGAACGGACCTTCGTAAGTCGAAAAAATCGTAAGTAGAAGCCTATGGGAGGGAAGTCGTAAATCGAAAAAATCCTATCTAAAAATTCGTAAGTAGAAAAAATCCTATCTAAACCACATCCAAAATGGTGGACGGAGCTCCGTTCGTAGCTCGAAACATTCGTTAGTCGAGTTATTCGTAAGTCAAGGTACCACTGTACAGATTGGAAAAATAAACCAGAACTGTGTGGAAACAGAAAAAGGACTAATTTTAACAGAGACTGCAGAGAAGAAAGACCAACAACCATCAGTCCTGGACAATGCAATTGAACCTAAAGAAGAAGAGGAAGGAGCATGGAATATTGTTCCTTCAGTGAGAGGGGGGGGGAACAAGACCCATGATTGATCCGGAGGTTTTTCAAAGAAGAACCAGTGTGGAATAATGCCCCCCCCCCCAGTGAGAGAGGGAGGGCAGGATCCACACTAGGACCAGAATTCAAGGGGACTAAAAATTGTGAAAGGACTGAATAGTGGAGACGTAGCTGGATAGTATTGTGTATCAGCTAGAGAATTGGGGAGGCAGCAGGGGACGAAGAAGGAAGAGTGGTGGATAGGTTGTGCTAGAGTGGGAGTGGGGTGAGAAGTAATAATGGATGTTATTTTTTCACTGATTAAGATGGTCTGAAACTGGAACGATTTACAGAGCTGGCTGATTCATCTGGGAGACCCTGAGTCCAGGGGGGGGGGGCTGAATTAGATTTAAGTGTTTAATTGTTATCAGGATAGAAGAAGTAATATTTGAATTTATGGGGAATTTATGGGAATAAATTTTAGGCTAAGGGGAGAACTAGAAGATAGATGGTTGGGAAAATAAAGTTAGATTTGGATTATGGTAATCGATGAATTCTAGGTTTAGGATGGTTGATGTCTTTAGAATAAAAATATTAGAGAGATAATGATAAAAATGTGTAAAATGATATAAGATATAATATGAAAATTATTTTACACACACCAAAACACACACACTACCAGAAGGCAGATGAAATAGACGTTTTTTAAGATTCTTCTAAAAGATTTTCTGGCTAAGGCAAGTCTCCTTAAAAAGGATTTCCTGTTGTAGGAAAGCTGACAGAGAACACTCCTCTACAGCTTTAAAACGTAATGCATACAACACAACGCACATTTGTAATGTGAACTTCCTGATGAGAATGCACATCTGCCTAAGCATCCTTGCAACTCCAATATAATGTCATAACTTGTGACAGCACATTAGTGCAGCAGTCGTAAGATCCATCTTAAACATTCATTTACTGACTCAACAAGTTTGAAAATCGGGCCATTAAGTTGTAAAACACTGCTAAATATCACATGCCTATCTCATTAATTCATGAATGACATTAACAGTTTCAAGCCAAGAACTGGATCCACATAATCTCGCAACAAGGGAGCTTTGGACTTGACTTTCTCAGAAAAACTGAGGCCAAAAAAGAGGGGTGAGGAGAAGGGGGCAGTGATTTTTTGCTTTTTAAAACAGTTGGCATAATTAGTTCCTTCAGCGATTTTGGCAAAGCATACATTGGGCATGTTAATTTGAACTTGTCCTAGAAATCAGATTTGGATCTTGGTCTGCATGGCAAGCACAAACCCATAGTTTGACAGGTTGGGTGTAATGGTTTGCTACAAGCCAGAAAATAACTCATTCCCTTAAGTACAGTAGAGGAGGAGGGAGTGTACAGGCATGTGGCCTCTTCTAGCGTCACAGTCCAAGCGCCAACCATGGTTCAGCATTATTGCTAGACTGAGCCATAAAGTAGCTCTTTCGATCCTGGCCAAAGAAAGAAAGAAAGAGCTCTACACCAGAGATGTTATTTCATTATTGGAAAAAATAGCCTCTATGAGCTTGAAGACAGTTTTATGGATCGAGGAATCAAAATTCAACACCTTCTTCATCCATTCAGACAACCTTACTAGATGGGCCGGAATATTGTCATCTCTCAACTTAAGATATGTAAAGTATGATATTAACCTATTTCACAGGATTATTATTACAAAACAGTGAGGCTTCCTATTGATTAAACATGCACTGGATTGGGCTGTAAGCCACTTAGTTCAGAACACGTTCTGCATAATAATGGTAATAAATAATATAACATTAATCTGGAATGTTTTTTTGTTTTTGTTGACAATATGACAAAGAAATGCATGGACAGCTAATAAAAGTTCATTAATATTGAAAAATTCGTGTGTAATACAAGGTATCAGAATGTTTTTGGTTATTAAGTACATTTGAGAAAACAATCAAAAATTATGATCTACTGTATATACAGTGGACGCAACCCACAGCGCTGCGTCTGCGCACGCGTGGGTCGCAATTTGGCGCTTCTGCACATGCGCAAAGTGCGTTTTAGCGCTTCTGCGCAAGCGCCGAAACCTGGAAGCAACCCGTTCCGGTACTTCCGGGTTCAGTGCAGTGTGCAACCCGAAAATGCACAACCTGAAGCATCTGTAACCCAAAGTATGACTGTATACCAAACAATTACACATGCACCCTTTTTTCAGAAACTTTGTTTCCATACTAATTATTAATAGCTTTGTCAAGTCCTTTATAATAAATACTCAGGAGATGTACTCTTAATGAGCTTTCTTTTTTTGCAATTTGGCTGCAATGCAGTTTTTCCTAATTACTGGCATTATCATTCCAGCACAAATTTGGGGAAGCTTGACATTACCATCAGAAGAAAGACCCACCACCCAGAAGACATTCTGATCTTAGTACTGTAAATGTTTAAGAATTTGTGGCCCCTAATACAGCTATAACAATATCCACCTTTTCCATGAAGCCTTTGGCACAACCCCATTATAGTTAATTCAGATTAAATAGGGAGAGAATATACAAACTAGCTTTTTCAAACAAAAATCCCCAACCAACAGCTTTCTTTTGTGGAAATATGACACAAATAAGAAAAAACAAAAATAAGCCCTAGCAGGAGGAGCCAGTGAACAATCAATGTACACTGTCATTTACAAAATACAGTCACTCTTACCAATTCATAACCTGAATTGAATTAGTCCAGTGAATCCTTCCGCTATTAACTGTAAGTGAATGGTGGTCTGCAATAATAGTCTTTTGTGGTACTGCAATCAATAAAGTTGCAACAAACTACGTAAGACAGATTGGCTTTTTGATAATATTGTGCAGATGCTGCAAAAAACTGCACTCTTCAACAAACACTCATATGGAAGCAACTACATATTCTTTTTCACTGCCTCCATTTCACTCCTCTTCCTTTGTTGTGCCTGCTTTCTAGATTATAAGTCCCAGAGGGAAAGGGATCCTTTCATACATTTTAACATACCTAGATGACACTATACAAATATTATTTTCTAAGCATTTTTAATTTGTTGTTTCTGCATACTAATGCTAATACAATAATGCTATTTCTATCTCAAATAATATCTTCCTTTTTGTTTCTGTCAAAAATATGCAAAGAGGAAGCACAGATGGCTGGGAACTGAAAGAGTGAAGTTCACATTTGGTTTGAAAGAACAAGCTGAGTTGTTGGCTGCAGGCATCTAGTCTTATTATAAATATGAAAAAGATACTTTTGAACTTGACAGAATAACCAAAGGCTTCCTAACCCAACATTAATAGCACACTGTTAAAACAAAATACAACCATGCCCTCCAACATTGAAAATGGTTGAAGAAACATCTGTCTAATTACCACACAGCACCATTTTCTTCCATAATGCTGAATCAGGCCAAATAATCTGTTTGGTCAATGTGCTGAACAATCAATATAAACTACAACAAGTTTTCTCGCTAACTGCATGTAAAGTTCTTCCAGATTAGTTCATTAAGTTCTCTGGGCCTGCTAAGCTATTTAACATTTGCTCCAAATTCAAAAATATTTATGATGGCATTTCTTAAACCTTGTGGAAAGAATGCACACCACAAGTCTGAACCAGGTAAGAGCTGATCCCAAAAGCATTAAGAAAATAGTGGTGCTATTCAGAATCAGGTTAGGAAATCATGATTTGGATTTGCTAACTTCATGGAGTGAGTGCTGATGCTCATGTAGCCAAAACACCATAACTAATGCACAAGCGGAACCACAACATTTGCAGAAGTACAAAAACCACTAGGGACCCCCACTATCCCATTTTCATCCTGTCCCTCTACTCCTCTTTCACATCCTCCAAATCTGGAAAGAATGAGATTCTGAGTAAACATCAGAAAGAATTTTCTCACAGTAAGATCTGTTCAACTGTGGAATGGTCACCTCCAGAAGCTGTGGACTCTCCTTCCTTGGCGGTTTTAAGCAGAGGTTGGATGGCCATCTGCCATGGATGCTTTAGTTAAGATGATGATGATGACGATGATATTTATATCCCACCCATCTGGCTGGGTTTCCCTAGCCACCTTGGGAGGCTTACAGCATATATAAAACATAGTAAAATATCAAATATTTAAAACTTCTGGATACAGGGCTCCCTTCAGATGTCTACTAAAAGTTATGTAATTCTTTATCTCCTTGACATCTGAAGGGAGGGCTTTCCACAGGGAGGGTGCCACTACCGACAGATTCCTGCATTGCAGAAGATTGGACTAGAATCTAGATGATCCTTGTGGTGCCTTCCAACTCTACAATTCTCTGATTCTTTTTATCTGATAGGAGGACTCCTTCCTCTGGAAAATCATGAACCTCTAGATGTAACTTAAAAGTCTGGGAATTTATACAAGTTCAAATGTGCCCAAACACCCCTCATTTTCTGAGACAGTCACACAAGAGGTTGGATTCAGATTTAATTGAGCTTGGACTATAAAGAACCCATATGAAAAGTTAATCATGATGAAGACCCACTGATTTCAATGAAAAAGTAAGTTGAAATGATGCTGCAATTCTATACTTATATATTAGGGAATGAATCTCCCTGGAATAAATTAAAATTATTTTATTTGTGTGTGTTTTTAAATCCTCAAAGGAGTTTCCAAAAAGAATAGAACAATAAAATTATCAATAAAAACAGTTTGAAACAGCTATTTTTAAACGAGTCATCCTTCTGAGCATACATGCAAAGAATAGGTGTCACTGTCTTGCTTTACAAAAACCCACAGGGCATAATTCTGCCAAATTAAGAACTTGGAAATCCCTATTGTTGCAATGAAAGACTTGAAACTCTATGCTAAGCATGGTTTCTATCCTATGCATGATTCCTCTGAATTCAACCATTACTGAATTGCTATCTAGTGTAAAACACTGTGGACTTCTAGCATGAAATCAATGGGATTGAAGAATTAAACTTTCGCTTGATGGGTCCATAATTTGTAACAATATTTTAAAAGTTACCTATATTCTTGTTTAGATGGTATGTAGTTCCATCCTCATCTCCTTCAAGACATTCCAGCCCACCAGATGAATCTTAAGGGAGAAAAAACATTAAAAGATTATTCAGAAAAAGTAAAAATACATAATATATGTCAATGTAAACAATGTATAAGGAACACATAAGGCGTTGCCAAATTTATAATAAACCTGTTGAACTTTTTTTTTTTTTGCTTTATACTGTCCCTGTAAGGAGCTACATATCAAAAATTGGTTGCTCTTGTGAAATTTTATTTTAGGGCATGACATTTTGAACTGGTTCTCAAGAAGCACCAGATAACAAAAAAAGAAAGAAAAAAAGACCGGCACTACTTACTCCCCCTCCCCCCTGAAATACTCTATTTCAAATCAGCTACTTTTATGACACCACTGTTTGCTGATCCCTCCAGACTGGTTGTGCCAATGTGCCATCCCTACGAACCAGGACTGGTTGCCATGTTTTTCTTCATGAAAGTGTAAGGACTGATTTAATACAGGGCACATGAGGTGAGGGGGGCAGAGCAATTTCCTGTGTTCCTATGCTAGTTTATACTTTTTTGTCCTTCTAGTCCAGTATTTACAGGCAGCAGATCTTCAGGGTCTCTGGCAGAGGTCTTTCCCATCACCTGTCAGCTGACCCTTTCAAATGGAAAATCCCAGGCCTTGAACCAGGAATCTTCTCTGCATAGGTTCTTCTACTGACCTATGGTTTCCCCCCTGTATGTTGCATGGATGGGTGGGAATTGGAGAACCAACTCCTAAACCTTTTTATTTGGAGTTTCCAATTGTGGCGTTTATTCCCCATTTTAGACTCACATGAACCCAAAACTGAACTCTCTTCAAGCTGATTGTTAGGCATTCTAAAAATATATGTACAGTGGAACCTTCGTTCTCAAAATTAATCCGTTCTGGAAGTCCATTAGACTCCTGAAATGTGTGAAAACCAAGGCTGATTGGTGCAGGCGCCCTGGAAACAATAGCCAACAACCGCATCGGACATTTGGCTTCCGAAAAACATTCGAAAACACTTCTGGGTTTTAGGCGTTCGGGAGCCGATTTGTTTGTCAACTAAGCCGTTCGAGAACCAAGGTTCCACTGTATTTGACACTTCATGATACAAAACATTAACTACTCTGATGCAAACCATATTTACTTGAAGGGAAATCATGAGTGTCAAAGATAATCATTCCAGTTTGAGTAACACAAAGCATTAGAGTGTGACCTTGTGTATGTAGGATGAAACATGGAGCTTCAAGAGAAAAATCTTATGACTAAGGGCTCATGCAGACTTCCTTTAGTGCAATGTTTCTAGGCAAAGTCTGCACTTTAAAGTGCTGTTTCCAAACTCCCCCCTAGCTGTTTTCCAGCGAAAACCCGCTCTTCACCACTGAAAACCTGAATTGCCACTTGTTCTGATTCAATGTTAAAAAGCGGGTTTTCCTGGGAAAAGCAGAGGGATGGAATAAAGTGTACTTGGCCAAGGAGCTTTAAAGCACAGGCCTGTGCCAAGAAAGCACAGGGCATAAGTTAAGTGGATGAACCCTAAATCAAGCACCGTCCTGTAGTTTAGATGTAACTCTGGGCTTGACACTAAAACCCTCACAGCATCCTGTCTGGGCTTGTCCACAGCATAACTATATCAGGATGCAAGATCATGTTTAAGGGACAAGCTACATATTTCATAAACTGCGGGAGGCAGTGTGGAAGACAGGAGTGCCTGGCGTGCTCTGGTCCATGGGGTCACGAAGAGTCAGACACGACTAAACAACTAAACAACAACAACATATTACTATCTCAATACTACAAAGCCTGAAGTCATTTTAGTTGGGACTCTGGAGATTCAAAACAGAGCCACACAGAACTAGGAAACAAAAAGAAAAAGAAAAAAGAAAAAAACAAAAAACAAAAACACTTTCAGGGTGTAACAAAATTATTGTTTCTAGTAAGAGTTGTGTTTCCTAGAGAAAATGTTGCTGGTGGAGGAATATTAATGTAATATCCCAACAGTGCAATACTCACATATATTGGCCATTTCCACACACCTCAAGCAAAGTGTAAAGGGCTCCTGGTTTTAAAAGGGTACAACAGAAAACATTCCTTGCAGAGTTGTTTTCATTATACAGCAAACCTGCAACTTGTGCATATTTAACCTGTGGACCTTCAGCTATATGCATATGGTAAAAATTAAAAATAATAAGAAAGGGGCCAGGGTTCTGGGGAAAATGACTTTGGCAATCCCACTCACCACTGAATCCAATGGGTTTTGACTATAAGTGATTTTGGATTTATGTGCTATCACCAGAATGTAACCCCCACAAATTGTAGGCTTACTGTACGTTTTCTAAACTAGGAGTGTAAGATGACTTTAACTACCGTATATGGATATTCTACTTTTCTTTACTCCACCATAAAAACCAAATTGCCTAGAAAAGGCAGCTCAAATGCAACAGGACAGATGTCACTCACACAAACACTTCTCCCTACCATCCAAGCTCTCGCACAGTCTGAATCCATCTTTCTTAATAGAGCAAAATTAAGCAAGGAGGGAAGGAGACCCATCTAATCTTTGCACAGGTCATGAACCAAAGTCCATGGTAATTAATTTTTGATTACTTTTAATGCTGCATTACATTAGCTTCCCCAGATAAGATGACTCATTCACCTGAATGAGAGATGCCCCGGGTTACAAAATATTACACACTCACAAAGGAATAGAATAAATTGCCAACGGAATATAACTGAGTTTGAATTTGAAAAGCGTAACTCCTATCAATGTCATAAGTGTTGACTGAGCCATAAGTAGCACGGTTCTTTGGGATACAGATGGTGGTACAAGGGCTCCCATTCCTAGAGAAGTAAGCAACACTTGCTAATACTTCCCAAGTTCACCAAAGCCTTAAATTTACCAGTGCAGGGACAAGGGTAAGGATTTGGGGCAAAAATACCAGCTGCCTTTCTCCTAAAACAGACTGGGAGCGGCGGGGTAAGAGATCCACAAGTTCTTAGTTCAAGACTATTACACCACATGAATGCAACCTTTTGCTCCAAATGTTAATTCAAAACGACTGTCTTTTGATCATTCTCTACTCCCAGAAGAAAGGATTTGGACTCTCTAATGGGGTTCTATTAGCTTTTGCTCTGCGGCAAATCTAAAAAACCCCGACACGGCTTAAAGCAGGCTAGTTTAATAGAATCATAGAGCAGTTAGGGATCCCAAGGGTCATCTAGCCCAACCCCCTACAACGCAATAATCTCAACTAGAGGACAGACAGCGGAAACCCAACATCTGCTTAAAAACCTCCAAGGAAGGAGACTCCATTACTTCCAGAGGAAGTCCACTGTCAAACAATGAGAGTCCAATCTTTACCTACAAGCATGCACTGAAAGGGTAGCCGGTTTGCAGTTAGGTCAAGGGTGGTCCAAAGATGGCAATCCTACACTAACTTTAACCTTTTGGAGCGACCATGGAGGAAAGGCGCTCTGCACATGTTCATGCGCTCGCTCCTCCTCTGTGGTGACTTCGCGCCAACTCCAGGGTTCGCCTCCCGCATCCGGGGAGGGGAGGCGAAACTTCCGGAGCTCGAACCCAACCGCCCCTGCCTGACGCGCGTCCTTGAGAAGAAACCGCCGCCGCCAACCGCCTCCCCTGAGAATCCGCAGGAAGGCACAGGATGCCAGCCGCCCCCTCAGGACGCTACACGCGAGCGCCGGAGCTGAGGGGGACTGCGCCCTGCCGCGGCTTCCCCGCCCGAGCCCGTTCCTCACCTCGCTGCCGTCCCCCAGGGAGGGAAAGGCGGCTCCGACCCCGTCCCGCTCGGGGAGGAAAAAGGCAAGTTGAGGCGAAGAGAGCGCCCCCTTCCCGGCCCCGACCGCCGGCGGCAACTCCCAGCTTCACAACAAAGCCCCCCCCCCTCGAGAACGTTGGGCCACGCCCTTCCCGTGGCGGTTGAGGAGCTTCGGCGAGGGAGGAGCGTTGGCCACGCCCCCTCCTCGAACCTCGGCTGACCAACCACCAACTCGCCTCAGTTCCTTCGCCTCCCCGCCCCCTCGCTGCCACATCGAACGTTGCTTCGGCGAAGAAAGTGGGAGTTGAGGAGGCGACCGTTGGTCTCGCGCTCGCCACGGCAGAGCGCGGCCGGCGGGCGGGCAAGAAGCAGAGCGTTTACTTCCGCGAGCTCCGAGGAAGAAGAGGCGGCAGAGGCGGGAGATGGCATAGCTGTCAAGTTCTCCCTTTTTAAAAGGGAAATTCCCTTATGCTGAATAGGCTTCCTCGCGAGAAAATGGAAAACTTGACAGCTATGGAGATATGATGGCCCGGAGGGTGGGTTTATGCAAAGCAGGAGCCTGGCCGCTTTCTGTCCTCGCCTGAGGGGAAGGAGCCGCGAGGGTTATTTTTTGTTTTATTTATTAATTAAATTTGTGCGCCACTGAGCGCCTCCCAGCATAAAAATACAAGTACGAAAACACGTCATAAAAACATGGACACAACAAACGAAAAGCCGCACCTACAACCCACTCATTTCACAATCTGTAACATTTCAAAACTTTACTTCCTCCTCTTTCTGCGGTTCCTTAAATTTATTTTTAATATATTCTGCTTATCCAAATCAACTTGCTCATTTATTCTTCATCTTTAAATATATACTTACCGGTATAAAACTGCAGGTTATTACAATAATCCTGCCAACGCTCTTATCAGTTTACATCAGTAAATATTCAATAAACCATTTCCATTCGTTTAGAAAAAGTTTCTTATATTGATTTCTTATTCTACTGGTAAGTTTCGCCATTTCTGCATATTCCATTAGTTTTTGTATCCATTCCTCCTTTGCTGGGACTTCTGCTTCTTTCTGTTCTTGTTGCTGTAGTTGCTATACAGGTTCAGTAGTTCTGTCCCTATACAGTAATTCCCAAAATGTCATAGAATGTTAATCAGCCAAAGTTTATTTTTTATTTTATTTATATTTAATATTTAATTATTACAGTTGCTGTTATTATATTTTATTTACACCTTTGCTGAAAGGCTCGGCTCCGAGAACCGTTTTCAAAGCCGCTCCTCATTCTGTATCACAATCTCCGATTATTATTAATAATAATAATATCTTTATTGTCAATGTACAACCTGTGTACAATGAAATTAACCGAGCCTCCCTCCCCCCAACAAACACTCAATCTCATTGCACTCTGTGTGCTTGTCGCACAACACACCAAAGTCAGTTGCACTACTGTATATTATTTTTCGTTCAAAATGACAAAGGTGCCCCTGAGCATGTGCAGAACAATCGGCCTTCTCTCTCTCTGTCTGCCTCAGTACACTTCAGATAGTGGGTCTGAACTTCCTGGTTGAAAGTGGTAAAAAGAAGCAAATCAAAACCGGATCCTCTTCAATATGCTTTTTTAAAAAAAGAATTCTACCCCTCCTCCATATCAAACCACAGCTAAAATCTACCCCCAAGGGAATGACCCTTACAAATAATTAATACACTGCCATTTGCTGCTGCCATGGCAAAAAACATTGATCAGATCATGGGGCCTAATAGATCCTGATTGTTTTCAATATGGGATCCTCCCCAAAACAGTATCAAAACACACATTGCATCTGTCTTTACAGACTGAACTTTACACATCATGGAGTCTGGTCAAAAATAAAATCCAGTAGAATTAAAATAGATTCATCTGAATTTGCATGATCCTCCCCCAAAAAGATACCAACCCCCCCAACCACTATCAAATCCCAGATAATATTTGTGGCCATACATTTTGTAAACTATGATGTGTGTAGAAGACTAAATTTGTTTACTTCTAATGGACCTATTCATGAAAGTCTAGTTGTATGCTTAGCTTACCATAAGGTTGAAGTAGGATAATAATTTTTTCTAAATATAACAAATTACTTCAGCTTTTAAATTACAACATTATGAAAGAGAACATTTGTGGCTATGGTGGAGCCAGTGCTTTCTGGCACTGCCATGATGCACAAAGAAGGAACCAAGACATGGATCCTCATTAATTTTGCACATATGCTCCCCATAATCTGTGCCAAAGCACATGCTGCATCCATACCCACAGAACAAACTATACAAACCACAAATCCTGCTCTTCACAGTACTGCCATGGCAGAAAAGATGGATCCACTGTGGATCTTTTTTTACACAGCATCCCACCAAAACAAAACAAATTTCAGAACACAGTATGTCCATGGCCACAGGATGCATAGTAAAATAATGGATTTGGTGCTTCATCGCCATAAAACATGAATTAATGACTGGTGTGTGTGTGTGTGTGTGTGTGTGTGTGTGTTACAATATGCGGACACAGGTGATCTGTGCTTTGATAGTGGTTTTGATGGCATCCCATGTGAATATCCAGAGCATCCATTTCTCATATTTTTTTTCCTGTAGTGACACCTTGAAACCCCAGGTCTGTGATGATTCTAAATTGTAGAACGACTGGTCTTGTATCAATAGCTTTGCATCATAGGTGCTGTGAAACACTGGATCCATGATTTTAATAGTATGATCTGTGAATATAGACACAATCGGTTATTTGGCAAAAATCCACAAGATCCAAGCTCCAGATGTATGGTGTTGCCTCATGATAGTGCCAACAAGCACTACCATCAATTATTTCACAGTCAGTCTGTGGATATCAATATGATCTCTGTAAGTTAATTGTTCCATTCTGAAGGAAATCAGCCCTGAGTGCTCACTGGAAGGACAGATTGTGAAGCTGAGGCTCCAATACTTTGGCCACCTCATGAGAAGAGAAGACTCCCTGGAAAAGACCCTGATGTTGGGAAAGATTGAGGGCACTAGGAGAAGGGGATGACATAGGACGAGATGGTTGGACAGTATTCTCGAAGCTACGAACATAAGTTTGGCCAAACTGCGGGAGGCAGTGGAAGACAGGAGTGCCTCGCGTGCTCTGGTCCATGGGGTCACGAAGAGTCGGACACGACTAAATGACTAAACAACAACAAGTTAATTGTGGTTTTTGAGACACTCCATATAAAAATCCAGATGACGAGTCATGTGTATGGACTATGACAGCGCCATCGAGTGCCAGACATGTGCTTTTTATAATGAGAAAGAAATCATGAGGGTCCAGCTAGCCATTGCATCAGAAAACACTGAAAGTGCACCTTTCACAGTTCAGTCCATTGAAACAAATGTGCTTGTAACTTGATGACTATTTGGGATTTATCTCTTGTAATACTCATATGAGTTCCTGAGGATCCCTTTTTTATTTAATACACCCAACCCATGACCTCTGTAAAATAGTGCAGGCCTTTGTGGAGCCTTTCCGATCCAGAAATTTAGATCCAAGACCTGAACCTGTTTCTGTATGTGTGTTTAAGGCATCAAAATTCCATTGTCCAGTCTAATTTGTATCCATTTTAAAAATAATAATACAATACAATAATACAGCACAAGAACAAAAGTTTTGAATCACAGATCCTGGCGGGTCTTCATGATTTTTATAGGCAGATGCTTCATATCCATAATCTAATTACATTTCATATCTGTATGAACAGACTGCACCATAAAAATAACTGATCCAGTGCTCCATAGAGCTGCTGTGGCACAGAACAGATTTGAAGCAGACACTTTTGCATGGGTTAGTGCGCATGTGATGTAAATGATCAGGTAATTATGTCAAGTATTTGTGTTGTTAAATTATCACAAACTTTGCTGAACGTTGTATCCTTTCGATTAGAAAATTGGTGCTTTTGAAATACTGTGTTTCAAATGCAAAAATAAATAAATAACCAAGTTGCTAAATAATTTTATTTAGTAAACACATTAACTGGCTCCACTATACTGTTGCTTTTGCTTAAATGGGGATGAAAAGGCCACATTTCTGTGTGGTTCTGAGTTCAATAACATTGCTTCACTTTGACAGTGTATGTTCAATATTTAATTGGTTTTGGAAGAACGGTACTGAAGAGAGCTTTCTAGGTTAATTAAGGCTATTGAGAGTATGTAAGTTAAGTCAAACTTAAATATTCATTAGTTAGAGCAATTTGGAAGCAAATCTTTCCAAAAGGTAAATATTTAATTGCATTGCACTTTTCAGAATGAGGGTCCTTTCTCCCCCCCCGCCGCCCCACCCCCTGTTATATTGAAAATCTAGAAATAATATTATCTCAACACGATTTAAGTATAGGTATACAGTAGGTATCTGTGCGCTGCTCTGGTTTCGCCAGAAGCAGCTTAGTCATGCTGGCCACATGACCTGGAAAAACTATGTGGGAAAACGCCAGCTCTCTTGGCCTGTAAAGCGAGATGAGCACCACAACCCCAGTGTTGTTCGTGACTGGACTTAACTGTCAGGGGTCCTTTACCTTTACCTTTTAATTGTTGCAAACTGCCTTGACCTTTTTAAAAATGAAATTGTCGTATATGAGGATTTTATTTATTTATTTGTTTAAAAGCACTTAATAGTTCAAAAATCTTTCTTTTATTATAAATAAAATAAGAAATATGTATGCAATATGTTAACTATTGTCTCTTCCAGTTACAGAAGTAAGAAAATGCCTAATATAAAACTCCTGAACCAAATACAATGGTCCGTAGCCAACAGTGGCTCTACACATGTAGGGGCTCTTTATTTTGTTGAAATAGGATCCATGTGTACAGATCAAATACTGACGTACATTCAGACATAAGATATCTAAGATGACCTACAAGGTCAACTCTCTGTATGTGTATCATTCTTAGCAACACGTTAATGCACACATGTCGGTGCCATAGGCTGCCATTAAATGATGTGTGTGATAACTGTAGAGACAACTCTGCCTGCAGTCATAGCTTTTTTATGTAAATGTTACCGAGAGAACAAAGAGTCTTATTCTTCCTGTCTTCTGGCATAAACTTTTGTTGACTATAGAGTCCACTTTGCCAGATGAGGAAGTCCACCAACGCTCTCCCCTTAATAAATTTATTGAGTCTTTAAGGAACTACAAGACAACAACTCTTTTTGCTGCAACACACACCATGGCTACCAGTGTGGAAATAACTGAGTTAATGTATGACGGATTCTTAGCACTTTACTTAAAGTTGTTGTTGTTGTTTAGTCGTCTTGGTCATGTTCGACTCTCTGTGACCCTATGAACCAGAGCATGCCTTGGAAACTCTCACTTTCTTTTCAAAGCTTCTCCTTTTTTATGTCCATGGAGTTTCTTGGCAAAATACTGGAGTGGATTCCCAGTTCCTTCTCCAGGTGGATCACATTTAGTCTAAACTCTCAGCTATGACCTGTCCGTCTTGGGTGGCCCTGCACGGCATAGCTCATAGCTTCTTGGAGTTATTCAAGCCCCTTTGCCACAACAAGGCAAGTGATCCATGAAGGGGTTACTTAAAGTACAATATGTATTTATTCATTTGATGGTTTTGTAGGTGCATCTGAAAGTGGCTGGTCATGTTAGAAACTGCTGGGTTTTAAGGATATGTGACTTTCCAGGCTAGGTAGAAATTTGATTTAAAATACGGTAATATCAAAGTATCATGTTGCAATATGGTTGATTGATGCAGCAGTGGTTATTCTTGTAGGTTCTTGATTGACGTACATTATGTAAGCTATTAAATGTGATTTTGTGTTTTTTATTATATTTTTCTTTGCAAGCATCTATTTCTGGGTTGTTGCCTTTGGTTATGATGGCTCATAGCAATCTGCCTGCATACAGAGAATAAATGTACTACACTGAATATATCACATTGTGCAAATATTTAAACATAATAACTGGCAATGAAAACATTTTTCAAAGCCCATTTTAAGCCCCCCTGGATTTTATTTTTGTACTAATTTAATTCTGAATACAATATTTGGATACATTTATCTAAATCCTTGTCTCTGTGTAGACTATTGCTAGGATATTTTTCAGTCCTAGTTATATGTTTGAGCATTGCTACATGGCTTTTAATGGAGCTGTCATATACCATAATTGGCAAATGTTTACCTTTTTAAAATCATCTGCAGCTCAATAAATGAAAACACATGTCTATTATCAAGACAATGTAAGAAGCTTTAAAAGAAGTTGAATGTAAGATAACTAACAATTAAAGTTATTTGAGCTGACACAAGGCCTAGAATCCGTGGGATTGGGGTGCTTCCAAATAGAGGTTTATTTTTGGAGTGTATTCATGGCCATAAAAATGCCAGCCTGTGCTTTCCTCCACACTTAAATATAAATTTATTCTTACCGTGGACAATCCAGCGAGTAAAAGTAGCCCATTATACTTCTGCAGTCACCACTGATGTGGCTGCTCATTAATGCATTTAAAATAAAAATAAAAATAGGTGAGTACTTTCTCACATGTGTGATGAGGTTTTAATGACCTTATCTGCCACAACCTACTTCTGTTTCTTCCTTCTCTGAGCCGGGCACAACCTATTTTGTTTCTGGAAGCCCACAAAGCCAATGAAATGCCTATTTTCATGGATTGCTGGATGCTGACGGGGGCACCTGAACAACCTGGTTCATAGGAGCTATGGCCAAACTTGACCCTCAAGCTGTTTTGGGACTACAATTCCCATCATCCCTGACAACTTGTCCAGTTAGTTAGGGATGATGGGAGTTGTAGTCCTAAAACAGCTGGCAGGCCAAGTTTGGCCATGCCTGTATCTCAGGATTTCAGCATGGTAAATGTGAGAGATTACCTCAGAGACTGCAACCACAGTCCATACACTAGAACAACAACAACAACAACAACAACAACAACAACAACAACAACAACAACAACACAGAGGTCTTGCACAAGACTTATCATAATTTTGGTGTTTTGTTGCTGCTGAAGGTTTTGGAGAGGGTAGAATACATGGTTGTTCCATTAACAGTTATGAGGGACTATGTGGCATTCCTAATTTTCTGGGTCATTGCCACTTACCCTAGCCCAACAGATCAAATAGCAGATCAGTACAGCCAAATAACATTCTTGCGCAAGACCAAACAAAACAAAACGAAATTAAAATGTATATTGTTCCTATTCTGCCCATAATTTACAAGCCTCCATTTTGCCCATAGAAAAACAGCATAACTAAGGGCTGGTAACATTTCCTTGTGCACTTCTGGTAGAAATCTGTCCACACACACATGTGTAAAGAAATACCACGTGTCCAGAAGCAGAAAAGGGTAATGAAGGATGAAGCAAGAGTGAGTGAGGAGAGAGACAAAAAACACAGTCCAGATTTATTCCGTCAAGCTCCAAAGTGTTGTGGATGGCAAGTGACTGAATAGAAATGAATATCCATGTCTGAAAGAATGAAATGTGTGGAATCTAAGATGCCAATCACACACACTGAAAAACAAGGAACGAACAATGCCTTCTCAATATAAAGTCCCACCTGGAATCAATCTTAGACAGTGATTCAGCCTATATATGAGGATCCTATATCCTAGCAAGAATCAGCCTAATGCCTCCCACCCCCCTCCCGAGTGCAGGAAGATCTGATGTAGGGCACAGTTTTTCAGCTCTTGGGATGTTTAAGGTGTCCACCTCCACCTCTGTTGAACCTGAATATTTGTAAGTAAACTGAAAGCACCTTAAGCGATCTCTCAATCCAAAGAAAACCGAACCTAGGTAAGTGCTGTGTGCCTCTAGATTGTCTTAGTGCTCATGGTTTTGGGGAAAGTGAAATAATGCAATGAGAGACTGACTTTTCTTTTGCGTTTACATTTTGTTTTTCTTTTAATGTTCTCGGATTATTAATGATCAGAATGAATTTATCTCTTTGGTGCATTTATGGTTGTAATGCTCTCTTCATTTGCTGCGTTTTATGGGATATCAATTATTTTTTAACTTACTGCTATCACGGGGGAAATTGCGTGTGGGGGAAAATAACTTTCTCCTATATGACTGATTCCTGGATGCCAGCACAGATGGCGTATTGCAACTGTAAGGATGCAAGTTGGAGTGGTAGAGTTGTTAAGGGATATATTTCTTTTCTTTTTTTAATGAGGATTTACGTCCCATTGGTGCTAATGGGAGCTGCATCCATATTTTCCTATTTATGGAGCTGGCAGTAGTCTGCTAGAAATGAAGATGAGCAGCTGCATTGAATCAGATAAAATGAACATTTCATTTTTAGAGTAAAGGTCTTTTGCCTTTTGCATTAGAAAGTGTGTATCTACTAGGAGTATGAAGTGGCTTCATAGGAACCCTGAACCAGATTTGGGGTATCTCATTTTGGACCTTGTCCATGCTGAGCTGGAATTTCTACAAGGCCCTCCAAGCAGGGGTACCAACTTGAATAAAATAGGGGAGGGGGCAAGTAAGCTCTGCCCCACATAATCACATGACGTGGCGCGCACGCACACATCCACCCACCCACCCACCATTTGAATGGTAATGCCCATCAACTTTGCAGAGGCCCATCCCCCTCAATATTTTATTGGGAGCGGCCCTTGGCTCCAAGGTCTCCAAGTGAATCTTGGGATTCCCTGAAAGTCTCGTGGTGCTCTGTCAACTCGGATGGAATAAAAACACTGCAGACATTTGGGTGTACGTGTGCAAAAAGCAAAAACCAAGCTGTTAACTTGGCTGGAATAAAAACACCAGACCTTTTTGTGCGTGTGTGCCAAAAGCAAAAGCAAGCTTCCTGGAAATGCCATTGGTTGAGTGGGGAAAGGTGGCAAGAGAGAGGGATTGCCTTTTTGTGTGGCTGACAGGTCTTTTAGGCAGAAGGCAGGTCCTGGAAAAACTGCAGTGGGAGACAAAGAGTTAAAGCCTTATCCTCTTGCGCTGTTGGGGCCCAGAAAAAACCCCCACTAATGACATTGTTAATTGCAGATGCACCCTAACATAGGAGCCAACTCCAAAGTCCCTTTGGCCCCCAATAAAATATTTTAGGCAGGCAGCCCCCCTATGATGAGTATTGTCATTCAAAGGGTGTGTATGTGCTGTGCCTTGTGATTGGTTATGGGGGCGGAGCTTACCTGGGGCCACCAATATTTTATTCAAGTTGGCAGCCCTGCACCCTAAGTGGTATGCGTTTATCTTGGCACTATTTGTCAGTAGGAGCCAGGGATATTAGTACCTATGAACATTCTGGAAATGGGGATACTTCTATATAGTTTTGTCTGAATATTGTTAATCTGGAACTATCAGTTTGTTGCAATGGAAAATATTTGGGAAATTAAGCAGGACAACATGTCTTCATCATTGATAACAAATATAAGAAAGTTACAGGTAGGTAGCCGTGTTGGTCTGACGTAGTCAAAACAAAATTTGAAAAAGCCTTCCAGTAGCACCTTAGAGACCAACTAAGTTTGTCATAGGTATGAGCTTTCGTATGCATGCACACTTCTTCATTGTTTTAGCCATTGTTTTACTCCCCTAAAGGTACAACTATATCTACGATTAGGATCTCCTGCATATGAAAGAGTAATACAGTGGTACCTTAGTTATCAAACTTAATCCGTTCCGGAAGCCCATTCCAAAACCAAGGCGCACTTTCCCATAGAAAGTAATGCAAAATTGATTAATCCATTCCAGACTTTTAAAAACAACCCCTAAAACAGCAATTTAACATGAATTTTACTCTCTAACGAGTCCATTGATCCATAAAATGTAAGCAATAATCAATGTACTGTACTATAAAATAACTAAGACAGTATTGTAGATTATGAAAATTAAAATTATTTTTTTTTCTTACTTGCTCTGATGATAGTCAATGTTTGGAGTGGGGACTTTTACCCATTTCCGCAGTCACACAATCAATCAATCAGTCAGCTGAACTGGGTTCCACACAGTCACAAAAACAAATTAACTGAAAAAGCCTCAAAAACAAAAACGCAAGATAAATAGTAAAACCAAAAGCGCCAAATACAGTGGTACCTTGGTTCGAACTTAATCCGTTCTGGAAGTCCGTTTGACTTCCGAAATGTTCGAAAACCAAGGTGTGGCTTTTGATTGGTGCAGGCGCCCCGGAAACAATAGCTGACAGCCGCATTGGATGTTCGGCTTCCGAAAAATGTTTGAAAAATGGAACACTTACTTCCAGGTTTTTGGTGTTTGGGAACCAAGGCATTTGGGAACCAAGGCATTTGAGAACCAAGGTACCACTGTAGGGTGTAGGAGTCTCAAATCAGATCAGTATTGTGGCACCTGGAGAGGAGGGGATAACCATGATAGGGGTAGGCACTTGGAGGAGTAGCATGTCATTTTTTTCAGTTAAAATTGCTTTCAGCTATCAGCATCATGCCTGTATTCCCCATCGCCATTAGCAGTTGGGGTAAGTCGGTCCAGGAGGAAAGGTTACTGCACATGCAGTACAGCAGTCCTGATCCGTGGCCACACAACTGCTTTTAAAAACAAAAAATAACTCACTGGGGATCCTAATAATGGATCTTCTGTGTTACATTTAGTCTGGCCCTCAGTTGTACTAGGCCAATGCCAGGAAGTGTAAGCAAATTGGGGGTGGGGGAGGCGTTGAGGCAGTTCCAGGAAGCTGTAGCTATGGGAAAGGGAATGTAAAAGTTGGTGGGTAATATTTATGTGTCTTGGAACATATAAAAGTTACCGCAGTGTGGAAAGAGTTCAGATTATATATAATTTTTCATTTTATAGCAGCATTATTACCGGAGACAGGTTTATATTTGGTAGCAGCTGTTCTCCAAAATGTCACATTGACTGAATGCTGGAGCCAATGCAGAGTTTTGAAACCTAAAGGGAATAATCTTCTTTATGTGTCCAGATAGGAATTACACAATGTAGTAAGAAGTGATTTATTTATTGCCCAATCAATAAAAATGTGAGATGTGAAGGGGAATTCTATAAGCCACACTATATTCGTAGAGAACGAAAGGTTCTATGCTCATCCCAAACCCGAGGAGAAAAGCAGTTTTGTTTCAATGAGTCAGTGATTAGGGAACATCTTTGTGCCTATAGGGATTTGAATTTACTATGTTTCCCTTATGACCACTCGTTCAACTAGCACTGGGCCAAAATCTGTCTGCAGTTTATCAAAAGTTGCCTTCCTCTGAGACAGAGGCTTCCATTTTTATGCTTCCATTTTTATACCTTGTTCCAAGGACAAATGAGAATTTCTTTAGAAAATTCTAAATGAGGGTTTTGAGCTTACCTTATCATTGTGAAGTGGCCAGGAGTGGTGAATTCATTTTACTTTCCAGTAAACACTTCTCTAACACTCTGCAGCCTATCTGGTTGCCCCTGTATCTTGGAGGAAAACTGAGGGAGACTGTGGGAGAACCAAATCAGATAGCCTGGAAATGTGTGGCAAGGGGTTCATGATTATTTGAGTCATGCAAACATATGAGACAATCAGGGTAGTCACTAATGTTGTGAATATAGTGATAGAGAGCTCAACAAAAGTTCGTGATGGGAAAAGTAGAGAGTCCCCAAGGGGCCCAAAAACATGTTCTTGTTATTAGGGGATTCCATGGGATCACGTTTGGAGAATAAGAAGGAATTTGGTGGAAGCAGAACATGGCCTTATTCCTGCGAGGCTGAGGAAATCTGCTAACTGTGCACTTAAAGTTGTTCCATGTCAATGGATGGGAATGACAACACATATTGAAATGATGGAACAATTGCAAGTGCGTAGCCCAACTTTGTCAGGAAATGGCTCAGAGACAAACAATGATTAAGGAACAGAAATATGTTTCTGGGGAAATTTGCCCCCCTGGGCTCCTTTGGGAGGAAGGGCAGAATTAATAACATTCAATACATACATACGGTACATACATACGGCACATACATAAATACATAAATACATACATACGAAAATCAAAAAGACATCAGCATCTCACTGTCTTTTCAAAACATGCTAGTGGGGGTTGAACATAGGATTGCCCGCCAATAAAATAAACCTTCCTTAATAGATTGGTGGGGAAATAAAAGTAAGCGCTGAAGGCATCAGAGAGAAACAGACTAAGGAATTCCATCATTTGCTGCTGCAGCAATAAACAACTCAGACCTAAAGCTGGCAGCTAGCTCAGACATGGGCATTTTACTGCCTTAGAGCACAGAGAAGGAAGGTTTGGATGTTTCTCCCTCTGTGTGTTTGTGTGTGTGAGATCATTTGTGCATTACCTTTCTGAAAACTGGCACTTCATAACTAAAGGTTGTATTTATAGATAAAAACTTATGATACACTTGGTTTTGTGTTGGTTGGAAGATGTTCTCTGAGGATCAGAAGAGAGCACTCCTGGACCAGCTTTGATTGCTATGCATCATTAGCTGCTGAGGATGAGCCAGGCAGGCATCTTCCTGGTATATTCCCTCCTTGGGAAGTACTACAAATTATTGGGGAAGGAGGTGAGCCTATTAAGTTGGTCCCTATGCAACCAAAACAGCGCCATTGACACACAGATTTGCAGATTGGGAAACCCCGGTTTGCGAAACTACCAACAAAAAAAAGGGTCTTCAGGGTGGAAAGTCTAGGTTTGGGAAGAGGAGACGTCAAAGGCAGCTCAGTGAGGACTGAGCATGTTCAGCAGCCATGGGATTTTGACTGCCTGGTGCCAGGTGGAATGAAAAATGGAGTGGTTGTATCTGAACAGAGTGTGATTCACATTGTGACATTTTGTCGTCAGATCCACTCATACCTGTGAATACCAAATATTTGGCTTCATGCCCTCTCTTTGTATGCTGCTTGGGGGCATTTGGTTGTCCATTGTTTGAAACAGGATGCTGGACTACAGGCACTTCTGGTCTGACTCTTATTGAGCAAACTTCTACATTTTAATTAGTCCAAAAAGGGTTTTAGCCTTGCAGTCACCAGGGAAGTTTCAAAAGCAGTTGTAAACAGGCATGAAGGTCACCTTAAAAATAAAATATGTTCATGGGGCTTTAATTGCACTAGACTAACAGAAGCCCCTTAAGTGAACCTAAGTAGCTTTTTGGATTCTGACTACAATAATTCACTATGGTTCTTATACAGGACAAAACATATTTCATACATAAAAAGCAATTCACAGATCCCTCCAGTATTCATGACCCAGATTTCTTTATTTTTTATTAGGTTCCCTGCTGTTTGTTTGGATGAATGGAAGCATAAAATAGTGAATTATAGTCTATTTGTTTCTTAAGAAAGATGAGACTGTGTTGAAGGCTTCTTGTTCACTTTCAGTTCAGAACTGAAAGGTTCATTAGAAAGAAGAAGGAAGGGTTTTATTTGGTTCCATAAACATTTCAATATCAGCGGAGCTAATCTAAACGAAGAAAACGAGGATTGAGGAAACTATGCGGTGGAAATTCAACAGCAGCCCATAGAGAAAACTTTGCAGAAGAAAACATGAATTACTTGTTTATAGCAGCAATGATGGAAGACCAAAACAATTGTATCAATATTCCACAGCAACTTCAGGCTCATGCTGAAAGCAAGTTATGAAAGGGGAAATCAGAAGGGAAATCAAACTTGGAAATAACATGAAACTTACACCAAGGAATCTGTTGCCTTAAGCAACCATTTCAAAGTATCCCCTAAGGATATGGTAAAATTTCAATCAAGCTGCAGAGTAATGCTATTGCTGTCAGGTAACTGATGTTTCTTAGTTCCTTGGGTAATAATTTAAAGACAGTTTCCCTGTATGTTTTACACAGGAACAAATGGGGGGGGAAGAGTAACAAAGCCCCTTACTGCTCATTTTGTGTTCTTAACCTACTGATACATTTTGGTTTATTTGATTTATCATCCCAGGGTGGTTTACAATGCAGTTAAAACACAATACCGTAATAATAAAATATAGAATGACATAATTAATGTAAGTAAACAAATAGCACAGATTGATTTTAATTATGTCATTGTGTATTGTTGCTGTATCTTTCTTACATCGCCAGTAGACAATGGTAGACAATTTTGTCTTCCTGGGTTCCACTATAACGAGCAACTTGTTCCATCGCCACTGATGCACTGCATCAGAAAGATTTTGGGCATCACATGGAAGGACAGAGTCTCAAACAAATATTTGCTTTCTAAAGCTCACATTCCCAGCATGTTCATACTGCCGTCTCAGCGACATCTACACTGCAAGATGCAGTATCCCCAAGGAAGTGTTTTACAGGGAGCTGGCTTCAGGCATCAGGCCTGTTGGCAGACCAAGTCTGTGTTAACAAAGATGTCTCAAACGTGACATGAAGGCTGGCAACTGTAACGGATTGACACAGTTTTGAAATATTTATCCCTACCTGGCTGGAAAAGAGTTAATCCACCTCCAGCCTGACTGACATAACATTCTGATGGGGGCGGGACTGTTCCCAGTTTAAAAGGAGGGAGCAGCGGTTTTGTCAGTTGAGGAGAGGGGGAGGGAGTAGAGAGATGTGAAGAAGAAAGTTGAGAGGCCAGGATAGTGGGAATCTAGATGAGGTTCAGGAAGGCTCGATGTTAAGTATTTGACAGAGATTACCTACAACCGAAATGTATCTTATAAACATATGAAACGTTAAATAAATAACTATGTTCTAAGGTTAATAAAATTCTTCTCTTTTGTGCCAAGAAGTACCGGGTATCGTCATTATTTTTCCAGCAAGGTATCGGGACTCACAGAAGTGCTAACTCATTAGAGGACAAAACTTACCTCAGGAAAGGAGGCGAAAGTTTGTGTCTTAGAGTAACACTGAGGAGGCTTAGAAAGATAACCTGGGGTGTCAACAAGTTGCCAGCGTGGAAAGGGGCAAACTTTTACTGTAAGGGGAGTCAGGCCGAGAGGGACCCTTTACTGGTGACAGGAGGTTATTCTATCAAACAGCCTAGAGGGTTTTTCTGATACCAGGCCACATGAGCTGGAAGGAGAGTCTCTTTACTTATAAACTACCAAGAATAAAGTGGTTTATTTGGGAGGCGGCGGGAGAAGAGGGTGGGTGTCTTCACCTCTGGATTCCTGTGTCACATTTTAGTAATAGAGAGTGGGAGAGGTTCGTTACAGCAACATCAACCCTGCCATGTGGGAATCCCTTGCAAGCGATTGCAGTGTCTGGAGACAAACAGGCAGGTCGTGTATCCATAGCAGTGACCAGAGGAGGCATGGCTGCTGGGAGGAGCACAGAGAGAAGAAACGCCATGGTGCATTTGCCACAGCACAACTGGACCACATTCATCTGCCTCAGCTGCAACAAAACATGTCTCTCCTGTATTATTCTCAACAGCAGATATTTTATGACAGCCAACTTTTCCATTTAGCAGGGAATATTGTCATTTTAAAAAAAATCATTTATGTTAAAGCAGCATTCAGGAATGAGTGTGTGGTGGGTATCTGTGGGCATGAACAGGTCTCTCTCCTAAGCCCTGCTTTAAAAAATTTCCAACATGGTTTGTAGATCATTTAGAATTCATCAAGGACTTTTAGCTGGGAGTTGAGGATAACCACATGAGCTGTTCTGTCATCTTTCCTGCTAAGCCGGTACTGTTTGGAGTGTCAAGCTTTCAGATCACAATGAAACTAAATTGCCAGCAAGCCTTGATTCTGTCTGAAAGGCTGAGGTAGGGAGGAAAAAAATAGCAGCAAAGCATCTGGGTCTTTTGAAGACCAATTCTTCAAAATGTGTAAAGCATTCAGATATCACAGGAGATGAGAACGGCATTGCCAGACAGGCAGATGAAAAGGGGAAAATTCATTTCCTGCTTCATCACAACTGTGTTGCATTTAATACCCTGTTTCTCATATTTTAAGACATACCCATAAAATAAGCCATAGCAGGATTTTTAAGCATTCAAGGAATATAAGCCATACCCCGAAAATAAGACATAGTGATAGGCGTAGCAGCAATGCCGGCCACGGCAGAAGGAGGAGGAAAAAAATAAGACATCCCTTGAAAATAAGCCATAGTGTGTTTTTTTGAGGAAAAAATAAATATAAGACATGTCTTATAATATGAGAAACACGGTAACAGGTCTGCTATCTGAATTGAAGATCTCTTGGCTTTTTGTGTGCTAGCAGTAGTGGGTATTCTTCTTTTTCGAAATTAAAAAAAAACATTTTTGTAACTAATAGAGATTCCACCGTGTGTGCGAAAATAAAGCATGTTTACAACTGTAGCATTATTTAAATGTGGAAGAACATGTACCCAGTATTTATTTACTTACACTGAGATCCTCTGCACACTTAAACTGTCAGTAGGCTTCCTTGTACACACTTATGAGTAAACATGCACAGGATTGTACTATTGCTTACTTAGGCTGCTGTCCTAACCTGGCAATAATCCCTACTGAACCCAGGGGCAGAGGAAGGGCTGCGGTGGGGGCGGTCCGCCTCAGGTGTCACCACTGAGGGGGGTGACAAAATGCTGGGTGGCACTCACTGCGGGCCCTGCAGCGCGTCCAAGCTACGCATCACTCCTGGGAGTGATGTGGTGGCTTGGGTGCCCACAGGCTCCATGCTGCCCCAAATAGTGTGCCCGCCACCTCCCCCTCAGCTGTAGGGCAGCTGAGGGGGAGGAGGCAAGCAAACTCCTCGGAGGCCCCGCAGAGCGTCCTGCCCCAGCTGGCCCCGCCCCATGGGTGGCTGACCCCGCCCCTGGACACAGGGCACACACACCGCCCCAGGCGCCCAATCAGCTTGCTCCGCCGCTGACTGAACCAACTGTGTCTTCTCTGTGATTTAGGCAGTACCTAGTTGATGCCACCTAATCAACATAGGGACCCAGGTGGCGCTGCGGGTTAAACCACTGAGCCTAGGGCTTGCTGATCAGAAGGTTGGCGGTTCGAATCCCTGTGACAGGGTGAGCTCCCGTTGCTTGGTCCCAGCTCCTGCCAACCTAGCAGTTCGAAAGCACTTCAAAATGCAAGTAGATAAATAGGAACCGCTACAATGGGAAGGTAAACAGCGTTTCCATGTGCTGCTCTGGTTTGCCAGAAGCGGCTTTGTCATGCTGGCCACGTGACCTGGAAGCTGTATGTCGGCTCCCTCGGCCAATAATGCGAGATGAGCGCGCAACCCCAGAGTCAGTCACGACTGGACCTAATGGTCAGGGGGTCCCTCTTAACCTTTACCTTTAATCAACATATAGGTAATGGGAAAAACATGATAAAACCTTGTGGATGTAAGATAATTCCCTGAACTCTATTCTGTGTTGGCTTATTGGATATTGTTTAGGGATAGCACTCGGGTAGGCAACACTCTTGTGTTTCACCTTGGTTTTAGGCCCCTCACAATATCTCTTGTTTGAATGCTGAACAAGCTATCAATCGGCAGAGATACTTTATGTTAAATGGTTTGGTAGTCTCAGTCCATGTATCAACACATGCAAGCTGATTTCCATGTCACAGGAATGTCTGCCAATTCAGGAAAATGCAACAAAGGAAGTTGAAAGAAAACTGCAGGATCTAGTTATTTTATGAGACATTTTATGCAGTAAGTGATGAATAAAAGGAAACCATCACTTAGTTGAAGATAAAATCCCCACACAGATAATCAACATACTGTATTACATTTTGCCTAGGTACAAAATAATAATTTTGGTCCCTAGTTGGGACCATCATTAACCTGGTGATTAAATGTGCACTTTCTTCAGCTTTTGCTCCTGAGATTATTTCTTCCACATCAGACTTGGGGGAAGGAGGGGATAGCATGAGAGAGCATGGAAGAATTAAGTGCTGCTTCTGCCTCCGAAGGTAATGAATTATCCAAATTCGATCAACAGCTCAGTAATCAACTGAGATGTGCATACTACCTCTGGTTCTGAAACGGGAATTAAATTATAGTGTCCTTAATTCAATAGCTCTCGTGAGAAAGAATATGCAAAGAAAAGATTAACACTCCCTTTATCTGAACCCTTGATGTTAGAGGGGAAACCGGAGTCTCAGAAGTAAGAGCAACCCTAGAAATTAATAAATGGTAGGATTTTGATTAATTGGGATATGGATGAAATTACAAGCTGCAGAACTGTGCCAGACAAGGAAACCCTGGGCTGGCTTATGCAAACCAGATGATGTTGCCAAAGTGATGGGGTGTGTGTCTGAAGTGAGGCGAAAAGAGAGGTGTTTTGTTTTTTTAGAAAGGTGTTATGGGAATGGGAAAAGGGGGAGGGAGAGCTGGGATCCATCTTGGGCGGGCTGGCTGAAGGCTGACTGGGAGAGATGCCTTGGACTCCAGGGATGCATTGCTGTGGGAGACAAGCCCTTCTTGAAATGACCATGCTGTAAGATCTGGACTGAAGGCATGAATAGGTGCATAAACCATATTTCCTAAAGCTACGGTCGTCTCCACCATGTCTCAGTTCTCCAAAGGAACACAGACTTTGGGTGAGTACCTGAAACCCCCTGTAATCTTGCTACAGGGGGAAACACCCAACTTTTGTAACAATAAGAAGAGGCTGTTGAAACAGGCCAATGGCCCACCTAGTCCAGGTTCTTGTGTATGGCAAGCCTGAAAGCAGGACCTGAGCACAGCAGCAATCTCCCCACTTGTGATTCGCAGCAACTGGCATTCAGAGGCATACCACCTCTGACAGTGGAGGTACAGTGATAAACATTATTATTATTATTATTATTATTATTATTATTATTATTATTATTCCCCCTGGTTCATGTATACACTCTTGTTCTTTATGCCAGCTTTCAGTGCAACAATAAATAAATAAATAAATAATCATCAATCAATCAATCAATTTATACCCCGCTCATCTGGCTGGGTTTCCCAACTACTCTAGGCAGCTCTCAGCATAATATTAAAACATGATAAAACATAAAACATTAAAAACTTCCCTAAACAGAGCTGCCTTCAGATGTCTTCTAAAAGTCAGATAGTTGCTTATTTCCTTGACATCTGATGAGGGGGCGTTCCACACGGCGGGCGCCACTACTGAGAAGGCCTTCTGCCTGGTTCTCTGTAACCTCACTTCTCGCAGTGAGGGAACCGCCAGAAGGCCCTCGGCGCTGGACCTCAGTGTTCAGGCAACGATGGGGGTGGAGATGCTCCTTCAGGTATACTGAGCTATAAAGGGATTTAAAGGTCAGCACCAACACTTTGAATTGTGCTCGGAAATGTACTGGGAGCCAATGTAGGTCGAACCAGTGTTATATGGTCTCGGCGGCCGCTCCCAGTCACCAGTCTAGCTGCCATATTCTAGATTATTTGCAGTTTCCGGGTCACCTTCAGAGGTGGCCCCACGTAGAACGCTTCTGACTCCACTGGAATGCACTGTCCTTGACTTCTGATGGTTGACTCATGCCTCATACGTATTTAGTGACCCTGGATTCCCTTTAGTGAAATTGGGTACAACTTGTGACCCACTAAGCAGAACACAGCCCACCCGCCATATGGTACTGCGGCCTACCAGCTGCTTGTTATGCCAACTTTCTGTTTTTGTAGTCCTAGGTAGGCATCAAAAACAGAAGGTTTTGGTAACCTTGACATATGACATCTAAGCTGCATTCAATTACAAGTTTAGAAGGCCCTCTTTAGTACATGACAGTCCCATAGCCTATGCAAGACTGTTCCATGAAATAGCCACCAAAACATACAAACAGAAATCAGTTTTTAAAAATTGAATAAAAATGGGGTCAAGGATATGACCTTTGGAAATGCCAGGTTAGTACTGACCTTCCTTCTGGGCTTAACTTACTGCACTGTCAAATGGGATCAAACCAAGAAGGCTTTCCAGGATGCTCAATAACCCTCTCTATACTAATGGAAAGCCTACCCCCACATCTCTCCGCACAGTATTGATATTACAGCAAGAGGAAAACCCTTTAATAAATCCTTCGTAATGTGGCTTCACTGAAGAATCCTTATCTTTTTTTATAGATTACCATGAGCCAGAAAGTCTGAGCAATAGCTTAAAATGGCAAAAAACCAATTACAAAGTCAGCAAATGGAGAAAGCAGTTTTTAACCTGTCTAGGCTTGGGCAACTCACCGTTCATTCACTATATTACCGATAGCCTTGTCTTGTCAATTTTTCCAGGAGTTGCAAGCTTCTCAATAATTCCTCTCTACAACCGAGTAACTTGTGGCATTTCAATCTTAGCTAGGGGAAAGAAAAAAAAGAGTCAATAGCTTCTTGTCTGGGTGAGCACTCCTGGGAACACAATTTATACTTGCAAGTTTTAAAGTGGTGGCTAACATTGGAAGATGTATTTATGAGACCATTATTTTCATCCCCCAGGAAGGAATCTGTCTCTCGCTGCAATCTTTTGTCTTTAGTAGCCCCAACTAATAATGCCCTTGCTTTATCACTCGGCCCATAATAGCACTGGTTGCTATTGTGTGTCTAAAGGCTCCTTTGATCGTAGAGATTTATGAAAACCACAGAGAAGCTTTGGGAATAAAAGATGAAAATTGCCAACCCGTTCATTATACATTTATGGTCCTTCTGCTTGGGTTTATTCATTTGACTAATAAGCTCCTTATTTATAAAAACTGCTTCTTCAGACAATATGGGCCTGCTTGTACTAGTCTGACGCCATCACAGCGAGTAAATGAAACTTGAACTGAGCGTGCAGAGAAGGAAAGCAATTGTCACCCTGAAACACCAGATCTTGGACCCTTAATTGTCATGATACACAGCAAATAAATGAAGTGTAAATTGTGCAATTCCTTCAAATCCAAGGCCGGTTCAAGTGTGAAATGAAGCAGGAACAGAATTCCCGCACCCCAATATTTCACCTCACATGCTAGGCTTGTCCTATGTTATAGTGCATAAAGGTAAATTTTATAACCCATGTTTTGCTTGGCATATGTACAAATGTCCACTTAAAAACTTATACAGCAGTTTCGACTACATGCATATCATATTCCAGTTTCATAGTTAGTTTGGGAGTAATGTAACCATTTAGGCACACATTCTGGGTCCCTGTTTTGGTGAAGAAATGCAATAAGGATGTGCTGCACTATGCATGCACCTAACTAGCAGTTCGAATGCACCTAACTAGCATAGCCCAACTAGCATAGCCCGTAGGCTATGAGAAAATGTGTTCTGCCTTGGGTTGACTTAGTACTGAAAAACCCTTCGTGTCTGAGATAGAATCCGAACTCATCCCAGAAGATTTGGGGACCTCTACTAGGACATTTATTTTGTTCATTCACGGCACTCACTAGGGATGGAACAATCTGTCAATTTCAGTTATTTCAGGTTTTCATTTTTCCAAAATAAAATACAGTTCTTTAAATTTCTGCAGCAATTTGTTTTTTTTATTTGCAATTCTCATGAAAATGCCTTAGCATTTTTCTTACTTTTTCTCCAAATAAACAATTTTTTGTTTACAGTTTTGACAAATGTACACATTTTGCAAGCAATTTCCCCTAATACTGTAATGGCTTGTTCTGAAGCTGGTGCTAACCATGGTTTCTCAGCTCAGGAAAAATGGGAAACTATGGTTACCAGAAGACATGGGGTTGTTGGGGGGAGGAGCAAACGACTTGGTCATATCTCAGCTTATTCAGCCAATATTCAGTTGCAGACAATGAGTTACTCAGAAGATGATTATCTTCCATTCTTATATTGGTACAGTAAAGTTTGGCAAAACATTGTCCTGGAAAAGCTGTTTCACAAACATCAAGTAATGGGAAGTCAAAGAACGATGGGCAAGATTTTGGCAGACTGGTTTTGTAAATAGCCAGGAAACTGGTTTGGTTTTTTAAAAGGGAAAATAGGATCCATTGAAGGAGGTTTAGATAAATTAAGAAAAATGAAATGGTGAACAAATTAATGAAGTCATTTGTTTTGATTATAGGTATTAAAAAAATTAATGATGAAAAGAAAAAATAGTATGCTATATTATAGTAGATACAACATTATGTTAAATAGAAGATTATTAATATATTGCATTTTAAGTAAATGTAATATGAATCTTGAACTACTATTCAAGCGGGGGGAGCTAATTTATATTTATATTTATACTTTAATCAATATTACTTTTGGAATATAGCTTGGTATGGGGAGGGAACCCATTCCTGTGTGAGACAACTAAATTGACTGATTCGAAAGAGTCATTTAGGAAGGCAGTCAACAGGGTCTCATATCTGTGAAATGAAGTGCAGAGGTTCCTCTGAGTTCATCTAGGATGAGAAAATGGAGCTGTCTTATACTTTTGAGTATAATTTATAATATGTATGCTCCTGGACTTGGACAGTATATAAAGACAAAGCAGCTGGTGATTTAGTATGTCTTTAGTCCCATAAACGTCTGGTCTTATTTTCATCTGAATTGGTAAATTACTCTAATAAAAGTCTCTGGTGTGAGAATTCGGCTACAATTCTTTAAAAGGTTTCTTCTTCCATTATCTCACTGTAGCAGCAGTAAAACATGGAATCGAGTGTAGGGCTTCCGGGCATGCAGTTCTCCCTGCTCTTTAGTTGGGAGCCCATTCTGCCACAATCTCATGTCCAGCACAGCTCCCACCCCTGATTCTACTATCTGAATGTAAAAACAACAGCCATCACAGAGCAATAGCCATCACAGAGCAACCGCTTGGTATCATCTAAAAAACACATTTCTGTTTGACTGAAGTAGTTCACGTGGTCGGCTGTAAATTGCCTTTCAAAGTTATAAGACATCAGCTTGATGCACATGTCTGGCTGAACGTTTTGATTTCTCTTATGCCCAGGAAATCAAAAGAAAATGGTGGTCTATTCCAGTCCGCTCCCAAAGCCATGCCCACCCGGACCTGCAGCATTGGCCAGTTTCAAACTCAGGATGGTGGAAAAAGCCGCCAACCCAATGGGATTTCCCAATGGCTAGCCGCCTAGTCCAGCGTTGCTTCCCCAGACCCAGGAAAGGCTTCAACCATCACCCTCCCCAGGACTGGGTAAGTGGCCATTTTCAGACAAGTAGTGGAAATATCACCCCAGCCCAAGCAGGCACACTAAAGCTCAGGTCCTTCGATGACACTGCTTTGATCATTAAAATATACAGATTAAACCTGTGTGTCACCATGTATCCAAAGCACATTGCATCTGCCTTCCAGGCAAGGCAGTGAGGATAATTAACTTGAAAAATATGTTTCAGGAGCAGTTAAACGAGAAGAAAATACAAATCAATATTGTTCCGGGGCAGTAGGACTGATCAATAAGCTAATCTTTTAGTCTGTAAAACCTTCTGTGCCCCTGAAACGCTTGAGTGCAAAGCCTTGCACTCCCTCTTCCCTAGAATATTGTAGCCTGGTCTGCATTTTAGTATCTTACTGACAACTATTTTTGACAGGAGATGAGCTCCCCGGGAGGCACACAAGAGCTCCTAACGATCTCACTAATGAGACTTATTTTGAAATGCATATTTGCTGGTGTAATGTATACAGCAAGAAAATCCAACAGACTGTTAGCTGTAGGGCACTGAGGATTCTATTGCATGAATTATAGTACTTTTTATCGGGCTAACACATTTTAATGCCCAAGAGGGCCCAAATGCCTTGGTGGATAGAGTCAGGTTGCAGTCAGGCACGAGGAAGAATTATAGAATTGGAAGGAGTCCTGGAGGTCATCTAGACCAACCTCCTGCTCAGTGCAGGATCGGCAAAGCAGGGTGCAAGTTACAGCCTTACTGACAGGTGACTGTTTCTGCTTAAATCTTTTCAGCAAAACAAAAACAAAACCCCAGTGCTTCCCAAAGCAGAAAGTTCACTGCTTGAACAGATTTTACTGTCCTATTTTTTTTAAAAAAAGAAAATCTGATTCCCCACAATTGCCACCCATTGGTTCCAGTTCTGCTTTCTGAAGCAAGAGAGAACAAGTCTGCTCCATCTTCTCCACGACAACCCCTCAGATATCTGAAAATCAAACTTGCCCAGAGTGACAGTAGGCAACAGATCTGGAATCTTATATAAGACACCCACACCAGATTGGCCCTCTGGTGTCACCTGACTACTTCTTTGACTATCACAGGTTCTTAAAAACATCCCTAAAAGCATTCATTTTTATTAGTAAGAGTGGGCCTGAACTGAACCGTTATATTAATGTGAAAACAATCCTAATTGGTAATGAAGGAAATCCTTCTCCATGATGGCATAATACACCATTCTACAGATTGATCACCTGCAAAAAGCCGAGAAGGAAATGCATATTCCACAGAGCAGACAGAGGAGGACAAACACAAGCCCAAAGTTGACAAAAGCTTCATTTGTTGCCAGTTCCTGCAACCAATCGGAAGCCGTGCCTTGGTTTCCGAACATTTTGGAAGTCGAACGGACTACCAGAACAGATTCCGTTTGACTTCCGAGGTACCACTGCATTTCTTTTATCACTTTTGCATCCTGCCGCTTTTTTGGTCCTTACCGAGGTTACTTGGAAGTAAGTCTCATTAAACTCAGTGAGGCTTGTTTCCTAGTGAACATACATAGGTATGGGGTGTAAGTCTATCCTCTGCCCTGCCTCACCCAAGCATCCCACCCTGGCTTTGCAGGATATTCTCTGCGACAATATATTCCAGTTCAGGGAAGTCAGAGTGCAGAGGTTCCTGCTGTGACCTGTATTACAATGTAATTAAATTTAGTAGGTATCAATGATAAGGAGGAATAAGCACGCAGAAATATGCTTTTGAAGTGAGAGTGATATTTGAGGTGGAAATATAAAATTCCAGACTCTGGGGAAGATTAGGAAGGCGCTGCATGTTATATATAGTCATAGCTGCATGCGGTGAAGCATTGCTTTTACAAGCAATGTAAAATTGGATGTGTCAGTCAGTAGGTTTTGCCACATTACTCTCTCCAGCCTCAAACCCTTACAGTGCCCTTAAGCCCCCACGCATAACAGGCTTGGCACGGATTCAGGTTTGCATATGGTCCCATCGACCATAAAAACAATGATGTCGTGGGAAAAACCAGTTGCACAGCTATTTTCTTAATGTCGGACTAGAAAAGTCATGTTGCGCCCTGTCAGCTTGATGCTGGATATAATTATAAATGGAGGTCATAAATGCATTACGTATTAAGACCGCCATTTGGCTTTTAAAGTCATAGATTGCCAAATGCCCTCCTGAATGTTTGATAACCACTGTCAGGCTTTGTTTTAAGGAGGCAAAATAATTTATGGTGACCTTTCTTTGGGCAGCTTGAAATAAGCAGCCAAATTGGTGCAAAAAGACGGATTTCCTCCACATGGGTTTTGGTAGGCCCGCTATGTCCAGATTATGCATTCATTTATTTTATGTGGTAACTTATAGCCTGTCCTTCCCTAAATACTCCCAGGGCAGGTTACATAAAATATCACAGTATACCATTCATTCAGGGGAAACCACAAAGCTAAACAAAGTCACAAGAGCAGCAAAATAGCATTGCACTAATGCGTGAGAGAAAACATCCACTCATCCAAAAGCTTGGATATAGAGCTGTGACTTGGTGTGATGCTGAAAACTGTACAATGCTGGTACAAGATGCATCTCAGAGGGAAGACATTCCAAAACCTAGGAGGGCCACCACAAAGAAAACCGTCTCATGTGCAGTCACCCCTCTGAAAGAAGGCGTGGTAGTTTCTGCCAAACCCCTACAGGCAGGGCAGTGCCTGTCATCTTAAAGGCTCAGTCCTTAAGTGAAGGCCAACTGAACTGCAGAGGCATGGAATTTAAGGATTAAATCCCATTAAAGGATCTCCATGATTGAGCTGGAGTATAAGAGATCAGATGGTCCCAAGTTGTTTAGGGCTTTGTGAATTAACACAAGAACCTTGAGCCTGGCCCAGTAGAAAATCAGCTCTGTCAGCAATGGAGTAACACACTGCCAGTAATCTGCCCTGGTGCGCAGTATATTCTGTACTAGTTCCAACTCCCAGACCAGGTGCAAGGGTGGCCCCACATAAAGTGTGTTACAGTAATCAAGCCTTGAGATTAGCAATGCAGAGACCACAAAAAAACAACACTGGTTTCTTGATGACACGACGCCCAGACGTTGGTAAGCCAACTGACATGTGCTAAAAATCCGTTGTCTTAGTTCGGTTCACAAGCAATAGTGTTGCAACTCTTCACAGAATTGTAGATTTGTAAGGGACCACAAGGGTCATCTAGTCAAACTCCTTGCAATGCAGGAATCTTTTTGCCCAACATGGGGCTCGAACACATGACTCTGAGATTAAGAGTCTCATGCTCTGCTGATTGAGCTATTCCTGATTGCAACTTCAAGATAGCTGGTTGTGCAAAGGAAATAAACCCAGAGTAAAGGGCTGGATGTACCAGTGGTATACAGCACTTTCATGAGAAGTGGCCTCAATCCCGAGAACGTATGGCTGTGTACACATTCAAAGCACAAAGAATCCTTTGCTAAGGGTACTGGGAATTGCGGCTCTGCGAGATGAAAACTACAGTTCCCAGGATTCTTTGGGGAAAGGTGCTTTAAATGTATGGTGTTGCCATAGTTGCAGCTAACCTGTACCATTGATTTCTATGAGATTTAACTAATCTTTTCTGGATTAGTCTTCCTTGCTATCATAATTCTTCATTTCCCTTACCTCTTTAGCTATGTTCCCAATTTGTTAAAGTGGTTGGTTCTCTAGCAGGAAGCCAGGATTCACTTCCTCTTCAGACTATGAATCTTTTTTGTGCTCCTTTCCCAATACGGGCTGAATGTGGTCCAGTTTAGATGCTATTGATAATGTAAAGAACCAGCAATTTAGAACAGGAAATTAGCATGTTGCTTTCAGCCAGCAGTGCTCAAAGTGTGTGACAGGAGAGGATGGCACATGGCGGGAAAATTCAAGAGCAATCAAAGAAACATTTAAACATTTCAGTGTAGTATGGATATACGAAACAGCATCCACACTTCTCTTCAAGAGCATTGGCTATTCTTCTACAGTATATGCTGTACAGACATTGTTATGTACTAAGCTTGGATCCTAGAACAATAGGCAGGTAGAGTCCTAGAATCCAACAACCTGATTGGCCTGCAGGAGCAGCCCAATCAGGCCCCAGGAGGAAGTTAATCAGCCTATTAGGCAGGTAGGATCCTAGAATGCAACAACTGATTGGCCTGTGGGAGCAGCCCAATCAGGCTCCAGGAGGGAAGCAGAATCAGACAGGACCCATTGTGTAAATAATGTATATAAATCCAGAGGGGAAATTCATTCAGTTTTAAGAGCAGCAATAAAGAGCAAGAAATCACAATGTGACTCCGAGTATATTTCAGACATATTGTTGTGAACAGGGATCTTCAACTCTGACAAATAGGAAAGATTAGAAAAGAGAGAGGCTTCTTTGTGTTGATGAGATGAGAGTTTGATTGGCTCAGATTAGACCTAATATAAACGAGATTACCCAGCAAAAGCAACCTCATAGCTCTCAATGAGTTTATATACATAAGGTACACTTTAACAATTGTATTTTGGGAATGATTCATGTTCTTATGTAGCCACATTGTTTTATAACTTCTGGATGCCCCATGATCATATTATAAAGTACAGTGGAACCTTGGGTTACGTTACCCTTGGGTAATGTAAACTTCGGGTTGCGAAACGGCAAACCCGGAAGTGTTTCGCCGCTTGCACATGCACAGACTCCAGTTGTGAAAACTTCGGGATACGGCCGGACCTCCGGAACAGATCCCGTTCGCAACTGGAGGTACCACTGTAGTTGTGTTGTATGTTACAAATCAAGCACTGCTAGTTGTTGTTTCTTTCTTTTTTTAAAAGGAGTGGCATGAGTAAATTTTTATTCTGAAAGTGTGGCCCAGAGGGAAAATGTTTGTGACCCACTGCTTTAAGCATAGGTTCTTGGGGTTTCATTCATCAGTTCTTGATAATTGATTTGGTAGCTGTCTCAATGACAAATGCTCTCACTTTAAGTTTCTATACATGTCTAGTCATCCTGAAGGCAGAGGGCTAATATAGATTCTGTTCTGGATCCTCACTTGGCAATATAAATCATTTGCCCTTTATTTTTACGATAAAAAGGAATGTTTAGTGCATCCAAGCATCTTAAAGACAGCATCTTAAAAAGCAGAGACATCACCTTGCCTACAAAGGTCTGTATAGTTAAAGCTATGGTTTTCCCAGTAGTGATGTATGGAAGTGAGAGCTGGACCATAAAGAAGGCTGATCGCCGAAGAATTGATGCTTTTGAATTATGGTGCTGGAGGAGACTCTTGAGAGTCCCATGGACTGCAAGAAGATCAAACCTATCCATTCTTAAGGAAATCAGCCCTGAGTGCTCATTGGAAGGACAGATTGTGAAGCTGAGGCTCCAATACTTTGGCCACCTCGTGAGAAGAGAAGAATCCTTGGAAAAGACCCTGATGTTGGGAAAGATTGAGGGCATGAGGAGAAGGGGACGACAGAGGATGAGATGGTTGGACAGTGTTCTCAAAGCTACGAACATGAGTTTGACCAAACTGCGGGTGGCAGTGCAAGACAGTAGTGCCTGGCGTGCTATGGTCCATGGGGTCACGAAGAGTCAGACACGACTAAACAACTAAACAACAACAACAGTGCATCCAGGTACAAAAAACATGAGAACTGAAGAAAACATAGGAGCCAACTCCTAGAGGCTGTGGAGGCTTCGGCCCCCACAATAAAATATTTGAGGGGACCAGGCCCCCACAAAGTTGATGGGCATTCCTATTCACATAGTGTGTGTGTACTGCATCATGCGATCTGTTATGTGGGATGGGGCTTACCTGGGTTCCCACAATATTTTATTGAAGTTGGCACCCCTGGAAGAAAACATAGAAGAGCCTAATATAATAGGAAATCACTACTACTACTACTACTACTACTACTACTACTACTACTACTACTAATAATGTTTTTCTCTATGACATCTGATGAGAGGGCATTCCACAGGGCGGGTGCCACTATCGAGAAGCCCCTCTGCCTGGTTCCCTGCAACTTGGCTTCTCGCAACGAGGGAACCAGAAGGCCCTCGGTGCTGGACCTCAGTGTCCGGGCAGGTATACTGGACTGAGGTCTTTTTGGGCTTTAAAGGTCAGCACCAACACTTTGAATTGTGCTCAGAAACATACTGGGAGCCAATGTAGGCGGCCGCTCCCAGTCACCAGTCTAGCTGCCGCATTCTGGATTAGTTGTAGTTTCCGGATCACCTTCTGGGTCACAGTAGCCTCCTGTCCTCCAAAAACAGTACTTGTCAGGATTATATGATCTCAGATTATATGATCTCAGCGATCACTCCCAGTCACCAGTCTAGCTGACACATTCTGGATTAGTTGTAGTTTCCGAGTCACCTTCAATGGTAGCCCCACATAGAGCGCATTGCAGTAGTCCAAGCGGGAGATAACTAGAGCATGCACCACTCTTGCGAGACAGTCTGCAGGCAGGTAGGGTCTCAGCCTGCGTACCAGATAGAGCTGGTAGACAGCTGCCCTGGACACAGAAATTTTTCCTCCCAATTTTGTGATCATATTTTTTTCCTTTCAAAAAGAATTCTTGAAACATATTATAGGGGGGAAGTCATCCAAACCTCAAGCATCAGCTTCTTAACGCTAGAAATTACAGAAGCCATTGAGGTGTTTACACTTTCACCTTTTGACTGTTGGCAAAATCAACCTTATACTGTAACATTCAGCCATGCGAAATTATAAATATATTCCAATTCAAATCATTCAATGTAATACCTCTTTTTTCATGAGCCGTGCAGGGAAATATCGGTGCTGAAGCATATTTGTAGGCTTTGAAGGAATATGCCCTGGTTGAATAAAAAGTAATTTAAGTGAAGCAGTTTTAATGAGAAAAGAATGTATACTGTATCTGGAAATGGAAAATAGGTATGATATTGTATTGGGCCACAACCATTGGATCACTTATTCTGTTTGGTCCTCTTAAAACCACCTATACTGCATTATTCAGAAATGTCACAGAGCTAGTTCAAACACACATGTTCATCTCATGATAACTGCAACATAGGCCTCATCTGCACCATATATTTAAAGCATTATCCTACCATTTTAACTGTCATGGCTTCCCCCAAAGAACAATGGGAACTGTAGTTTTTTTAAAAAGGGATGATGGCAGTTGTTAGGAAATCCCTATTGCCCTCTACAATTCTCAGCCTCTAGAAAGGGGGGTTGTTAACTCATTTTGTGATCTGAAGTGAATAGTGATTTCTTAACAACTCTCAGCACCCCAAAAAACTACAGTTCACAGGATTCTTTGGGGCAAACCATAGCTGTTTAAAGTGGCATAATAGTGCTTTAAAAGTGTGGCTGTGGCCCCAGAGTAATGGCTTGCATGTGTAATTGGGCCATTGCAGGTCAAACACTTCATACAAACTTTTCATATCACCCAATGTCACTTCAAAAGCAGTACTGTACATGTAAAGGGTTCATGCCTAACTGCCAATCATCACGTTCTAACCAATCAAGTGAGAAGAAAGCAATTCTTTTCCAGTTTTGCAAAAGCTGTGTTAAGCAGAAAGATAATCTTCCTAATGACAGTAGTTACTGCTTTTTTATGTACTTGGTAATTATATGTTCTATTCTCAATTTTATTTCCCCCATTTATTTTATGAGATAGATAGATAGATGATAGATAGATAGATAGATAGATAGATAGATAGATGCTACTTCTTCTTTTTTCACCTTCTCATATCTTTCGTTACATGTTTGTAAACCAAACTTTGAAAGGAACAAAAATGAGGTGGGAAATCAAGCAATGTACATGTGAGCCAGCCCAGGTTTCTCACTGGTGTATTCTGATGATTGTTTTTAAAACTGCAGAGGTAGTTTTCTGAGACGGCTTTTGCTCAATGGTAGAGCTTATGCTTTGTCTGGAGATCCCAGATTAAATCTCTGCAATCTCCACGTAGGGCTGAAAACAGTGGTGGAGATGCAGAGGAATGAGCATAACTGCAGGAAGTTTTCCAGATCAGGAGCAAATATGTCATCTGCCAGAGCGCCAGGGTAACTGGCAGACTCTCCTTGCTTTGGCAAGTGAATGAATTGATAATGGAGCTTTAAAGATAGCCCTGCTGTAAGGTTGAGCTATCATGGACCAACGGTGTTTCTGTGCTTGGTTCCTGCAATTTATATGTCCTCCCTCCATCACTTATGCAACAATGCCAAAATGATTAGCATTTGTAGAGGTGATACAGCACTTGCTGTGCATGCAAAATGGCCTGGATTCAATCCTTGCCATCTCTAGGTAGAGATGGGAGAGTCCTGTCTGAAACCCTGGAAAGCTGCTCTCTCTTGCTAGTCAATGTAGACAAGATACGGGGCAAAATGGACCCAGTATCTAACTCTGGTATAAAGCAGATTCCTCCATAGCAGGGAAAGAAATAATATAGGTTCACCATGACTTGGATTTGGTATCCAGCATAAAGTGAGTTGCACTGATCTAGTAATGAACACCCGAGTTTTGTCTGCAAGAGGGTGATCCTTAAGGATTGAGTTGGGACTTACATTGTTTATTACTCTGGTCGCCTCTTTGAAGGGAAAGAACAGGCACTCCCACCTGCATTCTATAGACAATGGATTCTCTGGCGGATCATAGGCAGGCAGGCAGTTTCAAAGTGTATGTGCGGATCAGGAGACCAGAGGGACAGTGTTTCCATTTTGAGTTTTTGCACGCAGGCAATTAAAGGGTTACAGTAAAATGCAAAACTAAACCTAACTTGGTCTTAAATGACTGGCATCTTTTTTCTCCAAAAAACCCTCATTTGAGGCACCGAATGGATTTGGTAACGCCTGATAAATTGCAATCCTATTTTTGCACAAGCACAAGCCATTAGTATTCAGATTCATTATCTCTATGGCAACTTTTCCTTACTTTCCATTCATTACTGCCCCTGAGAACATAATGGAGCTGTTTGGGCAGAGCTGGGTCCCAAATTCATTCTGTGCTGACACATTATTTGTGGGTACAGTTTCACCATAAATTACCAACAGCAGACAGAAATTGCCGAGCCAGGGCTTCAGACTCCCTAGTGCTAAATCCATCAGGATGAACAGATTGTAAACTGCCCATTGCAAATATGATATGCAGCAATTTAACATCCCCTTAATACTTCATAACGCCAATCCCTTCCATTTATACGGCTTTTCCCTCCAGAAGATTTGGAAATTGCTTCTCTCATTGCTATATGCCATGCCTAGCAGTTCAGATTTAATAAGAAGAGCGGCAAATACATATTTTAAAGAATGCTTAAGTCTGAAATGGACATAGTCATTAAAATAAATCTACACAGCCAAGTTTGAAATGGTTGTTTCTGCATTTTCATTTTTCTTACAAAAACACTGGGGGAAATCACTGATCACCCATATCCATATTTGGTTCTTCACATGTTGCTTCACATGATTCTTTACCCACTTACCTAGAAGTAAGCACAACTGAACTCAATAGGATTTACTTTGGAGTAGACATGCTTGGAAGGGGCTGCATACATTTTGGTATAGGACACATTTTTGGACATTATTTCATTTGTACCATCTAAGGGCCTTGATGAGCGTTTATCTTAGAACAACAGACTAGTTTGTTTTCCAGCTAGAACTCTCCGGAACTCATTTCTGGCACCTCTCAGGTATATGCCATTGCCATTTTAAGAGAACAATGGAGGCGTACATAGTGAGTTCCATAACCTCTTTATCTAGAAAAATAGCACTGTGGCAAGGCATATACCGGTAATAAATCATCTTTCTTCTCTGGCAATCAATTGTAGCCGAGTAAGATGGTCTTCCATAAACACGGTCTTAACGGTGTGTCCGTAAGTGACCTTGGAGGCCAATTCTGGATCCACACATCCTTCCACAGTGAATCGGTGCTGGCTTCAGGATTGTGGAGACACTTTGGCAAGCCTGTTTTGCAGGGAGGGTATTGCCCTGGGAAAAGCAGGATGTGCAAATTGTATTTGAAACAAAATAAATAAAAAATCCTTCCAGTAGCACCTTAGAGACCAACTACCGTAAGTTTGTGATTGGTATGAGCTTTTGTGTGCATGCACTTCTTCAGATAGCTGTCCTTGAAGAACTCAGCGAGGAGGAAAGGGATGGGGAGAAATATAGAAATAGTTGGCTCTGCCTGTCAGTGGCTCAGGCTTCACATTGTGTTGCTCCCCATTTCTGCCCCACCACTGGAATCCTTGATAAAGACTATTTTAAAATTGTATATAAATGCTGCCAAGATGACCTGAAAAGCTGGGACAATCCCTGAACATTGTACATTGAAGAGCTGCGGCTCAGAAGATCTTCTTGAAATGCAGCGAAAGGTAACTTCTTAGAGCAGATTTAGTCAGACCTACAAAAGCACAATTTCTCTGTCCTTGTGTTTTATTTTTTATATGGTGCATTCCTAGCTACACACACTAAGGAGTAAGTCTCATTGAACAGAATAGACATGTATAGGATAGGTCTATGAGTATTCTAAATGTTGCCCCCTTTTTATGCTCAGGGTTGATTTCATTTTTTAAAATAATTTTTTAATGTTTGTTGTTATGTTTTTATATGTGCTGGAGTGGCTGGGGCTATCCAGCCAGATGTGTGGAGTATAAATAATAACATTTATTATTATTATTATATTACACCAGAAACACTGGGTTTCAAGAACAGTTGCTCTGATCAATACTAATGCAGTCCCCTTCAGAGCATCACTAAGACTGAATAGATTTCCCTTTTTTTGCTGCTCCTTCCCACCATATACTAGCTTCCCTTCCTCCTCCTTTTTACATTTCTACTCTAGTGCATGACCCTCTGGACCTCTCTCTTTGGCTACACCCTGTCCTAAGCCACACCCCTCCTTGCTTTTCTCCTCACCCTCTTTTGTGTGGCTGGAGTGTGTCTGTGAACTCTGCTTCTTGTTTGCCAGGATGAAGCACAGAGCAGGGTGTGTCTCTCTGTGTAACTACAGTAGCATACTGCAGATCACACACACACACACACACACACACACACACACACACACACACACACAGTAGGCAAACTAAGGCCCAGGGGCCAGATCCGGCCCACTCGCCTTCTAAATCTGGCCTGTGGACGGTCTGGGAATCAGCATGTTTTTACATGAGTAGAATGTATGCTTTTATTTAAAATGCATCTCTGGGTTATTTGTGGAGCATAGGAATTCATCCCCCCCCAATACAGTCCAGCCCCCCACAAGGTCTGAGGGACAGTGGACTGGCCCCCTGCTGAAAAGGTTTTCTGGCTCCTGATTTTATATATAAAAATAATAAGTACCACTGTATTCTGCTCTGGTCAGACCTCACCTGGAGTACTGTGTCCAGTTCTGGGCACCACAGTTCAAGGAGCATACTGACAAGCTGGAACGTGTCCAGAGGAGGGCAACCAAAATGGTCAAAGGCCTGGAAACGATGCCTTATGAGGAACGGCTTAGGGAGCTGGGCATGTTTAGCCTGGAGAAGAGAAGGTTAAGGGATGATATGATAGTCATGTTCAAATATATAAAAGGATGCTATATAGAGGAGGGAGAAAGGTTGTTTTCTGCTGCTCCAGAGAAGCGGACACGGAGCAATGGATTCAAACTACAAGTATGAAGATTTCACCTAAACATTAGGAAGAACTTCCTGACAGTAAGAGCTGTTCGACAGTGGAATTTGCTCCCAAGGAGTGTGGTGGAGTCTCCTTCTTTGGAAGTCTTTAAGCAGAGGCTTGACAGCCATCTGTCAGGAATGCTTTGATTGTGTTTCCTGCTTGGCAGGGAGTTGCACTGGATGGCCCTTGTGCAGGGCAGTCGCGAGCAGGTTGGGCGCCCTGGCGCTGAGGGGCGGAGATTGCTCCGGTGCCCAGTATGGTTTCCGTGCGGCTTTGCTCCCTAGCACACCGCACCACCGGGAGTCTACCCAGAGCCGGCTCTGCCCTTGTGGTCTTTTCCAACTCTATGATTCTATGATATATAAATTTGAAATTTGTTGCTCCGTCTACTTTTGATTGCCCACCGGGTTGTAAAAGTGTGCACAATATAACTAGGTTCTGCTTAAGACCATACAATGGTTATTAAATGGCATATTTTGATAGCTCAGAAGAGCTGTTTTCTTTTATATTCTCAGTAGTAAAAAAAAAGCAAAAACCCTTCCCTGTCCCTACCTCTGTGCTCCACTACCTGCTTATTTCATCTAAGTAAGATTAGATTGCTGCAGTTAGATTCTAGCAACTTCAAAGCAGCCTGAATTTTTTGACAGTGTCCTATTAAGACATGCTGAGAGATTATTTTTTTTAGAAAGCTCTTGAGTCCCTTTCTAGCTTTGATATTCCTTTTGAGACCGATAGAGCAGACAGCAGCTCTTATCTGAATTAAATTGGAATGCTTGGCAGGTAATCCTACTAGCAAGTCACGGTGTGTAAAAACAACAGGAGGAGAACCCACATCAAACCTTAACACCAAGGATGTTTTTTAAACACCAAGAAGGTCTTAGACAGGGTTAATCAAAGTGATACCCTCCAGTTGCTGTTGGGATGCCATGGGGAGTGCCCACTGTGGGGCTTGTGAGGTGATTTATAATTTTGAGAAAGCGCCAGTCGCAAGATGGCTGCCGTTGGTGAGTGGCATAGAACAAAATAGCTGCCCCACCTAAGGGAGCAGAAAAAGCGACAGGACCACAAAATGGCGCATTCATGGTACGTCATCAACAACAAAGGGCGTCAACTTGAATAAAACTGAAACTCTCTTCTCCCTGACCTTATCACACACACATACCCCAAAATCTGCTGCCCCGGCCTCCTTAATCTATTTTTTATCTATTGCATTTTTAGACTCCCTTTCCTGCAAGGGAAATAGGAACACACGCAAATGATACAAAATATTATCTGATGGAACCTGGGCTGCTCTTTTTTGCCTACCTTTGCCGTGGACGGGTCTGTGGCTGTCCCAACACTGCTCAGGTTGTTGGTGTTCCATCAAAGAGCTCATGGTTCTGTGCTCCTCAGCCCGGACTCCTTGACTTCTCTGATTTCACTTCCATTTCTCTTTTCTAGTAAGGGAGGCAGAGCTAGAAAGTGTGTATGGGGGACGGACGGACCACAAACTCTTCTCAGCCTTCCCTTCCACTCTACAAATTCACTGCTCTATTGCTGCTGTCAACCCTTGCAGAAAGAACCTCTTGGCTGCTCTAAGCAGAGAGCAACAAGAGGTACTCGGCTTGTGGGGTATGCATTAACTTGGGGGGAGGGCTCTGCTGGTTCAAATATTTTATTCTGGGGGCTGAAAGGTTCTCAGCCCCTGGAAGATGGCACCTATGGTCACCCACAGCCACTCCCACGCAGTGCTATTTATCTAGAAAAAGAGGGGCTGGAACTCCCTTGCTCTCTTGTAATGGCAGTGGTGTCCACGTGAGAGGTGCCAGAACTGAGGTCAGGTGAGTTCTGGCTGAAAAAAAGCCCTGCTCCCACGAATGGAAAGGAAAAGCATCTACATCAGCCACTGCTACCCTCATTTCCAGAGAGAAATTCTTTACACTTTTCCTCTCTTCAGAGCTTATGGGAGAGTGGATGTCCAGTCCTGGCATCCAATGAATATTTTGTGAATCACCTGAGATCATGTTCTGTGAATCGCCTTGAGATATTACAATTAAGGGCAGTATATACATTTAATTATTATTATTATTATTATTAATGATGATGGATGTAAGGGGGAGGGCTTATAGAGAACCCTCCCCTGTCATCCGAAACAGTCCGTCTCCCAGCAGTCACGAGAGCGAAAGGTCTGATGGAGGGAGTTAGGGAACGGAGAGGGAGGGCCAGGGCTCTGGCAGCATCCAAGAGCCCCGACTCCATAGGCAGGAAGAGAGGGAGGCGGACAGAGAGGACAGGAATGAGTTAGACAGAAGACCCGCCCCCCCCATGCTGGAATTGAGGAGGAGGAGGAAAGGGAGGCGCTTCTCAGTTCCGAGGCTTTTATGTTGGTCCAGAACGTGGAGGGGGGCAGTGCAGGAATCTGACTCGAGCGGGTAGACATGGAATCAGTAGTTCGTTACACTGTAAATAATGTGCACCAATAAAAACGTCTGAAAGACAAGCATGTTACTCAAGAGTAGTCACTCCATCCCTGACAATGATGATGAACTGTGGCCATGTTCAGAGTAGGATAAGCCGAGCCAGTATAAACAGGATAAGAACATGAGAAGGAAGTGGTGGAATTTTGAGGAGATATTTGCCAAGAAATCTACTCTGGCCTCATCCAATGGCTCAAAGACTTGAGCTGCTGGGTTATTTTTGTATGGATGGACTTGATCGAAAGTCAGAGTATGAATCTTCAAAACAGCTGGATGGATGAATAATCGTCAGCAAGCAGGACATGAGCACAACAGCACTCTTGTGCTCATGACCCCAGCAACTGGTATTCAGGGCAGAACTTTTTTCCCCAGCTGGAAATCACTGGAACTCAGTTGTGGCACCTCTCAGGTGGGCGCTATTGCCATTATAAGAGAACAAGGGAGGTGTTCATGGTGAGGTCTGGTACCTCTTTTTTTCCAGAAAAATAGCAATGATTCAGAACATACGTACTGCCTCCGATACTGGATGAAACATAATCATCATTACTACTTGCCATTATCCTCTATGTATGGTCTGCCACATGCTTGTTTCTGTAGCCCCTGGGAGGCAGGAAAAGCTAATTTGCTGCGTTCATGATAAAATAGGTTTATTGAGCTCAGGTTCATTCAGATTCACTGTTGTTACTGAAGCCTTGCTTGGAAAACAACATGAAGTAAAGAAGAAAAACCGCAGACAGGACTGTTGCCAATATCATTCATTACAACTGGAAAAGGAAATGTTAGGTTTCACAGTTGAGTTAAAAAAAAAGCTCGCCCGTTTCAGTGGGTGACTCCAGTACTGTATACGTAATAAGAATTTCCTTTTCAACATTGTCCATAAATTGTGGGGGTTAGAGCATGGTGCTGATAACGACAAGGTTGCAGGTTCGATCCCCATAAAGGACAGCTGCATATTCCTGCATTGCAGGGGGCTGGACTAGATGATCCTCAGGGAACCCTTCCAACTCTGTGATTCTATAGCATGGCTGGCACAAAAGAGTTTTACTATACCAATCAAGAAAGGGAGGAAAGCTAATGAGCAGTACAATCCCTCTACATATCTACTCAGAAGTAAGTTCCATTGGGTTCTTTACAAAATTTGTGCTACACATATGCTGAACCTAAGTATGGCTTATCAAATAGCTTTCTGAAACTGATGAAGTTGCCTAGAAGCCGCAAGAATCCGGATGCACTAGTTAATGCCCTCTTGACTTATATTGGATCCTGAGTTTCTTTTCCCTGTGGCTTATTTTTCTGCATTTTGCCATGCACAGGTTTGTATGGATCTCTTTCACCCCCTGCCTCAGCTGGCATCTTCCACTTGCTCCATGCATGGCCTCTCCACATTTTTCTATTTGTCCTCATAGGGTTACTATGCTATTTTGTACACAACTATGCACTGAGAAAACTACATTTAAATGAACTAGTTGATTTTTGGTGCATAAATGCTGCCTAGCACAAGTAGCTGCATGAAGAGTAATCAGAGATGCATCTTAAGGAATCAAATGGGGACAGCTTGCTCTGCATTTCATTCAGTAGTGTATTACTCATTTTCCTGATGGACAAAGCTGTAGCCCATTACATGCATAATTTAAGCCTTTTCAGAAAAACCTGCAGGAAGCCCTGTTTCAAATAAGCGATCTACAGTTTTAAACGATTCTCCTACCATCTCTATAAAATGTCCCCCAAGGCTTACAACATATTCCTGCACAACCTTTAGTTAAAAGTTCACCTCCATTAAAGCAATCTATTTCCGTCACTTCTCTTGGTCGTTCTCTCCGTGGATTAACTCAACTCAAAGAGTATTCCATGCCAAATGAGCTCATAGAAACCAAAGAGGATTCTTTCCCAGCATATCGCTAACAAGACTAATATTGTAGCAAAACCCTACCAGGGCCTTTTAAAGGGGAGGCACGTGGCAATTGCCCCAGATTCACACATGGAGCGGACACATTAATATTACTACTGCTGCATTGTTGTTGAGTTTTTAGATGCAACAGACAACATAGAACTGACATCTCACCAGCTGGGCTGGGCCCCTCCATACCCTAGTAGAGGCCCGCTCTTCCATCTGCCCTGTAAGAGTTGCAGAATCATCTGTGCTGGCCATGATGGTATCAACAGGGCACCCATGACTCTACATGCTGTGATGGGAATGGCAAGAACCCAGCAAGTTCCAGCTAGGCTCCTGAAGGCAAATGTTCCACCTTGCAAAGTCAACCACTTTTGGCTGCAATGGCCACTTCCAGGAAGGCTGGCTCCCCAGATACTACCAGGGCCCGTTTTTGAACTGCAAGCAGCCCATTTCCACCCAAATTGCGTCATTATTAGAACCTTGCAACATTAAGAATTTGGCACCCAATTTAGCTTGCTTTCCTCTTCCCTCCTTGCACCTTTTGTCTTTTGTGCCATGGCCTTTAAGGCTGTAAGCATGTGGGCAGATAATGTATTATTTTTGCTAATTTGAAAGCTGTACTGAGAGCAACTCCAGCTGAGAAATGGGTTATAAACAAACTTTCTCTCCCCCGACTCTTGAATCCCACTAAGGAGCTCCATAGATCTATGGGTGTGTGTGTGTGGAGATCACAAAGAAGCTTCAGTGTAAGTTTATCATGTCAGCATGAGCAAATCATAGAGTTGGATGGGACTCCTAGGGTCATATTGTCTAACCCCCTTCAATGCAGGAATCTCAATTAAAGCATCCATGACAGATGGCCATCCAAGCTCAGCTTAAAAACCTCCAAGGAAGCAGAGTCCACAACCTCTCAGATGATTGTTGCAGCTGCAGACAATGCTAATAACAATAGTCTATCTATCCAACCATAGTCAAGCCTACTCACAGATGGAAAACACTTTGAGCCAATATTAATCACTGGCTTAAAAAAAATACTACTACTAAACCAAGGATCATCTTGAAAAGCTGGTCACAAACCATATGGTCCTGCAGAAAAGATATCACACAAACATTATCTTCTGTTATTACATAATATCATTGATGATTCCATAGAGGATTTGGTGGTTAAGTTAGAAGCAAACTCTTTGGTTAAGACAACACATATTTGAAATTTCTTTTATGGCCAGCGCTCTGGCAAAAAATCCCTCACAGATTTGTCTGTGCCTGCTATGTCAGGGAAAAAATGCTTCTCCTTCCTTCATCGCCTTTCAAGAAACTGAAGACATAAAGGAAATGAGTATTGAAGCCACATATTTGGATGAAAGTTCCAACAGCATGGAGACACAAATTAGTTTCTCAGATGAAAAAAGTGACTAGAAGTTAATGGCAGAGGCAAACTCAGTTTGGAAACATATGATAGTATGGGAGCGGGGACAGATAGAACTGGAGAAGTACTTTTGTGCTTACACCGAAGTGGTGAATTTATTTGGGTTCCTGGCAAGGCTGGCCCATTCTTCCCCCAAAAATCATTGTATGCAGAAGCTTTTGTGAGTCCTTCCATTTTTTCTGTCTACTAAGCTAAAAGAAATTATCTCACTTCTTAGATACTGCCAAGGAATGTTAAGGATCTGAAGCTGCTGGCTTGAAGATAATTTACAGTACGGATCTGGAAGCTTTCTGCCTTTATCTAACTAGCCCTGCCCATTTCAAATTGTGAGGGAGAAAGAGGATTTTCTAAGTTGTCTTTAATTACAGTCAACAATGCTGTATCTGTTCTCTGTAGAGAACACGATGTTACAAGAGAAATGTCTTCTGATAATCTCTTATCATAATTTGCTGGCAAAAAAGTAGAGAAGAAAGCAGATACAACTTTAACAATAATCTGAATGTAGTTAGTCACTGGATGCAAACATTGTCTTTAGCTTTATTGATGCTTATATTAGTTGATAAAACATGAAAGGAGAATCCCATATGCAGGACGCAATAAGCGCTATACATCACAAGAGAATTTTTTTAAAAAATGGTCTGTGAATTTTAGCAACATAAAATCTTAACATACTGCTTCTGATGTAAAATATCAATTTTTAGAAAACAATTATATGCACATATTTTCCAGGGGAGAAAATGACATTTGTCAATAAGTTGGGTAGGTGAGGACTCAAGCAAACAATCTGCCCTTGGGCCTTAATGGAAGGCACCATACTTGCACGTAAGTTTAGTTTTCTGAATAGCCTCGTCTAAACCAGAGACTGGACCTCTACCATAAATAATGCACTGGTTTGGCATATGACAGCAGCACTCCACTTTGAGGCAGCAAACACTATTGCTGTGTCTACAGTAGTGATAAATCACAATTTTCCACAAAGACCCTGAAGTCAATAGTAATGGCAGAGTAGCACGTGGAAATTGGTGGACTTCACTGCTTGGCAGCCACAAACACTTATTGCTATTGCGAATTGTCAGTGTGCTTATTTTGCACACATTCATGCCTTAATTGAATTTTCAGACAGCACATTTTGCATTTCATTATTGTTTGACCCCACTGTCAACCTTTTCTCTCATCTAAAAACCATGTGTATACCTTCACACATTTGATGAAGTAGTATATAGTCCATTAAAGCTTATGCCACAATAAATTTGTCAATCTTTACAGTGCCACTGTCATTTTTGCAGCAACAAGCTAGCATGGCAACCTTTCTAAAAAGCACTTACATATTGGAAATTGCCACTGGGGAGAAGCAGCAGTAGAAAGCTTGGACCAGACAAGGAAGTGCAGACAATCTCATGATGCATTCTGCACAATGGTTGTCATACAAGCATGAATGGATGCTATCATTGATTCATGCTGGCCTCTGAATGAATCAGCAATCTAAATGACGAGGTTGTGACTTTGTATCTATGAAAGAAGCACTGTCATTAATTCATGATTCTGTTCCGGCAAGAAAACGTCTGTTACATTTAAGCTACGTGAAACTATTGGTATGGGAAAAAGGGCAGTTGAACTTAAATAAGGAGATGCTGCCTCACCTTCATGCATACATTTCCACATGCAGAGAACAGCTACCCTACTAACTGCTGAATCCCTAGACTACTTACTGTAGTTTGGAGTGTAACAAACTGTGCCCCAGCTCTTTACACTGATTTTGGATCAGGAGACTTCATTCTGGCACCCTGGACAAATAGGCCAGTGCAAATGTTTCAAAATGGGATGCAAGTTAGGAAAGCAATATCCCAAAATGAAGTTCAACCAATAAAACAGAAATAAACACGTTTTACCTTAAATTAATACAAGGAATATGAGAGTTCCCCCCCTTTATAAAACTGTATGTTTAAATAGGTTTACCTAAATACAAGAGTGTTACTCATTCTGCATGTGCAAAACTGCATTTAGTGTCTTTTAAAGGCATCAGACATATTTTTGAACTGTAAACACAACCAAGAGATTATTAGACCGATGGTTCTTTTAAATGCAAAGTGGTCACTGTAGTGTTTTTGAACAGTCATTCTGGATATGAGAGATCTGGAGAACTGGAAGCAATAACTGGAAAGCATCTTGGATGTAAGTGGTGCTGTTACAACCCTAATGAGGAAAGAGAATGTATGTTAATATTGCAGTGTATTTCATATTGCGGTGCCTTTCAACCCCACTTATCTTGAAATCAGTGCAGCCTGCTTCCAGCTTTTTTTGGGGGGGGGGAGATACATGCATTATGCATTGCCACAGGAAACACATTATATGATGATGCTATAAACATGTCTACATGGGAAATCTATTCTCCACAATGTCACAGTCCTAATCCAAATTCCTTTCCCAGAGCAAGTAATATCTGTGGAGGAGGACACTTGTGGGCACAACTCCTCACTCCTGTGTCCATTTTTGGGAAATGGCATAGAAGTAAATCTGGTTAATCCCCCCCCCCCGTGCCACAGCTGTGATAGAAATCCCCACCCCACACCAGCAGGGGCATTTTGAAGAGAGTTACAATCCTGTGCTACTAGTCAGTACACCACAGCAACCGCACATGGTTGCACATGGATTCTGTTGGTGCTGTTCAACTAACTCAGGCACCCCCAAACTGTGGCCCTCCAGATGTTTTGGCCTACAACTCCCATGATCCCTAGCTAACAGGACCAGTGGTTGGGGAAGATGGGAATTGTAGTCCAAAACATCTGGAGGGCCAAAGTTTGGGGATGTCTGAACTAACTGTTACTCAGACTTGATCTACTGAAATTAATAAACATGATAAAGTAAGTTTCAATAATTTCCGTATGGCTACTCTGAGTAACACTTAGTTACTGGGAATGCTGCCCAGCTGAATAATAAATTCCTGAGTCACAGACAGACAAAATAACAAAGCCTTCAAAATAATAATAATAATAATAATAATAATAATAATAATAATAATAATAATATTTTTATTTATACTCCGCCCTTCCTGGTTCAGAAACTGGGCTCAGGGCAGCTAACAACAAATATAAACACTTAATTATGACACAACATAAAAACAGCATAAAATACAGTATGAAAGCATGAATAAAAATAAAAATCAAAAATCAATTTGGGGGAACCCATCCAATAAACATTAGATGCTCTCCAGGGCTATCTGGCTAAATTAATACTACTTGGGCCAGCGAGGAGGCCTGGGGAGAATTAGCTGTGGGGTCCCAGAGCGGGTAATCTTCATAAAAAGGGGAGGAAGAGGGAAGAGAAGGGGAATAAAAGATCAGGCACAGAAAGTAGGTACAAAGGATTGTCTTGCTTACTATAAAAAAAAAACCTTTAAGAAAACTAGCCAATCCTACCCAAGAATTTGCAGATACATGTCCTACATTGTAGACACTCCTGCAGTTGACATAGTAGCCGGCTGAGGGCCATTTCCTAGCAACAACCAATAGTGAATTACAGCCAGGGGAATACATGTTATATAAAATGGAAGCATTAGTTTGGCTCCGTTTGGAACTTCTGGCAATGGAAATGCCAGTTATCTGCTGTCTGAATTCTGAGAGTACCAACATTTGCAGGGACCATAGATTTCTAGAGGCAAAATAATGCAAAAGGCTCTTACAGTGCAATCATTGTTTCACATGGAATTTCAAATTCCTTTGCATACCACCCTGAAATTCATTTCTAGATGAAGATTGATTTATAAATTTTAACATAAATAAATAGGTGCAGCCTACTGAGAACCTTGCCTATGCAAGCTCCATTGAACTGAATGGCATGTCCTCCAGCACTCATCTTAGTTCAGAGATTATATTTAGTGATTTATGAGCAGCAGAAATTTTATTCAGGTTCAGAGTCTATTTCTAGGCATTGTTTTTTTAATGGAAAGCAAAGCTACCTTACTGAACTAACTGTAAATTGTCCAGCAAGCTCTTTCCAATGCATTATGATAAGAGGTAGAAAGAAGCGTTTCACCTGTATCTTACAAATGTTCCTAGAAAACATAGCATGACTGTTATGGCTAAGCTCTCACAGATGAGTGATTAAAGCCCAAATGACACTGTTTATGAAATGGCATGGAATTACAGTGACATAACCATTACGTTTTATGGTTCTTCATAGGGACATAAATGTATGCTAGCTTCATTTGAAAAAGACAGCAAAGTGGTTCCTTATGTAAAATAGTGGCACACTTACCTCTAATAGTACGCTGTTGACCATTGGGTTAAGGACTTCGGCTTTTTTGTCACTCTGCTCAAATGAAAACACAGGCAAGGTTTAATGCTAGGGACACATCAAGAAAAATGTAATAAAACATTTCTTTGCTTTACTAATACATTTGTTTTGAAGAGTGAGATTCCGAAGGTGATGGCTTACTGTATTAACAAAATATGCACATGTTCAGTGTCAAATACAAAATACCATTTTCATTGATGCAAAAATACAGAAAGAACGATTTTTTAAAAAAGATTTTTTTAAACTGATCTTCAACACAACCAACTTTCTTTGGATCCCAGAAAGTGAGCTGTATTTATTTTTCCAATGGTGAGGTTGTGGATAGAAATTGCTTCATCAATCTCTTTCCCACTCTTCCTCTCTGGCCACTGCTGGTAGTCTCCCTCTTTTAAATCCAGCAGTGGGGCAATGGTGTTCACCTGACCTCCTGATAGCCGAGTGGCTGCTGCTTACCAGGAAGGAGAGAAGCAAAGCAGCAGGGAGGTTGATGTGATGAAAATACACCAAGATGAGTGTAGAATTAGCTCTGGTAGTACCGCTTCCATTTCCCTTCATCCATACCCCATGCTACCCCAAACCATGACCCACCACTGTTTGAATCTCTAAAATGGTTTCTCCCAGATCCAGCACAAGTTCCTCGTCCTTACTTTCAAAAGATGTGGCCTCATCCGTTGCTACTTCTTGTGCTGGGCACTGTCTTCCAGAACACCTACCTGGTGACATCTGCCTCCCTTCAAATCTACCTTGTTCATGATGGAACACCCTGTGGAATGCCATCCTATCAGATGTCAAGCAGATAAAGAACTACACAACTCTTAGAAGACATCTTAAGGCAGTCCTGTATCAGGAAGTTTTTAATGTCTGATGTTATATTAAGTTTTTATATGTGTTGGAAGCCGCCCAGAGTGGCTGGGGGAACCCAGCCAGATGGGCGGGGTATAAATAATAAAATTATTATTATAATATTATTATAAAGTCTTATTTTTCATCCCCTACTGAAACTAAGGCTAAATATGTGTGAATGGAACATATATTCTTCTCATTTACATTCCCATCAGTTCTTTCCCCCTTTATTTATTGTTTCCCTAGTCAGATTTTAAACCCCTCAGGGTTCAGATCTACCTTTTAACATTATTCTATAAAGCACCATGCACAGCAATAGTGTTAAGCAAATATTGTTGTTGTTGTTGTTGTTGTTGTTGTTGTTGTTACTGCTGCTGCTGCTGTTATGATGATGATTACTAAAAATAATGCCAGCCCCAAAGAGATTGTAAAAAGAGATGGGGGGGAGCCCTGAAATAATAAAAACAATACTGTTTCAAAGTCAGTAATTAAAAAAATCCAATACCCATCCCCTCGTTTATTTCAGCATATACAAGCCCCTGAAACATAAAGAAATGATTGCCTGTTAAACAATATTGATTTATTTAATCAATAGTTAGTGCAAACACTGTGAAGGAGATCTATAGTGATAATGAATAAAAATATTTATTGTTTCTCAATAACTGCTGTCTTGTAGTGACAAGGACAGAGTTACAATGTGGTTATTAAATGACTGCATTGTTTAGCAGTTGTGTGGAGATGCTATTAATCTGGGGAGCCTCATCTGCTCTAAATATACATAATGGCTGGTTTATATGGTCCTCTTGCAGCTATTCCTTGGCCTTGCAATCTGACTTAAAATTAAATAATATTTTTTTCTTCCAGTAGCACCTTAGAGACCAACTAAGTTTGTCATTGGTATGAGCTTTCGTGTGCATGCACACGAAAGCTCATACCAATGACAAACTTGGTCTCTAAGGTGCTACTGGAAGGATTTTTTTAATTTTGTTTCGACTACGCCAGACCAACACGGCTACCTACCTGTGACTTAAAATTAGTTCAGCAAAAGAGGTCACATCTGTAAACAACCACCGCCAACAGTTTTGGCCTCACTTGTATACAGGGCCTTCCCTACCATTGGGCAGTGTGCGGTGGCCACCTCAAGTAGTACCGTGTTTCCCCTTTTTTAATACGTAGTCAGAAAGTAAGCCATGGCAGGGTTTTTAACCATTTGAGAGCTATAAGACATACCCCGAAAATAAGCCATACTTCCGCACCAGCTAGCAGGACCCAGCATGCCGGCCGCGACAGGAGGAGGAAGCCTGCCGGGTCGGGTCAGTGCCCGGAAGCGGCGGTGGCTGCTTTAGTGCCAATAAAGCGTGCAGCAGTGCCGCACGGAGCACCAGCCAGCAGGACCCAGCTCCTGCAATGCCGGCCGCGGCAGGAGGAGGAAGCCTGTGGGGTCGGGTGGGTGCCCAGAAGCGGTGGCGGCTGCAGCGCTGACAAAGCGTGAAGCAGCGCCGCACGAAGCACCAAGGGCACGAGCGGCAGGAGGAAAGAGAGAGAGGCTCGTTACTTGCGGCACTTTAAGAGAAGCAGCCAGAACCGATCTCCATATTCCGAGCCTCCCTTTTGCGCGTGCGGGCATGTTAAAGCCCCGATCACTTCACTCCCCACTTCTTCCTCGCCATCCCTCCCTTTCACGCATTGCCTTGACCCCGCAGCCCCCCTCCCTGGCCATCTTCCCCTAAGTGCAGCGCTGCTTCGTGAGCGCTGCAGCCGCACGCTCTCTGTGTGTGCTGCAGCCGCACGCTCTCTGTGTGTGCGCGTGTCTCTTTCTTTCTCTCCCTGTGCGTCCGTCTGTGTGTGTGTGTGTGTGTGTGTGTGTGTGCGCGCGCGCGTCTCTCTCTCTCCCCCCCGTGCGTCTCTGTGTGTGTGTGTTTGTGCGCGTCTCTTTCTTTCTCTCCCCGTGCATCCGTCTCTCTCTGTGTGTGTGTTTGTGCGCGTCTCTTTCTTTCTCTCCCCCGTGCGTCCGTCTCTCTCTGTGTGTGTGTTTGTGCGCGTCTCTTTCTTTCTCTCCCCGTGCATCCGTCTCTCTCTGTGTGTGTGTTTGTGCGCGTCTCTTTCTTTCTCTCCCCGTGCATCCATCTCTCTCTGTGTGTGTGTTTGTGCGCGTCTCTTTCTTTCTCTCCCCCGTGCGTCCGTCTCTCTCTGTGTGTGTGTGCGCGCGTCTCTTTCTCTCTCTCCCCCGTGCGTCTCTGTGTGTGTGTGTGTGTGTGCGCGCGTCTCTTTCTTTCTCTCCCTGTGCGTGTCTCTCTCTCAGTGTGTGTGTGTGTGTGTGTGTGTGTGTGTGTTTGCGCGCGCGCGCGTCTCCCCCCCCCACAGAGAAAAGGTTCCGCTTCGGCTCGTCATTCAGCCGCGCGCGCGCGCCAGGGGCATGGGCCCAAGCCTCGTCCCCCTCGCGCTTCCCTCACAAGCATCTCAGAGCGGGACGGGTCACGGCCTCCCTCCTCATTCCTCGGCCGGCGTGAGAGAGCCCGGGGAGCAGAAGGATCCCAGGTTTAACCCCCAGGTACCCCCAAGTTTGAAATTCTGGAGAGCTGCTGCCAGCCTGGTTGACAGCAAAACCTGGATAGCACAGTAGGCTAGAGTGTGGTGTTTATAATGTGCGCGGAAGAGAGCACCGAGTGTCCTGAGCCAGTGGGACCCAGTTGTACCAGCACTTAAAAAAAAAGACACCCCCTGAAAATAAGCCACCGTGTGTTTTTTTGAGGAAAAAAAGTTATAAGACGGTGTCTTAAAAAAGGGGAAACACGGTAGATGGTGGCGGTCAGGGAGTGGTGGTGAGATGTTGAAGAACAGAGGAGTATTTGCCACGTGAACTGCCCACTCCCCCCCCCAAGGCAGCCTTCTGCCCCCAGATGCAGTAAATGCTGCTGCCCCATTGCCAGTGTTGAAGTAATATTCTGGTATAGGAGGAATAGGAGGGATGGCATCCTGTCCTTTGCAGTCCCAGCTGTATGCCTGGTTATGAATGTGGAAACGATATTAATTTCAACGTGACCAAGGCGGATCTCTTCTCACTTTACATTAAAATTCAGATACTGATATCTCAGTACAAAAATGTGCATCACCTGTAAAATGTGCATCACTTGGTGTCTTTCAGAGGGCTAGTAAACATACGCTCTTACTAGAGAGGAAATTTCACATTAGAAGGCACTGTCACATCAGAAAGAAGTTGCACAACTTCCAGGGCTAAAGCTTTTGCTGCTCAGCACCAACTTCCAGTCCGGTAGCATAGCTATATATGGACTTGTTTGCTATGAACACATAGCAAGTCAGAGCTGAATCTCTTTTAAATTATATGATTAAATCGAGGGAAACTGTTGAAGTGCAGAGGCGCCAAGGTCAAAACTAAAAGTCATGTAAGATGCCTAGTTCTGAAGTTGGATCAGATTAATATTTCACGCTGGATTTTCGGGTTTGATATAAATATTTATCAAGACTGCCTCAGAGAAATATGATAAAACAGGCTGAGAAAATGCAGAAATAGACAAATTCCTGTAACTTGCCACCAGCATAAATTATTCAAAGTGAAAGCAATATGATTAAATTATGTTATTTTAAAAGAAACTCTGAAAAGATGCTTGCTGATGCAAGGGAGATGAAAATGGCTCACAGGAGTCTTGTTTAAAATTCCACCATCAAACAAGAATGAAGCATGTTGAAATTCTGCTCTGGAATTACTATTTTTTAAATGTAAGTTTGCCTGCTTTGCTTTTCATCTTTTTGAGAGATAGTCCCTTTCAAGCACTAATATGTTCGAAATCGTGTTGATAGTCCAGACTTAATCTATCTTTAGTTGCAGTCTTGGATGCTTGCATTTCTCAGGGCTCCCCCACCCCGTTCCAGAGGAACCTGCTCTTTTTTCAATCCATTCCCTGGGCTCACCTTCTTGTCCTGTCCCATAATATCTATCACAATCTAGGGCTCATTCACACTTCGCTTGCGCCCAGCACCTAGAGACCACAGAAAATGAAGATCTAGAACTTGGGCAAACATAGTAGAGGACATAGTTAAAATAGATCTCCAAGCATTTTTATGCTTATGGCTCTGTGGTGAAATTAAATAATCAATGAAAATAGGATTTCTGTTTGCCTACTTTCTGGTTCTCTCACCCAGCCAAGGAATAAGACTTCAAGACATTAAAAAGAGACTTTTAAATAAATAAAACTGCATAATAACTTACCCCAACTGAAGTTAAGAAATCAGCAAAATTTTTCGACAGGGAAGAAACTTCATTACACATTGTACTTGTTAAACTGTTAAAGAAACAAAGGAAATATCATTAATACATTTATTTCACTACAGCACAGATGAATTAACTGCTACTGCTGTAATCAATATAAGCACCATGTTACATCTCTATAAGAATATTGTACTGTCAAGGGCATACCAACATAAACATGTTTATTGCTACTGAAACAATAGTGGCAACAGCAACCTAATTTATGCAGTAGGAGAAATGTTATATTGAGTCTAAAAGTCTTGAAATTTCCAGATGCAATCCCTGCATTCTCCAGATAGGACTGGGAAACACCCATCTAAAACTCTGGTGATCCATTGCCAGTCACTCTAGACCAGGGTTTTCCAAACTTGGGTCTCCAGCTGTTTTTGGACTACAACTCCCATCACCCCTAGCTAGCAAGACCAGTGGTCATGGATGATGGAAACAGTAGTCCAAAAACAGCTGGAGACCCAAGTTTGGGAAACACTGCTCTAGACAACACTTAGCTGAAAACACACACCCAGCAATGGTCTAACTTGGCACAAGGCAGTTTCCTTTGTTCTTAGATTTGAAATGTATGGCAGCTTATGTAAGAAGGCATTCTAGGGGCATTCTCATACTGCTATGACAATGCAAGTAGATAGATACTACTGCGGCGGAAATGTAAACAGCATTTTCGTGTGCTCTGTATTCCGTCACCCCATAGTCACCTTTGACTGGACTTAACCATCCAGTACATTGAAAAGCGAAACTCTTTGAAGGAGGTTAGAAGAGCCTCTTAACAGAATTTTGAGCATCTAAGCAATTTCAGTTCCTAGGATTCTATTAGGTTTCCTGGTCAATCTAAAGATACTCTTTTGAGTATCTTCCTTGATGAGATTAATAAATCTATTACCAAACAGGTGGCAAAAACAGCTGAATGTTGCCACATCTCTGTCCTGATATGATTGTTAGTTTCTAGATTGTCAGTGTTAATAATTAACTATTGATTCATTTCATGATGTGATTTTGTATTTTATAGTTTTTGTACTTTCTACTAGTTATTACTTTCTAACAAACACTTGATTGACTGAATTCCTGACATCAAACCAAAGTAAGCTTGGCTGATTCAAGGACTTGGGTACGTGATTCAGAGACGTGCTGCACCATCAGAAATGTGTTTAAAATAGGATTTGCTATCTGCAGCACCTGCAAAACTCCTCCATTGATGATACAGTAGTGGAAGTATTATTGCAGCAGAAAGACAAAGCACTATCGAATGTCATCTTCTGCAAGGAGAAGCATTCAATAAGCACTGCACAACCATTGAAAGAATGAGAATGACAATATATTCACTTTGTCAGAACTTTTGCTTGATCCAAGGCAGGCTTCTCAACTTCTTGCCCGTGAAGGATTAATTCTGCTAATTTGTGGAGTTGTTCAATACAACGGGCTGTTACCTCGGCAAGGCTTTCAATAGACAACATATAAATTTCCTGGAAAGAAAAACAAAAGGCTCAGTATGATGAATTGCATTGTTCAATGAAGAAAAGGAGGCGGAGAGAAGGTAGGGGTGGGAAATACCACAGGAAAAAGGAAGTCAGGCCCTACCTTGGTTCTCAGGATTTCCATGTGTATGCATTTTAGAAAGGTCCAACTACCACTGTTTGGTGCAGCCTTCCTCAACCTGGTGCCCTCCAGAAGTTTTGGACTACCATTCCATTGATCCCAGTCAGCACAGCTTGTAGGAGTTGTAGTCCAAAACATATGGAAGGCACATTTCAAACGGATCTGCATGTGCCTTGCAATGTGAATGTGCACAGGATGCACACCAGACTCTTATCTGTATGTGCATTAAGTCTGCTATGTGCATGGATCTTCCTTGCTGATTTGTGGAAAATGTATTTTAATCCAACTTATTTAAGTCCATAATAGGCATGTAGTATTTCAAGCTGAATATGATGGATGTGACCCAGCTGATTTGAAATCATATTCAGATGGGACAGAGATAGTTTTCATTCCTGGAAATAGTCAAACTACATATCACACAGATACAACTTAATCAGCTCAAGTCAGTACTATGGTTACTTATGTGTAATAACAAAATACGATGATAGGCAGACAAACTGAAATCTGATCTCTCACCTCTACAGTTTTGTTCTTTGTTTCTTCTGTGTCTCCAGATTCACCTGTTTGAGGCTTTTCTTCACCTTCTTGGTTTGCTTCATCTACTTTCGTTTTCTCTTCTCTGTTCTCTTCCATTTTTTCTATAGATTCGGGGAGTCTAGCTTCTTCCAGGTAATCATAAGCTTTCTTTCTAGCCTGCAAAAGAATCAGAACAAAAGAGAATTTAGCATGAAGAATGATTTGCTCTTTCAATATGAAAAACATTAGAATGACATATTTTGAGTACTGTATGAAAGAGGCTGCCTGATTTTTTTCACTGGCCATGAAAACTCCTACGGTATCCACTGTTTTAGCAGTGCATGAATATTTCTGCAAGTGTTTGTGCAAGCATTCGCAGAACAATGCTAGTGGCTATTTTCCTTCCTTCACTGTTTTGAACGTCTTTCACATCCCCACACATCTCACCATTCTTGCCCAATTTCACCCCTCATTATGACCTCCCTAATTTTGAATAAAGATTTTGGGTTTTCTTGACATAGACTTTTTGGGCCTCAAACATTAGCAGCTTGATGTCACATTTTGAAGAAACAGTCTATAAGGATTCACAAACTTGATATGTGCAATTAATACCATCTCTTTTTCTAAGAAATCCTATTTTCTAGATGTGAACAATATGTGGACATATTAATTACAGTGCAGGCAGAGAACCTCTTTTTTAACTCATACAGTAATTCTTCATTACAACTCTCTCTGCTTACAGCCACCACTTTACCAAAGTTGCAGTTGCACTACTACTCTGCCTCCTAGTGTGCTACACTAGCTATTTTAAACCAGTATGCTCCCAACTTTTGCATTGAGTTGGTGAAGAAGGGCAGAATCCTTTCCCCCCCAAAGGCAAACAAAGTCACCCACCTTGTTAAGTTTGTCAGGAGTGGCAGCTACATGTAATTCAAAGAGCAATTCTGTAAGCATGGTCACAAATTCATCTCCCTCATCTGCTGCAAAAGTAAAACGGAAACAAGAAAAAACAACCCTTGAAATATTTTGATAGTTATATTCTGTTCCCAAAAAACATGAATCCTATTTTTTTTATAAAGGCATTTCTTATTTCTCTCTTCCTTAAATCTTAGCAAATAAGTAAGTTCCCTCATCACATTATTCTACCTTCTAAGCCATTCTTCAATAGATGTAGTTTCCACTTGGAAGCAATTTCAGTTCTTGTCGTAAGTAATAGATTGGTTACCAGTTTTCTATTTTCCTGTCTTACAACATTTCTGATATAGCTTTATATAGAGAGAGTGGCACCAACCCAGCTATAAGCATGAGGCATTGGCTTCTTAACTGTCAGGTGCTGCTCGCACTGGGGAATAAATGGTTGCCCCAAGGCCCCCAAGATGATGTGAAAGCCCTTGAGATGACTTCTCAGTAGCAAATGAAGGGAACACTTGCCAGTTAAGAAGCACTGCCTCACGCCTGACATGGGGGTTGGGCAACATCAGAATGTGCCTAGATCTAACCCATCAGTGAGTTGCTGCTGATCTGATCTATAATTCCTAGTTTTGCTATTCCTAACCCTAGAGACTGCTAACAGTGGGTACAGTCTTCTACTAAGGTATGCATGTGTAGGTCTCTTTGATTTTGTGTCGCATATATTCTTTATGATAATGTTTTATCCCTTCTGAGTGTCTTTTTTAACAATTAGGTGGTATATGATTTTATGAAACAAACAAACAAACAAACAAACAAACAAACATTGACTTGGACACCAGTATCTTCAGTGGGAAGGTTTTTCAGAAACATCACTTTGAGGATTAGGTCTTTCATAACTGATTTGTTCTTAATTAAACATGTAGATTCCTCTATCACACATGTGCTGCACTGAAAATTCTGCAGCTACCTTTCTTTCCTTCGTTGTCTTCATTTTCTGACTCTTCTGGAAGAAAGATTGCTTTAATAGCAATTAAAGCATCTTTTGTTTTTTCCAATTCCTCTCCTTCAAGGGATGTTAAATATGATTGTATCTAAAAGAAGAATGAATGAATGAATGAATGAATGAATGAATACACACACACACACACACACACACACACAGAGAGAGAGAGAGAGAGAGAGAGAGAGAGAGAGAGAGAGAGAGAGAGAGAGAGAGAGAGAGGCCTGAGCATTTCAGTGTATCTGCAGCACATAATGTGCAAGAAAAATGAAGCAAGACTCTTTCAGTGACTATACAGCTTACAATCACTGGGTGAAATCCAATGGTGTCTGTCTGTCAGTGGAACAGGCAGAGCTTGTGGAAAGGATTCTGCTTCCTATCAGCTTCCTGAATGCCCCTCAAGTTCTGCTATGGATTGTTGGAGAGCCCTCTGGAACAGATCTGGAGTTCAGAACTGTGTACAAATAGTTCACCAGCTGCCTCCTAACCACAAAATGTATAGAGCCACATTTCCTTAGCTTTAGCAGCAGTACGATGTTTCGTTCCTTCTGGTTGTTCTCTGAAACTGCATTGATGGAGAAGACACTTTAATCTACTGCATAGGTAAAGTGCTGTGTCCTGTTGCACCTGTCAGCCCTATTCTGTGCTGAAAAACAATTTGTACCATACATCCAACTGCGTCTACATCATCCATACCATTGGCCAACCTAAACTGCTGTACTAATACAACACTGTGGGACTGTCTTCAATGGCAACGTGATACCGACTGTAGCATTACGTAGCATAGTGCTGGAGTAATGGAACATGAGAAGGAGTTAATTTCCTTCATGAGCGTAAATTAACCTATGGATGAGCTAATCACAGGTACAAGGTTCGCCAAACCAGTTACTATGGTAACACGGCTCAGTGCCCTGACTATATCTGTAATTAACGCATTTCAGCTCAGTAGTCTGCAGATATTCTATCTGTCTGTTAGTCAGTTAGCCAGTCAGTGTTACTGGTCCAGTGTCTTGAATTGCTGAACTTATTTAGAGCAATAGAGATACTTTGTACTTATATGTATCTATATCTGCAAAAGCCTACAAGCTGCATACATCTACATCCAGAAATGTTTTACTTATTTATTGAAAGCAATAAGCACAAGCTGTTAGAAATATAGGGGGAATGCAGTGTTGGTGGCTGTGGGGCACAATGTACCAGAGATGGTGTAGAAATTTCAAATATTGTAAGGCACTCTGAGCCAGCAGGCCAGGACAGGGTATAAATTCAAATGACTACATAAATAAGTGCAAACTGTTGCTCCTAAGGAGCTTGCTAGAGATAGGGTTTCAATCTTACTGGGAGATATTCTTGAGAAATATGTCCCAGAAAGCATTCCTGTTATCTTGATTTATAAAGTCAATATACTTTATTGACAATATACTGGTACAATATACAGTACCTTGGCTTCACTTTCATTAGACAGAATTTCTAGAGCTTCCAGATGAGACAGACCCTGAAACTCATCAAACAGCAGCCCATAATGTGCCGTCCTTTCAAATGTCACTTGCTGGGCCAGCCTTTGCTTCTCTTTCTCTTTGGCTTCTCGCAACAGCTGTGGAAATATAGATCATAGCTGCTGGTTAATTGGTTGCATGGCAGATTTGACGAATTTTATCACCTTCCGTCCCAACTTCTCTGGGCAATAAGAATAAAAATTGGAGTTAGATCTTACCAGCAGAGGTAAAATGCTGCATTGTATTACAACAGGTCTAATAAAACATTTTAAACAGTATTCTCTGTACGAGTTTTGCAATTAGTGGTGATTATAGCTTGCTTCTTCTTGTTGCTTTTTTTTTTAAGGGGCTTGCACTTTTCTTGTCTGTGATTTTGCTTTCTGGTAGTTATACTGGATATTATTCTAGCTGTCTCTCTAGTGGATTTTGGTATTTGTTCTTTTTTTTTTAAGGGTCTGTCTGCTTGGGACAGTTGACTTTGGAGAACAAAAAATCCAACCCTTGCCCTAACTTAACAGCTGCTTACTACACTGTTTCTCTTTGTAGCCCATTCTCAGTATAATACACAACTGCATCATCAGAAGTAAGTTTTCACTTTGGAACTAAATTCTTTGATCATATTTTGTAACATTGATTTGGAGCAGCAGCAGGTACCCTCCAAATGAAAAACTGTTTATTTCAGCAGTTAGTTAGCTCTTGATTTTATGACGAAACATTATTAGAATAGCTAAAAAAACTATTTTGACATTGAAAAAAAATCATATTTTAAAGGGATGCAAATCAAATATTTATTTATTTCATTTTTATTTATTAGATTTATTCAAAAGGTTTAAGGGCATATCACAAAATAAAAATATGAGATAAGAACACAAATAAACAGTTAAAAAAACAGCAACAAAGCAACAAATCTACCATGAATTACTAAATGAACCATGATTATAACATGCTGTATGGTCGTTCTTGAAAAAGATGCTTCACCAAAGAACACAGCAAATTAATGCCACTGAGGAAGTAAGACATGAAACTGTGTATCACATGCAAACTCCTGAAAACATATAGTGGGTTTCCACGTCAGTTTTGGATATCACAGGAGACACCTATCACTTTCACTGGTGTGAAAAGTGCAAACTTCAAATGTGACATATAGTAATATATATTACAAGTTTCATATTGCAACCCCTTGCTTCCACACAGTGAGCTATTGCTGGGGGAGAGGGGTTCAGATAAAAGCAAAGCTGGATGACAGCATGATGAAGAAAACATGGCGTGTTCAACATGAGCACACTGTTCTGGGTGAATTCCTGCCTGGCATACTTTGGTAGGTATTATTTATTACATTTGTTAGTTGCCCCAAGCCAAAGCTTCTAGGCGATGCATAAATATACAGGTGTAAATACCGGTAGGGCAACAGAACCAGTGCAGATTCCCCCTCCCCTGAAATGGGAGGTTTCTTTTTTCTTAAGAGTTTAAAGGTAGCTGCACTGGCTTGTTGCGTAATTTATGAACAATAGTTTAGCTGACCTCCATGGAATCATAGAATTGTAGAGCTGGAAGGGACCCTGAGGATCGTCTAGTCAAACCCCCTAAGAGAAACTTGTGTGAAAATTTGCCACGTAGAAGATAGTCTATTAAGCAACCCTCACTCATTCATACTGATGGTGAATAAGTGGTTATCCTCTGGACGTTTTTAAGCAGAGGTTGGCTGGTCATCTGTCATGGGTGCTTTAGTTGAGATTCCTGCATTGCGGGGGTTGGACTAGATCACCGATAGGGTCCCTTCCAACTCTACAATTCTTTGTTTTTATGTGGCTCTTCGAAACTCCAAGAGCCTTCCTCTAAAAATCAAAATCACAGTCATTTATACAGTCGTCGTAATTGTTACGCCACTTTCTAACACTGCATTATTATCAAAATTGAGTTATTTTACCTGGGATAAGGAAACAGTTCGTTCCATCAATGTTTTGGTTTTTTTAAATCCAGGATCACTTTCTGCAAGGACGTTCATAGTTTTCTTGCCAATGAACTCCAAAGCATCAAGGCCACCAGTTAAGACGCTCTTGCCCTGCACGAAACAGAGAAGAAATAATCTTATTTATGGACACCTTAAACACAATTATATGTAAGTAAGCAAATCCCATTAATTTTAACGGCTTTTGCTGCTAAATAAGTTTGCTTTGTGTTCCAAACACTTTTAAAGTATGTAGCTATAAAGCTATATAGGAACACTGAATCTGCAGCTCATAACTGCTCAACCCTCTGCTTTTTCTCCCCTTGCAAATTGCAGGATTTATGACTTCATTAGTCACCTCTCATATTGAATATGGATTCCAGGTGAAAAAGTACCATGGTTAAACACATTAAGTTAATTAAAAGAAAAGCATTCTATGGAATAAAATAGAACAAGGGAGCACTAACACAGGCATTAAAAATTATTAATATCATTTTTGTTTTAGGCAGCGGCTTGTCAAAGTGCTCTTTTGTTCTTCAGTGAGAAGAACAGTAATGGAAAATAAACTTATTTGAAAGACAGCATGCTTTCCATGACTGATCATCTCTTGCAATGCACAGGGGAGCTTTGTCCATTTTATTGGGTGCCATCTCAGCTCACGTGAGACAATAGTGAGACCCATCAGACCTGACTAATGTTTCACTTGAACAGAACCTTTCCCCCTTCCTGAGAATCCTCTGCCAGGATGTGGTGAGGCTCCATGGCAGAAAACATGATGTGGAAAGAAATTCCCTGAAGGCAAAATGTGTTAGGGAAAGCAGTGGGGAGTAAATATAGGCATTCAAATTTCCATCTTTAAATAATATTCAGTGGATCACACAAGATTCTGCAAGGTATCTCCAAAGCAAATAAATAAATAAATAAATAAATAAATAAATAAATAAATCCATAACACTTGATAGGGACGAGGCAACGGATGCCATCTTTGATTTTGATGGATTGGCAGCACTAAGCGTTTGGTCTGTTCACACAGAGCCAGCCTTTGTTTGGCCAATTCTGCAAGCAAGCAGACTTTGTATAATAAATTGCTTGCACTGCCCTAAGGCTGTCTTTGTTTGAAGCTGAGATGATCAATCCCATGCCTTGCATACATATAGCCTGACAAGGTGTTATAGAAACATCTGCATTATTCACAGATTTGACAGCTTCTATTGCTATCAATATGGTTTGGGAGTTTATGAATCTCTGAAGCATTTATAACACACAGTAACTCAAAACAAAGCTCTAGCATCTGCTACTTTGGATAAGAAACTCAGATCAGGCTGAGTCCAGCTGCTTTCGGCTTTGGATATGAAACTCCAAAGTTGTCCGCAGGGTAGATTAGGGAGCTTGATGTGTCCCACAAGGGGGGGTGGAGAGAGAACTGCCAGCAGGATTTTATTTTATTTTGCTTTGAAGTTGGCATATCCAATAAAACCCATGGTGTTACATTTTTAAAAATAAAAAAGCAGGAAGAGTCTATTTCTAGGCACGCAGATTCTCAAGGCTGTACACAACACTTTTGGGTAGTGAGGAATGAAGTATTGGACTGACCATTCCATTCCTGAAGATATTAAGAGATACTTGGAATAGATTGGATTTCCATTAGGGTACGACAATCATTCATGCCATTATAGTATGTCAGGTTTCCAGAAACTTAAAATTTTCTACCAGGTTCTCACTCATCATGCTACAGACCCTTATGGGAAAAGCTGTCTTACATTGAAATGGTATCACCTCTTTTGGATATAAACAAGTTCTACTTCAGATCTTTCCTTCTCCATCGCAGTATATTTTTTAAAGAGAGAGACCGGGTGGCATAATTGGAAGATGACCAAGGAATAATAAGCAGATCATATTCTGAACTCTTGACACATAGAACATTGTTCAGCATCATCATTCCACAGTAGGGTACCTGTCTATGGTAGAATCAAAGTATTTCCCTCCAAATACCCGAACTCTGGATGCAGAGCAGGAAAGATTTCAGTATTGAAACCAAATACAATGCAAATTACAGTAGCTTAATGTTTTGCTAGGGTTATACCATAGGAGTACACATGCGAGGTGCAATTATGGAGCAGCTTATAACAAATAAATAAATTATAGTTGGATCCAGCTAAGATCTACTCAGAGTAATTAATGGACCTAATCTAGCTATGGCTGTTCATTACAACAGATCTCATCTGAGTAGGACTAGAATCAGCTACAATCCTATACAGTGGTACCTCTGGTTACGAACTTAATTTGTTCCAGGGGTCCGTTCTTAACCTGAAACTGTTCTTAACCTGAGGTACTACTTTAGCTAATGGGGCCTCCCGCTGCTGTCGACGGTGCGCAATTTCTGTTCTCATCCTGAGGTAAAGTTCTTAACCCGAGGTACTACTTCCAGGTAACCAGGTTAGCGGACTCTGTAACCCGAAGTGTTTGTAACCCAAGGTGTTTCTAACCCGAGGTACCACTGTATTTGCCAAAGAGGCAATCCAAACCAAAATAATTATCTCTAAAACATATACTGAAAAACATTCAATTGTGAGTTTTGCAGGTAACTCTTTTGGGCAGAATTTTAAAATACTGGATCACTTTGAAAAATATATTGTATAGATCATACTTTTTCAGTGGTGTGATTTCTTGGTCTTCCTTAACTGAAATTTTCACATACACCCCTTTCTTTAATGAGTACACCCCTTTCCCTTCTTTTTGTAACTAGAATTGCTTACGGTGTTCTGTACGGCACTACTGATGGTTGAAAACATTCCACGTGATGCAGAAGGAGATGAAGGCAAAGGTGTGTTATCTGAAGAGCTGTTCTGTGTGGTCTCGTCCATGTCTTCAAGAAAGAAGAAGAAGAAAGGCCAAATGAAAATAATGCCGGTATGTGACCCCAAACTTCATATTTGTACTGGGTTAAAACAATACCGTAGTATCGGATTCATATTAAGAATATTTTGCCAAGGCAATGCAAGATATGTTTATCACCTGGGATGGAGCTTTCTGCTAGGTCTGTAGGATGTACATCTTCTGACGTTCCCGGGACATGAATTCTGAGAGTGGCTGCTTTTTCCTTAACTGCTGTTAGCCCGTGGCCTGCAATGACACAATTATTTCATATACAACAGTTCTGTGAAATGAGCTAAATAACTCAGTTAAAAGGAGAATTTTAACTAAAGTAAATAAAAGGCTAACATTTTAGCATAGATTGATGCTGGGACCATATAAAACCAGCCCTAAAGGATCTACAGTGGCTTCCAGTACATTTCTAAGCAAAATAAAAAGTGTTGCTGTTGACCTCTGTAGCCCTAATGGCCTTGGAAGCATCTCCACCTCCATCATTCAGCCTGGACACTGAGGTCCAGCCCCGATGGTCTTCTGACGGTTCCCTCACTGCGAGCTGTGAAACTACAGGGAACCAAGCAGAGGGGCATCTCAGTGGTGGCACCCGCCCTGTGGAATACTCTCCTATCAGATATCAAACAGAGAAACAACTAGTTGACTTTTAGAAGACCAGCGAAGGCAGCCCTGTTCAGAGAAGTTTTTAACGGTTGGTGCTTTATTGTGGTTTTAATGTTTTGTTGGTAATGCTGCTGCTGTTGTTGTTGTTATGCTGTTATAGAATTATTCCTGTTTGGCCAGTCATACATATAGCTAGAAGAACATAAATCAATGCTACGATTTCTTGGGGGCACAATCCATCCAAATTTCAACACTTTTCAAGCAAATTTAAGAATACTTACTTGCAAGTAAACTGAGTAAATACACATGGGATTGTGTTGCCCACTTCATTGTCTTTAACTGAAGAGAGTTAAGTTTGACTTCGCTAGTTCACTCCCTTTATTGCTATCAACAAGATGTGGTTAATTGAGTGGAGTTTATAAATCAAAATATAAGTAAGCATTTTATGAGGAACTGCCATGGTGGTAAAATAGATTGTTATTGGCTTGGAACAAACTATTTATATTTTTACGCTTCAGCAAAATCCAATTAGAACAAGATGCAATAAAGGGCTAGGAATATGGATGAGAAGAAAGGTTCCGGTAATGCTTCAAGATTTTGCGATCACTAGCGAAAATACTCATGAGATGTACCAATGAATTCAATAATAACTATCCACCAAACATCATTCCATGACATAAGATATTGCAACATTACAAAACAGAACTGCTGAGAAATCGCACCTAAGGGCAAAAACATATATTGGGGTGGTGCGGGGGGATGATGACTCAAAGGAGCCCAACTGAGAAGTCAGTTTAGAAGCAGAATTTTATCTTGCTGACTGCTTGAAATAAACATGTTTACCAATTTGCTTTACACTATGCTGGGCAGGGCTTTAGCTCAGATACTATGCTCACTTGGTCCCACATCGAATCATAGTGCCACATTCTGCCAGCAAAATACTTTTAAAAACTCCCACTGGCATTAATGGAGAATCCCAGATGTCTGTGCAGAGCAGCCAATCAGAACATTTGGAGGAATATAGAAGCCTCAGCAAGGATGCTTAATAAAGGTTTGCAAACTGCAGCTGGTTGTGTTTTAACTGTGAAGACATCTGAACCATTGTCAGAGGGACGCTCTGAAAATTGTGGCTATCATGGGTCACTTGCTGTTCTCCTAAACTGGACCAAGGGATGCTTCATGTGCTGGAGGAAGTATGGATTAGTTCCATCATAATAATAGTATCCTTGTAGCTAGGAACTGACAATGTCTAATTTGCATGGGTACTATGGGAGTATTGCCATTGTGTTACACTGGCACCAGAAAGTTGCTGAGCACTTTATAATCTACAATGGGGCTGGGTGTTATGCACTGAAACCATGATACCCAGCAGGCAAGCATTTTTGGTCTGCTCACAAGAATGTGACTGAAAGTGCCTCTTCTGTCTTGCTTCTCCCAATCAAACAAAGCAATTTAAAGATTTTTCTAAGTATTTATTTTGGTAGCTATGTTACTAATTTATAAAGGAGAGTAAAACTTTTTAAAAATCTTACCATAGCACCTCCATGGTCCATCTTAAGCTACAGCACACCTAGATGGCAATTGCTATGCTGCTGGTTAGCAGACTATTCAATCCACCTTAGACTAGGTTGCAACCCTCTAATGGGTCATGATTCACCAGTTGAAGACCAAATATTTAGATGACAAGTACATTAGATCACCAGCAGAGCAACCCAGTGCTTCAGGTTTCTATGTTTAAAAGACGATGCTTGCCTCACACAGCAATCCTAAATGTCTGTGTTGCAGAATTTATGAGATCTGCAGTTTTCCTATGTGCTAGTATAATGTCATGCTTCATGACGACTAGTGGGACAGCTCTTGAGGGCTGATGGAGTGCCTAAGTAATTAAACTGTGGAGGCAGAGGCCCACAGTTCAAAACTGCTCTCTAAAAAGAACTCACAAGGTGGCCTTAGGCAAGCCACTGGATGCATTCGGATAATCATGTTTCACCTTAATAAGCCAAGATATAAACTCACATGCAACTGCTGCAGTCCTCCCTTTACATAAGTCAGGAAGTCTCAGTACAGTCATACCTCGAGTTAAGTATGCTGCAGGTAGCGTACTTTCAGGATAAGAACGTGGCGGACGCAGAACTGTTTACTTCCGGGTTCCGCCATGTGCGCATGCGCAGAAGCATTCTGCATGTTTTGCGCGCATGTGCTAAACCAGCCGCTCAGGTTAAGTACTTTTCGGGGTGTGAACGGCACCCTGGAATGGATTGAGTACTTAACCCGAGGTACCACTGTAAACTAGTTTCCTTTTGAGTCTGTACTGGATGGATAATGGTTTCTGAACAAATTAGGATATGAAGCCTTGACTTAAAGCTGGCTTAATATCCTGGCATGTTTGGAAAACTATAGCTTCCTAGAAGCATTGTGGGTGCCCACCACCGCAACGCAGATGTGCGGCATCACATGCAAACTTGGCCTACAGCTGATTTTGCGCAATTCCCGCTTCCTACCGCAGCCAATCCTTCCTCATCACATGTTCTTCAGAAGGGACCACTGACCCTCTAGAGACTTTTCTGGAAGGTGAATCCCGTTCAGCTTTAGTTCTTCCACTCAATAACCAAGCAATATACTGCAATATACTGCTATTTCTGAGGAGTAGTCTTACTAATCCAAGTTATCTTTGCTGTGTAAAAAAGGTAAAGGTAAAGGGACCCCTGACCATTAGGTCCAGTCGTGACCGACTCTGGGGTTGCGGTGTTCATCTCGCTTTATTGGCCGAGGGAGCCAGCGTACAGCTTCCGGGTCATGTGGCCAGCATGACTAAGCTGCTTCTGGCAAACCAGAGCAGTGCACGGAAACGCCGTTTACCTTCCAGCCGGAGCGGTACCTATTTATGTACTTTTGAGGTGCTTTCGAACTTCTAGGTTGGCAGGAGCTGGGACCGAGCAACGGGAGCTCACCCGATCGCGAGGATTCAAACCGCCGACTTTCTGATCGGCAAGCCCTAGGCTCTGTGGTTTAACCCACATCCCTCTTTGGTGTGTACATGAACCTAATTAAGAACCCACCCCAAAAGATAAAGCAGATTGGATTTCTTTTCTAATGTGTATCATGTCATTGACATTAAATTCTATTTTTAATTTAACTGCCTTGTCTCAGGTGTTATGAAAACCGTTTGGATTCCCTCAGAATCTATTTTAATCATCTAGAAATTGCTTTGAATCATCAACAAACATCACCACTTCAATATTCACTTCCTCTAGGTCTTTGGGCTGGCTTCCTGGGGATTTAATTACTTCAAATTAACTTCGGCAAATTCATAAACATTTGTATTGCTTGTACTGACCCGCTTTCTGAGCTTCATTTAATTCTGAACTCACCAACTAATTTCATATTCCTCACATTCCAATATTCTTAAGTATGCTTTGAAGAGATAATCTAATAGCAATTTCAATTACTCATTTCCTCAGGGATGCACCTTTTCAGATTCTGACAACATATTACAAGTAAATCGATATCTAATAGAAGCACAAATTCTTAAATAATTGCAACACTGGTTTTGTGTGTGTGTGTGTGTGTGTGTGTGAGCGAGAGAGAGAGAGAGCAAGAGAGAGCGAGTGAGCAAGCAAGCAAGCGAGAGTGCGCAAATGTATGTGTATATATGAACTCCCATATTACTGATATAAATCCTGGATTTCCTATATAATATACCATAGCCTGAAATGCGTTATAGCGTTTCATGGCAACAAGAGAAAACCATAAAATATGTTTTAAAACACAGCTTCTTTTTTTCATGGCCATTCTTCTTCCACAAGATTTTCCAGAGAGAACAATGTCTCTCCCACGCAGCCCACTCTACCCCTTACTTTCTGTTACTGCAGTTCTCTTGTTTCTTAGCTATTTTCTTTTAAAAAATCCATGCATACTCTCATTTTCAAGAAAGTCTATGTGCCAATAACTTTACTAATCATTTATTCTTTCTGACACCTCAGCATTTTTAAAAGCATGAAACAATATATTAGGATTTTTGCCTGCTCTTCTGCTGAGAAAGATTAATTTGTTGGGTTTATAATAAAGATTGTTAACCAGAGGATAATAATTAGATGAATACAAATTCTTGCTTGAAAATATTGAAGATGAAATTGCTTCTCAGTTGAAAAAGAAAAATTCTTAGAATAAAAAATAACCTGATTGAAAGAGAAATGGGGCATTGCAATATCAATTTTGAACAAGCATTTCAGTTTTACCTTGAAGAAATTTAATCCTTTTAAGAATTACTTTAAATCTGATTGATCGCGCATAGCTGCAAATGCAGTTCTTCTAGGACATGGAGTTTTAACAAATAAAGCAAGATGCAGCAAATATTTGTCATGCCTGAGTGGGCAAGCAGCAATCTGGTGGTAAAATGATTGCTAAGTAATAGGACAAGGAGCAGAACTGAAACTCTATTGCCTGTTCTAGTGGATGTGCTTTGACTATTACTGCTGAATCATGGGGAGAACCAGTCACAAAACCATTTGGATTTAAATCCACATACTTTATACTTTAACTGGTTTATGGATCAAGCTGTGAGGGGGTGAGTTTAATTCTAGCATATGGCTATGGCGCCACTTCTCTTATGTGGCAGAGGAAACCACATTTTGCAGGCCACACAAGATTAATACTGCAACAGAATAATTGTAAGGTAACAGTGATATTTGATTCCCTGGGATGGGGAAGCCTGATCCACTTTCTCTCTCTCAGGGGGGAACTGAGGCCTAAAGAGATGACTTGATAAGCCATCACAGATCAAGAACTGCAGATAGACTTTTCATATCCCGTATAGCATGTACAAACACTGTGTTTCCATGCACTCTGGTTTCCGTCACGGTGTTCCGTTGCGCCAGAAGCAGTTTAGTCATGCTGGCCACATGACCCGGAAAGCTGTGCGTGGACAAACGCCGGCTCCCTCGGCCTGAAAGCGAGATGAGCGCTGCAACCCCATAGTTGCCTTTGACTGGACTTAACCATCCAGGGGTCCTTTACCTTACAAACATAATGCTTTTTAATACAGACAGTTCACACATTTCAGATGAGAAGCACCAAGCAACCAACCACCATATAATATGTCTTATTGGCCTATGAGAACCAGCCTATATTTGATGGAAATATTCCTCTTGCCATCCTTTTAGGGCCAAACCAAGCATTACAACCAACCCTAGTTTTGGCCCAGTGACATATTTTTCCTCGTCAAGGATCTTTGGGAAAAGGGTGACTTGCAATAGAGGGATGGCTTGGAAGGGAGCACTTAACTCATTTCCCGGCAACACATTTCATTTGAAAGCTTTTCCCATGATTTTTTTCTAGCCCTGTGTTTATTTGCAAACAGGGGTCTGAATCCCTGCAGAAAGAAAAGTGGCTGGGAGAGCAGGGGTTTCAGGGGAAACATGCTAGCAAGAAGTCTTAAGCAGTTGCCAGACTGATGTTATATTCATCTCAGTTATCATTTTTAGGTAAAGGTAAAGGGACCCCTGACCATTAGGTCCAGTTGTGACCGACTCTGGGGTTGCGGCACTCATCTTGCGTTATTGGCCAAGGAAGCCAGCGTACAGCTTCCAGGTCATGACTAATCCACTTCTGGCGAACCAGAGCAGCACACGGAAGCGCTGTTTACCTTCCCGCTGTAGTGGTACCTATTTATCTACTTGCACTTTGACGTGCTTTCGAACTGCTAGGTTGGCAGGAGCTGGGACTGAGCAATGGGAGCTCACCCCATTGCAGGGATACGCCGCCGACCTTCTGATCGGCAAGCCCTAGGCTCTGTGGTTTATCATTTTTAATTTGTCCCAAAAAGGAAGGGGGAGAAGTGTGTTACAGTACCTGCTGGTGTCAAGGGCTTATTTACACCTTTTAGATATCAAATCAATTACTTTAAAATATTTTATATATTCATGGTTTGGATACTTAACAACTGTAGCAGAAGCTGTTGAAAGCAGAGATTTGCCCCATGATCCCCAAGTTGTCCATCCACTCCCTTTAGGAGATGAATCCATGTCCTGCAGAAAGATATGTTAAGGATACTGTCAGCAATTTGTATTTTTCCAATATAGATACTTCCATTTTTAGAAAAAGAACAATGAGGTGATATGTGCCCCACTCACCTTAATTAGGCTGGTTCACACATGTTGCTAGGCCAGAGACAGAAATAAACCAGGGCTTACCATGAACAAACAGCATGCAGGTGCACACTGTTCAATTGCTTCTGCTTGGTGCCGGGAAAACAAACCAAGAGGCAGGGCTTAGTGTTATGTGCAAGCCAGCTCTCATAGTCTGTTCCTCCCAAACCACGAACAGTTATTCTTCCTTTTTTAATGGAACTATCACATGCTTAATGCAGCATGTTCTTCTGGGGGGGGGACAGCTTTAGGATGTTGGCCTACAATGACTGTCTTTTAACTGCTTCAATAACCAAGGTTGCATTAGAACAGTGATTTTCAAATTGGGTTCCAGAAAATGTTGGGGTTCCTTGGAAGTTTGAGGGTTTCCTAATGGCAGGATAAGTAGTGACAGACAGTGCCATTAACATTTGCCTCCAAAATGCACAGCTGCAGAAGAGTGTGAGGTATGTAAAGGTAAAAAAGGGACCCCTGACCATTAGGTCCAGTCGTGACCAACTCTGGCGTTGCGGCGCTCATCTCGCTCTATTGGCTGAGGGAGCCAGCGTACAGCTTCCAGGTCATGTGGCCAGCATGGCAAACCAGAGCAGCACACGGAAACGCTGTTTACCTTCCCGCTGAAGCGGTACCTATTTATCTACTTGCACTTTGACGTGCTTTCAAACTGCTAGGTTGGCAGGAGCTGGGACTGAGCAACGGGAGTTCACCCCATCGCGGGGATTCGAACCGCCGACCTTCTGATCGGCAAGCCCTAGGCTCTGTGGTTTAACAGACAGCGCCATCCGCGTCCCAGTGTGAGTTATGAGTAAGGCATAAATTCTGTTGACATAAAATGGTGGCTGAACAGGCCTCTTCAGCAACTACAAGTGATGCCGAACACATTCCTTAGTATCCCCTGCAGCGCACAGGGGTTCTAAGCAGTTCAAAAGAGAAAGGGTACCGTGAAGTTAGGAAGCGTAACTGCAACAGAGTATTAAGGAAGCTAAAAATCCTAGAACGCTTTTAGATCTTTCCCCACATTTTAAGTATGCGAGCCTTAACAGGGACCAAGTGCTTTGGCTGAAACAAAACTGGAATACTAGGTGGCAGGTGGGAAGGGAAGTTATTTATATGTATGATTCTCACTGTCAGATGGAGTGAATGAATAATCTCCTCTTGCAGGCTTTGGTTTATATCCCTTTCACCTGAAATCAATCAAGCATCTTTTCAGCTTATATGAAGAATTAGCTGAATGCAATCTGATTGAAAATTGATTAAATTCTGCTGACTGGAGAAAAAGCAGCTATTGCTGCTATAGTTTTATTATTTATTATAGGCACACAAGCAATAATGATGTTGCTGCCAGTTCTATGCTTCCATCTACAGACATACTCTTAACTTTCATGAAACTTTAGGACCAAGGAAAGTTCCATCATACATGAAGTTTAGCTTTTACCTTTCAGCTTTTGACCATTCTGGGCTCTCAGTGTAGTGTGCATTGCTTATTCTTGGTTTGCCAGAGGCAAGCTAGCTGTGAAGGGGCAATCTTAGGATGTTTTATCTTCCCGAAAAAATTCCTAATTACTACCTCTCTGGAATCTCTTACTGGAATCCCTAAACATGCTGAAACATTGCAGGAAGGAAGCCAACATGGTTTTGTTCCAGGAGCACAACAGCACTCTGCCTTTGCTGCCCCACCAACTGCTGCTGACTTGGAACGCTGATAACCAAAGACAGAAACTATTGTGCATTCCCAAACGTATCTTCACAAAAACCAAAGGCATACAGTAACCCACACATAGAAGAATGCAAGAATATTATGCAAACACGCATCACAGGGACAAAAGCATAGTCTGTTGTTTCTGTTTGAACTGATTTTTATATAATGCCAACCACAGTAATTGATGGCAATGCACATTCCTTTAGTGTGCTATATGGGAGTGCACAACTAACAAAAAGCAGCCGGAAGAAGGGCTGGCAAGGCACATTATGAAGGACTGGCACTACTAGGATTACAAGACAACCCCACTTGTGTTGCCCTGTTGCTGAAAATGGCAGCCCTGAGTCAAGTGTCTCCCACCTCTCTCTGTAACCAGCAACTGTGTATATGGTCAGCTAGGGACTGTGCATCACTGTTCTAATTATGACACATCTTTGTATATTGCATGAACAAAATAAATAAGAGATTTAAAAAAATCTTACCGGGCCATTATTTTCGTTCAGTTCTTCAGATCCAGGTTCTGGTTCAAGGCTCACAGACTCACTGCAGTCAGTAGGAACATCTGTAGTTATGCCTCCACTGGAATGTTCCACATTTGAAGGATGCCCTAAGGACATTTGGTCCCCTTCCTGTTCGTTGCTAGAGCTTTCAGAACGTTGCCTCTCATCATCTTGCGATAGTATTTGTTCTGTCTTTTCATTCTGCATTGCTCTCTCAGAAGCTGAAACATGGCTGCCAGGTTCCAATATTTTCTCTTGAGTTAACACTTCACTTCTGTCATCTGACATTTTTAAAAGAAAATTCTGCAGGAAAAGAAATCAACATGTTTGTAATACAATGTTGTGATTATTTGAAATCTTTATTATTTTAAAATATATTCTCCTATTTGAACATATTTGTGTCTTCTATCATCTAGACTGGGATGAGGGCATGGCTAAAAGGGGCTCAGAAAGATTTGCCTCCAAATTGGCACCAGCTGCAATGCCCCTTTGGGAAGCTTACAAAGTGCTTCAGCAGTTTTTGAATCTTTGCATAAGGTAGAATTCTACTCCTGTGCATTACATGTGGTGAGGTCAGTCCTGCTTGGTCTGGGCATACAACATTGCTGAGAAGGAAAGTCTCTTGTGCACCTGAACCTGGCCCAATTTGGCTGAGCTTTGAAGCCCCAAAGTTGGGACTTTAAAGCACCATGCAGATAGCAAGGTGCTGCTAAAATGAAGGTCCCCCCCTTTCTTTCCGCAATTGTTTCAATGCAACACCCTTCAAATTACCGTACTTTTCTGTCTATAAGACACTCCCATGTATAGGACGCCCCCTATTTTTGGGGACTCAAATTTAAGAAAATGGGGGGAGATGGCACAGAGTTGTTGAGCTTTATTGGGGGGGATTACCCTGGGTTGAGCTTTTTTTAGGGGGGGGGTTTGCCGAAAATCGTTCACCAACAAGGGTCGCTAAATCTGCCTCCCACCTGTCCCATCGCCGGCAGAAGCTGCCAATTGCCCGCCCAGCTGCCAGAGTGTCAGCCAATCAACACCACCCATTAACACAGCAACCAATAACACGCACAATAGCTGCTGACAGCCGTGGTAGCAACCAATCAAACTTCCACCCTATGCACTATCCATGTATAAGATGACCCCCACTTTTTAGCATGGTTTTTAAAGAAAAAAACATAGTCTTATACACAGAAAAGTACGGTATTTTTTTGTTTTAATTATAAAGCACTTACATGGTGGTGCAAAGGCTTCCACAGCTCTTCGCAGCTGCTTGGAGCAGCTAGAAGCATTGAAACATTTTGAATGGGAGCGGGAGGCCTTGAAAGCAGCAGTACATATTGGGCTATTGGGTTGTTCTTGTTTTTATTTTTATTATGTATTTTGTGTTTTATACTGTGATTTTATCCTGTGAACCGCCCTGAGAGGTGCAGGTATAGGGCAGTGTACAAATTTTAATAATTATAATATGTGACTCCTTCCTGGATAATAGTATAGAAAAAATATGGCTGTCCTAATTTACCTATAGGGCCAGCCATCTTTTATTCCATATACTGTCCCTGTAAGGCTACTGTATTATCATAATAAGGAAAATACAAAGCCACTTGGCAGAATTTGGCTCATTCAAGTAAACTGACCTAAAATGTCTTTGACATTGCAATGTCTGACTTTTGATTTATTAGACTTTTTTAAAAGATTTCTTTTATCATCAGTATGGTTTGACAGCCCCTAAGAGCCACTCACAACATAATAAATTAAAGTTACATCAATAAGCTACATATCTTATCATGCACCTGCCCACGTAGACTTGAGTCCATGAAAGTTTATGCCAAAATAAATCTCTTAAGTCTTTAAGGTGCTACAATACTTTTTATTTTGTTTAGTTTTTGCAACCCTCTGAAATATCTTATGCCATAACGCAAACAGCAAAATAACAAACAAAACTATCTTTACAGGTAATTAGTTCCAACCAGATGTGTGATGGGTAGTTACATTTGTTGGTTCACATGACAAAGTGTATGCAGGTAATGCAAACTGAACCCTCCTTCCTGTCCAACTTAGCTTCCCACACTACAAATTACTTGTACCTATTCTAGAAGTGAGCTGTCTTTGGGGGGAAAGTGTCAGAAGCCATTCAGCTTCTGCTGTAAAAATGGAAAATCCCTTCCCTGTTATACATGAATGGGATAGACACACGAATAAACAAACATGGCTGTTCATGTTATGTCTAGTTTGCCGCCCAGTTTATCTTTATGCTATGAACAGGTATAAATTAAACAAGCCTATGCCTTGGATTAGATTGACATCTGCTGCGAGCTAATGCCTTAACGCAGTGCTCTTCAATACTTAATCCACGCTTCAAAAGGAATGGCCGATGATTCACACGTTACAAGAAATAAGCGTGCATTTTACAGACATGCACATGTGGCAGAGAGCACAGGCCAATCACCAGTGCCTCGTTGTGCATACAAACACCCACATGCACACCTTTTACGTCGGTGGACACAGACTCATCAAATTGTAGAGTTAGAAGGGACCCCGGGGGCCATCTAGTACAACCCCTTGCAATGCAGGAAGCACACTTTTCTGCCTCTCATGGGTGCAGCCAGGATTTATTTTAGTGGAGGGGTAGGCAGCCAGGATGCTGTGGGAGCAGGAAACCCACCTGTCACCTGTATAGCAGATTTGGAAGGAACTGCCTGCGCAACAGTTGTTTTAAATTGCTTTATTTGGACCCCAAATGCTCAGGAAAAAAATCTTCCTACAATTTATACTTTTAATTAAGTATTTTTATTTATTTACTTGATGGGAGGGCGACTGCCCCACTGCCCCCCCCCTTGCCCGTTCCCATTTTGTGTGCGCACCACACCTATTTTCCTAGGGAGGCGCCACTGAAAGGGATCCTCGGGATGGCACAGGGTCTGCCTTCCTTAAAATAAACCGATTTGCAAGCGGTTCTCGCGAATCGCTTTAGGGGAAGCCTCTCATGCCTCCATCCATCCAACGGTTGCTGCCCTTTGGAGATCTCTCCCATAAGTGGGCCCACATAAACCCATGGTTGGAGACGACAGAGAGCGCCCCCCCCCGTATCCACCCTCCCCCTTCCCCTGAGTTATGGTTGCGGCGAGTGTCACTGCTCCCGCTTGCAAACTTCTCGGAGGCAGAAGATTACGCCGGGCTCTTCCTCGCCCATCATTACTGAAAACCATCGCCAAGGGAAAGGAAACAAACTTTTCGCCGCGAGGAGCGCTTCAAAAGTCCCCAAGTCGCCGAGGGGAGCAAAAGACAAGGAGAAGCCGCGTCGCCCCTTACCGCTGAGCCGCTGTTTGCTTGGCGCGCCCCGAGCGCCTTCCGCTCTCCGCCCGGCCACGTCGGCACAGGCCGGGAAAGGGAGAGGAGCCGAGGGGCGGGAGCGGAGGGCCGGGCCGGGGGCAGAGCTTTCTCCGCGCCAGCCGGCCTGATCCTCCCACCGCCAGGCTTGCGGCTCGTCCGGAGGAGCAGGGCGGCGCGACACGGAATTTGCCCTGCTGCGAAGAGGGAAGGGAAGCGCGGACTATGCCCTCTGGCGCGAGGAACGGAGCAGCTAGGGAAAGCTGCCCGCTGGCGTCTCAGTTTGGGGGCAGTGCAGTTTCCAAACTTTTCGCTTCTTTCCCTACTCTGCTTTTTTCCAAACGGCAACAAGGCTCGCTGTGAAGCTCTGGGCAACTCTTGGCATATGTCCGCCCATTTCATTTCTCAAATGAAAACAGGGACTTCCTATTCCATCATCATCATCATCGTTATTATTTATACCCCGCCCATCTGACCGGGTTGCCCCAGCCAGTCTGGGCGACTTCCAACAGATATAAAAAACATAACAAAACATTTATTATTATTATTGTTATTATTATTTAAAAAAAACCTTCCCTATACAGGGCTGCCTTCAGATGCCCTCTAAAATTTGTATAGTTTATTTATTTCCTTGGCTCCGCGGTCACTTAATTCCATACTCTTCAAACATTTCTCTGATGAAAATAGGGACATCCTATCATACCCTCCAACATTTTTCCAATGAAAATAGGGATGTCCTAAGGAAAAGCGGGACATTCCAGGATCAAAACAAACTGGGACAGAGCTTTTTTTTCTATACAAATAGGTGCCAGCACCCATCAGTTGTTACAGTAAGTGTCACACTTTTTAACAACAACAAAAAGAGGTGCTGGTACTGCATAACCTTGACTACCCCCTGAAAAAAAGACCTGGGACAGCTTTTGTAAATCCGGGGCTGTCCCTGGAAAATAGGGACCCTTGGATGGTCTTTTGGTGACAGCGCAGGGATGGCGGAGTGAGGGGGTATATTTTCAGCATCTCATATGGCGCTGCCCTAAGAATGTTTCTTCAATAAGTGAATTCCTCGTAAGTTTTGAGGGGCTTGGGCTTCAGTCCTATGCAGGTGAAACTCAGAAAATTAGAGTATCGCCGAAAAGTGAATTTATTTCAGTAATGCAACTTATTATTTTTTATTTTTCTTTTAATTTTTACAGATGCTTTCTTTTGGAAATTCCACAGTAATAAAACAAAGAGTTGTAATAATACAAAAATAAACATCGCTGTTACATTTCATTAATTACATTCCATTTATAATTGACCCGCCTAATGACAAATAATTTCAGTTACAACAAATAAAGGCTTGACATATCTTGCTTTGCATGTCATGCATCCATCTCATATTGGTTTCACCTTTTACGTTGCGTTACTGAAATAAATGCACTTTTCAACGATATTCTAATTTTCCAAGTTTCACCTGTATCTGCATACCTCGTGGGACTTGGCACGGAGTGGAATGCTGGCCAGAGATATTTCGGCACGTGTAGCAGACCCCCAAATGGCATCCCCCTCTTCTCCAGGGAAGAAGAGGTGAGGGAAGATCTACATCAGGAATGAGGGGGGAATAAAGATCTGCATCGGGATCTGCTGTCTCTGAGGATCCTGTTGCCTGAGGTGGTGGCCTCTCCTTGCCTCATGGGTGGACTGGTCCTAGCTGAGTATAAGGATTGCACAGTGACTCTCCATCCCTGCCCTGCCTGGTTCTGTATAACTGATGGCTTTGATTTCTTGGTACACTTAAATGTTTAGAAACAGGGTTTTAGAGGTGGGAGATGCACATTTACCCTTGAAAAGTACATTGCGTTGAAGGAGGAAAATTGATGACAGAAGCTTTTTACTACTTCCTCTTCTATGTGGCTTTGTGCTTAATCTGACTTTTACCCCGATCACTTAGAAAAGTGAAAGAAGGGTGGTGCTTCCTGCCTTCATATCTTGAGTGGGGGATGTCAGGGGACAGGAGAAATAAGTGACCCAAAATGATGTCCATGGAACTACAGTGGTACCTTGGGTTAAGAACTTAATTCGTTCCGGAGGTCCCTTCTTAACCTGAATGTTCTTAACTTGAGGTAACACTTTAGCTAATGGGGCCTTCCGCTGCCGCCGCGCAATTTCTATTCTCATCCTGAAGCAAAATTCTTAACCCAGTACTATTTATGGGTTAGCGGAGTCTGTAACCTGAAGCATCTGTAACCTGAAGTGTCTGTAACCCTAGGTACCACTGTAACTCAGAAATCCAAATGTATTATGGTTGTAAAATGCTTTGTGACTCCTGCCTCAGCTTAAATTCTCCAGCTCCCTCCAAAATACTACAAGGTTAGCTATCAGGGTCTGAGCCAGGCCATTCCTCTTCCTCTTCCTCTTCCCTGCCCCCGCTTTCCTTTTTAACTGATGCTCAGCTTCTGTGTCTCTTCCCCAGGACCATACTCATTCTTTTTTGTTTGTTTGTTTTTTAATTCACAGTCTAATATTTTCTTTCTCCAAAGCTGGGGAATCACTAATGCAATAAGAAGCCCTTAAATGTCTGTGGTGGCCCCATTTCACATTCCTACTGATAAGCACAGGACCACTCTATTTAGTTTTGGGAGAAGTGGGGGAATACCCCAAAATGTTGCAGTGAACTGCTGGATATGATGGTCCTGTTCAGGACTCCAGCCAGCATCAGAAACATTGCAGTACTACTGTTCAGGTTTAACAGGGGCCATAAGAAGACTTTTTATTATTTATTTATTATTCACTCCTGAAATCTTCCATGGATAATCTTCAAGTGCTCCACAGTTAATATTGTTAATACTAATTTAATATAACTAACTTCCATCTTGTCCTATAATTAAGCAAATAGCACCACCTTTGGGTCTTAGGGAAGAAAAAATCCAGTTTATGTTTGTTACAAAATACAGCACTTTTCCTGATTATAAACAGTGATAGTTCAGGATATCACAGGTATTGGACTAAGGTCTAAGGCCCAAACACCCAGATGGCCTACTATTGGCACCACCAGGGCAGCTCATAGGCACAAGGAGCTCCCAGCTTGGTCTCTCTTGCACTGCAGGAATGCTGCTGTAATGGTGAAATACTACTATGACTCTGTCAGCCCAGCAAAACCAAGTGACCTAAGAAACCAATAGAAACTTGGCTCATCCTACAGAACCTAACCCAGCTGGAAAACACTTGGAGTGTCACTCTTTCAACTTCTTCCTTTAGCTCTAATTAATTTTCAAGGGAGGTAAAGGTAACCACCCTCACCACCTTATGCTCAAGGGGGCACTGTGGTGTCTGTGTGCTTAGAGGCTTTGTGGACACCAGGAGAAGACCTCAGTGGGGCCATTGTACCCATGGGCGTCATACTGGCGACTCTTGTATTTTTTATGTAAATAATCTCATAATCATGTTTACATACCCATTCTTTATCAAACAAGTTAACACCCATGCTTTCCTCTCTTTTCCCTTGATTTTTTTTACTAATAATTCCAAATTGCCATTTTTTCAATAAAGAGATGTAAAACATTTCAGCGCATTTTTCTGTCTTCTGTTAATTGTAGACTAATTCCAACCAAGTAAGATGTAATATTGTTATAGTTCTGTACATTTGAAGAAAATAGTGCCTAACCAGCAAATAAAGAAAAAGGGATGGGTGATATCTTCATCATCGTGTGAGTGCCTGGAGGCAGTTGGAGGATGGATGGCGGTTAACAGATTGAGGTTGAATCCTGACAAGACTGAAGTACTGTTTTGGGGGGACGGGGGGCGGGTGGGTGTGGGGGCCTCCCTGGTCCTGAATGGGATAACTGTGCCCCTGAGGGACCAGGTGCGCAGCCTGGGAGCCATTTTGGACTCACAGCTGTCCATTGCAGGCGCAGGTTAATTCTGTGTCCAGGGCAGCTGTCTACCAGCTCCATCTGGTACGCAGGCTGAGACCCTACCTGCCCGCAGACTGTCTCACCAGAGTAGTGCATGCTCTGGTTATCTCCTACTTGGACTACTGCAATGCACTCTACGTGGGGCTACCTTTGAAGGTGACCCGGAAACTGCAATTAATCCAGAATGCGGCAGCCAGACTGGGAGCGGCCGCTGGGGCCACATAACACCGGTCCTGAGAGATCTACATTGGCTCCCAGTACGTTTCCGAGCACAATTCAAAGTGTTGGTGCTGACCTTTAAAGCTCTAAACGGCCTCGGTCCTGTATACCTGAAGGAGCGTCTCCACCCCCATCGTTCAGCCTGGACACTGAGTTCCAGCGCCGAGGGCCTTCTGGCAGTTCCCTCACTGCGAGAAGCAAAGCTACAGGGAACCAGGCAGAGGGCCTTCTCGGTAGTGGCACCCGCCCTGTGGAACGCCCTCCCATCAGAGGTCAGAGAGATAAAAAACTAGTTGACATTTAGAAAATACCTAAAGGCAGCCCTGTTTAGGGAAGTGTTTAGTCTGTGATTGATTGATTGATTGATTGATATTTATTACGGCCATTGGCCCATCACACAACAATTCCCATACCAACATATATGTACTTAAACCTCCAAATTTAAAACAGCCAAAAACTTACAAAAAAAGACCAACAAACATACAATACAATAAATTTGCAACATAAACATCGCCCTCTGCTCATAAATTAATAAAAGACATCAATGATGATATCTTTAGTCTGTGATATTTTAATGTATTTTGATATGTGTTGGAAGCCGCCCAGAGTGGCGGGGGAGACCTGGCCAGATGGGCGGGGTATAAATAAATTATTATTATTATTATTGTTGTTGTTGTTGTTGTTATCCTTATCACCATCTATTAATTTACAAATTTCCTTTTACATGTGTGTCTTAATGTGATTTACAAACATACCACAAAACAGCTAAAATAGTTTGGAAAATAACAGCAAGTAAGGATAGGTTTAAAAACAATACAGAATGAACAGCTAAGGCAGATAACTGAAAAAGCTTGTTGAAATGATGGAATGTCTTCTATAATTTTCAGAAAGTACTGCTAGTAAGGGGCTGTCATATCTCAGATGGAATGCTGTTCTACAAAATGGGCAGCCATGCTGAAAACCCTGTTCTAAGTTGCTATCGAGACCACTCATATTTTAGAAATTCTCCTGCAAAACAGTGACCTGCTGGGTCTATAAGGGCAGTATCTCAAGTAACTTAGTCCCAAACTGTATAGGGTCATGCATGTTAGTGTTATGTGTTTGTGAGTGCTTGAATCCCCTAAATTCCAGGGTCTAGTGAGTGTTGGAGTTTAAGTAATGCTTTATTAAGATGAGCTGGTAGAGGCTGAATTTAGCAGTGTCAAAATACAGATCAAACCAGTTTTTCCATGCCCATGAAATTGCCTGGGAGAAGAGCCATCAAGAAGAACAAAATGAAGGTAACGAGCGATTAACAAAGCGAATACTATATACTGGACAGCAGATGGGTGTGAGCCCCTCCTTCCACTGAGAGATATCAGAGAAAAAGCAAAATGGAGTTTTTAGGATTTCAGTTGTCTGGGTTGTGAGCTAGAGAGAAAAAGTGTCAGTCTGTTAAACACAGCAAGCAAAGCAGAGGGACAAAGAGCCACATTTGATTTCTTTTTGAATCAAAGGCTGCAGCAATGGGAGAAACAAGACCCACTTGGAGTGTAATGCTTTGAACCCGTCCATCATAGGGTCAGGTTATATAGATGTATAAATATCCCATGTATCATAAAGACACCCGTCTCCAATGTGCCTCATTTTTGAAGGAAACACAAAACACCTGGATCCCTGGAATCTCACACTGCGGTGAGATTGGGATGATTTATAACAGTACCAAAACCTTAACCCAGCAGCAAATTGGCAGCTAGTGCAAATCCATCAAACAAGATGTTGCATGCTAGAGGTGGTTTACTCCAAGCAACCTAGCCACCAGTGCTGCTCTAGCTGCAGCCTCCAGACCAACCTCAAAGGTACATTGAGGGCATGGTGGTAATCCAGCCTTGAAGTTACCAGTGCTGTGAACAAGCTATACCAATCCAGAAATGGCTGTAGCTTTTTTATCTGCCAAAACTGGTAAAAGGCACTCCAGGCACTCCACAGGAGATGCAGTCCAACATCTAGAGGGCATCAGGTTGGCAAAGGTACAATCTCTCCAACTCTTATCCATGACCCAGTCTCCATCACTCTTACCATCACTGCCACCTGCAACATCTGTGGGGATGGGGTTATCTCTCATGGAAGCACCTCAAACAACAAGGAAGGGGTAGATCATTCTCGGAGCCAGACTGATTCCTGCTGATGTTCCTCTTCAGGGCTCTTGAGCTTTGGATGTTTCTCAAAAGCAAGAATGAACACAGCCTTCTCAGTAAGTAACGGATTTCAAAATAAACAAAAGGGTATTTAAAAAGAACTGCTATGAACTGAAATCGGGAATGCCATTTGAACAGGCAACACTGTATTTTCCTTAACGGAGCAGGGGACAAGGGGAACTCCTGGATGGTATATTCTATCAGAGCGGAGAAAAAATAAATATGGGGAAGTGAGCAACCAACTCAGTAAGCAGTAGCAGTTGTATTGTTTTTTAATAGGCAGAAGGCAGAAGCTGCACAACAAACAAATTAATATTTTATTACTTCTAGGCAAGTGTTGTTGTTGAATCACAGAATAGTTGAGTTGGAAAGGACTAGGGTCATTAGTACTGTAGTGCTGGAATCTTAGCTAAATTCTCTACGACAGATGGCCATCCAACGTCTTCTTCAAAACCTCCCCAGGACCCGTCACTGAGCTTGCGCGCTGCTCTGAGCCTCCTTCATCCCTTCTCTGACGGAAAGCGGAGGTGGCGGTGGGAGAAGGCAATGGGGCCGGACAAGTGCAGAGTGGGCGGGGCTCTTTTTCTGGCTCCCTCCCCAACAAATCAGAAGCAGGCAGACCTCACAGCAGCAGCAGGCGAGCCGCGGTAGCTGACATTAGGCACCCGTGCGCTCCGGCGGCCAGAAGTGAACTCCGTCTCGACTTTTTCCCACGGTGAACAAAGCAGGCAGTGAGAGCAAGAGACCACCGTAGTGGAGGGTGGTGCTGGTTTTCTTTGCATCACGCTCCTTCCCTTCTTGAGTGCCCTGCGATCCTGTGCAACGCCCATCTCGGATGCAAGCCTCCTCGAACTCAATGGGACTTACTGTACTCCAAAGTGGGTGAGTGTGGATTGCTGCCTTAGTTTCACTTCCCTTTTCCCCACCACCCCGGAAGAGAGGAGCTCGTTCAGCTTTTGTTTCTGTTGCTGGAACTGACGAAAACGTCAAGTTCCCTCATCATAACTTGTCAGATGTCAAAACCTGAATCATAACTTGAACATGTCAAGTTTCTTGAACAGTGCAGCCCGGTACACGTGCACTCAAAAGTATGTCTGCTTGTTTTCAATACATACATAATTTTATTTGTACTCCACCTATTCACAGTTCAAACCATGCTCAAGGCGGCTTACAACATTAAAAAATACATAACTACAACAGTAGTCATAACAGTAGTGTACTCAAAAGTAGTCATAAACAATAAATAAAACATTAAAAAATACAAAACCAAACTGAACAATTTCCACATATATCACAACAAAATCTAAAATAAATATACAAAAAACCAACACAATGCTGTACTTGAGGGGCAATGATGTCCTTGAGGGACACCAAGGCTTCAAAGGAGTCACAGAATCATAGAACTGTTGAGTTGGAAGGGACCACAAAGGTCATCTAGTCCAACCCCCTGCAATGCACCAATCTTGTGCTCATGACCATGATATTACTCATGCTCTATCCCAGCCAAATTTTCCCATCTCCTCTTTCTCATCCTCTATGCACCCATACCAGGGTAGTGTGTATCTTGGTAGTCCAGGACTGTTAACCCAGTCCTATAGGCAATGCACATCCATTTAGTCACACATTTGCATACAAAAAATAAATATAATTTCTGAGTTAACATGCAAAGGATTGAATTGTTAATGAACTGAAAAAACAAACAGTAATAGGTTCCAATTCCTTTACAACAGGCATCCCCAAACTTTGGCCCTCCGGATGTTTTGGACTACAGTCCCCATCATCCCTGACCACTGGTCCTGTTAGCTAGGGATCATGGGAATTGTAGGCCAAAACATCTGGAGGGCCGCAGTTTGGGGATGCCTGCTTTACAACAATATAACTTACTGGGCCAGGCAATTTTAGCACAAAGTGCTAAAGTGAGGACAAGGGGAAGTAACCATGTGCAGTACTGTCCTGAGCCCCTAGGAGGAAGTGTAGCCTAGTGGTGAGAGTGTCACATTAAGTCTGTAGGGGTCTGGGTTCAAATCCCCACTTAAGGGAGCAATCCTTCCTTCCACATGTCAAATGGTTGGGTGAAAGTGTCACTGTTTGCATTCCTGCTGGCAGTAGCCAGCAAAAAGGGGGTGCGACTGGGGTCCATTAGATCCCCAACTAGACTTGCTGCTGTCACACAAAAGCATTGGACCCAAGTTCTACTGCCCCACGTCACATGACAGGGGATCAGGTTACAGTGTCTCCTGTGTGTGGGAATGTTACAGCAGTCACACATCAAAACAGTAAAAAATTATCCTGTCTCGCATGCAGCTGGGCAGTGGACAGAATTGAATATGCTAACACCTTCCACCCCAGGCACCATGCATGGCAGGTCAGCCAATATGGCAATGCTGCTACTAATCCATAAATCCCTGCTTTATCAAGATCCAAAAGTCTCAGTTAATATAAACTTCCACATCACACATACCCTGCTTGTTATGACAAAAGCATTGTGTTACTAACAAGATATAAATCTAAGAGTTACAGCTTAAAGTTGCAGCTCATGTTATAAATATGACATAGATTTTATTAATGATCTTTTTTTTTCTTCGCTAGCATTTCTGAAGAATGCTATGGGAATAGAAAAGACACCCCTTCACACCTAAGTATCAAAACTTCATTGTAATCAGAATATTTTTCTTCCGAACGTGTGTGCTTGTGTGTGCATGCACACACATCTTCATGGTTCTCATCAACTAAAACAAATAGGAAATAAGAGTCCAAGGCATCCAGGTATTATAGCTGCTATAAGTCATTTTGAACTTCTTGATGTGATTTCATTAACATGCTGCTGCATTTCTCCTCCTACAGGCCTGTGGTCAATGTGAAGTGATGAAAGTCACCAGTAAAAACATTTAAAGTATCTTCATGCACCATGGTAGATGAAAGAAGTTCAGTCACCAACCATTTCCTTAGTGCCTTCCTCCTTGCAATAATCTTCTGGAATAACATCCAAAGTTCTGCAGGGAAAGGATTGATTATGGACTTTTCCAACAGATTTCTAGTTAAAGTACCTAAGAACCTTCCAGCACAAATGACAGTGTTGGATTTGTCATACAACAGTATCTCTGAACTTCAGATTTCAGATTTTAGTTCTTCTTCTAAGCTCCAGGTACTAATTCTTTCTCATAATCTCATTGGAAAGCTTAATTTCAGTGTCTTCCAGTACAATGAAGACTTAGAACATCTAGACCTATCCTACAACAACTTGCAAACTCTTTCTTGTCATCTTGTTCCAAGTCTCAGGCATCTAGATCTCTCTTACAATAACTATGTAGACATGCCCACATGCCCAGAATTTAGCAAAATGTTGAAGCTGGAATATCTTGGCCTCAGTGCTAGAAGAATTCAGAAATCAGATTTTAGTGTTCTTGCTCATTTAAAACTGGAAACTCTGTTCTTGGGCCTAGAAGACCTCTCTGAATATATCCAGGGAAATCTTCCAGTGTTCAATACAAGGAGCCTTCAGATTATATTCCCACCAAACAATGATTATCAAGTATTGCCAGATCTAGAAATCAATGTAACAGAAAGTTTAGAGCTGTCAAATATCCAAGAAACACAAGTCAATGACTTAAGAACTTTCCTGCTGAAACTTAACAAAAACTCAACATTACTAAACCTAACACTGAGCAATATACAATGTGACTGGGAAGACTTCATCGAAATTCTTCAGACTGTATGGGAATCAACCATTGAATATTTTGTTATAGCCAATGCATCACAGTTGGAAGCGCCAAATTCAATAGAGTTTAAGTATACAAAAACTTCACTCAAAGCTTTGACAATTAAGCAGACTACATTGACTACATTTCGTTCTGATGCAAAATATCTGTTGGAATTGTTTTCGGATATGAACCTTACAGCCTTGACCATTTCTGATGCAGGTTTGATACACATGCTTTGCCCTTCAAACCCCAGTCATTTTACTTACTTATGTTTTTCAAATAACAGTTTTACAGATGCTGTTTTTCAAAACTGCAAGGACTTGATGTTCCTTGAGAAGCTCATTTTAAAAAGTAATCAGTTCAAAAAACTTGTCAGAGTAAGTTTAATGACCAGTCACATGGTGTCTTTGAAATATTTGGACATGAGCCTGAATTTATTGCAATATGAAGACCATGAGAATAAGTGTGACTGGGGTAAAAATCTGGTTGAATTAGATATGTCATCCAATAAGTTGTCTGAATCAGTCTTTAGATGTCTGCCAGTCAATATTCAAATGATTGATCTTCAAAACAACCAGATTTCAAGCATTTCCAAAGAGATTATAGAGCTGAAGGCTTTAGAAGAAATAAATTTGGCATCCAATAAACTAGCTAGTCTGCCTGGATGTGGTCAGTTTAGAAATCTGAGATTCCTGAATATAGAAATGAACTCTGTTGTCTCGCCATCTTCTGAATTCTACCAGACATGTCAAGGCATCAAACAGCTAAAAGCAGGACACAATCCATTCACATGTACCTGTGAATTAAGACAGTTCATCAATCTTCAAAAGCAAGGATCTACGGAGTTGGTTGGTTGGCCTGACGCTTATGTGTGCGGGTACCCAGACTACTTAAGGGGGACCCTTTTAAAGGACTTTCACATCTCTGAAGTTGTTTGCAATGTGAGTCTTCTGATTACTATAGTTATAATTATTACTGTGGTCTTAGTAGCCACTGTTTCCTTCCTCTGCATTCGTTTTGATGTTCCATGGTATTTGAAGATGATGTGGAAGTGGACTCAAGCAAAACACAGGATTCGGAAGAGTAAGCCTGAAGACATACTCCCCAATGTAGAGTTCCATGCTTTTATCTCCTATAGCGAGCATGATTCTGAGTGGGTGAAAAATATATTGATTCCAAACTTGGAGAAGGAGGATGGCTCCATACGGATCTGCCAGCACGAGAGGAACTTTGTTGCAGGCAAGAGCATTGTGGAGAATATCATAGACTGCATTGAGAAAAGTTACAAGTCGATCTTTGTGTTGTCTCCTTACTTTGCGCAGAGTGAATGGTGTCATTATGAGCTCTACTTTGCCCATCACAAGTTATTCAGTGAAAATGCTGACAGTTTAATCCTGATTGTGCTGGAACCAATCCCTGCGTACATCATTCCTGCCAGGTACCACAAACTGAAAGCTCTCATGGCCAAGAGAACGTACTTGGAGTGGCCAAAGGATAAAAACAAGCATGGACTTTTCTGGTCTAATCTTCGGGCAGCCATTTACGTTAAACTGTCCAGCAACGAAGAAGAAATTTAATAAATTTATATTAAAATAATCATATGGCAGCCATTCATGTTAAGCTTCCAAATAGTGAAGAAGTCGTTTAGAGTTGTAGCTTTAAAGTCAGTTTTCATTGAGCTGAATTTATATAAAAATAAACAGATCTGCTGGCATGAGAGGAACTTTGGTGCACCCATGTATTGTTGAAAATATCAGAGACTGTTTTGTGAATAGTTAGTCTTTGTGCTGTCTTCCAATTTTGTGCATTGTGAATGCCTATCAAAAAGTATAGACAAGACAGGAGTGCCTGGCGTGCTATGGTCCATGGGGTCACGAAGAGTCGGACACGACTAAACGACTAAACAACAACAAATCAAAAAGTATTTACTGAAAACACTCATTTTGTTAGAATGTATCCCTACATGTATATAATTCCTACCCAGTATCACATACTAAAAGCGGACATCGCAAAGGGAGCCCACTTAGACCAAGCAAGGGAGAATAGGAAGCATAGACTTTTATTGGTACATGTTAGGGACCCAGGTAGCGCTGTGGGCTAAACCACTGAGCAGATATAAAATTGAACCCAAGCTTTAGAGTCACATATATACAACATTATATAGGGTCATCAAACACACATGGAAGCTGCAGTAAACAGTATAGACGCCGCTAGAGGACGATGTTTTGCTACCTCTCCTGTAGGTTCTTTTCCCAGTATGCCCGGCAGGGTCTGCTGGCTGAGTTTTGAGGTCCGAAAATGGGCTTTTACCTTGTGCAGGTGTGACATTTGTATACCCTATGTTGCTAAGAACACTCCCCATTGTGGAATGTGGTGTTGTGTCCAAATTTCATATGAAATATATATAGAATTGTTAATACAATTTTATGAAATGGTAAAACGGCATGGTAAGACCCAGGTGGCGCTGTGGGTTAAACCACTGAGCCTAGGGCTTGCTGATCAGAAGGTCGGCGGTTCGAATCCCTGTGACGGAGTGAGCTCCTGTTGCTCGGTCCCAGCTCCTGCCAACCTAGCAGTTCGAAGGCACGTCAAAGTGCAAGTAGATAAATAGGTACCGCTTCAGCGGGAAGGTAAACGGCGTTTCCGTGTGCTGCTCTGGTTCGCCAGAAGCGGCTTTGTCATGCTGGCCACATGACCTGGAAGCTATACGCCAGCTCCCTCTGCCAATAATGCAAGATGAGCGCGCAACCCCAGAGTCGGTCACAACTGGACCTGTTCATGCTGTATTTACAGGTAGATAGCCGTGTTGGTCTGACACAGTCAAAACAAAATTTAAAAAATCCTTCTAAGCTAAGTGCTACTTAGCGCTTAGACAAACTTAGTTGGTCTCTAAGGTGCTACTGGAATGATTTATTATTATTATTATTATTATTATTAGGATAAATTTGAGTGCAGCTGTTGCTGTTTTGGGTTTTATTGCGGCATTTCTTTTGGACTGGCGTACTTGCATTTTTTTTGCCTTTCTTTGTTTGCCTTTCACACAATTTATCACCAGGCAATTTATCCAGGCAACCAAGCCCCTACCTACTTGCTTTCCAGGTCTCTTTGGGTTTCCTAGCTGGGCTCGCCATGAACACGAAGCGCATCTTGGGCAAAGAAGACGAGAGTTCGCACAAATATGCTCTCAGTAGCCCAAAACCAAACCGGGGACTGAAGTGCTTTAGAGTTCATTTGGTCCGCCCTCCCCTCAGGTCGACCAAGGGGAGGCCGCTAAAACGGTTTCTCTTCCTGTGGGGAAATCTGTTGCCACAGCCTGCGACTTCGCTTGTCCTCCTCTTCTTCTTGAGGCCCCTTCCGCCACCAGCGACTCCTTTTTGCTGCCAAGCAGGTAAACGGTTTAAAAAAGGCGGGAAAGAAGCCGGCGCTTACGGGTCGCGCGCAGAGTTTCAGGGCGCCTATTGGGTTTTCCCTTCCCCCCTGCCTCTTAAAAAAAAATGGCGCTTAAAAAAATAATCAACTTTCTCCGTCGTTTGGGACTGGCTTGGGCAGCTCTCCAGGGGCGTGAGTTCTTCTCCGTCTCTCCGCTTGCTTTTTTTCAGGAGATTGCAAGCTTGCCCTCTTAAGAAAAGAAAGAAGTGCCAGGACAGATTTCGTCTCAAGAAATGCCCGCTACGTCACGCACTTGCTGCTCCCTTTGCAACTGAAGGGACTTTGCAGGGCTGGATCCTGCAAAGCGCTTTCGTGGAGGTCTGAGTTTCAGATCCTCTCAGGCAGCTTTGGAAAACAACATGAAGGGTTGAGGTTTGGCAGGGAGAGGATTAGAAAAAGGGGAAGGCAGGAAATTCTCTCACTTTTTTTGATTTAAATACCTTTATTAAATTTTGATCAGAATTATTCAAGTAAAATACTTACAAATAATATAAACAAAACAAAACATACCTATTATAAACAATAAACAATATAAACAAAACAAAACGTACCTATTATAAACTATACAAATTAAAAACCAATAAATGTCTATATCATAACCTAATTCAAATATATCATATATTCATGTTTATAAAATAATTTCTTTTAACTTCACATAAGCTCTTCTCTAGATTGACTTCCACTTGTCTTCACCCCGGGCTTATAAATTCACATACATTTAACCTGCTTTCCTTTACATTCCATCTTGGGATCTCTACGGAATATTAAAAATAAATCCAAGTCTTTATCAAGGGACACTGCTTCTTCAAATAATCTCCAAACTTTTCCCAACTTTGATTACTGCCCCTGAATCTCTCTCACTTTTGATCTTTGTGCAGAAGAGGGCATTATAACAGGTGCTGCTCATCCTGCAGGGGCAAATATATACTCTCTCTCTCTGTGTGTGAGATGCAACATCCGCCATTAGCCAGAAAAGCCAAGTCTTACTCAGTAGCATGTACTAGTAGTTACAGGTAGTAGGTAGCCGTGTTGGTCTGACGTAGTCAAAACAAAAAATTAAAAAAAATTCCTTCCAGTAGCACCTTAGAGACCAACTAAGTTTGTCATTGGTATAATGCAGGCATCCCCAAACTGCGGCCCTCCAGATGTTTTGGCCTACAACTCCCATGATCCCTAGCTAACAGGACCAGTGGACGGGGAAGATGGGAATTGTAGTCCAAAACATCTGGAGGGCCGAAGTTTGGGGCTGCCTGGTATAATGATATAATGACAAACTTAGTTGGTCTCTAAGGTGCTACTGGAAGGATTTTTTTTGTTTTGTTTCAGTAGCATGTGTGTGTTGATGTTTTTAAATCCCATTGTGTAATGATGGTGGGCTGGATCCTTGCACATGTCTATCATTAAAAAAATGATAGTTTCGAAGAACACAATGTACCTTTAAAAAGGCAAAATATATTCATATGCCCGGGGTGGGTGGTGGGTGCGGTTAAACATCCACATAGAAATCAAATCAGTAAAACCGCACAATCCAGATCATGTCATTTAAATCATGGCTGCAAACACCACCACCACCCCGGTACTTAGAGGGATATATAACAGTAACATCTCCAAGCATAGCTGCCAAGTTTTCCCTTTTCTCGCGAGGAAGCCTATTCAGCATAAGGGAAAATCCCTTTAAAAAAGGGATAACTTGGCAGCTATGTCTCCAAGTTGTAACCGGGAATCTTTGCATAGAGCCTATCTGAGGAATTTTGATATCTCAAACATAAACGAGGAAGCAAACAAATTGTTATTACATCTCGAAATCGTGCCAAGTTGCCAATGCCAACTTTATCATGGTAGACTCTGCATTAGAGCACAAATTGGTTGGCTTTGTGTTTCCAAATCAAGAAAGTATCAACGTCTTGAGTATTTATTTACATGGCATTTACTCTCCCTGTACAAGTGTATATAGCATAATAGGAACAGCCTTGGCACCTCTTAATGATGACCTTTTTCATATGCAGATCCCCACATGATCTGATTGCCATTGAGGACCTTATTTTAGATTACTTCAACCCTATGAATCCTATGAATTATAAGAAACAAGGCATTCTCTGTAGAGATATCCATTTTATGGAATGCCTCAGAAAAGAAGATTCATTAGGTGCCAGTGCTATGCTGTTTTTAGACAGATACAGGGGTGGCCCAATATATTTTGGCACCTGAGGCAAATCACAAAATGTCTCTCCCTCCTTGCCAGGGAAAAGGGTGTGTGAATATTGACATCAGGAATAAAGAAGGAATTAAGATTGGGATCCACTGCCCCTGTCGCCTCACCTTGCCTCATGGGTGGGTCAGACCTGGCTGGTTAAAACTGAGCTATTCTAAAGCTTTCTTAAATAGCTGTCTTTTAAAACCATGCAGTTCAAAGTTAATAATTTTGTATGGTTTTCTGAGTATGGTATACTAATCTTTTATGCAATTGCTTTGCTGGTTGTTTTTAGAAACATTGGTTATTATAGGGGTTTTAAACTATGCATGCTATTTACGTTGCAAGCTGCCTTAAATACACATTGTATGAGTGGTATGACTTCAAATGGTTTTCATTTTTAAAATCTCAGATGGGCAGAACTGGCACCTTGAATTATTCTTGAAAGGTGATATGCCAGGCTATATCATTACTGCACTTTTGTAGGCCCACAAAATGCACAGTACTGTACATGGAAATGGATGCAGAGAGATCCCAGAGTATTTCAGCTTTCTCTCTTTGTTTATTTATTAAGATAAGCAAGTTTCTAGTCCATATGGATTCAGTAATATATTTGAAAATGTGTGGTAGATCCCTGTTGAAATCTCAGAAGCAAGAAGGGTAATACAGTTTTCAATGAAAGTTGGACATCAGTGTACTGCATCATTCATTGTCTCTCTACATGACTTGGGAACCAGAACAAATTATATAAGATGGTAACAATTATAGAACAGAACATGCAAAATAAGTGAAATGATGCAAATGTTTTCAATTTGCATCCTTTACACAGGTCATAGAATTTGGATTGCCAGGATACATGATTTTGCTTTACAGTATTTTTAAGCCCACAATGGACACAGTCCTGGGTTATAGGGAAATCAGTATGGAACCTGGGGTTATGCATCTCTTGTACTCCACCCTGGTCATCTGGTAAGTTGCCTACCCTTTTTATTTTACTTTATGATTTATATACCCTCTTAATCAACAAAAACCACTAAGTGGTTTATATAAAACAATATAAAATACACACACACACACACACACACACAAAAAAAAAAACATTTAAAACAAATCAACATAAAATTACCAAAACAGAAATAAAACCAGCAGTTTTAAAACAAGCACCATCAGGTTACAAGTTGAAACTACATGTCTGAGTAAAGAGGAAGTCTTGACAGTGGCATAGATTTCCTGTAAATTATGCCAAGTTAATCTTTATTTTTAGCTTGTGACCAAGTTGTAACTTAAGTTCCTCATTCCTTTTCTTTTAGTTGAGTTTGTGATCTCCTCTGAGCATACTATAGTTTTCTCCCACTGTTAATTCATTTTGTTGTTGTTGTTGTCTACCTTTTACTGCAAAGGCTGACTAATTTGATTGTGTTAAAAGTGGGGAGGAGAATCTTCTGCCCCATCTTTAAGGCAACAGCATTCTTCCTCTTAAGCCACTCTGTTTAGAAACTCGCTCTTTCCTGCTGCTGAAAGGCATAAGGTAGGTGTTACAATTTTAAAACATGTAACATGAGAAAGTTTTGAATACTTTTTTGCCAAGAGAGTAGCCTTCACTTAACTTTTATTGTGAAGGGTGAATGGGTCGAAAGTTTTTTTTAGGAGATCGCTTTTGTGGGGGGAGGGGCAGAACCTCACTTAATTGAGTACTTTCAATGCTTTAAAGTATTTTTTGTGGATCTTCTAGGGGGACCAGCTGCCCCCACCTGCCTACACCCATGAATGGGTCCAATATTGTGAAAACACGGCACCTGCTTTTCCGTCCTTGTGGCTGAACTTGGTATCTAGCCATAGGCATGGCTTTGGGAGTCCCTGACTGCTCATAGCTGCCAAGTTTTCCCTTTTCTCGCGAGGAAGCCTATTCAGCATAAGAGAAAATCCCTGTAAAAAAGGGATAACTTGGCAGCTATGTGACTGCTGAACAGTTATAAAGCCTTAGGGTGTGTGCTGGCTGAAGACATGGCTGCTTAAACTTTCTCTTACCTGCTGCCTTTCCCCTGCAAGACCCTTCTCATCCAGCTAAGATTCCTTGATATGCATTTTGTGTATCCCATGAAAAGTGAGGAGGGGCTTACAGAGAAAGCATCCAAGAAAGCATCTTCAGAACCCATTTCCCAGCCATAAACCAACCCTCATTCTCCCTTTGCTGCTTTAACAGACATCTGTTTAATAGTCACTTATTCTATTTAATACCACCGCTTGGCACAGGGTTTTGGAAAGCTTATCTTGTGAAACTCTCTAAGACCTGTGGGTATATGGTGGTATACAAATTTTAATCATCATCACCATCATCATCATCATTGTGATTTATTGCCTTGATTAGGCATGGGGGGATTTGGTTAAGTCCTCGTTTAAAGTTGAATTTATCAAATTGAGAACCGAAAACACCCATCCTTCAAAATTTGCACTTATCTGAATTTTGCTGTGCATTTCTCCAACGAAACAGTGCTGATAAAAACATGTATATTGTGTGCAAACATTAGTAAGTGAAAGTAATATACAAAAATGCATTGTATTAGGAGAAATTGCATTCAGAAATGTGTACATTGGTCAAAACTGCATACAAAAATGTGTCTGTTAGTAAAAAGTCCCACACAATCGCTGAAGAGTTTTCATGAGGACTTTTTGAAAAATGCCCAAATTGGTGCAGAAATGTGGAGAACCAAATTTAAGATTGGAAAAATGAAAAACAGAGAGAACCGCAACTGCAGATTCTCCCATCCTTAGTCCTGCCCATTATACAGTATATGAAAGTCTAGTCTTGAGGATCTAATCTCAGGTCTGCTACATACCCTGTGGTTCATTACCATTTGAAATGAAACATTTTTCTTCATCACCATTGCCTGACCATAATTAAGGGCTCATCCACAGTTTTGTTTCTAGGCACGGGTCCAAATGGTGTTTCTTTCGTCCCGTCATTTTCTCCGGGAGAATCTCAATAGCTCAGATGGAAGAGCATGAGACTCATAATCTCAGGTTTGAGCCCCACATTGGCCAAAAAAATTCCAGGGGTTTGGACTAGATGAACCTTGTTGTCCCTTCCAATTCTATGATTCGCCACTGAACCAGAGAAAACACCAATTCTCAGAAAACTCAATTGACATTTGTTCCAGCCCAACAGCAAACACTGGGTTTTCCTAGAGAAAGCATTTGGAGGGGGGGGGGGACGACTTTTCTGACCCAGGCCTAGGAATCAGAGGACAAATGGATGAGTCTATACTAAATATTTTAAAAGGGCTATTTAGCTAAACCTAATATATTTTTTTCTGCACCACTCCCTGAGCAGTATTACTTTTTCATGGCAGCTTTATCCAGAAGGTAAGTTTCCTTGTGAGGAAATGTTCTTGAAACTAAGGCTCTGTACATACCATGCATTTTAAACACCCCCCCCCCCAACAAACGTGGGAACTGTAGATCATGGCTCACAGAGCTACAAATTCCAGCACCCTTAACAAACTACAGTTTTCAAGATTCTCCTCCCCCCCCCCGAGGGGGACGGGTGGCTGCATTAGGGAGAGGTAAACTCCCAAAGTAATGTGGGTAATCTTTAAAGTAGCATCAGTTCCCCCCAAAGCAAACAACACCCACAGGGAACCCCATGCCCCACACCCAACTGCAAAAAAACAGATCCGCTTCAAGGCTTATTTTTCATTTTCCAGCTGTGTTCCGTTATTTTCAAAATATTTCTCTCGCCTCCCCCGTCACACATAGACAGAGTTAAACTTTGTCCAGAGTGTGTCCAGTGGATACTTATTTTTATTTAAGCAAATTCTGAACTTCTGGGGCTGAACTGCATGTGATGTCATGCAATCCATGACCGGACCTGCTAGGTGGTATCCAACTTAGTTTTACACAGTTAGGTCCAATTACTTAAATGGGTCTATTCTGAGGAAAACATAGCTGAATGTGACCTGGCAAAGATGTAAAAGCTGGTGAAAGTGTGTGTGTGTGTGTGTGTGTGGTGACTGGTTAGCACTGTGAAAGGGCTTTAAAAAACAAATCCTTTCCTCGCACCATTTCCCCAAATTTAATTTCCCTCCAAGCTTCTCTTTGCCCTGCTTGGGGGGGGGTATATCAAAGATAAGGATTTTGTGGCCCTCCATATGTTAGATTCAAGAGTCCTATCAATGTCAGCTAGATGGCCAGTGGTGTGGGAGGATGAGTTGTAATCCAAAAACATATGGGGAGCTGTAGATACTGCAGGTATGTATGGTACAGGTTGCAGGAGGTTGTATGGCATCTGTCATGGATGCTTTAGCTGAGATACTGCATTGCAGGGGTTTGGATTAGATGATCCCTGGTGTCCCTTCCAATGCTACAGTTCTATGATTCTACTAGTGTCATTCAGCCCGTTAAATAAACGGGCGCTAGAACATATGTGAGCGCTGTGCGGAGCACTGGATCGAGGAGCCGGTCTGCAGATTCAGCACCCAGCAATGCCGTACTGGATTGAGGAGGCGATGCTCCGTGCGGTGTTGCTGGGCGCTGACTCTGCAGACCGTCTCCTCGATCCAGTGCTCCGCGCAGCGCTGATCAGTGCGCTGATCAGCTGCCGGATCAAGGAAGCGGCCTGCTGGGTTGGCACCCAGCAGCGCTACACGGAGCACCGGATCGAGGAGACGGTCTGCAGAGTCAGCGCCCAGCAACGCCGTGCTGGATTGAGGAGGCGCTGCTCCGTGCGGCGCTGCTGGGTGCTGAGTGCAGACCGGCTCCTCGATCTGGTGCTCCGCGCAGCGCTGATCAGCGCTGACCCGGCAGGCCGCCGGATCAAGGAAGCGGCCTGCCGGGTCGGCACCCAGCAGCGCTGCACGGAGCATCGCCTCCTCAATCCAGCACGGTGTTGCTGGGCGAGGGGGTCGACTCCGGCTCCCCGCCTCTGGGACTGAGGCGCAGGTGAGAGGAGAGAGAGACAAAGGCTCCCCTCATGTGAGGCGCGGCTCCTGCCTGGCAGCGCTGGAGCTCCCTGCGGCCGCAACGGCAGCACTGGCGCTTGAGGGGGCCGGCCGAGGAAAGAGAGGCGGAGGTGTGGGGGAAAGAGCCACAAATCCTTCCACCGCAGTGGCTGCTAACGCGGGTGGGTGGGGAAGGTGGGCGGCGACGGCGACTGTGTGAGGCTTGGCACGGCGGGACCCGGCCGGGGAGCCTCGGCGAGAGCGAGTTGCCATGAGAGTGTCCTGGGCGTGCGATCAAGTGTCTCTGCGCTCCAAGTCCCAACGGCTGTCCGTGGGGCACATGCGCAGTAGCACAAACCCAGGGGCACAGGGACTGGACGCAGAGACACTTGCACATTATTATATAGGATAATTGTATATTGCCATAACATCTCATTTGGCCCCAGCTGAGAAAGAAATGGGGATAACAAGCAAATCACAAGAAATCAGTGGTGGTGGAGACCCAAAATATGCAAATATATATATCCATGCAACTGAATTCCTTTCAGATTCACAGTGGTTCATCCTTTTTCAAAGTTTCACAGAGATGTCTCACTAACCCCTGGATCTGTGTAAGGCTTTCTGTATCTTAAACTGCAAAAAACACATATGGCCATCATGAAATCTCTTCATAACTATATTTTAAATACAGTAGGCATTTGATTCTGCCTTTCTGCTAAATTATGAAATGTCTTCTATTGCTGTAATAATAATGAATATTGGGAGAGCTAATGTTTCCATTAGAGTACTTAATATTTTAATGTGAACTCTTTTTGCAGGAGTTTGAGGCTAATACAGAAATACAAGAATTCCACTAAGCACATTTTAAGGATCTTTATATGCCATGGCGGAAATGAACGGTCCAGACAAGAATGTTTTCCTTTGTATTTGCATCTTGACAATAACTTTCTGGAACAATACCTATACCTCTGCAGAAAATGGATTTAAAGCAAACTACTCCAAGAGTGGCTTAGATGCTGTTCCTAAGAATCTTCCAGCACAAATGACAGACTTGGATTTGTCATACAACAGTATCTCTGAACTGCAGATTTCTGATTTTAGTTCTCTTTCCAAACTCAAGGTTCTAAATCTTTCTCATAACCTGATTAGAGAGCTTGACTTCAGCATTTTCCAGTACAATAAAGACTTAGAACTTCTGGATCTATCCCACAACAAGCTGCAGATTCTTTCTTGCATCCCTGTTACAAGTCTCAGGCATCTAGATCTCTCTTACAATAACTTCATGGACATGCCCACATGCCAGGCATTTGGCAAAATGGTGAAGCTGGAATATCTTGGCCTCAGCGCCAGAAGAATACAGAAATCAGATTTCAGAGTTCTTGCTAATTTACAACTGGATACTCTCTTCTTGGGCTTAGAACACCTCACTGAATCTGTCCCTGGAAGTCTTCCAGCATTTAACACAAAGAAGCTTCGAATTGCACTCCCTGAAAATTCAGAATCCATGTATCTAGAACTCAATGTTACTGAAAGCTTAGAACTTTCAAATATCCAAGGAAATCAAGTCAGTGACTTGATAACATTTTTGTCACAACCCAGCAAATATGGGAAATTGCTAAACTTAACACTGAATAATGTACAACTATCCTGGCTAAGCCTCACAGCTATTCTTCAGAAGGTGTGGGAATCCTCCATTGAATATTTCAACATCAACTATGTGAACATCTTAATATTTGAAGACACAAGTCAATCTCTCAATTACGTTGATACCTCACTAAAAGCATTGACAATTAAATATGCTATTGCAGGTTCAGAGTTGTTTAACCAAGAGGATGTGTACAGAACATTTTCAGAAATGAATATTGCATCATTGACAATTTCTCATTCGGGGATACTATTCATGTTTTGTCCTTTAAAACCCAGTGATTTTACTTACTTAAGTTTTTCACATAATTCATTGACTGACAACATTTTTGAAAATTGCAAGAACTTAGCCCTCCTAGAAACACTCATTTTACAAAACAATCAACTTAAACAACTTGCCAAAATGAGTTTAATGACAAGTCGCATGAACTCACTGAAACACTTGGACTTGAGTCAGAATTTGTTGCAATATGAAGGTAACGTGAATGACTGCCACTGGGGTAAAAATATGATTAAATTGAATTTGGCATCCAATCAATTGTCAGAGTCAGTATTTAGATGTTTACCAGCAAATATTCAAATTCTTCATCTTCAAAACAACCCCATTTCAAGCATTCCCAAAGAGATTACTGAGCTGACGGCTTTAGAAGAAATACATTTGGCATCTAATAAACTAGCTAGTCTGCCTGGATGTGGTCAGTTTAGAAATCTGAGGTTCCTGAATATAGAAATGAACTCTGTTGTCTCACCATCTTCTGAATTCTACCAGACATGTCAAGGCATCAAACAGCTAAAAGCAGGACACAATCCATTCACATGCACCTGTGAATTAAGACAGTTCATCAATCTTCAAAAGCAAGGATCTATGGAGTTGGTTGGTTGGCCTGACGCTTATGTGTGTGCGTACCCAGACTACTTAAGGGGGACCCTTTTAAGAGACTTTCACATCTCTGAAGTTGTTTGTAACGTGAGTCTTCTGATTACTATAGTTATAATTATTACTGTGGTCTTAGTAGCCACTGTTTCCTTCCTCTGCATTCGTTTTGATGTTCCATGGTATTTGAAGATGATGTGGAAGTGGACTCAAGCAAAACACAGGATTCGGAAGAGTAAGCCTGAAGACATACTCCCTAATGTAGAGTTCCATGCTTTTATCTCCTATAGCGAGCATGATTCTGAGTGGGTGAAAAATATATTGATTCCAAACTTGGAGAAGGAGGATGGCTCCATACGGATCTGCCAGCACGAGAGGAACTTTGTTGCAGGCAAGAGCATTGTGGAGAATATCATAGACTGCATTGAGAAAAGTTACAAGTCGATCTTTGTGTTGTCTCCTTACTTTGTGCAGAGTGAATGGTGTCATTATGAGCTCTACTTTGCCCATCACAAGTTATTCAGTGAAAATGCTGACAGTTTAATCCTGATTGTGCTGGAGCCAATCCCTGCGTACATCATTCCTGCCAGGTACCACAAACTGAAAGCTCTCATGGCCAAGAGAACGTACTTGGAGTGGCCAAAGGATAAAAACAAGCATGGACTTTTCTGGTCTAATCTTCGGGCAGCCATTTACATTAAACTGTCCAGCAACGAAGAAGAGAGAGCATTTTCACTGAGTTAAATTTATATTAAAATAATCATATGTGGATTTCATTATATCAGTAATGTTCATGCTGTATTTACAGGTAGGTAGCCATGTTGGTCTGCTGTAGTCGAAACAAAATAAAAAAATTCCGTCCAGTAGCACCTTAGAGACCAACTAAGTTTGTCATTGGTATGAGCTTTTGTGTGCATGCACACTTCTTCAGATACATTGAAACAGAAGTAACTAAACCCTTATATATAGTGGGAGGGTGGGAAGGGGTACGGTATTACTCAGAAGGGTGGTGGGAATGGGTGATTGGCTGATAGGTGTGGTAAACCTGCTGGCGACTGTTAACGACTGCAATTGGTCTTACAGGAATTCAGCTGAATGTTATTTATGTTGCTGTAATGCTGTACTATAATATTTCTGGAGAAAGGACAAGTATAATTTTGCTATATACAACTACAGGAAAATAATACATTAGGAAAAGAAACACAGATTGACTGTATCAATCCTGTTCCAAGCCCTGAATTCCTGAACCAAAGGATTCAAAATTAAGTCACTAGATGAATAATCAGTATCAACCTTGCAGTGTGGTATATATATTTTTTCCAAAATAATGGATTAAATTCTAAATTCTGCTTAGGCAATCCACTTGAGGACATTATTATACTCTCAATACAATTTAAATTAACCACGAGAATAATATATAGTGCACGCCTAAGAGGGGTAGGGCACATCTGGGACAGCTCCCTCTGTAGAGCATGACTCTTAATCTCAGGGTAATGGGTTTGAGCCCCATATTGGGCAAAAGATTCCTGCATGCCTGGATGACAGTCACAGTCCTTTCCAACTCTTCAATTTTATGACTTCCCTCTGCTGCTACTGTATTATAATAATACATGGAGTCTTTTAATGGAAAGTTGGTGCCATCTAGTGGTGTGCAATATACATGTTAGTAAAATGGAGGGCCTAGAATAGATGCTAAGAAATGAGAAAAGCTAATTTAACTTAAATTTATATGTGCAAAACAATTGTGGCTTTAGAAAGGGATAAAGAAGGGAAGGCCCTCTTATAAGGAAGGTATACGGTAGCGTGATACCAAATCCCCCATCAAAAGCATGGTTGGCTCTTGGTATAAGTAGAAGATGAATACATGGAAAGTTATCAGGGGATAAGTGAATATGTCAGTTTTGGTTTCTCTGTTTATCCTATTTGAAATAGGATAACTCATGAAAACTCACCTGCATTTTAGTGTGAAGTTCTCATATATATGTTTTCGTATGCAATTTTGCCTTACATTTTTTTTTTTACAAAGCAGTGTCCCCTAAAATAATGGCTTTTGTATGCTTTTTAAACTATTATATGCATTTATACTCACACTCTATCCTTGTACGTGCATTTTTGTACACATTGCTTGGCTGGATAAATGTGAATCTTGAAGGGTGGCTGTGTTCTGGTTCGCACCTTGTTTTGGAAACTAAATTAGGCATGTTGACCTTTAAATGCAAACAGCATCAAATTTCTCCCTCATCCCCAGATGTTACACCTAACATAGCACCTCAACTGCACATCATGCTCAAAAGCTACCACTTACAATCCTCCACTTATATTTCATCTCATTTCCCAGTTAATCTAGTTTTTCTCTTGCTCCGGAGGGTAGGACTTGAACCAGTGGCATCAAGTTACAAGAAAGGAGAATCTGACTAAACACAGAAAAATACTATCTGACAATAAGAGCTGTTGGACAACGGAACGGTCTTCCTTGAGAAGTTGTGGACCCTCTTTCCTTGGCAGCTTTTAAGCAGAGGTTGGGTGGCCATCTGCCGTGGATGATTTAGCTGAGGTTCCTGCATTGAAGGGGGTTGGACTAGATGACCCTTGAGATCCCTTCCAACTATGATTCTGAATATACATGCACTCTAGTTTGAAAAGCAGTAGGTGGCAATAAAAGCTTGGTAGAATCTGAGGAAAGCTGACCAGTCACAACTGAAGCCATTCCAGGAGCTGGTTATGTAAACAAAATGCATTCCTCAGAATAAAAGGCATTATTTCTCAGTGCACTCCCACAATTTCTGTTTGGAGTTAGTGTTTAACAGTCAATCACAAGCAGTTGCGGTGTCTTTATCGCCACTTCTGTTGACAGGATCAATACAATTTTTTCTTCATTATTTAACTCATAGGCTTCTGGTAGGGATTATTCATAGGACTAAATAGACATAGGACTAGTTAATCAGATTTCTTGATTGAAAACCTGCTCTTAAACTAGACATCATCCACATGCAACACTTTTTTTAAAGAAAAAAACATTGGATTTAATATTTACACACTCCCTTGTGGCCTTATATAACCTTGCTGGGCACATAGTATAAACAACATTCTTCACTGTTAGAATTAAGGCGATTTTAGTGAGTAGCGCAAATAATAGATCATTATTGGGTGAAGTTGCATAACTCTTATTAAAGGAGACCAGCTATGAATTTATACAGGCTGGAGAGTTGACATTTAAAGTAGGGTTTCAATGGGCCATGTTTTAAGCCGGCTGCTATCTGCTAATGTTGTGAAAGTACAGAAGTGGCTTTGAAGATGCCTACAGGATATAACCTTTGGGACACTAATCCCTATATATCCATGTCTAATGTAGGTCAGGAATTATTAATCATCCCCACTGCTAATGTCACATTTACACCAGTTGTTTTACTCTTGTTATTCATAGGACCAAACAATGATGTTGCGTTGTATGCAAGACAAAAGAAAAACCAGTCTTTCTATGCCACCTGGTGGACCTTTATTGCACATGCTTTCAACAATGAGTTACAAAGATATGCATAAATTGCATCAGGGATATTTGAAAACTTCGTGCATTGGCAGAGGCTCTGGAACGTTAATTGATCAGTACTGTATATAATTTTGTATGATTCGGTGAGTTGTATCTTCTGTTTACTCTTCTGGTATGGCTTGGTGTGTTATTTTTTTGTTGGAGAAATAAACTTGAAATGTGTAATAAATTCCTTTATGTCTGTCTCCCAGTATGGGTTAAAATGGCTGTATTATACATTATAGAGGTAGTAGTAGTAGTAGTAGTAGTAGTAGTAATAATAATAATAATAATAATAATAATAATAATAATAATAATAATTTATTATTTATACCCCGCCCATCTGGCTGGGTTTCCCCAGCCACTCTGGGCGGCTTCCAAATGAAAAATTAAACAAAATAATCTATTACACATTAAAAGCCTCCCTAAACAGGGCTGCCTTCAGATGTCTTCTAAAAACCTGGTAGTTGTTTTTCTCTTTGACATCTGGTGGGAGGGCGTTCCACAGGGCGGGCGTCACTACTGAGAAGGCCTTCTGCCTGGTTCCCTGTAACTTGGCTTCTCGCAACAAGGGAACCGCCAGATGGCCCTTGGTGCTGGACCTCAGTGTCCGGGCAGAAGGATGGGGGTGGAGATGCTTCTTCAGGGGGATTCCACTCTCTTAAGAGTTCCACTTTGCCTTGGCCAGTAAAGATTCCTGGCACGAATCATGTCTGTAGTCAGAACTTTTGCAGAGAGAGCGAGCTGAAGGATTTTCCAGGGGAGGAATCTGCAAAACTGGTAGCCTAACATGTTGTTTAATTGTATTAATTTTTTTAAAAAAAAAAACAAGTTAGGAAATTTTAAAACAAGTACCTGATGCGCATCATTCTCTGCAGTACATTTGCATTCTTTGTTGAGAAGACTAGAGCTGATTTGCTTCTTACTAAACAACTGGGTAGTCAGGGCTGGCCGAAGACATTTTGGTGCCTGAGGCAAACCACAAAATGCCCCCCCACCCCATTCCTACCAGGGAAGAATGTGTGATTGAAGGTCTACATCAGGAACCAAGGGGTGGGGAATAAAGATCTACATCAGGATCTGCTACCCCTGTGGATCTTTCAACCTTGTCAGATTGGTTGGTGAGTGTACTGCCTACATGTTTTTCTCAATATCTAAACAAATAAAGGAGGGGACGCTGGTGGCACTGTGGTCTAAACCACTGAGTCTCTTGGGCTTGCCAATCAGAAGGTCTGCGGTTCGAATCCCTGCAATGTGGTGAGCTCCCCTTCGGTCCCAGCTCCTGCCAATCTAGCAGTTTGAAAGCACACCAGTGCTAGTAGATAAATAGATACTGCTGTGGCGAGAAGGTATACAGCGTTTCCATGCGCTGCTCTGGTTTCGCCAGAAGCAGCTTAGTCATGCTGGCCACATGACCTGGAAAAACTCTGTGGACAAACTCCGGCTCCCTCGGCCTGTAAAGCGAGATGAGCGCCGCAACCCCAGAGTTGCCCACGACTGGACTTAACTATCAGGGGTCCTTTACCTTAAATAAAGAGGATAGTGAATAACTGGGAGGTGGGAAGTGGACTATTCAGGCAAGGTACCTGGCATAGACTTGAGGAGGGCAGACACCCCACTCCACTATTGCCCTGAAAATACAGCAGGCCCAAGTGCTGTGATGTCCAGGAACCAGAAAATGGGATCAAACCGACCCTTTGAATCAATGAAAGGTTTTTCAGGTAAAATCCTACAAGACCTTTCCTCTGCTGAGTACTTCATAGTGACTATCCATCTATTAAATATTTACTTCATAGGTGTTTGTCACTTGGCTAGAAACCAAACAGGAAGCTAGAAGGGGCAAGTTCCCTCTTTAACACCCATAAGAAATTCAGCACTGTTCCTCCTCTGCCAGCTCCCAGCAGGCTAGTATTTCATTATTATTATTTTATTTTGCAGGCTAGTAACTCTTGGGGACTTAAAAGGCTAATTTAACGGGGTAACTTGTGAATGAAAGGAGAAAATATGATGAAGTGATGTAAAGATGGGTATCTTTTGTTGTATATGGGAATTAATGCTGCCAAGGAGTGTGGTGGAGTCTCCTTCTTTGGAGGTCTTTAAGCAGAGGCTTGACAGCCATCTGTGAGGAATGCTTTGATGGTGTTTCCTGCTTGGCAGGGGGTTGGACTGGATGGACCTTGTGGTCTCTTCCAACTCTATGATTCTATAATGCAAGGGCAATCAAGCAGAGGGGATGCAGGTGGTGCTGTGGTGTAAACCACTGTGCTTGGGCTTGCTGATCAGGTGGTCGGCAGTTCGAATCCCCACGACAGGGTGAGCTCCCGTTGTTTGGTTCCAGCTCCAGCCAACCTAGCAGTTCGAAAGCACGTCAAAGTGCAAGTAGATAAATAGGTACCACTCCGGCGTGAAGGTAAATGGCGTTTTTGTGTGCTGCTCTGGTTTCGCCAGAAATGGCTTAGTCATGCTGGTCATGACCCAGAAAAATTATCTGAGGACAACGTCAGCGCCCTCGGCCAGTGAAGCGAGATGAGCACCGCAACCCCAGTCGTTCGCAACTGGACTTAACTGTCAGGGGTCCTTTACCTTTAATCAAGCGAAGAAACATTGTTTGGTAAAGTGCACTTTAAATTATCCAACTTCACTTGTGCATAAAATAATTTTGAAAAATAACAACAGTTTGTACATGTGACTATTTGCGCCAGAATAGAAATGCCGAATGTGTATTTTATTGATAGTAATGCAGCACAGATAAGCAATATACACATCTGATTTCAGGGCCACGATTCCTGATCTGGCTAGTGATGCATGTGCAATGGCGGCCTGCATGTGTCAGGTGTGTTGAATATGATATGACGATCTGCTGTGATATTTGCAGTCAACCAACTTTCTTAGGTGAGTCGCCAAATTAATTAGTAGCAAAGATCCTTCTCAAATGCTACTACTTCCAGCTCTCCTAAAGGATACAGGGCTGTATCTAAGGACAACTGCCATTTAGCGAAATCAAGATTCGGGGGGAGGGGGAGTGTGCAAGTTTTGAGGGAGAGTTTTAACTACATATTGACATTTAATATTTGTCTTGTTTTATTAACAAGTATAATACATATAGTATACTATTTATAACATATGAGGACTGTACAGTACAAATTATGTTCACAGTTTGACATGACAAAATGTCATTACTGAATTCCCATTGGACTACCAAAAATAGAAAGTGAAGTTACATTAAAACATTCACATATTTAGTGAGAAAGATTACCAAAATGCTTCAGTATCTGCAAATGATAGGAATGCATGCTAGAAACCTTTAATTACCCGATTATTATTAGCTTATAAAATATATTACATTTTATTTTTTAAAAAATTCTGCATATTTTTATACAAGTTTTAAAGTAAATGTAATAGCCCTGCTACATTTGCAGGAAAAGGTTTAAGAGATGCTAAGCAGGAAGATTATTTTGACCGTATAACATTTAAAATACATAAATATCAAGAAAGTGCTAATATTTGTAAAATGTAATGGGAATTATTATAGCCCTTTTCAAATAATATGTATAAAATACTTTAAAAGGAAAGGATTTGCATTCATCTACACCTTGCTAAGTTTGAACAGAACACAAAGAAGATCCTGCAATTAAAAGGTTTTGTGTTGTGTGTTAAAACTGGAACTACAGTGTGCAATTAAAACCACTTTATAGAAATATCAGCTTCACTCTGAACAATCCCTCTTGGAACAACCCATAATGCTATTTAACTGAAAACATGATCAACAGTATCCTATAATTTGCATTCTGTACAGTGGAATACTACTAGTGCACATGGTTTGTTTAGAAAAGTAACTTTTAATTATTTGGACTGTGTACTGCTTCCCCAAACACAAGTGATTCTTCCTCATTTGCTAACCACCCACTTTTCACAATTGCTTGAGCCTCTTCTCTTGCAATTACATGTCTCCCACCCCCAGTAGGCAAAAGACTACCTCCACTTGCAATAGTGGAGGACAAGCAGTAGCAGGAAGCTCTATGTGGCAAATGCAGTGTCCCAAAAGCCGCATTTTGGGGGAGGGGGTGTGTGGAATTGGAATTTACTCTCTGGCCAGTGGTTGCCTGTATTTTCCTGGCACACTCAAGACACGTGTTACAATCTGGATTAGAGATGAGGACATTTGCATGGCTAAAATACACTTACTGAAAACAGGCCTGCTCCCCACCATAAGAACCACAGAATTAAAGTGGGCAATGCAGCTACTTTCAAGCTGGTGGGAGACTAGACTTTGACTGTCGTATCAGAGCATGGATTCTTATCTACTGATTTCAACAGATCTACTCCAGAGTAAAGGCTTTCTATCTCCCTAGTAATATGCAAATTATGCAAATATAGAATTAGATCCAAAGTTCCCTTCCTCTGCTGGAAGAAGACTCCATCAGAAGAGAACCTTTGTATCCAACGCAGAGCCTGAAGCCCTGGTTGAAAATATGCAACCAGTTCCATTTGCTTTCTGACTCCTATTTGCTAAACATCAGTGTTTTCCAATTTCCCACTACCGGTACATAGAAAAACATTTTTGAAGTGCAGGGGACTTATAAACAAAAAGTGTTTGAGCTGGAATAGTCCTTCCCGATTTAGACTGCAACTAGCAATAATCAAAGGCGCAGAAAAGATAAAAATCTCATCACACCTAAACAAGCCTTTGGCCATATAGTTTGCTCTTTGAATCCCAGAGTTATATACAGAAGCATTCAGATAAAATGTGGAATCTTGTAACTGCGCTTGCCTGAATTTAACTAGCCACATAATTTGTTTTATTTGACATTAATAAACCATCTTAGAGGGGGCATTTCTATTTTGTATTGCAGGTCATTTTCTGCTCACCCTGCTGCGATTTTTTTTAAAGCCCATATATTTGATACACAGTAGAGCATTCCAGAAACTTTCTTTCTTTCTTTCTCTTTCTTTCTTTCTTTCTTTCTTTCTTTCTTTCTTTCTTTCTTTCTTTCTTTCTTTCTTTCTTTCTTTTAAAAAAGGTGGGTCAGGGCAGGTTTCCTCCTGGCGTTTTATGGTATAAACTCAAATGTTGCTACATACTTGAAACTACTTAACTTCAGATGGATTGTGAGAATAATTAATATAGCAGAAAGTTTTTTTTAAAAAAATGAAAGGTAACATGTAGCACCACCACAAATGAATGAGTCTTTGAAGACATATCTGAACGAAAAATCTGATGAGTGGTAGCTCTCCAAGTGTGGAATTGTAATCAAAGGCACTTTAAGCCAAGCACCGCTAAACATCCTAAATGGAAAAAAAGCAATTTCAGCCATGCTTAGGCATAGTATCTGTTACGTTTTAATGTAGGAAAGGGGGGGGAATCTTATTTTTGGAGGGATCCAAAGGAATTAAATTTCGAATCCTAGTATGGCACTCTGTGCTCCACAGTTCCCACTCCTGTGTTGCCGACACTTAGAAATCTCACCAAGTTTCCACGTTCAGTGTTTTTCCATGTTAGCAACAGAGTAGTTTTAAGTTGTGTCAACACAACAGAAAATAATGTGTTTTCCAGATTTGCTTGGCAACACTAGAGAGGTTTTTCTTGCTCCATTTATATTTTGATGGAATGGGTTGCAGATGCTTCAGTACAATTATTCCTGGTTTAAACTAGCTATTAGCAAAGCAATTTTTTTTTTGCCACACTTTTAACTGGATTGTTCTTTGGATTTCCAGGCTGGTCTTGAACATTCCTAATTCTTGCAAGGTTTGATTGTGAAACAGCCACAATACACACGTTACTGATTACACTGAACAAGCCAACAGTTCCCTTGCTCTGTCAGTTTAATTTCTTGAGAAAGAGATTATATGAAGCACCTATACCATCCAACTAGGTGAAGTTTCAAATACTTCTGGGTTTGGCTTTAAAGTTTAAAAAACTGTAGGAAGCAATTACTTTATCTCTTCCTTCCCAAATTTACCTTTATTCTTCTGATTTCACAATAGCAGCTCACAAGCTGAATTCTGCATCTGTCACTCTGCGGAATGTTTTATTATTGCATTCAACAAAGATACTGTTCTCAACAACCTGTCTCAACTTCCTTGCAATTAATTAAGTGGCAACTCTTCCATATCAGCCTTCTGACATATTCTGTGAACGTTTTCCTTTCAGGAGTGGGAAAGTGCATGGTTTCTTGAAGGGAAGAAAATGTCACAGCACAATCCTATACATGTCTACTCAGAAATTTAAGTCCCTATTTGTACCTCTTTTTAAACTTATATAAATGAATAAATCAGTTTGAAGGAAGACAGCAGTTCTATATCATGTCAGGCTGGTCTCAGGGAGTCTCCACTTATCACTCAGATAGGCAGATGGTCTCTGGGTTTTCTCCAGTGGCTTTGAAGAGGATGCAAAAAGTAAAATTTGTAGAGGATGCTAAAAAGTAAAATGCCGGAGCTGGTAAAGTACTGGGACAGGTAGCTGATAAAAGCTAAAACTAAGGTCTAAAACTATTAGAAAGCTGATAAAGCTAATAAGACCGTTGAAACCACATGGCTATCATAGAGTTTAAATCAATGCATCCTCTGCCGTCGCCATCTTGCCAAGAATAAATTAAAAATGTATCTCAAAATATATTAAGATCCTTAGTTAATGAAGTTACTGAATTGACGATCTAGACATGATTTTTTGTCTATTAGTTATGGAAAACAGAAGAGATGAATTTCTTGCCATTATTCAATCCTGCACGAAATTTAGATGGAAGGAACCATGATGGGTAGAAGGGGGCAGGGTAGGGGAGACTGTTATTGCTCTTTTTCAGTGTTCGAACCTTTATTGCTATGAATTTATACTTTTTGATATAACATTTACTTTTAATTTAAACAAGAAAATTAAGTCCCATTGCTTGTCAATGTTGCTTTCTGCTGTGAGTGTGTAAAAGATTGCAGCCTTAAGCAATTTGAAGTTTCCTGGGATTTACAAAGCAAATGGAATCTGAGAAAAAAAATGTACAAGGCCTATCTAGAACAGGTGTGCACATACAGGGTGCATGACACAAAAAAATGATGGCCATGATCCACCCAGTTACTTTGTTACATCTGATTTCAATGGGAGAGAGTCACCAAGCTAAGTAAGCACCCAGCTGTAGATTAGTTTTCTGTGGAAGAAAAGAGGAGACAGGACTACAAAAGTGCTAGAAAATAGTTTATAGAAATGAACTATGGAAGCCCAACACAGTATATGAAACAGTAGAAGCACACTACTACTTTGACAGTGTTGAATGAAACAGGTTGCCCCTGAAGGGGTGGTTAACTCAAAACGCATTTGATTACAACAGTTGATTTCGATAAAGTGTTTCCTAGCAGATTACGAGTTCCTTTCCTCTGTTGTTCATTCCCCTTATTGCTGCTGGCCTCAATATATATTTCTCTCCATTTTAAAAAAATATGGAAGCCAAATGACCCATAATTCTAACAAGAGCTCGTAGCCACACTGGTGAAGAGAGTAATTTTTCTTTCCTTCTAATCTTTCCATGAAATCTCTAGAGGATACGGAATAGTATCAACCATGCTGGATTTTTAAAGAAATATTTTTTGGTTGTGTATTTTACCATTCCTTAACATGATTGCATTACAAATCACTTGAGACACTTCATGAAACTCTTCTGTGGAACATGGCAACGAGAGATCAAAGTGTACCTTTTCCATTTGCGATACTCAAATTTTGAGATCTACAGAAGTGCTTAAATTCAGAGGTTGTCTTCCTCACTTATATTATGAATATGGTGGTGCCTTGGGTGAAAATCATTTCCAACACCGAGCAGTTCAGCTTCACTTTGCTGAAAAGGTTGCTGCTTCTAAACTGTGCCAAGGAGACCTTGTGTAGACAACAGGAAATGCAGAGGAGTGATGAGAAAAGAATATACCTACCACACCTCCTCAGTGAGGTAGATTATTGCATGTATCATTGAATGCCACATCATAGGAGTACCATGTGTGTTCCATTCATACAGCTGAACACAAAAAACACAGATAACTACATCACAAGAAGGTCTTTGCTTAATGAATCTACTGAGGCACTATATCCAGGCAAACACAAGCTAGCATTCTACACAACAGACAAAAGAGAGGCAATGTCGGTCAGGTTGTACAACACGATGCATTGACAACATTTCTGCTGATAAACAGCCACTCATCAGTCAAATATTTTTCCATTCACTCCCAGTTTGAGGATTCTCTCTCTTTTTTTAGAACACATCCAAAAAGTGTCTTGTGGAACATGCTTCTACAACCAACCACACTGGAAAGGATCCATTCGTTGCATTGCTGAGCATAAAAAGGAGACACGCATCCATTACAGGGTACAGAGTCTCTGGCAAGGACTAGCAGGCTGGATTCCCAACAACAGTGACTATGATCAACATATGCTGGTTAATTAAATGGCAAAACTAGCCAGCTCGATTACAAGATCTCTTTTAAGTCTCACAGAAATTTAATCTGCTTGCTGGCAAGCAAGGGTTTGCTTAGCAACCCCCAGGGGAAAAAAATGTTCACATTCTGTAGGTCTGACCCGTGGCAAGGGCAAAGAAGGGTCAAGCAAACATCTCTTACTGACCATAGGGAAGGTTTCAAGGCTATTAATCCAGAGATTCAGGCCCGCTGAATCTAACTTAAAATGCACAGGTTAAAAATAAAAAGAAAGGAGATATGAAGAGAGCCGAAGGAAGGGTGATTCAGACTAGCATGTGGCGTTTCCTATGAAGGGCAAGATGGTCGGAGCGGGAAAAGCTACGGTCGCAGTCTGGGCACTGGAAGGGTTTGACTCCTGTGTGCTTGCGGAAATGCCGTGTTAGTTCATCAGATCGAGCAAACTTCCATGTGCAACCTTCCCAAGTACATTTGTAAGGCTTTTCACCTGAGGCCAAAAGAGGGGGGAAAGGGGGGCAATTAAAAAACTGAAGCAAAACAAAAACTCATGCAACATATTTTCATTTTACACAATGAACACATAAGAAAAGCAAGCCTCCGTTGTCAACAGCATTGTTACTTAAAGACTACAGGATATTTTTTAGAATGTTTTTATATTTGATCCATAACTGACCTGTCCACTAGTCCTAACTGTTGCTTTTAATCTTGAGTTACATTCAATTGCATCTCTCCGAAAGCTCTTAAGTCCTGTGGGCATTATTTGTCCATGGTGAGGTTATTTTTGTTGTTTTTCCCCTTACCCCCACAAGCCAGCATGCTATACAGTGGAACCTCGGTTTACGAACACCTTGGTTTATGAATTTCCGGTTTATGAACGCCGCGGACCCATCTGGAACGGATTAATTCACTTTCCATTACTTTCAATGGGAAAGTTCGCTTCAGTTTATGAACAGACTTCTGGAACCAATTGCACCCATGCTTCGGGTTAAGTAACGCTTCAGGTTGAGTACTCCGCGGACCCGTCTGGAACGAATTAATCCACTTTCCATTACTTTCAATGGGAAAGTTCGCTTCAGTTTATGAACGCTTCAGTTTATGAACAGACTTCTGGAACCAATTGTGTTCATAAACCGAGGTACCACTGTATGGGGTTAGAAAGTGCCTGGGAGAAAAGGGGAATTTGTGAAAATTGCACCCTTTCCATTTGTGAAAGCCTTCACTGGAGTAAAGAGCCTTCCTTGAACAGAGCTCAGAAACAGAGAACAAGATCTGTAGAGACAATGCTGTGTCCAAGACAAATTTATGATGTAGAAGGGTGTGGTGGTACTAGCGCCATTCAGTAGAAAAATAAGCACCACTCAGAGATGCAAAAGTGTGTGACAAATAAAAAAAGAAAACCAAGGCTAAAATCCTTTAACACCTGCTAGGGGATAGGCCCCATTGAGCACAGCAAGACTTACTTCTGAGTAAATATTCATTGGATTGAAGTGTAAATAATTAAAAATACAGGCAAGTATTCCACATTTTACGTATCTGAAGTCTCAGACTCAAGACTGAGAAATTTTCTGGTATGTGACAGAATGGTAGGATGGCCTTAATTTGAGCCACTCCTGAAGCTAAGGAAATACAAGAACTGATAATGCCATCGGCTGTATAGCACATTGACTTCCTGGCAACAAAGGGACAAGTGACACTGCCATGGCATGAAAATACAATAACCTGAGCAAGACACATGATACACTGCCAATAAAACAGAATATGGAGCGCCACAGTGGTGAAACAGCTTTTATTGGCAGCAAGCATTTTGCCAATAATTAATGGGTAGACTGCCCACGGTCAGTTTTGCTTTATGGCTTTATTTATGGCCCCATGGCTAGAGCAAAACCATTCCAGTCAAATTAAATTGTATATATTCCCCGCACACATTTTGCATTCCTACAGCTCAATTCAAGCTACAGCAGCTCTAGCAGCAACTTGGGCTGATGCAGCTGTCCTGACACTCAAAGCATCCCTAATCTTTACATTACAATTAGAAGTGGCTCATGTGCATTTGTGTTGACCTTTGGTTCCTACGGTATGGACTATAAAAGCCAACAGCATACTAGAAATGGAGGGTGTCTCCACTCACATTGTTCAGCCTGGACACTGAAGTCCAGCTCCGAGAGCCTTCTGGTGGTTCTCTCACTGCAAGAAGTGAAGCTATAGGGAACCAGGCAGAGGGCCTTCTTGGTGGTGGCGCCCTCCCATCAGATGTCAAGGAGATAAAGAACTACACAATTTTTAGAAGGCAGCCCCATATAGGGAAGTTTTTTAATGTTGGGGGTCTGCTTCAGGTGCTGAAATGTCTCTGGCTAAGCCCCTCAAAACTTACACGAGGAATTTACTTATTGAAGAAACAGTCATAGGGCAGCGCCATATGAGATGCTGAAAATATACCTCGCCATCCCTGCGGTGTCACCTGCAGGCCCTCCAAGGGTCCCTATTTTCCAGGGACAGCTCTGGATTTACATGGATTCTTTCATGGAGTAGTCAAAGGTACGCAGCACCGGCACCTCTTTTTGTTGTTTTAACAACTGATGGGTACTGGCACCTATTTGTCTAGAAAAAAACCCTCTGCATCCCAGTTTCCGTTTTGATCCCGGAATGTCCTGCTTTTCCTAAGGGCGTCCCTATTTTCATCGGGAAAATGTTGGAGGGTATGGAGTTACGTGACCCCTGAGCCAAGGAGATAAGTAAATTATACAACTTTCAGAAGGCATCTGAAGGCAGCCCTGTATAGGGCAGGTTTTTTGAATGTTTAAAATTTTGTTACATTTTTATATCTGTTGGAAACCTAGCCAGAGATATATATAATAATAATAATGTCCCTGTGTCCCTGCGTCCAAGCTGTCCCGTGTGTCCCTGGGCTACTGCGCATGTGGCCCAGGAACACAGGGATTGGACAGAGGAGACTGCACGTGCGCACTCTCCCCCCCTCTGCCTCCTCCAACCGCCGCTCCCGCCGGACACCGCCTCACTGCAGGGCACGTCAGGGAAGCGAGGGTGGAGGCCGGCGAAGGCCTCCTCACAACCCTCACTGGCCCGTGAGAGGAGCGGCGGTTGGAGGAGGCAGGGGGGGGGGGAGAGTGCACGCGTCCTTCCTGTCGGCGGCTGGGGGAGAGGAAGGAAGGAGGAGAAAGCGCTGCTTTCTCCTCCTCCGTTCCTGTCCCCCTGCCGCCGACAGCAAGGACGGGTCCCAGGGTTCGGAGAAGCGCTGCGCAAGCGCTTCTCCGAACCCTGGGATGTCTGCTTCCTGTTGGCGGCTGCGGGAGAGGAACGGAGGAGGAGAAAGCAGCGCTTTCTCCTCCTCCGTTCCTGTCCCCCTGCCGCCGACAGCAAGGACGGGTCCCAGGGTTCGGAGAAGCGCTGCGCAAGCGCTTCTCCGAACCCTGGGATGTCTGCTTCCTGTTGGCGGCTGCGGGAGAGGAACGGAGGAGGAGAAAGCAGCGCTTTCTCCTCCTCCGTTCCTGTCCCCCTGCCGCTGACAGCAAGGACAGGTCCCAGGGTTCGGAGAAGCGCTGCGCAAGCGCTTCTCCGAACCCCAGGATGTTCTAGCGCCCGTTATTGAACGGGCTGAAATACACTAGTATAATAATAACAACCGCCCAGTCAGGAATTAGGTCCCAATGTAATCTGAATCTGCCAACACTGTATGATATTGGAGCTGTTTTTTCTCTTAGAAACTTTTGAGTTGGGTTGTGACAAGAGAACAAGTGTTCTTTGGATCTGCCTCATACCTGTATGTGTTCTTCTGTGAGCTTTCAGGTGGGAGCTTTTAGTGTAAACCTTGTTGCAGCCTTCGTAGTCACATCGGTGTATTCTGCGCTTCCTTTGCGTGTCTGGAGATTCCACAGGTAAAGGCCTCTTTCCAGGCTGAACGATAACTGAAGGGTGATTCCTGCATGAAGTTAAGTCACAGGTCAACAATGAAATCTGCTTAGCTACACCGCCCTTAGTGTTACACCACATAACTCCTTTATTCACTACCCCCTCTGTCTTTTGGCAGCATAAACAACATTACATGCATGTGGAAGAATTCAAGCAAGCTTAGCAAATTTCATGGTCTTTCGTGGTCATATTTTGGCTTTCTTCCCCGCTGGGGTTTTTATTCATTCTGTGGGATGAACAACAAAAATCTCCAGAGCACGCTTGGCTTTTTAAATTTATTTTTAAGATCAGGCTCTCGTTTCCCAGACAAGCATATTTAGATTTTCCAAATTCTCAGTTAGTGCTTCCAGTGAACGTCTATTGCTTTTGTTGACATATTTTCCTTCTGCTTAGGAAAGAAATTTAAAAAATGAGTTGGCTCACAGCTTTTTTACATTATTAAACCCACCAGTTCTTTCTTAAGAGGCTTTATTCTCAATTCCCCTAGAGACCAATTAAGAATTTCCTGTTTAGGGCTGGCATAAGGGTGCGGCCTCTCCTCACCACTGATGTCAATCCCTAAAAGTAGAGTTTAGTCTGTATGTGCCACACCCACAGGATGTCAAAAATCGACTCAGGCTTCCATCAATTGGAGGTGTGTGGCCTTACCAGAGCACATTATACACATTAAGAACATTTGGCCTAGGAATAACCCTTAAAAGCAGGCAATAACAGCTGTGCACTTCTGTATCCATACACGTTTATAGAAAAGACAGCTATCCATTCACTGGTATTTCTAATTAGCAAGCAGAAAGCCCCCATTCTCTTATTTTCCTGCATCTCGCACTATTGGCTGAGGGAGCCAGCGTACAGCTTCCAGGTCATGTGGCCAGCATGACAAAGCCGCTTCTGGCGAACCAGAGCAGCGCACGGAAATGCCATTTATGTTCCCGCTTGGAGCGGTACCTAATTATCTACTTCGCTTTGATGTGCTTTCGAACTGCTAGGTTGACAGGAGCTGGGACCGAGCAACGGGAGCTCACCCCCGTCGCAGGGATTCGAACCGCCAACCTTCTGATCGGCAAGCCCTATGGCTCTGTGGTTTAACCCACAGCGCCACCTGTGTCCCTTTGAGATGTTACATCTGTACATTTCTTCGATATTTTACTGCACCAGTGCAACTCAGTTACACTAATGCAAGATGTTTTGCAACTGATAGTGAAATGTTGATCCTCCCTTTTTCTTTTCAGTCAAGGGGAGGGAATAAAGAATTGTTCTGGGTACAAGACTAGCTGTGTCCATTAGCTTGACTTCAGTAATACAGATCACCTTCTTTTAAGGTTCCTAGCAATGTTTTAAAAGTCTCTGAAGAATGAGCTGTTATCTCTTTATAAACCCAACTAAATCATGCTACACTTTGGATCATCTATTGCTATTTAACTGATTTATTAAACACACCCTACAAAGCATCTCAAAGCGTTTTCACATTGCAAAAAAAGCCATATGCAAAACAACTGCATATATAAAAACAATGTGTGTGTGTGTGTGTAAATGATTTCAAATAAATTGAGATACCAACTGCAATATAAGAAGGCTGGTTGAAAAAGTCTTCAAAAGGCACCAAAAAGTCAATTTTGTGTAAGAGACGACACTGTATTTTAGGTATTCTGACCCCAAACTGCATAGGGCTGTGCACTCCAGAACTAGCACCTTGAATTTAGCTCAGAAGGTATTTGGCAGCTAGCACAATTCTTTCAACAGTGGTGTAATAGGATGCAATATTCTGCCTTGGTCAGCTGCATTTTGCACTAGCTGCTGCCTCCAGGTCAGCCTCAAGGGCAGCCCTGCACAGAATGCAACACGGCAATGCAATCTACAACGAGGACACAATTAATTGTTGTGTTTAAACGAGGTAGTATAAGACTCCAGTTAGCTACTTACTCTTGAAGCATTGCTTGAGGAGGCGACAATGAGGTCATCAGCGGAGGGGACATTTGTTCAGGATAGTAGTCATTCCTAGGAGATTCCATGCCTGGTTCCACCTTAATAGATTTCCTTAGTGCTTGCTTCTCATAAGATTCTATAACAGACACTACAAGAAAAACAAACATAGCAAATAAACACATTTTTCCATCTTCTACATGCCGCGTGTAACTAACATAAGATGTTCCTGGGAAGATAGTCAACTGCTGAATATATTTTGTACGCTGGTAGGCTGCATTTGAAGCACTGTTACTTATTGCATTTTTTACTGCCCTTGCTTCCTCCAAGGAGGTCAGGACTAAGGCTGGACGATACCTGGATTTCAACATCGTGATCTATCACCAGTTAAACAGCACAATATACGGATATATCATGATGTCTGAAATAAGGATGGAGCTAGGCATTGGCTGGCTTCACAGTTTTTCCCACATCATGATTTTTGCCTAGCAGACCACACATACATCATGATTCGCAATATATTGCCAGGTCAAAAAGTATGAAACCAGTTTCACGTATGGACTTCAGTTTTGGACGATATATTGATTTATCACCAAGCCCTAATCAGGACAGCATCCCTTGTTTCTGCCTTTCTGTCCCCCTTTATTGTTACAAAAACTGTGACGCAGATTATAAGGTAAAGGTAAAGGGACCCCTGACCATTAGGTCCAGTCGTGACCGACTCTGGGGTTGCGCGCTCATCTCACATTATTGGCCGAAGGAGCCGGCATATAGCTTCCAGGTCATGTGGCCAGCATGACAAAGCCACTTCTGGCGAACCAGAGCAGCACAAGGAAACACCGTTTACCTTCCTGCTGTAGCGGTTCCTATTTATCTACTTGCATTTTGACGTGCTTTCGAACTGCTGGGTTGGCAGGAGCTGGGACCGAGCAACGGGAGCTCACCCCGTCACAGGGATTCGAACTGCCGACCTTCTGATCAGCAAGCCCTAGGCTCTGTGGTTTAACCCACAGCGCCACCTGGGTCCCTTGACGCAGATTATACAGAGAGTTAAATGCCTGGTCCACGAAGTAGGAATCTACTTTGCCTGCTCTTAGTTGAAAACACTTATCTTCCATATCCCCTTGAAAAAGGATAAACAGAAGCAGTTTTTTCATGATGGATGTAGCATGACTTTAAGCAGAAGAACATCAGGTCCCTTTTTAATTTATCTTTTAAAAAATAAGAAATGGGATGGGGAAGTCCACAAAAACCAGAACCTTTACCTGGCATGCTACTTGGATTTTCCAACTCTTCTGAAAGAACCGTGGACACCATAATAGGATGCTGAAGGGGAGGCGCATACATAAAAGGGACAGGCTGAACTACGACGGGCTGTATAACTGGAAGCATCCCAGGGCTTCGAAGTCCATGGCGAGAAAGAGCTGCCATTACTGGAGGAATAGTTAATGGCATCGTGAAAGGCTGCAGCTTCTTCATTGGTGGGCTGGGTGAGGGCAGATTTAATCCAGGTGAGCCTCTCCTGGGCTGGAATTTCAGGGGCGAAGGAGAAGGAGAACTTCCTGATGAAGGAGGCGAGCTCCGCTTCACTGTGAGGTCAACAGGCTCAACTTGCACTCCGTTACAAAACCCTTCTGAAATCTGGTAGATTTTACTGGGCACCATGTTTGGCGTCGAATAAATGACACTGTATTTGTTGTGGTTCATTTGGTCCATGTAACTGGAGCTGAACGACTGTGCAAAAGAGGGAAGGAAATAGGTGAAATGGAATCTAGGACACAAAATACGCTTTGTTAAATAAGGGATCATCTCTGTGATGCTTTAAACTGAATTCCACTGGACTCAAATATGAATTGAAATCCTACACAGATATTCTTTGAACAGACACACATTATTCCGCTTATGCAGAACCATACTGCCCCACAGGTTAGCCATCCTTGGTGCCTTACATTAACTACTTTTGCCACAATGCAGAATATATTTTAATTATGTATCAGAATCTTCTGTAACGAAAGTTGATCTGGTAGGATTAATTCTGTACCTTTTGGTGAATATGTCAAGTCAGGCCTGGCTACAAGGGTGTGGACTCAACCAACTCACGGTTCCAATTATAATGTGAAGACATCAACCGCAAGACAGAGGGAAGTCCTGGGAAAGATTTGCCACGTTTTCCTGGAACCACTGGCCCATCAACAATTTGTTGTAGAGCAGTAGAGGAAGGCTACTGTGCTTGGGAGGAAAGCCAACTGGATATGGCCCCTGTGCTGCTTATTTTTGTTCTATTCCACTGTCTGCAGCAACAGAATTTCTACAACATAAATGTATTCCATTGCATAACTACATATAAATACGTTCCATGAAACCACAACATCCCTGTGGAAGTAACTTTTAATTGAGACCTTTCAACATCTGCAGAGGACCACAACTCCCATCACCTATGACCACTGGCCATGCTGCCTGGGGCTGATGGGAGTTGGAGTCCAACAACATCTGGAGAGCAGTGTTAGAAACTCAAGGTATGTATGCTGGGTGGCAAATGGGTCCTTAAACCAAGGTTGCAGTGTCACCAAAATGGACTGTCTAGTTGCCATTTGGGGGCAAGACAACTCTAAAGTCTTATTTTTCAAATGATGGGTTATTGCTTTTGGCTTGATTTTATATGTTGTGGTCTTGTTGTGAACTGCCCTGAGACCTCCAGGTAGAGAATAGTGATTGATTCTCAGTTAAACATCAGATGATAAGATAACCTTGAGTTAGGTTAAAGGGACCCCTGACCATTAGGTCCAGTCGTGACCGACTCTGGGGTTGCGCGCTCATCTCGCATTATTGGCCGAGGGAGCCGGTGTATAGCTTCCAGGTCATGTGGCCAGCATGACAAAGCCGCTTCTGGCAAACCAGAGCAGCACATGGAAATGCCGTTTACCTTCCTGCTGTAGCGGTTCCTATTTATCTACTTGCATTTTTTGACGTGCTTTCGAACTGCTAGGTTGGCAGGAGCTGGTACCAAGCAACGGGAGCTCACCCCATCACAGGGATTCGAACCGCCGACCTTCTGATCAGCAAGCCCTAGGCTCAGTGGTTTAACCACAGCACCACCTGGGTCCCTTTGAGTTAGGTGAGGAGAACCATTAAGAAAGTGACTTTTCTTCTTTTGAGTTAGGTTAGGAGAACTTAAAAGAAGAAACGTCACTTTCTTAATGGTGACTGCTCCTGCTCAGGCTACACAGAAAAAGCAATTTGGTTCCAGAAATCCATTTCAAATTGTGCATATAAAATATAACTGATAGAATTCTACAGGGTGGGGGCATCTCTGTGTGAAAACAGTCCAAATCGAATGATCGTCAGATGGTGCAGATGTCAGGCACTATCCTGGTGCCCAGGCATCTTCACTTGGTTGCAAGTGGTCGAAAGCCAGGCGCGAAATGTACCTGGCTAATTTCAAACACTGCCGAGAGCCACTTGTACTATTTGCTCAATAATCTTTCCAGACGCAACACTTCATTGCCTCTGCCCCATCAAGCATATTTCATTTGCAATCTTATGCCTGTCACAACCAAAAGAACACTGAAGCAAGGGAATTATGATAATTATTCAAGGGTACCGACTAGGGAGACACTAATAATTAAAACAGTACCAAGCATCTGGGCTCCCAGGGTTGGCCCAAGCAAAGCAATCCAAGAGGCCCACCCCAGCACTCACTGCAATATTGCAAGGGATCCTGGGGCACACCTCTTGGATTGCACCCCAGTTCTGTGCTGCTCCAAACCACTGCTTGGGTTTACCACTGCTTGGGTTTACTGCTTGGGTTGCTTGTGCAGTCGGGCTTGCTCTGGTTGTGCGCTGCACCAAACAAGTATACCTGAAGGAATGTCTCCACCCCTATTGTTGAGCCTGGACACTGAGGCTCCAAGGGCATTCTGGCGGTTCCCTCCCTGCGAGAAGTGAGATTACAGGGAACCAGGCAAAGGGCCTTTTTGGTAGTGGCGCCCTGTGGGACGCCTTCCCATCAGATGTCAAGGAAATAAACAACCACCTGACTTTTAGAAGACATCTGAAGGCAGCCCTGTTTAGGGAAGTTTTTAATGTTTGATCTTTTATCGTGTTTTTAATATTCTGCTGGGGAGCCGCCCAGAGTGGCTGGGGAAACCTAGCCAGATGGGCGGGGTATAAATAATAAATTATTATTATTCCCATTAAATATGACTGCAAAAATCTGTACAACTACACAGACTCATGTGTGCTTAGCCCCCACCGAAAAGCATGTGGCTTATAGGACAGAAACCCATTCATTTCAGAATTGTAGGCAGGTGTTTTCAGGATTGTCTGGGACATACAAACCAAAGCACAGGACTATAGTTGAGCTATAATGTAGCATGTTTTCCCCTCTCTAAAGGTTGCAGGTCATGTGTTAACTTGCAAGCTAAACAGTCCTGTTTGCTTCAGATGTTAAGGCAACCATGGAATGCTTAAAGAAACAAACTCCAGTGGGAAATACCTAACTGCTGAGGGAGAAAAAACACAAAATTATTAAATTATGCTAGGGATTCAACTTGCTCTCTGTTTCTCAGCTTGACAGAAAGAATTTTCATTGTGTTTAGCTACGCTAGCACAGAATTCACCCAAGTCAGCTGTTTTTGTGCCAGTCTGAAGAAGCCGATTTATTTGGACAGGGTTTCTTTTCCACATTTCTACTGAACTGCACATTTCCAGCAGAAGATCATGAACATCATAGCAAACAAGAAAAGCTGGAGTGCAAAAACAGGAGAAGTGCTATAGGACAAATCTGGTTAGTTATTACCTAAAACAAGAAAAACCCCACACAAATAATTTGTAACCCTTTAATGGGCATTAACAAGTTAACAAGTGACATCTGTCTAACAGAACATAATATCCACACATGATCTGAAAGCTACTCTTAACAGCATCACTTTGTGACCATTTGAAGTCTAACACAGGCATCCCCAAACTGCGGCCCTCCAGATGTTTTCGCCTACAGCTCCCATGATCCCTAGCTAAGAGGACCAGTGGTCGGGGAAGATGGGAATTGTAGTCCAAAACATCTGGAGGGCCGAAGTTTGGGGATGCCTGGTCTAACATATTCATTGCAGCAGAAACTCCTGCCAAGCATTTAGCAGGCAAAACAGAGTACAAAGGAAATTTGAAAAATAAATAAATAGTAGGGTCAGAAAATCACGAAACGCAAAAAGTAACAGTGCATCTGTAAACTTTCTATACATAGTTTTGAAAGTATGACCCAGTCACAACAATAGTCACTGCATGAAGACTATCTTTCTGGCTGTGCTATATTACTTGAAAGTTTTACATTTAGTGCAGTCCAGTTAGAAGCAGCATGATCACAGTGATTACATGGCATACTGGGTCTTAAGCCTGCCAGGCAAGGTCCCGGGTTATCCTAATAGTATGTGGAAACAATGGCTGCATTCAGTTAATTAACTTCTGGCTTAATTAGCCAGGCTATGTATAATAACTGATCCACATGCAGCTCTCCTTTGCTCCCTTCACGTGAGCAGGAAAAGATGCCAGGAAGCTACTATCAAACAAGGCATCCTGCTGTATGAATCTGAACCAGAAACTATGGTTAACAGTTTGGCTGATTTGGAAACTATTAACCATGTTTTTCAGTTTGCTGTGGTTTCCCATGGCTAGCCTCCCTACTGACACGTAGAGGCTGCAGTGCAGCTACACAGAACTGCACAGTTGCTTAAGTCTGGATTTGGTCATTCAAACCAGAACAATAGCAAAATAAATAAATAAACTGGATTAATTAATATTCAACAGATATGAAGTAGTTCACAAACTACTGCTGAACACAAAAGCTATTTTTATCACAGATAAGATGCTTGTTTAGACCAGCTGCTGTAGCCTAGGATACTGTTTCCAATAAATGCCAGCTCCTGGATTTTGCTAAGCAAAAAATAATAATTAAAAAATGGATGCTCTGTTTTGCAGAATCGGGTGCTCCGTTTTGCAGCTAATCACAAAGAGACACAGAATATATGCTCAATTTAGGCATGCAAGCCTTTGAGTGATGAAGTAACTGTAATACTGCTTAAGTTATATGGCCACATGTACATTGCAAGGCAGCACCATTAGATGTTGAGTAGCAGTCCTCTAATTTGGAGACACTGGGCCATAAGGAGCATGAAGTGTTCAGTTTGTAGCCATCTGCAACTTTTCAAGTTGCTTTTCTAGAATAAGAGCAGAAGGGTATCTGGCTAAAAGGAGCCATCACTTCAAGGGAAAGAATATTCAAATATGTCACTTGATGTTCTCTGGCACAGCAAACACTTCTATCTGCAAGTTCTATGGCAGGCTTCCTCAAACTTGGCCCTCCAGATGTTTTGAGACTACAATTCCCATCATCCCTGACCACTGGTCCTGCTAGCTAGGGATCATGGGAGTTGTAGGCTAAAAACATCTGGAGGGCCGAGTTTGAGGAAGTCTGCACTATGAGGACACAGAAATACTGGCAAGTATGTTCTTGATGAAGGCTGCCTAATAGGTGTCATCCAATTTTTAGACATCAATCATTCTAGACCTGGATTTTTCCTGGTCTACCCTGACCAAGATTGCTTTTCGGATATTTATAAGTTGGAAAGCAATATAATCAAAATAACCTGGGAGTTGACGTATTTCTTCTCCACTTGTCCACGCCTAGGACAAAGTCCAGCTAAACAGGTCACATTTTGTGATCTCCACCCAGATATGAATGCTCTCGTAAAGAGGCAACTGTGCTGTTAATCTGACAGAACTTGCTACATAACATACAGTGGTTGATGATTAATAATCACCATCACTAAGAACTCACGTCAAATCTCCTCTCAAAAGGAAGATTCATGCAGGTCTTCTACAACGGACAGTAAGTCTTGTTCTTCTGTGGGAGATTTGTGTATTCATCTTACTTAAAAGGCAGGTGTACCCTACCTGCCTTTCCACCAAATGTAGGCCTCAAAAGTGGACACTCCTATAGCAAAGGCATCTGCTACTAATTTGTGTAGCAAAAGTGCTTTTCTGGAAACTTCAGTGGCATTGTTTACTCCAAGGTAACAAGTACCACATTAACTATTTCACATCGCATGTAGTCAACAGGGTGGAGCTCAGGCGACCCTGTAATTACATCTACTATATAGTTATCACTCATGTGTGTAGTAACACCGTTCCTGAACTTGCCCAGTCCACCAGAGAGATGACAAAATGCTGTGGGTGTGTCCTGCCATTATGCGATTATGGTAAACCTTTTAAAACCGCACCCTTGCGGCGTTGCTAAAACTCAACTTTGTTTCTTTTTCCTGGTGCTAAAAACTGTTGGCGCTCCACTCTCACCAGCATGTCTTTGTGCAAAAACGTCAACTACTGTTTTAAGCGGGAGAAAATGTTGGGCCGCGTGACAATTTTGCCAAATACTGCAGCAAACGCAATGCTCTCGATTAGAATCGTAAGACTGCAAGAGGAAATGAGGATAGTTTTACTCTACCTTCCAAAGGCATAATACTGAACTTCTTTCCACACACCACATGTTTTGCCACCTTAAATCCCCCCCCCCCCCCGATCCCAAAGCTTTAGGGGACAGCAGGAGCTAAGATGGTCTGGTTTCTCCCAACACACCAAGTCAACACACCAAGCTGGCATGAGTGCACAGGCTTCTGGTTTTACACCAACTCTGTTCCTCCCTGATCCCTTTTGCTGCCGTGCCGCACTAAGCCAAGGTTTGGTTTAAGAAGCCATCCAAAAAATGAAATAAATGGGGGGGAAACAAAAAAATGAAATAAATGAATTTGTCACTCATAAAATCATAGATCACAGGAGCATAGAATTGTAGAGTTGGAAGGGACCGTGAGGGTCCAAACCCCATGCAATGCGAGCCCAATGTAGGGCTCGAAACCACAACCCTGAGATTCAGAGTCGCATGCTCTACCGACTGAGCTATCCCAGCAGTATGAATGAATTTACACCACTCCGACCATGAACTTAACGCACGCACACACTTCTCCTCTCCTGTTTAGATCTGAAGCCTCTCCCCACAAAGTAATCACCTCTTCTTCCTTCCTCTTCTCACTCAAAACACATTCTCTCTCCACCACACACACACAAGCCAAATCCTCACTGCTACAATCCGTTTAACATCCAAGACCAATTTAGAGATACACCCTGGTACTGATGCTATCAGCTACAGATGGGAGTGTTACAAAGAAGTCTTTGAAGAAGCCCAACTTTCCCTGTTAATGCCACTGCTCTCTTTGGTTTTCATCCATCATTACAGCATTTACAAACCACTACACTAGTGATGCAAAGCAAGCTTACCCCCGTGTTGTGACTTTTTTGGCCAGAAGTCACAAAGTGCAGTCAACATCACATGGGCTCTGAGCTGCTCTAAACATCACGGAAATTTCAAACTCTGGACCAATTTGGTTGCAAATCCTTTTTTTTAAAAAAAAATTCAAGGCAACTTAATTAAAGGATGCTACAAATGGGCTGACAAGACAGGGATGCACTTGCTAAAATGCAATTTAATGCACACATTATTACATTGTTGTAGCATTAAACCTTGTGTACGTGTTATGCCAGAGGTAGCCTTTAATAATCTGCTGGTGGATTCCCACTTATTTCTGGCAAATTACTTCCAGCCTCTCTGCAGAAATAAGCCTACAGCTACTTTGAGGAAAACATAGCAGTTATCTTTTGGAACAGCAACCAATGAGCACTTTGGTCTATAATCAACCACACTAATTACTTAGGAGGGCAATTTGCATTCATTTCCCAAAGGGCAGTTCTTAGTTTCCTTGACCAAAACAGTGTGAACTAAAGGAGAAGTTTTAAAACTTCCTTTATGAAAGCATTTATGAAAGCATAATTAAAATATATCCAGGTAGAGAAGCATTTATCGGAAATGTCCCGTCGCCCCCCAAGCAGAGTGTTTTTTTTAAAAATTAAAATTAAACCAAAAACTGAACACTGTTATTGGATACTTTCTAACAAACATTACAAACATCCATGGCAACTTTGTTTCAAAGTGACCCTTCCATCTTGTATAACCGCTGGCAGGAATATAAGCAGCCAAACACACAAAGATGATCTAATTGTATAAGCTTCTCATTACCAGCAAGCCTTCACATACAATCCTCTATTCAATTTTTCCCCTTTGCGACTATTTTCCAAGTACACAGAGGCGAACAAAGCAAACAGGCTTATGGCACCAGCCTCACCCTAGAACATCCTAGAGTAAGCGCATTTCCTTGAACATTGACAAGGTGCTCCCTTCTTTCCTACAACCTCTGTGTAGGTCAGGCAGAAAATCTCAAACATCGGCAGTAAGAGAAAAGATGGGAAATGCAAGTAAGGCCAACCGGACCAAATGCAGAAAGAGAAAGACTTAAAAAGACTCAGGTCTTGTTAAACGTCGAGTCACGGTGTCACCACTTTTCACTTGAAGAGATCCCCCTGTGCCCTAAACAGCTGGTGTTCAGCATCACCAGGCAGGAAAGCTGAACCTGTTGAATTCCTGCCTGTTAAATACACAGAACCTTGGTCAGGGAAAAGAGGCTATCCTAACTAGTCAGTGGCTCTCATGGGTGGGGCGCAGTGATTTATTTTTGCGCTTACTTTACTTCAAAAGCTGCTCAGGGGTGTTTGTGGGAGTGTCCTCTCTCCTCCTGTACAAATGATCCCTCTGGAGATTTTGCACTCTGCAACTTTCCTGGATGTCCGCATTTCCAAAAAGCTTCCCCTTATCCTCAGGTGTGCTTTCCTGTAAGCGGTGGGAAGCAGCCTACTATGTACTGGACACCTGTTTGTGTGTGTGTGTGTGTGTGTGTGTGTGTGTGTGTGTGTGTGTGTGTTCTTTTTCACTTTGAAAGAATCTGGTGCAGAAAGATTCTGTCAAGGCAAAAGGAAGGCCCTTCTTCCTTAAATACAAAATCAGAAAGCACGTGGATCACAGGCCCTCACAGCCTAACTCTGTGATTCGATTATTTCTGTGAGATAACTACTGCCGCAGGAAGTGCCGACAGCTAGGAAGGCTGCAGAGCGCTAGTGAAATGTTTAATGGAAAGTAACGCACATACAACTCCTGCCCACCTTGTGACGATTAAAGCTGAATTCTACACCCACCAAAAAAGCCCCCTGATTATGAAGGAGTAAAAAACTAAAACCAAAACAGGAGCCTTGTTTGCAAGGAAAGAAACGATTTGTGAAATTGGGGGCAGGTTACAGCACAGCACGACTAGAATATAACCCATGACAATAGAAACTTTTAAAAAATGTTTAAAAATACTAACCACTGGAACTGGTTCCATTGCTTCTTGTTTGATGGGGACAGGGTCAAACATGAGCATCTTCTTAGTCAGCTTTACTTATATTGTTGTGCAGGACTCTAGAAACACAAGGGGGGGAAGCAAGAGAGGGTTTTTAAGAAAAAACAAAGCATGAGAAAGCTGTAGAGCACTCAGCTCTTAAGTGAACATACTTTACATTACTGCGCATAGGAGTTAATTGCATGTACGGCATGCAAACAACTGGGCGCAGCTTATTGCTATTGAAAAAACAACAACCCAACATTGGGAGCAGGGGTAGAAGCTTGAGTAATGCATGCAAAGCACCATATTATCTCCATAATCCTTAGAATAGCTCTATACTTTTAAAATTGTATTCTCATTTCGCATGTAGGCACTGCGGGTGCCTGCAAGAAGCTAATAATGGCATGCCTAAGACCAGCTAGTAAATTTGTCAGAGGAACTTCACATCTTATCCTCAGAAACCCGTTAGGGTAATATGAAGTTGTGTGATACTGTCTCATAACGTCAGGAAATCCCTTTGCATTTATGCTATCACGAGTACGACTTTTTCACTTCAAAACAAATATCTACCTTTTTTAAAAAACCACGTCTAAGTAACAATAGCAAATATGTTATCAAGCCTTACACAAGTGCAGAAACTTGTTTTATTTTTAAAAAGCTGCTAGAAAAAAAATGAGTCCTATTATCAGGGGTCAGCAAACATTTTCAGCAGGGGGCTGGTCCACTGTCCCTCAGACCTTATGGGGGTGGGTGGATTATATTTTTGGGGGGGAAATGAACAAATTCCTATGCCCCACAAATAACCCAGAGATGCATTTTAAATAAAAGCACACATTCTACTCATGTAAGAACACCAGGCAGGCCCCACAAATAACTCAGAGATGCATTTTAAATAAAAGGACACATTCTACTCATGTAAAAACACGCTGATTCCCAGACCGTCCACGGGCCAGATTTAGAAGGTGATTGGGCCGGATCTGGCCCCCAGGCCTTAGTTTGCCTACCCATGGCTTATATGAACCCCACTCCCAGATGCTGAACTACTTCGATGTTTTTATCCAGATTTAATTCAGAATAATTAGCACAACTAGCAGCTACAAATAACCAAACACTCTTGCTTCTCTTTCCTTCACATAAGGGAATGCATTCATCAAACAGATGTCATGCTCACACGTTCGGTGTCCGCAGTGAGATCTTAAAGAAACACACCTTGTTTGGGGGGGGAAAATCCTGTATAGTTGCTTCACATGCTATTTTGTCAGCTGGAAAGGCTTTGCATCTGTCGATAAAGTCTGGAGCTGATTTCTAATACCATCTGAGAGGCAGTTTAAACCAGGGATTAGATGATAGACCTCCTGTTGGAACTTCCCGATTTTAGGCTCTGCATGAGCTGTGGCCTCACCGGGAGAGCTCTGGGCCTCAATCTCCAAAGGTAAAGTGGGCATGAACAGTGCTTTGTGAGGATGACTGAAATGCACCACTGAAGCAATAACTGACATAGCTCGAAGGAGTCAAAGACGAAATCATTTAACTGTTTGGCACGAGAGACAGGCTGTAAGATGTAAACAAGACAGTTTCACTTCCTGTGGGACAATCTCAGTACTCCAGAATAGGACTGAGGAATACACACCAAATTACTGTACGAGTAATCCGCCCTGCTCCCCCAAACCAATGTTAATTCTCCTTTAATTGTTAGGATGGTTCCTCAAATAACAAGTCCCAGTTGGCATTGCCTAAGCTCTGGGTAACAAATCTTACGAATTCTGTATCATTTCCAGTTCACATCCCTTTAGCTCAGAGCACGCAAAACAGTTGTATTCAGATAGAATACAGCGACCGTTATTTCTGGAAGGGAAGAAATTCCCTCTCATGTTACAATAGCGGGAAATAATTAGGAAAGGATCAGCAAAATGAGAGCTAAATCAAGCTTCAGAATTGATGGCACAATTATTTCTCAAGAGGAAAGCTTTTATTAAGTAGAACTCAGTAACTGTGCTCATAGCAACTGCAAAGAGCCCAACACTGCCCTCAACAGTCCAATTCAGTTCAAAGGGGGGAAATCTGCTCTTAATATTATACGTCGTGCATCTCAAGCTAATTACAAAAATAAAATTGCTTGTATTAAATCAACAGATGCCGATAGGAAAAGCATTAAAACAACAGGAGTTAAAGAACTAATGTTATGGAAGGGGCAGAAATTTTTATGTATTGGACCAATGAAGTATTTAAAGAGGGCAGACAGTATGGCCACTTATTTCAAAGACATGAGAAGTAGCAGACTTGCTATGCATTTTTATACTCCACATGTGACTTGTTAAATCAGTGGCGAACTTTGGTCTTTAAAATTTCAGTGGTGCCCTGTGCGAGGCCAAAATTGGATGCCTCCACACCTCTCGCCTTTCAGTTATAAAAGTCCTGCAATGCCCTCTAGTGTTGGTGCCCAGTGCAAATTGGCCAAAATCTGCCTCTGTGTTAAATAGGTAAGAGGTATTAAGATAGTTCAGTAAAGCGCGAGAAGTGGCAGCTTAAAAGTGACACAACTGCTGCCTAGAGAAGGAACTTCTTGGTTCATCTTTTAGGCCTTTTCTTTTAGTCTTCCTTGGTGGAAAATGGTGATTGCTGCCCCATAGGAAAAAAGAGTCAGATAGCCAGGATTTTAGTGCAGCTGCAATTGGAGAGCAGTACATCCACAAAAAATAAAATCCAGCACCAAAGATAGGGCCTGAGTTTAGATCACAAACTCCTATTTCATACAAACAAAGGTAATTCACTTTCTTTGGTTTGTAAACATTTTTAAAATTACCCTACCAGTGCAAATAAGATATATCATAATTATTCCCAAATTGCAGTGGCGGAGATTGAGTTATGTCAGCCCTGCATGGGCTCTATAGCTACCCCATTCAATATATTTTTGTGGCCCATAAGCTTTTGTTAGCATCTAAATAAAGTATGCCAACTTAAATTTTTATTTTTTAGAAAAAGTACATTGCCAGACTTCAGTCTTGCGGAATTGTGTGAATAAGCACTAAGGAAACAATTTTTTAAACTCATATGAACATTACATATAACCCCCCCCCCATCTGCATAATGTTGCAGGTGGTTCATATTTTTTGCTGAGGCCTCAAGTGCTGAACAATACACTCAATACCTTACTTAATCCTGTCCTAAATAACATGCAAGTTCTTAAGCGCGACACTGTTTGTTTGTATCCATAGGTGGCGCTAAAATATGCAACAAAGAACAATCCATTGTGTATTTCATTTAGGTAGATTTCATTGCAAGCATAGAATTCAACAAGTCTCTCTGCATTTTGCCCAATGAATCAAAGGGAGCATTTTCAAGGTAGACAGAGGGGTTGCAAAGGAAACTTTATTCACGATACGAATGGTGTATCACACAACACATCTGGAAACCAGAACATAGTGTAACACTGGTAAAACACTGAGTCAATCCCATAACTGCTTTGTTGTTGTTGTTGTTGTTTTTAAAAAAACCCAAACCACTACCTAAGGAAGAGAGAAGAATTATAACATAAAATGCCACAAGATATTGTGATTTTGATTATTGTGATTTTATGTTGTAACTGCCCTGAGACCTGTGGGTATAGGGCGGCATAACAAATGTAATAAATAAAATAAAACAAGAATAAAGAGGACAACACAAAAGCAATTAATTTCCATCAGATTATTCCTAAACTCCTCTTCAAAGGACCCTCTGGCAGGAGCTGGTAGACAAAGGGAGGCAGTAAAATTTTCTGGTGTACACTGGGACAGGTTTGCCAATTGCCTTGAAAGGAAAACCTTTTATCTTTCATGTTTATTTGGAGTGAGAGGGAGCAATCACCTAGGACAGGCATTGTGCTATCCAAGGCCAATTTCAGGTTAGGCGGACATGAAAGCAGAAGTTTCATTATCACCTTTAAGTTTTGGCTGATCAAGCAATTTAAGCTTGCAACTATGGAGCACATGACATCTTATGAAAAATTACAGGCAAAACTGTTTAAACGCAGTGCCATATGCAGCATTGTAATTTACAATTTTTGCTGCAGCCCCAGCTTACTGAGCCAACCCTGTCCTGGACAATACGCAGACATTAAGAGCAATGAATTCAGCCTGTTAAGAATCAAGACACAATTATTTAGAGTACTGAGATCCTGACTCAAGATCTCAAGCAGAGGATTTCCCCCGGTGCTCAAAGCCCAAATGCTTTCCCCTTAAGATACCAGATGCTAGGACCTTAAAACATGCAAAGCATGTGCTGTGTCACTAATCCTTCCCACTCCGTGTAAGAAAACTACCATGCTCCATCAAGTCATATCCGCTCACCCACAATGATAGTGCTTTAAATATAACCCTTGCCAATAGCTTATGGTTTTGCTAGGTAGATGAAATTCTTTGATGAACAGACTTGTGTGAAGATTGTTTCAGCCCCTAAGAGTGGCTTGAACTTTTGCACTTCCGTCCTCTGTCGAAAAGTTGAACCACCTGAGCTATACAAGGAGGAGGACTGTGACTTTTCTTCAGTTTCAGTTTCTGCTTTTAGTAATGAAGTGCATTCTACAGACTTAGGGCTGGTTGATACAAGAAAAAGGTCTTAGCAGTGATTATTTATACCCAAGGAACGCCAATTCACACATTTCTCCAAGTGTCGGTAGGAAAAACATGAGATTCTTACATGGATTGCATTTTTCACCAATGGTAAGCTGAAAATGTTTGGTTCAGCCCAGGCCAAGTAGATTCCTTGCATACGTCAGAAATATTAAGGGCGCTAACACTCATTATGGCTGACGTGGAAAAACATTCCTAAACGCTTATTTGGTGGTTTCAAGCCAGCTATCAGTGCTCATAATTGTCTTTCCAAGAGAGAGGTAAAGAGTAAAACTTACATCTCTTCCCTTTCCAATACCATATTTACCCGAACTACCATCTGAGGTCAGAATCTACTTTCTATTGAGGTACTAGATGGAACCTTTCATGAACTTTGAAAGTTTGAAATACAGCAGCTATTGAGACAGAAAACTCTAGGAACATGGGAGACTGAAGAATGAGAGATGTATTGTTATTGACAATATTACTGATAAAATGCCCCAATTCACAAGTATTAAAAAAAATGAGATCTAAGTAACTGAACAAGGGTAACTATATAAATAACTGAATTGTACCAAGGGGGACAAAAATGTTGAATATTTTAGGGATAGTTATCTGGTAAAACAGTGCAGTTTTACCACTGTTCCACCAAAGAAGAGGAACCAAAGAGGAGGAACAAGTGGGAAAGAAGATAAATTAAGGAACTACATTAAGGATATTCTGAGTATAGCGTCCAGTTGTAATGTGTCAATTTGCTTCTCTGTACACTGGGAATTCATATATTGCATATTTTGTAAGCCACTATATATATTTTTAATTGTTGGAAGACAAAGCAGCCACAAAAACCACTTTCAGCTATCTGGGCCACCTCTTCAGAGGAGGCGCTTAAGTTCTACAAATCAGACAAGCTAATTTTGCTTTAAATATTTTATATAGGTAGAAGTATGTAAGCTATATGTAATATGAAACTAAATAACTAGCAATGCTGCAGTAAGCAAACGTCTCTCTCTCTGTGTGTGTGTTAACAAGCCACACAGTTTTATTTTCCAGCCTCCTCCCAGCTGCTCCACCCTCTGGACTTTTGCCAAGGCAACTCAACTTGTCCAAACAGGACACACTTTGATAAAAATTTCGCTCACACCCTGTCCTTAGGTGAGGCTAGTGAAGCAATTGATTTCTCCATGCAAATAAGGACAGGTGCACAGTTAAAAGTCCAAGCAAACTTCCAAGGCACTTCCTGGAACTGTAATCTCCTAGAAAAGAGAGCAAGTGTGTGCCAAGGAACCTGGAGAAAGGAAATTTAATTTATGCACTGGATTTAAAAAAGATTAATCTTCCGACGGAGTCAGGACACGACCCAGGCGAAGTTAAGTCCTTTGGAGCATGCTCTGACTCTTTCAGCATGGAGATCCTATTGACCTCCAACAGCTGAGATTTCAACAAGATGTATTATGTCTCATTAATTTCAATGGAGAGTTCTCAAATGGAATTTACTCCTGAGGAGGCCTGTTTAGGATTGCATTGTTAAAATGCTCCAGACATATTTTCATATGTTGTTGTTGTTGTTTGCATACCATCCTATACCCAAAGATCTCATAACATAAAATGACAATATACAAAACACAAAATACACAATTGAGACAAAGACAACTCAATAATCCCCCCCCCCTGTTTTGCCTCATCAAGACTGTATTTGTTTCTTCCTGCATGGATCAGCTTGGCTCCATGCTACCTGAAGGGCTTGCTTCCTCCCACATGCATCTACCCATCCTTTAAGATCTGTAGACGAGGGACTTTATGGGGGCTGCTGCTTTCTAGCAGCACAGTTTATCAGCACACAACAGGGCTTTTTCCGTGCCCTGAGATGTTAGAAGGCTTTCTCTCTCCTTGTCCATACAATATTTGCAGATGGTGAACAACCATTTTTCAACAGCTTTTGGATTTACTGCTTGTTAGAATGGGATGTGTCTCTTTGCAGGGAAAAAACCCCTTAGGTTTTATGCTGTTCTAATGCTGTGTTATTTTGCTGTAGTTTAGTTGACCATAACACATTTTGGCGGACACAGATGCAAGCACCACACCAAGTCTACTCAGGCAATATTTTCCAGGACCTAATCATGTTGTCCACATCATCAGGAGTCCATTCGCCTGCGAATATTCCAGTGTGAAATATACAATCACCTGCCGAGACCACCCTTCTGCATTACACATTGGACAAGCAGAGAAGTCTCTACGCAAAAGAATAAGGTAAAGGGACCCCTGACCATTAGGTCCAGTCGTGACCGACTCTGGGATTGCGCGCTCATCTCGCATTATTGGCCAAGGGAGCCGGCGTATAGCTTCCAGGTCATGTGGCCAGCATGACAAAGCCGCTTCTGGTGAACGAGAGCAGCACACGGAAACGCCGTTTACCTTCCCGCTGTAGTGGTTCCTATTTATCTACTTGCATTTTGACGTGCTTTCGAACTGCTAGGTTGACAGGAGCTGGGACCAAGCAACGGGAGCTCACCCTGTCACAGGGATTTGAACCGCCGACCTTCTGATCAGCAAGCCCTAGGCTCAGTGGTTTAACCACAGTGCCACCTGGGTCCCTTACGCAAAAGAATAGATGGACACAAATCCGGCGTGAGAAATGGAAATATTGAGAAACCAGTGGGGGGGGGTTATTTCAGCCTCCCAGGACACTGTGATCTTAAGGTGACCGCATCGGAAACCAAGGAACTTCAAACGCATCATGAAATGGCTGGATTACAATACATCAAGAGGTTCAGTGCTATCACATGTGGACTGAACTGCCACAATATATATTTTTAATCACTCCCCCAAGTATTAAGTGGCCTACCAATGCCAACACACATGCATAATTCTATTTGTATGCTGTCTTTCCACAGTTCAAACCATGCTCAAGGCGGCTTACAGCATGGAGAGGAAAAAACACATTACTGAAACGTAACAAAAGCAGTCATTGGCAAGAAATAAACGTTAAAAAATACACAACCCAACTCAACCATTTCCGCATAAATCATCCCAAGATCTTAAATAAAGATACAAAACAACCAACAGCAACAACCGCCTGCCAACAAAACCCTCGAAGCAAGACCCCCCAACCCAGCACGTCCAACTCATCAACAAATATGAATGACCAGCATTAATAACACAATTATCCTTTTCTCTACTTGTCTACATTTCATTTCCTTCTGATCTGTCTGCTTGCAAGTCTCTCCCTCTTTAACTCTGGGTAACACTTCATAAATCTGATGAAGAGGGCAATAGTCATGAAAACTTATTCCATAGCATAGTGGGTAGCCTTTAAAGATGCCAGAAGGCTCTTCCCTTTTATCTTCTTAATTTCTTCTAGAAAATATACACACATCAAAAATGCTGATGGACTCTAAATGTACAAACCTTTAGTAGCATTGTAAATGTTCTGCTATAGTTAAAGCTACGGTTTTCCCAGTAGTGATGTATGGAAGTGAGAGCTGGACCATAAAGAAGGCCGATCGCCGAAGAATTGATGCTTTTGAAATATGGTGCTGGAGGAGACTCTTGAGAGTCCCATGGACTGCAAGAAGATCAAACCTATCCATTCTGAAGGAAATCAGCGCCGAGTGCTCACTGGAGGGACAAATCCTGAAGCTGAGGCTCCAATACTTTGGCCACCTCATGAGAAGAGAAGACTCCCTGGAAAAGACCCTGATGTTGGGAAAGATGGAGGGCACAAGGAGAAGGGGACGACAGAGGACGAGATGGCTGGACAGTGTTCTTGAAGCTACATACAGTACATGAGTTTGACCAAACTGCGGGAGGCAGTGGAAGACAGGAGTGCCTAGCATGCTATGGTCCATGGGGTCACGAAGAGTCGGACACGACTAAACGACTAAACAACAACAAACGTTCTGCTACACACAGGAAGAAAATTCAGGACAACCACAAGGAGACACAATGTTGGTAAAATGTGGAAAGGAGCTAGACATAGCAGAATAGAGTGCAGAGATCCACCATCTACACATTTCAAGGCTATGTTTGGCTTGGTCCGCACACTATGTGGAAGAGGAATGCTGAAAAACTCGCCTTAATCAGCATTTCCGCATGTGAGCAGGGATAAATATCTTCCAATGGTGCTGGGAGGTTCCACTTAGAGTTTTAAAAACTCATGCCCCAAGTGCTGTTGGAAGAACTTAATTTGGGCTTCATAAACTGTTTTGAAGTTTTAAAACTTCTAACATCTGCTTCCACTATCTCCGGGGTCATATATCTCTAAGGCTACAATTCCAAGAAGGTGTTCCAGGAAGTAAGAGCGCTTCCAGAATGACAACTTCTAGACCTACCTAGGCTCTGCAATTCTGGGTCACTGCACTTGTTGCAAAGAATTAAGAATGGTGTTACGATCCACACTTGCAGAGATTGTGTTTCTTCTGTTCCACCCCTTAAAAAAAATAAACAGGGGGAGGGATTGCAAAGAAATGGAAGACCATAGGAGATCAGCAATTTTATAAATGAGTGGACACAGAATCGAAATAAACACCTTGTGTAGAAGCACCTTAAGTCCCAGTGAAATCAGTAGGATGTATTTATGAATAAATATTTTTAAAATTGGGCTGTATCTTCAGAGGTTAGCCCACAATTACGTGTTTCCTCCTCTGCTGAGAGAAGGCAGGGCCTGCACACTCCCCCCTGCCTATTTGGTGTCCAGGAATGGCCCCACAGAAATCAGACAAAGAGGAAAAACAGGTTAGGATTCCAAGTAATCCTACCTAAGGATATTAGTGTCAAGTTAGTTGAGAAAGGACAACCTTACAACTGGAACTACTACTGTATCTGGGGGATTAATATATAAACTTTAAAGAGTCAGGACTCCCATGAGAGATGTGTTGTTTTTAAGGTCCTTTTAGCAGCAGACAATTCTATTCCATTTCAATATTTTTCTTAAGGGGAAAAAAACATTCTATGACCTAAACCCACCAGTTCACCATATATAGGATTTGGGTTAAAATTCTTCAGGGTATCTTGGGAAATGGTACAGAGTAGGTGAAAGAAAACATTTGCCTTTTCTTTGTGACTTGGGTCTTCAGCAAGTGCTAGGATGCCACTGTTTTCACCCAAAACTTAACCAGTTAACTATATTAAACTCCACATTTGTATCAAATAGTTATTGAATCAGTACAGGGTGGAAATGAAAAGAGAAAATAACAGGGTCTATGATGAGGGAAATAGGGTTGTCAATCAACAACAACAAGAAGATTGCAACTGAATAACTGGTTAATAGATGAAAGAAATTTAAACAACTCTTCATACTGTATTACCAAAACCACAGAATACAAAATATGACTGTGTTCCTCAATGGATTGGCCCTACTGATTAAGTTTGGCTCTGACTGATGAATCAGCTAAAGCTTTAGTTCAGGGGTCCCCAAACTTACCCGGCTTTGGGCCGGATGCCCACCGTGCCGATTGTGTGGTGGGCTGGAGGGTGTGGGAGCGCACGCGGGGGTGCGGGAACGTGTGGCTGTGCGCGCCCATGCACAAACGCTATTTCTGGCACACTCCCGACCTGGAAAGCTCCGAAAATAGCTTGTGTGCATGTGCAGAAGCCTCCTCCGACCCAGAAGTACACCGGAAATGACGCTTGCGCGTGCACACAAGCTATTTCCGTCACTTTTCCGGGTCAGAAGTCTGCAGACGCGCTGCACTGCGCTGGTAAGAGCGGGAGGCGGGGATCCCTGGGGGCCGCGTAAAAGAGCCTCGTGGGCTGTATGTGGCCCCCGGGCCGTAGTCTGGGAACCCCTGGTTTAGTTGATCAATATACCCAGTATAAATTGCAGGCACACAAAAAAAAAAATCTGAGAAATTGGGAAAACGTTTCACGAAGACCCCACAAGCCTGTATTCTATTTAATGCGGAACAACTTTTAGCCTTACAATACAAATCTGCTACCCATATACAGGAATGGTATGGTAAAAAAATGTAATAAAGTTGTAATACAGTCACACTGTATTACAGTGTGCCTAGCTATACTAGTTATTAATTTTACTATGATTTAGCAGTTTCCACTAAAACAACCCTGTGTGCAATTGCTGTCATCCCCATTTTTACATCTACTGAACAGGGCCGTCTTTAGCAGATGCGGCGCCGGGGTGTAAATATCCGCCCAGCGCCCCCAAATTACCATGGGTGGGAGGGCAAAGCTGCGCACTGCCAGCCATGGGTAGGGGGAACTCTCCCCCATGCTGCTGCGGGAGAGCAATCCCTACAGAGGCTTGGGAGGGAAGCTGCACGCACGCCCGTGCAGGGAAAGGGGAGGCTGCCGGCAAAGTCGCGCAGCTCCCCCACTCACTGGGGCGCCCCTGGGATCAACTAAGCCCTATGGGAAAGACGGCTCTGCTACTAAACTCCTGCCACCTCCATGGGACAATGTGCTCCCTTATCAGAGCAGACCCTTATCTGCCTTCCTGCCTCAGCGACTTCTTTCAGAGAAACAGAGACACAAAGTTGAGCAAGAAGAAAGAGCAGGCTTCTGAAAACAAGTGAGGTATATATAATGGCATGACAGTCTTTCCTTTCCAAGCAGAAGAGAAAGAGCAGCTTTTTGAGTCTCATTCATATATATATATATATATATAGAGAGAGAGAGAGAGAGACTCAACTTTTTCCAAAAAAAATAAAATAAGGACAAAAACATAGAAGATGTACACAATCTAGCTGCAGTGACATGAAGGGAATAACACCCAGCCCATAACAGGAGTGCTTCTGTTCAAGGATTCAGACAACCTGGAAAGGGAGCCTTGCAATGAATGCTATTCAGGTCTTGGGACAGGCAGGTGAGGAGGAAGAGAAGAAAAAGACCACTTTCCCACAACATTCTTCAGAATACCTTTCCAGCCCAGTGGAGTGGAGTGGAAGTTTCTGGAGTATAAGAAAGAAGAGGGGGGAGGTTTTAAACCCTGTGATATATACATCCCATTGGCACCTCTACTCACTAGGAGAAGTTAGGAGCCGAAGCAGGTCACTTAAGAACCATAGATTCGTAATTTACAAAACACTTGGGGGAGGAGTCCCCCAAGCACGCAGAAATCCCTGCGGTATTTTTTGATAACCCTATTTGGCTTCCAAATTGGGGATCTTTGATAGCAAGCCATATATCATATCATATAATAAAATTACAAATCCCACTAGCAGGGCTGTCTCAAGAAGGTTGGGCGCCCTGGCGCTGAGATCGCTCCGGCGCCCCCGCTGCGTGCAGCATGGCTTCCGCGCGGCTTTGCCGTGCAGCGCCCCCCTGCCAGCCCCGCGCCACCGGGACTACACCTAGAGCCGGGCCTGCCCACTAGGCGTTCAGTCGTTCTTCTAGACAAGGGAAATATCAGCATTTTTACTCTGGGCACTAAGGCATACGTATTAAACTATACTTAATAAACCATTGTAGGCCCTGGGCCCTTGGGTATCATATGCATCTTCCCGCTTCTCGGAAGCAAATTTTCCCCTCCCCTCTTTACTGAATTATACATTAGCCATGATTTGAAACCAGACTTAAAGGTGGTTTTGAACCATGTTTAAGCAGTAACCCTGGTTTAGTTTAAGACAGCAAGTGTTTTATCAATATAAGGGGAAAAGAAAGTTGTCATCACCAACAGCACCCAGCCCTCCACTTTCACTGCACAGTTTGAGCTCCCTCTCCCCCTGCCTGTCTTCCTGCTTCCTGCATTTTTGTGGCCTGGCCCAACCCCATAATTCTCCAGGAGGAGGAAAAACCAGCTCCCCACCCACCCACTGCAAGCAAATTCCTAGAGAAAAAAAAGCAATCAGGTTGGGTGACAAGACCCACCAGCCCTCAAAACAGCCTTCTTTCCTAGCCAAACACGACACAGTTCTATGCACAGGTATCTGCTGCAATCTGCATAAACTGGTTCGTTTCACCCAACACTCACGACCAATCCACTGCAAGCAATTCAAAATATTCACACACCCCAGCCCCACCCCATGTTTACTCAGAATGGTGTCCCTGGCCCAATCAGAACTAATTCGAGGTGCTTTCAACCAATCACATTGCTGGTGCTGCAGTTAAAGAGGCAGGAGCTTAGCCAAAAGCCTGCCCCGAAAGCAGAAGGAGGAATAGGCAAGTCAAAGGGAGGGGAGAGAACTGAAAAGATCCAAAAGGCACAGATTCCTTTCTCGTAGCTCAGAAAAGCTCAACCCACTGCCCAGTCTTGCTATTTCTGCCCCTGACCACCTCCTTGACACCTTGCCCTCCACAGTGGCGGACTTTGGTAATATGGCACCCTGAACAAGGACAAAATTTTGTGCCCCCTCCTCATAAATATTTCTTATTTTCACAAGAATTCCTTTGGGTACAGTTGCTTTTTTAGGGTTCTTCCCAGTAGGTACCTGTATTAATATAGGCATTATTATTATTATTTATTTATTTATTATTATTATTATTTTGCACCTCCTCGTCTCGACCCAGTTCGAGGGAACCACCCGCACAACCCCTAAATCAGGCATAGGCAAACTTGGCCTTCCAGATGTTTTGGGACTACAACTCCCATCATCCCTAGCTTACAGGACCAGTGGTCAGGGATGATGGGAGTTGTAGTCCCAAAAACATCTGGAGGGCAAAGTTTGCCTATGCCTGTCCTAAATCTAGTGCTGCTCCTCACCCCTCCACTGCTAATCTAGCCTCACTATCTCTCTCATCACCCAGTCCCTAGTTTTTCTCTTCCTCTCCACCATCACTTAAACACTGTTGTCTGTGCCAAGTGTATTTGTGAGTGCCTCTGGTGTCAAGTATGCTCTGCCTAGGGTGACTTCTGGCTCCACCTGCTGCTAGCTGCCCCCTTGGCACACCGTGTCCTTTGCCTTGCCAGCTCCACTGCTAATATATCAATATAACCCTTGTGGGGTTATATTGTGGGGCAGGAGGAGGAAAAATTGCTGTAGATGGGAAGGGCTGGAGATCAGGAGCACACAGTCCCACGGCCACTCGTATGATCTTAACAGAGGTTAAGTGTATGTCTATCGCAACAATATGTGAATTCATATCTGCGAGTTTGGACTTTTGGATCTGAGCAAGATGTGAAAACCAGAAGGGAACATTACACAGATACATGTGAATTGCGAAAAATCAAACCAGGGAAGAGGAAGAAGAAAGATGATGATTATGGAAAAATGATTAAATAAGCTTTTTTTCCTCTCTCTCTTCAGAGAAGCAATTTGGTCATTCTCTGATGTGCCAAGGTTTTTAAACTACATGCTCAACCGCATGTACCAGACAGTCACACACACATAATTTCCATTATAGCTAACCTTAGTATTTAAAATATGCAGCACTTCTAACGTTCTGTTTGGCTTACATAACTGTTAGGATAGCTACCCTTGGAATACATCAACAACTGTTATTAAAAACCCTATAAGGAAAACTTGGCACTAGATGGAGCCTCAATGCAGGCAAGAGTTAAATTTGTTCCTTAATGTCAAATTATGAATTGGAAGCAGTAAGCCTTGAAATGAAAACACAAAACTTCAATGCCGGCTACACAGAAAAGCTTCCTGCTGGTTAGAAGCACTGGCTATTACAATAACCTGTCTTTCCAAAATATATGATTTAATTATTAAGTATGTCTCAGAAATTATGTATCTTTTAACTTATAATGAATAGGAAAATCACCTACACTTACAAACATTAGCTTCAAATACCTGATTTTAGTTCACTGCTTAGAACGGTCCTAATAAATAAATATACAAAGGTCGTTATTTTTATTTTTAAAAAGAAAAGGCAATGGCAGTGTAATATTAAAGGATGGACCAGGTTGATATGTGATCATTAAAATGATCAACTATGTTATGCCTGACAAAAGCAGGTACAAAATTAGCTACTTCCCAATATCATGGTTGATTAAGTGGATTAAAATAGTGAAGCAAGGTGATGGCCTTCAAATTTCTAAACTCTAAACTCCTTCACTGACCAGTATCCACACTATGGAAGGCACTAGTCAACAGCCAACGTAGTGCTGTCCAGATGTTGTGTATCTCAACTCCCATCATCCCTGACCAATGTCCATGTTAGCTGAAGGTGTAATCCAAAACATCTGGGAAGCACCAGATTGGCTACCCTTGCATGGAATTCAGGCAAGGTCACAGGCTTCATTGCTTATCTGCCTCAAATTTATCTGCCTATAGGAAGCTTATCACATGGGGGGGGACAAAGTATTTTAGCATACCCTTCTCCTTAATATGCTTATAGAAAATGATCAGAAGGTTCTTTTTAAAAAGGGGGAGAGGGCAGGAATGTGTATTATAACAGGCAACCTCCATCTGCATGAATTGGTATGATCCTAGGAGACTGAATTTGCAGAGGTCTTATAGTCTAGTATTCCAATCCTTAACACAGAGGAATTATACATTATACAGTAATAAGCAGGCATTCCTTTTTTACACTTGGAGCTGCTCTGACAGCTTGTAAGGTACAGTATTTCAGCTGATAATTTTGTTGGTCTTTATTAACCTGATGCACAATTTTAATATTAACCCAATCAGAAATCTAACGTCTTTGCAGGAAAGGTTTCTTTTCTTTTTGCAAATAAAAAAATTACCAAAAGATTAGCTTCTGTTATATACACAAATATGTTCTTGAGATCCATACGTCTGAGAAGAAAGAATGCAAAATACCACAAGTGTATCACTAAAAAGAATGGGCACAACAACCTAAATTTACTAAATTTCCCACATTGTTCTCAGTTGGAAAGAGTGGGAAAGGCTTGCTTGAAATTAATGGAACTGAGGGAATATTTAACTTGTGCCATATAAGCCCCAATCCAGATCTTATTACATGTAGTTTTGCATGACTAGTTGCACCAGAATGTGGTTGCAGATGTGCAGCTAAATGAGCATCTTGCTGAAAGTAATATCATGCAGGTAGATAATATCTGCATCCAGATGTATATCCAGTTTACATCAATGGCCCCCGTTCCAGCAAATGCTAGGTATGCAAAAAGCCTGCTTCCATGCATCTGGGTAAATACAGAATACTAGTAGATGTGAAATGCTCCATCAGTAGTAAAACCCAGTAATAATAATACAGATGGTCAAAGTTCTCTTTCTGAACTTCCTCTTGGAACATTTTCTTTCTCCCTCTTTTCCTTGTGAATGCGTCCTTGCTTCCCAATCGGATACACTATTTCATTCAAACGAAGAATGCTTAGTTTTTCGCACTGCAAAGAGAATGTTTAATTCCCTGCTTCACATGCAGATTAGGAACACTTCCATGAAGTGCACAGAGATCTGTTTTGCTAGGGTTGTAAGTGAAAAGGCTGGACAGTCATTTTCCACGAGTGGTTTGGGAAGATGACACACTGCCTTATGGCAGAAGTTAAATTCTGGAATGCCTTCAAACACTATTAATTCCCCAATTCTATGAAACAATTTGCTTTGGGTAGGGGTTAGGCTTCCCCCATCATACCTAAAATGATGAATATGAAAGGCTTTGATCACTTGAATGTATTTTATATATTTTAAGTACCATATTTATCACCACCATAGAGAGGTAAAGCTTAACCAAAACTATGATGTTTCCTAGAAAAAAATCCTTTCAGAACAGATGTTGAATTTACATGCATTAGTGAGTGGTCTGCTTTAAAAAAAGAAAAACTTTTAACATTCATGGATTTCAGTGAAACTACTTCCAATTCACACCACTGCTTCCCTCCCCTTTTGAAGTCTCAAGAACCTGTACCTCCCCACTCCCAGCAAGTATCCTTAATTGCGCACTGTAGCACAGAATGTGGGAGTTTAAATGCTAACCCAGGGTCCTTGTGGTGACATAACACAGGCTGCTTAGGCAATCGTTGAGTGTGTAGAGACATGATAATTCGCTGGGTGGAGACTGGGAGTTGTAGGGCAGTGACAAGGGGCTGTGGCTGGGCTACTGATCTACCAGAAAACAGCCCGAAACAGGAAAGAGCACACATATGCTACTTGGAATGTATGACGCAAACCCCAGCCTTGAAACAAAGAACAGGAAACGGCTCTGCTGGCTGGGCTGGAAAGAAAGCACAGAGAAACATTTGGGTGGCCTTCCCTGACCCCTATATTCATGTGCAGCTGGGATTTAACAAACAAACAAACAAGCAAGCAAGCAAGCAAGCAAGCAAGCAAGCAAGCAAGCAAAGTGGGTGTAACGGGCTTGGTTTCTGGGTGTGAAAAAAATAACCTGTCTCTATATTGGAGACCTGCCCTTGACAAACACCAGACTAATATCTATATGGGACAATATAACCACTGAGATATGAAAACTGGGAGGTAAATGAAACCCTAGGTTATGGGCGCCGCAACGGAATGCCTAGGTGCACCTTTTTTATAACAAGAATACAACGTTGAAAATGAATGAACTGCAGCTAAAATCTCATTCCTTTTTCACATGATCTAGTCCTCATCTGAAGTCTGCAAACAACAAAGCCATACTTCCCCTGCCCGACCCCCTAATATTCTTACGAAGGTCCCTTCTCCAGTCCTCAGAGAGTGGCAGGAAGAGGCAGAAAAAGGTCGTCCTTTCGTTCCAGCAGTGGCAGTTTTAATCTGAAATCTTAGGCACAGTACTGTTCCCAGAGCTCAGAAACTGCTCGCATTAATGAAATTCCCTGTTGCAAAATGCACCCAGAAAAATGGGAGTTTTGAACCCTGACCACAACATGCAATTTCCTTCACACCCACCATTCCAGACAGCTCGGAATAATTAACTCTGGACTTCCCAAGCATTATCCTTTTTAAAAAATTCTAAAATACAAACACAAACTTTGTTATCAAGGGTTGAGGTGGACTCTTGCTCCCAATAAAGTACACCCCAAATGAAACAAACAGCCATTATTTTATTGCACTTTCTAGCCTCCTTTCTCTACTTGTACAAGATCTCCTTAATATGTGAGGTCACTACAATCTGGAGCTCCAATAATAGTGCCTAAAATTGATTGAAAATAAAAGTTGACGCACCAGACAGTAGCGTGGTTTGCATGACACGCAATCTCAAGTCACAGCTTATCATGGTTCTGCAGGCTGCAAGCAAGTAGAGTGAGGCCGCTTTTGCTGTCCTGGTCTTTCTGCTGCTGTGCTAACCCATGTCTTGGCTTAGTGTGTCAGCTGAAGCCAGACTCATAGTTTAGTTCTCTCCAAACTAACCATGAGCCGTAATTTAGGTTTGTCCTATGGTTTACGGCTCATGGTTTGCCTATGAGAGCTTAGTCACAAGCCTATGTTTTCATGAGACACTAAGGCAAACCATGGCTTAGCTCAGCACAGCAGCAAACAACCAGGGAGGATCAAAGCGGTGGTTGCACTAAGTGGCATACATTTGCACCAAGTTTAGCATGGTGCGTGAGCCAGTTCATTGAAAGGCGAAAACACCAGGACATACGGTGAGCTTATTTGGATATCACAATAAACCATGGCTCAATCATGACAAGAATGAGAGTCAGAAAGTCTTGGATGCTGGGTTCCGATTAAATGACAAGCTAAGGTCGATCGAACAAACTGTGGTTTAAATTTAACCATGGTTTGTTTGAAACCAACCAACTTCAAACCATGGGTTATGAAACTGTCTTTGTTTGAAAGAAAATAAAGTTAAGTTTAATCACATTATAAGATCTGGATGTGATGCTAAAATGCAGTTAGTCAAAAGCAAAAGCTTCCAACTCCTCTTGGAGTTGGGGGGAGCAAAGGGGAGAGGGGAACCGTAAGTGTCCAAGGCTTGCTCCCATCATGATAGCTATGGACCCCACAGATGGGCCACAAAAACCTCCAGAAAAATACCTGCTGCCCGTTTTATATCTGGTAGATTTCTACATATTATACTACTTTATATGGCATTCGTATTTCACGTATTATGAACTAGATCAGTAGAACAGGTCATGCAGCTGTCAACTATGCCTGATGCAAGGGCAGCATAAGGAAGCCCTATATTCTGTTGACAAGCATCATAACAACCAAGGGCAGATTTGAACTTTGATTTGGGTCTCAATCACTAAACTTGCTGCTACAGATGCCTCTTAATACTAGCCTAGTCTCTGTTTCGACCCATGTTTGGATATGGTTGCTCCTAACAGAAATGCATTTTCTAATCAGAACATCAGTTTTCAAATTTTCTTCAGGAATAGGCACAAACTCTATTTACCGTGCAATTCTATAACATTTACTCAGAAGTAACCCCACTGACATCAATGGGGTTTTCTCCAAAGTGAGTGCACACACAGAATTACAGCCTTAGGTTGGCACAAGTCTGCCCCCTTAGCCAAAAAAATAACATTCTGTGAATGTTACTAGTTTATAATAACTTTGGTGTTTGCAAAAACAGGAAGGCAGAACAGTAGGGCACACTTACAACCAGGTTATCATCATCATCATCATCATCATACTACACAACTGTTATTCTCAGATATTATCTTGCTTTTCATATTTTTTTGTTTATCAGTATAAAATTCAGTCAAAGCAAAAAGTCTGCCTAGATACCTTTGCTTTGGTGAGGAAGGGAACCGGAGAAAAGAGTTTATCGGAAAGTATTCATATTAAAAAACTGACCAACACATTTTAAAGCCTAGAGGCCAAAGTTAGGTTGATGTACATTATTCCTAGGTCAAATGTTGATCTTAACCAGATCCAAGTCTGGATCATGCAAGCAACTCATTAGGAAAGCTATGGGAAAAGTTCTCAAAACTGTGGGGGGAAAGTTACACTGGAAATTTTTGCCTTTTATAGAAAATAACACTTTTATGGACTCAAAATGTTTCAAAGTTCTGCATCTACCGGTATGCAAGGTTCCGATTTCTCCAACCAACCAGACAAAGGTGAGCCCTGTGAACTGGGGCACTTCCTGCCTTCACAAAAGGCCACACACACAACTGTGCAAGAGAGGCTGCACAAACACTTCAGTTGAGAGATAACTCAGCATGAGAATAAAAATGGACAAAGTGAGAGTTGCTGCAGTAAGAAGAAAGCTCAATGTTAATCTAAATGGAAGTGTGTTGTCTGGTCAATTTCAGCACAATTTCCCAAATAAAAACTGGGGATTCTTTCTAAAGTTAGGTTCCATATGGAAATTAATACAAACATCCAAAATAAGCAGTAATGTTTTAAGCACAACTTTCAGGAAGGAAAGAAGCCAAGTGTTGGTGTCCCTTTCAATTATTCACACTTAAAGTCATCCACAAGACTCTTTTTAAAAATTTAACACCAGAACCTAGATGACTTTGGAGAGTGTGTGAATGTGTTTAAAATAATAATAAAATGGGTATACACTGCTCTCTGTGGACAGGCTACTCAACGCAGTTATTCAACAATGCAATTATTCTTATTGTAAATCAACTGAAAATACACATGACATCTCCATGTCAAGACTAGCATGTAATAGAAAAAAAGCAACAGACTTCATGTTCAAACTTACGTTGTGCACATTAAGTTTTCTTTCCCAAACAGCAACTAAACTGGTGATTGAAATAGAATTATTTATCCCCTTCTTTTTTGGAGGGGAACTCTAAAAAGTAGAACCTTAAGAGAACCTCTCACATTGCATATCAATGCATATCACCCATTCCCATCACCCCCACCCCCACCCTGAATATACATAAGGGTCTGGTTACTTCTGTTTCAGTGTATCTGATGAAGTGTGCATGCACACGAAAGCTCATACCAAAATAAAAACTTAGTTGGTCTTTAAGGTGCTACTGAAGGAATTTTTTTATATTGCATATCAATGTTACTTGACTAAGTACAGAACCAAAAAACCCATACTCTTCTGTAGCTTGGAATGTAGTGTCTAGAAGCGGACATAATTCACACATCTTGATATATACTTCTCATTTTTCCTTTCTTGCTCCTATAGGAGATTACAGAAGCAGCAACCCCCTGATCAACTGACACCTTAATTATTTAAATGGCAGTTCTCCAAGGATGTTATGATGCAGGGCTGCCGTTTTGTTTTGAGCATCCTAGGCAGCGAAGACCGAAAAAACGTTAAGGAACGCAAAGACACATGCAGCAATGTCCTTTCCCACTTGGGAGGGAGAAGGAAAGTATCCCGAGTCTAGTTAGCGGCAAACTCTTTTGTCAAAATAAAGTAGCTCCAGTAGCTCCAGGTGTTTCTTTTTAAAAAGCCCCTCAGGAAAGCTGCGGCAGATGGGATCTTTGTTCGACGGCTCTCATCCCCACAGTTCCAAATGACAGGAGGAACGGTCCGTATTTCAGAACACAGGGAACACACACACAAACACGCGCACACACTGCAGATCGGTAAAACACACGTGAACGCCAAAGCTGCGGCGTTCCTTCAGCTACGGGGCAGCTGCGACTCCAAATGGCAAGGCGTCGCTCTCCCCCCACCCCCGAGGGGTGGGTCATGGAGACAGATCCCAAGCGCCCCCCCCCCGGCCCACAACTTTTGCAGCTGCACAAACACTCTCGCCAGAGCGCCCCGAAGTCCCTTGGCCGGGCAGGAGCGTGCGCCCCCGCTTCGCCTCCACGCCAACAAGGAGCGCGCATCCAGGAGCCTCTCCATTTCCCCCCTCGCGGGAGGAGCACCTTCCCTCCGGCCTCCCCGCTTCCCCATCCCTTCTCCCAGACACCTCCCGGCCGCCGCCACCAGACACGTCGCTTTCCTCAGAGCCGCCGCCGCCGCCGCCACCTTTGCCTCCTGCCCTTCCCTTCGCGCGACTTACTTTTCTCCCCCCTCTTAACTTGTCCAAGAAAGCGAACCGAGGAGGCGACGACGCCACTGCGAGAAGTTTGCTGCTTAAGTCGGTGGTGCTGTTGTCTTTCTCGTTGGGTCCTGGTAGCGGGAAAAACCCTCCTTCCCTCTTTTTTTCCGCCCTCGAGGGGGAAACCCGGGGGTTTCTTTCTCTCCCGCTTAGCCGCTGGGTGCCTCGTCGCGAGTGGCGTTTAGTTCGTCGTCGGCGCGTCCGTCTGTTAGCCCGTCGCGCCTCTGCCCTCGCCTGCTGCTCTCTCTCTCTTCTTCTTCTTCTTCTTCCTCCCCCCAACAAACTCCAAGGCAGGCTCTTGGCACTAGGCAGCGCTGTCACATGACGCCGGCGCCGCTCGCTCTGCCAGGCTCCCTTGGCCGGCGGGGTAGCTAAGAGGGCGGGAAGGAGGGAGGGTCAGGGAGGGGCGCGCGAATCACTCAGCCAGCCAGGCGGGCGAGGCGGGCGAGGCAGGCAGGGCGTGTCCCTTCTCCGCCGCGCTTGGGCGGAGGCCTCGGCGCACCGCAACCCGAGTCAGGGGTCGGGGCGAGGCGAGGCGCTCGCTCGCTTGCACTCCGCCTCCCTCCCTGGCGCACAAACAAGTCGGGCGCGCACCGACTCTTCCCTTCCCCCGGGAGGCAGATACGAGAAGGCGGCGCCTCGCACAACTTGGCCCCTAATTACCCCCCTCCCTCCCTCCGAGGACGAGAGAGAGAGAGCGAGCGGGAGCCGCCCCGCTGACAAACTCGCCCTTCCAGCTGCGGCGCGCTTCGCCCGCCCGCTCCCTTCCCTTCTTCCCCGTCTCTTCCTCGTCCCTCGCCGGGGCCAAGAGGCGTGTGCGCCTCTGGCACCCGGCTCGGCAGGGAACGCACGCAACGCGCCCTAGCGCGCGCGCCCGCCCTCCCTGCAAGCGAACCTGCCGCGGCCAAAAGCAGCAGCAGCAGCGACCCCACCCCAAAAGAAAGGCCCGAAGGGAAGGAAGGGAGGTGCTCGCTCGCTGACAGAGGCGGGGGGGGGGGGGAAGGAGGCCTCAATTGTCTCGGGCGCGAAGCCCAGAGTGGACGGCGCCGGCTTCGCGCGTGGCTTGGTTAGGGCCACGGGCTTGAATGAGGGGTTATCCTGGTTAGTCAGGGCTCAGCTGGGGCAGCTTGGGACGTTTTAGGACAGGCGATCTACGTGGCACTTCCGCTTCTTACGTAAAACACAGTAAGCCAGGGGCCGCGTCCAAAGCCGAGGTCGCGTGTAGTCAAAATACACTGGGTGCAATGGATGCTGGGATTGCCCAGATGCCCGACCCCTTGTTTGTTTGTTTGTTTGTTTTTATGCCAAAGCTGAACACGCACAAGTTAAGCGCACAGAAGTTGCCAGTTTGCTGGGTAGTAAACGGGTGCTGCTTTTTAATGGTCCCATAAGCAGCTGCTGGCAGTGGGTCCAGGCCCCTTGCATGATTCTCCTCTGTAGGGATGCGTTGGCTGCTTGACAAGTTTGCAGCATAGCCCCCAACCTGTGGCGAGGTGGTGCTCCCAACCATCCCGCTGTGGCAGAGTTGGGGATCCCGTAGTCCTCCACTTGTTGTTGGACTGCATCTCTTATCAGCCCCAGCCAGAATGGCCAATAGTCCGGGATTTCCCAGTGACATTTGGCAAGCCGGATTCACCACCTTTGCACTACTGGCTGGCTACCACCCCATCCAGTTGCCTGTATGAAAAAGTTGCCAAATGTCACAACTGAGAACAACCAGATCCTTCAAAGCTGCACGGCATGTAAGCTAGGGTCTTTTACTCCGCATGCTAGGGGCAACTTCTAGGTCAGGATGTCTGAAGAGATGAAGACATATGCCTTCTAAAGTGTGGTGGTTCAAGCATCTGTTCCCAGGCAGAGAATGTGTGTTCAAATCACTCCATTAGACTTTAAAGTTCCGATTCCAGAAAACAACCATTGAGCTTCAGAGTGCTCCAAGAGCACTATCAAGTAAACCACAGTGTGCTCCAATAACATCATTGACTCTCCTGGACTTTTCAGAGCCATTGGAACCTGATAGAAATGGTATCCTCCTGGGCTGCCTTGCTCAGATGGGACTAAAGGGCGCCATAGTGTGGTTCTGTGCTTTCTGCTGCTTCACCCCATGGCTGCTGGCTTGCAGGTTGCTGCAAGGTCCCATCTTGCCCCATGTGCTATTTAACGTCAAACATTAAATCTCTGGAGCAGCTGAAAATCTGGGGTGTGGTGACATCCAACATGTTGGCAATATTCAGCTGTTTCTCACGTCGTTATAGTCTTGGGATAGCAGTTGAGTTTCTGAACAAGTCTGGGCTATGGCTATTGGGGGGGGTGATACTATTTGAGGGTAGGTGTGCAGTTTGTTCTGCATTGCCCTTTTTTACATCAACCTGTTCTTTCATTCTGATAATCTTCAGAGGCTCTGTTTCATATGTCTACCCATCGGAGGTTTAGGCAAGTGGTTCTATGAGATAGTCTTATCAGAAGTTATTCCTGTGTTGTGGAATTTCCTCCCCGGGGAGATTCTCATAGCTTCACCCTAGCACTTCACTGGCAAAGCTGGGGGCGGGCATGGCAGGTGGGGGGGGGCAACACAAAACAACATAGCTTACATTCCTTCGATTTATGGGAACATTGGCTTCTGCTGGACACAGAAGTTTGATGGGAGTGCCTCTTCCTTCTCTAGAACTGTGTTAATTTGAGAAGGCAGGCCTTCAGAAGTGCACATGGGATAGGTGCTGCTGCCAGAGTGTACAAGATGGTCAATTTGGGGTGAAGAGGAAAGGGGTCAAGGAGAGGGAGAAATGGGAGTGAGGATGAATGAGCAAAAACAACCTCCCCCTTTTTTACCTCCTGCCATCTCATTTCCCCCCAGTCATCCAAAATGGACCACATTCATCCCTTTCTTCTTGTGGGTCTCAAGCTCCCATCTCCTAAGGGAACAATTGCCAGTTGCTGCTTTCAGCATCTGTGGATGCCTTTTTGAGTCCAGGCTGTGTCTACTGGGCAAAATACTCCCTGGATGGGTCATGAGGCAGACTTTGGTCTTTCAAATGTCAGCAGCACCCTGTGCAAGGCCAAAATTTGGTGCTCCTCACCCCCTCTAACCTACTGTTCTGCTCAATTCATCATGTCATAGTTGCGGTGCCCAGCACCACCCCCTGGGCTCGACAGTGCGGAGGAACCGGTCGCGCTGCCCTAAATCCGCTTCTGCAGGAAGGCTATGTGTGGTCTCTGCAGTCATTCTGCCCAGGGAGCTGCGTATCGGATGCTCGGCTATGTATCTTCTCCTTCCTCCCCATTGGGTGTTGTGTTTATAAATCACCAGTCCTGGTGTAAAGGAACTTGAAGATTAGTTTATCATTGTTCTGTGCTGTCATTTTGTTACCGGTATTATGCCATGCTTGGTTCTGTTGCGATGTAAACTGCCTTGTAGCTCATTCTGTGGGCGGGCAGGGTTTAAATGTTTTTAATGATTAAAATGAATAATTCCGACAGAACATGTAGTCCACTCCTAATATTGGTCGATCTCAGTGGGAGAGGGAGAATCTGCCAAGCCAATTGTTATTTCCCATGTGTAACAGTGATGTTAGAAATTATGCCATTGCCCCTTCCCTGCAACATGGAAGGTTATAAATTAGGAAAAATTAGATTTTGTGACTTCAGCCTAACCTTGTACTGTATCTCCAGTTACTACTTCACTACTGTATTTTAAAAAGAAAGAACACAGAAAAATAATTTATTTCAGTCACAGGGTAGGTCTGCCTGATTTCTTTTTTTACAGAGATTTTTTAATGGCATTTTGCATTCACCTTATGATAGCGATCTAAATACTTCCCAGCTATGGGCATGGTTCAACAACACGTGACTTCAGCTCAACTTGATTTTGAGGGCAAAGTTCAAAACGTGCAGAGAAACGATTCTGATTTGGGAAATCTACTTGTAACCTTTAGTCAATGTTGTTTGTATTCTCTCCCTGGCAGACCACTAGGCATAGTAATTTACTGGTGTAGATTTCTGTGCCTACTTTTGTTTTATTCCCCATGTGTACAGGGCAATTAAAAAAAAAGATAAATCCCATATTTATCTTTCTGTAGCCAGTGTAGTGTATAGTGTTTAGCGTGTTAAGAGTAGGACTGGGAGATCTATGTTCAAATCCCTGGTAACCATGAGTCTTTTAGCTCAATTTAGCTCACAGGATTGCTGGGAGGTTAAAGTGGGGGAGACTATATATATGGATTTGATAAGCTGAAACGTTTGATAGAAGTGGAAAAAAAAATAGATGCAGTTATGTCTATGAGACTGGCTACTCCTAGATGCCCCCAGAGCAAAGAACCCCAAATATTTACCCTTGGTATTCTGACGTATATAGTCTTAATTCAACCAGCAGTGTACAGTATTTGGGTTTTTTTTTTTAATGTTGCAAGGATATCCCAAAACCCAAAGTGACATTACAGAACCATACTCTGAACAACCATGCTTAAGTGGGGTTAATTTAGAAAATGAGGAGTACTCTTAAGAAGAGCAAGGCTATTGGAATTTGTGGCCCAAGTGATGTGGCATTGCGATGATTTGTTTTGCGTGATGCTTGCTATTATATGGCACAGGAGGTGTGGTAGATAATCTGCAAATCCTGTTTCACTGCACGTGATTAATTAAATGCAGGAGCCACAGTGCATGTGGCTGTTCCCCAAAAAAACACCTTGATTGGTTTGTTTTGGTTAATTTCTGGACATATTGGTCTTATATTGATCCAAGCTTGGAGTCAATTTTCAGCAAAGCCACGAGCAGGTTGGGCTCTTTCCCTCTGTTCCTCATATCAGAACATTAACGATGCATCATGCAAAGCTACCAAGAGCAACAAAAACGAGCATTACAAAATACATTGCACTCTGGAAAATACAGGCAGAGCTGTGTTCCTCTATTCAGGTCCTGGTAGGGAGCTTCCCTGTATGCAAAGAACATAGCTTCCTAGGAGGGGAACTAAGGGGAAATGCAGCCCACATAACTTCCTCGTTCCTTCTTCGTCCTGCTGTGCTGTGTGGCAAGGCTCAGCTAGGGTGTAAGACAGGCATCCCCAAACTTCGGCCCTCCAGATGTTTTGGACTACAGTTCCCATCATCCCTGACCACTGGTCCTCCTAGTTAGGGATCATGGGAGTTGTAGGCCAAAACATCTGGAGGGCCGCAGTTTGGGGATGCCTGGTGTAAGACAAGGTGTGGTTTGGGATGGACACAAGACTTTACCCTGGAGAACATAGAGCTCTGAAGATGCTTCAGCAAGAAGGAAGTTATTACAACCTTTTTTAATAGCACTGGCTGTGCTCCAAGATGTTGCTCCAAGTGGCCTAGCCTTCTCTAGTGATCTGCAGCCGAGTGGGAGAGGTCCAGTTATTTGATGGTCTTCTACAGAGGACTCCTTGGATGACAGTGTCACATCCTTAGGCCGGTGGTGGTGGGGGAGTCCTGGCCCCATTAGGTAGGATGGGGCTGGTCCTGTGTGACCTTCCCCATTGGAGCCCTCACGTCCGTCACCTGATGAAGAGGAATGGTCCTTGAGCTTTTCTGCTTTCTTCCCCATCCCTCCAAGCCTGTTGAGTTATTTCTGTCCTTGGAGCTCCAAGTTCCAGAGTTCTCAGGTCAATTCCTTTCCTCCCTGAAGAGGAGAGAATGTCAAAAGAAAATGTTATGTTTCCTGCGGTGAAATCCTATGTCAACGGTATTTCCTTTCGCCTGTTTGGAATCTGCTGCCTCTTGATTTCCTTGGATCGCTTTTGAGTTGTAGTGTTATGAAAGAAAGAAAAATGCTTTTGCACCCATTCCACCACACCGTTACTAATTCTGTATCATGCCCCCCTGCCTTTAGTGGTCTTTCTCCCTAATCGAAAAAGCCACAAACGCGCCAGCATTTTCTCATACACAAGGTATTCCAACCACAATCACAGTGGAGATCCAGCTGCTCAGACTTTGCATGTTTCTGGTTCCTAGGTTGTACAGATGATACAAATGTCCTAGCTAGAAGGCCAGTTGTTGATTTGCTTTATTTGGAGACCAATTCAGGGGGCTTTAGGTATGTTCTATCTTAAACATTCTTAATGCAATGCATATTTTATCTTGGTTCACCAAACCACTCTGCAGATATCGGAGCCCTGCAAAATCTGACTCGCAGTTCTTGAATATATTGCACCTATGCACTGGCATCGTCGTAAAAAACGATTGTAACAAAGGGTGTCTGCTGAGAGATTATATATCATACGATTAACTGGCATTATTGAAATATGCCGCTCTTAAAACAAAGCACGATTTTATGTCATACAGCTATAAATAGTTATTTATTATTATTTTTAATCAACCTTCTCGTTCAGTGACCAAAGAACACATTTCGTTAAGGTGTTGCATTGATAATGCTGTGCTGTTGCTACATAGCTATGCTCAGATATAAGGTGCAATAAAATTAATGCCACTAATTATAGCTATGGTTCTGTCTTCCTCTATGCAGGTCACCTCCCACTGGTTGCACAAAACAAGTGAAACTGAGGACAGGATTATCAAGTCATGCAAAGCTACCAAGAAATGTGTCAGATGCTCCTGCTGAATGCAATGAGAGCTTCTCCCTTGAAGCACTCGTTCTATATTTTGATGGTAATTTCATGCATATAACTGGAATTGAAGCAGATTTGCACTAGTATAAACAAGGGTGGATTTGAGTCCTTCTTATTAAGAAATCTTTTTAAAACTGCCTTGTCTGATGATTACCAAAGTCCTCACTATTGCTGCTGATGGGATGACACCTCCCAAGTTAGTTACCTGCTGTGTGTGTTGAGTCCCAGGCACCACAGAGGTAGATTTATGAAGGTCAGTGGCTCATAACTTGACTTAACTTGGCACAGCAACTTTTCAAACACTCACATGGTATTGTGCTAAGAATCAGTGATGACAGGGTTCCACATGTGCCTGGCATTCAAAAGACTTACCTCCATGGATGATGGCTTGGAACTCAATGTGTACCTTCCACTGCCTGGTCCTCAGAAATTTTCTGGTTTTGTTTCAGTTGCCTAGAACGCTAATGTGATTCTGGTTATGAACATGACACAGATCAATGGAATTGACTTTGGACCAAAACCCCTCTTTAAGTCTATTCCGACAAGCAATAGAGAATTGACCCTAAAACTTATATATAGGTGGTACCGAACCCCTAGGAAACTGGCAATAATCCATCCTACCATTGCACCACATTTCTGGTAGATATCTCCACATGTGGTGGGAATGTCCCAAAACCCAGCCTTTCTGGAATTCACTATTCCAGTAAATTAATAAAATTACGTAACAACAGTCAGCTTTATCAAATATATTTCAATACAACAATCTGGATTTACATAATAAAGAATTCAGAAGCCATCTGTTGCAAACAGGGAAACACAACATAACCAGACACTAGAAAGACCTTTCTGACACAACGATAGACAATTGGTACAAGATGGTTTGGGAAACAGCCCTCCTTGAAAGATTAACAAATAAACTACAATTGATACATGGACAGATCAAGAAAGATGGCTTAATCCTGGTGTGGTTTAATTTCATAACGTGTCAATATTCCAGGGGAAAAAACCCTCTCCAAAAAGCATTTAGCTCAGTTCGGTTGATCTAAATTTAAATTGTTATCTTCACTTTGAGCCAACCTTCCATGTGCATCAATATACCCAACACTTTATATTGTTTCATTGGTAACATAAGAGGAAAATGACTATTACTCATACTTAATCTAAGCACAACCACAAGGGCTCCTGATGAGGCATTTAGCTGTGTGATGTTGAATGCTACCTGGGTTCTATCCTGTTTCCCCTTTGTTTAAACCAATGCACGAACCCAGAAGTTATACACTGGCCACTAATCATGAACCATGTGTTGTAGATATTACTTCAAATTGATTGTGCTATTTAAGTGGTATAGAAATGACATGGCAAGCCTTGGTCTATTTATTTGTATCATTTATTATTCCTATGGTCCTTGTTTATAAAACCCAATAAAAAGTTACTTTTTTAAAAAATGCCTAGAATGCTACCTGAAAACAGCAGTGTGTGTGACAGTGACAGGGTCAGGCTTCATGGCAAATTTTGGACATTCACTATGACATTTAGTTTGGGCAGTATCCAATATTTGCAATAGTGCAAGGATTAGCACAAAGGATTAGTGCTAGTGCAACAAGAGCCCTCCCTTTCCACCCCATGATTATCCCCAAATCTGCTCTGGAGGGGTGAGGGGAACCCACCAGAAAAGATTTAAGGGGCACATGGTGGGAGGAGAGGGAGGTAGTGTTTTATTGGGAAAGGAGAGATCCTAGCGCTGATGGAATGTTATCCTCAGCGCTATGTTGAATACAGCTCACTAAGCTCAAGTGGATTACTGTGGAGCGATGCATTTTTCTTTCATCTTATTTCTTAATCCTTTTATAAAATGCAATTCTTAGTTTAATGAACTTTTGTGAATCACGTTTTTGGACTGTTTCAGTTTGCACTGAATTTAGCTGTCGTTCGCTAAGTAGGCGAATAGATAGTGAAGAAAAACAAAATTCAGCTTGAGTTGCCTGCTCCAAAGCTCAAGAGGAGCAGGACATCTTGTTCTCTTCCATGGTGGGAAATGCTCTGCATGTGCATTCTCTATGCATCTATACAGGACTCCCACATGCATAGCAAAGAACCAGGAAGCTGCAGCAAGACACCCAGCTTTGAAGTTCCTGGATCACAGCCCAACAGTAACTGTGTAAATAATTCCTTAGAATAATTTGAAGCTAATAAAAAGTTAACTATTGACTCATATAATCTGCCTTTTCCTTATGTGGAACCATGGCCCAATAAACCAGGGTAGAAGACACAGGAAGTCACTTTTCTCTTTATTTATTTATTTATTTATTTATTACATGTACGTTGATAGGGACATGGGTGGCGCTGTGGTCTAAACCACTGAGCCTCTTGGGCTTGCCGATCAGAAGGTCGGCGGTTCGAATCCCTGTAATGGGGTGAGCTCCCGTTGCTCAGTCCCAGCTCCTGCCAACCTAGCAGTTCGAAAGCACACCCCAAAGTGCAAGTAGATAAATAGGTACCGCTCTAGTGGGAAGGTAAACGGCATTTCCGTGTGCTTCTCCGGCTTCGGTGTTCCGTTGCACCAGAAGCGGCTTAGTCATGCTGGCCACATGACCTGGAAAAACCGCGGACAAATGCCGGCTCCCCCGTAAAGCAAGATGAGCACCGCAACCCCAGAGTCGTCTGTGACTGGACTGAACTGTCAGGGGTCCTTTACCTTTACCCTTTTTTATGTTGATAAAGGGACACGTGATGTAGCTTCATACCCAATCAGACCATTGGCTTGTGTAGCCCAACATTTTCTATTCAAATTGGCAGTAGAATTGGCATGGTCTCGATCCTACGACTCAGGATTTTTGAATTGGATGTGCCAGGCATAGAACTGAACCTGGACGTCACTTACCTATTAAACCTGGGATCCAGGACATGGGTGCCCCCAGGAAGCAGTTTAGACGAGGAGGGGCTCTGGTGTGCAAGGGAGCTGGGCCCGGTTGCAGGGAGTGGAAGAGTCACTATTAAACAGCCACTGCTGCCAGAGAGGTGCAGAGAGTCCCCATAGCCCCTTTCCCTCCTGCTCCCTCTGTGGTGGCAGCCGCTTGCACCTCCTCTGCCTGGCACTGGAGCAGTATGGAGCATGGTGTGCTGGGGGTGCATCAGTCAGAGTGTCCCCGTTTGCGCTGCCCTACCACTGGCCACTACTGGTGGCCCCTCTTGCATACCCAGAAGCTCAGCTCCTTTTTATTGAGAAGTGCAACGATGTATCTGGATTTAATGTGGTCCTTTTTTAAAGGATGCCTCCTGGGCCAGGTGGTGTAGGGCTTTGTGGCTTACCACAAGACCCTTCAACCTGACCTGGTAGCAAATGGACAACCAGCGCACCTCTCTCAAAAAAGGAGAGAGTTCCCTGTTCCTGTATGCAGTCTGGCTGCTGCATTCTGCACTACTTGTAGTGTAGTGGTTAAGAGCGGTAGACTCGCAATCTGGGGAACCGGGTTCGCGTCTCCGCTCCTCCACATGCAGCTGCTGGGTGACCTTGGGCTAGTCACACTTCTCTGAAGTCTCTCAGCCTCAACTCACCTCACAGAGTGTCTGTTGTGGGGGAGGAAGGGAAAGGAGAATGTTAGCTGCTTTGAGACTCCTTAGGGTAGTGATAAAGCGGGATATCAAATCCAAACTCCTCCTCCTCCTCCTCCTCCTCCTCCTCCTCCTCCTCCTCCTCCTCCTCCTCCTCCTCCTCCTCCTCCTCTTCTTCTTCTTCTTCTTCTTCTTCTTCTTCTTCTTCTTCTTCTTCTTCTTCTTCTTCTTCTTCTTCTTCTTCTTCTTCTTCTTCTTCTTCCAGATTAAATACAAGGGCAACCCCCGCGTAAATTGTGGACCACTGTGGCACCCCCCCCTGCTGGAATAAGACAGATACTGGAGTAACACTGATACTGCCTCAGCTACCTGACCTTAAACATCTTTACCTGAAGAATGACACACTGATGTTGTTTTGTGCGTTAAGATACACGAAAGTGGGTAGCATGCAACACTATAGGTATCTGAAATGCGAGAAGGGGATTGTCCTGTAAAGCTGGTTTCTCATCCTAGTGAGGGTGTGGTATCACTTTAATAAGTAAACTAAATAATTACTTATTTACAGATTCAGTAAAGAGGAAAACCATCCGGAGTTTTGAAATAAGCAGGGCCATTGTAAAGGAGTGGAGAGAAATCTGGGTCTCGATTTGAGAGGCCAGCTTCAAATCACTGCTTATATTCAGCGCTTGCTCGAATGGCCTTGGGCAAGTCAGTATCTTTCACTCTAACCAGCCTCTGAGGTAATAAATGTGAATTATAAAACATTCCGTACACCGAAAAGTGCTACAGAAATGCTATGTAATAATACCATTGCCCTGGACCTGGAAAACAACTGAAGCGAGGTTGCTAGTCTTGCTAGTCTATTGTTGTAAAGATGCATTGTTCAGAATATATAGAACTCAGAGGCTGTGTAGCCAAAATGGGGTTACTGACAAACAAGAACATGCTCAGGGGAATGACAAGGTTTGCAGAGACAGAAGAAATGTCCCTTTTAAAAGGGGGAGGGGGACATAATGGGGGTCACCAACCATTTTGTGTTTGTGGGCACATTTGTAATTTTGAGAGAGTGCCATGGAACCAACCTCTCTCTTTGCTTTTCTCCTCACACTACAGGTCACTCTCTCCTCCTAGACAGAAAGAGAGAGCAAACACACATTTTGCTATTCCAAGAAAACCAGCTAATGCGCTATGAGTCTGGGGTGTTAAGCTGGGTGCAAGACCCCTCTAATTTCCCTCAACAGAAAAAAGCCAGAGTTTGGAGTTGAAAGTGATGTGATCTCAAAGCAAAGCAGCAAGCTGGATAGATAGTCAGGGCAATGTCTGATTTCTGTTTGAATCCAAGGCTGCTGCTATAGGAGAAACAAGAGCCTCTAGGGGGTGTTAATGCCGTGAACCCCTCCATCGTAGGCTCAGGTTGTACATATGGGCAAATAAACCACATATCATAATGGTGCCACAGTCTCCGCTGTGACTCATTTCCATGAATCTTGGGTAAGTGCCAGGAACCCATGGAATCTCGCAACAACTGGAATTGAAACGGAGTCTCCTGAATTTGCCTGCTTTTCCATAGGGCCCTTAAAAGCCACCATCAGATTCTTGTAAAGCTTAAATGAGTACAGTAGATTATACAGTCAAAACCGTGGACAGCAAAACCACCAAGCAATCACTGCTTTCCCTGCCTGGCCTGCCTTGTAAACAAGCCTGGCTGCCCTCAGCTGCAATGGAAAACACTATCCCATTTTGAAGCAGAATTCAGCTGCCAGCTTGGAAAGGTTGGGGAGGAGGCATCCTATCCTTTGCTTCTGGCAGCAAGGTGTTTTAGGCTGCTCTGTGAAAGTATGGCACTGCTTTGGCAGGCAAGAATCTCATAACTGGGTCTCCCACCATGTCTCTACCTGGGGTTACTTAATGGGGAGAAACCTCTTGCGAGTTGCTTGTGTGAGCTCACCCAGGAATGAGCCCTCCTGGTTTTAATGGGACTCGTGTCCTCATAATGCCTTTGGTGTAAAATAAACAGGCATTGGTGACGATTGAAAAGTCATGTTGCTTCGGTCTTTTTCCACTGGCTTCAGCTGGAATTGCAACACCTGTTCAGTTTGGCAGAGAGTTTACTCTTTGTGTGGCTGTTTCAGTGAGAAGGAAAACTCTGACCTGCATCTTAAAAAAAAAAACTGGAAAGGGTTCACATATTACTTTTGAAGTAGAGCAGCACACCCTTGGAAGGTTTGTGGGGATATAATGCTTAAATGCAATTGCATATGCATGTTTGAGAGAGGGGTCCCAAGTGAGCCACCATAGCCCTGCCCTATATACAACCTGTGAAACATTTCAATTTTTTTTATTCATTTCACTTTTAATTTGTATACCGCCTTTCTAGGTTACGATACACAAGGCAGATTACAAGCTGGTCTTAAAGGTTCGTTTCTTTGCTGTGACCTTTGGAGGTTAAATTTGGGGTCCAGGATGATGGGCTGCAATTTTAAATGGGCTGTTTGTTCTTATGAAGGTGTTACTCATTTTGATGCAATTTAAGTGTTTAAATTTTTTTATTGTTATTCATTCATTTATTTGATTGTAAACTGCTTTGAGAGGCAGACTTGCCTGAAAAGCCGTATGGAAGCATTTCAAATTAATAAAAGTGTTAATTTTGACCACCTGCAGGGCTAATTTTCAGAGATAGTAGATGTGCTATCCACCTGCTTTTTCACATCATTGTAAAAGCATATAGGACATTGCATTCCTTTGCTTGCAATCGTAATTCAAAGTGACACAGTTTTGAATTTTTAATATCTAATTGGCATTGGTGTAATTATCATATTGTTTGGGTGTGACTGATATAATTTAAAGCTTCCCAACATTGATTTTTTTTGGGGGGGGAGGGGCAATTTAAAAATCTTCCAGATGCTAATGCAGCTTAAGCACTATAGAAACCCGCCCTCTCTGTGTAAATATTCACTACAGAGTAACAGCCCAGTTCTCAAAATGCACCGAGAAAGTGAATGGGATTTATAATGACAGTATCCTTTGGCAATAGAAAGCTTAACCTGCAAAGATGTAGATCTGCCTATGTATTTACTAGATGGCATAGATATAGTGTAATGAGTTAAAATGCATGCAAGGGCAAAGTGTGATAATCAATGCCTAGACTAGACCCCCACCTTCAAAGATGCTATGACAATAGAGATGCCTCAGTGACTATATATAAACCTTCAGTTGGCCGAGCGTTTCGATGGCTAAAGTCTGGGCTTGATTTCACAATGTGTATCAATTTATGGATTACGAGGACATTTTCCCTGCTCTGTTCTGTGAGATAAGTGAGGAAAAGCACAACACATTTAAAGACCGAAACGAACACCACAAAAGCTTGGCAAAATTAAAAGAAGGCCAAATTGTCTCCATCATTACCGCTACCCTGCCAATTTATTTTTGTCCATTAAAAGGCAGACCAAATAGACTTTGGGGAGTGACCTAACTCCATGTATTGGACAGAATCCAGACAAAGGTTGGCATGCTAGCCACATGAAAGCAGAAACTCATCAAAAGGCAAAACGGTCCGTTTCAGGTGAATCTGGAAACGGGGAGAAGGAATGAAGTGTGATTTGGGGTGCTTGCCTTTTTTTATCCTTCCACAGTACTTGCTGTCACCAGCATTCTTCATTCCGTGGCTGCCTGTGAAAAGAACACTGCCGTACCTCTGGGAACAGGTAGGTAGCTGTGTTGGTCTGACGCAGTCAAAATAAAAAATTAAGAAATAGTCCAGTAGCACCTTGGAGACCAACTAAATTTGTTCTAGGTATAAGCTTTTGTGTGTATGCACACTCCTTCAGATACTGAAGAAGTGTGCATGCACACAAAAGCTTATACTGCACCTAGAACAAACTTAGTTGGTCTCTAAGGTGCTACTGGACTATTTCTTAATTTTTTATTTCATACCTCTGGGAAGAAAGTGTTGTGGCGGCGGAGGTGGACAGAGCTGTGCTGATGCTGCAGTAGCAAATTTAAACAGAGGAAGGATGGAATGAAGGATCTGAGATAATAACCCACAAGTGTTGCTGCCGTAAGGGGCCCTCATTTCTCCCCAAACCGATATGGGGGGTTGAATCATGCCCTTTCCTCAAATGATCAATCACAATTCACCTTTGTGAACGGGGTAGTAAACTAGGGTGACCCTATTACGATGGCGACTGCCAGATGAAAAATAGAAGCGCTGCGCCTTTAACAACTGTGCAGAAGAGTTACAGCAGGTGTAGCTGCCATGCTTCTTCACAAGTCTTAAAGGTGCAGAAGCCTTTTTTAAAATCCGACCCCCCCCCCCAGCCCACGTCTAGTGGTTACATGGAGGGTTGGTTCTCTGCATGGTGGAAGAGAAAGCTTTGCCTGGTTCCTCCCTCACCCCACTTCAGTGCTGCCTTCAGCTGAATATGCAGGGGAAATATCTGTTGTACAGTTTTGCATGGGATAGGTAATGGGGGGGAGGGGGAGAGACGGGGAATTACTGTTCCTTATTAATGTTACAGGTGCTGGATAACAAGGAGCAAAATAATCCTTAGAGAAAAATAGATGAAACCCAACATGAATACTGCTGTAGGAAAGTGGATGTATAATAATAACAATAACAAGAATTCTACCAATAAATCAAAATTCCTCCAAACCAAGCAAACTACTGTATATGGGAACTACCCATATAGCCTCAACTTATGGTGTTCATATGATCCCAATAGTAAGTGCTCACAACATAAAACCAAATAATCATGGAAACTGGAAAAGTTGCATAGAAAAATTGCTTCGGAATAAGAGTAATTCACCAACCCATTCAAATTTGTGAATTTCTCTTTTCAAAGTTACTTGCCAACAGTAACAGTATAGCTTTGGGAGTCTCCCAAAAAGAAAAGAAAAAAAGACTTTCAGTTTTTATCTGTAATTTTAAAATCCTGCTTAAGGAAATACTAAGCAAGCAGGTTAACCAGAAGGATGTTCACAGGAACACATTAATCAGGGTGGATGTGTTTGGGAGAGGAACCAATTATTAAAGGCAGCTTGAGTGAGACATTTCTTGACCATTGTTCTTAGCAAGGCACACGGATCATTCATCTTAATGTAGCGGTATAATTTATTAGTAAAGTGGGTATTGCTGCATATGTTTGCACTGGGCAGGGAGAAGGAGAGGGCGAGAGACCATGGCAGGGGAAACTGCAGTGCTGAGATATGCAGGAACATCTTGGGATTCCTGCATTGCAGGGGGTTGGATCTTCAATGCTATGATTCTATGATTCTCATCAACAAAGAACAGCACGCAAGTGCAATGAGTCAGCGGGCTAGGAGAGGGACATGAGCAGAAGGGAACCAAGTAACCTAACTGTGACTTAAAGTGGGTAGGTGGGAAGATATGTGTCTTAGGATGTGTGCATCCTTTGGATCAATTCCCACCCATAGGATTCTATGGTTGGAAGGGGAAAAACCCTCGTATAGTTTAAAGAACTTTAGCAGGGATGGGAATTGCCCTGAAAAGACAACTCACCTAAGATTGCTTCCTGATGACTTATTTACTGAGCATCCAATCTGACTTGTTGGCAGGGAGATTGGATGAGGTTGGCTATTTAATGAGGATTCACTCTTAATTTGTTTGCAGGGAGATAAGTGTTGGTGCTGACCTTTAAAGCCCTAAACAGCCTCAGCCAAGTATATCTGAAGGAGTGTCTCCACCCCCATCGTTCAGTCCGGACACTGAGGTCCAGCTGTGAGGGCCTTCTGGCGGTTCCCTCACTGCGAGAAGTGAGGCTACAGGGACGCAGGCAGAGGGCCTTCTCGGTAGTGGCGCCCACCCTGTGGAACACCCTCCCATCAGATGTCAAGGAGATAAACAATTATATGACTTTTAGAAGACATCTGAAGGCAGCCCTGTTTAGGGAAGTTTTTGATGTTTGATGTTTTATCGTGTTTTTAATATTCTGTTGGGAGCCACCCAGAGTGGCTGGGGAGGCCCGCCCAGATGGGTGGGGTATAAGTAATAAATAATAATAATAATAATAATAATAATAATAATAATAATAATGGACCACACTGGGGGGGGAGTATTACCCCACACTTTCCACTGCATATTCCTGTTTTCTTTCCTTATTGCAAAAAGTCTGATCTTTTTGGAAAGCAAATTGGTTCCTCAAGTATTCCAAACAACTACAACTGCACAACCTGAACCGCATATTGAATCCCAATCGAAATTAGTGGCAGCCTGAAAGTACCCTAAGGCAAATTCTTATTCTCCACCTCCTTCTACCACAAAATTAGATCCCGCACTTGTATTCTTTCCTAGCTGGTTTTATCTGGTCATGTTATAAGCTGCAGCCCAAAGAGTCACGATTTCAATGGGATTTCAGCGAGGCTAGCGTGCGTATTCGGCGTATGCTGGATTGTGGTTGTAGTTGTCTTTGCAAGAGTTTTATTTTAAAAAGCCATGCCGAATGAAAGAATCACTGGAGTACTCTTCAAATTTTCCTGTGGAATCCTAGCCATCCGTATTCAAATAATCCAGTTCAGACCGTGGTCTTAGTGCTGGCTTCCTTCAATTGAGTTTTGTTGAGTACTTGGCAGGATCTCACATCCCGACCTCCCATCTGCAGCCTGCACCTGCTCTGCACAATTTTTAAAAAGTCAAATAACGCTGAACTTCCTGGACTGCCCCGGTTCCTGTAGGCAGACAGCTTGAAGACAAGCCCATTCGTTATCAGAAGACGTGGGGTTTGTGTGCAGAGAATAGTGCCGGCATTGATTTTCTACACTTTTGCCTTTTGTTCTTTAGAAAGTAGCTCCCGTCTTGCTAACAAACGACTGGCTTCCAAAGACACACACTGTTGAATGTGCAGGAGCAGATAAGGTGGTGGTACACTAGAGAAGAGGGTGGATTTGCCACTTAATTTACCTTAATTCCGTTGGGAGGTTTTTCTATTGTAGCTATTAAAAAAAGTTTAATCCTGTAACACACGGGTGTCAAACACAAGGCCCGGGGGCCTAATCCGGCCCGGCAGACCTCGTCATGTGGCCCGCGTAGCCGCCGCCAACAATAGCCACTGACAATAGTTCTGGAGCCTGTGATTGGCTGAGGGTCAAAACCGGGGGCGGGGCTGCAGGCGGAGGCCGGGGCGTTGGGGCCGCGCTGACGGCCTTGGCCAGGGAATTTCAATTTCGAATGAGGCTGAGGGAGGCGGTGGCACAGCGGCCAGACGGGGAAGTGAGATGCAGGAGGAGGAGGAGGAAGCCCGCCGAGGAGGTAGGAAAGCCCTACAGGCGCCGCCGGCAAAGTTGGTGCCGGGACAGAGCAGCGCTGGATTTTTTGGCGGGCTTTGCTGTTGTCTCCGAGAGCGAGTGAGGCGGCACTGGGGAGCCGCCGCCCGCCGCTTCCCTTCCTCTCCTCGGCTGCATCCGGGAGGTGGGCGAGCGAGCGGGCGAAAGGGACGCGGAGTGAGCCTGAGGGGGAAGTAGGCGAAGCGCAACAGTCGCTCTCTTGATGGAGCCGGGTTTCTCTTCCCCCGTTTTCTCCTCATAGACACTCAGGAGGGTGCCTGGCTTTTGCTCTGCCCCCCACCCCCGAGCCGACCTTTGGCTTCTCAGTTCCGGCGGAGCTGCTCCCCGGGGGCCGGCCGGGAGGGAGGTTTGTGACGACGGCACGGATTCCTGCTCTTCCCGCTCTGCCGTCGCCTCCTCTCAGCCCCTCGTGATGTAGGGCTCCAGATGGAGTCGCCTCGCGGTTTGAGTAGGTGGGAGGGGAATTTTTTGGGGGGGGGAGGTTTTCAAGCCTCCTCTGCCTGCAGTAGGGAGAGGCGGCGGCGAAGACGACAACAGCGTGGGTGGGGGGAAGAGCAGCTCTGAGGCGAAGATACACGTCCACTGGGGCTGCCGCCGCCTTTCTCCTCGGGAAATCCGCTGCCCTCCCTCAGCGCGAGGGGAAGGGACTCTGGCGCTGAGGAGGGAGGATGCAAAAGCAAAGCGGGGAGTTGGCGCTGCACCGCATGTTACTGCCCCTCTCCAAAGCATGGGGTGGGTTGCAGCGTGTGGCATCCTGCCTAGCGGGGTTTGGGTGTACGCAGGGCGGGAGAGGGAAGCCCTCTTTCCATCTGCAGGTTTTTAATCCCAGCAGTGGCTTTCTCCTTCCTGCCGAAGGTTTAGTTGAGCCCCCCCCCCCGGAAGCCGTCGATCCCCACCTTTTGTTCAAATTTCCCTCATTTACATCCCCTCCCACACACGCGCCACGACGCAGGAATGTGATCCACGTGGGGGCGGGAATGAGCTTACATTATTACAAAAAACAGTAATAATTGAATGCAGTGACAATAATTTATGATAATAAAGAGTGGACACATAGTCCTACAGACACAACCGGCCCTTTGAGGGTGACCAAACTGCTGATGCGGCCCCCGATGAATTTGAGTTTGACACCCCTGCTGTAACACTTTGCTAAGGGTAAGCTTCTGGTTCGGGTCTGGTTTTTCTGATGAAAAGCACACGATTTTAGGTGAACTTTTATTCATTTCACCAACCACACATATATCCCGCTTGATTGTAAAAAGAATTTCAAAGTGCTTTACAAAAAGAATAAAACAATAACATTATCAGTAAAAAAACCCCAAACCAGTTAAACACAACTATTTAAAAATGTTCCCCAAAAGTGAATAAAATCAGCGATGAGTTAAAAACCAGATCAAAACACACACGCCACATTCTACATGTTTGAAGAGGCTTGCCTAAACAAAAAAATATTGTAGGTGCATGGCTGGTGTCAACAGGCAGGGAGTTCCTACAAGGTATTTGTGAGCCACCACACAAAAAGATAAATTTGTGTGCAAGTGTGGGATGAGTTTTATGTAGCACCTTGTGTGTGGTTCTTCCTACACACCCTACATGTAGAGCACATTTCTCTCCGCCCCCTGCCAACCCCCGCCCACCCCCACACATGGGAACTGTAGTTTGTTATGGGCGTTGGGAATTGCAATTCTATGAGGGATAAACTAAGATGGTTGTGGGTGTGATTTAAATGTGTAGGGTCGCCATTTCACTGTCTCCAGTGGATGGGGCAAAGAGATTTCAGCTGCAAGGTTTTAAATATTCAGGAGCCATTGCAAAGAAAGCAGGTGGTTGAATCCAGCCTACAGTCGTACTTGGAGGAGAACCATGGAAACTAATGGGAACGCAAGCTTTGTTGAGTTCAGTGGTCTACTCTAAATGTGACTCAATCTGGAGCCAAGTTGGTGTGTTTTAACAGCATTTTTGTGGTTAGTTTATAACTATAGGAAGATTATCAACACAGGTTAATTACCGGTAGTCACCTTTTCTTTCTTTCTTTCCTTCTTTCTTTCTTTCTTTCTTTCTTTCTTTCTTTCTTTCTTTCTTTCTTTCTTTCTTTCTTTCTTTCTTTCTTTCTTTCTTTCTTTCTTTCTTTCTTTGTGCCATTGGTGTGCACGCCGAACCTGTAGGCACTTTTAATTCTTTTGAACTGTTCTTGCTCTGTATAGAACCAATAACTGGGATAGAAACCTATGTGGTTCCGAGGGATGTGGTCGAAAATACTGGGGGAAAGGTATGTTCTCTATTCTTCACCAATGGTGTCCCAGCTCCAACCTTGTAGCAGTGTTTGAAAATATAAGAACTCAAGTTGGTATCTGTGAGGAATGTGAGTATTGGGGGGGGGGGCCTCAACAGTTAAAAGATGGAATATTTTCAACTTCTTCCTATTATTATTACCAAAGTTATATCTCAACCTCCTATCTAGCAAATGAGAAGAGTTCAGCACCCAGTGTGTGTGTGTGTGTGTGTGTGTGTGTGTGTGTGTGTGTCTTGTGGAGCAATGATCAATTGCAATGACCACCTACTATTTTCTTGCAAGAGCAGAGAAATACAATTCTTGTGATTTTAAACCATTTTTCTTTTCTGTTGGTATCTTGTAAGCCACCTTGAACACTCTGTCAGAGGTAGGATGCTAACCCAAAAACATTAAATAAATTCCCAGGAGGCACAAGCACACAAATCTGGGAGATGGTATGAAATGAGGAGAGAGAGAGAGAAAGAGAGAGAGAAAGAGAATAGGGATTGCCCACGGAGTGACTCCTGCGGGTCAGGTTAAGTAAATATAACATGATTTTAATAACTGTCAGTACATGAAACGGCATTTCATGCAAATACATCGAAGTCTTGTCCAGGTGCACAAAGACAGGTGTTCCTCTTGCCCCACCCTGCTGACACTACTGCACACCTGACTTGGTTGACTGCGCCTCTAAAACCAGGATGACCCAGAGTGGAAATGGCATCTTTCAGACGGATATGGCTGTGATTTATAATCAACGTGTTATCATGGTGCAGGTGTCAGCCCATCTACACGAATGTGGAACTGATGGATTTCACTTGTTCGCAGAAGTCTGGTGACTAGCCACAGCCTACCTGAGGAAAGAGAAATAAATAAGCAAAATAACAGACCCGGGAACATCTGGTCGAGAATGCTCAAATCCTTCCCAACAGACCCAAGCCTGACATTACAAGCAAGCGGCCTGACAGATGTTTTCCCTCCCTGACAGCCTCCGTTGGGCTGAAGTATCTTAGCAGCTTCCTCAACCCACCACTTGCTTGTTGACTCATTCTACTCCAGGCCTCAAAAACTCTGAGTCACCGTAAAGGACCAGAACTCCACCCCTATTGCACTCATACATTACATAAGGTAAGGGAGTCTTTTTAAAAAATAATAATAATTTTTTATTGAGTTTATACATTCAGAGAGAAAAAAGAACAACAAAAAACACACATAAAACACTATAAAAATATACATAAAAAAGAAAACATACCATACACAAAAAATACACACAATAACAATACATATAATCATTTTAACTTTCTTCTAACTTTCAAACCATTGTTTCTGGGACTTCCCCAAGCCCCCCCCCCCCAACTGATTTCCTTTTCGAATCTTCATTCTTTTAAACATTTTCCAAAGCTATCCCATATCCTTACATCAAATCAACTATATTAAATTCATCTACACTTTCTTTCTAACATCTACTTTCATCCCTAATGCCTAGAATCTCCATAGAGATTCAAATTTTTATATACCACAATGTTTCCATAAATAAACTTTAAACTTCTTCCAGGCTTCTTCCACCGTCTCCTCTGTCTGGTCTCGGAGTCTCCCGTCAGTTCAGTGAGTTCCATAAAGTCCATCACCTTCATCTGCCATTCTTCTATAGTTGGTAATTCTTGTTTCTTCCAATATTTTGCAATTAAAATCCTAGCTGCTGTCATAGCATACATAAAGAAAGTAACATCTTTTTGGGGGATTTCTTCCCCTATTATTCCAAGTAAAAAAGCTTCTGGTTTTTTCATAAATGTATTTTTCAGCACTTTCTTCAACTCATTATAAATCTTTTCCCAGAAGTTTTTTACTTTGGGGCATGTCCACCACATGTGGTAGAAGGATCCTTCTTTAATAATAATAATAATAATAATAATAATAATAATAATAATAATTTATTCCCCACCCATCTGGCTGGGCTTCCCCTGCCACTCTGTGCGGCTTCCAACAAACATTAAAATACATCAAATATCACAGATTAAAAACTTCCCTAAACAAGGCTGCCTTTAGGTATTTTCTAAATGTCAGGCAGTTGTTTATCTCTCTGACCTCTGGTGGGAGGGTGTTCCACAGGGCGGGTGCCACTACCGAGAAGGCCCTCTGCCTGGTTCCCTGTACCGGTAGCTTTGCTTCTCGCAATGAGGGAACCGCCAGAAGGCCCTCGGTGCTGGACCTCAGTGTCCGGGTAGAACGATGGAGGTGGAGACGCTCCTTCAGGTATACTGGACCGAGGCCATTTAGGGCTTTAAAGGTCAGCACCAACACTTTGAATTGTGCTCGGAAACGTACTGGGAGCCAATGTAGGTCTTTCAAGACCGGTGTTATGTGGTCTAGGCGGCCGCTCCCAGTCACCAGTCTAGCTGCCGCATTCTGGATTAGTTGTAGTTTCCGGGTCACCTTCAAAGGTAGCCCTACCTAGAGCGCATTGCAGTAGTCCAAGCGGGAGATAACTAGACTTCCAGCACTTATTATTATGATTATGATACATTTTAGCCAACTTAACAGGTGTTAAATACCATCTATGCATCATTTTCATTAAACTTTCCTTTAATACATTACATGCTGTAATCTGACATAAGGTAAGGGAGTCTTGAATGGATAAAAGGAAACAAAACTTTTTCAAGAAGAATGTGTCGCCACAGACACCTTCACTAGATACTACTTGAGTACTGTGCGATCTCCCTCTCTTTGAGTGGGGACGATGCTGCAGGGTTTAGTTTTGCTTGGACGAGAGATTGCTGGAGATTTACGATGCCATTGTAATATCGCTTTGTTTACAAATGCACACAGGCAGAGCACATGGGAAGCAACTCAGCAGGCAGCGAGTATGTTCATCCAAAACCGGACTCCCAGAGAGAGCCCCCAAACGCCAAAGCATTTCACCTTCAGCCAGCTCTCTGCTCTCTGGCCCTCTCTGCCTCCCTTCCAAATTCAAACTGCTAAACTGTCTCTGTGCTATTCCTCAGGCTCTCTCCCCTTAGCTCCGAGGGGTGTCACATTCCAACGGCTGGAGCGAGAGATTCTGGGCCATGTTCCAGGGAACATCCATCACTTGAAGAAAGGAGGATCTCCCAGCATCCATAACAGTATTAATTCAGAGACTATTGAATTAAGCAGCAAGGTAATCATCCTCGGAGCTGGCAAATGGATGTCGGAGCCAAACAGCAGGAGATTTAGCGGTGGTACGAGAACACAGATGCTCAGTGAATTTCAATCCTTTTATAGTATCAGTAGATAAAGGTGAAATGTGATTGTGTGGGGTGTTGGGATTCCCCACGAGAAACATAGATGTTTATTATCTTACTCAACAGTACAGTCATAAAACCCTCTGGCGAAGAAATCAAAATGCAAGAGGGGAGGTTCTGAGAATTTAAGGCTCCCCCATCAAGCAAGCCAGTGGAAAAATCAGTGATCTCAGCTGCTGGAGGCAAAGAGCCAGTCACATTACTAATGTGGACTTCTTTGCCAGCAGATCTCTTTGGCAGGGATGGTGTTTAAGCTCAGCAAGAGCAAGCTTAAAAAAGGACAGGGTGCCAAACGGAGGAGAATTGGTTTAGGTAACAGCGGACCACTTTTCTTCAGTTCAGCAAGGAGCAGCGGCAGCCACTGTTTCTTAGACCTCCTGAGGTTCAAAGGAGTTGCAGACGGGGCCAAAAGGTTACAGGGAAGGAGCTTTTCAGCCTAAAGAGGGGCTGTACAGTTAACACACACACACACACACACACACACACACACACACACACACACACACCACATGTGTTGCTGGAAAGCCTATAAGGAAAGGGAACTGATGCTAATGAGATCTTCCTTTCCAGGGAAAAAACAAACAAAACAAAACACCCTGAAATACTCAAACCCTTGACTGAGTTTCATTCCAGGACAAGTTTTTCTGTTGCAATTAATGAACAGTTAATTAATGAATAAGCACATGCATGGTTTTATATTGTCATTCCTAGAAGGGTTCAATGGTAAAGGGTAACAGAGAGGGCTGCTATAAGCCTTTAACATCCTAGTAACCCTTGTATTTTGCTGCTTGGGAGGTTCTGTATCTTCTAAGCCTTTTCTTTTTCTAAAAAAAAGGGGGGGCAAGCTCCCTGGATGTCTGTCCTGCAATCTGGCAAGTGCTCAGAGAAACCTAAGCACTTTAATATGTCAGCACTTTCCACTACCTCCTCATCAGCAATAACACAGAGGTAAATATTTGGCATATTTTGCCGCCACATCTGATTTCTGTTATAGAAGAGTTGGCCAAGGAAAAAGAGAAGGCCAACGACAACCTTAGGCTTTTAGCTCTTTAACAATCTTCCTGGCAGGTATTCCAAGTCCTTACGTCATTTGGAAAATGAATATCCCACCCTTGTGTTAGGAGCGCTAATCATTCCCAGAACAATTTCAGACTTTACTTGTAGAGCCAAGACGTCGCACCAAGGCATCCTCACACTGCTCTGACAATGCAGGGGATAAACGGTCGGCCTGGTTCACACAACACTTTAAACCGTAGCTAAATGGGACTATGGTGTAAAAGGGAACACACAGTGCTCACCCACTCCTGTCATGCTTCTGGGAACTATACCAGGCTCATGGTTTGTCTCCCTTGAACTCATGGTTTGTCTCCCTTGAACAAGCTACAAGAGGTTAACACAGAACTGAACTTGGTTACAGCTCATGGTTTGTTTAGAGAGAAACAAGCAATGAACCCTGGTTCGGACATAACACTAAGCCAAACCATGACTTAGGAGGATTTGGAAGAAAGAAGCAACACAAGGGGGAGGAGGTATTTAAACTACAGTCGTACCTCAAAAGTTGAACGCCTTGTGAGTCGAACGCTTTGGCTCCTGGACGCCCCAAACCCGGAGGTGAGTGGTTTGCAAACGTTCTTTGGAACCCAAACATCCGACGGGGCTTCCGCGGCTTCCAATCGGAAGTTGCGCCTTGGTTTCCAAACATTTTGGAAGTCGAACGGACTTTCGGAAAGGATGCCGTTCGACTTCCAAGATACGACTGTATTCTCCAACCACCAGTTCCACAGTCTAAATCATCTTCCAGGGTCTTTTCTACTCTGCAAGGTTCCAAACATATATGTGCCGCTTCAAACATGTTTGAAACCCACTGGAAATAAAGCAGATTTGGAGCAGAAATGTGGCAAGTTAGGAATATTTTGGCACCCCCTACCTGCAGTTTCCCATTCAAGTCTTCCTTCCCTCTCCTAAACAGCCTTAGGTAAATGTCTCCTCTGCCATTCTGTGTTCTAAGGGCAGAGTCACAGACTTAAATCACACTCAGTGCACATTTAAAGCACAAGACTTCCCCCAACAGATGCTGGGGTTTGTTACGGGTGCTGGCAATCAAGAAAACTACAACTCCCAGGATTCTTTGGGGGAAGTTATGCGCTTCAAACATGCAGTGGATGTGCTTAAATCTATGGTGTGGATCTGCCCTTAACCTACCTCAAAGGGTGTTGAAAGGATAGGACGCAGAGGGGAGAACTATGTACACTTCTTTGAGCTCCTTGGAGGAAAAGCTGGCATATAAATGTAAGAAATAAATAAGTAAGTAAAAAATAAGCAAGTTTCAAAAGCTCAGGTGCCAGTACTGATCCTTGCGGGCCTCCTTTCATGGCTTGCTTGACCACCCAGAAACAATGCCTGATTCAGTGGATCTTGGCTTGACCCAGCAAGACAATTTCTGTGTTTATTTATTTACATGCTGCTTGATATACAAGTCTTCCAAGCAGTTTACAAGAAAACATTCAAGTTATCAATAAAAACAGTTAACAGCAATTAAAAACAGTTTTAAAAAAGATTAAAACACCTTGACATCTATATGTGAGAAGTCATAAATTGTGTCCTGGTGAAAGTCAGGCATCTTTTCACTCAGTACATTCACTTTGGGAGGCCAATGAAGTGAAGTGTATAGCCCACAAGCAACTTTGTACCACAGTCGACTAAATGGCCTAGCAGGAAACCAGACCCAGGTGGGACCCACTTTTGGGCCAATATTACTGCACTCCTCAGATGTTCAGGTGAGTAGAATGTGAAATATTCACTTTGTTGACATACCTTTAGGAATTGGCCTTTATGACCACGATGAGCAACTGAATTGGGGCCAAATTTTAGCCTAAAGCTGAAATGTCTGGTTTTTAGACAAATGTTTGTCCTTTCCGCAAACAGTGGGGGAGGAATCCTTTAACTTCCCTCTTCAGTTTATGATTTACTCTGAGGGTGTATATTTATACAAACTTGCTTACTCCCAAAGAAACCCTTTCCTCTTTCTATAAGTAGCTCCTCCAAGAAATGATGACTTTGTCTTGCATGAACTCCACACCCTTTTGTACTTTACTGCTCGGCCAGTCCTTTGGTCTCAGGTGCTTGTTTGATTGCACAGTTAGGTGTGGAGCTCTGCTTTTGATAATCATTTATTACTTACTTTATGGCTGCTCAGGAGTTCTCGAGATAACCTTCTGCAGACAGCCCTAAACTATTCTATAAACTGCCTATACTTAGAATTCAGGAAGGTATTGAGCAAGGACCTAAGTGTCCTTCTGGCCAATACCCAGGGTAGGGCTGCCATATGTCCTGAATTTCCTGGACATATTTGGGAATTGTGTGTTGGAAATAGCATCTGGGCGGAATTTCCTAAAACTGGTAGAAATGTCTGGGACATTCCCATGTCAGAAGGTGTTGAGGTCAGGGCAGTATGTCGAAGACCCTGCCTCATGGCCAAGGTTGAAGTAAGACTCAACTGCAAGTCTAGGCAGCTTCTGTAGGTGGAAATGGAAGGGGAGTGTCCTTTTGTCCTTTACCTCAGGCAGCAAAATGTCTTGGGCTCACCCTGATCTCAGTAGCCTGATTAGGCTTCTGAGATACTTTGTATATGCCCCAAACTAAATGGAGCCCAATAATAACAATAAATAAATAAATTATAAGTAGTGTGTTCATAGCTGCTGGTGGTGAATTGACCCTACCTAGGCACAGAAGTATAACAGCAACAATGAAAAATGTAAAGCTGTATTACAGTGGAACCTCGGTTTATGAACACCTCGGTTTACGAATTTTCGGTTTACAAACGCCGCAGACCCATCTGGAACGGATTAATTCACTTTCCATTACTTTCAATGGGAAAGTTCCCTTCAGTTTATGAACGCTTCAGTTTATGAACAGACTTCCGGAACCAATTACACCCATGCTTCGGGTTAAGTACGCTTCAGGCTGAGTACTCCGCGGACCCGTCTGGAACGGATTAATCCACTTTACATTACTTTCAATGGGAAAGTTTGCTTCAGTTTATGAACGCTTCAGTTTATGAACAGACTTCTGGAACCAATTGTGTTCATAAACTGAGGTACCACTGTATTTAAGAAAAGCAGTTTGCATGACATTTCAAAAGGGAATTAAGTTCAAAAGAAACACCAAAAGGATAAAAACAGCACAAGTGTCTTATACACCTGACCTACAGTGCTGGCTGAGCTAGTGACTCTTTATATACTTGGCTGCAGAAAACAGACCATTGTCTAAAGATGGATGAATGATAAACATTTCAAAACGAAGGAGTCAGGAGGGAGGAGGAAATGAAGCCATGATTTCCTGAGCATGCTAGGCCAAGAGGAGTTTTTCTCTCTAGCCACTAAAGAGCTCCATTTTGAATCTGGCTTCCCCGCCCCCTCAGCTTTTTAAAAGGACGGAACGCTCACCTGGAGAGGTGAGGTACTAACTCACTATCGGACGTGATCCAGTTCTTGTCAGTCACACCTAGCAGGAACAAGGCAGGTACCAGCCATTCAGATATGATAATTTAAATGAAACACGAGGTTATTGCTGTTTCCTATTGGCCTGTTCACATATCCTCAATAGCCACAGTCTGCCAGTATGCCAGACCATTCACACTTATTAACATAATTGATTGAAGAGGGTGAATGGGAGTGAGGATTTCAGAGGTGTCTGGAGAGAAGACAGACTACAATGCACAATGTTTCTGTGTGTGCATACCATAGCTGCCAAGTTTTCCCTTTTCTCGCGAGGAAGCCTATTCAGCATAAGAGAAAATCCCTTAAAATAAGGGATAACTTGGCAGCTATGGTGCATACACACCTAGCTAAAGAAACAGCCTTGCTCCACTGAGGTTTTATAGAGCTAGTCAGTTGATCAAACTTTGCAAATCCAGCTGATTTTCTCCACACCTACCATACCTACCTATGCATTATTGAGGAAAATAATGCTGTGAGCATTCAAGGGTGCCAATTCTAAGTATATCCACCCAAGATCTTGCATCATCTGTGAAATTATTAGATTTAGTGTGAAGCTTCATTTGAGAGGATGATTTCTTGTGCATCACCGCAGGCTCCACCGGCAAGCTTATTATTTGGGCAGAGTGGGCGGGACATTGATAGCTTCCTCTACTTCTACTGGTTACACCCAGATGAGAGAAAACATTCATTACTTGCTTGAGAAGGCAGTTTGGATCTCATAAACACAGAGGTGTTGTGTTTTGGGAAGCGCAGAAAATTGGCCTCTGCAAGAAAGAAATCTGGAGGGGTCCTTAGCGTTCTCCAGTCTTTACATTCTTCTCACTGCAAACACATCCCCTCCGACATTCCTCAGATGAAAATGGGGACATTTCTCTCTCCCCACTGCAAGCGGCCCTTCTTGTCCCTGTTTTTGTCCCCACTGCAGACCATTTCCTATCAGCACACACACACACTCCAAAGTCTTGAGAAAACCCCTTGTTCCCGATTTGATTTTACTTTATTCTTTGGTAGACTTACAAAAAGGAAAAACACACCAATTGTCAGGCTTCAGGGAATCTTATCCCTCCTGCCTCACGGCTGGCAGCCAGAAATGGGAAACAAGAAGTTCTTACCATGGTATTTTATTCAATGTTCACAGATTGAGACGGATGGTGCCGCCTCTCAGGTAACGGCATTGCTCCAAGTAAAGTCCCACCACCCCCATCTCTCCTATTCTACGTCATCCATGCGCTGGCTGATCTGTGCTTTCTGCCTCTGAGCTTTCTGATCTCCTGCTCTCAATGCACGCCAGGTCCTGGGAGAAGGGTGGATCAGCAATGCTTTCCGGAGACACTGAGTCTGTCAGCTGTCTCTCCTCTGGTCTCTCTTCTTCCTGCTGCTCTCCCAATATTTCCCAGCTTCTCCCCTCTGCAGCCTCTGGACTATGACCTTCTGCAGACCACTGTTCTAAATCTATACTGTCCTCCTGTTCCCGGGAGGGTTCAGGAAAGGGGGGGGGGTTCCCCAGCATTCCTCCTCAGTCTAGTCCCTGACATCAACAGATAAATTTTAGAAAGGGGCAAGATTAGACACGGACACACAAAGTATTTTTATTTTTTTAAATCAAGACTCCTTGCACTCTGCTCCCCCTTTCTTCCTGCCCAGGGCAGCCCTGCCCTCTGCCTGCACTTCGGAGTCAGTGTGTCACATGGGGCTGGGCTTTCACAGTGGCCGTCTCTCCTCCCCCTTGCTCGCTCTCCAGCAGCCACTACAAGCTGCCTAAGGGAGGAGGCTGGCAGCGGTGGTCATGTAGAGGCCATGGGATGCTCCACTGACGCCAACACCGCTCAGGACAAGTCCCCGCTCATCCTCCTCCCGGAGTTTGGCGCCAAGGCGCTGTCAGGAGAAATAGGGATATTCCGGGCATAAATCTGAAGCTGGAATGGCTTTTGTGATTCCAGGACTGTCCTTGGAAAACAGGGGCGCTTGGAGGGTCTGCAAGCAGGCGCAGCAGGATGACGTTTGCCACTGTCAGTTGGTTTACTTCTACTCGTTCTCAACATTTGGAAAGCAAGGAATAGTTATGCTTCCTGCTTGAGAAAAAACAACAAACCAGAAAACACGGAGCTGCAATAGGCACCTCCGTTTATGGCATTAGCTTCTTTAAAGGTCAACGGTCAAGGGAAAAGGCAAATTTCAGGGCTTGTGGTCGGGTCATTCAGCTATTTACTTCCTTTTGCCTCTTGCTGCTCTCCTTTGAGATATATTACTCTTTTTTCTATTTCTGTTGACTTCTTTAACTTGAACATTTTGTCCCTGTAGGCTTTGCCACTGGCGGTCTTTATCTTCCTGTGCCTAAAACCTAGGGGAAAATCAGCATTTCACTTGCTGGAGGCATATCTACCATTTCAGTTGTGAAGTTGGACTCCCTTAATCCATTTGTTTCCTTTTTCATCCATGCCTGTCTTTACCCATACTAGACTTGGTTACTTGTAAAGGACACCCAGTGAATGCATTGCATTCTAGAATCTGAACCAAAACCTAAACAATGGTGAAATCTCTCTTTTAATGTTAAAATCCTCACACTGACAAGTCAGCCTCCATATTTACCAAATGTTATTTGGGATCGTACAAGTCTTTATAAACACGTATCTATATTATGATTCTTACTATTATCAATAATAAGAAGACATTTTGATGCTTGAGGTGAAGACATTCACCTACCATTCAGGAGCTGACTGGACTGGTTGCTGAATCTTATTCCTTTTTTAAAAAACAACATTTTTAAATTCATTTTCACTTTTAACATTTATCACCATACATAAATCACAACCATTTTACAAATAGGATTCTCAGAACCCTGGAACTTCCCTCCACCTTTCCATGGTTTCCCCAGATATTCTTATCAAACTGCATCATATAAAAATTCTCCATATTTTCTTAAAACTCAGTTTTTATCATTGTTCTCGCTTCATTGCAAGTGTTTTCAAAATCCTGCCAATGTTATCAATTGTTTAAAGTGTTCTTTCAAGTAACTTAGAAAATTTCCCCATTCTTTGTTAAATTTATTGTCCTCTTGATCTCTGATTTTCCCAGTCATTTTTGCCAATTTGGTATAGTTCATCATCTTTATATGCCATTCTTCTTTTATAGGTAGAGTGTCCTCCTTCCATCTTTGGGCAAGTAGCATCTGTGCAGCTGTTGTAGCATACATAAATAGTCTCTTCTGATCCTTAGGTATTTCTGTACCTAAAATACCTACCGTAGTAAGAAAGCTTCAGGGTTTTGTTTTTTTAAAACAAAGGTAATTTTAAACATTTTTTTAACTCATTATAAATTATTTCCCTATATACCTTTGACCCTTCTTTAGTCCATTGCTGACGTGTATAGAAATTCTATTGACGCTTAGCCAGGAGTAACCTCCATTCAACCCAATAATGCTCAGGTCTATAGAATTGCATGTACAGTGGTACCTCGGTTTATGAACACAATTGGATCCAGAAGTCTGTTCATAAACTGAAGCGTTCATAAACTGAAGCGAACTTTCCCATTGAAAGTAATGGAAAGTGGATTAATCCGTTCCAGACGGTCCGCGGAGTACTCAACCTGAAGTGTACTTAACCCGAAGCATGGGTGTAATTGGTTCCGGAAGTCTGTTCATGAACTGAAGTGTTCACAAACTGAAGGGAACTTTCCCATTGAAAGTAATGGAAAGTGAATTAATCTATTCCAGATGGGTCCACGGCATTCGTAAACCAAAAATTCGTAAACCGAGGTGTTCATAAACCGAGGTTCCACTGTATATCTTCAGCTTTCTGTTTCCCTGTTGGGAAAACTGGTTACTTTGAGTTCAGCCAAATTTTAGCAAAATATTATTTTTTATAGTGTACATTAACCCCCTCCAAAAATACTACATAGATCGTAAAACCAGCATTATATAATATTATACGAAGTGCTATTTTTCTAGAGAAAGATGTGTTGGAATACACTGTGTTCTCCTGTAATGGCAATGGCGCCCACCTGAGAGGTGCCAAACCTGAGTTCCAGCTGAAAAAAAAGCCCTGGCAAGACAAGTAGCTATATTCAGATGTGATGCTCCATTATGCAAAAACCGTCAATGGGAGGAGAAGTAGAAAAGATCTGCTAACTGATAATGTGGCATTATCTGCACAGTCTAAGGTTGGGATTAGCAAGACAACGCTCTTATCAGTTTTCATATCTAGTTGAGTAAGCTCCTGATAATCACTTATGAATGCTGCTGTAAAGTCTGAATCACGCTCATGAGGGTTTCACAGAAGGCTCTCCAGGCAGTATAAAAGTTTGGAGCTAATCCTTTATATCCTGGAATGACGAGCAGCAGCGTCAGCGACTGGAGATGACAAAGGTATAAGACCAGAAGAGGAGATCTGCTGGGATTAGACCAAAGGCCTATCTGGTCCACCATTTTGTTCTCAGTGTGAGCTAGCCAGATGTTCTGTGGGAAGCAGGACATGAGTGTAACGGCCCTCTCCTGCTTGTGATTTCCAGCAACTAGTTTCAGAGGCATAATGATTTGATAATGGAGGTAATATAGCCATCATGACTAGTAGTTTTACCCTCTGGTAGCCCGGCTAGATTTTAGCCAATAGGAAGTCTAGTGGTCAGTGACCCAGGCTTCCAGAAGTGGCTGAAAGTGCCCCTGGGAGGGAGGGAGGAGTGTGCCATCTTCCCAGGGACAAAGGATAACATTTAAGTAGTAGTAGTAATAATAATAATAATAATAATAATAATAATAAAATTTTATTTATACCCCGCCCTCCCCAGTCAAAACCGGGCTCAGGGCGGCTCACACCAATAAAATTACAATAAAACATAAAAAGCAATTGATTAAAATACAGTATTAAAATTTAAAATTTAAGTTTAAAATGCAGCCTGATTTCAAGTAGTCCATAAATCCAAGCCATGAGGGAGGAAAACACAGGGGTCAGACTAAGTCCAACCCAAAGGCCAGGCGGAACAGCTCTGTCTTGCAGGCCCTGCGGAAAGATGACAAATCCCGCAGGGCCCTGGTCTCCTGTGAAAGAGCGTTCCACCAAGTTGGGGCCAATACTGAAAAGGCCCTGGCCCTAGTAGAGGCCAATCTAGCCACCTTATGGCTCGGGATTTCCAGAATATGGTTGTTTGTGGACCTTAAGGTCCTCTGCGGGGCATACCAGGAGAGGCGGTCCCGTACGTACGAGGGTCCCAAGCCGCATAGGGCTTTAAAGGTCAAAACCAGCACCTTATACCTGATCCTGTACTCCACCGGAGCCAGTGCAGCTGGTAAAGCACTGGAGAGGATGTAAAGTACCTGAGAGGATGGCACATCATCCCTCCCAGGGGCACATGTGGCCATACCTGGAATACCCATGCAACAGTACTGGGCTTTCCAGGCATTTGGAGTACTTAACTGTGGGAGAATAAAGATTTTTTTAAAACAGAAGGTCAGCCTGTGGACCTCAAAAAAGGGTGAATCTATCAACTTCAGGTTCTCAATATTTCTCATTTTTCCAACCTTAAGTTCTGCTCACCCCATTTCTGCACAAATTTGTGATGTTTTCTTTTTAAAAAGTGTATGTATTAGGCTGGCCCTGATCCTACGGTAGTAGCATATAATTATAGAATTATAAAATCATAGAGTTGGAAGAGACCACGAGGGTCATCTAGTCCAACCCCCTGCAATGCAGGAATCTTTATGCCCAACGTGGGGCTCAACCCACGACCCTGAGATCAACCATGTTCTACCGACAGGGCTTGAGGAATGCTACCAGTTGTCCTGATAGGGTTGCCATATTGGTGAACTGTACCACAAAATTCAGCGTAATGCTAATTTTGAAGGCTAGCTATGTTTCAGTTTGCTTACTGTCCCCCTGTTTGGGACTGAATTTAATGGGTTTTACACAGTTGGTGGCTGAGATTCAGGGAGGCCCATCTGTGCTTTGGGTCATATAAAAGAATGCTTTGCTTTTTGCTTCTGCAAAATGTACACAGAGCACTTCTCCCCACCCCTTTTGTGTGTGTGTGGAAAGAGACTACCACCAGAATAGGAGCAGAAAAATCAATGTGTGTACATGCAACATGGTCCTTTGGAGCCCAGCCAATATGTCTAATAGGAAGTCATATACAGTGGTACCTTGGTTTTCAAACGTCTCCATTGACGAGCATCCCGGTTTTCCAACGCCGTAAACCTGGAAGTAAATGCTTCGGTTTTTGAACATACCTTGGAAGTCGAACATGCCACGTGGCTTCCGTACTGAGTTTTCCATATTATGCTTTCTACTAAGGCTTCCGTAGTGAGTTTCCGTTTTTTGAACATTTCAGAACTCGAACAGTCTTCTGGAATAGATTACATTCAAAAACCGAGGTATCACTGTATTATACCTAAGGCTATTTAGAATTTTTGAACATGATATGTTTGCTGGTTCAGATTCCATAATATTGTGACTGGTTTTGTGTTGATTTTTTGACATGACTCATTTATTTGACAGGGAACAAAGGAGACTAATAACTAGATTTTTGTGTCCAGTATTACCAGCTAATGCTCAGTTCACTTGAGGATAATTTTTTTGAAAGATTGTTGAGTCAATTGGACCACAAAAATAGTACATGACAAAGGGCAGCTGAAATGGGGAGATAAAAGCCAGGTGGCTCAAGGTGTCCAAAATAGCGAAGAAGAAATCGAGCTATTTGCCAAAAGGTCACTTAGCTGATTCAGCTTGTCAGCAACTGTAATTTCCCATGAATATTATATTTTCTGCAGCTAAGACCTTCCTTATCACATGGTCGTATCAAGTACCCATATAAATAAATGTTTTAAGATCATCCTTCTTTGTAATCTTTCTGTACTCATGTAAGAAGTGCAATAAAAGGTTGCCATCTGTTCATCATTTTAATGCCTTCCTTGTTTAGGAAGCTTTTTTTTTCTACTTGTAAAAAACCATTTCTTTGTCATCATGAACAATTTCACATAAAAAACAAAATACCAAAGGGTAATGGTAAATTGTGCATGAAACTGAAACTGAAGGTGTGTTTTGTCACTTTGATCAATTAAATTAATCAAGAAGACCTGAGGGTCTAAATTAAATCTTTCCTCCAAAATGACATTGTTTGCTTTCAATATTTGTTTCCAAAATTCCTTGGCATAAACCCAGGACAAAGAGCAAGGGACAAAAATGTTTTAAGTGAAAAATTGCTCTGGGGATTGGTGATATCACAGGGATTGGCCCAGTTTGCATGTCATATTAAACCATAGCTTAAAACAAACTGTAGTTTAGTGTGAATGAGCAGTGTGCTCATGCACACTACTCAAAATTTCCTATGGCAATATTTCCAGGGGCCTTGGCCCTCAACTAGGGTCTGTGCTTCTTTGGAGAATTGAAGATGCAGGAGAGGTTGTTGTAGCTTTAAGAAATATGATTTATTCACATTTAAACAGAAGGAGTCCAGATCTTACAGCATGGTCATCTGAAGAGGAGCTTGTTCCCCACAACAGTGCAGCACTGGAGTCCAAGGCACCTCACCCAGCCAGCCTTCAGCCAGCCTGCCCAATATGGAGTTGTTTTCCCTTCTTGTTCCCAGCAAACCTTGCTAAAGACACTCTTTTCTTGCAACCTCTCTCTCTCTTACACACACCATCACCTTGGCAACCTCTGTCTGGCTTACTCTGTCTGGCTTCCTCCAGGCCCAAGGATTCCTCTTAGATGAACAATCAACACCTTTTGTCATGTTAATGGCTTTGCTCTTAGTTAGCCCAACCAGGCTGGTTTGCATAAACCAGCCCAGGGATTCCTTGTCTGGCACAGTTCTGCATCTTGCATTTTCATTCATATCCCAAATAGTGAAATCCTACCATTTATTAATTTCTTGGGTTTTTTGGGTGGTCCCCCCCAACCTATAATAATACATACCTGCCTGAAGATATACTTGAGTCGTGCTGATATGAATGGGATGCACAGTCCAATTTGCAATCAAAATGTACATACCTATATTGGATTCATTTGTAATTAGCTGTCTGGTAACACCTTGTTTATGAACAATTACAGCTAGATTGAGACATTCTTTTTAGTGTTATATTATGCTTACTGTGGCATTTTAGTATTAAAAGGATTTGTATATTTCTTTCACGTTACTATTCTTAGCTACCGTATTTTTCGCTCCATAGGACGCACCTGATCATAGGGCACGCCTAGTTTTTAGAGGAGGAAAACAAGAATTTTTTTTTGCTGTCTTGAATTGTCCTAGGCATAGCAGCCAACTCCTAGAGGCCTAGGTGCCTTTGGCCCCCCCATCTTCTTTTGCAAATGGGAAAAGCCCCATTTTTTGGGGGGGTCAGCTCTGAGTTGTGCATCTTTTTTGCAAAGGGGGAAAGCTCCATTTTTTTAGGATCAGCTCAAAGTTGCTGAGTTTCCTTGCAAAGGGGAAAAATCCTGTTTTTATGGGGTTCAACTCACAGTTCTGCAACTTCTCTAGGAAAGTTCTACAGTTTCTACAGTTTCCAGACAGATAATCTAATCAGCCAGTCACATGTCTCCCTCTGCAGACAACAATTGAGGCCTAGGCAAGGGGCCGGGAGGGGCCGGGAAGGGAGCTAGCTCTCTTATTTCCCTCCCTGATCTCTTGCAATCAGCTCCTGAGGGGGTTCCTTTCTCTTTCCCTCTTGTTAGCCTTTAGCTCTTTCTTTCTTTTTTAAAAAAAGGCACAAATTGCCTTTAGCCCCTGGGTAATTCGGCTCCAAGGACCACACATTTGCTCCATAAGACACAGAGACATTTCCTCTTACTTTTTAGGAGGGAAAAGTGCGTCTTATGGAACGAAAAATACAGTATTTATTTGGGAGTGCTAACCAAAGTTCTTGAGCCACTTACAATATATTTGTAACACAATAAAACAGCTTGTGATACAATAGTCACTACAGCAGGGCAAAGGTGTCTATAAGTCCCCTCATCCCCTTGTTCTCTGATGTTCCTGCAAGACTTGAACTGATTCACCTCACAAAGCACTCACCGGGGCCAACCAGATTTCTACAGGAAGGACACAAGATCTCCTCTGACCTTAGAATTGCATTTGCAAAACCCGATGGGCCTTGAAATTGTGCTGGCGTTGACATCGTTTACGCTGATTGAAAAGACACAGCAAACACCTTGAGAGTTTTACTCTCCTCTACCGCAACAGTCCTACTAGCATGCTGATTCAGCGTTTGGATATCTCACTTCCTGCCACAAATGCTCTTTTCTCTCTTTGCTGTGGTTATCACTATTCTCGTATCTTTCCACATTCCTTGCACCTGTCTCTTTGCCGAAGTCTTTCTATTGCGATATTCTGATGTTTGCTTCCCTCTCTCTCTTAAACAAACGCCCAAGGACTTTCTGGAATTCGCATTTTATGAAAATTAAAGAGATGTGTGCTATCGCAGAAGCAAATCATTATGCAATGAGCTCCAAATATTTTGTTTTACAATTATCCAAAGGACGGCAAAACCCACAGTGTTATATTGTAATGTGCTAGGGGGAGGGGCTTTCTCCACTCTCTGGCATCCTGGAATACCCCCACCCCCCTTTACTACTCCTCTGAAGAAACAATATTTAATTCAATTCCAACACACAGTAGTGTAAAAAGCACACACATCACCATGACCCAGGGGGTCGGGGAGAAGCCCTTGGCCACATTTATTAAACTTTAATAATTTCATTACCGATTAACTTGTAATACGGCAATTAAAGGAGGGTCTTAGAATTTGATACCCTCCAACGTTTCTCCAATAAAAATAGTGGGGATGTCATATTTAACACCACCACCACAATTGTATTATTTATAACTGGCTCACCTGACTGGGTTGCCCCAGCCACTCTGGGCGGCTTCCAACATATAAAAAAACATAATAAAATACTAAACATTTTTTTTTAAAGCCTTCCCTATCCAGGGCTGCCTTCAGATGTCTTCTAAAGGTGATATAGTTACGTATCTCTTTGGTTGTTGTTGTTTTTTTCATAACTCCATACCCTCCAACATTTCTTCGGTAAAAATAAGGACGTCCTAAGGAAAGGCGGGACATTCCGGGATCAAATCAGAAAGCGGGACGGCTTCTGTAAATATGAGACTGTCCCTGGAAAATTGGGACACTTGGGAGTGTCTGGAATTACACTCCACCTCCCCACGCCACAAAAATATTAAATTGATATATGGGTGGTGCCTTTTCGCCAGTGGCTATCAAACAATGAAAAAAGCAGAGTCAAAGTATTTGGCCCAATTTTAATTTCAGCACATAACTCCTTCATGCACAAGGGATACAAACCTAAAGAAAGTTGAAAACAGAGGGATTAGGGATCCCCAGACACAAAGGGGGCCGAATTGTTTCTTATCTAAGCATCCTAGTTGCAGTTTGTTGAGTGCAACTCTGCCAAGGTAAGAGTTCTTTCAGCCAGGCTTGGCACCAGCCAAGAACCCCTGTCCCCGACTCTTTAGGATGTAATGTTTGCTTAAAATGTTGACTGCTCTGCTTTCGCCACAGACTGAACTCAATTTCCTGCTTCCTGGTTATTCCGTCAGAACAATAGTAGAGGCCATAGAAGGTGCTGCGCTCACCCTGTTCTCTTGAGTCAGCGTCTTTTTCCATGGGGTTAACAATTGCCATACTGAAGTCTCTGGGAATCTTGCCACTGACTTCAATTTACGGAGAAGTCTGTGCATCTATAATGAGAGGGGATTTGCTTCTTTGAAGCTGATGGTACTATTTTACCAAACAGGTGCAAGCTTTCAGCAACTGTTCCTGCCCGGCTCCAGCGAAAGCTGGTTATACGCCAGATAGACTGCAGCCAAAATCCATTCAGTCGCAATATCTTTTGTGGGGAGGGTGGTGGTTCAAATAGATTGGAAAAGGAGGCCGTGCCTAGAAGTGGCAATGGAAGTTAATTAATTCCGGAAATTACTGACTCAAGTACCCAGCATGTGTACTCTTATCGTACACTTGTTATTAAACATGTTTGGAGTGCCAAACATTAGATTTTTATGAGTACATGTTGACAATGGACTGTTGAAGTTATGTAACCCTAAGGCTGTAAACAGGTACAAGCCCTATCAGTTAAGCAAAGCGAGGAAGCCACTTCAGATGTTGCAGACTGGGGGCTGGGACTAGTGGAGAGGTCCTGGAAGGCAGATCCATGTGTGCCGTTTCTATGCTCTCCACCAGCCCATGTCCCCATGCAATTGTTGAAATAAAATTGAACTGCCTGTCCTTTGTGTGTGGAACGGCTGTGTCCTCTTGGATCATTTGCCTTGGGCGGCAAAGTTTCATAAGCTACCCCTGACTGCAAACTTATGGACACCTTCAGAGGAGTAGGGATGGCCCAAACTCTCAATTCTGGGTTCTCTTCGTTTCTCATTTTTCCAATTTTAAGTTTAGTTCTCCACATTCCCACATCAGTTTGTCAATTAAAAAAAGAAAAGAATTTACCAGTGTATTTTTGCAAATTTCTCCCAATACAGTCGTACCTTGGTTGTCGAACAGAGCCCTTTCTGGAAGTCTGTTTGACTTCTGAAAACATTAGACAACCAAGGCGCGGCTTTCAATCGGCTGCAGGAGCTTCCTGCACTCAATCGGAAGCCGCAGAAGCCGCGTCGGACCTTTGGCTTCCAAAGAACATTCACAAACTGGAACACTCACTTCTCTGGGTTTGCGGTGTTTGGGAGCAAAAAATGTTTGAGTTGCAAGGCTTTTGAGATCCAAGCTACGACTGTATACACATTTTGCCTAATAGACACATTTTTGCAGAGCAATTTCCCCTAAGGTGATGCATTTTGGTTGTTTCCACAAATATACACATTTTTATGCACGCTTTTGTCCTAGCCTGTGCATTTGTCCACACGTTACTTGGCCAGAGAACTGCGCCGCAAAATTTGGAGAAATGTGAAGCTCAAAGGATGGTCGTGTTTTGGTAAGAGCAAATTAGGTAGGTTCTCTTTCAAAACTGAGCTGAGTCAAATTTATCCTCCATGTCTAATTAGGAATAAGCCTCACTGAACATGGCAAGACTTGCTTCCAAGTAAACATGGATTGTCTATCAGGCTTCAGGTTCAAATAAGATCAGGGTATAACTGCATAAGACTGTTTCATCTGTTTTATTGTGAGCTAACTTGAACTCATGGGCACTGAAGCTTGATGCCTACATTCTAAGAGCTAGTTAAGGCTTGATTCCTCTGCAGATGAAATCAAGTTAGGACTCTGTTTCTCTGCAAACATTTATTAGTTTTGTATCTTGCCTTTTGTCATGGAACTCAAATCAGAGCACACAGAGTTTCCAAGTGGCCTCTCTCACCTAGGCACAGATCAGACCCAGACATGTTTGGTTTCAGTAAGATGGCTAAATTGTGTGCCAAGTTCAAATCATATCCTGGGACTGTTTAATGACTTAACACTTGATACAGGTAGGTAGCCATGTTGGTCTGACGTAGTCGAAACAAAAAATAAAAAAAATTCCTTCCAGTAGCACCTTAGAGACCAACTAAGTTTGCCATTGGTATGAGCTTTCGTGTGCATGCACACTTCTTCAGATACACTGAAACAAAAGTCACCAGACCCTTATACCCCTCCCCACCCTCGTGACTATACATAAGGGTCTGGTGACTTTTAACTTTCTTTTCTTTTTTAAAGAGAGTATAACGTTTAGATTTTTGATTGCAGTCTACATCATTATGTTTATATCTCTGTATCTCTGGCTTTGTATTTTTTCTGTTTTAGTATTATTTGCTTGTTCTATTTAGTGTTTGTTTGTATGATGCATAATTATAAATAAGAAATAATAATAATAAATTCCTTCCAGTAGCACCTTAGAGACCAACTAGGTTTGTCATTGGTATGAGCTTTCGTGTGCATGCACACTTCTTCAGATACACTGGAACAGAAGTCACCAGTGTTTCAGTGTATCTGAAGAAGTGTGCATGCACACGAAAGCTCATACCTATGACAAACTTAGTTGGTCTCTAAGGTGCTACTGGAAGGAATTTTATTTTTATTTTTAAACACTTGATGACAGGCAGTGAAATGTGTGCACTGTCTCCAATGAGGTTTCAAGTATTTATTTATTTGAACCAGAGATGGAAGGATCTGTTAGGTTTGTTTCTCTCAAGGCTCATCCACATGGCCCTGTCACTTTCCCCCGAGAATATAAAATATTTAGCGCTGATTCAGAGCAAACACCAATCATTTTTTTTTCCAGATTGAAGGTTGTTTTGATTTAGCAGTAAAGAGTGGGTTTTCCCAGGGAAAGCAGTGGGGTAAAGACAAAACCATTCAGACTCATGCTTCCCAGGCGTGGGGCAAGTGGAAGTATGGCTGAGCCCTTAGTTTCATATTTTCCCATTCTTAAATTCAGTTCTCCACATTTCCATAGCAATTTGCTAATGAAAATTCATCAGTATTTTAGTGCAAATTTCTCACAATAAGCACATTTGTGTATGCAGCTGTTACTAATGCACACATTTTGTATGCAATTTCCCCAGATATAATGCATGTTTATGTTATTTCCCCCAATACGTTTATTTTTATGCACACTTTCCTCCTAATATATGCGTTTTGTTAACATTGTTTTTATTTACCCTGCATTGAGGTTACATGTGTTTTTAGACCAGGGAGATGCTTCTAAATGCTTGCTCAGCTTGCCTCTATAAATAATGTGGTGCCATATCTAAGCTTGGTATTAAGTGAGTGATATAGCTCCAGATAACAGTACCCAGTTATGTCTGACTGGAAACTGTGGTTTTTCCTCCTATGTGCAATGCATTTCTTTCAAAATACCTTCCAGGAAACGCTGAATTGTCCAAAAAGAAATTGCAACACCTTTTAAGCTTAACATATTGGATTCTATTTGGATATCTAAATAGAAACTATGTGTAATATTTATAAATCCACGTGAAATTTATGTATGCAAGCTGTTGACGACTGCAATTGGTCTTACAGGAATTCAGCTGAATTGCAACTTATTACCAAACTTAAAACCTTGGAGAGACCTGGTCTTAAATAGAGACATTGGATTCTTATCTCATTATACATGATAAAACTATTTTTAGCCATCTCACCCCTTGCTTTTTCCTGTAAGACCAATTGCAGTCGTTAACAGTCGTCAACAGGTTCACCACACCTATCAGCCAATCACCCATTCCCACCACCCTTCTGAGTAATTACCCCTCCCCACCCTCCCACTATATATAAGGTCTGGTGACTTCTGTTTCAGTGTATCTGAAGAAGTGTGCATGCACACAAAAGCTCATACCAATGACAAACTTAGTTCGTCTCTAGGGTGCTATCACTTCTAATGTATGGGAAAACATCTGCAGCATAGTTCCTGTTATAAGAGAATAGACTCCATGTGCAATTTAGAACCCTAATCTAGACTTAAATTCCATGGATTTCAATGAGAGAGATGTGCAGCCCAGTCTCATGCATGTCAACTTGGAACTAAGTCTAACTGTGTCCACCGTTGCTCATTCCTGAGTAAGTATGCATTGCATAACCACATGCTTAATGTTGTTGTTGTTTAGTCGTTTAGTCGTGTCCGACTCTTCGTGACCCCATGGACCATAGCACGCCAGGCACTCCTGTCTTGCACTGCCTACATGGATCAATGGATCAATGCCTTGTCGTGGCGAAGGGGCTTGAATAACTCAGAGAAGCTATGAGCTATGCCATGCAGGGCCACCCAAGATGGACAGGTCATAGTGGAGAGTTTTGACTAAACGTGATCCACCTGGAGAAGGAACTGGCAAGCCACTCCAGTATCCCTGCCAGGAAAACTCCATGGACAAAGACATGCTTAATACTCCCAGAAAAATTAGTGGGACATGAGAGTGCTTCATATTGGTTGGATCATGCACAAAGATTCTTTACACAAATGATGAATGCGATTCTGTTGAAATATGGCATCCTTTTATAAAATACTTTACTGATAACACTGAAGAATGGCAAACACTAAAATTACAAACTAGGCTCTTAAATAGACTCATCCATCCTGAAGGTGGGAGGGGATTTTGTTTTTATCCCTCCCCCTTTTTGTAATTATCATTATATATTGGAAATCAATAAAACTATATTTATCTGAAAATACACATCTTAAGGTTTCTTTTATCTGATAATTATAATTGTCTATAAATCAGGGACGTAGCCAGGATCAAAATTAGGGGGGCAAGGGGCGGGGCCAAGGCACGGGGGGAGGGGCCACTGTGGGGCAAGGAAAGCCATGGTTGTTCAGGGGCGAGGGGGTGCCAGGATCAGCCTGAAATCGGGCTGTTCCGATCCCCTCCTCCCCCTCCGCGATCGCCGCACAAAGCATTTGGCTGGCTTCCCCTCCACCCGCCCCACAGCCAGCCAGGGAGAAGGGAGACGGCACCGGGTGGCGGCGGGCAACGGGGCAGGCTGGCCAGCGGCCCTGCTTCTAGAGGGGGCAACTGCCCCCTCCTGCCCCCCTGCCTACGCCCATGCTATAAATATTCATTAAAAGAAAAACACTTTCAGGAAAAGGCTGAGAATCTTTGCAACACTTTCTCCACAACACATGCAACCTTACCCTTAGTTCTTAAAAATGTCACTATGGTAATCAAAATGGTAGTAAAACTCATCCTCATCGGAGTGGCTGTCAGCTAGTTTGAAAAATACAAGTTCCCATCCAGACTTGTTCCCAGCAACTATTGAAAGAAACTGTATGGAGTGGGAAAGAGTGGGCAAGGTGGTCACCTTCAAGTGGGAACTGGTTCTCAGAAGTTACAAAAGTGTCAGTAATGGGAGGCAGGCTAGAGCGGTGGTGCTCACCAGATGTCGGAAGTGAGCCAGCACTGTAAGTTGGAGTTAGCTCTTTATTTAAAAAATCATGATCTGCAAATGAGTGCCAGGCCTAGCACAGCAACTTATCTCCAATAGGTCTTGCCCCCATGAAGCAGTTGCTCAGACAGAAGGTCCCTGCCTCCCCACAGCTGCCTAAGTTCCCTCCTCTCCAGGGTTTTTCCAAGCAATCAGAGATTGTGCATGGCACCAATCCCTCCTCTGGCCTTTTCAGGCCTCTTATGGTTCTGGGAGAGGAGCATGGAGGGGAGCTTGTCACAGCAGGAGGGTGAGACAAACCCATGACTCTTCACCAACTGGATTCATCTGTCTCTTGGCCTCCTTCATCCCCTCCCTCAGCTTCTGTCTCTGATTCTGGACTTCCCTCTGCCACAGACTCTCCTGGCTCACTAACTCCTGGTACCTCCTCAGCTTCCGACACCTCCTTTCCCCAGTCTTCTCCCTCTGACCACTCATCACTGTCGCACCACCATTTCCCGGGCTCTGAGCCTTCTTCCCCTGGTGGTTCCCCAGCTGGTTCCTCCCACCATTCTTCGTCCATGATACCTGAAACCCTGACAACTGAGTCACTGCTGCCTACTGGTAAGGCAGCAGAGAGTTGACATGATGTAAACACACCAGCAAAACCAATCTGATGCTCCTGCTAGTGCGTTTTCACTGTGCTGACCTCCCCGGTGCCTTGCCCTTGCCCTTCTCCATCCTAGAAGCTCCAGCAATGCACCTATCAGGAGCAATTCAGTGTGCCACCATACTATCCACTGCTGGAAAGGTTGTGGGGTTGTTGTTTTTAGTATCACAACATCTTGGAATAAGTCAATATAAGACAGCTGCTGCAAGAAGAGGAAGACATCCTCCACGAGTTGACCAGGTGAGTAATAAAATGTTTGTGCAGGTGTAGGTGCTGCCCCACCCTGAGGAAAAGGCTGTAAGAAAAACACGGGCCTGAAATTATTTTGGATTGACACACCTAGGTGGGCAGGGCATTTGGGCTGAGCTGGGCACACCCTGCTCAGGCTGATTTTTCACTGGCATTGAGCATCAACTTGTGTTTGAGCTGTAACACGTCAGTTCTGACAGAAGCTCACAAGACTGAATACTCCTCCATAACAACATTTCCCCACACACAGAAAACTAGAATATCAAGAGATATAGTTTGAGTGTGCCACATACACCTTAAGATGCTAGTTTTCTGGAGGATGTTTGTTTTTTTTAATACTAAGATTATTCAATTATGTCAGCTCCCACCTGTAATTTGAAGTTGAATAGTCCAGAAACAGGTTTAGCTCCTCTGTGAAAACTAAGCCTTATTAGTTGGTGTTATCTGGAGCTGATTTATTTATTATACTTACACTACCAGTTCTTAGTCATTGCACCACATATTTTCACTATGTCCTGATAGGCTTAAGCCCTATTGTAGCTCGACTTTAATAACAGCTGCCAAGGCATTTATAAATTAATTAAATGCAACTCCATCTTATGCAGAGGGTAGGCACCCTCTCTATTAGCGTCTTAAAAACTTTAAATTAAAAAAAACATATGATCTGCTTTTGGGTGGTTTTATTATTTTTATATTCTGAAACTGTTGCTATTTATTAGTGGAATTTTAATGTTGTATTGTATTTCTTTGTTGTTACCCGCCTTGGAAGTGTACCCATCCAAAAGATGGGTTAAAAATCCATTAAATAAAATAATACAATGCGGGCCAGACAAAGAAAATCCTGGATATTTTTTGGGGAGACTTGTTGAAGCATAATAATTTCTATCAATGAAAGTATAGATCCTGTTGTGGATAACAAAACAGCAATGGCTAGCTAGTTTCATTGTTTATGAGGGGAATGGCTGAGGAAAGTCTAGGAAAGTCTAGACTTCTATCCTCCTCCATTTTTAATCAGGGGATTTGGTCGTCAGACAGCTCTTTTTTAATTAGGACAACTGGTTCAGGTCCTAGCCTCCAGAGCAGGAGATAAAACAAACAAACTTGCTCCATCCTCCATGTGAAATCCCTTTAGATATTTGAAGATGGCTATCACATCTCCTCTCAGGCTCCTCTTTTCTAGGCTAAACATACCCAGCTCCCCTCATAAGGTTTGGTTTCCAGACCCTTGTTCTTCTTGGTTGTCCTTCTCTGTACATATTCCAGCTTGTCAATATCTTTCTTAAAATGTGGTGCCATTAACTGGACACAGTATTCCAGGTGTAGTCTGATCCAGGTAGAATAGAACAGTGGTATTACTTCCCATGATCTGGACACTATACTTCTGTTGATGCAGCCTAGAAGAGCATTCGCTTTTTTTCTTTTGCTGCTGCATCATCATACTGTTGAGTCATGTCAAGCTTGTGGTCTACTAAGACCCCTAGATCCTTTTCACATGTACTACTGGCAAGCCAAGTGCCCCATATCTTATATTGGTGCGGGTGGTTCTTCCTGCCTAAGTGCAGAACCTTACATTTGTCCCTTTTTGAATTTCATTCTGTCAGCTTGGGCTCTGTCCTCCAATCTGTTCAGGTCCTCTTGAATCCCGATTCTGTCTTCTGTGGCATTAGCTACCCCTCCCCACCCTCGCATTAGTGTCCCCATATTTAATTAACTTTAGTTAATTAACTGGAAGAGAGCCTGCTCCTTTCCCACTTTGCCAAGCTGAAAAATCAAACTTTGAGATTGATAATGCTTTGATAGATAGTCATCACTGCAGTTGTACTAATATTAAATCAATTTCCTGCTGGTAAACATCGTTCTGCCTTGTAATTCATTCAAGTTACTTTAATTTTACACCCTGGAAACTTCCGGAAGGTGGTGGTTGTTTTCTCAGAAGCGTGTGAAGGGTGGGAATTGCTTTTGATAAGTAAGAGACAAGAAAACCTGACGCAGATAAGCAAAGGTGATTATGGCAACATTTCATGGGAGGATATGATACGCTCAGCAGCTTCCTTTCCCAATTCCACACTGCAACCATGACTCTTATCTGTGAATATATCATACTTGAATAAAAAGCCAATGAGTAATTCCACCCAATTTCTCCTGTAGAGTACCTTAGTAAACAAGAGTCCTAGATTCACTGGAGATGAATATTCAAGATCTAATTTTTTGGCTGAATGACTCTTAGATTCAGCAGCATGCGCGCTCAGCACTGTGAGAACATGAATGTAGGAAGTGTTGCCATGTCAAACAACAAAAGTAACAAGCTTGTACCCATGATTCTGCCCTCTGTGTCACAAGAAATGGTGAGCAAATGAGGACTCGACTTGCCAGAACTTCTTGTTCTTCCATCGACTCTTGAGTGATATACAAGTCACGTTGTTTTAAACTGAAAGAATTTCAACCACTTGTTGAGATCCTGCAGTGCTCCCTTGGACCTCCACCCCAAGTAAACGTCACCTTCCACATGATGTTTATGGATTCCTAGTCTTTGGTTTCTCTGCGGTTTAGCATTCATATTCAAACTGAATAAATAAAAATAAAAATCTGATACCTGTCTAGGATTGGAGGATAAGGCAGCAACCCAAAAATCAACCTGAGATGTCCCTCCTCCTCGTCTGCTGCTGCAGTCACTCAGGATAAGCACCAGCTCCTCCTCCTCCCCAAGCGTGGTGATGGCCCTGGCGGGGGAAAATAGGGGCATTCCAAAATGAATTAAGAAGCTGGGATGTTTTGCATAATTCCAGGACTGTCCTTGGAAAATAGGGACACTTGGAGTGTATGCAAAGACTTTGGAAGAAACCAGGATGGGAGTTCTTTGTCCAGTAGTGATGACCAGGACATGGGAACCCCAAGTCTCACCATTGGCCATGTCACCTGAGGCTAATGGAAGCTGGAGTACAGAAACAACTGGAGGACCAAAGATTCCCACAGGGACAGGGACCGATCCATTGGGGAGGGAAGTATCAAGCAGAAAGCCTTTGAGCCTACTCAGGTCCAAGAAGATGCCAGAGGGATAGTTTCTCAAGGAAAGGTACCCCAGCCCAACTCAACATTATTATGAGCAGTCCCTGAGATCATCCGGATGTTAGTTGTCCCGCTTGTTACAGAGGGTGGAGTAGCTTTGAGTGTTGTTGATCCCATGCTGTGGAACACTCTTCTAGCAGAGATTTGGCAGGCCTCCTTGCTTTTGACTTCCAGGTGTCTCATGAAGAGTTTTTTTATGTCAGCAGGCCTAGACAGTTGTTTAAAACTTTTCTTGAGTAGCCAGATGTTTTAAAGATTGTTTTGCATTGCCTTTAACGTAGTTTTTTTTAAAAAAATGTTTTTATATTGCTGCACTTCGCCTTAATATTTTATGAGAGGGAAGTATATAAACATGTTAATAAAGAAATAAAATGCAACAATTATCAATGGCTTTCCTGCCTCACAGATTCCTAAAAAGCTCTGCTACCTCTTTCTTAACCACTCTCTTTTGTTTCTGCCCTTTGGAAATATTTCAGTCTCAGCAGTCTGGTGAATTGCATTTAACTATTACTGTGCCAAACACACTCAGAACAGACTCTGCTCCAGAGCATAGCTTTGCCTATGAGTCTTTCTTGCATTTTCCTTCCCAAGTTGTCATATAGGACTAATGAATGTATACAAGAGGAAATCAAAGCCTGCTTTGGCTTCTTAATCATTGTGAAAAAATGGCAATAGTTGGCCAACACAATAGCTTCTTAACCATGGGGGGGGAATGCAAGTTGATAAGAGCATGAAGACTTTGGAAGTCGAACGGAATCTGTTCCAGAAGTCTGTTTGACTTCCAAAATGTTCAGAAACCAAGGCACGGCTTCTGATTGGCTGCAGGAAGCTCCTACAGCCAACTGGAAGCCACGGAAGCCCCATCGGATGTTTGGGTTCCAAAGAACATTCGCAAACCGGAACACTCACTTTTGCGGCATTTGGGAGCCAAAACGTTCGATTCACAAGGCGTTCGGGATCCAAGGTACGACTGTATTACAGAGCAGGCCTGTATTACAGAGCAGGCCAAGGTACGACTGTATTACAACTTATTGCCAGACATGTGCCTACCAGCCACTTTTCTGCAGTGTCTCATGGCCTGTGTTGGGCATTGATAGGTCACAAAATTGTGCAGGCCTACCTTGTAGCATGGTAGAAAGGCTGGGAATGAAGCTGCCTAGCAGCCCAGTCTTGCTGGACCAGCAAATTATGCCTAAGATGAGGTGTACCAAGAGCTGTGCCATCTACAACAACAGCTTGGAGTTGGTGGCATTACATGAGTGTTGAAAACATGCTCCTTGCTTATGCAGAGCACCTCTTCCCTTGGGGTGGGGTGATCTGGGATGAGCTGGCATTTGCTTACACACACTTGCACACCCACAGAGAGAGTTAAGAGATATCACATCTACTTACATGGGTAGGATGAAAGTCAGATTTGGGGTTTGATCTGATGGGAAACAATTTTGGAGCTGGCCGGGGGGGGGGGGGACCAGGCATAGAAACTTGCAACATCTCACAGATGGAATCAGGGGACACTCCTGTGATTGGTCTGGTGGGACAAGGGGTGGAGTCCAGTAGCCCAGGGCCATGTCCCAATGGCTAGTGGTGGACCAACACAATCTAGGCAATTATTATTATTATTATTATTATTATTATTATTATTATTATTATTATTATATCTGCCGCCCATCTGACTGGGTTTCCCCAGCCAGTCTGGGTGGCTTCCAACAAAAAATAGTAGAAGCACAATACAACACTAAAACTTCCCTGAACAGAGCTGCCTTCAGATGTATTTTAAAAACCACATAGCTGTTTATCTGTTTGACATCCACTGGGAGGCCATTCCATAGGGCTGCCAAAAAAGGAGATGGCTGAAAGGGGGCTCTCCTGTCTTGGTGCCTGCAGTAGCTGACAGAACCAGCAGCCACTAAAGGCAAGTGGAGGCTTTTGTACTTGTGGTGTTGCATTTCGAGGTGAAGGTATGAATTAAGGACAAGTACTTTCAGAGTGTCCTGCAGGCTGGTGATTAGAAAGCAAGGCTCCCAGATAGAGGGTGTTGACACCTGTAGCTTTGATCAACTCCTTTCAGATTTTAATCAGTGGCTAGAAGTTACAGAACGATAGACCACAGAACCTTTGGCCTCATTGGAATCCACCCGCCACGCCCCCAGATCTTCCACAATGGCTTTCCACAACTATTACAGGGTTGGGCACAAGTATTACCAGCAACATAAATAGCATCCTGTTGCTTAATAAGACGCTCACCAATTCCCAAGCTCAGGCTGCGTCAGTCTGGTTCAGCAGAAAGAAGCCACGCTGTTGGTATATTTTTGAAATGATGAATTAAGATTCGTCATAGTTATCACCCTATCTCTGCCAATGAAAACAGCAGTCTTGCATGGGGGGGGGAACACTATGTGTTTTGGGCTTTTGCTCTAAAATGCAGCCTTTTAAAAGTCCGACACAAGATGAGAGAAGTAGAGCAAGGGGTTGGGCCTCCTGCAAGCGTCTCACTGTCTATAGGGAGGTGCAGATTAATCTCTCCAATGCCAAAAGCAACTGTTTATTAAGTGAGCCGTAGCTTCAGGGTATGCAGATTGAGAGCATTCATCATCTGTGTGTGTTTATCATGCATTTATAAATACCGAAGGGAGTTTGCTGAAGACAGGCAGGGCAGGGCAAGCTAATATGGCAGAGGCCTAGCTTTGTGCAACCCTCACCTCCAGGAAGACAGAGACAATCCTTTCTCCAAGAAACAGCTTGCTGCAACCAGTCCCATGAACATTCCACTGGCCTATGGGGAGAAAAGCCCAGATCCCAGCCTTGACAGAAAACCAAGTGTGAATATGAAGGGAACTGCAGGGGTTGGTGAAAGGGGGAAAGCTCAGTAGTGGAGCATCTGCTCTGCATATAGAAGGGCCAAACTCTGACACATCCAGGTCGAACTACAGTACTGTAGAAGAGAATCTTGTCCGAAAGCCAGCTAACAATAATGAATTATACCAGGGTTTCCAAAACTTGGGTCTCCAGCTGTTTCTGGACTACAATTCCCACCAACCCTGACTACTGGTCCTGCTAGCTGGGAATGATTAGGCTTGCTATATGTCCGGAATTTCCCTGACAATAGCCGGGATTCGGTTGTCAGAAACGGTGTCCGGATGGAAATCGCTGAAATGTCCTGGGAAATCTGGGCGTATGGCAAATTTCATTAAATATATCTCAAAAACTTCTTCTTGAAATATGGCAACCCTAGGATGGGATTTGTAGTCCACCAACAGCTGGAGACCCAATTTTGGGATATCCTGGGCTAGATGGACCAATGGTATGAGGCAGCAGAAGGCAACTTCCTGTATTGCTACAATATTGAGTGGGCTGAGCTAAGCCAAGATGGCACCTGCCAGATGTTTTCGGACTACAAGTCCCATCATTCCCTGGCCATAGGCGCCACTAGTTAGGGCTAATGGGAGTTGCTGTTCAAGAACATCTGGACATGTTCTATTGATCTTGGTTTGGTCATTCGTGGGACTCCACTCTGCAGTGGTCAAGGTTTTCTCCAGCACTACCTTGCAAAGCATTTTCTCCCCAAGTACAGCATACCCTCCAACATTTCTCCAATGAAAATAGAGACATACAGGGATATTTTGACTCTTAATTTTGAGCTGGATGAAAATGGATCCTGTCCAATGTCAAATGTAAACATCTGTTTATATAAGAGGTAGTTAAATGGGAGGAGCAGAATAACCCCAGAACAGTATGAGTGGGGAGGAGATGAGAGATCATTCTGCTTGGCTAACAGAAATGTTTGCACTGATGGATAGATCATAACAGCGCTACGTTGAATTCTACCTATTATTGTGAAATGCTCTGATGTATTTGAAGGACAGGGCATCATATATAGCGTATATTCCGATGTATAAGACGACTGGGCGTATAAGCCGACCCCCAACCTTTCCAGTTAAAATATAGAGTTTGGGATATACTCGCCGTATAAGAAATACGACCCCGACTTTTGAGAAGATTTTCCTGGGTTAAAAAGTAGTCTTATACGCAGGAATATACAGTACCATATATATTTGAGTATAAGCCTACTTTTTCAGCACCAAAAATGTGCTCAAAAAGCCACCCTCGGCTTATATTTGAGTGAGGCGGGCGGCGGCGGAGAAAGGCACAGGGCCGGGGGTTCGGAGAAGTGCTGTGCTGTAACTCTCAGAACCCCCATCCTATACCTGCTCTGTACGAGGCAGCAGGGAGGGAGAAGCGACGAGGAAGGGATCATTCCTCGCCGCTTCTCCCCCCACCCTGCCGCCGACAGCTGGGAAAGGCATAGGATGGTACGGTATTTATTTTTATTTTTGAAATGCTGCTGCATTTCCCACCCTCGGCTTATACTCGAGTCAATAAGTTTTCCCAATTTTTTTTTTGGTTAGGTAAAATTAGGTGCCTCGGCTTATATTCGGGTTATATATACACACACATACAAATAAATACATACATAGATAACAAATACAGTGGTACCTCGACTTACGAATGCCTCAACTTCCGAAGGTTTCGACTTACGAAGAGTGCCGCGGAACGGATTGCCTTCGTAAGTCGATGTACCACTGTACATATTTTGATGCCTTCTATATAAATCAAATAATGTCAGACTTAAAAACCTTACTTCTCAGCATATATAAAAAGAAAAGGAAAAAGGAAACAACAAAAAAAGACAAAACAAAGACAGTAACAAAACCAAAACCAAAATTCAACATGTATATTTTGTTGGATACTATTTAATACGGTTCAGTCCTATAATGGCTTTTCTCGTGTATGATACCTTTCCTTATGGATTGAATCTCTTTACATACTTTAATTGTTGTGGACTTCCATCTACCTTGTAATGGTTCATTTTACTTTACTACATTTCCCCCCTGTGTTTAATGTTTTCTCCTCATCTTGGTATGAGGAAGCGATGTATCTGTTTACAGAATTATTCCAAACACAACCAGATTTTAGATTGTGGGAGCTTGTTTCATTAAATAATCTTTTTTTTGTTCTAGCTGCATTGACTACCATGGGCGTAGGCAGGGGGGGCAGGAGGGGGCAATTGCCCCCCCTAGAAGCAAAAGGTTGAGGGGCACAGGCGCGGAAGCCCCAGGCCCCCGCTCCCGGCACGAAGCTCCAGAGGCGCACGGGGAGCGTAAGCGGAGGAGCACTAAGCAGGAGTGGGGAGCGTAAGCGGAGGAGGCAGCCACAGGCTCGCATTCCCCGCGCGCCTCTGGAGCTTAGCGCCGGGAGCGGGAGCCTGGGGCCGCCTCCTCGGAAGACCAGGGAGGTGCGGAGGAGGCATCCACAGGCTCGCGTTCCCCGTGCGCCTCTGGAGCTTCGTGCCGGGAGCGGGAGCCTGGGGCCACCTCCTCGGAAGACCGGGGAGGCACAGGCAACGTAGCCCCGCCCACATCCCCACTGTGGCCCCTCCCCTCCCGGCCCTTGCCCCCGGCCCTTGCCCCCCCTAATTTTTATCCTGGGTACGCCCCTGTTGACTACCAATTTGTCTCTGGGTTCAAATTCAATGGCCTGGCTTTGGCCTGATGTGGGAAGAACCACTCCCTCCTATGTGAATCTGCCCGATATCTGTATTGTGTTTGTTTGTTTGATTTCGAGTTGATTTATTTGATGCTTGCTAATGGCCTTTATTAATGATACTGCTGCAGGATTGTGGTATGATTGCATTTTAACTTGTTTCGTGTTACATATGTCATGTTCTGTAAATTGCTTTGTGTGTGCCCGTCACAGAACGGCAGCTTATAAGTTTGAACATAAGTAAATGAACAAAATATTATCATTTCATTATTTATGAATAATAAAAGAGGGGAAAGAAAGGCATGTGGCAAGCCATGCTTTTGAAAAGACATACATTTGAATCATAATGTACAATATTAGCAACAGATGAATAACCACTCCAATTAATTAATTGCACTGCGAGCATTTGTGTTCTATGAGTGACATTTTGGCACCTGAAAAGTACAGTGTTTTATGCCAGATAATATGATATATAGGGCTTAAGCAGATGCATCTACAATCTGCATTTGTGGAGTCAGCAGTACCAGGGCGTCTCAAAGATAAAACGATGCTGTGTGTTAACTGCAACGCACAATTTTGACAGCAAAGATTATGTCGGCAATCCCCAAACACCTACAAAGCATGGGAAATTCACTTCTCACAGTTGCAATGGCAGGAAATAAGTTACCCCCTTCATGGAATAAGTATAAAGCTACTTCAGATAACACACTGCTATAGTGTTGATAATCATACTGTCAGGCCCCCTTTCATATATTGCAGCAGAAATGTGAGGGTCGCTTTGAATGTACTTCTTCCCATGCGGCTGTGGTCGTGTTTGGCATGTTGCAGAAACATTATGGGGGCAACTGCGGGGGCACAAGCGAGAAGGACCTGTGAGACTGCAATATCTCAAGGACAGCCTCTCCCTGTATGAACCGAGCCAGAACCTGCGATCATCTTCTTCTGAGGCCCTTCTTTGTGTGCCCCCTTCACAAGAAGTCTGGAAGGTGACAACATGAGAACGGGCCTTTTCTGTGGTGGCTGAAGACATCTGAAGGCAGCCCCGTTTAGGGAAGCTTTTAATGTTTAATAGATTGTTGTATTTTAATATTCTTATTGGAAGCCGCCCAGAGTGGCTGGGGAAACCCAGCCAAATGGGTAGGGTATAAACAATAAATGATGATGATGATGATGATGATGATGATGATGATGAAATGCTTTCCCTGCATAGGCTTGCCCGGCTCCTTCGTTACATATCTTTAGGTGGCAGGCAAAAACATTCCTTTTCTCCCAGGGCTCCGGCTATTTAAACAATCTATGCGTGTGGGTCATTGTTTCGGTTTGTTACTTTGATGTGCATTTTTGTGTTTTTATATCATAAACCATCCTGTGATCCTCGGGTGAAGGGTGCTATAGTTATAAACAAACAAACAAACAAACAAACAAACAAACTGCCCAGCACAACCTGATGCCATTCAAAGTGTTGGTGCTGACTTTTAAAGCCCTAAACGGCCTCGGTCCAGTATACCTGAAGGAGCGTCTCCTCCCCCATCGTTCTGCCCGGACACTGAGGTCCAGTGCCGAGGGCCTTCTGGTGGTTCCCTCGCTAGGAGAAGCCAAATTACAGGGAACCAGGCAGAGGGCCTTCTCGGTAGTGGCACCCACCCTGTGGAATGCTCTCCCACCAGAGGTCAAAGAGAACAACAATTACCAGACCTTTAGAAGGCATCTCAAGGCAACCCTGTTTAGGGAAGCCTTTAATGTTTGATGGATTTCTGTATTTTAATATTTTGTTGGAAGCCGCCCAGAGTGGCTGGGGGAACCCGGCCAGATGGGCGGGGTATAAATAATAAAAATATTATTATTATTATTATTATTATTATTATTATTATTATTATTATTATTATTATCTGCCCCAGCTGCAACAAAACATCTCTCTCCAGTATCGGTCTCTACAGCCACAGCAGGTGCTGCAACCTTCCCACGGTTTGACTCCATCCCCAAAGGCACACTCGGCCATTGTCTCCCGAGACAGACAGATGCCAGCAACGGCCCACATGACTCCAGGGGCTTCCAAACATTCCTGCGGAGTCACGGGAAAAAGACATGGGGAATCAGCTCCACGTTGCTGCGGTAACGTATAGAGAGGCCCTCTGAAACATTATCATCTGATCCTATTGTCCATCATTCAGCAAATATTTGTCCGTTTCAGGTCTGCTTCATTTGCTGCTATGCTACAATACTGGCTCTATTGTTACCTGCCCTGGGAGGAATATAAATCTAAATAAACCATCACCTGCCAGGCAGACACATAGCTCTTGGGTCTGGGAGTGCTTCTCTTTAAAAAGAATAAGCACAGCCTGTTTGCCCATGGAGAAATTTCCTCTTACAATTAGAAAAAATAGCTTTCCCTACTGCAAGAGCAGCTGTGGCTCAGTTTTTAATCCCTCCAACTTGTTGCTGGGTGTGGCGTCTAAATGGCTTTAATTCCACCAATACTTTCTTTTAAACAATATTGCAACTTGACCCTTTGAGGAATTTGATATGTCTGTCAACAAGCAAGGCTGGATCGAAGCTGGCATAGTTATTCCTGTTAGTTATGTTTTGTATTAGGTAATACACATAGATGCCAGAATGGCTTAATTGTTAAAGCAAGTACAGATTTATTGACAAAGATTGTGCATTTTGTAATAAACATTGAATATTTTCCGGTTTATTAATTTTTGTAAAAAGTTAGAAGCTCCCATAGTGCATCCCAGTCTTGCGATCGTTTATTCCCATGTTGTCCATAGTCAGATTCAAGAGAAGATGGATATCCTGGTCTATTAAAAAGCTGCGTAGATGTGTAACTTTGCAGGTTTTGTTTCATCCAGTATACTCCTTGGTAGATCAGAAGAAAGAACTTTCCTCTGTGTACCCCCTTTCTTACGTGTAAAACCCCCCGAGTCACGCTGTATAACTTCCTATTTGTTAATGCCCTTTTAAGAGCCTGAGATCTATCAATCTAATTTCCTTCTTTATTTCTGTTACCAGATGAAAACATTCCTATATCTAACAAGTTTCCTTGACCATCAAATGACCACTGTTTCTGTTATGTGTTTAGTTTCAGTAGCATCTTTAAGTTTCATATTGTACTTCATGTTTTTAATAGATTGTTTTAATCTTATGTTAGTTTGAGAACTTATTTTACTTATTTGAGAACACGACTATCAATAGTCCAGAATTCATTTCCTTCTTCAGACCTTCTTCAGACCTGATCATGCAAGTCATGGGTATATGACGTGCTTGGTGAGGTCAACCTGGATAGCTCAATAAAACATTGATCCAGTGTGCAGCAGCTGTGAAAATGGCAAATTGCATTGTAGCAAACTTTGGGAAAGGGATTGAAACTAAAACTGCCAATACTGGTATTGCCTTTATATAAATCTGTGATGCAAGCAGACTTGGGAAGAGGGTAAAAATACTTGCAATCCCTTTAAAAAGGGAGTGGGAGGGACGTCTCAATTGGGAAGATTACAATGTTTCTTTGGTGTGTTGTTTTTTTTGCTTCAGAGCTTACCCCATGAAAACTCATTCTTTGGAGCTCAATTGGAGCAAATGGCAATCGGCAGAAAACCCGAAGTGACATATGCTCTGGTTGAGTGCTAAAGAGCAGGTTTTCACGAGGAAAGCTATAGGGCAAAACAAAAAACAAAAAAAAACCCCAAAACAAATCAAACACTTAGACACTGAGCTTTTAAGTGCAGACCTATGCCTGGAAAGAACAAGGCAAAAGGTAAGTAGTGGATAAACCTGGAGATTCAGGACAGACAAAAGCTATTCACACAGTTCATAGGTAAACTATGAAATTTGTTCTCATGAGATGACGTGATGACCACCAGCTTAGATGGTTTTAAATGGAGATTCATGGAGAACATGGCTATTGATGGTTACCAGTCATGATGGCTATAGACCACCTCCAGGATAAAAAGGCAGTCTGCCTCAGAATGCCACTGGGGGAGGGCCATTGCTCCTATGTTCTGCTTATGGGTTTCCCATAAACATCCCATAAACGACGGGAGCAGTGTGGCAGAGCTGCGGAGCCACCCTCCTGCTGCCAACGTTGCTGCCGTTTAACTGGATGGTGGGAGGGCAGTGGTGAGGACAGGGCTGTGTGACCACCCTGGTGGGAACACCAGATTGGCCCCGCTGGTACATCCATGCAGCCCTGCCCTTGCCCCTGCCCCATGCAACTAGGTTGGTATCTGAAGGGCAGCTCCACCACATTGGCAATACTCCCTGGTCACTGTGGGAAGCAGGATGCCTTTAGTCTTATGTTCAAGATAGATATAAATGCAAGCGCTCCATGTTAAACACCCCAAAATCTTCTGCGCACATTTGCATGAAATTAATAGGGCCCTAAATAGCCTTACCTATAAAAAACAAAACCTTAAACATCATTTTCCATAGTATTGTTTAATTCAGGCGCCAATTTTTGTAAACTGTGAAAGTGTACTTATCAAAGCAGACTTAATAATTCTCTAATCTCCCTAAAACCAGCTAAAGATAGATTGGAATAATACTTAAGTAACTTGGGAAAGTGCTATAAAGATCTGTTATATTATTCCGTCGTCAGCTCATGTCAGCGCTATATTTAGGCACGTGAAACCCTTCGGGGAATATGAACAATTTATATTTTGAGAGATATCCAAACTAACACAACGCACCAATACGAGTGGTTACCTGGCAATGAGGTTTTATTGCACAGTGAGGTGTTTCCATACAGATCTGAGATTATACTTCAGATCATTGGTAATCTACACGGTGATATTATCACCTTGTTTCTGGGTGATGGAGAATTAACTCCGTGTTTGGAGGTTGTTAAGGGAAACAGAGGTAGATAAGATCACTTGGAGCCCTGTGCTTTATACTGCCATGCCACAGCTGAAGGTTTTAAAAATAAACATGGAAACTCCCAAGCCAACACACACCCTTTCGGACTTTGAGGCAGGAAGGAAGCGAATCTCATTTTGATGCAAGATGTAACAGCTCTATTCTGAACAAAAGGCGATGAGAGGGGATGCACACACAAAAATCTCCTCTGGGCCACTGCCAGCAGACTTGCCTGGTCATCTGTAGTTGAGCTTTGGTGAAGAAACATGTATGGGGGGGGGGGAAGCAGAGTAGGCAGCTAAGGACCTGAGGAGGTAGGGAGAAGGAGGGGGAGGCGACAGGAATCTTGCCAACCTCTCTTCTTGTGTGTACAAAACAAACAGACTAGAGAGGTTGCAAAGGGAGTCATCACTCAGCAGATGGCTTGCAGATGGAAGTAGGCTGAATGAGTGAGGAATAAGGAAAGGGACGACAGGTTCTTTTCCTCTAGCTAGGAGTCCTTTAAGAGCTGCATACTTAACCTGGTGGCAGATTCACCTTAATTCCAGGGACTTGCTTCTGAAGGATGTGCGCACTCCTATCCTATGTGTGCTCTTTCAAAATAAGACTCTGGAATTAAGATGGGGCAAGGAACTGCTCCACTTCCCTTAAGTTGTTGCCAAATGGGCGCACACTGTCTAGAAGGATGCACACAGAAATAAATGGTTTTAGGACCCAGGTGGCGCTGAGGGTTAAACCACAGAGTCTAGGGCTTGCTGATCAGAAGGTCGGCGGTTCAAATCCCTGCGACGGGGTGAGCTCCCGTTGCTCGGTCCCAGCTCCTGCCCACCTAGCAGTTCGAAAGCACATCAAAGTGCAAGTAGATAAATAGGTACCGCTCCGGCGGGAAGGTAAACAGCGTTTCCGTGTGCTGCTCTGGTTCGCCAGAAGCAGCTTTGTCATGCTGGCCACATGACCCGAAAGCTGTCTGCGGACAAACGCCGGCTCCCTCGGCCTATAGAGCGAGATGAGCGCCGCAACCCCAGAGTCGGACACGACTGGACCTGATGGTCAGGGGCCCCTTTACCTTACCTTTAGGCTTTTTAAACCTGTTTAAACCACGGTGAATGTTCATCTATATATTTATTTCACACAATCAATACACCAATTGATTGTCAAAAGGCGATCTTGCAGTTTATTTGCTACACATCATATATTCATTGTCCTGTTCTGCTGTTTTTGTATTGATAGCATTTTTTTACTCCTTTGCCCTATGATTGCACTAACGTAATGAAGTTACAAGATATAGTTGTAATTAATAAATAATTTGGACTGTATTACATTCTTTTCTTGGTTCTCCCCCTCCCAAGTCTCTGGAGCAGATGCATTTGTGGTTGGGGACAGTAAGTCCCATTGCACAGGCAGAAGTCATTGTGGAAAAACAATGACTTTGTTGGATACAATCCTATACCCAAATACCTGGGAGTAAGACCCCCTGAACTCCAGAGGACTTCTGCACAGAAATGCATTGCACTCTTTAGAATGTCAGAACAGCCCTGATGGATCAGACGAAATGCCCTTCTAGTCCAACCACAGGAAACTTGCAAGCAGTACAGGACCATGGTCCCAGCAACTGGTTTTTAGAAACCATACTTCCTCCGAAAGTGGGGATATAAGCAAGAACTTTCTTTGAAGCCAGAACACGTTTTACTCTGGAGAATTACTGGACCCAGAAAAGTGTTCTACCCTCTCATCTACTCTGATAGTTTTCTGCCATTCTGTTTATGATTCTTCATATCCCGTGAAAATAACTTTCTGAACATCTATCCTTTATTCCCTTTATCTAAATTTTGAATTGGCTACCAATTCTAGTATCGTTTCATTTTTTAAAATTTCTGGCTTGGATCCAAAGTAACCGAGATTGTTGAGTTCCAGTTAACCAGAAAATCTCCTTGATTTTTTATTTTTTTTTAAGTTGAGGTTCTGTTTGATCCCCTATGGATGAGGGAAGATTATTCCTCTCCTTCTTTGTTGTTTAGTCGTTTAGTCGTGTCCGACTCTTCGTGACCCCATGGACCATAGCACGCCAGGCACTCCTGTCTTGCACTGCCTCCCGTAGTTTGGTCAAACTCATGTTCGTAGCTTCGAGAACACTGTCCAACCATCTTGTCCTCTGTCGTCCCCTTCTCCTAGTGCCCTCAATCTTTCCCAACATCAGGGTCTTTTCCAAGGATTCTTCTCTTCTCATGAGGTGGCCAAAGTATTGGAGCCTCAGCTTCACGATCTGTCCTTCCAGGGAGCACTCAGGGCTGATTTCCTTAAGAATTGATAGGTTTGATCTTCTAGCAGTCCATGGGACTCTCAAGAGTCTCCTCCAGCACCATAATTCAAAAGCATCAATTCTTCGGCGATCAGCCTTCTTTATGGTCCAGCTCTCACTTCCATACATCACTACTGGGAAAACCATAGCTTTAACTATACGGACCTTCGTCGGCAAGGTGATGTCTCTGCTTTTTAAGATGCTGTCTAGGTTTGTCATTGCTTTTCTCCCAAGAAGCAGGCGTCTTTTAATTTCGTGACTGCTGTCACCATCTGCAGTGATCAAGGAGCCCAAGAAAGTAAAATCTCTCACTGCCTCCATTTCTTCCCCTTCTATTTGCCAGGAGGTGATGGGACCAGTGGCCATGATCTTGGTTTTTTTGATGTTGAGCTTCAGACCATATTTTGCGCTCTCCTCTTTCACCCTCATTAAAAGGTTCTTTAATTCCTCCTCACTTTCTGCCATCAAGGTTGTGTCATCTGCATATCTGAGGTTGTTGATATTTCTTCCGGCAATCTTAATTCCTGCTTGGGATTCATCTAGTCCAGCCTTTCGCATGATGAATTCTGCATATAAGTTAAATAAGCAGGGAGACAATATACAACCTTGTCGTACTCCTTTCCCAATTTTGAACCAATCAGTTGTTCCATATCCAGTTCTAACTGTAGCTTCTTGTCCCACATAGAGATTTCTCAGGAGACAGATGAGGTGATCAGGCACTCCCATTTCTTTAAGAACTTGCCATAGTTTGCTGTGGTCGACACAGTCAAAGGCTTTTGCATAGTCAATGAAGCAGAAGTAGACGTTTTTCTGGAACTCTCTAGCTTTCTCCATAATCCAGCGCATGTTTGCTATTTGGTCTCTGGTTCCTCTGCCCTTTCGAAATCCAGCTTGCACTTCTGGGAGTTCTCGGTCCACATACTGCCTAAGCCTGCCTTGTAGAATTTTAAGCATAACCTTGCTAGCGTGTGAAATGAGCGCAATTGTGCGGTAGTTGGAGCATTCTTTGGCACTGCCCTTCTTTGGAATTGGGATGTCTGGCCATTGCTGAGTTTTCCAAACTTGCTGGCATATTGGGTGTAGCACCTTAACAGCATCATCTTTTAAAATTTTAAATAGTTCCTCTCCTTCTAGCATGCAATATATTTCGATTTCTTTAGCTAGTCAGAGCCGTAATTGATCACGGATGCTTATTTTACATTGCAATGCAGAAATATCAGCTTGAGATCATTCTAGCAATATCTCATTGGGTGCAAAAGCAACTTTTTCTGGGTTGTTCTTTTTTGTACCTTTCCTCGATATTTGTGTTTTATGTAAATGTGTAACTGTGCCTTAGGGTGTTTGCATAAGCCATGTTTGGAAACGTAAATCTAATTAATATCACACATCCATCTTCTGGCTTCCAGTTTAGCCTTGCAGCCTGACAAGGAGGAATGATTTAGTCCCACAGTGTATCTTTACCTTGTGGGAAAGCTGAGAAGGAAAGGCAGCTCCACCTTTCAGTAAAAGTACCTTCATTTGGCAACACTTTCAGTTATTTAAATTGACCCCTGAATCTTTTGGGACACAGGTAGTCAATGTGGTCCCCTTGGGATGTTTTGAACTACAACTTCCCTTGACATTGGTCATGCTGGTAGGGGCTGATGGGAGTTGCAGACCACAATGTATGAAGGGCACCATTTTGACTACCCCTGCTTTGAGATCTGGGGGGGGGGAGCCTGATTAGCCATGATCAAAGTTGGCAAGTTGCCTGTGCATCATCCTCAACCAGGGCATTTTAAATATAAGATCTGGGTGAAATACATTCAACTATTCTTCATCCTTCTCCTTCTCCACCACATCTGGACAGAACTCCATCAACTACTTTTGCCTCACATAATCACTTGAGAAGAGGTGTTTAGTTGTCAGAGGAATGGTGGAGACCGCCTCCCCAGCCTGACCTTTCCAGAGAAGAAGACAGTTCAGAATTTCAACAAGGGTTTGAGGGAGGTCACAGCTCAGAGGCAGATGAGGGGAAAAGCTGGGAAATAATGGAAGAGGAGGAAGAAGAAGTACCAGAGGGGGGACAGCTGATGGACACAGTGTCTTTAGAAAGCATTCCAGACTCCCTCTCTCCCAGAACCCGGAGAACACTGAAAGTAGGAGAGCAGCGAGCTCAGAGGCAGAGGGCACTTTTCAGCACCTGTAGTGATGAGACATGAAAGGAGAGAGAGAGGGGTGAAGACTCACTTGGGGCAATGCCATTATTCCAAGCCTCTCTCTGTGAATATTGAATAAAAAGCAGTTGGTAAAAACTTTTCCTTGTCTTACCCGTTCCTGGCGACCTGCCCTGGGGGTTGGATCCACTGCCATCTGACATTAGTAGATATAAAGTCATAGACCTTCATGAACAAAGGGCAACCACAATAGGTATCGCCAGTGGTATTTTTCTAGAAAGAAGTGCCAGAACTCACCACGAACCTGGGTACTCCAGGAATAGGATAGACAGGCATAGCTTTCCAAGTCCGGGTACCAATAGTAGAAAATGCAATTACATCATCTCCGAAATGTTACAAAGCAGTGCACACAAGCTTACACTCACAACGGTGATCAGCACACAAAAGTCTTGTATGTCCTAGGCCATGATCCATATTGATGATCTTCACCTTCAGCAGCAAGGATTTTCATTATGGGATAGCCCCAATTCATTTAGTGTGTTAAATGATGTGGATGATGTCGGAAGAACCCATGGCACAGATGGCGCAAAGAGAAGCCTTCTCTCAAGGGCAGGGCACATTCTTTCTCATGCCAAAGGTCTCAGGTTCAATCCCATCTCCAAGTTGGGATGAGAGAGGCCTCTGCCCCAAACGCTGAAGAGTCACTGAGCTTCATGGCCCAATGGCCTGTCTTGGTATAAAGGCATCTTCCTATGTTCCTAAACGATTTGCCATGGAGCAGCTCACCCCCAGGGTAAGTGTAACATGTAGGAGCACTGCGATGAGCATCAGTACATGAACATCACTAGAAAAGAAGATACCTCCAGGTTACTGTATGAAAAGGTTTGCTGATGGGCACAAGGTTTAATAAGGATGCTGCCTCATTTCAATAATAATAAAAAAGTCTTCATCAGACAGAAATGGCAAATGATAATTTTTTCCTTGCAGAGAGTGATCATTCTTGAATCTGTCTCCAAAAGAATCTCTCTCAGAAAGGATGCTTTGGTGAGAAGCCTTGAGACAGTGGGCTTCTTTCCCCCTCATTAGTTGAGGGCAACCAGTCAGATGGGTGGGGTACCACTACTGCTGCTGCTGCTGCTTTTGTAGAAGTTTCTCTCTGGAATCATCTCTCTCCTTGGCTTCTTTGTTGATGGTATTGTCTAAACCAGCTCTTATTTGGCATCAATCAAATATGTGAAGAGACATTTTAAAGTCATTGGGTTAGATGATGATGATGATGATGATTAACATACCACCCTGTACCCAGGGGCCTCAGAGTGGTTCACAGAATAAAATCAAGATATAAAATCACAAAATACATAATAAAACAACAACAACCCAATAGCCCCTCCCACAGGAAAAAAAACACATTTTAAAAGGGCATAGGTTGTAATCAGATCAACCAAAGGCCTGGTTAAAAAGGAACATTTTTGCCTGGTGCCTAAAGGTGTATAATGAAGGTGCCAGGTGAACTTCCCTGAGGAGAGCATTCCACAGACAGGGGGCTACTGCAGAGAAGGCCCTGTTCTCGTGTTGCCACCCTCCAGACCTCTCGAGGAGGAGGCACATGAAAAGGGGCCTCAGAAGATGATATCAGGATCTGGGTAGGTTCATATGGAAAGAGGCGGTCCTTGAGGTATTGCGGTCCTGAGGCATTTAAGGCTTTATAGGTCAAAACCAGCACTTTGAATTGGGCCCAGAAACTAATTAGTAGCCGGTGCACTCGGACCAGGATGGGTGTAATACACTCAAACCGTCTTGCTCCGGTGAGCAACCTGGCTGCTGAATTATGCACCAGCTGAAGTTTCCGAACTGTCTTCAGGGGTAGCCCTGAGCCATTTAGTCTTATAGGTTTTTATACTAGCTTAATACTGCATTTAATTGTAAAAATTGCATTTGCTGATAAGTTTTATGCTAATATCAACTAGCATTTCTTGCTGGGCTTTTTGTTATTGTGATTTATTTTATTTGGGTTTCATTTGCAAATTGTGTTTTGTATGTTATCATTTATGTAAACTGCCCAGTTAGATGGGTGGGTTGCAAATGTAACAAACAACGATGAAATAAATCCTTATATATTAGAACATGAAAGCCAAATGCAGGGCTCTCTGTATTCTGCAGATCTGTGCATGTGCTTTTGGTGCAGGGGATTTGCTGCTAAAGATTTGCCACCCTGAGACTCTCAGCTCATATTTTTCCCCTGCTAGAAGCATGAGAGTCTAGACCTCATGGCTGCAAAGACAGGCTGGGATGTGTGTGGATAATGTCTGGTGCACACTCTGATTTGGGAGGAGAGAGGAAATGTAGGGATTCGGTGATACTGAATCTCTTGAGTGACAGAGGCAGAAAAGGTTCTGCAAAACTGAAAACCGGACATATGTTTGCATATATTCGACAAGTTAGAGAATCCAGCCTTCCTGGTGTAAAGCAGGGCTGGCAGCAGTCTGGAGGGGCCGCCTCCTACCCAAATGTCTTCTGAAAGGCTCTCTTGTCAGGCTTACCTGCTGTTGGCAGCCATCTTCAGTGGGTGTCTCCAAGCTGCCAACCATATTATTTACCCACAAATATGCTCCATGGCACTGGGGGGAGGGACACCACACTAGGGGTGTCTCACAGACCCAGATGACTAGTAAAAACATCAACCAAAGGCTGGCATCAGAAGTGTGTTCTGTTGGGCTCTCCACAGGAGCCCAAAGTGCTGACACGGATGCAGAATTTGGCTTAGTGTGGCTCAAGATTTCCATTTTATTTAGTACAGCTCTAGCCATACACAGAGTGTTGCCAGTGCAACTCCCTTTACCGAAGCCCCGCCAGGGCCTGACGCAGAAGTGTTGGCAACCTTTTAAAATGTCTGGCTGACTGGCTGGCTTTTGGGGACGAGCCAATTACAAGGGTGGGGTTTCTTGAAAACTCTGTTATGCTTTCAGTCATTTAAATTCAGTTTTATTATGACCTATTTGTAATTTGTTTTTAACCTATTGTTGCCCCAACAAGTAACCCTTAGTAGAATTGTACTGGCCAGAAAGCGAATTTAGCAATTAAAAAAAAACAAAAGCTCATTGAAGGTTTTGCTAAAAACCAAACCTGACGTTCATGTCATTTTCAACAGATTTTTTTTTTTAAGGTTGCTCATCAGCCAAAAAAAGGCTCCCATAGCAGCTTGCAAATCACTAAAAAAAAAAAATCCCTCAGGCGTACAATTAAAATGGAGAGAAAAGGAAAATGGATTGGAAGAGAAGAGGAAATTATCATCCCAGTGGCATCTCCATGGCTTTCAATGTTAAGCTTCAGAATGCACCCTATCCTGAAGGATTGGAGCTGGTAACCATTTCAAATATCAACTACAGTACCATTGAACTAACCCAGAGGGATCGTGGCCATTCCCATCTCCTTCTACCTGCTCCCACAGCAATTCACAGTGGAGCCACACCCCACCTCCAAGATGTGACTTTCTTCTTTACTCCTTTGTTGTTGCTTAGTCGTTCAGTCGTGTCCGACTCTTCGTGACCCCATGGACCAGAGCACGCCAGGCACTCCTGTCTTCCACTGCCTCCCGCAGTTTGGTCAAACTCATGTTCGTAGCTTCGAGAACACTGTCCAACCATCTTGTCCTCTGTCGTCCCCTTCTCCTTGTGCCCTCCATCTTTCCCAGCATCAGGATCTTTTCCATGGAGTCTTCTCTTCTCATGAGGTGGCCAAAGTATTGGAGCCTCAGCTTCACGATCTGTCCTTCCAGGGAGCACTCAGGACTGATTTCCTTAAGAATGGATAGGTTTGATCTTCTTGCAGTCCATGGGACTCTCAAGAGTCTCCTCCAGCACCATAATTCAATTCCACCTGGAGCAGGAACTGGCAAGCCACTCCAGTATCCCTGCCAAGAAAACTCCATGGACTTTACTCCTTTAGAGCCCCATATTTCTTATGTCATTCTCGCTTCTAGCCTCAATGGGGAAGCTATTCTTCTCCACAAGGCAGTAGCCCCCCCCAATTGGTTTTCTCTTTTAAAAATATTCTAATTTGAGGGGAGGGATGCTGCATTGTTGATATTTTTATGTAGATTAATGAACCAGAAAAGGAATGACTTCTGGGCAGAGCCTGGGGGTGGGGGTAGCTGGGTTTCCTTTTGCCCTGGGTGAAGTCTCCAGAGGGATCCATTGTGGCTCTCAGCTTGCGTGTGTGCGTGCAAATGTGCATGGGGTGTGTGCCAAACTGGCTCTTTAACCTGGGTGAAATAAAGACTAGTTTCTCCACTGCCGCTGGGCGGACCACAGAGAGAAGAAATGCCATGATGCATCTGTAGCAGCACAATTGGATGCCTTCATCTGCCCCAGGGGCAACAAAACATGTCTCTCCCATATCGGTCTCTACAGTCACAGCAGCACTGTAACTCCCCAATTGTTTGGCTTCACCTCCGAAGGGTCACTCCCCCATTGTCTCCCGAGACAGGAAAATGCCAACAACAGTAACGGACTACTTTTGGTCTTTCGATGAGCAAGTCAAATGAAGGAAGGAAAGTAGCTAACTTCCATTTATCCTTGCTTATCTTGGGCACGGGACACAGGTGGCACTGTGGGTTAAACCACAGAGCCTAGGGCTTGCTGATCAGAAGGTCGGCGGTTCGAATACCTGCGACGGGGTGAGCTCCTGTTGCTCGGTTCCAGCTCCTGCCAACCTAGCAGTTCGAAAGCACATCAAAGTGCAAGTAGATAAATAGGTACCGCTCCAAGCGGGAAGGTAAACGGCGTTTCTGTGTGCTGCTCTGGTTCGCCAGAAGCGGCTTTGTCATGCTGGCTACATGACCTGGAAGCTGTACTCCCAGGGGCGTAGGAAGATGGGGTGGTGGGGGTTGGGCTGCCCCGAGCCGCGCAATCCCAGGGGCGCCATTGCTGCTGCCCGCCCCACCCTCAAAACGCCCGCCCCGCCCCTGCACACAGCACGCTCCGCCCCCAAAATGTGTGCCACGTCCCTGGGGGCAGCGCGCCTGCTCTCCGCCCCCAGTGGCGGAGCATGAAGCTCCGCCGCTGTGTACGCCGGCTCCCTTGGCCAATAACGCGAGGTGAGCGCCGCAACCCCAGAGTCGGTCACTACTGGACCTAATGGTCAGGGGTCCCTTTACCTATCTTGGGCACACATGTCGACTCTGGATATCGATTTGTGAGAAGGTGCACATCTCCCAGACATCAAAGCTCATTTTACTCACAACCATGTTCTTTTGTTGCATACAAATCTGAAACACCTTTACCGCATTTAAAATATTTAAAATAAAAAAGTCAAAACAGAAATCATTGCACGCTCTTGATGTGTGCTCTGAGCACATACACAAGTTTAGCTTCCTAGTGTAAAGTGGCCATTGAAATAGCAAGTCAATAAGAAATTAAAAATTGCTTATCTCATCCCGTGGGATCTTTCTGAAATTCTGTTACATTTGGTTATGGGTTTAAACCCATTGGTGCTTGCCTGATTTAAAATACATATTAAGTATTGGGTTTGCGGAGGGAATTTCATTGTGCCCCTAATTAAAACTGTTACTCAACAGTGTCTAGAAGCTCAGGGTAGATGCCAGACCTTTAATGGTTGAGATTCTTTCTGGGAATTAGGACACTTCTGGGAACTTGGTATGTCATAGCTGCCAAGTTTTCACTTTTCTCGCGAGGAAGCCTATTCAGCATAAGGGAAAATCCCTGTAAAAAAGGGATAACTTGGCAGCTATGTTGGTATGTATAGACTGGTACACCTGGTTATTACAATGCGCTGTATTTCGTTTTTTCTTCCAGGATGCTTTATGAGAACTCAGTAAATTATTCCTGCAGTGGTACAGCTTGATCATGCCATACATGCAGAATTACTGTAATTGTGCATTTCTTTCTTTTCTTTTCTTAAAAAATTACAATTACAATGTAAGACATGAGGTGGGGGAAATTCTTCTGTCAGGGAAATACCTTTCTTGTGATGGAGATGGGCAACATTTCAGATTTCTCTAGAGGGGAGAAAGATTTCATAGTGTCTACAAGTGGAAGGAAAATTATTGGTAAGGTCTATGGCAATACATGTTATGAATCCCCTTTCAAAGCAAGAATACACACCTTGTACCTTTTAGCCATGTACCTTAGTACAAAGGTACAAGGCAATAAGTAAGCTTTCTTAGGTTTGTGTAGGCTTTGAGTTTTAAGTTGTGGTGGCTGCAATAATTGCCCTGATTTAGGTCACACCCACAACCTAGGTTTACACCACTTAAACAGACACAGCTTTCCCCAGAGATTTATGGGAAATGAAGTTTGCTAAGGGTCTCTTAACAACACTCAGAACCCTTAACTAACTACATTTCCCAGGATTCCCTGGGAGAAGCAATAGCTGTCAAAATGATATAAGAGTGCTTTAAATGCAGGGTGTGGATGTCCTTAGTGAGCCTTGATTAACAAATATCTCACGGCTTGGCCTCAATTACCCGCAAGAGTTTGGAAACTGCTTTCCCACGATGCGCATTCCACATTGCTTTGGGAGTGTGTAGATCAGGGGTGGGGAAACTTTACCAGCCTGAAGGTCACATTCCCTTGTGAGGAACCTTCCGGAGGCCACAATCCAATGGTGGGCAGGGCCAGAAGCAAACTTGGGCAGAGCAATAGATGCGACTCTTGCCTTTGTGCAGAATCCATTAGAGGTTTATGCACACACCTCTCTCCATCCAAGCAAACAAGAGACACCGCAGCTAGGCAAAAGTCCTCAAGGTGGGCATGGTGCAGGGTTGGCCTGGAGAGGGGGACGGCCAAGAGCCTGCCTCAAAGCCCAAACAGAGAGTCCTGGAAGGAAGCAGGTAGATGCTATCAATGATGTGGTTCTTTCCACACAAACATCCTGATTTAGTATGATGCACTGAGAGTGATAGATCGTTATGCAAACATGAATTTGCAAACTTTTATTAAAAATGAAGATATTATCTTGCTACTGGACATGATTTAATGGTGACAAATAACGTCCACAAGTGTGGAGTGTTCATACCAACAGATAAAGTTACGGAACTGGCTCTCGGATCCACCCGTGCCCCTTCTTTTCATTTTTATCGCATGAATGGTAGTATAACTAACTTTTAGTTTCTTGTTTTCCATGCCAAAAACTTACAAAACATTTTAAAACAATGTCCATGCCCTTCCTTTTTACTTTTTCTTTTAAATATTAGAAACAGTGCATTCAAAGAGCCATTTTTTAATAAAACAAAACATGAGAAAACTGCTGTCTAGCTTTGGACTATAAGTTCCTCATGGACAGGGGCATAGCATGGCGAGGGCCAGGGGTCCATAGTCCTGGGTGCATGATTTTGAAGGGGCGTGAACCAGGTGCCCCCACGCAGAGATCCTCATACCGCTCTGCCTGCCGCCGGGAGTCTCTCTCTCTTTTCCTTTACAAATCATTTTTATTACATTTTCCAAATTAACAATCCAATTAATTCACGTTACATATTCCTATATATATATATATATATATATATATATATATATACGGTATATATATATATATATATATATATATATACGGTATATATATATATGCATATCAAATAGTCCAAATATTCTGCCAAATTATATTTTTATTTTTATTTTAGAGACTTCCCCTGCTTCAAGTTTTGGAGGGCTCATCCTCATCTTGATTTCACTGAATTTCATATTTCATATTCTTCCAATAATTCATCTAGTTCTTTCCGTTGTTATCCATTCTTCACAGCCTCTGGATTATTCCCACAAGCGATTTAAAACAAATGACATGTTTCTATTTGGATTTTATGTCCATCTGATTCTCTTCCATAAATTCACAATATCTCTTCACACGCAGGTATTTCTGCCAAGTCAATCCAAAGTCCTTTCGTTGTTGGAGCCGCCACCTTACACAGTTCTGATAACATCAAATCTACTGTGTCTGCTCTATAATTTTTCCGAACCGGTACATCAGACATCAAACCCGCCGGGTGCCTCTTGGCCCTAGAGCCTGGAGCCCGGCCTGGCCTTGCTGCTGTGCCCCCGTTGCCAGAACTCACCATGAACACCTCCCTTGTTCTCTTGTAATGGCAATGGCACCCACCTGAGAGCTGCTGGAACTGAGTTCCGGTGAGCTCCAGCTGGAAAAAAAGCTCTGGGGAGGAGCAAATCAGTTTCTTTCTGGTCTCTGTCACTTTTGCGTGTGTTTGCGTCCTTTGATATTAGGCCATTTTCAGAGAAGCCTTGGCCCAAACCATAATCAACTTCCTAATAATAATAATAAATTATTTATACCCCACCCATCTGGCTGGGTTTCCCCAGCCACTCTGGGCTGCTCTCAACCGAACATTAAAAAAACATGATAAAAGATCAAACATTAAAAGCTTCCCTAAACAGGGCTGCCTTGTCTTCTAAAAGTCAGAGAGTTGTTTATTTTCTTGACATCTGATGGGAGGGCGTTCCACAGGGCGGGCGCCACTACTGAGAAGGCCCTCTGCCTGGTTCCCTGTAGCTTAATCTCTCGCAGTGAGGGAACCGCCAGAAGGCCCCCAGCGCTGGACCTCAGTGTCTGGGGGATGCTCCTTCAGGTATACTGGGCCGAGCAAAAATAACTACTGATCAAGGTTCTAAAGTTATTTGCGGGGTTTTTAAGAATATCCCTTCTACATTAGAACCAGGACACTGAGCCCAGAGAGACTTCTGCTCTCATGAATTGTGCTGTTGTTGTTATGCAACTCTGATTAGTCTGCACACCTTTCTGTCTTTAATGTACCTAATGCCTCCATTGTGACTTTCTGTTTTGATCTCCCGGCATTTCTTTCAGACTGAGGGTTAAACTTCGCAGAAACTTAGCAGGTATGGCTTTGGCTTTGAAACAAGGGACTGGAGGGCATATCTTACTTGACATGTTGCATTGTGAATTTCGAGCAAGGGTGTGGGAGGTCTAGCCTGACTGTTTGCGATCTGCACAGGTGTGCTTAGAACTTCAAAGCAACTACAGTAGAGTTTACAGCTGGGGGGGGGGGACATTTGTCAAACCCACAACAGCAAAAATCTGCTGAATATTCAGGTGGAGCCTTTTTCCCTCGAGTAATCAGCTCTGAACATCTATTTCCACATAAATGGAGGGTCTTCTTGTAACACCTGAGACGCCAATCAACTTGAAACAGGTTTCCCTTCCCACACAACAGTTGGATTTCTCCTGCCTGTTAAATATTATCTCGCACTTTCAATCTAATTTAATTTATACCAGTGAAGCGCATGGTTGATGAGGCTGTGCTTCAGATGTGGCATTGACAACAGTTTTGCATCCCCACCCTGGAAACAGGTGTGGGCGAAACATGGAATGTGAGTAGTGGTCTGAGTGCGCTAACTAGCATTCCTTGCAATGTCTCCCTCTTTAAAGGGCACTGCACATTGTTTTGCATCATATTGTTCGGGAGGAGTGTGCGAGAGAGATACTTCAAAGGTAGGGCGGCCTTCTGAAAGCAAATACCACCTTTCAATTGACTGTCACAACCTTCAAGGGAGATATCAAATCGTATAGCATTTTGCATGGGCATGGGGTCAAACTGGTACTCATTTGTGAAAGACATAATAACTTTGTCCTCAGTGAGTGACCATAGAACTACTTTTATTCCAGTGCCTCGGTGTTCAAGGGAGATAGTTTATCACGTTGGGTTTTCTTCCCCCGCTTTGAAAACTGATGTGAAACATCAACTGATCCTTGTCAGGCCCCAATAAGAACTCAAAGGACTCCTAAGTAGGGATGGAAGGATATATCGATTTCGGCTCTCATTTTTCTAATCTGAAATTCAGTCCTCCACATTTTGTGGTGATTAAAATAATAATAATAATAATAATAATATCAGCATTTTAGTGCAAATATCTCCTAATAAACCCATTTTAAAATGCAGTCTGGACTAATGTACACATTTTTGCAAGCAATTCCCCCTATAATATATTTCATATGCTATTTTAACTAATCTATTCATTTTTATCCACAGTTTTGCCTAATACAGTCGTACCTTGGTTCTCGAATGCCTTGAGACTTGAAAGTTTTGGGTCCCGAACACTGCAAACCCAGAAGTGAGTGTTCCAGTTTGCGAACGTCTGATGGCTTCCGATTGAGCGCAGGAAGCTCCTGCAGCCAATCGGAAGCCGCACCTTGGTTTTCAAATGTTTTCGGAAGTCGAATGGACTGCCGGTACAGATTCTGTTAGAGAACCAAGGTACGACTGTATGTGCATTTTGATAACCATTGGTTGGAAAGCTGCATCACAAAATTCAGACAAGTGCAAATTTCAAAGGATGGCTGTGTTTTGGTTCACTTTTTGTTTAGGAAAGTGTGAATTAGTTAGAGCTGGCTTTAACTGTGTACCGAATCAAATTTGTCCTCCATCCCTACTGACAACTTAATCCTGTCCTGAATTGGCAGTACAGCCTGGAATGTACCCAACCCATCTCTGTAGCTGCATTATTTAGGGGAAGACAAATAATTACTATATTTGGGGAGTAATATTTGGATAATATTTGACGTGCCTGGGGTGCTCTGGTCCATGGGGTCATGAAGAGTCGGACATGACTAAACGACTAAACAACAACAACAAATTTGGAGAATTATATTAAAAAAATGAATTTTGAGGACTTCCTCCTACTTCAAGATGTAAATCAATTAGATGTTGAAACTTTGAATTCTCTTCTATGCAACGATAGAATGGAGACTTGGCCAATAAGGAGAAAATTAGTTATAATAAATACAATGATTGTATCACAAACTTTTGATGTTATTTGGCCATCAATCAAACATGGGGGTTTCTCTCTCTCTCTCTTTTTTAAAGGGGGACCCTGTTCTGATTCTTTTTCATTTTGTATATCTACCTGCACTTTTCTTGAAAATGTTATCGGTTTTAAATAACCATCACAACAGAAAACAATGCACCAAGTTGTAAATTGCATAGCAGACATGACTTCAGACCTAGTGGACCACATTTAGATTTGGAGTGCAAGTCTGATCCATTTGAGATCAATGAGAGTTAATTGGGTGCAGGGTACATTCCCAGACTGCCTTTGTAATGCATGGCAATGATTACAGGGAGGGTTAAAAACTTGGGAGCTGCAACCTTCATAACCGACCCTATGACTTTGGAGGGTGCTCTGCTGGGTCAAATGAAAACTAGCTAACAAAACCAGCACAACATTCGTTTTCGTTTGCTTCACGATGATCTCAGTCTCCCTGGAGACTGCCGTGTGTTGCAAAACACAGGCTCGAGCCCTGCAGATGGTTAGGGTGGGGCTATCCATTTTAGGATGGCCTCAACAGGGCGTGTCCTTTGAAGACGGGGGGGGGGGAGCCCTGTGTATCTTATCTGCTGGAGTCAGCTGCCAGTGTTAGACGAGTACGTGTCATGTGATCCTCCATCAGATATGCTTGGGAGTCTTTTTTTCTGTTCAAAAACATTAGTTTAGGAAGTAAAAAAACAAGAACGCAATAAAGAAAACAGTAAGATTCAGGAGAAAGTAATGAGAAAGGAACAAAGGATCTAGGGCTATAATTCTGTATATTCTTTCCTGGAAGTAAGCACATTGAACACAGTGGGACATCTCAGTAAACATGCATAGAATTGCCCAGTCGGATTAATTGCTTAAACAGCTACTATCGCACGGACTTTCTAAGGAACATTGGAATTCATGTTATTATTCCTTCATATATTAGAGAGGCTTTGTGCATACCTTGTTAAATGAGGAATACAATTGCAAGTGTGCCTTTGGAGAGGGGTGTGTGGGCAGTATGCCAAATTTGGTTGGCTGTTAGGCATTAGGAACCTAGGAAGCAGGATTATATAGATTCAGTATTGTCTGCACTGACTGGAAGGGGCTTTCTAGGGTTTCAGACAGGGTGTCTCCCAGCCTTACCTGAGGATGCCAGGAATTGACCCTGAGACCTTTTACCATTCCCAACATGATTCTGGATAGGTTATCATTTTGGAAGGAAGAATAAGTGTGATGTGGGCTGAAACAGTTCTGAAACAAAGGGAGGAGGGAGGGCAATAAAGGTAAGCCTTTTGGGGAATAGTCCCTCTGCTCCTACCAGCCCCATTTTAGTGGAAGGGTGCAGGGTGCATGGTGGAAGGGTGCAGGGAGCAGTGACGTAGCATGGGTTGCCAGGGCCCAGGGCTGCGCAGAGAAGATGGGTGGGAGAGAGGGAAACCAACAGAGTACACATGCACATTCAACTGCCTAACTGCACCCGCATCACCCAGGAGATTGCAGCTGCAGAGATAAGAAAAGAAGAGTTGTTCAATTGTCTGGATGCGTCACTTCCTGGCTTGCATGGAGAAGCTGTTTTCAATGGAGCTCAGTCACAGAAGCACACAGCAGCACGGGGTGTTGAAATTTTGTGCCCCCTAACAATTTTGCACCTGGGACAACCAACCCTGTGACCCCTTCCACACCATGCCACTGGCAGGCAGTGAGTCCTGCTGCATCTTAAAGATTAACCTGATTTATTGTGGTTAAGGCAAAGCTTACTTCACCTGATAAACAAAAGATATCGCCAGGAGAAGAAAGCCAAACATATGTCAGTCTGCAAGGAGCACCCTAGAAGGGAGTAAACCTTCTTGATCCAAAGGATATCAAACAGAACCTGATTTTTTTTTAAAAAAATTAAATATCCAAGGGTTTTTTTCAAGGAGCTGCAACATAGCCCACCCTGTTACCTTGGATCCAAACCAGAAACTAAACGAAACCAGTACTACTATGCTGTTCACAACTGAAACAAATAGAATAAAGGGCAAGGCTTTTAGACAGTTCTTTTCAGTGTATATAAGGAAGGGTCTCTCTCCTTCCAGTCATAGACAGATTGGCAGAAAACCAGAAAGCATAGAAGGGAGGGTAGAAGACAAGCAAATTCTGGAACTGGTTATTCTCTAGGGTAAAAATGGTTCCTTGTCCATGCTATGAGTACAATCCTAAAAATGCCTGCTCAGATGTAAGTCTCATTGAGTTTGCAAGGGCTTCCTCGCAGTCCCAGGTAAGATTGCAGCCGAAAAGGAGAGACAACAGCCTCTCACGCCCCATGTTTTCATGTGATAGCCCTGCTTTCCTGTGAAGCACCTACCTCTCCTTAACATGTTTTCATACAGTACAATATGTTCTCCTTTTTCTGTCCAGTGTGACTGCTGGGGTTTTGTTGTTGTTTTCTCGCTAAATCGCACTCGGCTCCACCTAGCAAACCACTCCCTTGAGGTCAGGCTGCATCCTTCCCTTTCAGATAAATGTAGAGGGGAACAGATGCTGAAGGGCCCTATGTGTTATTTCTCACCAAGGGTAAAAACTCAGCACTTCTCATTTCCCCTGCTCCTGATTATGGACTCAGTCAAGAGCAAATCTTTGAAACACTGAAGTTATTCTGCTGTTTTCAGGCATTGTTCGGCTTGCGTTAGAAGGTTGCACAGTAACCGTGTAGAAAGTGAATTCTGCTTTCATCTAATCCTCTGTAATTAGGAAGAAGATGGATGCAACGTAAAAGTTCAGCACAAGTGGTTTTTGAGCACGTTTTTTTTCCTGTCCTGAAGACGGATGGCTCTCAGAATGCAGCAAATGTGTGCTTGAGCTACTTCCACCACAGTTAAAACATTGCCTCTGTCTTCACCTTTAATCAATGCTCATTTGATGTTGAAGAGCAGACCTTGCTTGTTCAACTGAAGGCACCAGAAAGATGAGGCAGTTCCTGGCATACAGATCGGAATCTTCCTGGTCTCTGGGAATCAGGGCCACATATACTTAGTCCCATTAAACCTTATGAGCTTACTTCTTATTAGACATGCATAAAATTACATGGTTCGTCTCCAATTCCTGTTCCCCAAACTCCTAGCATTTTAATCTTTTGGAATGGGGGTGTATGGGGTGCTAGGGGAGGGGTAGAACCTCTGGTTGGGGATGTATTTGGGGGAGAAAAGACTTAGGATTAAATCCCACACAAATCCAGAGTGGAGTTCCTAAGGCAGTTGGATGGTGCTTTGTACGCCTCTGGCCTCTCTTCAGCCAAGCTGGTGCCAAATGTATTGCTCTGCTTTCCTTTGGACTGCATCAGCAAGGCTAAGAGGGGGATCTTGTTGTCTGAGCAGCCCAGGACCTCCATACACACTGCCCCGGCTTGCGCCCAGGAGAGAGATAGCGCAGCAGTTTGGCTTCACCCCTGAGGCACACTCAATTGTCTTTCAAGACACACAGACACCAAGAAGCTTTGGAATAAATGATATTGGGGGCTCATTTAGGGAGGTAGACGCTCTTGCTCAAGCCGCCCTCCTCCCCAAAATGTAGAGAAAACAATGCCTATACAACCAGGGTAGACATCCTCCACTAGGATGGTCCTCATGACAGAGTGGTGCATGGTCTAGTTATCTCTCGCTTGGACTACTACAATGCACTCTATGTAGGGCTACCTTTGAGGATGGCCCAGAAACTACAACTAACCCAGAATGTGGCAGCTAGACTGGTGACTGGGAGTGGCCGCTGAGACCATATAACACCGGTCCTGAAAGACCTACATTGGCTCCCAGTACGTTTCTGAAAACAATTCAAAGTGTTGCTGCTGACCTTTAAAGCCCTAAATGACCTCAGCCCAGTATACCTGAAGGAGCATCTCCACCCCCATTGTTCAGTCTGGACACTGAGGTTCAGCTCCAAGGGCCTTCTGGCGGTTCCCTCACTGTGAGGTTACACAGAACCAGGCAGAGGGCCTTCTTGGTGGTGGCGCTGCCCTGTGGAACGCTCTCTCATCAGATGTCAAGGAAATAAAAAACTATGTTGGGAACTAGAGTGGGTGGGGTATAAATAATAAATTATTTTTATTATTATTATTACTACTACTACTACTGTTACTTCTCATGGGGTGGAAAAAATAGAGGCACTGCACTCTCTGAGTAAGGGTTTCTGCAACACACAGGCTCTCTCTCCATGCCCTTGGCCCATCATAATGATAGCACCTTGCTAGCCCTCAATATTCAGCATCTTCTGCCAGCAGGCATCTGTTCTAGTTAAGTGCATTTGTCCTGCATTTGATTTGGAGGTCATGTCCCTGACCCAAATCTATAACGTATCCATGTCTTCTTTCCAAAAACCAACACTACGAATCTGGAGAATGGTGTGTGATATATCCTTTGGCCAAAGGCCTAACAGGGAGAAAACTTATGTGTGCTTGCTCTCATAGCCGTGCAGCTGGACCTTACTGAATGTTTCAGTTTTTGATCCTCCAACTTTTCTGCTCTCAAAGTGGAGGCGAGGTTTTCCAGAGCTGTCTAATTGAGATGTAAAGGTAAAGGACCCCTGACCATTAGGTCCAGTCGTGACCGACTCTGGGGTTGCGCGCTCATCTCGCATTATTGGCCGAGGGAGCCGGCGTACAGCTTCCAGGTCATGTGGCCAGCATGACAAAGCTGCTTCTGGCAAACCAGAGCAGCACATGGAAACGCTGTTTACCTTCCCGCTGTAGCGGTTCCTATTTATCTACTTGCATTTTGACGTGCTTTCGAACTGCTAGGTTGGCAGGAGCTGGGACCAAGCAACGGGAGCTCACCCCGTCACAGGGATTCGAACCGCCGACCTTCTGATCAGCAAGCCCTAGGCTCAGTGGTTTAACCACAGCGCCACCTGGGTCCCTGTGAGATGTAAGCTTATGTAAAAACAGCTGTTTCAATCTTGAGTAAATGTGTACAAACCGGGGGGGGGGGAGAGAGAGACTAGTCATGGCTTCTTCACTGTTTAATCTAATCTCTCTATCATGATTTAATGGAAATCTTTTTAGCGACATTTTTGCATGTTGGTAACACTAAGAAGGCAAGTTCTTTCTTTTCTCTCTCGGACTAAAAAAAAGGATAAGCCACTACAGAAAACTGCACTCAATGAGAATTGGGCGGGGAGCAATGGAATGAGATATGATGATGGCTGGAATCCTAAATGGAAGTAAAGGCTGATCTATACAGTCAGATCAATGCAGAGAACACAGGTCCTAGGATGTGTAGTTTTCAACTGCAGGTACAGGACAGCATGCAAAAATGTTTCAACACCTCTAGTTTTCTCCACCTTGTGAAAAGAAGAACATCAGGGAGAAGACCCAAATTTAGCCTTTCCACTGATGTGTCTGTTTTCTCCATACATTGAGAATGAGCAATTGCTTACACGGAGGAAACTTTCAGATATATCTATCTATTATATGAAGTGGTTTGGTCCTCAGTTCTGTGCCACATGTTTTATTATAGATGCCTTCCCCCACTCCGCCCCGGAAACATAGGATCATACAATCGTAGAGTTACATACATATAGAAAAATGATAATTTAGAATGTTGCCTATCTAGGATCAAACATAAGAGGAGTGATACGGGGCCAGACAGCAGAATCTCGGAGATTCAACTGACTTTGCACATGACACCAGATGTGAGAGAGCTGATGAGGTGCTACTCCTAGCCACATTGCCACAGGAAATAGCCCCACCCACGGAGGAGATCCCCACCCTACAGTTCTTCCTCATGCCAGTGTTTCCTAAGGAACAACACTGATATGGAGACCAGCCAGAGCAAGGACTCTTTCAGGGTCGCCAGGGTTTCTCTCATTATTCTGGGAAAGGACGTGGGTGGCGCTGTGGTCTAAACCACTGAGCCTCTTGGGCTTGCTGATCAGAAGGTCAGCGGTTCAAATCCCCATGACGGGGTGAGCTCCCATTGCTCTGTCCCAGCTCCTGCCACCCTAGCAGTTCGAAAGCACACCAGTGTAAGTAGATAAATAGGTACTGCTGTGGTGGGAAGGTAAACTGCGTTTCCATGCACTCTGGTTTCCATCACGGTGTACCGTTGCACCAGAAATGGTTTAGTCATGCTGGCCACATGACCCAGAAAGCTTTCTGTGGCTCCCTTGGCCTGAATGCTGGCTCCCTTGGCCTGAAAGCGAGATGAGTACCGCAACCCTAGAGTTGCCTTTGACTGGACTTAACCATCCAGAGGTCCTTTACCTTTTATCTTTTACCATTATTCTGGCAAGACAAGAAGGAGCAGCAGCACAGCAGTTCCTCTACTGATAGCATCATGCGAGACACAGTCTTCATGCTAATAGCTGATACCAAATGGAGCACAAGGCAGCCCTGTAATGCCAAAAAAACCCCAGAACAATTATATTGCAAATGTCAAGGTAAAGGTAAAGGGCCCCCAGACCATCAGGTCCAGTCGTGTCCGACTCTGGGGTCACGGCACTCATCTCGCGTTATTGGCCGAGGGAGCCGGTGTTTGTCCGCAGACAGCTTCTGGGTCATGTGGCCAGCATGACAAAGCTGCTTCTGGCGAACCAGAGCAGCGCACGGAAATGCCGTTTACCTTGCCGCCGGAGCGGTCCCTATTTATCTACTTGCACTTTGACGTGCTTTCGAACTGCTAGGTGGGCAGGAGCTGGGACCGAGCAACGGGAGCTCACCCCGTTGCAGGGATTCGAACCGCTGACCTTCTGATCAGCAAGCCCTAGACTCTGTGGTTTAACCCACAGCGCCACCTGGGTCCCTGATTATATTGCAAATGTCAAGGTAACCTATAAAATACTAATCTATGACCATGCAACCTTAAAACCATTGCTTCATAAAATAAATTTGGTAGCCAACAATTCCCAGTGGCTGTATCTCCATTCACGCTGCATGTTAGCAAACTGACACATATAAATGTATTATTTGGTGTGTAGGCAAACCATGCCAGATTATTTTTAGCCCAATGGTCTGTACAACCTCAGGTGGAGTTCCGTTTACAGCAGCATGGGCGTAGCCAGGAGTTTTGTTAGGGGAGGGCAGGCCTTTTGCTGGGGGAGGGCAGAACCTCAGTTTGAATGGGGGGGGAAGCTGCCCCTCCTTGTCTCCCCTTGGTACAGCGGGGTTTCCTAAACTTGGGTCCTCAGCTGTTTTGGGAGTACAATTCCCATCATCCCAGGCCCCTGGTCCTGCTAGCTAGGGAGGATGGGGGTTGTAGTCCCCAAACAGCTGCAGACCCAAGTTCGGGAAACATTGATTTACAGTGTTTGCGCTCGACAGAACTCTTCCACAGCCAGATGTTAGTATTCCTCAGTGGCAAATCAACAAGTCCGAACAAACAAGCTTGAGCATGAAATTAGAAGAAGTCCTCAGAAGGGCTGATGTTGCTTTAGCTATTTGGGGAATTTATTTCCCCAAAACTTTTTTTAAAAAAGTGAAACCTGTAGGCACCCTTAAATAAATAAATGCAGCACTGGCCAAACCGCACAGGGATTCTTCCTCGCAGCACCATACCCACATCGTATTGAAACAAAATGCTACTGCTGCTCTTTAGAAGTATCATTTACAGCTTTTGGAAAGTATTGGTGGCTCGGCTCCATTTGGCAGTACAGTGCTGTGTTCACTTGGCAGCATTATCATTCTCAGGTACCTGGGGCTTGTTACAATTGTGTGTCAAATCACGGGACGTCCACAACATTTTGCATGTCTGTCTATTGGCTCAGGTAGATAGATTCTGTGTTGTCCTATGGAGTGGTCCAGGAACATTTCAGGTTGACTCTGTATTAGCTTTGAGTGGCATGGAGGGGTGTGTGTGTGGCTATGCTGCTCACCTGACCTTCCTCTAGCTTCATGGCTGCTGCATGGCAGGATGGAGAGAGGGAGCAGGGAGGCAGCAGTAATGATGGTGCCCTGCAAGTCCTGTACCTGCAGAGCCAAGCCAGTGCTCCTGCCACCTTGTTTGCACTGCGACTCCTGTCTCCTCCTGTTCTCCATCCCGATATGCAGCATTCATTCAGCTGTGCAAAAATCTCAAAGCAATATTTTGAATCCAAGATCAGGGATGGGAGAAACAGGCCTTTGTAACTAGCCCTTAGGACTCTCCATAGTCCATAGCATTCCCCCAACCACCACCACCCTCGCCCTTTACCAGCCCTGCTTTGCACCCTCCTTAAGTGGTTTTGCCAGGCTGGAATGTATTCCTCAACTCTGATCATGCGTTTTGCTTCCCTGAATGGAGGATAAAAGCGAAGGAGAGGGGATAAGCATGTGCAGAAACTAGCCTCCTGTACGGAGGTGAATTTCACATATTTAAATGTAATTGTTCTACACGCCTTTGCCACTGGCATGCAATCCTTGGAAAGATATGCAGAAAGGTGCTTTTCTCCTTCTGCTAAGAAGTAACCTTAAGGGGGGGAGGACTTGGGGGAGGGGTGCTGCTGCAAGGAGATAAATAGCAGACTTAGCAATGGCAGCGCTCTTCCCATCCCTGGGTCTGTTTTGCTCTAAAATGAGATTATACTTTTATTCACTCCCTCCATGATTTGAGAAAGGCCTGAGTTTAAACAAATTGATTTGCCACCATCAAATGTATTTGGAAAAAACTTGGCTTACAAACACTCTCATATAATTCTGAATTCTTAACATTTCAGGGGAGGGGTTGGCTTTTTAGTGCTTGGCTTCTCCTTAAGCCCCTCCAGGAAGACCACGAGACCCTCAAGACCACAAGAATTTCCTGTTCTTCAATGTTTCATTATTTTCACTGTGCTTTCAACAACCACAGGAGAATAGAAAGCTATCCAACTCCCCCCCCCCCCGGATCCTAAACAATTGAAAAGGTATGTTTCCTGTTTCTCTCTCTCCTTTCTTAAGTACTAGACAAAAAAGGTACAGATGTATGAGATGTGGTGGCAGAAGTTCTTCGCTCAAACTCAGTTGCCTTTTCTTGTCAAGGATGGATCACCTTGACTATCTGTCAAGTGCCTAATCACTTCTTTATCATTTCCTTGTTTGGCCCCTTAACCTCATTTGGAGGCATAGGTCAGTGGGGACAGTAAAAGGACCCCTGGATGGTTAAGTCCAGTCAAAGGCGACTAGGGGGTCGAGGGGCTAATCTCGCTTTCAGGCTGAGGGAGCAGGCATTTGTCCACAGACAGCTTTCCAGGTCATGTGGCCAGCATGATTGAACCGCTTCTGGCACAACGGAACACTGTGACGGAAGCCAGAGCGCACGGAAACGCCGTTTACCTTCCCGCCACAGTGGTACCTCTTTATCTACTTGCACTGTTGTGCTTTCGAACTGCTAGGCTGGCAGGAGCTGGGACAGAGCAACAGGAGCTCACTCCATTATGGGGATTTGAACCGCCGACCTTCTGATCGGCAAGCCCAAGAGGCTCAGTGGTTTAGACCACAGCATCACCCGTGGCGAGCATGCACATTGCATCAGCACATCCCAGGTTCAATCCCTAGAGCCACCAGTTAGCAGGTGAGGTGAAAGATTTGTGCTTGAGAAAGAGAGCCATTGCATTGTATGATATAGAAACACAAAAATGTCTGACCTGGTAGAAAGCAGCCTCCTTTTTGCCTTTATGTATTTCTAAAGCCAAATATTCACAGAGAGGAGGATGAGATTTTCCCATCAGTGGGTGGAGCCAAGGTGAAGGGTGGGTGGAGCAACAGTAGGCTGATGCCATGGAGCAGTTGGATGCAGGGGTATGGTGGGAGGAACCAGCCGGGGAACCACCAATGGAAGAAGGCTCAGAGCCTGGGCATTGGTGGTGGGACGATGATGAGTGGTCAGAGGGAGAAGGCTGGGTGGAGGAGGTGTCAGAACCTGAAGAGGTAACAGGGCTTCGTGAGTGGGGGGAGTCTGTGCTGGAGAGCAATATAGAACCAGAGCTAGAAGCTGCAGCAGGAGAGTAGGATGAGGGAGGCCAAGAGGCAGAGATGAGTCAGGCTGATAAAGAGTCATGGGTGTCTCCCTCTCCCCTGCGACATGGTCACCTCTCTCCTGGGACTCAGCTACATTAGTAAACAAAAAACGCTTTATGTGAGTTATAACACTGGGACACCAGATGGCGCTGTGGAGTCCCATCCTTTGCCAACGGGGTTTCCCTTTATGAAGTTTACAATGCGTTTAACTGAATTGTGTTTTTCTTTAATGTGTCTAGATCTGGCCCAGGTTCTCCCAGAACCAGGAGAGGCATGAAGAGGGCGGAAGAGAAGTTAGCTGTACACAGACACAGTCTCAGATTGCTTGGGAGAAACCCTGGAGAGGAGGGGACTTAGGCAGCTGTGGGGAGGCGGGGATCCCACAGCTGTTTCATAGGGGCAAGACCGACCGAAGAAGAGTTGCCGTGCTCATTAGGCCCGGCACTCCTGTGCAGATTCTGTTTTTTCTAATAAAGAGTTGACTCCATTTACTTTGTGTGGCTCACTGCTGGCTTGTTCCTGACAACTGTGCTCCCACCATGTGAAAGCCAGAGTTTCCTAGGCACACTTCTCTCCAACCAGGCAAGCAAGAGGCATAATTATCACAGTTCAAAGACACATCCCAAGTACTTGAGTGGGCCTGAGGAGGGCCATGCTCTGGAATGAGGCCCAAGGGCCAGACAGGGAGACCTGCATTGAGATTTCCAACTTCTGCTCGTGTGTCATTTCTCCCCTCTTCTGGTCCAATGGGAATTAATTGGGTGAGTCTGCGGGAGGCAATTGCAGGGAAGAATTTGTAAGTGGGGAAAGAGCTACCCTGCAAGCTATCTAGGGCAAATGCCCTCAAATTCACCTTAGGATTACGAAGGAGGTCTATGAAGATGGAAACCCTGTCTCTCAACACATAGCTCTGGCCTCAGACAGACTCTGACAAATAACTCTTGACTCATCAGGGGCTGGTCAAGGTAAGTTTACTGGGCTTGTTGTAAATGTTTGCATAGTCTTTTTCCCCCCTTTCTGTTACTTCTCTGCATTCACTGGCCTTTGGGTTATGAAACAGCTGTAGGCAGGCTGGCCTTGTTTGAACCTCTCCCCTCCTTCTTGCAGCAGATCCCTCCCAACTCTTGCTGCTTTCAGAACTGAGATTCCCTATCGCTCCTCTGATTACCTTGAAACCCACATCTGGAGAATGGCACCTCCTCTCTCACAGGTTTTCCCCCTGGGATGCACACAGTGTGTGGTGCTGTGTGACCTGGAGAACATGGAGAGCATCTCCACCATGGAGAGATGTTCATAGATTGAGCTCCAGACTTCATGCTTGTACCCAGACCACCAGCAAGGACCAGGTTTCTTGCACCACAGTTACTCTCAGCTTTGGGTGCTCTCCTTGTCACTGTGCACTGTTGGAACAATCTTAGAAATCATTGTTTTAGCGGGAGATTGTGTTTCCAGCACAACTTTTGCCAACTTGATGCTCTTCAAATGTTTCGGACTGCAACTGTCATCCGGCCCCGCTAACACATACTGATGGGGAAGAATAAGAAGAAGAATTTTATTTATTTATATGCCGCCCATTTTTAAAACCCTAAACAATCTCGGCCCTGCATCCTTGAAGGAGTGTCTCCACCCCATCGTTCTCCCTGGACACTGAGTCCAGCACCGAGGGCCTTCTGGTGGTTCCCTCACTGCGAGAAGTGAGGTTACAGGGAACTAGGCAGAGGGCCTTCTTGGTAGTGGCGCCCGCCCTGTGGAATGCCCTTCCATCAGATGTCAAGGAACTAAATAACTTTCTGACTTTTAGAAGACATCTGAAGGCAGCTGTATTTAGGGAAGTTTTTAATGTTTGATGTTTTATCGTGTTTTTAATTAATGTTTGGAGCTGCCCAAAGTGGCTAGATGGGTGTGGTATAAATAATAAATTATCATCATCAACATCAACATCATCATCATCTGACTGGGTTGCCCCAGCCACTCTAGGCAACTTCCAACAAAATATTAAAAACACAATAAAGCATCAACCACTGAATTTTTTCCTGAACAGGGCTGCCTTCAGATGTCTTCTAAAAGTCAAATAGTTGTTTATCTGTTTGATATCTAATGGGAAGGCAATGCTGGAGGGAACCAGGTTGGCAAAGGTTGTTCTTGCATAGCACTTTTTAAAAATACAAACATGGTGTGGGCTGGTGGCTGGTAGAAAAATAACCAGATGGAAAATGTTATCTTCTAAGGCAGCTTCAACTGCCTAAAAACAATACTATGTATTTGGAGGGTCCACATCTCTCCATGAGGCCCTGCTTTCTAACCCGCTTTAAAATCCAAAATCTTTATGCTTTACGGTTGCTGAACTATTTCCCTCCAAGCTCATGACCAGGCAATTGTCTACTAAATAATAGCTGCCAGTCATCAAATGTCCTTCAGCACAGTCCTTCAGCTAGTAAGCTGTGTACACACCTTGATTTTGCAAAGCCGCTTCATCTATGCAAAGAAAACATTTTCAAAAATGTATTTTAAATTTGTTTACAATCACCATCTGAGCAATGCCCTCGTGGCACAGGGCAATATTGTTCCCTTTCTGCAGATGAGGTTGAGAAAGAGTGACTTCCCATAGGTTCCTCATCGATTTCTGGTCTGAGAACAGCTTCTTAATGCAACAACCAATATAGAAACTTATAGACCTTACTACCAGTAGTAGCTGGAGTTGTTTGGATCAATGGAGAAACATGTAGCCCACCCAGCTGAATGCAGCTTAGGCGATGAGCATGCCAGCCTCTCAGATTCTAGATAATTTATCTTTGCGGTTTCCAGAACGCAGCAGAACAGAAGGATTTCTGTGCTCCTGCTAAACTGCGATTCCATGGGTGATGAAGTGTGGCAGTTATGGTAGATGTTGGTTCTGTTTGCCTGGCTAAGGGACCTGAAAGATGCAGGGAGGAATTGAATTCATTTATGTGAGAGAAGAAAGACACTTCAGATTAACAGTGGATTTCTTAAATAAATTGTTTGTGTGCGCAAAAGGCACAACAACCACCGTGGCTTAGATTAATAATAATAATAATTTATTCCCCGCCCATCTGGCCAGGTTCCCCCAGCCACTCTGGGCGGCTTCCAACAAAATATTAAAATACAGAAATCCATCAAACATTAAAAGCTTCCCTAAACAGGGCTGCCTTAAGATGCCTTCTACCCCAAGTAGTGGTGAATTTCGAAGTGCAGGAGCTTCCTGTAACAACCACGCTGCCAAAGAGAATCCAAAAAGGAAGGCAGCCATGTTGATCCATTATATCAGCTGGCAATCCTAGAAGAGAGAGCTGAAAAGTATGTTGGACTTTGTTGGGGGAATCATCTGGGCCCACATCCCTGATCGGTCTTGAAGTTCACTGGGTGACCTTGGGCAAGGCAGTATCTGAGCCCAGGCTGCCTAACAAAGACAACATGTGCTAAACCAGACGTGTTCTCCACACTTCATGATCCCAAGTTTACAGCACTGTCTGATCCCGCTCTGGCAGATGAGGTCACAGGATACAGGAATCACCACCCGCCAAGTACTGTCATCATTTCTGTCACAAACGTTTCAGCCACCAGCTGATTCTTCCTGGCTTTTCCTCAGCGGGCAGTCAAATGGGCCTCCGTTGTGTGTGGTACTTTGGAGACATAAGCCTCTGCTCAGTTGAACCAATGCAACCAGCTCTTCACAGCTCCCCTGCGGGGAAGGTGAATACGTCTAGCCTCTCAGACACCACTAATCTCTGGTAGCTTTGTGCTTTGGGGCTTCTATGAGTTCCTCTCACTGTGTGTGTGTGTGTGTGTGGTTCTTCTGCCAGCGGGCAGGCAGACAGTGCAAACAGTCAAGGAACGGCTGCCTGCCCAAGCCTCGCAGTGCACGTCATGCGGGCAGAACTGTTACAGGAAGGAGAAAAGGGAAAGATTAGGTGAAACATTAGCCACGTTCTATTGGCCTCCCTCCAATGTCTTTCAATTATTCCTTTATGTGCTTTTCGGTGCTCTGCTTACTTGGCATCCAAGAGGGAGGATTTCACAATGGGCTTGCCATTTTTACAGCGCAAAACAGATGTGAGCTTATCACCGGTGGAAATTTATGTCTCCGCAATCCCCTTCCTCACCTCTCCTTTGGCGATTGTGGCAGAAGTTTCTCTAAGCCAATTCATCATGGCTGGAGGCTAAAAATAATACAAGTTGCTACAGTCTGGAACAGTTTGTGATTTTTTTTAAAATTATTATTATTTGGAGAGCGGGGGAAAGGGAGGACTTGGAGAGCCAAACATCAGTTCTTACGGATTCGTAAGTGCTCTTCTGGGTTGAGTACCGAAGGTCTGGCACAAACTTCTGCTGATGTATAAAACAAACACAATGCCTGTTCTCTGATGTATTAGTCGGGGGGGGGGGGGAATGAGAGGCCATTCTGAAATTTACACTTCTTAAAACATTAGATACAACTTTCTAAGACCCACACTGAATCCACTGGATCAGTTGTGGAAACCATGGAAGGGGCTGCCTTGCCCATGTTGGAAGATGCGATTAAGAACAGCTGGTTTCTATGCTAAGCTTTGAGGTTTAACATGCATGGGGACAAGCCAGTCTTTGTGTGCAGCAGATAAGCAAGAAAAAATGCAGCTCAACACATAGCTGCCAAGTACCCCGTTTTCCCCGGGAAACCCTGCTTTTAATTGCCTTTTCCCGGCGGTCCCCCGTATCACTTCGTCTCCCGTTTTTCTCCGTTATTTTCTCCTGCCGGCGGCCATTTTTTTCTTTCTAGTTTGCCTTTCTATGGGCACCAAAAATGGCCGCCGGTGGCTTCAAAAGTCGCATCTACGCATGTCCGGAAGTGCATAGACGCGACTTCCGGTGTCGGCGGTGGCCATTTTTGGTGCCCATAGATGGGCGGAGCGACACCGGAAGTTGCGTCGACGCACTTCCTGACATGCGTACAAGCGACTTTCAAAGCCGGCGGCGGCCATTTTAGGTACCCATAGAAGGGCAAAGCGACACCGGAAGTTACGTCATCGCAACTTCCGGTTTCACACGGCTGCCGGTCCCGGATTCAGCAGTCCGGGACTTGGAAGGTAAGGCTCAACACAGGGCCCTTGAATTCTGTAATTTGAGTGGTGGACAGTAGCTTAAGGACCTATAGATTTTACTTAGGTGCCACGATGCAGAAATAATGTTCCTGATCTCCAGGAGTAGCTGGTGGGAAGGGATGGTCCCATGGACCAGTGGCAGTAATGCTGTGTTCTGGGGCATCTCAGTGTTGCTGATGGCAGAATGTGATAGGGGACTGAAAGCTAGAACTGCAGCCCAGCCTATGTGGTGGTCTTGTAGTAAGGTTAGAGCTTACTGGGAAATGATATACAATGAATTGGAAAGGGTGTGCAAAATAACTTTTGTAAAAGCAAAACAAAACCCAGAAGCTTTTCTTTGGGGAATTATAGGGACAGGACTACCTAAATTGTACAGAAACCTATTTATGTATGCTACCACAGCAGCAGCAAGAATGCTACTTGCCCCAAAGTGGAAAGAATCAGAAGTCCCAGCAAAGGAAGACTGGATACAAAAACTTATGGAATGTGCAGAAATGGCGAAACTTGCCGGAAGAGTAAGAAATCAAGATAACAAACTTTTTATAAAAGAATGGAAATGGTTTATTGAATATTTACAGATAAATTGCAAGCAGATAAAATACTGGCAGGATTGTTGTAATAACCCGCAGTTTCGTAAGAGTATTTATTTAAAGTAGATAATTAAATGAGCAAATTAAATGAATTTGGATATATATTTAAAAATAAATTTAAGGAACTGCAGAAAGAGGGGGGGAGGGAGTCAAATTTTGAAATGTTAAATTGATTGTAAAACTAATGAAATGTATAAACTTTAAAAAAGAATAAAAACTTTAAAAAAGAAAAGACCTGCAGCCTAGAAGTGAGTAGCCAGAGACAGTTTTACAGATGGGGGAGAAATCTGGTTCATATTCTAATGCCAACCTGACAGATTTTCCACTACCTGAAACATAGTGGAACCCGAATTTTGATGAGGGCTATGTTTTGGGTTCTGCAATGTTTCAGGCAGTGGGAAATATGCCATGTTTGCATTAAGATGTGAATTTTGCAGCAGTGTTCTCCAATTGCAATGAAAAATGTTCACATTTATGGAACGTGTGTATTAGTTTCACGTTAGTGGTGGTGGTGGGGACATAGAAATAAGAGTTATTTTTAGTGGAAATTGCTTTGGAAAACATAGGACTGGGCAAAGTTGCTCCCCAAAAAGTATACAGTCGTACCTCGGGTTACGAACACCTCGGTTTGCGAACAGTTCGGGTTACAAACTGTGCAAACACGGAAGTGTTTTCGCTGCGTGTGTGTGCGCAGAGCGCGAAAATCGCGAAAATCGCGCTTTGCGCATGCGCAAAATGGTGCTGCGCATCGCGTTCGGGTTACGAACTATTCGGGTTACGAACTGCGATCCGTTCCGGATCGCAGTTCGTAACCCGAGGTATTACTGTAATAGGACAAATGCACACTAAAGCAGAGATTATTTTTCAGGAGGACTTTTCTTTTCTTTTTTAACTAACCAACTGATGCAGAAATGTGTCAAGCTGAACTTAAGCCTGAGAAACTGAGAGGAACCAAAATTGACAGAATTGCCCATCCTTATCTGTGTCTAGCGCCATCATTGGGCTATAACCCCTCCTGTTTTATTGCATGTAAACTTACTCTGAATCAGGGGTGGCGAACTTTTGGCTCTCCAGATGTTGCTGAACTGCTACTCTCATCAACCTTACTGAGCATGAGCCACGACCTGGGACAATGGGAGCTGTAATTCAGAAACATCTGGAGAGCCAAATAGTCCCTGTGCTGGCTTTGAATTGTACGACTGATCCTTTTGTTTCCTCCTCTGTTGTTTTTCTCTCCTGTTAAGCTGCTCATTTGTCTCTATCCCCCCTCCCTTCTGCCCAATCCCACCTGGAGCATCAGCGGTGAAGAGGAAAGTCTCTAGAATACAAGTCAGGACTTAGCACAGCCTGTGTCAACATAAGCTTTCCTTCCAGAAGCAGCAAAGAACCAGTTGGAACATGTCCTCTGGTGAACTGAAGTATTTGTGGAGCCCCATTGCATTCAGTTCTAATCATCCCTATTCATAAAGGACCCCTCTGGTTTTCTGTCGCTTATTCCTGTTAAAATTGTTTGTCTTATTTTGGCCCTGTTTTGACTTTGGATAGATTCCACCCCCCACCCCACCCCAAGTGTTTTGAAACGTTGTGAACGTTGGTGCAAGTTGCTGGATATTTGAATAGTTAAGTATTTATTATGTGTATTAATTATATTGCATTTATATATGACACCTTTCCTCCAAGGAGATCAAGGTGGTGCAAATACTTCTCTCCCCCAATTTATCTTCACAACGACCCTGTGAGGTAGGTGAGACTGAGAGGCAGCGAGTGAACCAAGTTCACCCAGTGAGCTTCATAGCCAAGTGGGGATTTGAACCCTGGTCTCCCAGGTCCTCATCCGACACTATACGACAACATATAATTGGGCAGCCCAAACTTGATAAACAAAACTTTGGTAATAAAATTGCAGTTCAGAGGACACAATTGTAGTGTCATCTATTGCCACCCATATCTCCGAGAGCTAGAAAATAATCATAATTTTAACATGTATGATAAGTGTCTGTTTCCCCCTGGTTTTTAGACTTTCAAATAGTTTATAATATTTTTATGGATTTATTCTGCTATTATATTCTGAGGGGCTTTAAGAGGAGTCAGGGTACAAAAGCTCTTGCAATATTGAGAGGCATAATTCCAATTAATGGTCTACAATGTGCTTAGCTGGCTTATGGGATGAGTCTGCCCAAATAACGCAAGAAAATAGACAGATCATTGCTGCAATTTACACTGTTGTGAGCTTTGTCTGGCTACTGGCTAGAGAACGCCACTCCTTTAGTTTACAGAAGCAGTGTGGCTGCTTCCTTCCCCTTTCTAATCTAGATACAGTTCAAACTGAGATTACCGTATATCACCACAATCCCCGCTCTAAAGAAAAGGGAACAGTTTTTGTTTTCGAGCAGCTATTAAATGCAGGTTTATAATGGTGGCTTAATTTGATCCAAGAGCTTTGCCTCCAAAATAAAAACAAAAACATCCCACCACATTTTGCATAGAAATAACAATCTGTGTAGGTCTAGTTATCACAAACAGCAGATGAAGTGGCAAATTTGCGTTTGGCTTAACCACTTCAGACTGCAAGTGGAGACTTGCCTTCATAATTGTATCTCTTGCCCTCCTCTGTCTCTGACAAGGGAAGGGTGGATTGCCTCATATAAAACACAATACAATCAGAACAGTAAGAAACAATTCCACCCATATTCCTGAAACAATAATTCCATGCGACAGATTACAGCCAGGGTGGGTAACATTTTTGGTCCAGTGGAGCAGATCTTGATATCCCCCGCCCCCATTAACCTACCTTGACAGGCAGGCAGGCAGGACCACCTTCCTAACAATCACCAGGCACCAGGTGATTGACAGGTGAGGTCTAGCACCTGAACTGCCTTCTGCTTTCAGTGTTTCTCAGACTTGGGTTTCCAGCTGTTGTGTTGTTGGACTACAACTCCCATCATCCCTAGCCAGTAGGACCAGTGGTCAGGGATGATGGGAGTTGTAGTCTATCAAAGCTGGAGACCCAGTTTTGAGAAACACTGCCTTAAAGTGTGGTAGAGTGTGGTGGAGTCTCCTTCTTTGGAGGTCTTTAAGCAGAGGCTTGACAGGCATATGTCAAGAATGCTTTGATGGTGTTTCCTGCTTGGCAGGGGGGTTGGACTGGATGGCCCTTGTGGTCTCTTCCAACTCTTTGATTCTAAAGGAAAACCGATTCCTGCAGAACGAAAACAAGTGTGTCTCAGAGAATAGTTCTAGCCTCTCCTCTTAGACATGCTAGTTTTCTATAAATTTTTCCCCATGGGGGGAGGGTGGGGTTATTCCATCATGTGAGCCCCCTCCCACTTGCAGCCTGAATTGGCAAAGTCCAGAGTATTGTTCTTCGGTAAGTTACAAACCATCAGCTGAGGCTTCAGTGATAGGAGCAGGGCCGACCCAAGACATACTGGCACCTGAGGTGGACCCAAAAAATACATCCCCCCTTCTCTGCCAGGGAAGATGGGGCGAGGGAAGAGCTACCGTACATCAGGAATAAGGGGGGGAATAAAGATTGACATTGGGATCTGCTAGCCTGGTGGATGTTGCTTCCTGAGACAGTCACCCCATCTTGCCTCTTGGTTGGGCTGGCCCTGAATAAAGATCTACATCAGGATCTGCTACTGCTGTGGATTCTGCCACCCGAGGCAGTCACCTCCCCTTACCTCGTGGGTGGGTCATCCCTGGATAATCTCTTATAGGAAAGCATTGGTTCCTTACAAGACCCTTGGGACATGCCATGCTTTAAACAACTCAGACGTGTGCTTATGGAGTTTCTTGAATCCCTATAAGGAAGCAATCACGAACAGGCAACAGTTAGACAACTTCCAGGAACAGGACAACACCTGACAGCAACCAGCCTGTTATTTTTATAAGGCTATAAGCTGGTGTGATTGCTCCTCATAGATGTGATGTGCCTCACACAGAGATCAAATCAGTAGAGACAGGACATGTGACATTTTGAAAATGGCGCCTGATGGGGACAAGGTCTCTGTAAGTGAAAAAAACTCTTGTAAGTACAGTATATTCCTGCGTATAAGACTACTTTTTAACCCAGGGAAAATCTTCTCAAAAGTCAGGGGTCGTCTTATACGCTGGGTCGTATTTCTTTTACAGTGAGTATATCCCAAACTCTATATTTTAACTAGAAAAGTTGGGGGGTCGTCTTATACGCCGGAATATATGGGTATTTTTCATACAGAGTTGGCCCTGTCATTAGACACACCGTGAGGCAACTGCCACAGCCAGCTGATTATATGTATAAGGAAAGCGAAGTAAGTTATTTAAAAACTGGCTTGTTGGCAACCTCACATAAAAAAAAAAAAGCTTTGCTTATATCTTGTCTGTGGACAATCATTTTCCTGAGCTCAGGGCGAGGGCAGGGACAAAAAGCTCCTGGAGCGACAAAGCAAGATCGATGGCTGTGATTGGCTGGCAACTCAGGACAGCACCTGAAAGGTCATTAGATTTCAAATTAAGACCAATGCAACAGAAAACAATACTTAGAGTTTATTGGACCCCTTTGCGGTTGTATAAAAAAAGGGTTAGCTAAGATAGTTCAGTGTTGGAGATGTGGCAAGGAAAATGCGTCGCTGAGACACATGTTTGTACGGTGTTCTTTACTTAACAAGTTTTGAGAGAAAGTGCTGGACTGTGTACCGTAACTATGACTGAAAAAGTTAAATCTTTATATACCTATATACCTCCAGTATGGAAATTATCAGCAGGACAACGGAAATGGATTTTCCATGCCATAATGGTGGCCAAGAGTTTGATACTGAAGAATTGGAAAAATAAAGGTATGATACCCTCCAGTCCATGGACTGATGGTATGACATCGCTGGCAATTTATGAATGGACTGCTTACAGGTGCAGACTCTGTATGGATAAATACGATGACATTTGGGATGAGTTTATTTACTACAAAATGTACAGTAGTAGGCTATTAGCATTTACATAAGCACTAGGATAAAGACACTATACTAATTTATATGTATGGGAATACCATATACTGCTTTTTTGTATTTTTTTTTCATTTTTATGTGTATCTTTGTTGTTGTTGTTTTTCTCCCTCTCTCTTTTCCTTCTTCTTTTTTCTGTATTACTTTATTATCTGAAAGCACTTTAATGAAATATAAATATTAAATAAATAAAACACTCAGGACGGCATCTTCTTTCACTTTGTATATATTGTATATACAACATACATACACAAATATAAATGTCATCGTATTTATCCATACAGAGTCTGCGCCTGTAAGCAGTCCATTCATAAAGGCTATTTTATTAAGCTACTGGATAGTTGCTGCAAGGTAGTGCAGCATGAAACAGTTTTCAGTTTTCTCTGCTTCATACACACAAAAATCCCAGGAAACAGTGTCTGAACTTGAAGGGGAAGAGTTGTGCATATTCCTTCCTTCCTTCCTTCCTTCCTTCCTTCCTTCCTTCCTTCCTTCCTTCCTTCCTTCCTTCCTTCCTTCCTTCTTTCTTTCTTTCTTTCTTTCTTTCTTTCTTTCTTTCTTTCTTTCTTTCTGCCTAACATTTGTTTTCAGTCAATAAAAACTTGTTTTGTGTGGCTTTTTGCCCTGATAGACAACACTGTGAGTGACCATCATTTTGATTTTGCTCTTGTTTCCATTATGTATTTTGTGTTCTTGCTTTGAATTTTTATGATGTGAACTGCTCTGTGGTCTTCGGATGAAGGACGGTATACAAATTTAATAAACAACAACAACAACAATAGTAATAACAACCAAGATTTGTCACTGGTCTAATTGTTCTTGTCACCAGCAACTTGGTAGGGTTTTCAAGCCATGGAGAAGACCTGACAAACTAACCAGGCTGTTCTTCTGATTTTTAGTTTTATTTTAACCATGATTGGGCAAGTTGTCATAAAAGGATGGGGTCAAGACCTATTATTCCCCAGCCACTTTTTAAAAGCTGTACACCTTTGGTTGAAAAGACTGCTTTTAGAATAATAGAATTGTAGAGTTAGAAGGGACTCCAACGGTCTGCTAGTCCACTCCCTTTCAATGCAGGAAACTCAACTGAAGCATGAATGACAGATAGCCATTCAACCTCGGCTGAAAGAGAGCCCACAGTCTTCTGAGGGAGTCTGTCCCACTGCCTAACAGCTCTTACTGTCAGAAAGTTCTCCCTGATGTTTAGTCAGAATCTCCTTTCTTGCAACTTGACTCCACTGATTCAGATCCTAGTCTCTGGAGCAGGAGAAAACGAGCTTGCTCCATCTTCCATGTGATAGCCCTTTAGATATTTGAAGATGGCTATCTTATCTCCTCTCAGTCTCCTCTTTTCCAGGTTAAACTTACCCAACTCCCTCAGCCAATCCTCATAAGCCTTGGTTTCCACTCCCTTGATCCTCTAGGTTGCCCTCAACTGCACGTGTTCCAGTTTGTCAATAACCTTCTTAAACTATGGCACAATCGACGCTCGGCTCTGCCCCAAGGCCAGGGATAGGAAACCTGTGGCCCTTCAGATGCTGTTAAACTCCAACTTCCATTGGCTGGGGCTGCTGGAATCCAACAACATCTGGGGAGCCACGGGTTCCTCATCCCTACCCTACCCTAGACCTTCCAAAAAGTAACAGACCCATGAAAAACTGATGGGCTCTTCTCTGGCCATGCCAAAAACTGGTGGGCTCTGGTGTCTGTCCCACCATTAGATTGGCCTTGTTACCTGATGCAGACGGCTCTCTGTTTCTAGTCGCCATTTTTTTTTGCCAAGAGTTGGCAACCATACAGCTTCACCCTTCACCTACAAGTGTTTGGTGATCCTCTGGAAGGGCCTTGATCTTTGCATTTTGGAATAGTTCTTATAGGTGGTTTTCTTTATCTCAGTGCTTTTTTCGGGGGGGGGGGCGCAGGGGTAAGCGTACCCCTAAACATTTTGTGAATCTAATGGGAGAAGAAACTACAATTTTTTAATTTGTTTTTTTTTAGCTTCTTCTCTAGCACGGTGAATTGTCAGTTCCATTGCTACCCCGATGGCGGCCTCATTTCCTGTCATGGTGTTTCCTGAGTTTCAGACGGAAGCGAGCATTTAATGTGTGAAGTAGGAGTTGGTATTTAGCACAGTGATTGGTCAGTTTTGTTGTTACCACCTCCAATGGTGGCTTCATTTCCTTTCCCAGTGTTTCCTGAGTCTCAGATAGAAGAGAGTGTTTAGTGTGTGAAGCAGTGTGGAATGTGGATGTGACCCCTCATTGAGGGGCAGTATTTCAATATGAGTAGGAAAATTGCTGCGGACACCAACAGCAAGCAGAGGAATCGGGAAGATGTTAGTGCACACAACCTCATGCCAATGTGGAAGTTGCTGTGAGCTGTGAGCTGTGTAATATGAGGCAATGCATGTTCTTTGTACTTTTGTCCGTTTACTGTATTTATTTTCCCCAATTTGAACTATAAAATGGTTATTTTCTTCAGTCAACATGAGTGTACGCCTAAACCTTTTTTTTGGGGGGGGGAAGCACCGCTTTATCTCATCCATCCATCGGTTCCTGCTTCCATCTCTACTCTAAAGGTGTGTGTGTGTGTGTGTGTGTGTGTGTGTGTCAGAAACAGAGAAAAACCAAATGGGTTTATATAAACAATAACAAATTTAATTAAAGTAGCTTTATCCTGTCTTGGACCACCCTGCTTTCAGCTCACCAAATGCCCACAGATACTGAGAAGGCTTGCACACACACACACACACACACAGAGAGAGAGAGAGAGAGAGAGAGAGAGAGAGAGAGAGAGAGAGAGAGAGAGAGAGAGAGAGAGACTGCTTAGCCTTAGCCTTATGTTTTGGTATTCCTTTGGGGTAAAGGAGATCTATAGGCACACCTACAATACCAGGGGAGATGATGTTAAATGATGTTGCATTTCACTCTTAAGGGTCACTAAGGGACATCAAGAAACAATGGGTGGGTTCTCTGGCTACAGTCTATTTATACATGTGCAATCTCTAACTCTCATGAGTTGGTTGTTGCAACACTTATTTTGCTGATACTTGTTTCTCTCCCTCCTCCCCTCACTACCTTGCCTTAGGCTATCAAACAAAACTGCCTTGCCTTCTATCTATCTATCAACTAGGAGCTATTAAGGGAACAGCAGAAACCTTGTAAGCAGCGGAGGGATGGCATCTTGGCTGCCTTTCAAAACGCAGCCTCAGTGCTACAAAAGTTACGCCGCCTGCTCCCCACTCTGCCCGGACCTGCAAGAAAAAAAGGCTACTTGCATGGAAGAAACTCCATAAAACTTCAACTGGGTGTTGCTGCAAAACGGTTAATCACGTCAAGCTGAGTAGCAACTGTAGTGCATTAAGATTATAATAAGGTTTTGTAAGCCTTTCTCACGGGGGCTTGTTCAGCATATGCCACAGAAGAGAGAAAAACAAGGTTTCTGCAAGCTGTTTCAAGTTGTGTAGGTGAGGAGGTTGTTCTGAGTACAGCCGTACCTTGCATCTCAAATGCCTCGGCTCCCGAACAGATTGGCTCCCGAAGGATCGAAACCCGGAAGTGACTGTTCCGGTTTTCAAATGATTTCCGGTAGCCGAACGTCTGGCACAGCTTCTGATTGGCTGCAGGAACTTCCTGAAGCCAATCAGAAGTTGTGCTTTGGTTTCTGAACGATTTGGAAGTTGAACGCATAGCTGCCAAGTTTTCCCTTTTCTCGCGAGGAAGCCTATTCAGCATAAGGGAATTTCCCTTAAAAAAAGGGAGAACTTGGCAGCTATGGTTGAACGGACTTCCGGAATGGATTCCGTTCGACCTCCAAGGTACGGCTGTACAACCATCTGAGGATTTGTGCTTGGGGAATGGCCACCGCCCTTCGTAAAGGTCCTAACCCTCATCCCGTCTTCACAAACAATTATTTATAATCTCTGGTATGATCCTCTGCACCAGGCGACTGCAACAACTGCTATGCAATGCGGAATTACCCCTAACTAGGAAGGAGGGGGGAGAAATTCTGTTCCGTTCCCAAACCAACCTCATTTTCACTTCCCAAAACAATTTAGTGTTCGACATGTTATCCTATCTGACCACACAGAGACCTGAATGGTTTCCCTGTGTTGACTTGAAGATGCCCACAAACCTTTTGTTATGAAGCTATGCGGCTGGGTGCAGCTATCTTGAAAGTTGCTAAGAATAGGGGAGTTCCAGGCGCCCAAAAACCGAGCATAACTCGGGTGGTGTGTCACTTCGAGAAAAAAACCACAATTTCACGATATTTATAGTTCAAATAACAAAAATGTATAATTGTAATATATAACTGTATTTAATAAACCAAAAACTAATTATTTAACCAAACCAAACCAAAAACCCCATACTTATTTATCACAAAGTGCCCTGAGTTGTTGTTGAGCTTTTTGGGGGGAACTGCTTACCAAAGTTTTGGAGGTTTTTTTTGGGGGGGGGTGCAAAAGTTGCTTTGCTTTTGGGGGGTGCCCCAAAGGGTTAAAAAACCAATTTCTGGCTACAGCAGCAGCAGCAACAAAAAAGGATCCAGGTTTTAACAGCGGAGACAAGCTGTAGGAGCAGCGGGAGAACAAATGGAGGAAAAACAACAACAACAGCAGCACGAATGGGCCGATGGAGCGTGTGCCAGCAGTGAGGGCTCTGCGTGTCACGTCTGACACGCGTGTCATAGGTTCGCCATCACTGCCCTAAGCTACTGAAGGTAATGGGGCACTTTTTATGTCCAGCTGCCCTTTGTCAACAACAAATTGTCACAGTTTTTGGTGTTGAATATATGCTATATGGTAATTTATGGACATCTAAAGTCATTTGCACATAACAAAATATGTATTTTATCGAAGTAATTGTTGAACTGAAATACAATTAAGAAGTATATTAATAGTGAAACACAATTAAGAGGAAGTATATTAATAGTGAAATAATTATTAAGCTCTATCTTAAAATGATTTTTTATTCATAACAAACGTAATAAGGCAAACACATTGGCATTTGACAATAACAAAAGTTCCTTTAGAAACACAATTTACAAAGACTCATAATCTAGTCTCTAGAAACTTGCTGTAACATGAAATAATAATACCAAACCAGTGATATTTTAGGGAGCAGCCTAGCAGGCGGGGCCCATTACTTACATCATAGGAGCCTACATAACACAAAACACTGTTGCTGTGTGTAGGTTTTATTTTATTTGTTTTTTATCTTATGTACATCCAGTTTTTTTTGGGGGGGGGCCCAAGGGAGTGGGGCCCTAAGCTACAGCTTCTTTGGCTTATACGAAAATCTGGCACTGGGGTATTCACATGTTACATGCAACATGTGTATAATTTGTGTACGCAAATGTACACCTGTAGAATTATTCACATGTCACGTCCAGCCAATGTACAGTCTACGTAGCTTTATGCACAACAGCTAAACCGTGAAAACAGACAAGTGTATGCTTATTCGCACAACATCGCAGGTCTCGAATCTGCTTTCATTGCAATGTGTGAACAAATATGACATTGGCTGCTGTATTAGGGAAGCACCTAGTACCTTAACCTGGCAGTCAGTTCTCTCAAAACTATTTTAGGCTTGTTTGGAAGATGGTAAAAAATAAATAAGCCTCTCTCACTTGCCAATAGAGCAAATAAAAGCCTGTCTTGGATTTATTTTTTTAAATTAAAAAACCCCCCGTGTACATCATTACTTCATCTCATTATTGGAGTGAGGTCATCGATTCTATCCTGCCATCTTCTGCATCCAATGATAACTTTGGAATTAACAGAGGAAGAGGAGTAAGGATAAAGCACGGTTCAGGCTCCCTGGCTAAGTTCTAGATCTTTAAGTATTTATTTAGGCAGAGCAACCTACAGCAGCTCAGCATTTCTGGGTCCCCAGGACTTTAAATCTGCAAGGGTTTCTGAGAAAGCACCCAAGATCCCTCCCCCTCCCCTTAGGAATGAGGTCCCTGCACCAAAGCAGATTGTGCCACACTATTATTAAGCACCATTAAGTCTCCTTAATTATCTCCAAATACAAACAGAGCATTGTGTGTTGCTTGCAAAGCCCTCATAAGGCTCATATTAGTAATCACAGCTAGTATTCTCAGCCTGCAGAGCACAAACTCTGATGTAACCCCGTTGAAGCCAATGGGAACGAGGCCAGAGCCAAGGCTTAGTTAGAAATGGCATCCCCAGCTAGGTCCTTGTGGTGCTGTTTTATGTCATCTAATTTATTAGCGCAGTTATTGCAGAATTAAATGCTGTTTTTCCTGGTGCCAAGTACGCTTTGTACCTGACAGCACAAATTTCGTTTCCCCAAACCGCCCTGCCCTGCCCTGAAATATAATATGCACTGTAATATTATTAGGTATTTGATTTATATGCCACCCTTTATCAAAAGATCCCAGGGCAGTGTACAACATTAAAAACACGTTGTAAAAAGCGCAATAATAAAAACATAATTAAAAGCGTAATAATAGAATAGTCATAATAACAAAATAGTCCTAATAACAGTCCCCTGCAGCAACAGGCCATAGATTATTTACTGGCTGAAGGCCTGGGTAAAGAGGAGTGTTTTTACCTGGTGCCTAAAGACATGTAATGAAGGCAACAGGTGAGCCTCTCCACAGATGGGGAGCCACCACAGAAAAGGCCCTTTCTCTTGTCACCCTCTCAGGGAAATGGGACAAGCACAGAGTTCGGGTTGGTTCATCTGGGGAGAGGCGGTCCTTAAGGTATTGAGGTCCTGAGTTGCTTAAGGCTTTATAGGTCAACACCAGCACTTTGAATTGGGCCCGGAAACTAATTGACAGTCAATGCAGTTGGGCCAGGACTGGCGTTATATGCTTAAACCTTCTTGTTCTGCATAGAGGAACATTAGTCTGTTTCCAATAAGTGGCCAGCCAGAATGCAGACAACAGCCCTTTCCTGTTGCTTGTCCTCCACATGTGGCATTCAGAGGTAGACTTCCTCTGCACATGAGGTTTCCATTTAACTACCATGGCTAGCAGCTATTGCTAGACCAATTGAGTGCATTTAATCCCTATTCAAAACTATCCAAGCTAAAATGGAAAGAATCTTCCTGACTGGCATTTAGGGGGAAAGAATACATGGCTTATAAGTTTATTGAGTACTCTTGTCACAATTTAAAGTGTTGGTGCTGACCTTTAAAGCCCTAAACGGCCTCGGTCCAGTATACCTGAAGGAATGTCTCCACCCCCATCATTCTGCCTGGACACTGAGGTCCAGCGCCGAGGGCCTTCTGGTGGTTCCCTCGCTGCGAGAAGCCAAGTTATAGGGAACCAGGCAGAGGGCCTTCTCGGTAGTGGCACCCGCCCTGTGGAACGCCCTCCCACAAGATGTCAAAGAGAAAAATATCTACCAGACTTTTAGAAGACATCTGAAGGCAGCCCTGTTTAGGTAAGCTTTTAATGTTTAACAGGCCATTGTATTTTAATATTTTGTTGGAAGCTGCCCAGAGTGGCTGGGGAAACCCAGCCAGATGGGTGGGGTATAAATAATAAATAATTATTGTTATTATTATTGTTATTATTATTATTATTTATTTGTGGTACAACTTCACGTCATATTGAACTGGCAATGCACATTTTTATAGGATTTGCATTATTGAGCTGTAACTTCAGAAGCAGCATGAACTAAGTGTGCCTTTTCAACCACAGATGTATTAAAGTGGCTCTGGAACTCTAATGGACTAAGAATATCACAGAATGTAGAGATAGAAAGGACCCCCAAGGCTCATCTAGTTCAACCCCCTGCAATGCAATAATTTCAACATCCTGTTCCCCATCCAATTTGAAACCATAGCGGAGCTTGCTTAGCTTTGCGAATGTGCTAGCAGGTTTATTGCTGCACCACTAGGAGGTATGTGAAGGAAGGGTTTTTGTCCTACAATTCCCCACCTCCATGGAATTCCCCCCACCTTTGAAATATTATCTTATGCATTTATTTTGGTACAATGACAAAATTCATTTTTTTAAATAAAAAAATGGTGTTTTAAAAATAATGATGCTATAGCCAATTGCACTGCTGCAAAACTTCAAGATTTAAAAAACCCTAATGTTTGTGTTGATAGCATTGCCCTTCATTTGCCCGGATTGTTACTCATGCAACATTATTGGATGTCAGAAAGGCACTTTCAAAAGATGCAGGAAAGAGAACATCTCCAGGGATGTGGTCCAAACTAGAACAAGAATATTGCTTCTGGCCAAGAATGTTGCTTCTGCAACACAATGGACCTCTGACTCCTCTTGCTTCACACTCATCACAAATTCTGTGATAAATATAGTACTGTTTGTTTCCCCCCTGCAATAGAAGAAAACAGTGCAGAGAAAAAGGGTTAAACACTCTCTTACTCAGCTCCTGTCCCTAGTTGCTTTTCTGGTTAGATCAATAATGTCCCCCTCCCCAAAGCAATTCAAAAATCTTCAGGTAATAAATGTATTCTATAAAGTGCTTGCAGAGCTGCTAGCTTCAGAGGACTGAAGACAAAGTGAAAAGCGATCGGGGAAGAGAATCTGAGTTCAAACACATTGCTGCCCAGTGTACAGTATGCTAGTCTTACCAGAGCAATGCACGGAAACACCGTTTACCTTCCCGCCGGAATGGTACCTATTTATCTACTTGCACTTTGACGTGTTTTCGAACTGCTAGGTTGGCAGGAGCTGGGACCGAGCAACAGGAGCTCACCCCGTTGCAGGGATTCAAACCACCGACCTTCTGATCGGCAAGCCTTAGGCTCTGTGATTTAACCCACAGCGCCACCCGCGTCCCTTCCAGTAGCACCTTAGAGACCAGCTAAGTATGACAAACTTAGTTGGTCTCTAAGGTGCTACTGGAAGGAATTTTTTTTTATTTTGTTTCGACTACGCCAGACCAACACGGCTACCTACCTGTAACTAAAACTTTTGTTTATTTGCATGCGACTTGGCTTGCTTGCTTGAGCCATCTGCAGTGATGTGCTCTTTAGCAGTGAACATGATTTTCTTCTTAGGGCACACCTGTGATATGGATGATATGGGCTGGATTGGTAGATGCTCTTTGTAGCACGGCATTATTTGGAATTGCCTTTTGAGTCTTCAAAGCCCCGCAGTCCCATCATCGTTTATGAATATGTTGCCGTGAGAAGGTGATGGAATCTGTTCAGACAAGAGCTCTCCGTTGCCTGAATTTTTGAACACACCCCTGCAGTCAGCTTAAAGGTATCAAACTGTGCATTCTCCAGGATACTTTGCAATCCTACAGACACGGGGGATGATGGATTGTCCCCCACCCCCCAGGAAAATGCTGACAATCAGATTCTGCTCTCGAGCCGCGCCTTAATTATAGAGTGAATTTGATCTGAATGAGTTAGAAATTGCCTTGATCATCTAACACAAATCCACACCTTTAAGACAAGCAAGGGAAAAAAAACTTTGAGGTTCTATTCACATGTTTTATTCTTCTAATTATTGGTTTGGCATCCTGTAGCCTGAGCGAGGTGCTAGGAACCGCGAAGTAAAACCAAGTTTTGAAAAACAGAAAACTTGCAGAGGCATCGCATGGCTCCAAAGTTCTCGCCTGAATCTCCTTGAACACTCTGGGAACCGACCCACATTTCTATGTATTTAGCAGTAGATAAATGCAGGTGCTATACACACCATGCAGACTGGCCTGCGGCTGTCCCCTGCAGTCGTAGAACTGAATAGTTTATGGCAACTCTAGGTAAGGCTGGAAGGAACCATGAAACCCTGGGGAGCCACTGGCAGTCATCATAGAATTGTAAAGTTGGAAGGGACTACGGAGGTAATCTAGGGAGCTTTGCCTGATGCTTTCATTATACAGTTATACCTCGACATCCAAAGGCTTCGACTTCCGAAGAATTCGACTTCCAAAGTTGAAGCCTCTGGAAGTCCTCCCGGCGCCCGCGCCTGGCGCATGCATTCTGTGCCTGCGCAGAGCGGTGTGCGCGTTCTGCGCATGCACAGAAGCTTCCGAAGACTTCGACTTACGAAGACGACCGCGGAACGGACCGCCTTCGTAAGTCGAGGTACCACTGTATATATTTTAGGCACCTCCCACAGGCCAGCCTGTGAACCAATTCAAACTGCTGGTTTTGACCTATAAAGCCTTCAACGGCTCAGGACTGCAATACTTGAAGGATCGCCTCTTTCCATATGAACTTACCTGGACCCTGAGATCATCTTCTGAGGCCCTTTTTCATTTGCCTCCTCCTTGAGAGGTGCGGAGGGTGGCAACACAAGAACGGGCCTTCTCCGCAGTGGCTCCCTGTCTGTGGAATGCTCTCCCCAGGGAAGTTCACCTGGCACCTTCATTATACACCTTTAGGCACCAGGCAAATACGTTCCTCTTTAACCAGGCTTTTGGTTGATCCGATTTACATCCTATGCCCTTTAAAAAAGCATAGCTGCCAAGTATCCCGTATCCGCCGGGAAAACCCCTTTTTTCTTACCGTTTCCCGGTGGTCTCCCGTTTAGCGAAAAATCCCGGTATTGTCCCTTAAATCGGAATACTTGGCAGCTATGAGTGGAGGAGAATGCAATTGTTAGCAACCCTAATTACCCGGCCATTTTTCTGGTGCCGCTTGCCCTTCTATGGGCACCAGAAAATGGCGGCGCCGGCGCCGGAAGTCGCTTCCGCGCATGACCGGAAGTTGCGTGACGCGACTTCCGGTGGCGCTTTGCCCTTCTATGGGCACCAGAAAATGGCGGCGCCGGCGCCGGAAGTCGCTTTTACATGTTTCCGGTCATGTGCGGAAGCGACTTCCGGCGCTGGCGCCGCCATTTTCTGGTGCCCATAGAAGGGCAAAGCGCCACCGAAAGTCACGCAACTTCCGGTCATGCGCGCGCTGCCGATCCCGGATTTTTACGACCCGGACTTGGCAGGTATGAAAATGTGGTCCCCCGCTACCCGTGGGAGGGCTATTGGGTTGTTGTTTTTATTTTTATTATGTATTTTGTAGCTTTATATTTTGATTTAATTCTGTGAACCGCCCTGAGACCTCTGGGTATAGGGCGGTATATAAATTCAATTAAAAAAAAAACCCAAACCACCAGGGGGTTCTGACTCCCCTGCTGAAGTCCACAGGTATAGACAATCCTGCTCTAAATAGATCGATGGTCTTAGCGTAAGACAGTTTTACAATGTTCCAGTTTTATCTCCGCAGCTGCCTTACCTGCACAGGCTGCAATGCACTTCATCCCTTCTTAATCATTTTAATTAGAGGCGAAAGGTGCAGTCGTCTCATTGTCTGGAGGCATACGTGCAACATTGTCTCTGCCAGGCAGGGCAGGGTGTGAAGGAATCTATCCCTGCCTCTAATGCAGGGCGGTGTATATCTGCGCCATCACACTTTGCAGTCTGGCAATGCAGATCCCCAACCAGCTCTTGCACAACATTCCTACCGGTAGCAACCCTCCTGGTAGAGCTGCGATGCCAACGCATCAAAAGGACAGGAACAACCTGGGAACAAAAGTCTACAGATATGGGAGGATAATCAGTTCAGTCCAACCTCCCTGTGCTTGCAAAAGCCACTTTACTTGTTAAATAAATCTCTATTTAGTTACAGATCTATATCTATCTATCTATCTATTTAAATGAGATGTGTTTAACAACTCCAATCTAATCTTAAAGCATATGAAATTGTATCAGTGACTATTGCTTATATGATACATTAGGGTGTATCGTTTTAGGGGGCAAAACTGAATTATTGCAAATTTCTTCCCTGAGGGGGGTCTTAAAAATACGTTTTCAGGTGTGGTTTAATTCAAATCTGCTATTAGATTTTTGTGATTGGACAACATTTAGCTTGGTTGTTTAAGAAGCAAATAAACTGCTCTCGGAAAACCAAAGAATTTTAATTTTGGCTTCTGAAAGTGTCAGGTAATATAGAGTTTGAATAATAATAATAATAAAAATAAAAATAAAAATAAAAATAAAAATAAAACTGCAAGTACTTGGCAATTGTTTTTAATTATTTCTATGCAATCTTACACATATTTACTTACCAAGCAAAAACGAAATTATATTAATTTAAGTGAAATATTTTTTGAATTCCGAAGTCATGTTACAATTTTTAACAGCCCTCATTTTGGGAATTTGAAAGTTGAAAAATTCAACAGGCCCCAACCGTGTGCTAATGTCTATATAAAGATAATCTATGGGTTATGTAATACCCCCGGAGGCGGGGGAAGGGGGGGGCAAACTACCTCAGTAGACTATGTCCTACCTCGGCAGCTTATTGCCCTAGGGTGGGGGTGGGGATTGCCCACTGTCATACAAACATAGGAATCAGACCATTGGTCCATTTATTGTGCAAATTGACCGGCAGCAGCTCTTCAGCATTTCAGTCAGGGAATGTGCAGTCCACTTAGAGGTACCACAATAATAGAATCATAGAATTGTAGAGCTGATGGGGACCTGAGGGGTCTTCTAGTCCAAAGCCCTGCAATGCAGGAATTGCAGCTAAAAAACCCTGATATATCAATGGTATCTAACACCGAGTAAACTGGCAAAAATGTATAAAACTAATTCAAATAAGTGTTGGAAATGTAAAGAGAAAGAAGGTTCTTTTTAACATATGTGGTGGTCTCGGAGTAAACTTAAGGCTTACTGGGAAATGATATATAACAAAATGAAAAGGATGTTTAAAATAATGTTTGTTAAAAACAAAACAAAACCAGAAGCGTTTCTTCTGGAAATTATAGTGATAGAACTATCTAAATTGTATAGAAATTTAATCATGTATGCGACTACAGTGGCAAGAATGTTACTCGCCCAAAAATGAGAAGAAGTCCCAGCAAAAGGAAGAATGGATACAATAACTTATGGAATATGCAGAAATGGCAAAACTTACTGGAAGAATAAGAAATCAAGATAACAAACTTTTTATAAAAGAATGGAAATGGTTTGTTGAATATTTACAGATAAATTGTAAACAGATAAAAACACTGGCAGGGTTATTGTAATCAGTGCTTTTTTTCTTTAAAAAATGTTTAGGGGTACTCTCATTTTCCTACTCATATTGAAATACTGCCCCTCAATGAGGCCAAACTTAGATTCACAAAATGTTTAGGGGTATGCGTACCCATGCGTCCCCCCAGAAAAAAAGCACTGCTTGTAATAACCTGCAGCTATGTAAGATTTTATATATATATAAAGAAGATGAATAAACGAGCAAGTTTATTTGAACATGCAGAAGATATTAAAAATACATTTAAGGAACCGCAGAAAGAGGGGGAAGGAAGTCAAAAGGAACGCAAAATCAGCAAAATGTATATATCTGAAGATTATTAATAAAAAAGGGATTGCAGCTAAAAAGTCAATTCCAGGCGGCCGCTCAACCTCTGCCTTAAAAACTTCCCATCTCCACCAGTGAGAATCCACAAGACATTTCATTAGGTCCTAAGAGGATTGTGCGCCTCCAAACCAGTTACCCCAGAGGGAAAGCGGAGGTGGGGGGAGGCTCTGCCTGTCCCAAAGGAGGAAATCGGGTCCTCCCTAACCAGAGGACATGTGTTCCGGTGGGACCTGGCAACCAGACCCTGTGTTGTGGGTGGGAACATCAGAGCGGCCACAACACCCTATTGGTGTTCCCTCGATCTTGGGTGCAATTGGGCCTGAGGGATGTCAGTCAAAGCGATCGAGGGACCACTATTTAACCCGATGCACGTGTCCCTAAGCTTCCTCTTTCGGGCTCAATGCAACGGAACACCCGCCTACCTCTCCTTATATTTAGGGCTTGCGCTTGACCTTGCCAATCAGCCAAGTGGGGAAAATTCCTGTCGTGTGTCGCCTGTCGTTGGGACAGCATTTTATGGATTACTGTGATTCATGTTCATACAGGTCTTCGTTCTTTATATTATCTCATTTTATTTTACAGTTATATGCTGAGGAAGATTTATTCGAAACAGTGTAAATACCAGATCGCTGTCCGATCACCTTGGCCTTTTTTTTGTGGTTTCCAGTTAGATATATTGACATGCATAAATAGGCATTAATACACTTTTCAAAAATTGTTTTGCCTGGCTAATATTTTTGCAGTTATTGCATATGATACCAGAAATATAAAACATTGATTTGTCATTGGTCTTTGTGTTGCCTTTTTTTGGTCTCAGTTGGGATGGGCATGGCAGGAATTTTCCCCACTTGGCTGATTGGCTGGTGCCATTTGGGTTTCGCCTGCCGCGTAGCAAATCATCACAACTTGTAAGGTTGCGGATAGGCTCTGGTTCAGGTGGATAGGGGTGGCAGGATGCCTAGCCATCCTATGCGTTGGGTATTCCTTTAAGAAGGAATCCACGGACTCACGGTTGGTCTTCCCCGTGCGGGGTTGTGCCCCGAGCCTGAGTCCAGGGCTCATCTGAGTGGAGGCCGAGCAGGGCTCCTGCTTGCCACTGTCCCAGGTGTTCACCCGAGGCTGACCTATGGTTGATGCCCAGGGTCAGCGCTGCTTGCAAGGGTGCAGGAAGCTAGTTGAACCAGAGCCTATGCAACCACTCACTTGATTATTGTCAGGAGTATGGGCAGGAGTCAGGCTGTGGGGCCTGTAGTACTTTGCAGGACTGGGGCCTGCCTCAGCTTGTGCTGGAGAAGCAAGGAGTGGCCACTCAGGTGAAGACCTCAGCTTGTGCTGGAGAGGCAAGGAGTGGTCACTCAGGTGAGGCCACTTGATATCTCACTGCACCTGGTGGCAGGAGCTGGGAGGGATAAAAGCTCAGCATTTCCCTTCAGCTCTTTGCCACAGCAACGCTATCCCTGCCTGGTTGCCTCTGGCCTCTTGCTCCTTGGAGCCTTGCCTTGCCGACACCTTGCTTCTTGGACCCTCAGCCCTGCACCTGTTCCTGCTTCTACACCTCCATCTTGCCTCTGGTCCTGACGTCCCCAGCCAGGGCTTCAACCGCCCGCCGACCGGACCGTGACAATTATAATCAATAAAGTTGTGGCCTAAATTCTGCCAAACCAAGAATTTTAGTCTTGTCTGAATTTATTTCTGGGGGTGGTTAAAAGGTCTCCACATGCAAATGGCATCCCACAAGTGTTCAAGCAGCATCACTGGGATCAGGGGTCACCGAAGGGATTGGTGGAAGTGGCCGTGCATGATGCTGGGAATGGGGCTTTTGATGCAGAAGTCCAGTCCCAGGTAGGGGTGCCAAGCGAGGCTCTGGGCATAAGGCAGTTCAGCTGGGCTAGGATGCAGCTCAGGGACTTGACCCCGCTCAAGTCAAGTGGTATATAAACTTTGTTAAATAAATAAATCTCCCCCAAGGATTAAACCTGGGACCTTCTGCGCTCAAAGCAGATGCTGTACCTGTGACTTCCCAGTGCTGGATTTACGTATAAGCTATAGCTTACAGCCCCACTCTCTTGGGGGGCCCCCAAAAAATAAAAGGGGAAAAAACCTGGATGTACATTTCCAAAATATAAGATAAAAAACAAATAAAATAAAACCTACATACAGCAGCAGTGTTTTCTGTTGTGTAGGCTCCCATGATGTAAGTCATGGGCCCCGCCTGCTAGCCTGCTCCCTAAAATATCACTGGTTTGCTCATTTCTATATATAGGGTGCCTACATTCTGCATGGACTGGTTGCATGGAAACATGGGCAACCATGTTTAGATACCTTTAGGTAGCTTTAGATACCTATTAGGTCCATAAATTGCCATATAGCATATATTCAACACAAAACAGTGACAATTTGTTGTTGACAAAGGACAGCTGGACATAGAAAGGGCCCCATTACCTTCAGTAGTTTAGGGCCTCATCAAACCTAAATCCAGCCCTGACTCTTCCCCAAGTGTTCCAGTGTTCATCCCTCGTTTTTTCTAGGAAAGAGATTCTCGGCTCTTATTTACAGCGTGCCTTCCAAAACTGGATTTAGAAACAGAAAGGAAACTTACCGCCTATATGTGCAACAATAGGACCTGCTAGCAATCAATTCTTCTCCTGCGACTGTACCAGGCATGGCCTGTCTTATTTTTTTGATTACATTTTTAATGCTAAAGTATCTTACGAAACAAAGAAAATGATCCCATAAAAGTGTCATTGTTTTCTTTTAACTTGGGCCTGTTTTGGCTCTACTCTGTTTTCTGCCTTACTTCTCTGGTGATTATAGGTTCTTCCATTTCCCCATGCTTTTAAGATGCTAATAAATATTATGAGAAATTGCTACCTTAATTTTTATTGCGGTTATATTCTTTTTGAAAGATGGTTGTTTAATACATCAGTAATGGCAGGATATACAGTAATTGTATGAATGCAGAGTACAAAAAAATGTCAAAATTATCCACAATTACAGCTAGGCTATACTTCAGTTTTCACTTCACAAAACCATGGATCAAATGAAGTTGAACATTCTTAAGTATTCCCCCCCCCCAAAAAAAATCCTACAGTTTTCCATAATTCTACCCCTACATGGTGAAAAATTCAGGGAAGGAAGCCCAACTCGGGTATTTGAATATAAATAGATTCAACTGTATACTAGATGAAAATCAGAATCTGATCTAATCTGAGATATTTAAGAGTGTACTGAAACCGATAAACTCTGCCTGTTTTTACATTTCCTGAAGGCCAGCTCAATGCATTCTATACTTCAAGTACAGGGAGGGAGAAACCCTCAGATTTTAAGATTGGGTTCAGAACTGCACATCCTGAAAAAGTTGGGGCCAAGTTTTTGAAGAGATTTCGAAGAATTCAATAAAAACAGAAACTTGAGCGGATTGCTGATTTTCGCCTATTTGTAGTGTCAGGAATGGAAATCAATCCAATAAACACAATTGTGTTGTTGTTTTTTTACTGCTGTTTTTTTCAGTCTGCAAATGACATGTGATTGATGATGTCTACCTCACCCCAAATTTGCATTGTGCTTCCATTAAATTGAAATGAATGGGGTGTGGATACTGTTTCTGGTTGTATATTAAGAGAGATAAATAGATCATGATGACAGATGATAGATAGATGATAGATAGATAGATGATAGATAGATAGATGATAGATAGATAGATGATAGATACTATACTATACTGCACTGAAATGTTTGATTGTACTTGAATCTTCTTACCTAGTGCTTTTGTTCTATAAAAAATGTTTAGGGGTACTCTCACTTTCCTACTCACATTGAAATACTGCCCTCAATGAGGCCAAACTTTGATTCACAAAACATTTAGGGGTATGCGTATAGAAAAAAAGCACTGTTCTTACCACATTTGCCATCCCCTCCAGCCCCACACCCTTTGAGAACCAATGCCTTAGACAAAACTAGCGAACACAGTTTAGCACCTGAGGTGAATGCTGCAAATTGTGCTTTTTTCCTCGACGTGCAAGAGAAATAAATAACAATTTACCATCTTCAAAAGGTACCCAGAATTTATTGCTTGAGGCACCCACGTCACTCTGCAGGGCTGTCCCTGTCCTGAGGGGGAAAGTTTAATCAGAAGAGAGGCCCAATTGAAATGTTGTCAGATAAGTTTGTGATCCAGTTTCTGCTCTCTGCCTCTTCTTGGGAGTTGGTCTGCAACTCATCATGTTTACACGCCTAACCAATATATCCCCCTCTCCAATATATCCCCCGCCGAGGTGTATATAGCAGCACGGTTTCTGCCAAGCACTATTTAGGTCAAGCCAAGCAGCGATATCTGGGATACACCTAGACCAGAGCTTTCTTCATAAGCGAAGCAGGCCATGACGACAGAAGTCTAGTTAAAAGGAATTAAGGGCAAGTAAGTTGCTGAAAAGAACCAGGCAGAGAGCCAGATCCTTGCCCAACATATTTGAAGTTGTCAGTGTTTTATAGTCCTGATTAGAGCCATAATTTGTGCCTACAGGGTACCATACAAACACTGCGCTAATAGACAGCAATAAAATGGGAGGAGGGGAAGAAAAAGCAAAGCTAGTAATTTCTGCAGACAGTGCCAAGTTCTGCCAAGTCTTCAGGCATTTCACTGCATATGTTCGGTGATGTCTTCAAAGATACTACTGCTATTCAGTTGCATCTTATTTTCTGCATGGCTCAATGGCCCTAATTGTGTATATATATTTTTCCCACACACACCCTCCATCGAACCGTGCAATCAGACTATATCATACATATTGACGTATGCCAACGGGAAATTTATTCTGCTTCCATGTGTTGGGATTTCGAGGTGCATTAGATTTGGGGGAGCGGGGATTTGCAGTAGCAAATCAAGGAATTGGGTGGTGGAGACAAGGGAAGGGCAGGCATGGGGAAAAGGGTCTCGGAAACAGGAACAGCAACATTGAGCTGTGCAAAGCACAGAAGGTACAGACCGTACAACTGATCATCTGAATCATTTAGATTCATCCCAGTAGTGTAGTGCTACTTTTTCCCAATTGTTTTGCTATGATTGTGTTGCTATTTAAAGGTAAAAGGACCCATTAGGTCCAGTCGTGACTGACTCTGGGGTTGTAGCGCTCATCTCATGTTATTGGCCAAGGGAGCCGGAGTACATCTTCCGGGTCATGTGGCCAGCATGACAAAGCCGCTTCTGGAAAACCAGAGCAGCACACGGAAACACCGTTTACCTTCCCGCTTGGAGCGGTACCTATTTATCTACTTGCACTTTGATGTGCTTTTGAACTGCTAGGTTGGCAGGAGCTGGGACCGAGCAACGGGAGCTCACCCCATCATAGGGATTCGAACCGCTGACCTTCTGATCAGCAAGCCCTAGGCTCTGTGGTTTAACCCACAGTGCCACCTGCGTCCCCCTGTTGCTATGTAGGGATGGATAAATTAATTTCGCCTTCTCTGGGTTTCTCACTTTTCTGATTTTAAGTTCAGTTCAACCAATTTTTGCATACATTGTCCTTAAAAAAACGGGGGGGGGGGGGCGGACGGACAATTTCTGCATAAATTGGTGACTTAAAAAAAGTTCATATGAAAATTCATACTTTCGTGCATGCATTTTTATAAAATAATATAGTATAGTATAATATAATATAATTTTTTTGCTCATTTCCCCTTAATGCAGACAGTTCTGAAAGCAATTTTCCCATTTATGTTTTCATTAACATTTGGAGGGTGGAGACATGAGAACAGGTCTTCTCAGTGGTGGCTCCCTGGTTGTGGGGTGCTGTCCCCATGCCTTGCATGGTCACTATCTAATTTTAGGCACCAGATAAAAACATTTTTATTCCTCAAGGCCTTTGGAGTTTGATATTCTTTGCATACTGTTATTCGGGTGGGGCTGAATTGGATTTATTCATCCGTACATTTTGTTATATTTCCGGTTGTTTTTATTCTTGTTTTCAATCTTTGGTTTTGTAAGTCTCTTTGAGTTCATGCTTAGAAAAAAAGAGTAGCTGATAAATAGGAACAAATGAACGAATAGAGAGTTGCACTGCAAAATTCAGAGATGTGCAAATTTCAAAGGAGAGCTTCCCTTTGGGTATTGGATTGGGAAGTGTAAATCTGGTAAAATCTGCACCAAATGAATTTCTTTTCCCTCTCTACTGCTGAGCACACAATAAGGTATGGGAGGAGGGGAGGGCAGTAAAAAATTAATCTGTCTCGGGCAGCAAAAAACAAAGAAACCTTTGACCAGCAATCTCGTCTGGGTCAGCTATGGATCTTTGCCTGAGCAACACCTAGCTTGTGCCTTTGTCTGTCTCGTTCCCTTGACTCCCTTTGTATGTGTGCCAACTTGCCTGCCTGCTTCTCCGCCTTCCCCAATCCCTTGGCTCTCGCTCTGGCTTGCGTGAATGACCTTTTCTTTGGATTACCCTCGCCGCCTTACATCTGTGCAGACCTGCTTCTTAGATGCCGCTTACACATTCCTCTGCCGTACAATCCTGCTGGAACTCGCAATGCCAGCAATTCCAAGTTGCTCAGACTACCTTCTGCTGAGGGCTGATGCCAATGCAGTCTTAACTTGTCCTCACATGCCCAAACTGTTAGCACTCCATAGCAATATTAAGGGCTAGAAACCTGTCTGATCTACAGAAACCAAGGCTGACAAATTCTGCATTAGATACCGCAATGGGAGCTTGCATGGTAAATTTGGTTTAGCAGGGGCCGTAGTTCAGTAATGGGGCACATCATTTGAATGCAGAAAGGCCCTGGCATCTCCAGTTAAAACCAGATAGCAAAGAAAGGCCCTTGATTGTTGTCGCTAGATGGACAAATAGTTCATGTGCAATGGATCGGTAGAGCATGAGGCTCTTAATTTCCGGGTCATGGGTTCAAATCCCACATTGGGCCAAAGATTCGTGCATTGCAGGGGGATTGGACTAGATGATCCTTGTGGTCCCTTCCAACTCTACAATTCTATAATTCTATGGAATAGTTGGCTCAGATATAAGACAGCTTCCTATGTTCTGCAAGGCTTGGATCCTACTCCAAGACGTTTTCCTGGCATTTCAGCCAGCAAGGAATGTGCTAACATTTAAACATGCTTTTCAGTCCCGTTGACATGATGGGCTAGGATGAGATGTCAACAAATGTTCAGTTGGTTCTTAGAACAACTAGATATTATGTTGTGGTTTTGCCTAAAGGTTTTTTGCTTTTGCTTTCGTTAAGCTCATTAAAAAATGGTTGTTCCTAGGAGCTTTTTTTAATATATAAAAAAACCCAACAGCAACAAACAAAAACGATAGCCACTGCCTAGATATTTTCCTGCGACAGAGCCAGTTTGGCTGTCAGTTGACGCATTAGCCTGGTCTCAAACCAAGGAATCCTCTTTACATTCTAGTTAAAGGATATCTACCTGCAACCTGAAAAATGCCCGTAAGAGCAAACGAATGGCTTTGATGCAGAACTCATCACGAAGTTTTTGAAACCATTTGACGTGTTTTGAACACAGAGTAAGTTTGAAAACATTCTGATATGTCTGGCACAGACTTTTTCTCAGCAGGCCTTGGAGAGGAGGCATAGGTGCCAACTCCCTGGGGCCCTGGGTGCCCGAGCACCCACAAAATTTCCCTTGAAGGGGCCGGGTACCCACAACCTTTGTACCAGGGCCATGCTCGCGGCACGGCACCCACAGCCCTGGGCACCTATGGTCATGGGGTCAAGTTGGCACTCCTGGGAGGTGGTGAGATTATAATACACTATTCATTTTGAAATAGTGTATGCACCAACAGCGACAGAGCACATGGTGCTGATTTTATGAATGGTTATTTAAATGTTATATTTATGTGATTTTTTTACCTTTGTTGCTATTTGTTGTTGTTTTAATTATGTGTGTACCCCTGCTCTAGGACCATATGGCAAAGGGCAGGTTAGAAATGCCAGGGCATGCCATAAAGAAATAAACTCTCTTGCAACAGAAGAATTCATGAAAGTCTCTTGGATCTGCCAAAGGGAAGTAAATATTGTTATAGAGTGGGTGTCTGTGTGTGTGTGTGTGTGTGTGTGTGTGTGTGTGTGTGGCTAAACCCTAGGAATTATTAAAGGTAAGATTATTTGAGATACGAAGGGAGAATGACAAGTAATTACTGAGCTAGCCTATGCAAAATGACCTGGCCAAGTTAGGACCATTAAGAAACAATACAGGACTATTGAGAGCCATTGGTATTGCAAGAGAACTGTCTCCCCCCACTTTGCCCTGGGGTGTGAACAGAGACTGGGGTGGTGGTGGTGGAAGGTTGTCAGGGTAACTGGGTGTGAGATGGTACAGGAAAAGAGAGTCTTGAGCAAGGGTTGCTGGGTAGAAGGAGGGGGAAGAAAGTTTGGGATTCATCTTGGGTAGGCTGGCTGAAGGGTAGCTAGGAGAGATGTTGGGAGAGACTCCATGGCAGCACTGCTGTGGGGACAAGCCCCTCTTGAAATGACCATGCTGTAAGATCTGGACTTCTTCCATGCAGACTGAAGGTGTAAATAGGCAAATAAAGCATATTTCTTAAAGCTATGACAGTCCCCATGGTGTCTCAATTCTCTTGGTCTCTGTAAGGGTAAATATTTTTTTTAATGACAGAATTTGTGAATGAGGGTAGACCACAGGGTGTAGAGCACAGATGGACAATTTTTCTCCTGGTCTTAATTCAAGAAGAGGGTCAGGACAAGAATCGACTCTCTCTATCATTATGTGATGATAAAGAATCTATCCACGATAAGATTCTAAGATCCTGGCTCCATGATGGCTGGGAGGATAAAGATATGATCTTGATGGAAAGGTGTGTCTCTGACCTCAGGTTTAGAAGCATGTGTGTGATTGCTCTGCACTGGACTTCTGGAGCCAACTTGTACCTTTTATTAAATTATTCTTACACAAGCACATTATCAGAGCCTGCTGGATCTGGCCAATGGCCCATGTAGTCCAGCATCTTGTTCTCACAGTGGCCAAACAGATGCCATGGGAAACTGTGGTTTCCAAAAACTGGTATTCGGAAGCATCCCTAACTCTGACTGTAGAATAAAAAAAATCCTTCAGTAGCACCTTAAAGACCAACTAAGTTTTTATTTTGGTATGAGCTTTCGTGTGCATGCACACTTCTTCAGATACACTTGAAACAGAAGTCAGACCCTTATGTATATACAGAGGGTGGGGTGGGTGGGAATGGGTGATGGGCTGATGGGAGTGGTAAACCTGTAGATGGCTGTTAACGACTGCTGGTGACTGCAATTGGTCCTGCGGGGAAAAAGCAAGGGCTGAGGCGCTAAAGAAAGCTTGATCATGCATAATGAGATAAGAATCCAATGTCTTTGTTCATCCCAGGTGGCTCCATGGTTTTAAGCTTGGTAATGAGTTCCAATTCAGAAACTTCTCTTTCCAGTCTGTTCCTGAAATTTTTCTGTAATAAAACAGCTGCGTTGAGATCTTGTATAGAATGTCCTGGGATTGATCTTGTATAGCAGGGGTGGCCAACTCCCAAGAGACTGTGATCTACTTACAGAGTTAAAAACTGGGAGTGATCTACCCCCTTTTGGGGGGTTCAGGTCAAAGCTGTTGAATTTTTTTAAGGAAGGGAAGACCTGTTTTGGGGGGTTTAGGTCAAACTTGTTGAGCTTCTTTTAGGAGGAAGGAAGGCCCATTTTTGTTTAGGGCTTTTGTTTTGTCACAGTTGTTCAGCTTTTTTTAGGGAGGAGGAAAATTTTGGGTGAACTTTTTTTGGGTGCCAGTGATCTAGCAGTGATCTACCACAGACATCCAGTGATCTACCGGTAGATCACGATCTACCTGTTGGACGTGCCTGTTGTATAGAATGTCCTGCTTTGAGATCTTGTATAGAATGTCCTCTCATCCATTCATTTGTCCAAGCCTCTTTTAAAGCCATCCAAGTTGGTAAGCATCATTGTGTCCTGTGGGACCGACCAAGTTCTGTAGTTTAATTATGTGCTACATGCAGAAGTTTTGCTTCGGGAACTGTTGTCCCACTTTTCCCACCTCCTCTTCGTTTGAGGGACATATTCTAGAACACATCTGAATGCTGGCTCATCTCCCCAGTAACTTGTGAACACAAGACATTCAATCGGAGAAACAAAACGGCCTTTTGGAAATCTTACTACTTAGAGATAAAGATAATCACAGACCCTCCAAGTGTCCCTATTTTCCAGGGACAATCCTGGATTTACAAAAGCTGTCCTGGTTTCTGATTTGATCCCAGAATGTCCCGCTTTTCCTTAGAACTTCTCTATTTTCATCGGAGAAATATTGAAAGGTATGGTAGGATGTCCCTCTTTTCATTGGAGGATATGGAGTTATGCAACCCCCCCAGCCAAGATAATAAGTTACTATACAATCCTTAGAAGATGCCTGAAGGCAGCCCTGTATAGGAAAGTTATTTAATGTTTAACATCTTATTACGTTTTTGCATATGTTGGAAGCTGCCCAGAGTGGCTGCGGCAACCCAGTCAGATGGGCAGGGTATAAATAATAAAATTACTACTACTACTTCTACGTAATAGGATGTCCCTATTTTCATCAGAGAAATGTTGGAGGGTATGTAAAATAAAAATAAAAATTGCCAAACGTGATGCTAAAGGAAAATAGGGAATGAGTTGTGCTGTCATAGGCTGATAGATCTTGATGGGCACTATCCCAGAGGCTTTCTCCGATTTGTTCCAGGGCTTAATTTAATCCGATTTACTTGCATAAGACAGACCAGGGAGACTCCCATAGTCTAGTTTTTCTGGGCAACTGTTTTTGTCCTGTACTTAATCTTTGAAACAAGGGCTAGCTCAGCAGTGTGCTGAAATGTGCCCTCCATTTTTTCAAAACCTTTATTCCTCTGCAAGAGAGGGTTCTGTTTTTCCTGACTCAGTCTCAGGGCACTGGAGAACATCGTTAGGATTTTGACCCCAAGCTTCTCACTTTCAGTCAGCCATTCTTTCTTGCACAAGTCAAGAAGTCATAGCAATCTTTAACATATCGGCTAAAAAATGGCATTGTTGCTAGCTTTACAAATCAAATCAAATCCTTTAGAAAGACACTGAAAACGGCACATTTTGGGCAAGCCTTTTATACCTGTTTGATCCCTTCTCTGCTTATAAACATGACTCTCTTTTAATAACTGGTGGTTGTTTTAATTTGCTTTTGTATTTTATTTTATAATTTATGTTACTGTTTTAGATGTAGCTTGGGGGGGGGGCTCCCTTATGTCATTGGTAGAAGACTGGGGGGCAGGGTGGAACTCTTCCCCTTTCAAGCGATTCACTTAGACGTTTCACTCCATATACATCCCCTGTTGCAAAAGGTCCCTGCGAGAAAAAAACATACGGACTGTGAATAGGATGCTACAGTGGGAGGGGTTTTGGTATGGCACAAATTAGACACTTGATAGTTTTAAATACGTATATAAGTTTGCACTGACGTTCATAAGAAATGAGAAGTTCATAAGATAATCAGATACTTGATAGTAAACCATGTCAGTCCTTAAGGTTGCAGGCACAGAAAGCACGAAGGCACTGCAAACCCAATTTCTCACTTTCTCCTCACACCATTCTAGGCTGGAAAAGCAGCAGAGACTCTTCCGTAACCATTGCTGAGGAAACTGCAAAACCCACCCGCTGTTCTCACAGTGCTGATTGGGCAGATTTTGTGTCAATCACAAAGGCATTTTTCTCTCTTGTGGGCTGTAATGATATATGGCAAGCAAGACCCGATAAGAAGCAATGACTCTTGGCAAGTTTATGTACATTTATTTACAAAAAGACACACCCAGAGCCTGTCTTCTCACCTGCTCGCCTTTACGTTTGTTGGCCAGTCTGAAGTTTCGCCCCTCCCACAGCAGGAAGGACACCAGACTCCTGCCTTCCCCCTCTTGTCCTTCTGTTGCCATCTGATCTTATCCAGGTGCCTAGAACGGGGACTGGGAGGCTGGCCTGCCTCCTCCCCACTTCCACTTGACACAGACCTCTGCTTATCTGCTGATTGCCTAGCAACGCTCTGGCTGCCTTCCAACTCTTCCTCTTCTTGAGAGCTAAAAGAGTCTTCCCCATGAAGGGGAGTCAGACAACCCTTTCTCAATTCTGTCGGGCCATTCACACCTGCAGAGTTGATTCCTCATTCACTTAGTTCAATCTCTGAGTCTAACTCTCCCCTTCCACTCTGGGGGGGGGGCACGTTCCTGACGCGGGCTGTGCAAACCACATGACTGACTCTTGTGTCAGTCATGATGCCACCTCCCCCAACTTATTGGAACAGTTTATGTTATGTAAAAACTCACTTTACAATGTCAAAAAATAAAGCATAAACTATGCAATCAGATATGCATTGTGCATGGAGAACAGAAACAAAGCAAAGAGCTAGCCAGAATTTGATTCAGAGATCATACATCTCATACAGAGCTCATACATTTTGTATTCCTACAAAAAGGAAGATTCCGACTAAACACCGGGAAGAACTTTCTGATGGTAAGAGCTACTCAACAGTGGAATGAGCTCCCTCAGAAGATGGTGGACTCTCCTTCCCTGGAGGTTTTTCAGCAGAGGTTGGGTGGCCACCTATAATGAATGCTTTAGTTGAGATTCCTGCATTGCAAGGGGTTGGACTAGATGACCCTGAGGGTGCCTTACAACTCTGCAATTTTATGATTCTGTGTGTTGTTACCTGAGTAAAGGTGGGGAAAGGAGAGCTCGCTCCATTGCAGAAAAGCCAAAACCCACTCCTGTCCAAAGGTACCCTGTATGCAGTGTGATTGTTGCCTTGTGATTTTCCTGTTTCCAGTCAAATGCGATGAAGATGAACATCCTCTAGCAGCTTCACATACTGAGAGATGGCAGTCTGGTGTCTGCACCATGGTTCCAGAGGGAATGGAGTAAATTTATTGATTATATAGAGAAGAACTGTAGAAATCTGAAGACACTCACGGGACTGAAATAAATCCTCCGATGTGAACTTGTTCGTTTTTATAAAAAAAGGAACTGCGAGATGAGAGGAGCAATAAAGCCGAATGGCGGGGGCGGGGGGAGTCATAAGCTCGGCAGAGCGAAAGGATTGAGAAGGGTGAATTTAAGATGAAATGTAATTTGTTTTGTTTATTTGGAAAATTGAATAAAAATTATTTTTCTTAAAAAAAGAAAAGCTTCCTTCCAAGGAAATATCTCTCTACTAGATTCCTGAACATCCTGAATTTGTACACAAATGGGACATAACGATGAGGCAGGTGCCCTCCCTTGACAGGAATCTTCCCCTCTCCATTGGGAAATGACCACACTCTCATTCAATAATTTAGCTGTCAATCTCTCAACAGGGCCCACTATTATTCAGCATCACAAAACCCACAGTGTCCTTTCTGACTGGTTAGATAGCTATGATGTCATCACAACCAGCACTGACAAAAGAAAAAAGAAAAAGAGAAGACCGAGAAGGCGGCTCTTTGCTACACTAAATAGTTGCTTCTTTTTTAAATCACACCATTCCCTACCCACCCTTCCCAAAAGGGTTTTAAAAGCCTGGTTAAGAAATTTCCAGCAAAGTTTAATTATGCAATAGTAATTTATTTATTTATTTGTTGGGTTTACATACCACCCTTCATCTGTAGATCTCGTGGCGCTTCACAACATAAAAATAGAATATAACCCCCCCCCAAAAAAATGCATAATAATAAGAACAAGTCCATGTAAAACTGAACAGCAGAGGCCTCTTTTAACTATATATTTAGAGTAAAACTGGTGTCCCTCCCCACCTTCTGACGATACGAATGCACTGGCACCTTTTAACTAGGAAAATAGGTGCCTTAGTATGTTAAGCAAAGTTTATTCTATGGGTCATTGCTCATCTTTCTAAAAGACGGTCCTATTCTATGAAGTCTCAAGTTGCTGGGAGATTAGCCAATGCTAACTCATGCTTGAAGAAATTTACCCAACCCTTTGTGTTTGCTGTGTTTGCTGTGATATGCAGGGTACATATTATATTATATATTTATTTTGCTGCATTTATAGCCTGCCTTTCTTCGAAAGAACTCAAGACAGTGTGCATTGTTCCTCCCCTAATCCTTTATCCTCCCAGCACCTGAAAGGTAGGTGCAATGCTTTTCTTTACCTCTCAGGTGGGTGCCATTGTGGAGAAATGTTGGAGGAGGCGTCACCACGTTCGCCAGAGAAATGTTGGAGGGGATGGCAGCTGCTTCTGCACAGCCTGATCTCTTGCTTCCTTCTTCTTCTTTTTTAAATGATACTTTATTTATAATCACAGGTAGGTCTGACGTAGTCGAAACAAAAAATAAAAATAAAATTCCTTCCAGTAGCACCTTAGAGACCAACTAAGTTTGTCATTGGTATGAGCTTTTGTGTGCATGCACACTTCTTCAGATACACTGAAACACTGGTGACTTCTGTTTCAGTGTATCTGAAGAAGTGTGCATGCACACGAAAGCTCATACCAATGACAAACCTAGTTGGTCTCTAAGGTGCTACTGGAAGGAATTTATTATTATTATTTCTTATTTATAATTATGCATCATACAAACAAACACTAAATAGAACAAGCAAATAATACTAAAACAGAAAAAATACAAAGCCAGAGATACAGAGATATAAACATAATGATGTAGACTGCAATCAAAAATCTAAACGTTATACTCTCTTTAAAAAAGCAAAGAAAGTTAAAAGGGAAAAAAAGACAAAAAGGTGACTTCCAGCTAACTCCATGTGGTTCTTTATTTCTCATAACACGGGTTGCCTGTAGTGATTACATTTTTAGAACCAATTCCCAGATTCATACTTGGCTTAGTTTAGAATAAAAATATCACAGGCAATTAGAATAATTTTCTGATCTCTTGCCATTCAGTGGTAAAATGATTAGGCTTCTTCCACAATCGAATATACATCCCTCAAACCTTCATTATGAAGAGCTGCAATACTGGAATGGCTGCGCCTTATACTTTTAAGAAAGCATTTACTTTTGAACATTTTCAACGTCAGGTTGTTTCTTGAAAGGTGAAGAAAGGGGGAGGGGGGAATGGGCATGCATTCTTACAACACCCCAAAAGGAAGTACACAGCATCTAAAAATATGGTTTCTTATTTTGTCCAGGAAGTCCTCCCTCTAGCTTGAGAAAATACGGATTGTTTTGAAGCCCACCGTAGCAGTCTGAAACAAACAATAAATACAGAAGATGCAGTAAGCATAGGATGTAACAAATCATTACCTAACAATATTGTGGCATTTGGAGTGTAGAATGTGACTTTGAAATAGGTCTCATTGGAAGGCAAAAGACAAGCCTACCATTAGCTTTAATGCACCCCATTATTGTGTGAATTGATCAACTTTTACTCAACTTACGCTGCGGTCTAAACCACTGAGCCTCTTCTTGGGCTTGCCGATTGGAAGGTCAGCAGTTCAAATCCCCATGATGGGGTGAGCTCCCGTTGCTCTGTCCCAGCTCCTGCTTACTTAGCAGTTCGAAAGCACACCAGTGCAAGTAGATAAATAGGTAGTGCTCTGGCGGGAAGGTAAACGATGTTTCCATGCACTCTGGTTTCCGTCACGGTGTCCCGTTGTGCCAGAAGCGGTTTAGTCATGCTGGCCACATGACCCGGAAAGTTGTCTGTGGACAAATGCCGGCTCCCTCTGCCTGAAAGTGAGATGAGCACTGCAACCTCATAGTCGCCTTTGACTGGACTTAACTGTCCAGGGGTCCTTTACCTTTTACCTTTACCTACATTACTATGGGGATAGAAATTTAGGCGCAACAGTCCCTTTCATCGTAAGTTTGCATTTTGAGTTAATTGGCAAGACATTAAAAAATAATAAACCAGTCCAAAACCGAATGCTGAGGATTGTAAACTGTTCAAGAGGAGTTTATGAGCTGGTTACCAAAGGTAAAGTTCGCTAAATTTAAAGACTCGGCTCTTTGATCTTTGCAAACAGTAAAACTTTAATTAAATCAAATTTGAACAAGCCTCGTTAACATTCGTGGGAATACCTGTGGTTTCTATAAAGCACCGAGCATTAAATTAGCCTGGCTTCACTGCTGCTATAGTAATTTATGAATACATGAGTAAAAAAAAAAAGTCATTTGGATATTAAACGTTTAAAATGGGTCTAGTTCTGATGGAAATATTTCATGGACACCTGTGGTCTGGTCCTTTCACTTGGTATGCTAAGGTGCCATAACTCTATGGTTAAGAATTTGGTCCCTGCCCCCTTAAGAGACAGTGCAAACATAATAGCAGTCATCATGTGATTGACTTAGAGGCAGATAGATTCACAGCGATGTGGAAATGTGGTTTGGCATGGACTTGAATGGAGAATATGGGAGCCACAGGGTGATCATAATGGATGTAGTTCCTTTATGACTCACATGTTCCATAGTTAGGTCGCATGGAGTCGCCGAAACAATTCTGGGTTGGACCCTGCCTGGGTACAGGCCAATATGAACTGTTCTATCTCTTGTATTCCTTGTTCACATAACTTTTACATTTATGCAGCATGCTAACTATAAATAATTCATGACCATTGTTTCCAGCTCAGCTTCATTGTTCCAACGATATTTCGCACAGCTGAGTGTTTCATAAGTGGCGGAAGTCTTCCTTCTTGACAGAGTGTTTGAAATGAGGGTGCCAAGCTTTATTTGGTTTAAATCAGCAGATTAGAAGATGCAAAACTGGTATGAGGCAGACCCTCCAAGTGTCTCTATTTTCCAGGGACAGTCCCGGATTTGCAGAAGCCATCCCAGTTTCTGACTTGATCCAGGAATGCCCCACTTTTTAAAATTTCTTTTTTCATTGTCACCTTTCACAAATATTTAAACAAGAAAAACAAAATCTTTGCAAATTATTTATTTTATATCATTTTATTACTGCATATCCACTCATCTACTAATTTCCCCTCATCTTCCCCTTAATTATCTCTACCTGAATGTGTTTATATCAGTCATGCTAATGTTTTATTCACAATGCATTTTTCAAATAGTCAATAAATTTCCCCCATTATATTTTAAAATTTGGAATGTCCTGCTTTTCCTTAGGATACCCCTATTTTCATCGGAGAAATGTTGGAGGGTATGGAGTTATGCGACCCCCGAGGCAAGGAGATAAGTAACTGTTCAATCTTTAGAAGACATCTGAAGGCAGCTCTGTATAGAGAAGTTCTTTAAATGTTTAATGTCTTATTATGTTTTAAAATATGTTGGAAGCCACCCAGAATGGTTGGGGCAAACCTGTCAGATGGGCAAGGTATAAATATTATTGTTATTATTGAATAGGACAGGCATCCCCAAACTTTGGCCCTCCAGGTGTTTTGGACTACAATTCCCATAATCTCTGACCACTGGTCATGTTAGCTAGGGATTATGGGAGTTGTAGGCCAAAACATCTGGAGGGCCGCAGTTTGGGGATGCCTGGAATAGGACATCCCTATTTTCATCAGAGAAATGTTAGAGGGTATGACAAGGGCAGGGAGAGGTAAGACACTCTGTCAGTGAACATTGGGCGTTGCTAAGACCCAACAGGCCCAGCTGCCTCCCCCGGTGTGCTGATATGTACCACAGACCACTACCCAGAATCCTTTGCAACTCATGGGAAATCCGTGACAGATGTGCCACATTCCTCACCAGACATGTTGATGCACCGGGAATGCTCTGAGGATAAAATCTGTTTCTTCTTCTTTGGCGATCACTCGTAGCCGAGTAAGATTGTCTTCCATAAACACGATTTTAACAATGGATCCGTAAGTGACTGTGGAGGCCAACTCTGGATCCACAAGTCCTTCCACAGGTCCTTCCACAGTGGGGACATTGGTTTCCAGGCAGGAGTTGATCATGGTGTGGATTTGCCAAGTGTGCCTTCCTAACATGATAAACAAAATCCAGTGCACTGTATTTTCAGGTGGTGACAGTGGTGGTGGTAAATCCCCAAAACACCAAATTCCCAACATGAGGGGTGCTAAAAAGTCGTAACATGACTTGGGAATATATTTTAGTTAAAGCAATGTAATCTAGTTTTGCTTGGTAAGTAAAAGGTGTGTAAAATTGCATGGAAATAATTAAAAATGAATGCCAAGTACTTTGCGGTTCTATTATATATTAGCAATAATCATATTAGTATTACTTAGCATTATCTGACATTTTCAGAAGGTAAAATTAAAATTCTTTGGTTTTTCTGAAAGCAGTTTAGGTGCCTATTCATCAAATGTAGACTTACCAACGAAAATGTTGTCCAGTCACAAAAATAATAGCAGGTTTGAATTCTTCATAACGAAATGCATACTTTTAAAAAAATTAAGTTTTAGCCCCTAAAATGGCACACCCTACTCTTCCTGTCAGTGGAGACCAGGGATAGAGATCCTGTGACTCTATGGACTACAATGCTGTGGCTGTTGGCCATTCTGGGTCGGGGCTGATGGGATTTGCAATTCAGCAACATGTGGAGAGAGGAATGCAGTTTCCTTATCTCTAGGGCACACATTACTGAGTTAAATGAAACCGTGTTATTGTGGGATGTAACATAAGTAGTCAAGTACAACACTTCCTGTTTGCCCAGAGTGGACACACAGGGGGATGTTACTCCAGCCAGGAGGACTTCCTGTCACACCTGTCTGGAGCATCCTTCCCCTGTGGGTGACCAGGTCGATGGGCGTGACCCTGGGAGACCCTGTAAAAGGACCAGTCATGCAGCCATCTTCCTCTCTTGTCTCTTGATTCTCTTGATGCTGTTATACTGCTGTATTTTTGCTGTCTGCTAGCTCTCAGCCAGCAGCACATGGGCTCGTTCCCATATGGGATGAAATCAGGCTCTCTTCTGTAACTATAAGCTAAAGCCTGCCTTCAGGGAAGCTACTGTGAACTGAATGTAAGTAAACTTACTATCATTACTTTTAAAGAAGACTGTTGAGCCTTTATTCTTTTTAAGAGGAAACAAAGGGGATTTACCAGGAACAAACCCAATCTGGACAAGCCAGATTGAATTCAGAAGAGAGTCAGAAGAATCTACCAACTAGCTTCCTGCTATATACTGGGAAATGTACTCTGCTACTAACTCACTAGCGTGTGTGAGGAAGGATATTTAATCAATATATCTTCTCCTACTATCCACATTGCCACAGTTATGACTTTGAATAAGGCAGATCCAAACGTTCCTATGAATCTGAAGGAAGGAGCAGTATGTGAACATACTAAATGTGGACAAGCTTTGTCTGTAATGCTGATCAAGAGCAGGGCTCCTGAAAGATGAAATGGCTCTTTAAAATTGTGAATGTGTGACAATGCTGGCATTCCCTTTGCTTTTCAAATATATAATGAAAACACACCCTGGTGCATATAATTGGAATAAAGGAAATGCAAGCTCAAAGGCGTGATGAAACAGAGTTAACAGCAGTAACCATCATGCAAGGTAATGAAAGATTTAAACTGCAGTTTTGGCCCCGTCGAAACTGAAGGGAATTTAGTTACTGACCTAAATGGAGCCACGACTGCACCCTGGGGAGAAATCATCCTGCTTTCGTTTACCAGCAAAGTTCCTAAGGGATTAAATGGCGTCAGGATTTGACCTTGAGACCAATTTGCTAGCTACAGTAAAAACGATAAGCAATGCATGATTTCAACATGAACTAATTAGATTTAATTGAAATTAATTAAGAATTAAAGCAAACTGTTATCTTCAAATGCAAGAGAGAAACCTCCCTTAAGAGCTTAAGGGCAAAAAAGCCATATTTTGTATGTTTTGTTATTTTGTATTCAGGATCATGTACACAAGGCTTCACAATAGCTTTGAGCTTTCCACAGGCCAGTACATGTATCAGAAGCTGGATACACTTTTTCATACTCATACAGAGTTGCAACTCTGCATTTAGCAACATGGACCTTGAACGCTAATCTTCTGCATTATCCATCTATATTTAGGCCTATGAATTCATTTTATTTCAGCTAAAATATTGACGTTACCAAGATAATTTTGCAGATGGCCGATTGCTTGAAGTACAGTGGTACCTCGGTTTAAGTACACAATTGGTTCTGGGAGTCTGTACTTAACCTGAAGCGTACTTAACCTGAAGTGAACTTTCCCATTGAAAGTAATGGAAAGTGGATTAATCCGTTCCAGACGGGTCCACGGAGTACTTAAACTGAAAGTACTCAAACCGAAGCATACTTAAACCGAGGTATGACTGTACAATGCTTTTTAAAAGTACATCAGTTTATTCAGTAGTGGCTAACTCCAATTACATATGTGATTATCCCAGCAGGAGGGGGAAACTCCCTGGATTCTTCAGCAACCTGTTTCAACCCTGCCTCCTGGCCAACCTCTCCAGCCACCGCTTCAGCCTTGGAGTCTGAACTGCTCTCTGCCACAGCATCTTCCTGCCCACTAAACACTGTTACCGAAACCTCCTCCTTCCGGTCTGAGCCTTCTTCTCCTTCTGACCACTCATTGCGGTCCCACCACCTCTCCCCTGGCTCTTAGCTTCTTTCCCCTAAGAGTTCCCCAACTGGTACCTCCTACCACTCCTTCTGCATCCAGCCACTCCATGGCAAAAGGATTGCCACCTGATGGTACAATCACAGCTGTCATATGGAGCTATTGAAGTAGCGTCTCCACCACCATCATTCAGCCCGGACACTGAGGTCCAGCGCTGGGGGCCTTCTGGCGGTTCTCTCACTGCGAGAAGTGGAGCTACAGGGTACCAGGCTGAGGGCCTTCTCGGTAGTGGCGCCTGCCCTGTGGAACGCCCTCCCATCAGATGTCAAGAAAATAAACAACTATCTGACTTTTAGAAGACGTCTGAAAGCAGCCCTTTAATGTTTTTAATGTTTGATGTTTTATAGTGTTTTTAATATTCTGTTGGAAGCCGGCCCCAGAGTGGCTGGGGAAACCCAGCCAGATGGGCGGGGTATAAATAATATGTTGATGTTGTTGTTGTTTGTTATTATTTAGGTTTGCTTGTTCTGCTTTAATCTTCTGTTTTGCTGTTAACTGCTTAAGGAATTTCAGCAGAGGAATTAATTGCTTGGGTTTGATGGACCCCACATGACAGCAATTGTCTCTAAACAAGCCCCAAGTTTTTCAAACACAACAGATTTACTGAGTGTGGATTTGTCGTCTTCTATCTCTCCATAAAGGGACCCAGGTGGCACTGTGGTTAAACCACTGAGCCTAGGGCTTGCCGATCAGAAGGTCGGCGGTTCGAATCCCTGTGACGGGGTGAGCTCCCGTTGCTCGGTCCCAGCTCCTGCCAACCTAGCAGTTCGAAAGCACGTCAAAATGCAAGTAGATAAATAGGAACCGCTACAGCGGGAAGGTAAATGGCGTTTCCATGTGCTGCTCTGGTTTGCCAGAAGCGGCTTTGTCATGCTGGCCACATGACCTGGAAGCTATACGCCGGCTCTCTCGGCCAATAATGCGAGATGAGCGCGCAACCCCAGAGTCGGTCACGACTGGACCTAATGGTCAGGGGTCCCTTTACCTTTTATCTCTCCATAAAGATTATTTTAAATTGGAGAAACTGTGCATCCCTTGATGCTGGAGAGTCGTGAAATATGTAAACCAGATCGACGTATTAGAGCATAACATATTTTATACTCACTTTTAAGAGTCAATATGTCCTTGCAATCACAAAGGGTGTCACGTGTCACAGGTATCATGACTAATACAGTATTGTGCTCCACGTGCTTGCTGACTTACCCACAAGGACTTGCTTCTTCCTCTCTCAGCCAACATCTCATCAGCGATCCATGGCTCAGACATTCTGACCTGCATGAGAGCATCTCCTCCTACCCATTAGGAGCACAACTCACTGACCAGAGTAGCTGGCATAATTACCAGCTGTCTGATGAACCCCAGTATTTGTTTAATACTCTTAATTTTTAAAACATTTAGGACATGATTCACCTGCTTTTAAGTTGCATGAGTTTTGGCTGGAGCAATGTGTAGCCTGACGCTGTCAGGGTTTACTGGCAAGCTGGAAGCAACTTCCACTGAACTGTGGGACTACAGCATGGGAATTGCACTCAGCAAGGGAGCCTGCTCACCTCCTGGTCAGAAAGAATGCACTGTAATCATTAGATCATGCCATGTCATGGTAACAATAGACCTTTCTTAAAAATACAGGGGGCAGGGAGGGAACCAACCTAAAAGCACTTCAGTACATTGTAGACTTTTGTTTGTTTATTATGTTCAGGGGTGCCAACTTGAATAAAATATTGGGGGGTCCAGGGAAGCCCCGCCCACATAATTGATCCCAAGACATGTTGCATGCACACCATTTGAATGGCAATGCCAATCCACTTTAGGGGGACCTGGCCCTCTCAAATATGGGGGGGAGGGCGAAGGGTCCTTGGCCCCTAGAAACTGGATCCTATGATTTTGTTTATACGTAACAATAGCTATTAAACTGAAGGAGTCCAGGGCAGCAAACAATCATTACATGTAAGACTTAATTATTGAAATAGACACAGAAACACAAACAGCAATTAAAACAGAAATCAGTAAGCAAGAAAACTGTTTAAATCTAGTTCAAGTCAGACAGAAAGATCGTGCAGCCATAGCAATGACCAGAGGAGGAATGAGCGCTGGGAGTACTGCATCTGTAGCAGCTCAATCGGATGCCTTCATCTGCCCCAGCTGCAGCAAAGCATCTCTCTCCCATAATGGTCTCTACAGCCACAGCAGGCACTGTAACCAGAGTTGCTAGGTTAAAATGTATAAACCTAAAATGTTGGAAATGTAAAGAGAAAGAAGGTTCTTTTTATCATATGTGGTGGTCTTGTAGTAAGGTTAAAACTTACTGGGAAATGATATATAATGAATTGAAAAAGATGTTTAAAATAACATTTGTAAAAAACAACAAAAACACAGAAGCTTTCCTTTTGGGAATTATAAGGACAGAACTACCCAAACTGTACAGAAACTTATTCATGGAGGCTACTACAGTGGCAAAAATGTTACTTGCCCCAAAATGGAAAGAAGCAGAAGTCCTAGCGGTTTATTGAATATTTACAGATAAATTGTAAACAGATAAGAACATTGGCAGGATTATTGCAATAACCTGCAGTTTAATAAGAGTATATATTTAAAGCAGATGAATAAATGAACAAATTAAGTTAATTTGGATATGCAGAAGATATTAAAAATACATTTAAGGAACTGCAGAAAGAGGGGGAAGGAAGTCAAGTTTGGAAATGTTAAAATGACTGTAGAATTATTGAAATGTATAAACCTGAAAATTATATTTAAAAAATTAAAAAGAGTTGCCATGTTGCCCCCAAGATTGAGGGGCCCCAGTGTGACACAAGTGATGTCACAGACACACACACAAAACGTTGCATCATCTGGAGGAGATGGCCACTGAAGGTGTGACTTGAAACCCTCAACCCTCAACCCATGTATGACATTGCACACAAACAATGCATGCTGCCCCCCCCCAACATTGAGCGGGGACCAGTCCCTTTCCAACAAATATTAAGGGGGCCGATGTGTTTTCGGCCCCCGGAGTTAGTGCACTTGCTTGTAACCTTCCAACAGTTTGACTTCACCCTCAAAGGTGTCTCCCATTGTCTCCCGAAACAGGTGGGTGCCAGCAACAACAAAAATGTGTTCCAAATGCCAAATGAAATAAGAACATTTTAAATCTGTGCCTGGTCATTCTTAGTGCGGGGGGCAGTTGGCTTTCTCCTGGAAGGGAGTTCCCATCGGGAGCACTGCAAGCAGGTCATAATCTGCTGGTCTTAAAGCACTGGGGCGCAGGGGGCATTGTGGTCTAAACCCCTGAGCCTCTTGGGCTTGCCGATCAGAAGGTCGGCAGTTCGAATCCCCGTGACAGAGTGAGCTCCTGTTGCTCGGTCCCAGCTCCAGCCAACCTAGCAGTTCGAAAGCACGCCAACAAGTGCAAGTAGATAAATAGGTGCCGCTGCGGCGGGAAGGTAAATGGCGTTTCTGTGCACTCTGACTTCCGTCACGGTCATCAGAAGTGGAAAGTTGTCTGTGGACAAATGCCGGCTCCCTCAGTCTGAAAAGCAAGATGAGCGTTGCAACCCCGTAGTCGCCTTTGACTGGACTTAACCATCCAGGTGTCCTTTATCTTTTTTACCTTAAAGCACTGGCATAGGAAGGCACCTTGGGCCTAATGGACTGGCCTTTACTACCATACCCTCCAACATTTCTCCAAAGAAAATAGAGACACCCCCGCCAACATTTCTCTGATGAAAATAGGGACGTCCTAAGAAAAAAATGGGACATTCTGGGATCAAATCAGGAACCAGGACAGCTTCTATAAATCCAGGACTGTGCCTAGAAAATAGGGACACTTGGAGGGTCTGAACTATAACAGAGACTTATTTCGAAGTGGAATGCCGAAGATTATTCTGGGCCTTTCTTTTGAGGGGGTGAGCAAAAAAGGTTTCTTGTTTGGATACATGGTTTGGATACAGGTGTAAACTGCAAAGGCAATGCTCTGGGGTGGGTGGGGTGGGGTGGGGGTCGGGTCACGAGAAATAAAATAAAAGGTTTGACAAAGAAAGTGTGTCAAAGCAAGAGTTTCCCATGCCTGTTTCGTTCTTTTGCGTCGTCTGCTGACTTTTACGAGTAGCCTGTTCAAAAGTGTGCTGCATGCCTTTTTATTCTCTTTCTTTTAAGGTGGGACACTGGGCGGGGTTGGACACACCATTTCTTTTGACCTGATGAACCAGGTGGGTTGGATCTGTTTCAACAGGGCGTAGGATCTCAGGCTGCTGAAGAATCCCAAGGTAAGTGCTCCAAGTTATGCGCTTCATCCTGCAGCTCCTGACCCGAGGTCAGCTCACCTTGCATTGTGCTAACTAACCTATTTCAAACACACCCTTGCAAACTGGTTTCAGCACCAAACACCACATCCATTAAGGGATAAAGGATCCTGCTCAAACAGCATTTGATTGATACGCTTCTCCATAAAAGAACTAGCTTCATAGAATCGTGGAACTGGAAGGAGGAATTGGAGGTGGAATTGGACCCTCCCAAAAATTTCTGATGAAAATGGGGACATGCTATTCTTATTCTTATTCTTATTCTTACCCTGCCCATCTAACTGGGTTGTCCCAGCCACTCTGTGTGGCTTCCAGCATATATTAAAACATAACAAAACATTAAACATTAAAAAACTTCACTATACAGGGCTGCCTTCAGATGTCTTCTAAAGGTTGTATAGTAACTTTTCTCTTTAGCTTGAGGCAGGGGAGTAAGAGGGGGGCGGGGTGGGTGGGTCAACCCGGGTGCCATCATGGAGGAGGGGTGACAAATTATCAAGGAACAATTACTGCCCTACTAGGGCGGTTCATTAAAAACTTTTTTTTTGAAAATGCCTGATCCAAAGGTCTTATCTTACTACACTAGGGATTATATAGCTATATATGACATTTCATGCATATCAGTTAATATCTTGACCCTCCTCCACGAAAAAAGCTGTTTACTTGGCCGTTTCCCTATGTCGTGAAGGCTGGAATTTCAATTCAGTGGAGCACTTAGTGTTCCCAACCCTAACCCTGTGGAAAGCCATCTAATTAGACTTTAATTTGATTTTGACAGGTTTTTAGGAGGTAATTTAATTATTGTTTGATTTTATACGAATGTTATGTATTTGATGTTAGCCGCCCTGAGCCTGACTTCGGCCGGGGAGGGCGGTATATACATAAAAGGTTGTTGTTGTTGTTGTTGATTATTATTATTATTCCTTCGTAAGAAAATATGAAATAACGTAAAACCATTTTTGCAGGCAAATAATACCTGTGTTTCTCATATTATAAGACACATCTTATATTTATTTTTTCCTCAAAAAACACACTATGGCTTATTTTCAAGGGATGTCTTATTTTTTTCCTCCTCCTCCTCCTGCCGCGGCCGGCATTGCTGCTGCGCCTATCACTATGTCTTATTTTTGGGGTATGGCTTATATTCCTTGAATGCTTAAAAATCCTGCTATGGCTTATTTTATGGGTATGTCTTAAAATATGAGAAACAGGGTAATAATCAATGGGGTGGGGCTTGACAAGAAATATTCTGCACTGGGTACCAACTGACCTTCCTATGCCTCTGGCTTGAGGGCTGCATAACTCCACACTTGCCAACATTTTTCTGATGAAAAGAGGGACATTCTGTTGTTGTTGTTGTTGTTGTTGTTGTTGTTGTTGTTGTTGTTGTTGTTGTTGTTGTCTCTACACTTGCCAACATATCTCTGATGGGGACTTCTTAAGGGAAATAGGGACTTCCTAAGGAAAAAAACAAGACATTCTGGAATCAAAACAGAAACTGGAATGGCTTCTGTAAATCCAAGACTGTCCCTGGAAAATAGGGGCACTAAGAGGGTCTGATATGCATCTGTCCCATATGGAAATCAAACCTGCAACCTTAGTACCATATTATCAGCACCACACTCTAACCAACTGAACTATCCAGGCTGTTATATGTTCCTAAGAGAGGCCAGCATGACTTGTGACCCACCAAACACTGCCTATCATTGCAGCCAAGTACCACTGTCTACCAGGTGCTTGGCAGGGTTCCTGTTTCTGCATTTCCTAAGCAGGCAGAAAAAGCAGTAAGTTGCCTCATAGGCCTCCAGACCTGATTTGGGGGGGCGGGGGGGCGGTTAACATTAGCTAGTGAGTCACACACATCACTCAGACCTAAGCCATCATAGTATTCGTTACCAATTTAAATAGCTGTTAAGTTTTTTTGTTTGCAAAATGCATAACAATCTCAATCTTCCTTTTCTGCAGTTAGTTTAGCAAAACAGACACTCTATCGTGAAACTACAAAAATGCACACAGTTGTCTTCGCAACAATGGACTAACATCGTTCTCTTTTGTGTTTTGATCACATTCCAGGCACATTGCCATTACAAATTCTTAATATGCTTTGTTTCATCTTTGTCAGTGTGTGTGTATATTATTCATGATAAAAGGTTACTACATTTTTTAAAAAACAGTTTATGAACTGCTGTGATATGAAACCTGACCCGAATATAATGATGATCTGCATTTTAGGGCTGTTCAGTACCAACTCCTGGCTTGCCAGTTAAAATATACCCAACAGGGAGCCACAGCTATTCTTGACCCTACAAGTTTTCAGGGCTTTTTTCCAGCTGGAGCTCAGTTCTGGCACCTCACAGGTAGGCACCATTGCCATTCTAAGAGAACAAGGAAGAAGTTCATGGTGAGCTCTGGCATCTCTTTTTCTAGAAAAACAGCACTGCATGTTTGCACACTCCAGTAGGGATTTAAAGAGCCTTGAATTTCTATCTTGTGTTCATTGCAATCAGTGCTGTTTGCGTTCCACTACAGTTCGACTTCCACTCAAACTTATGTTGTTTGTCTTGTTTGTTAAGGCTGAAACTAACATTATGTAATAATAATAATAATAATAATAATAATAATAATAATAATAATAATAATATTTTGCCCTCCCCTCCTTTGGGAACTGTAGTCCAGCACATTGGTTATCCCTTGTGTAGGAAATTATGAGTTAGGTGGACTAATGATTTCTAAAAGGCAGCCTCATGTGGCCTCACCCCAAGGAACTGTCGCGTTGTGGATATGCAATAGAACAGACAGCATCTCCACCAATCCCCCAATTTCCAGGATTCCTCCCGCCTGCCAATTATGGAGTATTATTCTAACCTTTCTATATTGGATTTTTTTTTTTTTGGATTGCACTGTTTGATTTATGTTACTAACTGTACAAATGTGTAATCAAATATTAACTAGATATCTAACATAACAGGTGACTAAACTTAGTAAATATTACTCTCACTTCATAGTCTTCAAAGCAGAGCAACCAAATCCACACACACGCTTTGGTTGTGTATTTGAAGTGGTTTGAAAGCTCAATTAGCCTCCACCCCCAGCAGCAGTAATCCATCAATTACTTCCTTAATATGAATTCAGAGAATATGCTTGGTGCATGTTTCTGACGGAGAGGCTGTCAATGGGACATCATCTAAAAGTGACAATGATACAAACACAGCCGTCCCTTGGAAGTCGAACGGAATCCGTTCCAGAAGTCCGTTCGACTTCCAAAATGTTTGGAAACCAAAATGCGGCTTCTGATTGGCTGCAGGAAGCTCCTGCAGCCAATTGGAAGCTGCAGGAGCCCCATCAGAAGTTGGGCTTCCAAAAATAGTTTGCAAACCAGAACAGTCACTTCTGGGTTTGCGGCATTCAGGAGCCAAACAGTTCGAGAACTAAGCTGTTTGAAAACCAAGGTACGACTGTACAAACCTGGCTTATGGAATACTGTTTGCAAAAGGTGTCCAACAGGTTTTTAAGTTGTCACACTCTGTTTCTGGCTTGACCCATGTTTTAAGACTTGGGTTGTTTCTGTAAAATGGGACAGGTCTGTAACTCAGTGTTAAGAGGGCTTGTTTTGCATATAGAAGGTTACAGTTCCAATTCCTGAGATCTCGAAGTGCAGCAGGGAAAAAGTACTCCTGTCTGAGCCACTCAGCATAGACCAGAAAGGTGCAGAACTTTGAACCTTCCAGGTGTCAGTGAACACCAGCTCCCATAAGCCTCAGCTGACATGAGAGCTGTATTCCGACAACATATAGAGGAAGCCACATTGGTTGACTGGTATACACCAGAGTTTCCTAAGTTTGGGTCTCCAGATGCTTTTGGACTCTTCATCATCCCTAGCTAGCAGGACCAGTGATGAGGGATGATGAGAATTATAGTCCCCCCCAAAAGCTGGAGACCCTGGTGTAGACAATACAGTACCGAGTCAATTGACTAATGATCTGCAGAAGGCAGCTTCATGGGCTAATATATCATTTCTTCTCCTCTGGGAACCATAGTGAAGGGAGCCAAAAATTCCCAACATAATTGTCCACATTTTCGCTGGGATGGCGGGGACGGGCAGGAGAGAAACCAATGCCTGTTACATTGACACAAAACTGATGTCAATTGGCAGAAGAGACAAAGACCATTTTTCTCATGTAATGTCAGAGAAGGCTTGGTTAATCCCATTTGTTCCTTCCTCCTCTGCTCTTAAAAGATAGCCTCTCCTTTGCTAGGGAAGGTCATTCTCACTCACCCATGAACTTCCATTTCCAATGTGCTTCAGAGGCTACCAAGCTTGTTTTCTTCTTCGGCAGCTGACCTGGATCCACACCAACAGCTCCTCCGCCCTTGCTGCTTCCCTTCCCACTTGATTTGGTCCCACACCCCAAGCCACCGACACCCTCCCTTCTTTTGCACAACTCTGTGGAGTGACAGAAGCAGCAGCTGTCTTTCCAGTCATTCTAGCCCTGGGATGGAAGGCCCACCCTGCAGGGCACATCCAGCCACGCCTGGAACTCTGTCCTGCAGTGTTCAGCAATTCCAGAGTGGGAGCTTACAGGCAAAGCTCTCCACAGCAGCCAACCAAGGGATCATGCTTCCTACAAAGTTAGCTGCACCCTTGGCCTCGAAGTGGATTGTGGCAAGCGTGACATTGAATGACTGGAGCAAGAATTCATCTAACTTGAGGAGGGCAGAATTCTGGATGCACTGCTCCAGAATTGTAGGTGTTCAGGATTGGGTTTCCCACACTCCTTCCTGCGATGTTCTTCTGGTCCCTCCAAAGGGCCTGTCTACTGGTGGTCACATGCTTAGCCCCTCAGATACTCTACTGGGACCACACTTCTCTTCAAACACCTGCTGACGTGGAGAGCGCTAGGATTTTCTTTTTTTAAAACAAACAAACAATTTTTATAAATTTTCAATTACAATAATCCAATAAAAGCCTCATTATAACAATGCCATTAATAATGCCAATCATTCAAATTCCAAATTATACAATTTAGGTTCCCCACCCCACCCCGCATGCTAGAATTGGTGGTTTGATGATTTACTATTTTCCTGCATTCCAGTCTTAAAGGTAAAAGGTAAAGGGACCCCTGACCATTAGGTCCAGTCGTGACCGACTCTGGGGTTGCACGCTCATCTCGCATTATTGGCCGAGGGAGCCGGCGTATAGCTTCCAGGTCATGTGGCCAGCATGACAAAGCCGCTTCTGGCAAACCAGAGCAGCACATGGAAACGCCGTTTACCTTCCCGCTGTAGCGGTTCCTATTTATCTACTTGCATTTTGACGTGCTTTCGAACTGCTAGGTTGGCAGGAGCTGGGACCAAGCAACGGGAGCTCACCCCGTCACAGGGATTCGAACCGCCGACCTTCTGATCAGCAAGCCCTAGGCTCAGTGGTCTTACAAATTTCCATTACACTCCAGTCAGAATAACAAACCCACTGCAATTTTAAGGACTTCCATTCACATTAACACATTAAATGATTTATAGTCCTACAGGTGAAGCATTCAAACTCCCTCTTTGTTCTTCTTGTGTGTGGCAATTATTCTGTCCAGAACAGTAGGATTTTCCATTTGTTGACTGGTTTGTAAGTCATGTTGGGTTGTGATTAGCAAAATCAATCAATCAATCAATCAATCAATCATCTGTTCCAATCAGCAGTGGTCAGTGGGCCCTGCTGCTTACCTGGATTCCCAAAGTCAGGGTTGCTGCCAGTTACCAAAAGAAAGAGGTGGATAGGGGAGGAAGCAGGGAAGTTTGCCAAAAGGAATGCGAAATATACTCAGGGCTTTGTGTGTGTATATATAAATTTTGGTTTACAATTTATTTAAAATTAAGATGAATGTAAAACAAATGAGTGTGTCTTTTGTTTATTTCCCATTGTTTTTTAAAAAAACAAGTTCACCCTCCTCACTTATCCCTCAACCTGTATACAGCATTAAGTCTCACATCAAATATAACTGATCTGTGCAAAAGACTTTGTGATCTGAAAATACAGGTGATGCATGTACTTTTGTAACCCAAGCAAATTTTTAATAAAAACATTTTTTTTCTTTTTAAAAAGAAAGAAATGTGACCGCTTTGAATTATCATCCTTACAACAAATGTTTCTCTTTGTACCCTCCAAGCTAGATCCCAGAACTTGACATCCTATTGATTGCATTGCTGTACTACAGTGGTGCCTCGCTTAACGAATGCCCTGCTTAACGAAATTTCCACTTAACGAAAGGATTTTTCGAGTGGAGCTTGCCTCACTAGACGAATGCGTTTTACGAAAAATTCGTCTAGCGAATCGCGGTTTCCCATAGGAATGCATTGAAATTCAATTAATGCGTTCCTATGGGCAAAAAAAAAGTCAAAAAAAATTCAGTGCATTCCTATGGGATTTGCTAGACGAATTTTTCGTTATAAGAAAAGACCCGTGGAACGAATTAATTTCGTCTAGCGAGGCACCACTGTATCAGGAAAGGAACACACCACCAGTTGAGGGAGCCATGTTGGATTCTATGTAGATTTACTCAGACATCTGTCACTGAGTTTTCATTCAAGGACTGTGGAAAGTGCTTCATCTAACCATATTGAAACAGCTGCTGATATTTCGCAATGGCTGGTATAGTCTGTCAGGCAGGTTGTTATACATGGAATCTGACTACTTTGGTTCCCTGGCAATTAAAAAACCTCACACTTTGTTGTCTCGACTGTGTTAAATACTGCCATCTCTTACCCATGCAATATCATCGTCCTAGGTTGGTGACTAGTTATCCCATACACAAACAGTATAATATAACCAGTTCCGTTCATTTTAATAGGAAAGTTTTATAATGCAAGAGTTAATGATAGTAAAATAATTTCACACAGTGATTTTCCAGCTTTAGCTTGCTGCATAATCCATTTGCATCTTCACAGAAGCCACGTAAGGGTTTGGTTATCTAGAGAGATTATAGTGATTTACTCACAAGCACAGGCTGGATTCATGACTGAGATTTTTTCTATATCCAAACCCCACTCTGTCCTCCTGGTCAGCAATTCATTTTACTGGAGGAGCTCATTAAGGAACCTGGGGAAGTAAAGGTTCCCCTTCACCCCAAAGTGGACTGGTCTGCCACAAAGTTCCATATCCAGGGCAGCTCGCCAGGAGCAGATGGTTCTCTACAGGAAGATGGATTTGGACCCAAGTTCACCACCTTCCTACTCTATCCACTGTGCTTTGCAGTCATCTTTCTATATATCTTTACGACCCAATGAACCATTGTTTTGCTCATCTTGGAATAGGTCAAGGAGATGTACAGAGTATTGAATCCACGGCCCCCACTGCCAAAGACCATATTCAGGCACCTCTCTGGATTCTGAGTTTCAGTAGATATCACTCACACATTGGAAGGACTTAAAGACTATAAACACATTGCTTTGGAAAGGAAGAACTGAAATTCTCAGGAAGCTGGGGTTCTGTGCCTGAGATCACATTCTGTGCTCCTGTGGCATCAGAAAAAAATGCTTGCTGTGTTAACCAAATAATAATAATAATAATAATAATAATAATAATAATAAATTATCATCATCATCATCATTATTAATACCCTGCCCATCTGGGCGGCTCCCAGCAGAATATTAAAAACACGATAAAACATCAAACATTAAAAAATTCCCTAAACAGGGCCTTCTGTTGTTTTCTAAAAGTCAGGTAGTTGTTTATTTCCTTGACATCTGATGGGAGGGCGTTCCACAGGGGGGGTGCCACTACCGAGAAGGCCCTCTGCCTGGTTCCCTGTAACTTTGCTTCTCACAGTGAGGGAACCGCCAGAAGGCCCTCGGCGCTGGACCTCAATATCACCACTTTCCAGGGAACATGGTTCTCTCCGGCAGTTCTCTGACTCCACTTCCCATCAGCCCCAGCCAAAATGGCCAACAGCCAGGGATGATGGGAATTGGAGTCCAGAAACATCTGCAGGGACAAAGGTTAGCGAAGCGTCTCATACCACAAGCACCTCCTTATCACCTTATCACTATCCCTAGCTCTCCTCTTTCTGCCACACCTAACCTGATTCCAGATACTACACAATCCACCCATCTTCTTCCTGTTTCAAAGAAACACACCCATACTTGTTTAACCTTACATAGCCTTCCTGTGGCAGCAAAACCTACTGTTACAGCCTATCTCCCTACCCCCATGTCTAGGTACAAATACTTCTGGTTGGAGATGAAATTTGCTGAATTTCCTCACTTTGGGACCACAGCCCAGTTCAGTGCTTGGCACCTGCAGTTAAACTGATCAGGTACGAAAGATGATCTGCCTGGGACCCCAGGGAGACACTGCCAGTTCAGTGTACAAGGCTGGGTAAAGGTAAAGGACACGGGTGGCGCTATGATCTAAACCACTGAGCCTCTTGGGCTTGCCGACCAGAAGGTTGGTGGTTCGAATCCTCAAGAAGGAGTGAGCTCCTGTTGCTCTGTTCCAGCTTTTGCTAATCTAGCAGTTCGAAAGCACACCAGTGAGAGTAGATTAATAGGTACCACTGTGGCGGGAAGATAAACAGCATTTCCATACGCTCTCGTTTCCATCACGGTGTTCTGTTGAGCCAGTAGCGGTTTAGTCATGCTGGCCACATGACCCGGATAGCTGTCTGTGGACAAACACTGGCTCCCTCAGCCTGAAAGCGAGATGAGCGCTGCAACCCCATGTTCGCCTTTGACTGGACTTAACCACCCAGGGGTTCTTTACCTTTACCTTTTTACTAGGCTCGATAATACTGTACAAATAGTCATGGTATAAGGCAGGTTTCCTTTCTCCCAGCTAGAAGCCACAATACAACCAATGCCATCACCAAAAATCCACTTTCTAGCCCAGAAGCCTCGTTCACACGACACACAAAACTAAACCGCTGTTTGCTCTTACGTGCAGCAGCTCAGCTCGTGGTTAGTGAGGAGGAGACAACTTACTGCAAGCCCCAGTTTAAACAACATGCAATGCTAAACTCTGGCTTGCCCAATGCAGCGCAGCTTCAAAAAGGGCTGAGGAGGAGTATAGCGGCTGTGTGAGCTCCTCTCTAGGAGCCCGAGATGTCACATGGTCTCGCTAAGCCAAGGTTTGGTTTTGTGTGTCAAGCGAGCCAGGCCACAGCACATTACAGATTGTAGTTCAGTATGTGAATCTGACCGGCTCATAATGGTCACATTACAAATTGAGTGCTATCTTCTCCAGCTCATCATGTTAAACTTAGCTCTTACAAGGTCCCATGCAGAGGGTCAAACATCCAAAGCCAGCTTGCCTATAGGTCCATTTACAGAAGCTCTTTAACATTCACCCCTTACCGTACTTTTTGACGAAACTCTTGTTGATTGTTTTGAATCTGTGGCTGCGTACACATTATATACATTTAAAGCATATTTAAAACACACAAACCAAGAATCCTGGGAACTGTAGTTTGCCCCTCACGGAGCTACAGTTCCCAGCACCCTTAATAAACTGCATTTCCCATGATTCCTTGGGGGGGGCTTTAAAGGTATGGTGTCTATGCAGTCTGTGTGCACCCTTTCTTTTTCCTAATGAATTTTCAATTCACAGTACTCTTGACATGTCACATGAGGAACAAATAAACTAATCCCATTTATACACACCGTGACGGAAGACAGCCACCTGACATGCAACCATCCCCAAAGATACAGTGGTACCATTAAGAATTTGGCCATCTGTGTAATGTGCACCCTAGCTTTTTGAATAAATACAATTTACTGCTGGGAATGAATTCCTACAGCTGTAGCAGAGTTGTTTATAATATCGTCTTTGGTTCTCAGAAAAGCTGGGCTTTTGTTTTATATATGTACAACCAACAAGAGGGGAAAGCAGGGAAAGGCCTTACACCACCCCAGAAAATAACTATGCCTTCTTCCCTGTGTGTTTGGTCATTTGCAGAAAGGCCCACAGACAGAATGCTCAGTGCTATTTACCCATCAGGCATGAGAGTCCCGAGAGAAGTTGCACAATCTCTCCCAGAAGCCTGCAAGGAAGCAACCCTTTCCCCACGCTGATGCAGGCCAAAGGCTAAAATGCCACTCCAGAGACTCGCTGTCGTCGTCATCATCCTCTGAGATAACAGGAAGTACACAGAGACGCAGCATGTCCTTATATACACTTGGACATTTTTTTATTTCTGATACAATGCCAGAAGGATTTCCAGTTGGAGCTGGGCATTCAATTCTCCACTCAGTTTCTGGGCAGAATAATTGGGGATAGGATGGGCTTTTCACTATATTTCTCTAGGGGGAGGAGAAATTCTTTCACAGTCACTTGACATGGGGGGGACACACTCAGCTTTTTTCTTTAGTCTTCTTGTACCTATTGTAGCCAAGTTACAGGGAACCAGGCAGAGGGCCTTCTCAGTAGTGGCACCCGCCCTGTGGAACGCCCTCTCACCAGGTGTCAAAGAGAAAAACATCTACCAGACTTTTAGAAGACATCTGAAGGCAGCCCTGTTTAGGTAAGCTTTTAATGTTTAACAGACCATTGCACAGTATTTTAATATTTTGTTGGAAGCTGCCCAGAGTGGCTGGGGAAACCCAGCCAGATGGGCAGGATATAAATAAATTATTATTATTATTATTATTATTATTATTATTATTATTATTATGCTAGCCTGGGCTCCATTTTCTTTCCTCCTCAGTGCCCCCAGTGTCATGTTAGGACATGCACAGCACGGGGACTGGGAGCATATGGGGAATAAAATTCACAGAAACTTCAGCAAAGTAACCTTTTTTTCTATAGAAGGGTGGGGAAGTTGATTATCCAAGTGGGACTTAAAAAAAATTAAACTAAAAGTTTATTGACATAAACACATACAGAATACAGTTAAAATGATGGATATGTTAAATAAAAATAAATATGAAAGTAGAAAAATAAAACACAGATACGGAGGAGAGGTAACAAACCAGAAAACCACTGAAAATACAATAAAAGCTAGGTCAATTCAGTTCTGAATAAAACCCCTCCACGTACCTGTCTGTAGAGCAGGGGGTTTAGCTGTTCAATTGAGTTAGCATAGGAGAGAAACTTATACCATGTCAAATAGAAAAGATTTATGTTTGATAAACCATTAAGGACTCTCTGTTTATATGTCAGGTGTTCTGACAATGCACTACAATCATACCTCAGTTTAATACGCTTCAGTTTGAGTATTTTCAGTTTAAGTACACCATGAACCTGTCTGGAACGGATTAATCCACTTTCCATTACATTCAATGGGGAAGTTCGCTTCAGGTAAAGTACGCTTCAGGTTAAGTACAGACTTCCGGAACCAATTGTGTTTGTAAACCGAGGTACCACTGTAATGCCATACTTTTGCTAGCCACTCCTCTCCTGGGGAGGAGGTAATTTGGGCTTCCAATGCACAACCATGGTCAATATGCCTGCAGCAAGAAGCATGGACACAAGATGGATGAGCTGGTCCCACACTCCAAGGGCTGGGACTGGGGGATGTACCTATGAGGGACTTTTCATTAAACGACCACATGGGCAGAAACTAATTATGTGGGTCATAGCCACAAAAGTGGTGGTCCGCCAGCAACGCTGCCCACCTGGTTGGGTCTTTTACATTGTTACCCCGGCTGTGTGGGAGCCATGGGCAGGTGTGAGGCAACCAGTGGGAGCTGGTGCCCATTAGTAGCCTACTTGTGGGGCAGAAGGCAGATGCCAATGGCTAGCTGCCAATGGCTAGCGGAGTTGGAGCCAATGATTCAAAGAGCCAAATACAGTGGTACCTCTGGTTACGAACTTAATTTGTTCCAGAGGCCCGTTCTTAACCTGAAACTGTTCTTAACCTGAGGTACCACTTTAGCTAATAGGGCCTCCCTCTGCCACCGCCGCGCGGCCGCCATGCAATTTCCGTTCTCATCCTGAGGTAAAGTTCTTAACCCGAGGTACTGCTTCCTGGTTAGCAGAGCCTGTAACCCGAAGTGTTTGTAACCCACGGTGTTTGTAACCCGAGGTACCACTGTACTACTGGTTTTGTCCCAATCCTCATTGCCGAATTCTGTAAGGCCAACGCTGAGGCTAAGGAGAAGGCCGGCATGCAGTGACGCCACCTGTCAGGCGTGGAGAGTCCTCTCCCCTTCCGGTAGCATCAAAGGCAAGAATAACAAGCAGTTTGTATTTTATAGTCCTTCCTATTCAGTCATGTGGTTGCAAGACAAGAATCCATGCCTCCACACAAAGAGAGACGTTGGCTACTCTGAGCCCTGCCTCTTCCGCTCCAAACAACATCATGAGTGCCAACAGGAAGTCCCAGGAGTCCCACCGCTCTGCCTTCTCTGGTCTAGGATGCGGAGGGCCTGAAGGAGACGTGAGGGCCCCATACGCTCCAAGGAGGTCTCTGCTGGCTGCTTTCTTGCCTCCCCTTCCTCCCCCACTATTTCGTAGCTCGGTAATTCTTCCTCAAACGGTATAGCATCTCTTTTTCTCTCTCTCCTCCTGAAACTGCTTCCCCCTCCCCCTCCTCTTTGGAGAGAAGCTTCACAGACTGAGTGCACACTTCCTAGTCTTCCTGTTCCGACCTTTCCCTGACACCACCCATGCTGGAAAGGAGGTTGGCAGGAGGAGGTTAGCTGAGGGCAGATGGAGCTCGTTGGGTCAGTGCCCTGCTTGTCCTAATGGATCTGCCTCTGCTGACAGCAAGATTCTCCTCGCCACTTGGCAGGACATTGCAGACCACCAGCTGGCCAGGAGGTGACCCAGACACACACGATGTGATCAGCTTCGACGGTCATGTTAGGCTTCATGTGGGCTGACAGCAATACCAAGTATTGAAACTTCCAGTGTCTCAACGGACTTCTGAGTATATGTTGACATAAGCAAGTGGAGCAAGATCACAACACATCAAGGTTCTTGTTTCACCCTGTTTCCACCGCATCTTTATCTTCAAAACCAGCAGAGAAAATGGTCAATGAAGAAAGGCATTATCTTAAAAACCTACGGAACGATGCACTGTTCTTTGCTTCACAATCTATGTGGGTTTTTGTTTGTTTGTTTGTTGAAGGGAGTGTACAGTTGAGCGTGGGTGACACACCGGCTTGGTTGGTGTGGATTGTTTTCCCTGAAACGTTGTATACAAGTAGCATTTGGCTCATGTGAGTTAGTCCGGGTGAAGTGAAGAAGACGAACGGATGTTTGACAGCTCAGTCATCATGGAGTGCTGACAGAAGAAACAGGTGGAGCTTTTCAGTAGCGACGCAGCTTGAGGACCGGGCTGGTGTTGTTACATGTCCCTTGCACACTTACCTGGGAGCATGCCCTTTTGAACACAGTGGGACTCATTTCTAGGTAAACATAAATATGGGACCCGATCCAGAGAAATTTAGTCACACTTCAGTCCCATTGAAATGAAGGCGATGCACAAGTGAGTTTGCAGCCAGTTGGCAGCATTCATTTCACTGGAACTTATTCTCCAGATTTCAGCTGAAGAGGGCTTTTCATGCATGAGGCTGAAAATGCCTTTGAGTGACTCTTGAGCATTATTGATGTGAATGACTGGTCTGTAAAAGCAAGTGGGCATTCGGGCCCCTTCCAAAGGAGAGTTTGCCTGCACCTTTCATTACAAACTTGTTGAGACAGGAATGGCTTTATACCTCGTGGCATGCCTGGAAAGGCAACGGGGCCCACAGCTCAACAACCAAGTTGTAAAATAGAGGAGCATTTCTGAACCTTTTTATAAAAAGAGGGCCAGGGTAAATCGGTTGGAGCGTGGTGCTGATAACGGCAATGTTGAAGGTTTGATCCAGATGCATATTCCTGCATTGCAGGGGGTTGGACGAGATGATCCTCAGGACCCCTTCCAACTCTACAATTCTATGATTCTAAGTTATCTAAATATCTGGCCTGGAAGCTTCAGCTAGTGCCAAATGCTGTGGCTGGAATAGTGACGGGAGTTGACTGCTGCCAATCTATTTATTGCATTTATATCCCAGCTTTTCTCCAAGAAGTTCAATATACATGGTTCTCTACCTCCTTTTAACCCCTCTATGAGGTAGGCTATGCCAAGAGGCAGTGACTGGCTCAGTGAGCTTGATAGCTTAGTGGGGATTTGAACCCTGGTTTCTCACATCCTAGTCCAACATTTTTACCACTACACCACACTGACACTGGTATTAAACAATCTGCACTGGATTCCTGTCTGCTACCAAGCCAGGTTGAGGGTTAATGGATATCTAGGCCTGGGATATCTTAAGGATTGCCTCATCCTGTACGCCCCCGAAAGAATAATAAAAAAGAGATCAAAAATAATTCTTGAATAATTTTTCTGACACTGCCGTAGCCACCACCTTTCAAAGTTCGCATCCTGCAAAGGAACAATGGTTCCCCATTAATTGTTTGGAACAATAGTGCCACCTGGTGGGAAGGTAGGTTTGCTCTTACAATTCCCCACATGGGTGGAGAGGTTTGCTGTTGCATGGATCAAATTGCTCTAGTCCATGACTGTTAGTCCTCTTTTTTAAATTTATTGTTGCTGCTGTTGTTCTTACTTAACCATCAGAACCAAAGCTGTGTCTCCTCTGCCGTTTCACACAAAGCACAGCAAAATTTTATTATCAGATCAATGTCCTTTCTTCGGTGTTTTTTTTGCCTAAAAGCAAGTTTCTAGTCTTTATTACTATAAACAGACTTGCTTGTTTGCATGCTTTCCAAAACTGAACAAAGGCTACTGGTCACAGGGTGGGGCTTCATTACACCTTGTCCCTTCTCAATGATAAGCAAAATCACGTTTATGCAAATTAAATGAACTGGAAGACAGATATTTGCTTCTTTTTGAGGTTTAATTCTCTCGCTAGTCTGATATAATATTGGATCTGTTTTTTTTAACATTTTAAAATTATTACTTACAGTTTTCCTTTCTAGAAACACACTCTCTCTTAGTAGCAAGAATGCTTATAATATTCTGAGTTACTAATTTATATAGTCGGTGTTGGTTACCCTGATGAATAAATTCCATCCTATTCCTTTTGAAAAATCTGCATTGATTCTACTTTCTTTTAAAACATTTTGTGGCTGGTGGTTTTCATCAGTGACCACAATGATCCAGCTTCCACTTCCATTGATCAATTGTTGTTGGCATACAAACTCTTCTCCAAGCTTTTGCTAGAAAAGTAATGCGTAGCTATTACAAAATTCTATTCGTACCCAGTCTTTTAACATGCCCCAAAAGTATGAAGAAGGCTTCGTTTTCACTTAAAGTCTGTGATACCTTTAATGCCTTAAACCATGGGTAGGCAAACTAAGGCCTGGGGGGCAGATCTGGCCCAATCACGTTCTAAATCCAGCCTGCAGATGGTCCGGGAATCAGTGTGTTTTTACATGAATAGAATGTGTTGTTTTATTTAAAATGCATCTCTGGGTTATTTGCGGGGCCTGCCTGGTGTTTTTACACGAGCAGAATGTGTGCTTTTATTTAAAATGCATCTCTGGGTGATTTGTGGGGCATAGGAATTCGTTCATCACACACACACACACACAAATAGTCCGGCCCCTCACAAGGTCTGAGGGACAGTGGACTGGCCCCCTGTTGAAAAAGTTTGCTGACCCCTGCCTTAAACTATCTTTCCCCGATATTCTTTAACCAGGTTGCAGTCCCACCAGAGAAGGACACGTACCCCTTCCTTGCTTATATTTTCCAAAACTGCATACGTGTTATAGATTACAGGATTCTTGGCCTAGCATTTGGGTGCATGGGGGGGGGGGACACCACACTTTTGCAATTTTAATGCAAGTGATTATTAGATTTCGGTTGTCTGGTTATTCCAGTTTTCTCCTGCTGATTTTTATATTCTAGATCCAGGATCATAATGCGTACTATCTGTGTTTGCATTAGTGTGATTTAGATACAGTATTCCAGTAAGTACAATTTCAGGCACTATTGCATGACACAGCCTCGGGTGTCTACACATTCAGCCTTACAAACATGGAACACAGTGAAACAGCAGCATATTTCACACCCCTTTCACACACAAGAACGTCTTTGCCTCATCAGCCTGAAAAACGACATGCTTTAATTTAAGCACCGATAAATGAAAACTCGTTTTCTCTTATCTGAGTTAGAAAAGTTACATTTTAGATCCTGTTTTGCATTGAAATTAATGTCAACCCTTTTATAGGTTATAGAAGAAGACAGGAAGCTATTGAAGAAAGCATATAGTATTCTGCTAGAATTGGAAACCAAAGAGGAGGAGGTTTAATCGGTTATGATCAAATGGGTGCAAGATATAGGACATAATATACAATTTGAGGATTGGGAAAAATTATGGAAAGTAGACTTAAAATTTACAGACTGTTTAAAAGGACAATTGTAAAAAAAACAAAAAACAACCAGAAGTATTTTTGTTAGGGATCTTAGGACAAGACCTGCCAGGGAAAACAAAGAACTTATTCATGTGTGCTACAACAGAAGCAAGAGTCTTGTTAGCACAAGGATGGAAGAATGAGGAAGTCCCAACGAAAGAACAATGGCAAGAAAAACTGATGAGCTATGCGGAACTGGCAAAGTTAACATACAAACTACGAGAGAATGACAACCATGACTTCAAGGAAGAATTGGAACTTTTTACAAACTATTTAAAAAGAAAACAAAAGGACTTGGACTCTTTGGCAGGTTTTGAATAAACACCCACAGTTTATTAGTAGAACATAGGATAGATAAGGCAATGATATGTACAACCTTATAACATGCAGAAAATAACATGTGTAAACAAATCAGAGTGGGGAGCTGAGGGAAGTCTCTGGAGGGTGGGAGAGGGAGGGAGGAGAGGGTATAAAAGGGGGGTGTATTTGGTTATATTGATTGACAATGTGTTTTGTTAAATTTGTTCAATAATTTTTTTTAAAAAAAGAAATTAATGTCAACCCTCCCAATGGGAACAAGTTTAAGTTGTACATATAAGCAAGGAATGGAAAATTATCGGTCTTGGGGAGAGATTATTCAGAAATTGGCCAGATCATTGTAACAGTATTGGACGTGGTAAAAAGGTAAAGGTGAAGGACCCCTGACAGTTAAGTCCAGTCGCAGACAACTCTGCGGTTGCGCCGCTCATCTCGCTTTACAGGCCGAGGGAGCTGGCGTTTGTCCGCAGACAGTTTTTCCGGGTCATGTGGCCAGCATGACTAAGCCACTTCTGGCGCAACGGGACACCGAAACCAGAGCAGCGCATGGAAACGCCGTTTACCTTCCCACCGGAGCTGTACCTATTTATATACTTGCACTTTTTAGCATGCTTTCGAACTGCTAGGTTGGCAGGAGCTGGGACTGAGCAACGGGAGCTTACCCTGTCATGGGGATTCAAACCGCCGACCTTCTGATTGGCAAGCCCAAGAGGCTCAGTGGTTTAGACCACAGCGCCGCCCACTTGGACGTGGTACAATGAAGGAAAAAATACATTATGCAGTTTGGAGTGGGATTTTCAGTAGTTGCTCCTGTGAGACTTTTCTGATTGGGCTTAGAAGCTAAAGCTATCCATCTTGCTGGAAAGTCAACACGTTATCTAGCCACAGGGGCTAATTTTGCGAAGGACTCACATACAGTCATTCCCTCCAATGTCAAACATGAGTGGTGAAGTGCCGATCATTTTGTATGAGTCCATCCAAAATTAGTCGTTTCTACATGGGGAAACTCCTTTCATGCACTTATAAAATGAAATTAGTGAAAATAAAATTTCAAAACAAACCAACGAACAGGTCTAATATGAGCCTTTGAGCTTCCAGGACCTACATAACATTGAGGGTCTCAGCTCGGTGATGAAAGAAAAATAGAACGGGAGAGAATGGGAATTTGCCTGTTTCAGTAGCTTACAGCTTATATTAAAATATCCTGAAGTGGGGATAAAGGCTGTGTGTATTTGGGTGGGTGTGTGCACAAGTGTGCAAGGACCTTCTGTGTGCAAAGCAAGTCCTGTATTACTAAACGAGAATTGTTCCCTTGTTATACAGGTTTCAGTAAGGAGGGGCACTATCTCACCTGTGACAAAACAGTGTAATCCCCAGCTGTTTTTGTGATAAACTTGTTCAGAAATAGTTCACATTAAAAAACAAACCCACCCCAAACCCTGTATGATTAACTGAAGGGCACCTTCTTCTTGTTGTTGTTGTTTAGTCGTTTAGTTGTGTCTGACTCTTCGTGACCCCATGGACCAGAGCACAGCAGGCACTCCTGTCTTCCACTGCCTCCCGCAGTTTGCTCAAACACATGTCCGTAGCTTCGAGAACACTGTTCAACCATCTCGTCCTCTGTTGTCCCCTTCTTCTAGTGTCCTCCATCTTTCCCAACATCAGGGTCTTTTCCAGGGAGTCTTCTCTTCCCATGAGGTGGTCAAAGTATTGGAGCCTCAGCTTCAGGGTCTGTCCTTCCAGTGAGCACTCAGGGCTGATTTCCTTCAGAATGGATCGGTTTGATCTTCTTGCAGTCCATGGGACTCTCAAGAGTCTCCTCCAGCACCATAATTCAAAAGCATCAATTCTTCAGCGATCAGCCTTCTTTATGGTCCAGCTCTCACTTCCATACATCACTACTGGGAAAACCATAGCTTTAACTATATGGACCTTTGTCCACAAGGTGTTGTCTCTGCTTTTTAAGATGCTGTCTAGGTTTGTCATTGCTTTTCTCCCAAGAAGCAGGCGTCTTTTAATTTCGTGACTGCTGTCACCATCTGCAGTGATCAAGGAGCCCAAGAAAGTAAAATCTCTCACTGCCTCCATTTCTTCCCCTTCTTAATCAACCACAAAGTTTCCAATCTATTATTTGCTAAACATTGCATCTCTGAGGGTAAAAATGTTATTCTGAGCTCTTTGTGGATATAGGGCAGGCGAGGTTACAAACAGAAGAGACAAATCTATAGAGGTTCCTGTGGAATTGTTGGGCTAGCTATCAACCTATGGGATCACCTTTCTTGTAAACCAGCTTTCACAAGCCTTCTAATTATAATCTAAATATCTTGCTAAATGTCAGTTGACACTGGATTGTAACATGCAACATTTCAAAATTCACTCCAAATTTGGCTCCACTGGGCAGGCTGCCCAAGGGAGTTGTCGCCACCTGAAACGATGAGCCTTTTAAAATCGGGCAGCTTGAGGTGGTACGTCCTACAAAACAGGTACACAAATCCTCTCAAACATGTTTTGAGGAGGCTTTGGTCAGGGATTACTGAGATGCTCTCCATTTCAATTAAGGACAATCTACATCTTCATCTTCGATACAGAAAGACACAGCGAAACACACGCTTGCATCAGCTGAATGGCTTTCATGGTCTATAATTGTTGAGAGATGTAATTAATGAAGAAAAAAGATTGTAGGTCTTGGCCTTACGCAAGTCTTGTCTCCATTGGTTGAAAAGCCAATTACCTTGGACCATTGGGGGGGGGCAGTTCCTACAGTCATCCTGTGCAATCATGACAATATTGGCACCCTGTCAGATGAGTTATAGTCCCATTCATTCACCAGGGTTTCATATGCATTCAGTCACAGCCAGGAATTTTTAAGCTCACCAGTTTGATAATGCTACAGAATATGCACCCATTGGGAAATGAGTTTTCTTTCAATATCCATCAAGTGGCAATATTTGCTTACACTCAAAACTGGTCATTTCTTGGAATTTCTTGGGCTGCTCACCAGGTTCTCATGAGGCTTTGACCAAGTTTTCCTGGTAATTCTGAATATGCACTCATGCATTTGGCTGGTAGAACATAAGGGAAGCTGACAGAGGGCAGGACAGCACCTCCTCTCTTGTGCACCAGACTTTTCCTTGGGAGCAACTATATTTCTGGCCAACTCACTCTTTCTACTCACTCCGCTGATTCACATGCAATACTAAGCCAACCTATTACTTAATTCATAAACATGAGGCATCACAGCTGCCTTGTCTCCTCCTCCAGCACTGCTCTTGCTACACTGCCATAAGCGAAGATATGGTTTAGCGTAGCGTTATGCAACCTGAACTTCATGGTTTGTCTCACTTCAAACAAACCATGAGCTGTGGCTAAGATTTGTTCTTGGGTGTTTATAGCACATGGTTTATCTGGCAGAAACTAACCATGAGCTTGGGTTTGGATGACATGCCAAGCCAAACATAGTTCAGCTTACGGCAGTGCAGCAGTAGCGGGGGGGAGGGGGAGTTCAACTGCTGTGATATCTTCTTTGGGAATAGTCACACTTATGCTAAGAAGTCATTGCTTGGCTTAGTGTTATGCCCAAACCAGCTCATTGAGTGGCTATTGTCTTTTGCAAGTTCCCAAATCAGGTACAGTGGTACCTCGGTTTAAGTACACAAATGGTTCCGGAAGTCCGTACTTAACCTGAAGCGAACTTTCCCATTGAAAGCAATGGAAAGTGGATTAATCTGTTCCAGACGGTCCGCGGAGTACTTAAACTGAAGCGTACTTAACCTGAAGCGAACTTTCCCATTGAAAGTAATGGAAAGTGGATTAATTCATTCCAGACGTGTCCGCGGAGTACTTAAACTGAAAGTACTCAAACCAAAGTGTACTTAAACCGAGGTATGACTGTACAGTACTTACAAAAACTTAATGTTTTCTTAGTCAAATGTCAGGATTATTTATGGATCCCTAGTAAATATTTTGTAAATAAATATTCTTGCAGCAGATACTTTTACACCACCTTTGCTGTTTTAATATGTTTTTATTTGTTGTTATACAATATTTTACTGGTTTAAAATATTTCTTTTCAGTTGCTCTGCGAGTAGAAACATTGCAGAGCTGCTTACGGTTATTTAAATAAGCAAATATAATTATGAGGGAGAGTAATTAAAAAAAACCCTGCAACAAATACTCTTAAAATACACTGCTTAAAAAAATTACAAACATACTTCAATATGTCCCAGAGCAGGGCTTCAAACCTTGCTGAGAATCTTGTTCCTTGTTCCTCTTCTAATTTCTATGGCACTTTCCCAAAAGATTGTGCCCAAAGTGGCTCACCACAGATTAAATGAACAGCAGTAAACATTAACGATTATAAAACCACACACACTCCATAATAATTACAAATCATATAGTCAGTAAGTAAGTACATCATTTTTTAAAAATCTAACATTGTAACAGAACAATAAAGTAACCTAATTTAACAGGTTAAAACTGAACAGGAGAGAGAATAACACAGAAATAGCAGAAGGCCAAATAGATCTGCATTCCATTGCAAAGTTCACCACAATTACCTGACACACATTAAAAAGCAGCTATATCTCTAAGTTTGCAAGGAGGACCCCATTAATGAGAGCTAAAATGGCACCTCTGGTGAACTTGGCATGCATGGGCCTTTTTGGACATTGCAAAGACGACCCACCAGCTAAATGTGTTGGTGTAGTTGCATTTGTAGTAAGCTGTTTCTTAAACTCCCATTTTGCAAACTTCCTACTTCTTTCAAAGGCTGACAGCGAATTTCTTTTCACTTTGGTTAAGCTCTGAACTTTGGGGCAGGGGGAGAGGGGGAGAAGGGGAAAATCTGTTTTCTTAGCTTCAGTGTGAAGCGAATGCCGCTCTGCGCACGCCTTTGACCCACAAAACTCTTTCAACCAGATCTTCTGTTTTCAGTTCTGGTACACTCCACTTCAGAAAAAGCTTGTTTGCATGACAAACTGGTTGCATGAATCAGTCGCGATCAGTTCACCACAAATGCCCATTGTGAAAACACCTGTATGACAAAACTGGACCTGTGTGAGCTTGCTCTCACAGCAGATCTAAACACCGAAATTCTGGGCTGCTTTGCACGCTCCTCTGTGTAGAGGCGTCCTTCCCATAGGGGCAAGTGGCTTGTTGCACCAGGGCGCCGGCCTCTCAGGGGCACCCCAGCATTGGCGGGGCACAATGAGCCACTAAGCCCTATGGCTCTGCCGCCACCTCCTCCCCCCTCGGCGGTGCTGGGGCAAGGCGGGAGTCTCTTTTCGGCTCTGTGTACAAACACGTGGGCTGACCCTGATTGGCTGAAGAAAGGCAACAATGGCTGGGGGGGGGTCACCAGAGTCGCCGTGGCAGCTTCTTGTGCTCCTCCCGCCTCCCTCTCAGTGGTGTCTGTGTCGTGTGCCTCTTGTGAGCGACTCGCTGGTCAACCCAGCTCCTCACGGCCGCTGGGCAGCAGCAAGAGCGTCGGCAGCAGGCTAAATTTTGGGAAAGGGACGGGTGCCAGAGGGACCTTTGCACCACGGCGCTGGATGTGCTTAAGACGGCCCTGCCTCTGTGACACCTAATTTTGTTCATTTCTTGTCTATAAATCATTATGCTTTGGCCTGGCCTCAGCATCTGGTACCCCCAGTACTAATGCGAGTCCTGGTACCTCGTGCCTGGTAGTTGCAAGCAGCAGGCACCCATTTTTATTTCCCAGAATGCCCAAAGGAGAACTTGCCAGAAGACACTTTGTCAAGCATCCCCTCAAACTAGGAACTGGCTCTGCTACCCTCCTCCTCCCGTACCCACCACATCATTGGCTGCTGCTGCTAGTAGATGTGAAGGTAAGAGAATAAGGAGTTCCACAATAGTGGCAGAGGACATGCTCACAAGTTCACTCTTGCCCAATCTTGGGTCATCAGGTGTTGTTGGATTACAACCGTTGTTATCTCCAGCAAGCATGGCCAAAAGGCATAATAGGATCTGTAATCCAGCAACATTTGGAAGGCTATGGGCTCCCCTTTCCTGGCATAGGACAAAGGTAAAAACTGGTGACTGGAAATGAGAGAGATGTGTGCCTGGCAATCTAGTAATCCAGCTGCTGAGTTCTGAACCAATTGTAGTTTCAGAGCAGAAACTTATCGTGCTCTTGGTGGGCTGCCAACTTGGGCCAATTTAAAAGATTATTGGGTAGTTTCTGGCCAAAGTCCTGTGGTCAGAGCAGGTTACACTTGCCTTGCTAAACCAACAGTTTGACAATGTATAAGGCTCTTTCATCAATGGATGAGACTCTAATAAAGATGTTAAAAGACCTTCAGTGAGACGCAACAAGCTATGTTGACTGTTATAAAAATATATACTGCCTGCATCATCCTGTACCAGAAAATTCCCGGAATATACAAAGACACACCCACTCATACCGCATATATAAATGCACATACATACACATGCTACTCAGCAAAAATAGTTAACCTATGGAAAAGAGTGCAATTAGCCTGAAGATACTAGCAGTCAGCATGTTCTGGCATCTTTTGCCCTAGAATAGAGATTGCCAAAGTCGGTGGAAATCATTGGAATCCCCCATTTTTAGCCAGAGAGAGTAGTTATCCCTTCAGAGGAATGGAAAACAATGCACCTGTGAAGCAGCCTAGGCAACCATCGCAATTAGAAAGCTTCCTGTGTTTCAGAGATAAAATCCCTCCAGGGATAATATGCTAAAACAGAAGGTTCTGTGCTGGAAATGCATGGGAAATAGTCTCCAGGTGGGAGTAACAGGAGAAATTCATTCATCTTACAATAGCTCATGTAAATAAATCTGGGGAAACAGGACAAGTCATGCTGTGTCTGGAAACTACGGAGGATTTTCTGGCTGCAAGTTTACCTAACGGGATTTCAAAAACTTTGAAGTGGTGGGAAGGTGGGGGAGGGGGAGGGATGTGAGTCAGTGTTGCGGTAAAGAGGCTGCACTGCCTTATTGAAATGACCCGGCTAGAAGCACTCTGTGACTACTTGGCCTAAGAAACTGCAAGCAATAGTAATGAAAAGCAAGAGATACAGCTTGTTGCAGTTCAAATCATTAACAGCACTGGTATTTGTATCTGGTTTGGAATTTGCATCTTGCTACCAACCCCCGAAAATAGCTTCCACACAAGAAGTTGCCTTATACTGTACTGAGTCAGACCATCTAGCTCAGTTATTTGTCTACGTACACTGTTGGGCAGCGGTTCTTCATGGCATCAGCTGAGGTTCTCTCTCAGCCCTAGCTGGAGATGCTGGGGATTGAACCTTCTGCATGCAAAGCAGATGCTCTCACAGTGAGCTACAACACTTCCCCATGCATTTTATAGTAACATGGGCTGAAGTGGTTTGAGTGTTGCTGCCAAACCTTCAAAAGCATTCACATTTTGTCTGTCATAGATGATGGTTTGCGACTGCAACCTTGTATGGGTTGGGTGGGGATAAATAAATAAAGTGGAGAGCCAAGGAAATCCACCACTTTCCATTTATTTATTCCCACCATCTACATGCCCAGTCAGTTTTCCTTGCTTACCAGGCTTGGGGAAGAGGGAAGGAAGGCTCTGACAGTGCTGTGAAGGTAGCATTTCTGATTTTGCATGATTTTGCCTTTGCACGCAGACCCCTAGAACTGAACCCATGTGTAAGTGGTGTGCACACTGTATATTGTTTTAATAGACACTCTCTCTCTCTCCTCACCCACACCGCACAATTATACAAGCAGAACAGCTTCGAGTACAAGCCGATTTACATGCTCACAATAATGTGGTATAGCCCCCATCAATTTTGAATACTGACAGATAATTACATGATTAAATGCTTCACCCTGTCTCCGGAAATGTAGCCTCACTTTCTAATGTGCTGGTTTTCTATGCAGAGCTTGTTTTATGTTAAGAACATTCAATCACCCTGAATAGTCCTAGGTGTATTCCATGTACAAATTGGCTCTAATGCATCATTTATGATTTCCAGATACATTATGAGGCCTGTCACCATTCATGTGATTTTTTCCCCCTTTAGAAACACAAGGAAATTCAAATTCCAAAACTTGCATAGCTTTTTTTTTGCTAAAATCCCAGCACAGTGTAATTACAGTCCAAATTCATTCTTGTCTTCAGCATAATAACCAGTTGGCCCAGTTTATCGGCACAATAAACCATTTTAAATCCAGTGGCATAAGCAGGAGCTTGTACAGTCATCATAGTTATGAAATATTCCTTGGCTAGCTTTGGGGTTAGACTGAAAAAGCCTGCTTTGAGGTACTGGATTCCTGGTACTTCAGATTGTTTAGTTAAAAGGCAGGTTTCCTGGCAGGCCTGTGCATTGGCTGCTTCTCCCTATGTTAAGCAATATGAAGCAAAAGATACCATGAGCATCAAATGTTCCTTGCAGAGTCAGTGTCTGAAGAAGAAGAGTTTGGATTTGATATCCCGCTTTATCACTACCTGAAGGAGTCTCAAAGCGGCTAGCAATCTCCTTTCCCTTCCTCCCCCACAACAAACACTCTGTGAGGTGAGTAAGGCTAAGAGACTTCAGAGAAGTGTGACTAGCCCAAGGTCTCCCAGTAGCTGCAAGTGGAGGAGCGGGGAATCGAACCCAGTTCACCAGATTATGAGTCTACCGCTCTTAACCACTACACCACACTGGGTCACAATTTAACTTACTGTCAACTTTCGCTTGCTTTCTATATTCTATCTATTTATGGTGCTTGAAGAAGGCACCCCACACCAGCTGCTCTGCCACTCTCACTTTGCACAGCCAGAGCCAGCACAAGAGAATTATCTTTTTGCATGCCCCATCCCTTCTTGGTTTAAGGTGGCCACTCAAGAGTGACTTGCCTTAGAGCTGCAGATTGTGAAAGCAGTCCTGCTAGTAGTATCCACTTATTAATTTGAATGCTCAGGGCAATTTACAACTGAAAGCCTAATGTCCCATTACCATACTGTTGCTCAGCTAAGCCCCCACCTGAAGCCCATTCTTCACACCTGCATTGAAACCTTTTCACTACTTCTCCTGGGAAGTTCTACCCCAAACACTCTCCCCATAATCTCTCCTACCTATTCTCACTCTTGCAACTTTCTTTAAAGGGAACCATCTCCTGCCAACTCAACAGTCCTCGTCAGGGGCTGTGGTTGATGTTCCTGACCCTGTCCATCCATTCCTAGGCATCCACTATTTTGTCATCTACTGATATATAAAGCAAGCATATGCTTCATTAAATTCTACTCCATGGTGCATTGCCCCTCCCCGCAATCCTATTGTCTTCATAAAACCACAAGGGTTGGCTGGTTTCCAGCTCTCTGAGGTTGCTTGTTCCTCAACTGGAGAGAAGAAGGCCATCAATTTCCTGTCATGCTGATAACATGCCCAGCATGCACATGCTGAACCACCAAGTTAGAAGCCTTTCATTCACATAGCAATATTCCTATTCATTCTTTGGTTGAAATCCCTGAATATGGCCAGATTGTTTTAAACAACAATCTGCATCCTTAAATTTCAGGGTGTCAAAGGGAGGGATTTTACATATACAGAAGAACTTATTAACATAGTCTATACAATTCTGTACAAGCAAGGGAAAATCGTAATACAGCTGCTGTATTATGAGATCAGATGGGAATTAAGCAGATTTGGAGATATTTCTGAAGGGGGAATACTGACCTGTGTGCTGAAAGTGAAAGCTATTGCTTTCCAAAGCGGTCACCGACACACATTATAGAGCAACCATGTTTGCTGCAGGTACATTTAAATCTCCCTAAGCACTGAAGTATGAATGAGAGGTGCACATTGTTAAATTTCCACATACACACATCTGGTGGCTCATGGCTCTCCAATGCAGGCATGCCCATTAAAAAAAAAGTGTGTTTGTCATTCAAACTTTGGACTGTTGCTGTGGAAAACACCAGTTTAGTCCTAGTAAGGTAAAAAAGGTAAAGGACCCCTGGACAGTCAAAGTCCAGTCAAAGGCGACTATGGGGTGCGGCACTCATCTCGCTTCAGGCTGAGGGAGCCAGTGTTTGTCCACAGACAGCATGGCGAAACTGCTTCTGGCGCAACAGGACACCATGAGAGAAGCCAGAGTGCACATAAACATCATTTAGTCCTAGTAGTCTCTGTGGCAAAAATAATTGCAAAATGACCATTGCTGTGTGGGGGAAAAGGGACCTGGGTTCAGATTCTCTTTCTCGGATGTATTGAAATAATGCTAGGCAAATTAACAGACAGCCATCCTCATGAGAAACTTTGGCAATTCCCACCTTGAATTTGAAGTACAATTTAGCAGCTTAATTAACAATATTTCTCTTGCTTATGATGTCCCTAATTGCTTCAGCGCAAACCAGTGAACTCCCATCAGATCTGGAAAGTAAAAATGGCTGGACTGAAAATCCTTATAAGGGCTGGACACTCACACACGAACACACACAAGGGAAGAGGCTGTTGAGTGCTCACAGCAGTGATTGTCCCTCAGCAAGCTGAGGAGGCCATACCGACTGGTTGAGAAGAAGTCATCCTGTTGGTGGCAATCTCTGTGGAGGCTCACCAATGTGCTTTCTGGACAGTCTCAGGAAGAGGTGCCATGGGCTTGTAGCCTTCTCTGCCAACTGGCTCTTCATATTTGTATTTAATAATCCCATAGGACTACTGCAGGAGACTTGATACTCTATATTTTTGAACATCACAATATAAAATTGGCTGGGTTAGTTAGTCTTTTTATTGCTCTTTTGTTTTAGTGTTAAAAAGCTTATATATCAGTTATTGCCTTGACCAAATACATCATTGCTGGGCACTCCTAAGAGTAAAAATAATAAAAGTTCTGAAGAACCCACAAAGAAACCGTCATTTTAAAAGTAGAAATGTGAATGGAAAAAGTGCTGACTCACAACATAATCAAGAAGAGTTTGTTTTTGTTTAAGGATGCAAAACTATGCAGTGAATTTGAGAGGTGTGAGAAACGAAGGAATGTGTTACCCTTTTCATGCAACATAAACAATACTTCGGGCTTATCTATATAACATAGAGTAATTACCGGTATATGCCAGTTAAACCATCATGGTTTCTTAAAGAATCCTGTAAATTTAGCATGGTAAGGGTGTTGAAAAGTCTCTCTAGCACCCCTCACAGAATGCTGTCCAAGGGTTTCTTGCCAGAGGGAATGACTATTAAATAGGTTTAAGTTTGATGTGAGGTACACATCCTATTGAAGTCAATTGATCTTAATGTTTCTGGATTTCAACTTATATCTAGACAGGAAATTCACTGTGCAATATAATAATTATTGTAAACCACTGCTGGCAGGAAGAAGAAAACTTCTTAATGCATAATTTGTTTATCAATTGTAACATTACTAGTTAAAGTAAATGCCCATACATTTCAAGCCAACAAATTTATTTGGAAAGAAACAAAATTGTGTTATCAATTGAACTTTCTGTAATATATATTGAACTGCTTCCTGATGAACAATGATAGCTGTAATTTGAAGTGCTTTTAATGGTCTTAAAAATGGTTTTGTTTATATGAAGAAAAAAGGATATCTTTTTATTGAGAGTCTGTACTCCTACTTCAAATAAGCCAGCTGCTCTGTATAACACTGCTGTCCTGGGAGTAAATCCCATTGAACCCAGTGGAGTTTATTTCCGAGTAGGCATGTGTAGGATTGCACTGTTAAGTGTGTCTTTCATAGAACCAACCCTTGGAAGTACCACCACAATTTTAGAAGGTCATGTTTTGAAGAGCAAAATTTCATCAGAGTGGGTTGAGGGTCCTATTAACTATTAAAATTAACTACTAAAATTAAAACTGACAGTCATTAGCTTTCCATTTGGCAACCAAAGGCTTATAGTATACAATAATTCAAAAATAAATAAAACAACACTTTAAGGCATGATCCATCATAATTACATGAAAGCTTCAGACATCTTAGAGAAGAAAAAAGTAGTATCCTGAAATTCATCTACTTCATCAGAGCATTAAACCATGCTATAATGTTGGATGTTAAAAATAAAAAAAACACACACACACACCCATAATTAAAAGATATCAGATTTGTAACAACAGATTACAATCTCAAAATGCATATGGTGAAACTTACTGGGTTCACTAAATTGATGTCTTAAGGCAGCAAAAGGGATTTAAAAACACAATGTGAATAAATGGAATCCACTCTAACTTCAGGCAGAGGGGGAAGTGCCATAAACTTACTAAGTCCAATTGCAGATGAATAATGTAGCCCCTCGAATAGGGAGAAGGAATCGCTCCAGGAATTCCTAGTGCTGTAATCCTCCAGCACCTTTGCAGCACACAGTGTTAAAAGTAGAGTTTTAAAAATGCTTAGTTTGTAAGCAACATGAAGCCCTTGGGTAGAGAAGCACTTGCTGCAGAGTTTGGGACAGCAAATCTTTACAGTGGAGTGGAAATGTCAGTCAAAAGCAAAAGGAACAAGGCAGCATAAAGGTCCTTCTGCTTGCTGCATTGCGTATATGCTTAATTCAAAAGAATTGTAGATATGAACAAGCAAGACTTTCCTCCATTAGTAACATGCATCTCTTTTGTGCAAAGTCTTTGTTTCGCTCAAAGTTAAGGCATGAACAATACAAAGGACACCTTGAAAGATAGTGACTTCAGGAAATGTTTTTCCCCTTCTTATCTGTGTTGAACTTGCTTCCTCCATTATGTCTGCAGCTGTCAGTTAGCAGAATCCATATGTTCTTGCCTGGTAAGCAGAGGCTTTCCACTGGGGTTTGCCGAATGTATGTGCACCTTGTTTACCGTTTCCAGCAGTGCTTTCCTCTCCAGTTCTAGAGTGAGAATTGTCTGCCTCAGCTTGCTTTCATTGTTGAGCAAAGCATCAACCATGGCCTCTAGGTTTTGGATCTTTCCATTTGCCATCTTAAGGGACAAACAAGAAACATAGACAGATTGCTTGTGAGGAAAACAAGTAAGAACATGCAGACTGCTCCCTCAGCACACCTTTCTATTCCTCTTATGTGAAACCAGCTGAAATTCACATGTGCAGAACAATAAATACAGTACAGCAATCCAAATTACTGGCATACATAGCCAGTTTTGGAGTTTCATCTTTCTACATAAAATGAAATTGAGCCTATACTGGGGCAATGCTGATGAAGCTTGTTTCCTTCATGGCTTTTTTAGTGTTTAAGGATAGAGTAGAATTGGACTCCATCTAGATAAAAAAGAATGTGGGACAGTTGTGGACATCAATGTTTGGTGCAGGGAAGATTCCTGCCAACAATGTAACGACTCAACTTCTCCACAGTCACCACTGGGGGGGGAATGACCACGTTGCTACTTAATAATGAATTAAATTTTGTGTATGATATATTCTCCACATTCCTTCCAAAACTTGTTTACTTAAGCTCCAGAATGACTTAAGCCTACAACGTAATACTGAGTAGAAAAACGGAAAGCCAATAAATCTGCGCCATGAATTGACTAATTCATGTGTAAATTTATTAACCCAGGCATTTTAATTAAGAATAGCATTGTTAATCCAAAGCTACATCTATCTAGCATGAGCCTCACTGATGCTGAGGTAAGGAAACATGAATCATGATTCAGACCAAACAAATAACAAAAAAACAAAAAAAGCCTGCCAAAGACTGTGAAATTGGCTTTTCGCCTCTTCAGCTTTAGCAAGCTTTGACCTGGGAAGCATGAACCTGGATGATTTGTATTCTTTCCATCTTTTTAGTTCCCAATTTTGATCCCAATGGGGAAAAAAAAACTATGCTCAAAACCAAACCAAAAAAACCAAATGGGAAACAGTTTGTGTTTGTGTAGACCTTGGAGAGCAACAGTTGCACTATTTAAGCAATTTCTGTTGATGTCATAGTGCATAACAGTTGCTGTGTTGGCTAAGCGGCTCATAAATTTACTTCCTTCATCTCATCTTTTTTCTGCTTAGCAATTGCCTGTATCCCCATGGTACAGATACCTAGTATTTAAAAGCACGATGTAGTTATGCTCCTGTACAAGATATCCCAGTGAGGGAGATATGACAAATCCACTAGGCATTTCAGGACTATTATTTTTTTAATGGTAATCAAATCCCATCGCCATCTGATTTTCTAATAATCATCAAAAGGGGTTACGGAAACTAGATGTGCAAATGTTTCTGAAATATAAAAACTCACTGATTACTGATGCATACAGCTGTAAAAAAATGAGCCAAGTTATTAGCCACTGAGCTATATTTAATGTATATTGTATAATGTGCAATCAGTACCTGCAGCTCCTCAAGGAGGTCAAAGTTTTGTTTACGTAAATTGGTGTTGGCTTTTTCCAATTTATCCATCCTTTGATTGTCGTTGAGAGAAGAATCTATCAATTCATCTTGAAGCACATGATATTCAACTTCATAAGCTTGCAGCTGTTTGGCAATATCCATCTCAAATACCTAGTACATACGTAAAATGGAAGAGTGCCTTGATTAAAAAAAGAAAGATAACAACAACCAGAAAATCTGTTGCATGCATATTCTGTATAAGATCCTGTTTGGCTCACTGTCTATAAGAAATTGGGGCGTCAGATAATCCAAATTTTCTTCTCAAGCAAAATTTATTGTCTATCAGTTTCATTTTTGCTGCCTCTGAACCTTTCTCTTTTCTCTCTCTCCAGTAACAGGGTGACCAACTAAAAGTAGTATCAACCACTTTAGTACCATATAGAAGCATTTTTGTCATGAGATAATGCCCTCAGGACATGTCAGGTTGTTTCACATCTAGTTTCATAGCTAAGAGGATCATGCTATTCATTCATTCATTACACTTGCTCAAAAATGTTATGAGCCTACTGAGATAAAGTCTTGCAAAAATGAAGGGAACATTGAAAACAAAAAACACCCAACTGTCTAACAAATAAGTTAGCTCCAAAAGTTAACAGAGGCATTTCAAGATTACAAAGGAAGTCAAGGCATCCAGTGGCTAAGATCCTATTGGTTTTTGAAAGTCAAAAAGGGCTCGCCCAAATAAAGAGCATTTAGAATATTAATTCACACCAGAGAGATAACCAACGGTATGCAAAACATAGTAAAACCACAGACAACAGTGCTCTTCCAAGTGGCTAGATTACAGAGAGCATCTATCTTGCTATGAGTTGCATAGATTAGAGGGCTGAACTATGCACCTACAACATCTAGTTCACCAAATGCAATGCACTTAGATTGTAGAATGGTGGAATACAATGAAAGGAGGAGTCATTAAGAAATGAAGCCTTGCTACAGCCTTACAGGAAAGAACGGTGAGAGGGGCAAAAACTGGAATGCCAGACATGCAGGGATACTGAGGCCTTGGAATCTGAGTGGCGAGGAAGTGAAGCATCAAAGGGTTTGATGGAATTGGGCAGGCTGCAAAGTAGGACCTGGTGGGAGGTGAAGGGAGGGATGGGCAGACTGTGGAGTTTAGAAGATGAAATGTCAGGGAAATGATGAGAATTGGTAGAATGGGTAGGAGTCTCAAGTAAATATTATTTGCCATTAATTACTTTCTCTCCCTTGCTTCCATTTTCCAGAGCATTGCTTAATTTCTTGCTTTCAGGAAATACTGCATTATATTATGTGGAGAGGAAACTCAACCTTGATTCTTGTGCACAGGACATATTTTACTATTGCAAAACATCCAAAGCATTTCCATTGTTCAAGTAAACTGTCCATGCTCACTATTAAAACACAGGAGGAAATATAGCTATATTATTACCCCCAAACAATTCTGGCTAGTCTCTACAAATATTTTTTAGCTCTCCACAAGGAACATCTACATTCTCAAAGTGCATAAGCCAATTCTGTTGTGGGTGGGTGGGTTGGTTGAGTACAAATACATTTCTTGACTGGGGCATCAATAAATTACTAGCAATTTTGTAATTTACATCTTCATGGTATACCTGGCTTCATACCTGGTTTATGGTTTTTTCCATCTGTACCAAACCCAGATTTGGGAGAATACATTTAACGAAATCAACTATAGTTTCCAAGTTTTCATGTTGCAGAATTAAGGGCTTATGGCTTCCCAGCAAACTTAAAGCCACTTTAAATATAACTTCTGATCCTTGGAGAAACAGCATGTCTGAGGGGAAAAGAGTGGGTGGGGGGAGAAGGCAAATAAGAAATTATAATGAAAATTTTAAGCAGCTTGGAATCCACCAAATGCTCAAGTACCCCTGTGTATCAATAATTGTTCTGGTAATGGCAGCTATATTCCAGTTCTCTGATTTAAAGATTTCTAACAATATGTGACATACTGATAAAATAATGCATTGGTTATAAAATGAATACAATAGGCTCATGTAGCAGTTCTATGTATCCTGCAGCAAAAGACATATTTGAATGAAACAATAGAAGAAATGGACAGTTTTCTGTCTGACATATATCTTACATTGCTTCCACTTACACCATATGTGCATTCTACTGACAGCTCTTAGTTCCAGTCTAACCTTACAATCATTTGCCATGTATAATAAATTTTTGGTGCTTATATGCCTTTCACTTAAATAAAGTCAGAAAAAATAAATTTCCAGCAAGGCACCCAAATTTAAGAGAGCTCACTGAAGGAAAAACTAAAACTAAAATACATGCTAGAATTAGGGCAGATAATGCCGAAAGCATAACCAAGCAAAACTAATTTTCGATTTAAGCCAAGAGCAGTGATTATGCAAGAAGCTGGGGGTGGGGGAGATAAGAGATCAGTTCAAGGTGACCTATGCTATGTTAGTGTGGCAGACATACCAATTGTCTTGCTCCTGTATAAAACAGCAGCATTTTATAATCTTCCTCAAAGATCTTACCACAGAGAGGGGTGAGTCAGGCTCAGGCAAGGGAGACAGGCCCAAGACCTCTTCATAATGCTAGAAGTGAAGAAGGGGAGAGCTGATTCTCCACCACTCCCCAATGCAAATATGGAACCTGTTACTTGTTTTAGCCGAAACATACTTCGGCAATGCCTGGTCTCTGTACCTGGCAGTGGGGTGGTGCTCTGACCACATGAGAGAAGCAGAGAAACCCTGCATGCTTCCATCAACCCTCCCTGGCTCTGAGCAGAGGAAGGACAGTAGAGGCAGGTGCAGAAAGCCCACACACCTCTGCTGCCCCTCACCCACTAAGAAGGATGGTGCAGGCATGGAGGGTTGCCTGCCATGTGGCTGGAGCTCTAGATGCCTGGCAGAAAAAGCCCACTGGTTTCTGCCGCCCCTTACAGTTTCATGCTGAAGAAGAAAATCAGAGAAGCTTCTGCTTGTCCCTGGCCTTGTGCTGTATCTCAAATATACATCAAGACCCTGCCCCCCTGGAGTATATCCATGTGACAACAAATTTCTTGGTTGGCCACCAGGGTTGCACATAATTTGTCGATCCCTGTATAACACATCAAACATTTAAGCAAAAGGTCAATTGTTTTAAGAACATATCCAGGGCAAAGGTTTGCTGGATCTGGGTGGTGAGCCAGTAACGACGTAATGTAGACATCCAAACAAATGTCAGCATGATTAAAAAAATACAATCTGGAAACAGAGTTAACATTGTTTTTCTATTGCTGAGCAAATAAGAGAATACATTTTTTTTTGTATAGGACCGTCATATCTACACAGGGGTGTTGAAAGTTCACAGAGGCAGAGAGAAAAAACAGAGGCGGGTTTAACACACGATGCAGCCCTCTAGTCCACACAGCCAATTTTTTAACTTAGAACTTCCTTATCTGGAATTTGGGTTCCCCAAAGACCTACTGTAGCATAACAGCTGCAAAAGTGAGCTGCTAACCAGGAAGGCCTTGATTCGAATCTTTTTGTAAAAGAAAAGGGACTAATGTGTGCAATTCTCCTTTTCTTTTCCTTCTTCTTCATCTAAAGTATCATAAAAATAATTATTTGCTGTCTTTGGTGCAGCAGAGTAAGTAACATGGCTATCCACAGCTGGAATTCATTATTTAAAAGAGAATGCTCTCCTTATACTGTACAAAGTTTTGTGAGCAACTTTCCAAGAATTGTTGCAAATCATTGCTTCCAATGTAGCAATCAAAGTTTTGCTTTTTTGTAATACGTATCTCCTCCCTAACTAGTGCCATTCTTTGTTCCACAAAGTGCTTTTACTTGTCTATATTACATTACATATGTACAGTTCCTTTCAAGTGTATTTGTTTTTTTTAACAAGTTGTCTGTGTTCCTCTGCAAGAAGGGTAATGAAAAAGAAAAAATGCACAATAATTAAAAACCACCACCCTACATTTGGAAACATATAGGGTGGGATATATACAGATACCATATGTTTTAGTTTATGTGCATTCGAGCAAGACATTGATAAGTAATGCCAAAGATCATATTTTTTTATTATACATGACTGTGAAGAGGAATGTTGGATTATAATTTCAGCATGTTATATTTGGAATGTCAACTTGATTCCATACTAAGGTATGATGTAATCAATAGGTTTAGGCAGAGATTAGGGCCTCCATCAATTTTTTTGTCAACCATGGAACTTAGGTTAATAGATGTTGTTTAGTCAAATCAGAATACTGTCCCAAATTACTAACAGCCTAAGAAAAAATCACAATGCTTTTGTGGGACTGCGCATAGAATATGACACATTTAAAAAAGATTTTGTCCCATTTTAACCAATTGCCTATTTTCCAGAAAGTGTGGTTACTGTCATGAAAGACCTACTACATTTACAAAGAAAGCTAAAGCATTTGACATGGTGGAACGAAAGCATCTGCATTTGCTATGCTCTCTCTGTCTCCACATTCTTGTCTATACAATCTTAATAAAACCACTCATGTCCTATTAGCTGATTGGCTCATACTGATAGGAAAAAACTCCCCGAATTTCAAACAAATAATATATTTAATGGATCCTAGGTATCCTTAACATTTATTGTGACTTACCAAACACTCTAGCCACAAACCCCAGGGGAAATTGAGAGGCAAACATGGTAAGAAACCAGGGGGCAGCATACAGACTAGGTCCAATTTCATGTGCTTCAAAATGATTGTAGAGATCTCTGTGGTAATCATGAAGAAGTCGAGAAAGTTGATACATCTGGATCTGCAGAGGCAAATAAAAATAAAGGTTGTTAAACTAGACAAAATGTTTAAAGGACTTTTCCCTTGGACCTCTTTGTGATGGTCCGAATGCATTTATATGAATAAGTCCTGAAGTCCTGCTGCATTCAGCTGAAATTGTGATCCTAAGTATACTTTCCAGGAAGCAAACTAAAATTTTCATATCCATAAATTAGCATTCACACACCTGAGAAAAAGAAAAAGAAAACTGAAGCCATTTTGTATTGGCCTTCTACATTGTATTTGAAAATGAAAACTATCCCTCTTCCCCCTTTTATGCCAGCTAAAAATACTGTGATTTGGTGATCTTCACAATCTTATTAAAGGATACTTTTGTTTTCTCTGAGGAAAACCTCATAAATCTATTTGCACAACAGCCACTGGCAGCCTATTGACCTACTAACACACTCCAAAATTGTGCCCTGACTTCAGCAGATACACAGCTGACAATGTTCCCATTTGTGATTTCTTTTTATGAACATTGGGTGGAAACGCAATATATAATTCTTATGTTGTTGCGTTTTTTTTTTAAAAAAGCAAAATAAATGCAATCTGGAGCTCTAACCTGTAAAATTGTCATGTCAGGTCGATACTGCTTCCTCAGGCCCATGTCGAACATAAGGAACTTGAGCATCTTGAAAGCCTCTTCTTCACTCATATGAAGCAACAGCACACCGGCTACAAAGCTAAGGCCCTGGCAATAGCCAACTTCTGGATCCAAGAGGGAATAGGCCTTCAAGATATTGTAAAGTGACAGCTGCCCAGCTCCAAGCTGGGCTGAGAAATATGGATGCGTCGGAAAGGTGCGGCCTGTAAAAATCAAAAATTGGGGTTAGCAACACAAATATTAATAAAGCAAACATGCCATGTTTTCGTGTGAAGCAAACAATTTTGTTAGGCTGCTTGTCTAATAAACTATAAAGTCTAATTGCTTTGATACTATAGATCAGGCTTCCCCAACCTCGGCCCTCCAGATGTTTTGAGACTACAATTCCCAGCATCCCTGACCACTGGTCCTGCTAGCTAGGGATCATGGGAGTTGTAGGCCAAAAACATCTGGAGGGCTGAGCTTGAGGAAGCCTGCTATAGGTTGAATGATTTAAATCCAACATAGACTTTGCACTCTATATGACAGGGTCTCGTCTGTGACTCCTATGAATATGTTGTGTGTTTCTCATTGCTGGCAATCTGCCCCTTAAAAGACTCCTGTACCTGTATTATTCCCCTCACTGCAAGCCTGCCAGTGTCTGCCTAATGCTGACTGCTCATGCCCATTAAAAAGGTAAAGGGCCCCCTGACCATCAGGTCCAGTCGTGTCCGACTCTGGGGTTGCGGCGCTCATCTCGCATTATTGGCCGAGGGAGCCGGCGTTTGTCCGCAGACAGCTTCCGGGTCATGTGGCCAGCATGACAAAGCTGCTTCTGGCGAACCAGAGCAGCGCACGGAAACGCCGTTTACCTTCCCGCCAGAGCGGTCCCTATTTATCTACTTGCACTTTGATGTGCTTTCGAACTGCTAGGTTGGCAGGAGCTGGGACCGAGCAACGGGAGCTCACCCCGTAGCAGGGATTCGAACTGCCGACCTTCTGATCAGCAAGCCCTAGACTCTGTGGTTTAACCCACAGAGCCACCTGGGTCCCTATTCATGCCCATTACCTCACACCTAATTAAATAAAATACCTTGAATGTTTTTGAAATATTGATGGCAGGAACATGATAAACACAAGGAGCATGAGAATTGGCACCATGGCACACTCAGAGTCTTACCAATGTCTTTTAATTTAAAGGTGACATGAAAACCATTGGAGCTAGTCAAATTTTGAAGGGCTGATCCCCATGTTTTCATATTTCATGTGAAAAAACAAAAACATTATGTCCACTTAATCTGAAAATATGTTAAACTTTAAAGTTGGCTATCATGAAAAACCACTTGAGTCCTTTTCAGGACTGATCCCCTCTGTAGGAACCACCTAGAAGATTTGCAATTGCCAGATTGTGATCTGGCTCCTGGTCAGAATGGGCCTGAAACGGATCTGATCCAGATTTACAAATTGGGATCACAAATCAGATTAGGGGATCCATGTAGATGTCCCATGAGGACTGGGAAGAAAATGTTTGCCACTCTGAAAGCAAGCAAGAGAAACAACCAGTTTTTCTTTTCTTCCAAATTAAAATACACTGGAGGTAGATTTATTCCTGCATCCCCCACATCCTTTCAAGTGCAGCTAAAGCAGTCTTTTGTAGCTTCGCACTTGTTAAATCTCACCCCACCCTTTAATTTCCGGAACATTGCATCTATGGGAGGTGTGTTGCCTTGCCAGATGCTATCAGGGCTCTCTTATTTCAAAAACAAAGACAAAGCCCGAAGCTAAGTCTTCCTGCAAACCGATTAGTGCTCTGCACACTGTATACTAGGAAGAGACTGTTTGATTTCTGGGTCTGGCTGCTCACTGCCCAGGCTGGCAGGAAACTGAGTGTTTCTGCAGTTGTAGCGTGCTTTGCTTCCCAAATGGAAGAGTAGCTTGTATTGCAGCAGCTACCTCCCTGCCCAAAGTAGGAGTTGTTCCAACACACGCTGAACAGTTCTATTCAATGTCTCCTGTTTGGCAGAAAGTCTTGCTCAACAGAGTCACTTTGAAAGCATGAGCTAACTAGGAAAGGGAAAAGATATCCAAAATGGAAAAAGACATAATAATAAGAATGAACAAGAAGAGTACTTAATATTTCCCCCTTTCTTTCTTATTACATGACAACTGATGACAGGCATTTCTGGAATACACCTTTCCTTGGAAGGATATGGATTAAGGCAGCAATCTGCTGTGTCTGATCTTAAAACTCACATGGAAGCTGGCTGAATTAACTGTGGTGAAAGGCAATTTGCACAGGCTCCTAAGCCACTCTTCAAGTACCATGCAACGCAAGGAGAAAATGTTCCCAAAACATTTCAACCATAGGCTTTGTTTTCACAGAAAGAGGCTTAAGAAACAAGCAAAAGTATGTGTGACTCAGCTAAAAGATACAGCTTCAGTGGAAAGCAGGCACAATCCAATACTACATTCAAATGAAGGGATCTAAGCATTTAGCTTCAAATATTAGCAAATACTAATTATGTTTTTTATTCTAAAAAGCTGTTAAACTACCCTTGAATATAAACCAGCCAATATCTATATAATCTAATTTAAATATATAGCTATAATATTAATACCTTCTTTCTTTCTTTAAAAAAAAACCCTTTTAATCACTGCTTACAGACAGCTCAACATGTCTTAACTTGAAATGCTCTAACACTCGGATACAATTTGATGTGGTGTTGGATAATGAAAGATCCATACATTTTTAGTATTGTGCATATTTTGTTTTTAAACCCATTTTTCCTAAACAAAGAGACTACACTCAAAATGTGTTGGGGACATTTTCATTTTTGTAGTGAGACACTGGAAACTCATAGCAATGTGTTTCTGTGCCTTGCTAATCTTGGGCTGTTGCCATTTATATTCTGTGGGGAATGGAGGAAAAGTCCCCACTAACGTGAAGTGTAGGAGGCACAGGAAGTGCAGAGGATGCAGTGCATTTTATCATTATATTCAGAAGTTGTTTCATTACACTGACATTTTATCTGTATTAGTTTATACAGTATGGAGTAAAATGTGCAGGGTTGTGGGGTTTTTTTTGTATGTGTGCAGGTCTAGACTTTTTACACTGTGTCTTACTGCTTGAGTGGTCAGGAACTATTCCTCTGAGTTTTGTCATCATTCACACAGCATTGGAACAAACAGATGCATAAGGAAGTTATTTTAGAACTTACTTAAGAGATTTTAAGTTATGTTAGACAGGAAGCAACCGATTTATGTGAGTTCAATTGATGTGTGACTGTGCACACCGTGGTGACACGGAAGTGGCTGGAAAAGGGGGCAGGCTTGTGTGCACTCCACTGTCACATGGGATGACCTGGAACACAACCCCCAGGCAAATCATGGGTTGCCTTACATGCTTTTATAAGTGCTTCTTTGGGGACTAGTAGATTTGTTGGAGGGAAACTATATGCAGCAGACTTACTTCCAATGCCACTCAAACCCTTTTGAGTTTCTGAATCTTTAGAATCATAGAATTGTAGTGCTGGAACGGACACCAAGGGTATTCTAGTCCAACCCCCTGTGATGCAGGTATCATATATCTGTTTATGTTTTCAAGTTGCTCCTCTGCAGTCATGAGACCTAGACCCACATTCCACTTTTTAATCTGACCTTTAAAAAGAAACATGATGTTGAACACCCCATGCAATACTTTTGAGCACCAGGCATTGTCTCCAACCTAGGGAGTTCCTCAATGCATATAGACTGCAACAGAACAATAGCTTATAAATAAAATCATGACTTTAAAAGTGTACCTTCTCCGCAGAACACAAAGTCAGGGTTATTGTTATTTTTTGTAGACTTACCTAGGTCAATAAGTATTGCATGCTGCTGAGAGGTTAGCTGCTTTAGGAGTTCTTTGTAAGGTGTATCCTTTGGTTGCTGTTTATTTGCAAACTGAGGCTTAAGCTGGTATTGTTCTGCTAAAAACTTCCAGATCTCACCCCGGTGATGTCGAGGAACTCCTTCCCAAAAGGCAAAAGGAACCAGAAAAGGAAAAGGAAAAAAAATTAATTAGAATTTTTTTGGGGGGGGGGAACCCCACATACTAGTTATCACTGTATCAGCCATCTGTCTCAACTACAGTATCCAATAATTTGCCCCTTAACTCACATAAATTAGCTATTAAACCCTACGTGTGGGCCAAATTGTCAAGAGCAGTACTAAACACAAAGTGGTAGTGGTAGGGCTAAAGTTCAAGGCAGGGTGGAGATCTTGAGGTAGACAATCCCTCTTTTCTCAAATCACCAAGGACAAAGTGGGGTGAATATACTATCTCCCACTGCCTGTTATGATTAGGAAGGAAGGAAGGAAGGAAGTTAATGGAAAAGATACCACTTTGTTGCAATGATGCTTAGAACGTCTGTTAATGGATGTAGAAGGGGTGTTGAGATGTTCTCTCTCTTCCCTCTTCTAAAGTCATTATTGAGTCAGTCCTTGGTCCACAAATTTCTGCATACAGTAGTGTGAAATATTCACTGAAAGGTAGGCACAATTTGAAGGGTGAGGAGGAATGCTAATGAAACACACCCTTCCTGTTTTTGCTCAGCAGTATGTCACCCCACTGAGGCATAGTTCCCAAATGAAGCTGTCTGCTGTTCCATCCCATTTATCCTCACTGAGAAGAGATGGGGACAAGTGAACAGAAAAACACAGCTTACTATGTCCATGGCAACCTCCAAGTTTTCGAAGTCTATTCCATGAGCACTGAGAGTGAATGAACTCCAAGCACTTGCAGACTCATGAAATGAAGCCATATTCATATAATACATTACCTGCATTATTTAAATAGGTGTTCTGATAGTTTACTTTCCAAGAATGTGTGCGCATGTCTGCAATAATTCAGTACACTTACCTTTTCCAACAGCAGAATGTATTTTTTCCATGTCAAACTTCACCTTTGATCTTCCTGGCGTACTCAACATTTTTTCCCAGACCAACGTTACCTCTTTGAGGCATGGGGTGATTTCTTCATAATCAAGCTTCAGACGTTTGTTTAGCAGATTGTTTTCAGAAGCTAGACAAAAAAGATTAAATAGGTGCATGCTAATGACAGTCAGCATATGATAAATGGAGCTTTGACAATTCACTGAAAATGTCAGCGTAATGAACCATGACACTCAAAAAAGGCAAGTGTGTTTCAGCTGCTGCAAAGGGGAAATAAGGTAATATAAGAATATGATAATGCTACTGATTCATATTCAATTTGCTGCTGCCCCATTATGGGCATTTTGAAAGGTGTCATACTAGGGCTTGTCCTTACTAGCAGTTTACTGCATGAAGTTACTGAAAATGTTCATCTTACCTGCACTGTTTACTGTTTTCACATAGAAAATAGTACAGACTTGAGTCCAAGCTGAAAACTGTTGTTAGTCTGCAAATGCAGCCAACATGAGCCATACAGTCAGTGTTCCTACAGAAGCAGCATGTGGGTAGGTGCTAAGTGGGGTTAGGATTAGATAAAAAAATAAGAAGGGAAAACTGAACTCCCTGCTTACTGACATCAAGTAGGTGCCTTCACTGTACTTTTTTCAGCACCTGCTAAAAACATTTTTTGTTCAGGAAAGTCCTTTCAGATGCAGATGTTTTAATCTGCTTTCAGCTTAACTGTTGGTTGTAATTACACTTTCATTTTTTTAAAATACCTGTTTTCAACTTTTACTACCATGTTAATGTTGGTTTTATTTTCTGTAAACCACTTACGGTCAAGCAGTATATAAATACAGTAAATGAAATGCTGTGAGCACTACCTTGGGCCAAAGGAGAAGTCCCAACCATCTATTCTGGGTCTTGCCAGGGTAAGAGGGAGATAATTGCCTAACCTGAGGCTCTTTGCTGCCCAGCTGCCAAGAGGGAAGGGAAGGCTTTGCTGTTACAAGATCTCCTGGACATAAGGGATTGATTGCATTTTGAGGACAGAAAGTACAATCAACTCGCAACTTTACAGAGCTGAAGGCTAGCCAGTTGAAATCGCACAAATTAAATGCAAGGAGGGAAGACAGATTACAAGCTCATTCTGCGCTGGGTTTTCCCAGTGTGGAAAAAGAGCTTTTAAGCTCCCAGACTTGCTTACCAAGTTCTGGGAGGTTCACATGCAGGCTCTGGGAAGCTCTCATGAGATCTTGGATGGGCCCCAAAGATCCTGCAAGAGGTTCCCAGAGGTCGGTAAGCAAGTCTGAGGGCTTAAAAGCACTGGTAAGTGCTGCACTATGTTTTTTACGGATCACTTTCTAGTTTTTAAAGGGTTGTTTTGGTTATACGTGATTTCGGTTTTAAACACTATCCCCAGAAGGTAACCCATGCGTAAGATGCAAATTGTCTGCATTGCTCTTTTTCCGTAGATGAAAGGGTTAGGGTTAGGGACTACCATATGCCAACCCTATAGAGAGAGAACTGGAACACAGGGACCAAAGCAAACGGAGATGGAAAAAAGACAAGTTAATGCACTGTGTTTCCTTCTACTTAAAGGGCAGCATTAAAAGCAGTGCCTGGACACTAAGCATAACTTGGAACCATATTTAAAAAGTAATCTGTCATATCATAGCTATCACTTTAATGATGTCTGCTTTGATATATGCACAACAAGCCCTTGCTGTGATGATACATTACCAGCACACTGTCATTCTTGGGACATATTATTCCAATACATCATAAGAATGCTGTCACTTTTATGATTTAATAGCATTATGCATCATAAAAAACAGCACTTTCATTTATTATAGGAGTGAGACAATCTATAGGAGAGTGCAGCCTTAGTCCTCCACTGCAACTTCAGTTTACAGATTGAAGAATACTTCTTTTCCAGTTTGGTTTTGCCAGTTCCTTTCAAGATTGCACAGTATAGTGGCTTGCTAAAAACTATATGCAAACAAAGAATAAAGGATTTCTCCTAGCCTCCAATTTCCGGATCATGACAAAATAAATTTGCTTAATACCACCTTACCTAGGCCATGCAGTAAAGGAGAAAGGAGGGGAAATGCCACTTAATGCAGCAGACAGATCATAGCTGTGAGTAGCCACAGAAGTTGTGAAAAGGCATGTATGGAGGAGAGGGTCATGGGGACATTCTGTCTTCCATTTTTGCCTATTTCATGGATTATAGTCTAGAGGATACAAGGCAGAAATAAATATTTTGGGGTTGTTTTTGTTGTTTTATAAGTGTCCCTATTGCACTTAAAATATTTGTAGGATGACATTCAATTTCCACCAGTACTAGTTTATAGCCAGTGCCTCTCACACAGATTAAAGTGCGAGCTCAAGTCTTGGGAGATTTTCACTCAGAATGACTCAGCAGACTTTAAGCATCTAGAAGGTGGATCCAAATATACCAAAGCCACGGGCAAAAAGAGTCAGAAAATGAGCACCTTATCAGCACTTCCAGGAACTAGGCTAAGAGTAGCCACTGATAAAACAAGCAAAGAGACTTTTAAGATAAAGTAAACAAACTATGGGTAAAGTACAGCAAAAGAAGGAAAGCAAACATGACAGGATATTGGGAAGAAAGGATTCTGAATAAACACAAGGCAAACATTATCAGCCATTCTTCTAGAACACTTATTTATTGCCATAGTCACAAGTCCAATGGGTTCCCCTGCTCCTGCCATTCCTCACGTTTTTGATCCAGTAATTTACTTACCTTGCAACTTTTGATTTTCCTTTTCCATCCTAAGTAGTAGTATCTGCTGCAAAATTGCTTTTTGCCACAGTTCCCGAAGCTCTCTGGGTGTCCTCTTCCTCTCTTCTTTTAGTGCCCTAAAGGGGCCATCTTCACAAACTGCTTGCAATGGTGATCTGGGTGGAAGTTCACCCAACTCAGAGTATTCTTTATATGGTGACAAAACAAGAAAGAAGCATTCAGAAGTCTTTTATTGGTATCTAAATGTTTTTAGTTTGGATTTCTAGATCAAAACCTCAGGTAAGCATCAGTTACAATTTATCAATAATAAAGGTTTGTGATGCTGTGGAGAAAATACCTCAGTCTGTGCAAGGTAGGGGTGCAAATGAATAGCTAATCCTGGAAGCAGATTAAAGTGGCTTGCATGCCATCACTATGCAATGCAAGTCACTTTACACTTAGTAATTGTAATATCTAGTGAAATTTACCAAAAACACAAAACCAAAGAATCTCTCAGAAGTAGTTTATGATGTCGCAGGAAGTCAACTGTTCTAATTTTTAAAAAGTCAAACATTCCATCGGAGATTCTGAATACCTTGGGCACAACGGAAAGATTCGCTTAATTGGATACATATTGCGATAATACCACAGTACTTTTAGGATGCCAAGAATCAAAACAGAATCATTCAAGAATTGATTCTTGTACTGGAAGACTCATTCCAGTGAAGTCAATGGAAATGTACATGAATGTCCATATGAGCAATATGCTTAATCGGGGGGAGATTTAGGCTGAGGATTTAAATATTCCACAAACACATTGTGCTGGCACTGGAAAAGTGATTATTTCTCAGCTTCAGTTCCTAAATGGTAAAAGGGCAATAATAATACTGTGAGAGCAAAAAATGGAGCAAAGCAAACTAAATCAGTGTGCTGTTGTGCTAATACAGATTAGCGTTTGTAAATAACTTTAGAAAAAAACCTGCACATTTAATCAGGTCTTGTGTGCTGACAGAAATTCTGTGTATCTGCAATATGTGTAAACTATGAACATTTTCAGATAATTTATTTTGCTTCCAGTACTTATAGGGAAGGAAGAACAATGGAGGTAATTAGAGCCCCCACCCCTCCTCACAAATCGCAAATCCTACCGCTCTGTCTTTTGCTTAAGATATTTAAGCACACACAGGTACCCATTTTTGCCACTGTTGTAGAAGCAGCAGCTCATTATTTAAAAAGAATAACAGTTTCTAAGGATGTTAAATTTTATTATCTAGTAACCAGTTCTGAGCTCTTCCTTACACATAGTCCTGCATTTAGCTAAACAGTGCCTACAAAATCTGGATCAGATACAGAGCTTATCAAACTCAACTGGACTTTATTCTCAGTACAGTAGTTCCTTTTAAAAAGCACGTAACATGAACACAGTGTCAAAGTGCGGCACATGATGTGCAGCCCACCCCACCCCTTCAAAAGCCACTTCAAAGGACAGAAGGTATATCCTGTAAGACACAAGAAGCTTCTGCTGGACGGAAAAAACAGTCACCACCCATTCTGTTTGCATGTGTGGGCCTCTATGGATCATAGCCAGCATTACTAGCATATTCCGGAGCTTTGATCATCTGTGCTCCTTACTTTCAATGCAAGAATCTAAATCCTCCCAAAGCAAAGCACTGCTAGAAACAACAGTCATTCCATTCTTAAAAGTAAAAGATCTTAATTAATTACAGGGGTGCCATCTCACCCTCGGGATTGTGGGTGCCCGCTGCTACAATGCAGACATGCGACGTCACATGTACACATGCATGTGCAGGCAAGTGCATGTGACGTTGCACATCCAGGTTGTGGAGGCTGGTGGCAGCAGCAGCAGCTCCTTTTCCTCCTCTCCAGAGTCAGTGAGGCACCCTTTTCCGTGGGGAGGGGCTTGGACTTGGCAGCAGAGAGACTCTGCCTCCCTGTCTGAAACACTGCCCCCCCCCCTGGAAAAGAGTTTCTCACTTGCTGGGTGCGGAAGGTGGAGCTGAACTGCTTCTCTCCCGCTTGCTGGTGTTTCTCATTGACTTTCTGGGTGCCTGGCCCTCACAATTGTTGTGGGTGACCAAGCACCCACGCCCCCCTAGAGTTGGCTGCTATGGTTCCTTAAGAACCAAAATCATGAGACATTTGACCTTTAAAAGCACAAGGGACTCAAACTGAGCAACTCCTAATCTTCTCGAATCACAAGCAGAAGAAACAGTGCCACCTAGTGTACATGTTGAAAACAGCAAGCACAGTTTAGCAGGGCAACCACCATCGTTTTCCCTCCTCAGGTTGTGTAGTTTTAGTGCCTGCTGCCAACATAATTACAAATCAGATTAATAGCAGGAAGTGGTGCTAGAGGATGTAGCTCAGGCATAGGCAAACTTGGCCCTCCAGATGTTTTGAGACTACAATTCCCACCATCCCTAGCTCAGCGTTTCTCAACCACTGTTCCGCGGCACACTAGTGTGCCGCGAGACGCTGGCTGGTGTGCCGCGACGTGCCGCGACGAGAAGGGCGATTTGCATTGTCACGTGCCTGGCGGCCGCCAATACACAACACTAACCCGCCGAAAAGCAATATTTCTCCTCCTCTTTCCCAAAGCTCAGTGCAAACGAGCCTGGCGGCTGCCAATACACAACACTAACCCACCAGAAAGCAATATTTGGCAAGTGTTTCTTACAGTCATAATTATAATATAGGACGGCACAGAGTTAAATTTTTTAACTTTTTTAATGGTGGTGTGCCTCGTGATTTTTTTCACGGAACAAGTGTGCCGTGGCCCAAAAAAGGTTGAGAAACACTGCCCTAGCTAACCGGACCACTGGTCAGGGATTATGGGAGTTGTAGTCCCAAAACATTGGGAGGGCCGAGTTTGCCTATGCCTGATGTAGCTGGTAATGCCAGGATATTAATGGGACATCTGCTGTTGGCATGAAAAGGTTTGTATCAAATACAACAAATTAAATTGAGAACACTTTGCTTTCTCAGGCTGCTTTTTAAATACTTCCGAGTTGAAAGAACATCAAGAAGAATCCTGCTGGATCAGTAAATTCACTAATTATGAATCTGTTCTTTGGAAACTCATGATATTGTCCATCCACAAAAAAGAATAGATCTTTTATCTGTAGCATAAGTTAGGCAGGTTCTTTTTATCTAAGGAAGACCATTACCATCGTGCCAACTAGGAGAATCACATCCTTTCTGTGGGGTTGCCACTCTTAAGAATATCTGTTGTCTCCATGAATGCCGCCGGGTCCTCACAGGGCTTTCATAGATAGAAGCTGCTTCACTTGACTTGGGCTTGTAGTCACTAAAATTAGAAGGATTATCAGAACCAGATTTGTCTATCGTTCCAGTAAAAATTGTAAAATGAAGTTAACTGCAATATGTTTTGAAATCATCAAGCAGAATGAACAAATCCTCCTAAGTATGTGCAGCAACAAAGAACCACCACCAGTTCTTTATGTAACAAGCAGGCCACTTTAGAGAAATGCTGGGCCCATGTGAAACTAATATTTAATTTTAGTTAAGTTGCTAGCGCTACCCCTTTCACCCCAAATACCTCTGACAAAAACAGCCTATGGAGAGTCTTGTGCTCTGAACCCTGAACATCCTTTTATAAAAATGAAGCAGTGGGAGTAAGAGTGAGAAGAATATAATATAAACCTCCAAGAAGAGGCCTATGGGTTCTTTTTTTACTCCCCCCCAAAAATTTTTTATTGCACCCCTCTTTTTGCAGAGAAAAAGCTACCACATAACATTCCCCCCCTTTCTTGATTATGCAACAGCAATCCCCATAAGGTGACATCCTAAGTCAGGGGTAGGCAACCTAACGCCCGTGGGCCGGATGTGGCCCAATCGCCTTCTAAATCTGGCCCGTGGACAGTCCGGGAATCAGTGTGTTTTTACATGAGTAGAATGTGTCCTTTTATTTAAAATGCATCTCTGGGTTATTTGTGGGGCATAGGAATTTGTTCACCCCCCCCCCAAATAGTCTGGCCTACCAAATGGTCTGAGGGACAGTGGACGGCTGAAAAAGGTTTCTGACCCCTGTCCTAAGACATCAAACTCTAAATCACTTTCCCAGGTTCTGCGAATCCGGCTGCAAGTAGAACATTCTTCCACACATAGTCAGTATTACGGCAACTTTCTTGCAATGGCCTCACTTTTGCTGGTGACCGTTAGCCATTGGCACCCTGCTGTTTACAATTTTCTTCTCAGGTAAACTGTTGTCCTCTTTCCAACTGCAGTTCTTTATTTTCTGTTAGTCATTTTGAGTCAAACTACTATGAGATGCATTAATCACCCTTTTAGAAAGCTGTGCTCAACACTGCTGCTTTTCCTTTGAAGAAAAAGCTGCTATTCATCTCCAAAGGAAATGCAAAGAGCTTTGTCATGTGGATTCACAGTAGGCAAGGTGGGGCAGAAAGGAAACTGGTGAGGGACTCCCCTCCAGATTGGGGAAATGGCACCAAATCAGGGCCTGCAGCTGCAATTCCTCCAAAATAAAAGCGCTAGCATTAATGAAATGTATACTTTGGCCCTTTGAGAGAGTTTCTGAACACACAGTAGGTAGGGAGGGTTCGTGTGGAATGTGAGAAACTACAACTTTGACCCATTTTGTTAACAAACAGCAGTCACTAAAAAGCTACTGAATAAGGACGGCAGCTTACTTTATAAGAATCACTGCCATCACATAACTTTAGAAAAGCCATGGTCTTCACATTATCTATATTATTTATAAAAATGAATAATATACACTGAAGTGAAATGGCTTTTTAATTAAATTACCACACCAACCACATTTGAACAATTATAACTTTTAACAATTCCCACTGCAGTCTGAGACAAAGTTTCTTAAGCAATCACAGATTTTTCAGCTGCAGGCAGAGAACCCTACCTTTTTGTGTTCCTAAAGTCAGAGGTGTTATTTTCATCTACAGGAGCCAGAAATTTTAAGAAGTTTGGCACAGAAGAGGAAGAGTGAAGCTTTTTCCGTAGAGCAGAACGGTAGGAGGTGCTGAGAGTAGTTGAAAGGGGGAAGTTCAGAAGGAGGAAGTGTAAGTATACCAGGTGAAATTGAGAACAAAAACACAAAACAGGAAAAACAACTGATCAGTATTAAACCAGAAAAATAATAATAATTGTAGGTGTTAAAACAAATAACAAACCAGAAAAATAAAACTTGTAGGTGTTAAAACAAATAACAAGAAATCGAAGGCTAACATTGCAAGACATTTTACGTCTCTTTATGGCTTTATTTATAGGGACCCAGGTGGCGCTGTGGGTTAAACCACAGAGTCTAGGGCTTGCTGATCAGAAGGTCGGCGGTTTGAATCCCTGCAACGGGGTGAGCTCCCGTTGCTCGGTCCCAGCTCCTGCCCACCTAGCAGTTCGAAAGCACATCAAAGTGCAAGTAGATAAACAGGGACCGCTACAGCGGGAAGGTAAATGGCGTGTCCGTGCGCTGCTCTGGTTCACCAGAAGCAGCTTTGTCATCCTGGCCACATGACCTGGAAGCTGTCTGTGGACGAATGCCGGCTCCCTCGGCCTATAGAGCGAGATGAGCGCCGCAACCCGAGTCGGACACAACTGGACCTGATGGTCAGGGGCCCCTTTACCTTTAGGGCTTTATTCCAAATCAGCAATGGATACAAAACCTCACTTCTTGGACTTTTGAATCAGTGGGAGGAGAAATCACCTTGGCTTTCACCTGCCCCTCAGAAATGAGAGGGGTAGCAGTGGTTTCTTTTGGGTTGGTCTCATGAAATAGAAGGGAAATGTGGCAGGAAAATCACCAAATATGATGGTTTGTGTAGGGCTGCCATGTGACCCTTACATGAAATTTACTTGAATTAAGAAGATTTAGGCTGGATCCATGTATTTTTTTTCCTAGAACCAAGTGTGCAGCAAACAAATGCATTTTAACTTTCTTCCTCTCCTGCCTTCTTGATGTAATAGTCGGGAGAGAGTCGTCAAGTGGACATTTAAGGTCAATCTATTCCCACTGCTTTTCTCAAGCTTTGCAGTAGCATAGTAAACCATAATCTGAGTGTGGGATGACACTACAGGAAAGCTTCAAAAGATGTACCTCAGAGTAGGGAAAAAGTCCACTCCTTTTCCTCAAACTACATAGCCCACCAAAGGTTGTGAGAACTTATTTTTACTTCCACATAAAGGAAAAACCTCAAATGAAGCACGAAAAGCACGTCCATATAGGTGAAACCATGAAACCACTGGGGTTTCTGGTGGTTTTTATGTTTTGAAATGTTCTTTAAAATGCGGATCATAAACAAACTCCCCACATCTCTTCTCTCACCTCTTTGGCACAGCATGCCCACTTTGTTCTCCACTTGAATTATGCCTAAAATGTTTAAAGAAATTGGGCGAAGAGGCCAAGGGATTAAGACGAGCTGGAGGAGGAGAAGGAGGAGGAGCCGGTGATGACTGATCAGAAGAACTTTTAGAGCTGCTGCCAGGTGTGTTCATATTTTACAAGGAGGGTTCCAGCAGGGAAGATTAAACAAAAGGTAAGACAGAAAGAAACGTGACAAATCAAAGAAAACATTGAATATTTACAGATAAATTGTAAACAGATAAGAACATTGGCAGGATTACTGTAATAATCTGCAGTTTTATAAGATTTTATATTTAAAGTAGATGAATAAATGAGCAAATTAAGTTAATTTGGATATGCAGAAGATATTAAAAATAAATTTAAGGAACTGCAGAAAGAGGGGGAAGGAAGTCAAGTTTTGAAATGTTAAAGTGATTGTAAAATTAGTGAAATGTATAAATCTGAAAAGCACAAATAAAATTTAAAAAAAGACAAAAAGAAAAGGGCAAAGAGCTGAATTAAAAAAAGATGCACTACATCACTGCCTTTGTATTAACCATGTTAAATAACAGCACAGGCACCAGGGACAATGGGAGTGCTCTTCCATTGATTCTGCCTCCTCCATGGTGCCTGGCTTAACCAAAAAGATCTTCTGATGTCCCTAGTAAGAAGGCAGACATATGGCAATCAAATAGGCAGCAAACACAAACCAGTGCTTTACTTCTTGGAATGGTCCTCTTCTAGCCCTAAACAAGCCAAGATTACCTGGCTCATTTTCTCAACGCTCATGTGAGCAACAGGAGCACAGCTTCCAAGACTGTGGGAAGGCTTTGCAGTCCAGAAAGGATGATTGCTGGTTTCTCCTACATATATTTCCCAGCCTGCATCAGGCCTTGAGTTGTCAACAAGGTTTTATTGCCAAGGCTTTGACGTACGGATTCTGAACAATTTCCATGCCCATTAGCAACCACACCCAACAGACCAGGCGATAAAGCAGGGTCAGGACTGTTGATGCAATATGTATAGTGGAGGGATGCCTAAACATTTTGAAACATGTTAATGCTCTTTGGGGGGGATGCATTTCTGGTGTCATTCTAAGGAGCTAATGTGGGAAGAAGTTCCCTTGAAGAATTGTGTACCGTAATTGCAACACAAATGCAGGATCAAGTTCCTAGCAATTTAAGGATTAATAAATCTGAATTTAGCAGATTTAACATTAAAGTGATGCACACCTTATTTGGTTTTTGCATAACCAAAGGTCAGAGCAAAGAACATTTGGCTATATGTGCTTGAAGCAATGGAAGTATATTATAGTCTAAAGTTAAACTTAGCATGGCTTTTTTATTTATATAAAAAAACTAACCCCTATTTTCTCCCTTACTCCCCAAAACTTTACCAACTCTGTAACATGCAAGCAAAAGCAATACAGCAGTGCCCTATGTTACAAAAGTTGAGATCAAAGATGAACCGTGAAATAAAACATTCTAAGCATGTTCAGCTTTTACTGAGCAAGCAGCAGCAGGTTGAAAATAGCATTGTGGCAAAATGATACTGATGAACAATTTGCAAGTCCATAGTTGTAATGCTAAAGCCCTCTAGACATAACAAGCAACAAGGTTCAAAGAAAGGGCAAGGAAACCAACCAAAGCCATAGAACCTCTTTCTTTCACTCTTCCTCCTCTTTCTGCCACTTCTGGTATGTGTAAGGAAGAAAAAGTGATTTGGCACAAATCCCAATTTGTAATAGTCTAGATATTCCTGGCAAACCAGAGTAAACCAGGATTTTTAGCAAAGCAACACAGCTAACATGTGCAAACATTTAGAAAACCTATGAAGCATACTGACACAAGAATATGAGAAGTGAGTGTTGATTAGCAAATATAAAAACCTTGCAGTCAAATTGTTAAATAGTTCCATGCAATCAACTGGGCAAAATAGGACAGGGCATCAATCTATCAGCAAATAAGAGGAATGTATCCCTCCTGCTCAGTTTACAAATATTTATAGTTACTAGATATTTAGCCTTCATTTCTGTAGGTACCATCAAAACTTCCCATACTGTTCTTGGAAAGGAAATGACACACATTTTCTTTGGTTGCATGCACTTCCCTAATAGATGATAACAGGCAAACACCTGCAAGTAACAGAGCCCATGCATGGATTCTAGTGTCTGAATCATGGACCTTGATACAAATATTCCTCAAAGTCTAAGAGCTAATTCATATTTCCCAATGAGTAGGAGCACTAGCGTGACAGAGAGGATGTCAAAGGTTTCAAATGATGAGTTACCCAAAGACTTCTTGATGTTTCATTTATAAAGCATCCTGCTATGGAAAAACACTTTGTCACATCTGAGAATTTTTAACATTTATGTTCAGAAACATGCTATGGTTGGATATATGAGACAGACTTATCCAGAGATCTCATTTTCTCTAAAAAATGGACATACCTTAAAACATTTAGCCCAAATTTCTCCCCCCACAGCATCCTGTTTTAAACTTAGCCTTACTTTTGCTGGTTTGGAGTCTCTGTGCTCACCGAATGATACCTCATAAGTTTCCTTTGGGGAACAGTCGGAGATGCTTCAGTGGGTTCTGGGGCTTCCTGGCTTTCAGTTGGCACATGGGTCAGAGTATTAGCTCGTCTTCTAAATCCCTGGTAAGCTGATTTTGCAGACTGTTCAGGAGACGAGCTTTCTAGCTCACTTGAGAGATCACCTACAGATCCATTTGCCTTGAGGGGGCTCTCTGGGGGAAGGTCTTCTTTCTCAAACAGAGATGTTTCCTGTCAACATAAAATATATCCATATATAATTAAGCATGGCATAGAAATGATAACTGTTAATTTTTTTCAGGCTGCTCTGAACCTATCACATATGCTTTATGGCTGCACTTCTGCAATTTCATTTCTCCATTGTCCAATGAGATTTCATTCCTGTTTGGGAAGCCCAGAAGGGTTTACCAAGAATATGTTGTTATTCATACGCTACAGATCATAAGCTTATCCGAAACATGAATTGAACCATGAACAAAATACTCATGCTGCAGAAGGTAAGTCTGGCCTGGAATGGGAGATGTACAGGAAGTTAAAAAGAAGGGGCTTCCGATTCTGCTCTGCCTTAATGGAGGCAGCCCCCCACGACAGCGGAAGATTGTTGGCAAAGGAAAAACAAGGATGATTGAAGGTAATTATTCTTGCAAATTCCCCCCAGGAACAAGGGGAGGGGGTAACGGACTTCACTCACAGTTCGCCTCAGTACCTGGCTGTTGCTCCAGCATGAAATGCGGGGTGGGGGGTGGGGAGGCGCTGAGTGCAAAAGCACTTCACCTGCTGAAAACCCTCCAACGCCACCATTAAGAAGCAGAGGTTCTCCTGTTAACTAGAGCTTAATTGGACTAAAGTACTACAGGCACATGCTAGAAGAGATGAGACCACAAACTGCAGAACAAATCAACTGTGAGGACTTTAAGGTTTGAACTTAAGATAAGACTCCATTCAGTGCAAAAGATGGTGGGGGCAGGGGAGTCTACAGTTTCTTTATTTAAAGTTTTCTTCTCTACATTTATGATTCAGCAATCCTCCTCTGAATGTTAGTTCAAAATATATTTGTACAAGCGAGGACAGAAGAAATTCAATTATAAATATGGAATATAACATCATATGTGTAAAAAAAAGGAAAAAGGGAAGGTCTATTTTCAGGCATCCCCAAACTTTGGCCCTCCAGATGTTTTGGCCTACAAATCCCATGATCCTTACCTAACAGGACTAGTGGTCAGGGGAGATGGGAATTGTAGTCCAAAACATCTGGAGGGCCGAAGATTGGGGATGCCTGTCTATTTTGCAAAATGTTTACTCTTCCCCATCCTTTTTTATTTATAAAGTGAACTGAATAATGCTAAGAGGACTTAGAATTTAATTTAATTGGAAGTATAATTGCTCATATATCTTCAGTTGTAAAGAAGGATGAAAAGAGGAGAAGAAGAGTTTGGATTTGATATCCTGCTTTATCACCACCCGAAGGAGTCTCAAAGCGGCTAACATTCTCCTTTCCCTTCCTCCCCCACAACAAACACTCTGTGAGGTGAGTGAGCCTGAGAGACTTCAGAGAAGTGTGACTAGCCCAAGGTCACCCAGCAGCTGCATGTGGAGGAGCAGAGACGCAAACCCGGTTTCCCAGATTAGAGTCTACAGCTCTTAACCACTGCACCACACTGACTCTCAGGAGTCTGTGAACTGCCAAGGAACTTTATTGAGTCATCTGCAGTTTGACAGGCTGCTCTTCTTCCCAGGCTGAGAGGAAAAATGGTGGCAACAGGTAATTTACTGGGACAGAGTGACTTTTGCAGCTGTTGTTAAAGTTGTAAAACAATGAAGCACGGAATGGAGTGATGGAGAAATTTCTTGAACAACAGTGGGTGTGGCGTTCAGAGCATACGCAGAGTGCAAAAGAAAGACAAGGACATGGGAAAGCTTTGACAAGCAAGAGCTCTGAGGAAAAAATGCGATGTGACCCTGCACTCCTCCTGCAGACTATTTTTATTGACATCCAATTGGTGCATCCCCAAATTCGAATGCTCCAATCACATCAAGCCAGCACCTCTCCACACAGTCCCCATGCAGTTCTCATGTGAGACAGGATCAGGTTGATGCACATCAGAGCAGGAAATACATGAAAGGAGGCAAGAGACAAAAGAAGGAATGCACTCAGAGAAACCGGAGGCAATAAACTCAGGAAAGGAAAGGCAGATAGGCATTTAGCAGAGAGAGAAAAACCAAATGGCCAGAGATTTATCTCAGAGGCTTACGTGACCTTCCAATCTTAACTCCATGGTGGAATTGCAATACCATGGTATGAATTTATCTCATGCAGAACATTATTAAAACCTGGTCCACATAGACTGACCCAGCCAGGATCCAAGCTAACGTCGAACCAAAGTAGTTCGACCTCACCCTCTTCCTGACACGGCTGATCAGCCCAGTTTATAGGCATATAATATCCTTACATGGATTCTACAAATGGGATATCAGCTCTACCCAAGGCATGATGGATAACAGCAACAACCGGGGGAAAGAAGGACATAACATCTTACAAGGACAGGAAGAAACACTATGGACAGAACTGGCACACACAGGAAGAACAAGGATATAGTTTGAGTTCCTCACTTCTAGTTTTATAAATCATTTAATGTGTCAACACGAATAGAAGTTCTTAATATTGCAGTTGTTATATAAGGGATTATTAATATGAGTGGAATGTAATTGAAATTAATAAGATTTTGGAATGCAGAAATAAAGAAAATCATCAAACCATCAAATCTAGCACACGGGGGGGGCACTTTATCTAAATTATATAATTCGGTATTTGAACGATTGGTATTATTAATTGTATTATAAATTGGTATTGTTATAATGAGGCTATTATTGGACTGTAATTGAAAACTAATAAAATTATTATTAAAAAAGGAAGTTAAAATGAAGGGAACTGCAGGCCCTAGGTTTTTATATAACCTGTCAATTAAGTGTCTGAGATGACTAAGAATCCTATCCAGATGATCAAGTAGGTATGTTTTTGTAAACCTTTAGGTCACTGATGTGCTAGAAGTGTGACTTACAGAAATATGAGCAGCTAAGAGAGCTATAAAGCAGCAAACTATTCCCCCCCCCACTAGCCTGTTTATGATAACAAATATAATCATTCATTGTTTTCAAAATAAAACTCAACACTGTTTAATAATATAACTGTGCGCCCCCCAACTGGCCACCTGGCTTTTAGGAAATAATATTAAAGATTGTAACATATATTGTTACTTTTTATGTTTTGATATTCACTTACTTTACTTGTTGTGCTTTGTGTGCTAGATAAGGAGCTGTCCAAATCAATACTTCCAGAACTTTCCAGTTGACTTTTGGCTTTATTCCCCTACCAAGAAAATCCTCATATTATATAGGCACACATATATAAAGAAATCTGAAAATTCATACTATTCCTTGCAATAACCCCCCAAAGTTCTCACTGTGCTGAGATCATTATTAAATTTAATTTCCTGAGTGGACTAAGAATAGCCTTGCTCTGCATAAGAAACAACAGCCTCCTTCAAAAAGGTCACTCACACTGATATTTGCAAGCAACTTGGAAACTAGCAAAAGCATAACTGCCAAGTACTAATTTAATAAGTGAACCTTTTGTGTAGTCATCAATGTTTTTCACTCCTTTCTATTTTAAGAAATCACCAATCAAATTACTGGATATCTGCACTATGTTAAAAAAATTCTTTCAGTTAACATATACGATGCCATCAGACACAAGATAACAAAATTCAAGAGCCTTACCCGAGATAAAATACTGTCTAATGATTCTGTCAGTGACCTTTTAGCCTTGCTCTTCAACATATCTAGTCTGAACCGGGATGTGTTGCTTGGCAATTCATTTCCCATGGCCTCTACTGATGACTGTGACATCTAGAAAGTTAAAATAACAGACATTCTTTTTAAAAGAGAGAATAAGCACAAATAGAACAAGTTTCCATAGAAGACATCCTTCCATGTTTTCTAGAAGTGTCACACAATTTGTATGACGCCCGTTCTGAACTTAGAACTAACTTGGAACAAAAAAGTTCCAAAAAGGCTAAATATTTGTTACACGGATCAGATTTTGTCCCCTCCGTTCAAATCAGCTCCCACCTCCACCCCAAAATATGTCCTAGACACAGCAATTTGGATTGCATTTATTTCTGGTGTACAAGTTTCTGGGCAATCAGAACTGAGAGCCAGGTGGTTGAGGCATGCTTCATGGAGAAAGAAAGTACTATTTCCAACGAAATGTAAAGACTGTATCCAATTACTGGAGAAGATGATTGCCAGAGAAAGTACTCAGGGTCAAATATGGATGGATGCTTGCATAAAATAATGGCAAAGGTTCAAGTGGGCTTGCACTTATGTTCCAGTCTCCTGTTCAATTCAGTGCACAGCTACTGCCATAGGAGAACATTCAGCTAAAACTAATGTTGCTTTCTCTCCTCCTTTGCAATGGCACCTATTCACCACTCAGAGCAATGTCAAAATAGACACTTTACTGGTCAACTTCTTGCTGGTTGAGTTAGCCCGCACATGCTAATTATCTAAGTGCAAGGATTTAAATTTTTTAAATTTCATTTTTAATTCATGATCCATTTATACAGCACTTTGCTACACACACAAACACACGTAATTTCAGCCAAGTAATTTCGTTGTTCCTGCAGGAGGGCAATGACAATAAAGATTATCTTATCTTAATCTTATCTTACAAACACACACACATTATAATATATATATATATATATATATATATATATATATATATATATATATATATATATATATATAACATCTCAAAGCAGTTGACATACACAATAAGTTCAAAAAAAACACATCAAATAATTCACACAACAAAATACATGCGAGTTATACAGGGCAGCATTTAAATATGTGATCCTCCCAGGTGGGCTGTGCCACATGTTTTCAGAAATTATAGATCAGGTCTCACATGCAGACCTTTATGGAAAGGGCATTTTCATTTTATGCACCAACAGATCTTTTCCAGCAGCAAGAAAGGGGGTGGGGATTTACAATTGCCTACCAGCTTGGCTTCACTAAGGTGGATATGATCCTTTTGCTTTTCCTCATACATAACTCTCAGGACAGATATTATTAACTCATTCTCCTTCTGTTCATTTCTTGGCCTTATTTTCTGCAATAGGAAAAAGGGAACATCTATATTAGCCATTATGCCCTAGTTACGGTACTTAAATTTTGTCAGTACATTGTATGGTTACATTTCTGCTTGTACCCTAAAATACCAGTAGATGGCAACAGCATCACAAACTAAACAAAGTTAGCTAGCAAAAACAAAACAAAACTCGCCCTTACACTGCCCCATATAAATAAGTAAACAGGCGATTCACAGTGGAGTTTTGCCTGTAGGATCAAGGCATGCATGCATGCATAAATGAATGAATGAATGAATAAATAAATAAATATTATTTATACCCTGCCCATCTGGCTGGGTTTCCCCAGCCATTCTGGGCGGCTTCCAACAGAAAAATAAAATAAAATAATCGATTAAACATTAAAAGCCTCCCTAAACAGAGCTGCCTTCAGATGTCTTCTAAAAATCTGGTAGCTGTTTTTCTCTTTTGACATCTGATGGGAGGGCATTCCACAGGGCGGGCGCCACTACCGAGAAGGCCCTCTGCCTGGTTCCCTGCAACTTGGCTTCTCGCAACGAGGGAACCACCAGAAGGCCCTCAGTACTGGACCTCAGTGTCTGGGCAGAACGATGGGGGTGGAGACGCTCCTTCAGGTGTACTGGGCCGAGGCCATTTAGGGCTTTAAAGCTCAGCACCAACACTTTAAATTGTGCTCAGAAACGTACTGGGAGCCAATGTAGATCTTTCAAGACCGGTGTTATGTGGTCTCGGCAGCCGCTCCCAGTCACCAGTCTAGCTGCCGCATTCTGGATTAGTTGTAGTTTCTGGGTCACCTTCAAAGGTAGCCCCACGTAGAGCGCATTGCAGTAGTCCAAGCGAGAGATAACTAGAGTATGCACCACTCTGGCGAGACAGTCTGCAGGCAGGTAGGGTCTTAGCCTGCGTACCAGATGGAGCTGATAGACAGCTGCCCTGGACACATTCCCCCCTTGACAGATTTAGATTGAAGATTTCTAGGTAGAAGAATATATTTTTTTAGAAATTTACTTTTAAAAAGATAAAGGACCCCTGATAGTTAGGTCCAGTTGCAAAATGACTCTGGGGTTGCAGTGCTCATCTCGCTTTACTGGCCAAGGGAGCTGACGTTTGTCCGCAGACAGTTTTTCCAGGTCATGTGGCCAGAACTAAGCTGCTTCTGGCGAAACCAAAGCAGCGCACGGAAACGTCATTTACCTTCCTATTTATCTACTTACTTGCCTTGCACTTTGACGTGCTTTTGAACTGCTAGGTTGGCAGGAGCAGGGCCTGAACAGGAGCTCACCACATTGCAGGGATTCGAACCGCCGACCTTCCGATCGGCAAGCCCTAGGCTCAGCGGTTTAAACCACAGTATCACCATCGTCCCTTATAGCCTTTTAATTTATATAACTGCTAAACTGAGATTTCAAGATATGACTACAACAAGAGAGGACAGCTTGCCATGTAACATGGAAGTGGGGGAGACCTTGGTGTTTTGAGAAAAACAAGCCCTGTTGGGCTTCTAGATGTAGTTTCACACTTCTTTGGACAACAGCAAATATGCTGACCACAGAAGTGTGTGAAGTCAGTTAATGTGATCAGTTACTGTCATTAATTGCCAAGGAATGTCAGAAGCACCAATCCCAGCTCCCAATATTAACCCAGTTGTCTCCATTATAAATCTCGCTCCTCTTTTACAATTTCCAACATTAAAAAAAAAATCCAATATTTTTCACTAGTGAGCCAAGGGTCTGTTGATCCACCATAATAAATAACAAGACAGTTACCTGAACTTCTTCAAATATTGAGGCCTGCTCCTGGTTGTTCAGCGTTGTTAGATGTTTTTGGATTTCTAGTTTAGTTTTAGAAGGATGTAATCCTAACAAGTAACAGGCAAACAAATATAGGGTAAACAAAATTATTTTAGACGGGTTGTACCTGACTACAGTAAATTCAGAGTGGACCCACTAAAATCAATAGTTTTAAGTCCGTCACATCTACTGATTTCAATTGTTCTATTCTGAGTATTATCTCTTAGTTGGATACAACCCAATGACAATATCTGGTCAGGCAATATTCACAAAGTCATGTCCATCCAAAATGAGCTTTCCAGACAGGGACTACACTCACCACACTAAGGTGAAAAGCAGAGAAGCAAAAAAAAAAAAAAAAAAACCCTGAGGTGACTGTGACCACAATCTATGCTCACAATCTATGCTTTCACAAGGAAGGGAAGAGAATAAGCTTGGAACAGGAAGAATACCCAGACAGCAGCCATGGGGGCTTGGTTATGGATGCCACCTGAACAAACCATTTGTGCCTGCTGAAACTTGGAGGAAGAGAACCAAGTGGAGACATTTTGTTTGATGCTAAGCAAACTGCACTGGTTTAGCAACAGCAAAAACAATCTTCCAACCAGTCCTTTAAGCTATGAGGGACAATCCCTTTCAAAGTTTAAAAGAATCCTAGGTACAGTCGTACCTTGGCAGTTGAATGGAATCCATTCCAGAAGTCCATTCAACTTCCAAAACATTCGGAAACCAAAGCACAGCTTCTGATTGGCTGCAGGAAGCTCCTGCAGCCAATCGGAAACCACGGAAGCCCCGTCGGATGTACTGCTTCCAAAAACAGTTTGCAAACCACAACAGTTTGCAAACTCACTTCTGGGTGTGTGGCATTAGGGAGCCAAAACATTCAAGAACTAAGCTGTTCAAAAACCAAGGTACAACTGTATACCTTATACTTTTTAAAAAACAAAGACCCTTTTTTGGGCTTGCAAAAAAACAAAACAAAAAAAAACACCACAACAACACCCCCAAGTTTTTCTATGCAGCACATGAAAGTGTTGAAAAATATCTTTTTAGTATTTTGGACCTTCTAATATGCAAATATTTTTCCAGACAAGGACTTTTCTCCAGACTTCTCAAGTACTGCTCAAGTAGCAAAGTTGTATTTAAATACACATAGTTTGGCAAAGTACTTCATGCTTGATTGTTTACTTAGCAATAATCCATACACTTAAAAAAAATTAAGCAAGCATGTACCATGCTGCATAATTCCTACCTTCTATCCTTTCACAGAGTTTATGCAGGCACTGCATGGGACATCCTTCACAGAGTTGGACTTGTGCTTTGGCAGTTTGTTGTATAGCAGCTACTGTGAAAGCCTGTTTCAAAGTCATCATGATCTCATCAACCTGGAGCAAAGAAAACTAGGTGTGAAGACCTGGTATTTAAGAAGGCTAATGAATAATATATTAACTGCTATTCTATATTAGCCCAATAGTGACAAGTATCACGCTTCAGAGTAAATAAGAACCTTATATAAGACATTGTATGTCCAGCACCTCTTTGTTTTTATTTTTCTAAAGGTTCTTACCAGAGCTTCATCTGTACATTGAAAAACGTAACAAACGAAATGGAAGCCTCCATTTTCCGAAGGCTCTCTGCAGATAAATCCAAAGTGATCCACATGTCTAATTCCCTACAATAGAAACAATTATATCAAAAATTCATAAAGGCTAGGTAAAGACTTGTAATGCCGCTAAGCAGCATCTTGACATACAAACTTTTGTGAAAGGCGTGCAAAATAAATATTAACTGCAGGAAAATAAAAGTAATCCATTGGGAAATAATATATATATATACACACACATATCATACAATGAAAGCCCAAGATTGGCAAATCCAAACTGCCTCAGCCCAGTGAATCTTCTGTTTGGATTGCACTGTTTCTTAGTTGCATTTGATTTGTACTGAGGCCAATGGGACGGACGTCCTGACTTAAGTCCACTGGATTTAATGGAAGTGAAGCTAATGTAATCTGGATCTGATCCAATCTATTTCTAATTTCTAATGAAGAGATTAACATGTTTCTTAAAAGGAGAGAGGGAGAGAAGAGAAACAGAATATCAATACCATTGCTTGGTATGGATCTCAGTGCCCAGAGCTTCGCATAAAAGTAAACAATAGGTTGAGTGGTGGAGTGGCATTAAGCCCAGAGAGCCATGTACTGGATGACATTTCAAAGAGCAGCCTTCAAGTTTCCATTTTCTTCATGGAAAAAACACACAACCCCTTCCTTCTGTCAGCAGTCAAGTTCCCAAGATATTAAAAGGAGAACAGCCAGCCAATTCCTTTTAACAACATGAAAACACATAAACTAATTTATTTGCCAACAAAGTTAGACCCACATGTTGCTGATCACGTGGCGGAGTTGACAAAATATTTGGAGAACTTAAAAAAAAAACCCTCAAACATCACTTGCTCAACTGAGAAGACACTCTGGTGGAGCTCCCTGCTTCAGTAAGTGCTGGTGCATATGAACCCCATGTCCAATTCTTAGCTGAGCTAAGATGCTTCCGACCTCCTGGAGTTCTTAAGGGATGCTGTTCACAAAAAGCCCCAGTTTAGATTTGAAGATGGGGTAAAATCAATAAATGAGAAAACTGCATGTCTCTAATTGCAAGTTGAGTTGCATTATGGGAGCTTTAAAGCTTTAAGTCTAAGATGCCCAGGAGCCCAACAAAACATAACATGATTAAGAAATGGAGACTCTCTGACTCGGCACAGATAAAAAGAAGTAATCGGTGTGAGCAAAAGATGAATGAGTTAGGGAACAAAGAAATACAGGAGCCATTGCTTATGTAACATAGAATACCCCTAGTTCCAGTATTCAATGTAATTCAAGGCCAATAAGTTTGCAAAACAGTATGGCAGTAAACGCAGCTCTCAAAATAATAGTGTTTCTAGGTACAGTTTGGGGCCTATAGGCAGATATTGTTCCCATGTGGCCTTGGAACACTCAACATTAAAACATACAGCATAATTGTAGAGGAATGAATGATATTAATGAGGAATTGGGTAAATACTTTCATAAACCCAAAATTTCTCAGATTTTTACATTTTAATATCCATTAAGGTTGTGCATCTCAATTTATAGAACTTTGTTTCTTAAGAACAGAAGCAAAACAGAATGATTTCCCCATCTTCAAGCCTTAAAGCATCACTGCCAACAGTTACCATGCAAACAGTCTGTGGCTGGCGTCCAAGGGAGGATTTAGAGTTGTAGCATATGCCCTTCTTTCTCTAGAGACAGCAAAAAGGAGCATGTGAACAGTTTTTCCCATTGGTTGGGCCACTAGTTAAACAATCAAAAGGACTGGGAGAGGGAGTTGGGTCATTAAATTTGGAATTTATTTCCTGTTGGTCTGAGAAAGCTAAATTTTGACCTTGAGGGCAACCTGCTAAGTGCTGACTCACAGCTTCTCTTTCTCTTTGACAAAAGTTCGTTTACTGTCTGACAAATTTCCTTTAGAAAGTAAATTTCTGGGATTTGTGTTAATTTACTTCAAGATCCACTCCAGGCAATCTTCTCAAATATACTGGGGTTAACACAGTCCTTGGTTATTTGAAGGAATGTCACAGTGGGCTTTGCTGCCTTCATGGTTTAGACAAACTGGGGAGGGGATCCCTAATTTCTGGGGAAAAAATATGCTGAAGAAGTTCATTGCAAATGAGACAGAAATACTAATATTACAGTGTTCCTACCACATACTGACTGCAAAGGTCACCACTACAATGGTTTTAGAAATCTACCTTAACACACATTTCTTAAGTTATAAGAAGATCACTCTGTCCTTCAATCAGAGATCAGATTCTAAAGGGAGCAGTTTTTACAGGTTAACTGTCAAAAAACTGTTACTTTCTGCTCACTCAAATTTTAGTTTATTTTCTTCCCTAGCAGTTTATTTCCTGCACCTAAATGATCGTCCAAAGCTTCATAAACCATTGCCACATAATCGCCTGCATGTCCCCTCCCTTCTTCCAGTCATACACTGGTTTTAGGGCAAAGATCCTGGCTTGTTAAATGGTGTAATGGAATTTAGTGGGAGAAAACCACTGACCTGTTGTGGAAAACAACACCCAAGTTTTTAAGAACCAAAAAGGAATCAAAAGCTTGGTACCTGAGAGCAAAATGAAATTTCCTTAAAGCTTTTCTCAATAACTACTTTTTTGGTATCAGGACTGATGATGTAAACTTCAGACTGGCCAATCTGAAAAAAATAAAATAAACAAATCGTTAGTTAGCTGCCCTTCAAAATAATTTGTAGACAAAAATATGATTTTCTGAGACTGTAGTGGGTATGCTGAATTTTGCATGACAAATGCAACAATGCAAAGCAGGACTTTCATATTGTATTTTAGATTGCTGTAACTTGCCCTGGAACCTTCGGGTGAAGGGTGGGTAACAACAACCACCACACTTGTTTAGGAATTTAGCCCAACCCTGCACATGGCACAAAAGGAGCTACCTTATACCCAATGAGACTATTTACTCATCTAAGCACTATACTGTTTACTCTGTTATTCGCCAGGTACATTACCTGCTACCGCAGTGTTTCAACTGGAGATGTCATGTGCTCTACCAATGAGCTATGTTCCCTCTCCCTAATGATCCAAAGTATGCATGAGTGCTTCCACACAATCATTCCTTAGTAACTGCAAAAGAGGAGACTTTACGTTTTTCCATTTGTGTGCACCTGCCACTGATAGGAGTTCCATATGCACCCCAATAACTTTCTGAGCTATACAGTGGTACCTCGGGTTACGAACGCGATCCGTTCCGGGTCGCAGTTCGTAACCCGAAAAGGGCCCGAACCACCGTTTTGCGCATGCGCAAAGCGCTATTTTTACGCTTTGCGCATGCGCAAAGGCGCGCAGTGCTTCTGCGCGCGCGGCGAAAATACTTCCGGGTTTGCGAAGTTCGTAACCCGGGTTGTTCGTAACCCGAGGTGTTCGCAACCCGAGGTACGACTGTAGATTGAAGTCAGAGTCAGAGTCAAAATCACAAGTGAAAATGCAATGCCAGTATTTCCCACGAATTTAGTTCATTTTCTTTCTCTCTGGTGAGCTGGCATATTGGGAGAAACAGTGTGCCATCTTATGTGTAAATGAAATCTAAAACAGGTTAAACAATGACTGATCAATATAATAAAGGTAAATGACAGAGGGCTTCTTCAAACATTATACCTTTCAGTTTGTTTCAAGAGTTTACCAAAAAAAATTGATGTGTGAATGACAGGTTATTGTTTGCGAACACTTGCACTGTACGGTCATATTGTCCCTGGAGCATTAAAGTGTTTGGGTATTGTTCTAAAATCATTTACTCCAGGATATCCCAAATGAAGCCACATTACTGTGGAGGGAAGTTGTTTGAAGAAGGCTGTTTTAAGCCTTAGACATTACCTCATAGTCTGTTAAAGCAGAGCTTCGAAGGGGAAGCCTAGCCAGTCTTCTTCAGTTCTGCCCAATTTTAATTGGAAGGTCTTTGTAAGTATTACACAGATTTAGGCTTCCATCTTACACATGGCACACGCACACACACACGAAACAAGGGCAACTTAAAATGCAGTCATGTTGAAGCTGCTCCACATGCCATAGTTTGTATGTGGTGGATCCAGTATGGAATATTACAGAGTGTGATCAGGTACAGAATGCCAGTTTAAGGCTTAGGATTTTACGGGACTAACATCATAGTCTGCAACATGGGTAGGCAAACTAAGGCCTGTGGACGGTCCAGGAATCAGCGTGTTTTTACATGAGTAGAATGTGTCCTTTTATTTAAAATGCATCTCTAGGTTATTTTTGGGGCCTGCCTGGTGTTTTTACATGAGTAGAATGCATGCTTTTATTTAAAATGCATCTTTGAGTGATTTGTGGGGCATAGAAATTCGTTCATCCCCCCCCCCCCAAAATCTAGTCCGGCGCCCCACAAGGTCTGAGGGACATTGGATCGGCCCCCTGCTGAAAAAGTTTGCTGACCCCTGGTCTGTAAGCTTTAAGATGTGGGGGGTGGGGAAAAAGTGAGCTGTGCTTACTTTCTACATTGATAGAGCCCCGGGCCTAAATGTGAGCCTTGCAATTTGCACAGGTTCTTAATTCTAACTATGTGGGGACACAGTGCAGTTGCTCAGTGGTGAGGAAGTGCAAGAACAGAAGTACTTTCCTTTATTACTTCATATCTATTTCCTTAAAAAAAGAAGAAGGGAAATGCCAAATATGGGAAGGAGTGGTGCTAAATGGGTGCATTTGATGGAGCTACAAGATCAAGAGCAACAGCAGAGAAAACAAATGTTAGCTGTGATCCTGTAGGGTTGAGTTTGGCTTTGAGAACAAGTGATGCAGATTTATGCTGCAGTAAACAGAAAGCACTCCATCATTCTCTGTATCAGGCATCCCCAAACTGCGGCCCTCCTGATGTTTCGGCCTACAACTCCCATGATTCCTAGCTAACAGGACCAGTGGTCGGGGAAGATGGGAATTGTAGTCCAAAACATCTGGAGGGCCGAAGTTTGGGGATGCCTGCTCTGTATAAACACACACACACACACACACACCTGAACTCAATTAACTTCAAATCAGCTAGTAGCAATGCACAAAAGCTATGGATATTCATTTCTGTAACCATGTTATCCAGTGTTCAGAGATGGTATCAGAGAATGTGGTGTGGTGGTTACTGAGTGTTAGACAATGACTTGAGAAATCATGGTTCAAATCCCCACTCTGCCATGGGTAACCTTGGGTCAGTCACTGCCTCTCAGCCTAACCTTGTTGTGGGGGTTAAATGAAGAGGGGGAGAACCATGTATGCCACCTTGAGCAACTTGGAGAAAAAGATGGGAAAGAAATGCAATTAATTAATTAATTAATTAATTAACACAAGAACTCTGTTTTACCGTGAACAACATTATCCGGTTCCCAGCAATATCCGTTGGCTGAACGTTTTGCCCGTGAATAAATCGACTTTTTAAGTTCAGAGAAACAGCATCTTCATCAAAGGATCTGACAAAGCTGTTACTTGTCTTCAGGCAACCTGCTTGTGAATCTCTCTTGAAAGCACAAGAACGCAGTCCGGGCTGAGAGTAGGATTTCCGCATCGGCCTTTTCTCCTGTTCTTCATTAACTAAGGGTTGGAAGACGGATCGGAATTTATCACTTATGGAAAATCCTCCAGAATGGTTGACAGTTTCATGTTGTTGGGCGAATGGACCAGAATCCAAGTTTTTGGTATAACTAACATCATTAAATTTTTCAATACATTCATCTATGAGGGCTGGAGGTGCATTTTTGTGCGCTACTGTCACTCGGCCACAGAATAGCACCTCAAATTTTTTGCTAAAAGGATCTTCCACATCTGAGAGGTTGTTCTGGAACTCTTCCTGCCGTGCAATTTTTCCTGCTTGTCTGATAGTGCTTATGATCTCGGGCACCTGGAAGAAAATGACAATATCAGAGCCACTCAAATAAGAGGAAGAAAGTGGGGGTTTAGAAGTGACAAAGTGATGTGTGAATCAGAAAAACCACTGTACAAATTAACTTTGGAGGCTAGAGGCATCTTCATTATTTGGCCACCCTAACATTAAAGGAAATCCAATATACCGTATGTGTAGTTTGCCATCACAGATCTAACCCAACAGAGAGGATTATCATATCACAGATTTTCAATGAAATCAGATCACACAGTAAACTGATAGTTATCAACACTGAGTGAAGGGAAATCAAGTGCCATACATGCTTGTGTGTGAACTTGTCCTGAACTTACAGAGGCTAAGATCCAAAGCGCTATGCACAGTATTCCTCATGTGCATGGGGGCTTTTTATATACTCCAATTCCAAAGTTGTTTGTGCTCTCTTTTTAAAATCCATTGTTTTTAGTGTTTTTGAACAATGGACAATGGACGCAGGTGGCGCTGTGGTCTAAACCACAAAGCCTAGGGCTTGCCGATCAGAAGGTCAGCGGTTCGAATCCCTGCAACGGGGTGAGCTCCCATTGTTCGGTCCCAGCTGCTGCCCACCTAGCAGTTTGAAAGCATGTCAAAGTGCAAGTAGATAAATAGATACCGCTCCGGCGGGAAGGTAAACGGCATTTCCATGTGCTGCTCTGGTTCGCCAGAAGAGGCTTAGTCATGACCCAGAAGTTGTCTGCGGACAAACGCCGGCTGCCTCGGCCTATAGAGCAAGATGAGCACGCAACCCCAGTCGTCCGCGACTGGACCTTACAGTCAGGGGTACCTTTACCTTTTACCTCTAGCTGTGTGTACTCTTGAGAACTACTTAATGTGATGTTTAGAGCCTGCTGTCATAAGGGGAAATCAGCAAACCTTTGTGCATACCTAATGCCCTCTTGTTCTTGAACAAGAGAAAATGTACCGTATTTGGATTATGATCAGAGTATGTGTGTGCATGGGTATGTTCTGGTATAAAAGTAGTTTCAGGCAGTCATAAACAAAGACAATTGTCTTTAGGGAAAAGTAAATATAGCTCAGCAGAATGCAGATTCCAAACATGAAGCCAATTCCATGAGTCTAGCAGGACCGCTGTTCACAAACAGGACCATATGAGATGGCCAGATGATATTACTGCCCACACCAGGCTGCTGTACCCTAAGAAGGGGTGATAGCGCTATGGGAAGCAACTATGTCAATTACCTATACACACAATTCTGGTATTAACAAGTTACTGGCATGGCAAGGAACCAAGCATGTGGAAGTAGCTCCCAAACCACAAACATAACATTGAAATCACACCAAATTTTCTGGCTGCAAAAATATTTTTCTTGATTCGAGGCTTGATAGTATTAGCCTGTAAGATACACTTTTTCAGATTATACTCACTTTTTCATAGAAGGCAGCTTTTCAGAACAGAGATGTAGCTGTTCAGAGTAAATGGTGAAACAAGCAGAGCAGGAGTAAAAAGTAAGGCTTCTGCTCTTAGAACCATCTCTCTACATAACTAGAGAAATAATGTCCCAGAAAGCATCACACAAAATCCCTTCTTGAAAACTCCTTTCTTTTTGTACATGCATTCATTTGCGTGTGTTTATTAACGTAGGTGCGAATTTCATCCTTAACTGTAATAGAAAATATTTGCCTCTGGATTTGACAAAGACTTCAGAAGGTCCATTTATAGATAACAGACATATTTCGATAGCATTAGTCAGAGGATTATAATAAGGAAACAAGAATGGTCTGAAAATGAGACAGGAAGAATTACTTCATTCTCTGAGCATGGTGCATGACTCAGTCAACATACAGTTTGGTTGCACTCTGAACTAATATTAAGTAGTTGTTTAAAAAAAGCAGTTGAGTAAGAGCAGAACTTGCCCTCTTGCACTTTGTAAAATGACATGCAATTTTGATGGCTCTATTTAAATAATAAAGGCACTGAAAAATGTCATTGTTCTAAGGTTGGTATGAATAAGGACTTTGCCCATATTTGGTATTATCAGTACAACACTGTAAGTATCTAGCATTTATTTGGTCCAGGCAAAACTTTTGAGTACTACTGAGTATTAATATTTTGTATTGTTTTTAACACTCAATTGGGAGCCGCCCAGAGTGGCTGGGGAAACTCAGCCAGATGGGCAGGGTATAAATAATAAAAATAATTTTTCCTTTGAGAAAGACCCTGTCATCCTCCAATAAAAATTATGAGATGAAATACTACTGCTATTTTTATAAACTTTCTTTTGCAAATAACTGTGGGTTCAGGTAATTCTAAATACACAACTTCCTATTTCATACATGTTGTAGTTAGGACCCACAATCCCTAATTTAGGACTGTAAATAATGATTTCAACATAAAAAGCTGCCTTATAGCGAATCAAACTACAGGCTTCTCTAGGTCCCTATATGATAGCACCTTTTTTTACATAACCAAGAGGTTTGTCCTTTGTTATACACAGATAATATACCATAGCTCTAACAAAATTACTTGCTGTAGATAACAAGCAGGCAATTTATAGGCAGGCAGTTGTAGATTACAGGTTACAGGTGAGCCACAGGAGAAAGCAAAAGCTCCCGAGTTAGAAATCCAAGCCTCTTTCTTTCTTCTAGGCACAGAGACAGTAGTAAGGTCCAGCAACAGCCTTGGCTCTATTCCCTACTGCTTACTATCTGGCAGTCGAATGGTACTCTATGAACATTGTATTAGGAGATATGCATCCAAGTTTGATACAAAGAACTATCTGATCAAGGCACTGATATTCTGTCAGAATTCTAGCCCTAACCTGTGGGATTGTTACGCAGCAATCAAACAGATGCATTCCCACACAACATTGGCCAAAATGAAGGCTGCAGAGGACCAAGTAGCACTAACAGGGGAGAAAAAGCCTTCCTACACTTAGAGGCTAGAATGGGTAAAGTAATATTTGATTCTGTTCAATAATGGCTGTACCTTCATCTTCCTCGTTTGTCTGACCTGCAACTGCATTAACATATCCTTAGAAAGCCAGGAAAACACAGAATTAATGTTTGGGTGCTCCTTCAATGTTAAAACATTGCAACTCTCAGCGCATAGGGAACTTTGGGCTTGTCCACACAGGGCTATATACTGAGTTTCAAAAAAACAAAGCAAAAGCAACAGAAAACCCACTGTGGGTGGGCTGCTGGTGTTTGCATTCTCTTCCGTTAATATAGCACCAGGAAAAATTTATGCAATCTGAGGGAAGGTGAGGGAAAATCCAGAGTTTGTTTGCAGTGTTAAGAAAAGGATCCTGCCCTTGAATGTCAGGAGAAAGGCTATATTATGGAAGCAGAAATATTTCTTTAAATAGAATATAATGTATTAAGTTAGTCTGTAGAACACATCAAAAGAGAACAAAATAAAATATGCTTAAAACTCTACATAAAAGTGTATGTGTATATATATATATATATATATATATATATATATATATATATATTTGTACACACACACACACACACAGAGAGAGAGAGAGAGAGAGAGAGAGAGAGTTTGTACAGTGAGAGGATAAACTTTTAATTAGATATTTACCAAACAAAACTAAAAATGGGTGAGACGTGTCAGAATGTTTGTCTCTCAAAAAAATCAGAAACTCTACCACAGAATAATAGAATTGTAGAGTTGGAAGCATAATCTGAAATGAATTACAGATAATCTTTTCCTGAGACTGGAAGCCTTTACCACAAAAGAGGCCACCTTCCGAGTCAAATAATGATTAGTTCTTCACACTGCTTTGAGAAGCAATGTTTTAAACAATCCATTCATGATGGGAATTGGCTGATAACTATAGGAGGGCACCATAGCTGCCAAGTTTTCCCTTTTCTCGCGAGGAAGCCTATTCAGCATAAGGGAAAATCCCTGTAAAAAAGGGATAACTTGGCAACTATGGAGGGCACTGAGGCAGATGCGCTTCAGATCTGGTTTGGGCAGAACCCGTGCCAAGTATGGATTAAGTACAGAATGATAGGTATACCTAGCATCAAGATCCTTTACATTAACACAGTACTGGACAAACAGCGCTGATTGTGGAGAAGCATTTTAGGATGCAGTTCATTACAGTACTGAAAGAGGCGGAAATGATTTTTCAAGAAAGCTCTTTCAAGCATTTCCTAGTATTTGTACACAAATTTACTGCTACCTCTTTTCCTTTTCACTAGCTCTCAAAAACACATTAGCAGCAACAGCTAAGACATTAAGTTCCTAACCTTATTTTCCATTTTCAGGAATCAACCATTTAATACTCAGTGTGCATTTAGGAGAGCATTAGGAATATACTGCATTAAGTTGTCGTGCGTCAAATATAATACTTTTAGATCTGTGCCTACATTAGTCAGAGTTGTTTCAATTTCTAGAAGACCAGGTTGCTCGGAGTTCAAAGTCCCAGATCCAGCAGTACACTAGCTGCTGGGTATTGTCAGTTCCAGATACAGGATGTGCATTCTCTGGACAGGAGAAGCAGGAACCTGCCCTGCCTTCTGTTTTATACTGCAGTGGGAATGATCTGTGTCTCCTCTGACTTATTATCTTACTTTCCTACCTTTTTTACCCTTGGGTTAATTTTTCAGTTAAGCTTTCTTGTAAGAATAGAGGGGGCTTTGATTTCTAACTCAGGAACTATTTATTATCACTGTGGATCACCTTTAACCTGTAATCTACAACTGCCTGCTATGTTACAGCTATGCCATATTATCTGTGTCTAATGAAGGATAAACCTCTTGGTTATGTAAAAAGGTGTTATGGTCTGGGAGATTATTAAGCATTATGTGGGGTGAGATAAGCCTAAGTCATGTTGGTGAACTCACTAAGAAAGGGATGCATGCATTTGGAATAGGGCATGTGCATTCTCTAACTGCACAACTATTGGGGAAGCTACATGCAAATGCACACTGAACCTTTCCTTTGCGAAAGGGCCATTTGTTTAGTGGTAGACATAATATACATGTAGGTCTTGGGTTTGTTCCCTGGAATTTTGAACTGGAAAGAGCCCTCCTGAAGAACTGCTGCCAGAGCTAGATAAGCCTGCAGCCTGATTCGGTATAAGGCAGATTTTTATGTTCCCATTAAATAGCAAAGTTGCTTTTGGTAAATGGCAAAGTAAAGTTACGAAATCAGTGTGACCCTGGAGTCCTTTAGGGTTTATAGTCATTTGAGGAAGTAGGATGGTTAAAGATTGGGGAAACTGGTGTAGTTCCAACTCAACACTAACCCAAATCATTCTCGGAACTGAGACATGTACCGTATTCTTCATAGGCCTTAAGACTCTCTGTTGCTCAATCAACAGGTGGTTCCAGCTACCAGTTTGTAGTGTATTTTGGATTAGTAAAGTAAGAAGAAGCATTAAAGCTCTTTAAGGGACACAGGGATACACTGTAGCCTTCCTTTGCTATTTACTAGAACCCTTTTAAAAATACTGTATATCTTCCAAGCCTTACCATGCAACTTTTTCTATAGTTTCTAGCAGTGTTGTTTTTCTAGAAAAAGAGGTGATGGAACTCACCATGAACACCTCCCTTGTTCTCTTGCAATGGCAATGGCACCCACCTGAGAGGTGCCAGAACAGTTCCAGGGAGTTCTGGCTGGGGGAAAAAAATCCCTAGTTTCTAGTCCTATCATTAGGACAGGAAGCAGCCCTAGTGCTGGAGAGGATTTACCTGCGCCATTCTAAAGATATGACACCAGGTGTCCTTTTAAAGAATGGTTTCACAAGGAATCAATAAAGTTGGCTTCTCTCACTAGAAAAAGAACCGCCTTGAGACCTCTGGGTATAGGGTGGTATAATAATAATAATAATAATAATAATAATAATAATAATAATAATAATAATTGAAGAAGAAGAAGATGAAAGTGTCCCTCTTTCACTGTTAAGCCATAGCTAAGTATACAAGAGACTGCCTTGTTCTGAGTCAGGCCTGTACTGACTATCAGCTTTGAGTAGTAACGTCAGGCAGAGGTTTCTAAAAGCCCTTTAAACTCAAAACTAAGTGCAGATGATGTCAGTACTGTATTGTAATGCCTCATTAAACACCTGACCTCACACATAGGAAGCTTGTACTGTTTTACATAGGCTACAGTCATGTTTTGGACTGTGTGTTTCTCTAACAGCAGGAAATCTAGTAGCCTGAACTACTATATTGTACAAATAATCCAGCAAATGCAATTTCCGAGCTGATAGTGTGTGTGTGTGGGGGGGGAAACAGGTGATAACAGCATTTATTTCTGTTAGCATCAGAACATGACAGAAATGAAGATGCTATTGCAGATGTAGTGTGGTTCTACTGTATATTCGGTGCTAGTTCTCCCTGACTGAATGACTAGTAGCCAGCAGTATATAAGCTGCTTCTTAAATGTAAAAGGCATATGCTGCTTATCATAGGGCATTTGAAAATAAGAGTTTCTGAGTGCCCATTTTAACCTGAGGCAGCCAAAATATATAGTCTCCTATTTTAACTCCATCGATATCAGCCTCTGGCAGTTGATGTGTACAGGATTCGGATTTTGACATCCAGCACAGATTTTGATATCTTCTTCTTCCTACCCAAACAATCCCCTTGGTCTGCAGAGGGTTTAGAGTCCACAATAGCTAAGCCTAGCTCAGGTTACATTAAAATGGAAATGGACTAATTTGAGCAAAACAAATGCTAAAAGCCTTCTGACAGCAGTCCTATACATGACGATTAAGAGGCAAACACCAATGAATTCACTGAGACTTATCCAATCCTAAACATGCATAGGATTGAGCCTGAGTAGTCATTTGTTAAATTTTAAATTATTGTATTTGAGGGTGACCTGAAGCTATGGCTCTTTCCTACAAACCCCCCTTTTATCATCCTGATCGCTCCTTTCCTTTAAAATTCTAATTCGGGAGCTTTTACAAGTGACCATTCCAATAATGCATGTTCCTATTTTCAATGTCTCATTTAAATAATTTAAATGAAGTAAGAGTGAATTCCTCAAAGGAGCTACTGTTGCATCAATATTGATTCCCAAATGAGCAAGCTGATCTCGAGCCAGAATCAACTGCACAGACAATTGTGCTTCTATAACTGGTCAAGCACTAGGAAGTCTTTACAAATTCAAAACCCAGTGTTCATATAAAAAGGATAAACCAAGGATGAGGAACCTTTTGTCATTCAGATGGTGTAGGACTATGTTTTACATAGGCTACAGTCAAGTTTTGGAAACATACATATCCCATCAATCCCAGACAGCAATGGTCAGAGATAATGGAAGTTGTAGTCTTAACAGTGCCTTAAATGCAGGTTTTCCCTGTAGATTTATTTATATGTAAAACAAATTAGTCAAAATCTGTTTAGATAGGGTTGCCATATTTCAAAAAGTAAAGACAATGACACCCCAAAAGTTGTTGAGTGGTGTTGTTGTTTTTGAACACCCCAAAGCAACTTTTCAATTGACTTGCCTAAAATCCAGGACAGAGCAGGGCCCCTGGTCCACTACAGTGGTACCTCGGGTTGCAGACCCGATCTATTCTGGGTGCCGTTCGCACTCCAAAAAGTCTGCAACCCAAGCAGCGCTTTAACGCATGCGCAAAGCGCACAGAACGCTTCTGTGCATGTGCGTGCGGCGGAACCCAGAAGTAAACACTTCCGGGTCCGCCGTGTTCATATCCTGAAAGAATGCAACCCGCAGTGGACGCAACCCGAGGTATGACTGTACTGCATTGACAAAGGTTCAATATAGGGCAGCCATTATACCAATGACAGTATGAAAAGCTAGCTAAGGAAAAGAGAAGGATCCCTGCAGGCTGTGGCTGCTGGGAGTGAAGAGGAGCAAGATCTATTCTCTGTTCCCTATGACTGAGGTCATAGTCTCTGAGCTTTCATGGTGCAGGTTAAACAGGAAATGACTCAGTAACTCTCACATTGGTGCTGTAAAATGATCATTAAAGCACTGTTTATCCAGTGTCTCTCAAAGGTCAGTTTGGCTCCATAAACAGTAACTGCATAGGTATCTTTTGCTCTTCCATGATACTTTAGTATATTCAGATCCAGCAAATACTATGAAGATATACATTTCTTTTCTCCATGTTAATTGGCCTCTTCAGCAGTTACTATGGGAATAAAACAGACCCAACAGTATGCATGGTGTTACAGAGCAATGGAAACATGAAAGTGATCTTTTGCTATACAGAGGCAAGATCTTGCCATTTTCTTGGCTCCTGTATGCAAGTTATTAATGTGGAGGAGTCTCTCTTTAACAAACATCAAATTCCTTTGGGAGATAAAGAACATGTTTGCCAAACAAGCATTTCAAGGGGGGATAAGGATGGTCAGCTGCACACAGAAAAGATACAGACCAATTACAGGGGTTTTTTTTTCCTTCTCAGGTTGAACTACTAACACAACTTATACATATTTTGCAAAGCAAGTTTATGAAAAATGTGTACGTCTTTTTTTTTAAGTATGTAGGACAGCTAAGCATAACCTGCTACAGCCATAACCATTGCATGACTTCTCTAGCTGTTTGTTTTCAATTTTAACTTGATCATGTGTGAAAGAAGTCTTGTACCTCTCTGCTTAGCACTGTTGCTGACTATTAAAAAAAAACAGGCTGCAGTAGCTGATAATAGATTGGGAGATGAACAGAGACAAACACGTTTACTGTCAAAAGCAGAACAGCCCAGTCACAGAGGGGATAAAGTACAATCTGAGTATGGTATAAAAGATAATGTGGGATTTGAGGAGGCAGAGGTATGCATTTGCCTTCACACACTTAATGTTTGCTGCAGGCAACACTGCTGTAAAACCAGTGCACTTAAGGCTAATGTGAATGCTACATAAAGTGTGCAGCCCCTCTGGCTCATCAATAGAGAGGACTGAAATTCATCCTCTCCTCTCTCTTTCTGTTACACACACATGCAGAGCCTTTCATGGGCTCTGCTTTTTTAAAAAACAAAAACAAACCCTGCATATATGTGATTAATGCATTCCAGAAAGTCAACTGCTACGTACTATGGATACATGCAGTGAAACACCTGTACATGCAGCTGCCACGCATGACAATCTACATGTTTGTTGCACATAATTTAGGGGAGAAAAACTCCCTAGAAGACTTTTGTATTCTGGTCCTAAAAATGGGATATAGAGCAGCACACTTTAGTGAAAATGTTCCAGATTATGAATCTTTAATGCCATTAAACTATAAATGGGTACCATATTTTTATTTCTCTGCTATTACCGTATGTATGAGTTCTTCTACTGACAATGTTCCACAACCTTTCTATCAGTGAGCTCCTTAACATCCTTGGCTACCTCCAACCTTGCTGTAGCAAAGAGCATTCTAATGTGATCTATTATTTGCCCAGGTCTGATGCAGTCCTAAAGATCCTCTTCCAGTGCCTTGCCATGTCTTGGCATTACCACCATCAGCAAGCCAGATTGTGTCCCTGCAAGAAGATCAAACCTATCCATTCTGAAGGAAATCAGCCCCGAGTGCTCACTGGAAGGACAGATCCTGAAGCTAAGGCTCCAATATTTTGGCTACCTCATGAGAAGAGAAGACTCCCTGGAAAAGACCCTGATGTTGGGAAAGATGGAGGGCACTAGGAGAAGGGGACGACAGAGGACGAGATGGTTGGACAGTGTTCTCGAAGCTACAAACATGAGTTTGACCAAACTGCGGGAGGCAGTGGAAGACAGGAGTGCCTGGCGTGCTTTGGTACATGGGGTCTCGAAGAGTCGGACACGACTAAATGATTAAACAACAACAAAGCCACATGCTTTCCACTCTTTAAATCTGAAATATTTGTCAACAAAGGGAAAAGGATGACCCAAAATAGAGCTGATGTAGAAAGGGCTAATATTTTCATCCATGAATTCCAAATGTTCAAAGAATTTTTTTAATGAATAGATTTAGAATGGTTAATGCTATAGTCAAAAAGAGACAGGAAAGGTTAGTGAAAAGCACAGCTTATTCTCTTAAAAGTTATCAACTTAGAACAGAATTAAGGGAAAGGCTTTGACATGTATTTTTGACACTTAAATTTTCTGTAAAGGCTACTATGCTGTAAAAGGTTAGAACTAGGTCACTCCTGGGTGTAAAAGGACTCTCTTCTGATCAGGTAATGACTCATGGCATTAGCAAATTCTCTGTTCCTCATCTGTAAAACAGAACAACAGCCTAGAGTAGTGTAGTCTTGGTCCCAGCAGCGGCTGGTGGACTCCAACAGCTGCAGCCAGCATGGCCAATGGACAGGGATGGTGGGAGTTGTCATCCAAGACATCCGGAGAACATCAGGTTGGGGAAACCTGGTATACAGAAATCATGGGTGGTGGCAGCAGGAAGGGGATATAACAAAAGCTGTAAAGCAGGGGTGCCTAACCTGTGGCCCTCTAGACATTATTGGACTCCAAATACCATCAGCCACAGTCAGCATGGCGAGGGATGATGGGATTTGTAGTCCAACAACAATCAATTAACTGTACAACATACTGTGGCCAACATAGTACTGTATATCTTTACTTTCTCCCATTTTGTCAATACAGTGGTACCTTGGTTTGCAACCATGTTGGATTACAATCATTTTGGATTACAACTACATCAAACCCAGAAGTGCGTGTCCCTTTTTTATATTTTATTACAACCCATTTTTTTATTACAACCCATTTTTGGGGGGAGGCCCCATTGGCGAAAGCGCGCCTTAGGTTACAACCCGTTTTGGTTTACAACCGGACCTCCGGAATGGATTATGGTTGTAAACCAAGGTACCACTGTACTCCTACCCTAAACTCCAATATGCTTAATTTGTTCATGTGACTAAGATAAGGCACACTCCTCCACTGACTCCAGAGACAGACAGATGCCAAGCACAGATCAATAAAAAATACTTTGTTACTTCAAAATGTCACTTAAGTGTGTATATATATGGCAAGAGGAAAAATCCTGAGATTATGTTTAGAAACTTGCCAGTTCCTTTCAGGACAACCGAAGGTAGCCTAGTGACAACAGTAAGAATCCAAGACAACAGTAAGTGGATGGGTATTTCATTCACAAATCCATGTGGCAGAAAGTAAGAATCCAAGTGGTTAGATACTTCACTCTCCAGTTAGAAACATAGAAAATCCTGTGGGCACTAGCAAGGCTCAGAATTTTCAATTCCGGTCAGGACAGGAAATTTGAACACAGAATAAAGAACAGGAAAAAGAATAAGCTACTGCTTACTTGAGTATACAGAACACACCCTTTATACAAGACCCAGCAGTGAGGTACAAAGGTGATAAAAAATAAGCAGCTGTTTTAGTCATTTAATAGGAAGGATTATGCCTTTTTGAACAATAAAAGAAGAGGAATGCATTGATTTTTCACTAACTTCATTTTCTTGAGGTGTTCAAAGATATTAGCACACATGAAATAAGTTACTACACACACTCTTGAGGAAGAAATTGGAAGGTATTATATTCCATAGTAAAATGTGTACTCATAAAAAAATGAGATAAATGTCAAATAACTTATGTGCAGGATTTATGTCCTCGTTTTTCAATTCACTTCTAGGATGTGTTCTTTGGGTTGTCGCACATCCCCATTTTGAATCACAAACTAGAACTGGCCACCAGTTTATTAATTCCTCAGAGGCACACAAAAAACCCACTTATCACATTTAACCCTTTGAGCTGCTCAGTGTCCACACTTGGAAGAAAGCTAAGTTACAGTGGAAGTTCCAGGACAAATAATTAAAACATAAACAACCTCTGCCACTATTGCTCCAAGCATAGTCTGAAGCTATCCCAAAGGACTCTTTCAATTTCTAAAGCAGACTAGGTGAACTATGTTTATTCAGAACAACAAGAATGGCAAGATTTAAACTGATGCAAATTGTCTTCTTTTACATATAAATACTAAAATGTTCATACACCAACTCCTACAAATTTGCTGTAACACAAGAATTCTAGCTTCTTCTGCAATCCTAAACACAAATATAGGAGAATAATTCACACTGAACACTGTGGCACTTTCTTCCAAGTAAACATACATAATGGATGTACTGTTAGGGGTTTTCACACAGATTTCGCACATTTAAAAAAGTCACTTATATACTTACTTTCCTCTAACTAAACGTTTGCTCTCCAGCTGCATTTTTCTCTTGCAGCACCCCACAATCAAAACATAGCCATTGATCTGCATATCTAAATAGAGAAATGAGATGAATGAAGTTTAAAACTCCTCCTACCTTCGCCACCCAGTTGAACAATGGTGACATCCTAACAAGGGCAGATGCAGCAGTGTGCGGAAAGTTGCAATTCCAGCCACTTTCGCCTCTCCTCTTTCAGCGTTTGCGCTCTCATAAAACCGCCCTCTCCCACATCTGCCTCGAGCAGTAAGCTCATTTACTGAGAAACAAGAAAGCACTTCTTTCAGACTATTCGCTCCATGCTGCAGAAAACCACGCTCCTTCCAAGCTCCGCAAGCAACTATGAGGTCACCGGTCTCTCGCACACAATTCCACAGTCTATCGCAGAGATTCATTGCAAGGAAGGAAAAGGCTGGGTGGGTTACGTGCAGAAATGAGATTTTCTATAGGCTGCTTTCAAAAGACGACTCCACCTACTCTCAGGGAGAGGCAGTTAAAGAAAGTACCAACAAAGTCCTGCTCTGTAGATCACTCAGGAAGTTGTGAAACGGGGCAGTTTTTTTATTTAAGAGAACTGCAATAACATGCCAAGGAGGGGAGTTATGAACATATGCTGGCAACTTTTAAGGAGTTCTGAATAAAAGAGAGTATTCAAAGAACTTACTTAAAACAACACGCACACGCACAGTCTCCCAACAACACAGCCATTAATAGGACTTTCTAGAAACATTCCAACTTACAAATAAATAATGTCACTGGCTAATTGAAAATAAACGCAAAACCCCGAAAGTCAGTAAAATCGTTTTTTGTCTTTCTGCTAACAGCAGCATTCCTAGCCCCACTTACTTCTGAGTAGACATGGTATGGACTGCAGCCTCCACTAAGCCATCAATATTGGAGCAACAGTGGAATAGTGGTTTTTGCTATATTAACACGAAATATACACGAAGCACTTGTCCTGCCCTTTATTTTCAAACATATTTTGCAAAATATAATGAATTTTGCTAATAGTGAAGTTAAGTAGGCTAATGTAAGTGCTGCTTTCTTCCCTCTCTGGAAAAAGCAATGTTGAATTGCTTTTTGAATGTTGAATTGCTTTTTGGGGTGGGAGGGACTGTGTGCAACTAGAAGCAAGCTTTCCTCACATTTTAAAATGTTATGTGTGTTTAGCTTTTTGGCAACAGACATGTAGATGAACAGTTTTAATGCAGTATGGCTTAATTTCTAAATAAGAGGTATGAGTCAATCTTGTCTGAAAATTATACTACTTGGACCCTGTCCATAGATGTGCAGAGAATAATTGATGGTGTTGGTTTTGCACTCTGCACGTGTGCAATGGCACTCTGCAAACATTCCTAAATAAGTGCTGTGATGAAAAACAGCAAGTCCTATAAATTTAAAATGTTACCAGCTGCCACTGAATGTTGGGATGAGTCTACATCACACACTGATTTAAACAAATACATTTCTTGGTTGTAGGCTTCTGGTTCTAGAAGAAATGTGAGAAACGCTGATATGCCGTATATCAGATTAGTTTACTTTCAAAATTATTCACTGTAACACCAGTATTGTCACATGGCTACTGTAGGAGGAATACCTTAGCAAAGCCCAGTCTATTGGCTTGGACAAGAGACGAGCTGTCCTAAACGTCTCCTCTCAAGAGTCGCCTCTCCCCATACAAATCAACCTGATCCTGTGCTCATGATCCAAGGCCCTTCTTTGTGTGCCTCTTTCACGAAAGGTCCAGAGGGTAGCAACACAAAAACAAATTGTAGTGGCTTCCCATTTGTGGAATGCCCTGTCCAGGAAGGCTTGCCTGGTGCCATCATTATATATCTTTAGACACCAGGCAAAATTCCTCTATAACCTGGCCTTTGGCCTTTAACTATCTGTGGCCTCTTAGAATTGGGTGGGATGTTTTTAACGTATTTCTTTTTTCTTGGTTTTAATGTACTGTATCTATGTGAGGTTTATCATCTGTCTGTTTATTTGGTTGTAAATCACTTTGGATTGCCCTGTGTAAGATAAAGCAACTAACAGATTTAATTAATAGTTTTAATAATAATAATAATAATAATAATAATAATAATAAAGCAGCCACTTCACGTCAGAGGGAAAGATGGGTCAGCAGTGGCCACTCCATAGGCTTGGGGAGAGACCAGCTGCTTCCTCCCAAGCTGTTCCTTATAAGAACTATATAACTTTCCTCCCCCCCCCCCATTCTGTTTCCTGTCTTTTAAATTGAAGCATATGGGCAGTGACGGTAATCTGTGTACAGCACTTAGCAAATCTCAGGTGCTTTATGAATGATGTTATTTACACAGTGTTGGAAAGGCAAGGTCTTTTTGCTCTTACCTTTTATTGTGCTGTTTGACCCAATGTTTTAAAGAGTGGAGATGACTGTCTGCACCATTGGTCACATGCTGCTCTTATTAGAGAGTGAGTGCAGGGTTTTCCTTTCCGCACTAATGGTGGGTTGTGTCCAAATTGAGAAAAGTTCTGTGGCTCTAGTCACACTCCTTACATACACTCATGATCCTCCAGCAGTAAACATCGTTATGAGCATGCATAAAGCTACAACTGCTTCATGGAATTTTAATTATGATTATTTAAATGCCTAGCATTTTGGAATTCTAACCTTGTGGTAGTATAGCAGATTCGAAGGTGCGTCAGCCTGAGCTATGGTGAACTTGGTTGTTGTGATGAAATTTTGTCTGCAGCTAATGAATGTTGTCATGGGCAGAGCTTTGACTCAACATCATCTCCATCTGTCGGTGTCACAAACTGACAGCTTGCAAAGGTCAGAGAGAAGTAGCACAAAACAGATGCCTCCAAAGCCATGCCCACCAACCCCAAACCACAAATAAACCAGGACACTGTGCTTGTACACAGTGCTATTTTTCTAGAAAAAGCGGTACTGAAGCTCACCACAAACTTCTCCCTTGTTCTCTTAGAATGGCACACTTGAGAGGTGCTGGAGCTGAGCTCCTGTGAGCTCTGCTGAAAAAAGTCCTGCTTGTACATATTCCAGAAAGATGAAAATGTTGAGGAGCCATTCAGGATCCTTCATAAAAGTTGTTGTTGTTGTTGTTGTTGTTGTTGTTGTTGTTGTTGTTGTTGTTGTTGTTGTTGTTGTTGTTGTTGTTGTTGTTTTGCAATAAAAGAAAAGGCTTAAAAAAACACCCCACGTTATTCTGGAATACTAGCTGAATAATGGGGGGGGGGAAACACCTCAACAACTATATCTGTATAAATGGTAAGTGTAAACTGGACAATGAACAATTAGCAGCAAAGATTGGCTTCTGGCCATAAGACTGGGGACTCCTGACTATGTTATAACATTTCTGTCTCCCAGTTGCATAGTAAAAATTAAGTCTGCAAATTCAAAAATGTTTATTTGTGTGGAGCTAGCTGGAAAGTATTCAGGTATTCAATAAGTTATTTTTATTTACCTCCCCTTAATGTTCCACCTCCTCTCCTCCAACAAAAAGTTTAGCAGTACAGACATACTGGTACTTAAAACTGAATCTTGTGTTTTAATGTTTATTGCAGCTTGCGAATAGATTAAGCAATGCTATTTCCAAGGGTACTGTATAGCCATTTTAAATGAATGGAAAACTCAATAATAGATTATCCCCAAAAAAGCAAAAAGCAAAACTGTGTCATATGCACTGTATAATGTTTTTTAAAGCTGTTGAAAACAGCATTTTATAATATGTTATGGAGATAGACTGAACAGGGTAGCTGGATGAATTCTTGGGGTAGAAAACTTTGCCTTGTACGTACTCAAGATTCAAGTCTCTACCAGAACTTCCTTTTAAAGCAGCTGCCATTGAGACAGTTCCCATGGGAACTCAGTGGTCAGTCACTACAACCACCACCACCACGTTGTTCATGAGTCATGACAGATCATTCCAGGCCTGAACAGAGTTGCTCCAGAGGGAGGCCAAACTGTAAATTGCCTCTTTGGGGCCCAGAGCTTTAGTAGACTTGCTGTTCCTATGAGGGCTAATTTCTCTGAGAAGAAGGCAGCCAATCAAGCAGGAAAAGTTGCATTAAAACACACACACAACAACAACAACAACAACAACAACAACAACAATGTTGGAGCTGGTTGCCAAAAAAGTAGAGGACAAAGTCACACCTCAACAACTTTAATGTAATATATTGAGTCTGAATGCATGGTTTTTATGTGGGGCCTTGCTCTTGGAGGACCTACCAGAAACTGTGGGCTCTTCCCCACACCCTCACATCAAACCCAATATGGGCTCTGCCCAGGCCATGTTGAGATAGCATAATATTAACTGGCAATCCTATCCAAACCACAGAAAAGTTATATAATACATCCAATGTTACAGAACTGAAGGATACTTTTGTATTTTATGAAGCTTTTGGGGCTTGGATTCTCTGACACTGAAACAGTGACACAGCCCCTCAAAAAAATAATAATCAAAGAAAAATAAACCCTTTGAATCTCCCCAAAAGTTCTGTCTTATGACACTGCAGAAACTGCAAAACTGCTAGGCATGAGGAATGCAGCATTAGAAAATGGCAACAAAAGCCACAGCTGACCATGCTAGAGTGAACGGTCCCCAGGTACCTATTGTGCATTGACCATATGGGTCAGGTCAGCCATACTCTTTGCTTTTCTTCCAACTGACATCTCCTCAGATCTGTGTGTAGTTACTGGTGCAACTCCTTCAGTTTATGGCAGCATGACAAGGGCTCCACAACACTCTGCTTCCATGGCTTGGACTGTTCTGCTACCTTAAAGGTCCTGGTGGAAGTGAACAAGCAATGGTAGTCTTTAGTGCCAGGCATTCAGAGGGAACACAGGGAACACACGAGCAGTGCCATGCCATTGCCTCATATCTAGAAGTCAGGGTTCATTTTCCTCTTGAATCAGGAAGGGGGGGTTACTTGACCCTCTTCACTAAACACTACACTCATGCATTGGCAACTCAGTGCTTGGCACCAATGGGCAATGTAGGTCAAAGAAAGCACAGAGCCAAGGGGATCAAGCTACTGTATATTCCTGCGTATAAGACTACTTTTTAACGCAGGAAAATCTTCTCAAAAGTCGGGGGTCGTCTTATACGCCGGGTCGTATTTCTTATACGGCATGCATATCCCAAACTCTATATTTTAACTGGAAAAGTTGGGGGTTGTCTTATACACCCAGTCGTCTTATACGCAGGAATATACAGTACTTCTCGCTTTTATTCACTTGCCACACTTATTATTAAATTTGCAGGCCACCCTTCATCCGAAGATCCTATGGCAGTTCACGACAGAAAAATACAAAACGAGAATACAAAATACATAATAAAAAACAAACAAACCACTAACCACCCACCTTCCACAAACACATTTAAAAAGCCACAGAGTGCTAATCAGCCGAATGCCTGGTTGGAGAGATATGTTTTCACCCAGCACCTTCCAGTACCTTCACAATCTGGGACTTTGTGTACAGGTACAGCCTGTGTGATTTTGGCAGTTCCTCTTCCTCCTGAGTCAGCTCCAAGGAGATTGTCTGGGACTAAAAGGTTTATTTTAGCCACGAGGCTGTAGCTCCAAGGAGGAGATGGGTAAACAGTGGGCCACTTGGTGGTTATCCATGGGCCAGATTTAGCTCATGAACCAGCAGGTCTTTATACCACTACATCCTGGCTGTACTTTAAGAAGTCAGGTTAGGGAAGATGCCTGTCTGTGGAGGAAGGTGGCAAACCATCTGCCTCTGGTAGGAACTGAAGCTGGAATTGTGTGTTTGCTTAAGGGGCTTTAAGGTGTTCCGGGTGTTACTTTTTGTGGGAAGATCCCAATGTCACCACTGAATGGTTAGACGTCTGTTAGTTTTATTTTGAAGCAAAGTGTCTAAACTTAGAACCTGGTAAGAAATAGGAAAAAGAAATACAAAAACAAAAGGCCAAACAATCATGCAATTTGTAGCAGCTGTGTGTATAGCCCATACATGGAAGCACAGATTCATACCAAAAATGTCACAACATGAACTGCTCCAACCACGACCTCAGTGTTAGCCCCTGAAAGGAATGCATGGAAGCCACCAGCTAGTGTGAACTTGCTCCCAGCCTCTGCTGTGAGCTTGAAGCAGGAAAGCAACCCTAAGGCAAAGAAAAAGCAACAACAACAAAACCCTAAAGGGTGTGTGTGAAATGCCACATATAGTTGGCCTTTCTTTGAATTCATGTGCAGAAAATGCAGCCATCCTATCAAAAAAAATCTCCTCATCCACATGAAACACCAGAATAACATTAACATCAGAAAAAAAGCTTTTTCCAGATTGGATTGATGCTTCATCTGACCCAGTTCCAAAATAATCAAACTTGTAGCTTTCATTACTTTTGGAATTGCCACAGATACACCATTGACTACATGGCAATACATTAATAGCATCACTGATAATCCTGTCTGCATCACAATGAAAACATATTTTTTTAAAAATGTTGGCCAATATGATATCAAATTGAATGTTTAGGTCATAGCTGTCAAGTTTCCCCTTTTCTCACGAGGAAGCCTATTCAGCATAAGGGAATTTCCCTTTAAAAAAGGGAGAACTTGACAGCTATGGTTCAGGTTTTAATCAAGAAGTTTCATTTGATTTCCTATTCTTTTCTTCTTCTTCTTCTTCTTCTTGGATGTTGTGTTTGTTCTCAGTAACCACTAAATCATATCCTAGTGTTTCCTCCAAGATGAGATATGGTTTGGGCATCATTAAAACTATAAAAATGATATCTACTGGGAAATGCAGTTTTGCACAACTTATTTCATAATAAGCAATTTCTGTAGAAATTAACCGTTGCTATCTATGAGAGATGTTATTGGTGGAAACAGTTAAAAATAAAACTTAGAGAAGGTATTTAGAAGAAAGTTCACTCTCCTTCCCAATCCCAATCTCTCAGCTAAAAATTCAAGTGAGAAACTGCAGTGAGAGCGTCTCCAGAGAGGTAAACTATTTTGAAATATAAGCTGCAGATAAAGTACTCCCCACACTTGCAGCTATTTCTGTGAAGGCAAACTAAAGAGGTTCCAATTTCCTGACACAACTTTCAGAAATGTCTCAGGCTTGGATTTCAATTGGAGACCCACGCACACCCCAACACTGTTTGTACTGGCAGATGCATTCAAGAGCAGTTTTTAGCAATCAACAGGCAAATAAAACATGATTAATGGAACTGAGATCTTTATATCTTGTGTTGCACAGTCTGGAATACCATGTTACACCTGCACTTTTAAAGCACAACCCTGAGACTGCAATCCTGTGTACACTTACTTAGGACTAAGCCTTACTGAATTCAGTGAGACTTATTTCCAAGTAAATATTGTTATGAGTAAATGACTCAGAAACAATTTTCAATAACACCACCAAAAAGTAATATAAGCTTTTCTCTCTTTGTTTCTTTGTTTGATCCATAATAGAAACTTAGGGTGCAACACTTTACAAACTTATATGGGAATATAAGGATTTTTTTTTATATGGGAATAAATATATATGATTGAAATCAATGGTACTTCTGAGTTGATGTACAGCATTGCACTACAAATCTATGTTCCAGTCAACATAAATTTCATATTTACATCAGACAGATTTAAGTAAAGTCGATTAAATGTGCTTAAGACAAGGATATCAGTACAGTATGCTTATCCTTTGCTTTTAAAGTATTCAAAGCCAGTATCTTTGGCCTTTTGAGAACATGATCAGAACTTTGACATAAATGCATGTTACAAAACTGAAATAGGATTTACATAAAATAGGCATAATGCAGCTGATTAAGTAACCTCAGTCCCTCTGATTTTAACTGGAATGATGTAACTGCTTACTTTTCCAATCAAATAAGTTACTATGCCCATGGGTCCTTTGAAGGGAACACAACAGAGTCTAAGCCGTATTGCTCCATGCCTTAAATCAGCAGCCTCTGCCCTAATAGCTCTAATCAATCTGAATTTGTATTGATGTTATTGTTTACAATGAGGACCATTGCAACATGGGGACCAATACAAGACTGAGACTCGTCTGCCTTGTAGCATAGTGTACATAATTTAACAAACAAGTATTCTTTTTGGACCAATAGAAATAAAAATAAAAGAAACTTTTATTAAAACAATGGTTATCCTAGTAGCTTAAAACCTTTGCCTCCTGGCTGAGCCCTTATGAATATACACAGATAGGCTGGCACTGTTCTAGCTTTGTTTAGGGAAGCTTTTAATGTTTGATGGATTTCTGTATTTTAATATTTTGTTGGAAGCCACCCAGAGTGGCTGGGGAAACCCAGCCAGATGGGCAGGGTATAAATAATAAATAATAATAATATATTATTATTATTACAGGATTGCCGTCCACATTAGAGAATATAACTGACTGAGAATCAGATTGTGAAAATATCATTTTACTTCCTTGTCCGCTTGTGACTAACTGTTGACAGCTTTTCCATTATCAATAAATGCTAACTCTTTAGTAGCTAAGCTTATGTTGCATGGAGATAGGTCAGATTTCCTCACAATTATTTGTTTTGAAGCTGGTAAAGGTAACAGTTTTTGATGCAGCTGTAAACCCTTATGCCTCTAAATCTCAGCATGCACGCAGAGAAGACATTTCACGTCCTATAGAAAAGACTGTAAAATCTATTATTTAGCAAGAAGTGCTGAGTTTTAAAGTCAGCACATAAGTTTGGTCTATGCTCGGTGGTGCCCACCACCAGAATCCACTCTGATTTTTGCCATGGCCTTCTCCTAAGGAAGTAATGTGATAAAATATTGCTAAATATCTGCATCCTACATATTCGGTGTCTGAACGTTGAACATTTTCAAGTGCCATAGCTCCACAGTGTGGCTGTTTTAGGGAACTGCAGCACAACAAGGCATCTTAGGGATGCAGAGAAAAAGGAGACATGAAAGAGGGCAGGATACTGGCAGGGGAAAACCAGTGGGTGGAAAGGCAAGTTGCTTAATCTCACCAATTAACTGTATGTGTGGTGGGAAATTGGGATTGTGGCCCACATTCCCCATAATATAACTTCTGTGGCCTACAGAAGCCGTTTAACCGGCCCCCGAGCCGCCCCCGAACCGAGCCACCCACTTGGTGAGTCCCCATGCCCACACGCTGAAAATCACTTCTGTGCATGCCCACACGCTGAAAATCACTTCTGCGCAGGCGTGATTTCCGGCGTCGCGCTGCACTGGTCCGGCACACAGAGGATCTCCACAGGAGTGATCCGGCCCATGCCTGGTAAGCCTTGCCGACCCCTGATTTAGAACATCAAACTGGACTCACATTTTTCTCTGACCTAAAACATTGTTCTGCAAGGCATGTGCTTGCAAACTAGAATTTATTATTTGCTTTTGGTCTTGTTCCTGAGTTTAGATCTGACCTATAGCTTAATGGTTGAGTTATGTGAGTTTGACCCTCTGCTGTTTCACAGAGTTCTCTCCTTATAAAGTTAAACGATTGTATTGAGGTGTTGTTGTTGTTTTTTTAATGGGGCAACAAAAGCTACATCTCTTAGTGCTACAATGGTGTCTCCAATGTTACAACAGTAGTACTGTATAACTGCACAAACATAGTGGAGAAAGAAAAAAACAGCTTGCTATTGTGGAGATGTCTCTGCATTGGGTGAAAGCCTGTTCACCTATTTTTCTTTTCCTAAAAAAATACACCTTGGAAATGATTGGGAAATGATACAGGAAAAGGATAGCTATGCACATTTTTTTAATTTTTAAACATGATGTTTTGCCCCAAAATTTCAGGGATAGGGACATTTGATTTGTGATGTCACAGGCACTGTCCAATGGGTGCCCAACATTGATGTTGCATTATGCTGAGTTGGATCATTTGTCCATCTGGTTCAGTGCAATCTTCTCTCTGCAGTCAGTGGTAGTGTCTCCCCAAGGTTTCAAACCAGGGTCTTTTGCAGCCTACCTTGGGGTAATTCCTGGGTGTGAACCTGGAACTTTCTACCGTACATTCAAATCATATACTCTTCCTCTGAAGTATGGACCTTCCCCTAAGAACATAACTTTCTCTCAGAGTTGTACTGATTGTGCTTCTGGATCAATGTTTCAGATTTTAGCAGATATTCCTTGAACTATAAGATGGATCATTTAAATCATTGGTCGCCAAACGTTTCAGGCACAATTGCAAAAAAGACAAACTGTTGTGAGCACCACACAGACAACAAAGCACCCACCACACCCATTTCAGCAGGTGACCCCATGGGCACCAGGGAAAGCCTTTGAAGGCACATATTAGTGGCCCCTGATTTAAATCAAACTACGTATTTTTGGCTCCACGTTTAAAATGTCTACTTTTCTGACACCTCTGTTAAAAAGTTTGTTTCTCTCAGGAGATCTAGATGCACTCATGTTTCAATTATTTCTGCTCCTTCAAACGAAAATCAGCTGCATCTTTAAAGTTACGAGCAACCTTACAAAGAAAATAAATGAGGTCTGCAGCATTTGACAGAAGAGAGAAAGGGGCACCAGTACAATTTTTGCTGGCACTGACATTTACATAAACCTGAGTGATTGGGGTAGGGTGGGTGTTTCTCTAAGTATTTCCTCATAACTTTGCAGATTGTCTTAACATTTGCTAGTCAAGTGCTATAAACAATAGTATAATCCCACAGTTGAATGTCTTGTCTGGTTAATTTTAATAGAGAGATGCTTTACAAAAGCCTTGGTATCAGACATAAACAATAAATTACATAATAATCCTCCATCATGAAGCTAAAGGTAGCAACCAATGTTGGGGGAGTTTGCTGAGTCATTTCTATTGCCTTTCATAGCAGAATAATGTACATAATCCTCATCAGTTCTCAGTCCTGACTGGCTATGTAGTCTGGTAGCCTACTGTACTATTGATCAGAATGCCAGATACTTCCACTAGCCTTTTAGCAGTGTGCATGTATTGTATTGTTCCAGTTATATCCCACTTTTCACTAAAGGAATTCAAGGTGGCATACATGGTTCCTGACTCACTGCTTCCCATTTTACCCTAACAAACCCTGTTATATAGGTTAGGTGGAGAGGTGGTGACTGACTAGTGCAAGGTCACTCATTGAGTTTCATGGCTAAGTGAGTATTTGAACCTTGGTCTCCCAGGTCATAATCCAACACTCTAAAGAATAGAAATACACATCCATGTGAAATAATAAGGTTTTGTAACAAAAAGTGAACACACTAAAGTTAATGTGCAATTTGATGCCCAGTGTATTTATTTATTTATTTATTTATTTATTTATTTATTTATTTATTTATTTATTTATAGGGGTTACTAGCAATCTTTCCAATGCAAAATACAGTACACATGAAAGCCTCAAAATAAACCTGTCAGGCACAAAGTCACTTAGACAAACATCCTATTTCTAGCCAGTACTAAGGACATTTACAGCAAACATGGGACAAATCCAGAACTGCAAGTGATCACAACTGGGTACTGCTATACTTAATAGCCCAATTGTAATACGACCCTAACTGTACTGTTGTGTTGCATACTCTTCGCCTCTAGGCAAAACAAAGCTTATGTTTATGCAACTGCACTTTTACTCTTCCCTATCTCATCCCTCCTTGCCTATCATGTCCCTAAGACAGTTCGGAGGATATGCTGGAAGTCAACTTTTTTTGGGGGGGGGGGTTCTTCACATTAGACTCTTGGTCCTAATAGTTACTTCAAATCATTATTGAGGAACTGGAATCAAACAAAGGCTGGTTACAGTATAAGCCAGCTATACAAGCCTCAAAATTATGAATTTTTCTCAAAACACATTCCCAAAAAATGTTATTCTAAATTGCAGATTGGAATCAGGTTGACAAAGGTGAAATACCAATTGGGTGCTATCATAATTCCGTTTTTGCATCCTAAGCAACAAATATATTTGGCTGTTCAGAGAAAACAACAACCCTGGGTGGTTTACACGGACCCCATGCAGTCCACGGACCACCAGTTGGGAACTACTGCTGTATCTTACTGTTTTTCAGTCTTTTGGTTAAGATAAAGAATAATAAAATGCACCTGTGTGGTGGCCCTCTTTTCCGCTCTTCCAACTCCTGCTACAAAGTTGCATTCTTTTACTTGGGCTTCTAAATTGACTTGGTGTAAAAAATTGAAAAAAACAAATATTTTCCCAAACTCTAAACTTTAGATACTGAGTGAAGCAAAAGCCCAAAATTGCGTTAACAGGGCAGAGCCATTTGAAAATATTGGTGGATAATTTTTAACAGCTTTTTGACAATTCACGATTTCTCAATTTCAAGAAATAAAAGACTTTGTGGGATTTTTCAGTCGTAGACATTTTGTTAGCTTGCATGGGAAAAGGGGCTTCTAATAGCTGGAACATTATATGAATACCTGTTAGATTGTAAAACCCATTGAAATCCAGAAATGTTTCATAAAAATCAAGATAGGGCAGCTTTTTCAACCTGAGGGCCACATTACCTCAGAGAAGCTTGTGGGGGCCATGTGCCCATGGTAGGTTGGACCAGAGGCAAAAGTGGGCATAACATTGGTTATGACTGCTTCCTTTATACATTCCAGCCATGCAAATGCAGGTGTTTCTATATACACCCCTCCATATGCCATCTAGGATGCAAGAAGCATTATTAGAATTCAATGATACATTCCAGTCAAGCAAAAGCACTAAGGAAACATATAGTGAGGGGAGGGATAGCCACAGGAGAGTATTCTGCCTCTGGGCTTGAGGTTTCCCAGCCCAATATAAATATAAGCCCACCTTGCAGAAGGGCCTGTTGACCAGCAATTAATAGGCCAGGATGTGTTTATTGTTTGGCCAGGCAAGAATAAGTTTCTCAAGATACTTCCTATGAATGTTTGTGGAATTAAATATCAAAGGCAAACACTTCAATAGTATTCTGAGATCAAAGGTTTTAAGAAGGCTTGTTTTCTCATTGAAGCAAAATCACCTGATGCTGAAATTGTTTGACTGGCCTCTGTAGAGGAGATCAAAGACTAATGAATAAGATTTGGTGATATAAAACTAACTTGTATTTTTGTATTTCCCGAGATAGAGAATCTATACCTGCATAGAACCTAAGGGACCTCATATGAATGTCTGCTATTTCCCCTATCAGTCTGTCGTAAAACTCTTTCAACATGCAGAAAATGATGGGTTAATCACCAGCAATTGGTTTCTCTATCTCTCTCTCTTTCTCCTCCCCCCTTTCATTGTATTGCTTTTGTATACTACCTAGCCTTATTAAGAGTTCAGGAGAACCCAAAAGATTGTGCATTGCTTTGTTGGTTGGCCTAATAAATTATCAGATGAAAGTATAACTATACAATACAAAAGGCAATGGTTGGTTGAAATGAAAAATTCCAATGTCCATATTAGGACAGTATCTTTCCTAATATGGACATTGGAATTTTTCATTTCAACCAACCATTGCCTTTTGTATTGTATAGTTATACTTTCATCTGATAATTTAATTCGTATACTTTCTCTCCTCCATGCACATGCTGTTGACTCCTAATTCAGGCATACCATCCTTTGCATGGTTTACATAAACAATTTGGACATTGGGAAAGTCATGCTTTATGCAAGCCTGAGATAAAGAACCTCTGGCCTTCCAGATGTTGTAGGGTACAGCTCCCACTATCCCTGACCATTGACCATGCTTACCCCAGTAAGCTCATGGGAGTTGCAGTCTAATAGCATCTGGCTCACAGGTTCCCCACACCTGGTGTAACTCAAAGTATGCATCCAAACTAGAATAGAAACCTACTTCCAGTCAGGGGTGGCTCGCCCATTGGCCCTAGTGGCGCGGGGCGCCAGAGCACCATGGGGGGGGAGCTGCGTGGTGGCCTCCCTTTCCCTCCTCCTGGACGCCCGCCAGCTGTGCCACTCGGAGGAGAGAGGTAAACGAGTGGAGCAGGGGCACTAGGACCCTGTTCCACTCTGCAGCGGAGCTTTCCTTTTTTTAAAAAAAAGAGTGGGGGGACGCCCAAGGGATCTGCACCAGGGCGCCCTATGACCTTAAGACGCTACTGCTTCCAGTCATGATTTCTGGTTCATGGTTGGTGCAAACCACCATTTGCCAGTTTGAATTGAGCACATGTTAACTTTGGTTTCCCCAAAGAAGGAACTGAGGAAGAAAACTGGAGTGTGCGAGGAAGTGCATAACTGCACTTTTCTTCCTCACTTCCTTCTTAAATAAAAACTTGCAGTTAATGAGTTTGTTAACCTAAGGTATAAAATGCATGTTCAATGCTATACATTTTGTGTTTCACTGATATGGCCAGGACCTAAAATTGAAAGTCCTGTCTCTTCCAGCACTTGCACTTCTGCAGAGGGATTTTTGATTTTTTGAATAACAGGCACACTCAAATCACAAACTTCCCTTCTTGTTCAAAAGGCAAAGGAAGGGTTCAAAGAAAGCACAAGTCAAGAGTCACCTTGGAACATTGAACTAGCACAGTTCTTCAGATCATGGCCTATGTCCGCTACCATATTACAGCACTCCAATTTTGCAATGCTCCTAAAGAAGCAGTCACACCATTATAATAGTGTGAGAGAGCTCATGGATTTCAAGCAAAGTCTCATGAAAAATACCTATTCTCAACTTCAAAAGCTTCCACATGGCCGAGAAGCCACCTAATGACTAAAGTAAAAACCATCCCCAAGTTTAAAATGCTACCCCAAAAACAATCTTAAGGAAATATTTTTTTAAAGATACATTTGTCCTTCAAATTACAAATACCAGAACTAGTTTAGAGGCTCACTACATATTTGGCAGCAATGTATTTTAAAAAATGTTTTTCTAAAGAAATATTTGTTTTACTTGGTATAAACAAGGGTCACAATTATTTGAGCTTCTTCCAAATCAGGATCCCTTGATAGGACTTTTAGAAAAGGACAAGATGTTTATGTTATGTTATGCTTTAGAACTATAAATTTTGCATCCATTTGATGTTCGTAGCTGTGTGAAAATGTTCAGCTCTTTCCTAGAACATGATGTTAATAATAAACCAATACCCCCAAAAGAAATTAAAACATGCAAAGTCCTCTACTTGTTTTGTTCTTCAAACTTCATGTCAAACTGCTCCCAGAAATAGCCAAGCAAGTAAATGTTACCATCATTTTTTCACATTGTAAAACAAAATGGGGCATTGTGGTAGACAGCAAACAGTGATCAATAATATATATTAACAAAAGTAACAAATAATAACATCATCTTGTGTTTGAGGGGATTATTATTGCCATCAATATTTTCGGAGGTGGACATCCCATGCTTTTAAGTCTCATGGTTATAACATAACATTCGCTGATTGAGACCAACAGTTCTCAAAGCAAAGGACACTCGAGCCATTCTGTTTTCACAATATGACATCATATAGCGACTAAAGATCAGAACTCCAGGCAAATTTGGAACAGAAGAAGGAAAACAGGTAGAGAAGGAACTATCAGCCTCTGGCTATCTGGAACAAATCTGTAATGCTGTTGTCACAACACATTTATCAGCAGTTTGAGGCATGTCAGTCCCAGCACTGTTACCCTACACTTTAGTTTATACCTACAGTGGCAGACTTTAGGCTCTCAAATTTCAGTGGCGTCCTGTGCTACACTAAAATTCACCGTCACTCCTGTCTCTCATGCTGCATTCTACAACACTGTTGTGCCCCCCCCCTGCAGCACAGCGCCCAGTGCAGCCGAACCAGTCATGCTACCCTAAAACAACCTTTGACACCCAGATCCTGTGGTTCATGGAATTACACATAAACTAGACAAGACTAATATTTACTAGCATGTGGTCTGGAATGGAAAGAGGTATGTATACTGCAGGCTTAAAACTGGTTTATCAGTTATTCCCTTTCCTAGAGCAGTGGTTCCCAACAGGTGGTCCGGGGACCCCCAGGGGTCCGCGAGCTATGCCAGAGGGGTCCGCAAGATGCTATTGGAATAAAAAATATATTAAATATATTTCGTATGATAACAGATTTTTTGTTTTGGCCGCTTCCTGCATGAGCAGAGTCTAGCGCAAAACTAGAATTAGATAGAGGCAGTAGTTCTGCTGTATGCCGTTAGGTGGCGCTTTACAAACACTACTGTTTTGCAAAGAGGCAGCGCGCGCATTCTACTAACGCTCACCTCCCCAAGATGCTTTGCGTGCGTCGGCTTCATTTGTGTGCTACTGCACAGGTACCCTGTCTTCTCCATTCCCCTCCCTCCTCCCTGGCGCGCGCTGCCTCTTTGCAAAACAGTAGTGTTTGTAAACAAAGCGTTGTTTTTCGCGGAAGCTACAGTTCGCGTAGTTAAAAATGGACCGTTGGTTAAAAAGTGGTTCGTTAAAACGACAAAGGCCTACAGATGAAGAGGAAGAACTGTAAAAAACGTATAAATATAAAATATAAAAAGACTCTTAATTTGGCTCTCACTTTTTAATTTTAGGATTAGGAATTAATGGGGGTCCTTGTCACAATAGCGGCTCGATGAGGGGTCCTCGAGAAAATTTTGTTGGGAACCCCTGTCCTAGAGGAACTGCAATTCCATTCTTTGGAGAGCCTATGATAAGCCATATTTACTGTGGGGATGTGGGTGGTGCTGTGGTCTAAATCACTCAGCCTATTGGGCTTGCCAATCAGAAGGTTGTACAAACACAAAAGCAAATACTTTTATCACAAGTTATCTATGGTGTATCTATACTATTGAATCATATTAGTTTTATACTAGTTCAGGTACCCCCTCAAAAAGCTACTGGGGGTGCTGAAAATTTTGACACCCCTGAACCACCACCAATCTACAGTTTTTGTTATTTTATGGGAAAATGAAGTCACACTGGAAATAAAATGGCAAAAAATATTAATGATCCCCAAATACACTGCCATATTCAGAGATAACTGTACTATGTGAATCTGTTCTCCGGATAACAGAAGTTGAGAGTTAAAGACATATGGCACAAACATGATACTTATCACTCCCTAACTGCCCTATTTGCATCACTTTTATTGAACAATTTCTTTGTGCACATTGACACAGATGAATACCAAGTTTCCTAGAGTACTAATATAATTTGGTTTGAGAGGTCTTATATTCATGAAAAAGGGGAAGCTCTGAATAAATGAATGGATACTTTGTTTTACATATTGAGAACATAATCATATACAGCTTGTATGGAATAGAACTATTCACATCCACATCATGCATTTAAAGCACATTTATAGCATTTTAACAGTCATGGCTTCCCATACAGGATCCCGGGAAGTGTAGTTTACCTCACAGAGCCACAATCCCAGCAGCTTTATAAAACTACAGTTCCCTGGATTCTTTGTGTGAAGTAACATATCTTAAATGTATGACATGGATGTCAAACCATCACAGAAGCTGCATCGCTCTACAATACAATTTATTTAAATGCCATCTTAATTTGCAACACATTCTCTAAAAGAGCCGTTAATATATCTCGGTTCGAATGTAAACAAAAATATATCACTTACTTTTGTTTGATCATCAGCTTTGAATACGTAACAGATACTTTGGGGGTTTGTTGCTCCATCTTTTATTAAGCAGGCAAAGTAGCTTGGATCATGACTGTTGTGAATCAGTTTGTGGACATGCTGTGGCTTACACTCAAATAGGCTGGAACAAATCAGAGGATCCCACTGCTGGGTTTTCCCTGTGTCTGCTTCACATCGCAGCCTGGTCGGTGAGACATAAAGCCGTATTTGGCTGGAGTTAGGCTCTTCCTTCAAGGAGTGTGTGCTGAGCTGCCGAATCTCTGCCACAATCCAAGGGAGCACTGGCATAGTGGTTAGAGAGTGTACTGGCAGAGAACCTACTAGCTGAAGACTAAAGTCTATTGAGCCATCACTGGTTGCTTCAGGATTTTTAACTTTGAACGATATGGGATCCATGTTTGAGTCATCAAACAAATTTTTGATGAAGACTTAGACTTCTGAAAGGAAAGATATTCACACGGTTAACACAATTTCCCTCTTTTGTCATTTAAGAGTCATGTCAGTGACTGTATAAAATTAAGCAATAAAATGAAAAGCTTCTTGTGTAATTATATATATCAGACATTAACAACAGTGATTCACACTTACGGCATTACAGGAGTCGTCATATTTAAACATAGGGATGTTAAAGCCTCAGATGATCCTCAACCAGCTATAAAGTATATTTCATTACAGTCATACCTCTGGTTGTGAATGTGATCCATGCAGGAGGCATGTTCACAACTTGCAGCATTCGCAGCCTGAAGCCCTGCATCTGCGTACACGTGTGATGCAATGCATGTGATGTCATTTTCTGTTTCTGTGCATGCGCGAGCGCCGAAACCCAGAAATAACCCGTCCCGGTACTTCCAGGTTTGGCATGGTTCGCAACCTGAAAATGCACAACCTGCAGCGTTCGTAACCCGAGGTATGCCTGTATTTAAAAGCCACAGCACTATAGTAGATTCATTCTGGTTTTTTGATATGGGTCCAATTATGAGCTACAACATTTTCATGCAAGGTTTTGTCTTCAGGCTCATTGAAAACACAAGAAAAAGCAAGACTGTTGTAGTCCAAATTAAAATATCCAAAGATTTTAAGAAATACCGTACTTTTCCGTGTACTGTATAAGACTAGGTTTTTGTTTTTTTTAATACTAAAAATAATGTTAAAAAGGGGGAGGTAATCTCATAGATGGGGGCAATCTCCCCCGTTTTCTTAATTTTGAGTCCCCAAAAATAGGGGGCATCTTAATACACGTGTGTGTGTGTGTGTGTGTGTGTGTTATACATGGGAAAATACGGTAGCTTGTGTAAGAAGAACCACAGACTCCCAACTTCCCCAGCCAGCATGGCAAATGGTCAGAGCAGATGAGAGCTGTAGTCCAACAACAAATGGAGGGTCACAGGTTCCTCACTCCTGCTTGAAGATTTTGAGGAGAAGGAGGAAGCATAACGACTTAGCAACACCATGGGCTAAGTAGGAAAGGGAAGACAAGGAGGCAGGCAGGGAGACAACTACAGTTTTGCGATAAGAAAACAAGTGTGGGAGGAGGCAGCAGGAGACAAAGATTGTGTGGATGTTGGGTCTTGATTTGGGGACTAAATGATGTGAACGACCCTTTCCCCTTTTTCTTGAGTTCATATTGACTGCACATTAGCTTGCCCTTATCCTCTAGGAACTGGCCCTTTGACCTTCCTGGGCAGCATTCTTCTCAAGCCATATCAAACCTATAGCAATCTAGGGAGGTACAAAGGTGATGATACATCACACCACAAGAATCATATTACGTTTTCTGGTCTACTACCGGTATTTTTATCCTGACTTAATGCTTGTTTGTAACATAATGAAAGTTTGTGTACTTTGACAAATGCTCTCCTTACTTAAAATATGCAGTGGCTCAGCTTATAAGCACATTAAGACGATTGAGAGCAACTGTCAACAGTTCATAGCCTTTTGAACTCTGAGAGGGATAGCAAGAGCGCCTCTTTTTCCATTTTATATAGTAATGTTCTTTTCAATCTCTGAGCTTAGCTACAGTCACAAATCCCACCATCTGTACTGCAGTGAGGCTCCTAAATAATAGCTCAGGAGTATTAGCCTCTTTCCTAAATAACATGCAGTACATAAGCAATCTCTTAAAACTAGCCTAAAATAGGACACATGAGTTCAAATTCCCATGCAGCCACTCACAGATGGGAAAGTATCTAGTTTTAAAAGGAATGCTAGCATAAGAGATTAAATAGTGCTGCATAGAACTAAGAAAGAAACTGCTATACTTTATTATCAGAACAGATTATTATTCCAGGACACACATTTGGCTCCTCCTCACTTACTTACTCAGAGATGGAGCATAAAATTTCTTTTCACCACAACTGATAAGAAAGCTGAAATTTGGTATATCAATCAACCAATCATTTTATTTGTAAGCCGCCTTTCCAAAATTAAAACCATGTTCAAGGCGGCTTACAACATATTTAAAAAATCACATAACTACAAACAACAAAAATGGTCAATAAACAATAAACAAAACATCAAAAAGTGCACAAAAGTATATGGATCGTCCAACTCCAGAGAAGGTTGAACATGTTACCTCTCTCCCTCATGACGTGGAGCATGGACTTCCTAACAGCAGTCAGTAAAGTGAAATTCAAGGCACAGATTAGACAACACGTTGAGAATGTGGGGACGTCTTAATAACCCTCAGCTGGATGTGTGTATGTTTGATTTATAGTGGCAGCCAGAAAAGAGACTTGAAAAATGGGAGAATATTTGGGATTTTCTCCTCCACATACTTTTAACAGTAATGATGAGAGACTTCTAGAGTGATACCAACTACTGTAAGTATTTTACCGTCATGTGTGTGTGCACATGTGCAACATCAGACATCACACATCAGTGTGGAAATACATAAGGTCTCATGGGCAAAACATGGGAGGTGGAGTAAGCATGTTGCATAGCAAACAGTGATGGATGACAAGTTACATTTCAGTTCCTGTTTGGATACCCTATATTTTTAATATGCTAGTTGTGACAATTTTATGTCCATTAAAATTACCCGTAGTTATATTTTATGCTTCTAAAGTAACAGAATGGCTTTCAATCTGGAAAAGTAAAAATAAGTGCTAATGTAGCATTTTTTCCGAAAATTTCAGTTTCCCCCGAAAAAAAAACAGGGTTTTTTTCCGAGCTTCAAAATTTCTGGAAATTTTACATCTCTACCATGCAGAAATCTCAAATTTGGTCAATCTCTGCTGTCAAGAGGGAGCTCATCATCACCCAACAAGCTGGTGATCAGATCACATAAATGTAGGCCTTTACTTTGCCAAAGCTCTTGCACTGTAATCAATAAAGCTGTGACCTTCCCCCCTCAACCTGTCATTTTTACTGACTGCTTCCTGCACCCCAGAGCTACACTGCACATGGGCCTACAGTGCACATACAAGGTGGACTTCGGTTTCGATAAATGGCCTCCACAGATTTAGTAACTTGGCAACTTGACCTACATGTGAATTGAGTCACCCTGCTTATAGACTTTTTGCAGATGCCTGATTCACCATCTACCCAAAGCACTGGTCATGGTGCAGGCTATAGTCCATTACTCCTGAAGAGGACATACTGTAATTGAGGGCTGGGAACATCACCCATTTAAAATCCTGGAGAGCCACAGCTGGTCAGTATGGCCAATACAGAGTTAGATGGACCAGTGCTCTGACTGAGTAAAGGGTAGCTTCCTATCTTCCTAACTACTCTAAGCAGTTTTTTCTCTCTATGACTACAGCTACCCTTAAATATTCAGCTATGATGCATTTTGTAACCTCTCCCCTCTTTTATGCCGTCTCTGTAATTTTAATACTGCTAAAAAGCCTTTCCAAGCCTTTAACAAACATCAAGCTTTAAACCAGAGTATACTGTGCTATGTATAACATTACTTTGCATGCTTCACTCTGAGCAGCACAATTGGAGTTTATTGCTGTGACATTCCTGAGACATTATTTTTACCCATACTCCAAGCGCACACCCTAAATACAGTACAGCACGAGCAAACTCCAAAGAGAAAAGTTGCTAACCAACCAATACATTTTGGATTATTCTCCACTAGGAAATATTATAGCCTACCCCTCATTGTACTTGTACAGACGACGCTGGTTACAATATTTGATTATTTTTGGAGTGAAGGGGTTATCATCACACAATTTAAAAAGGAAACTGCCTCCCAAATTACATGCTTATTCCTAGGTTGCTTATGCTTCCATCATCACTAACGCAGGTGAACTTGTATCGCTGGGATTTCAACATTACAGCAAAATCCCAGACTGAAATTGTATCCTAAACTCTGCAGTGCTAAATGGCAGAGTGACCCTCTATCACTTGATCTCTGAACAGAAGAGAAAACCACACAAGTGCAGTGCTGAGTTATGAGCAAAGTTGGCGCCTGTAGTTCTACAATTTGTTATTGGCACAAGTTAGAGCCTACAAAGTACGGTAAATTCAAAGCTGCCTTTGAATCTCAACAAGATGATGCACTGAGAGATAAATCTATGCCTCTGTCTCTTAGAAAATGGAAATGAATGCACACGAAACATTTCCTTTTAATCTTGATATACGCATGATATCCACATAAAAAAAATAAAAAGCAAAACTCAACTTTACTTCCAAATATGCCATTTTCACCTAGCATATTAGTATTTTAGTGCTGGTACTGTTGTAAGCTTTGGGAGCTAGATGAAAAGCAGGGTAGGGTGTTTATGGAAAAAGTGGCAAAAGGTGCGTTCATTAGGAAACGTATTAAACATGTTTTTAACCAAATATTTGTGGGATTCCAACCAGACATCATTGCTCATACCAACAAATTAACGGTGATCGAGTTGAGACAGGATAAAAACAAGCAAACATGCAAACTAAAAACCAACATTGTAATGCACTGTTGTAGACCTAAAACTGTTTACACACACACACACACACACAGAGAGAGAGAGAGAGAGAGAGAGCTGTCCTAGTTTTCACAATCCTTCTACTGTGATTTATTGATGCAACAATTATTGAAGGCAAGTTGTCAGTGCCAGTCATTAAAACGTTCCCATTTGGCCACTGCAGCTTCCTTCTAACCGTGCAAAGCTGGCTGCGGTTGTGAGACCACAAAGCCAAAGCGTAGCTGAGTAAGATCTATATTCCTCAGTCCCAACTGAAGTGAGGCCCAAGGCATGCTTACTGGAGGGCATAGGATCCAACACCTAGTAGACAAGGTTCCTTTGCCCCCCAGAAGATTTGAGCTCCCCCCAAAAAAACTTAATGGGCATTGCCATTCAAATGGTGTTTGCATGTGTGCTGCATCACGTGATTGATTAAGTGGGGCAGGGCTTACCTGTCTCCTCTAATATTTACTCAAGTTGGCACCCACAGGTGTAGCCAAGGGGGCGCCGTGGGGGGGCAGCTGCCTCCTCCAAATCAATACAAATCAATACAAACCTGAGGTTCTTCTGCGCCCTCCCAACAAAAGCCTGCTGCCTCCAACAAAAATCCTGGCTACGCCTATGTTGGCACTCCTGCTGGAGGGTGAGGCGAACCCCACCAAACGCAGCTGGGGGGTATTATTTCCATTGCATAACAGCGTCCATTGATTTCTATGCCACCTTGCGCCATCGCAGTTCCCTGTGAAAATCCAGACTGCAAGCTCCTGGGGGCAGAGACCCGTCCCTCGGCGAAGCCGCCCTCTTGCCCACATACAGTCATAGTGGAAGCAGCAGCAGCAGCACGTGGTTGCTCCGTGTCGGCGCATCGTGTCGCCACGGGGTGTGGGGTGGCTGGGGGGGGGGTAGGTGGGTGCTGCACCCTCCTCCCCACCCCCGCCCCCCAGAAGCAGCGTCAATCAACCTGCAAAGAGAGAGAAAGTATGTAGGGACGTGGGGGGTGGCGGGGCGGTGAGAGAAGATCACTTACTGATCAGCAGCAGCAGCGCAGGATGTGTGCCTTGAAAGGAAGTGCGCCGTCTGCGGCTTGCGAAGAGATGTCAACGAGGAAGATGAAGATCGAGAGAGGAAGGCGGAACTTGGGAGCCGAGACTCGAGACTCTCCCGCCTCTTCCCTGAGGGGATATAGCAATGTCCCGCGGTCGAGGAGGCGGCGGCGGAGTTGACCGGGGCGCGAGCGGCTCCTGTTGCTTCGTTCGCTACGTGACCGGCGCCGCTCGCTCGCTCGCCGGCCTACCCCGCCCCTGGGGCTGTCAAAGGCAGGCGGGTTGTGAGGCGGCGGCGGCAGCAGCGTCCCCTTGAGGGAGAAACGGAGGAGCGGCTCCCTCACAGCGCCCTCTCTGGGCTGCCCCGCCGCGCCCTCCTCCTCTCCCCGGGGAAGGGAAGAACCACAACAAGCCGGCACATGCACCGGCGGCAATGGCTCCTCCTCCAGCCGCGTCTCGAGGGAGAGGAGGAGGAGGAAGGACCGGGCCGAGCCGAGCCGCGGAGGGGGTGGGGGGCCTCGGTGGGGCCATGAAGGAGTTGCGCGCTGTAAAAATAGAAGTTTCCACAGGCCGGGTCGAGTCGCCTGACGCGGGAGGCAGGCGCGAACGAAGCCTGGGGACCGGGGGACGGGACGGGGGACGGTGTGTGGATGTTGAGGCGAATCGGGTTGGCGCGCTTTTCCTCTCAGAATAATCGCCTCAGAGAAAAGCACACACGAGACTTGGATGTGGCCCAGCACCACCAGCCGGTCTTGCCGCGGTCATGTGCGAGAAACAGCTGCACTGCAGGGGCCACTGCAGGCCGGCGCGTGTGTGAAGGGCGGCCTCTCCCTCCCTGCCTGCCTGCCTCCCTTTCTCTTTCCCGCCTTTTCTTGCTTTCCCGGCCTAGGAACCCACCACAAAAGCCTTAGGTGCTCGAGGCAGAAGGGCGCCACGCCGAGCGGTCCCTCCTCAGCCCAAAGGCTCGTGAGGGTGATGAAGACACAGTCCTCACGTTCAGGGCAGAGAAGCCCTCGAGTCTGGGGTGCCAACTTGAATATAAAAAAAAGAATGGGGGGGGATGAGAGTGAGCCCCATAGCTGATCACGAGATTCATTTGAATGGCAACACCCATCGACTTTGGGGGTTCCTGGCCCCCTCTTACGCCTCCAGTGATGACTTAGGTGGAATCTACACACATATTTAAGAAACGCTGTGAAAATGCTTTCACAAAAAAAAAGTTTTGAAAAATACATTGATTTTGGCATAGCTCGCAGTCGCCATCTAGTGTCACATTTGTATATTGCACTTTGCAACACATTTAAATATTTACAGCTGTATAACTTGAGTCCCTGGTCACACCTGCCTGTACTAACTTGACTGCAGCCCAGACCTGTTGTCTAGGCAGGATTTGCCACAGGGTTTGGTGGGATTTAGTTCTTGACACGCCTCGGATTTCATTGTAAGCCGTTGCCACAAGTACAGGAAAAACCAACACTCACTTCGTTTGTATGTGCTACAAAAGGCCCAAGTAAAAAAAATAAAATTACAACCTATTCATCTCAGGGTCGTGGGTTCGAGCTCCGTCCTGGGCAGAAGATTCATGTATTGCAGGGGGTTGAACTAGATGATCCTCGTGGCCCCTTCCAACTCTACGATTATTTGACTCTAAGCATTTGTGAAAGTTGCATGAGTCACCATCTTCTAAAAGTAGCTCAGTGCTACTACCGGTAGTTTTCATTACAGTATTTGTGTCCTGTTTGTGTGCATATATAGATTGCACCTCCCAAATGTTGCCGCTCTGGTAGAACTAGCAACCCCTAAACCTTTATTGGTGCTTTTATACACATTTTCAAAAGGACTTGGGCTGTTTTTAATGTTACATTTCCTCATGACTGAGGTTGTAACAGCAGATACAGGATCCCAAGTGCAAACCCATGGACTTTGCCCCACTGCACATGTGACAACTGCTTTTAGTGTGTCTGAGCCAGAATCTCGGACTCTCTGCCCTTTTCTCTCCTGGCTGAAAGTAAGGGGTAATATGCAACCCTGTTTAATTCTTAAAAGCTTTAGTTACAGGATCCAAATAATAATATGAGATTCAGCAGAGAACACTTTTTTGAATATGTCAGCTGTATGCTAGAAACATACTTTAAAAAGGGATCTAATCCCCAGATCAAAAATTGTCCTGTGAAAATGTATCTTGAACCATTACTTGAAGACCTATAGACTTGAACTCTGCTGCTTAGGGCAACCATTAAAAATGGCCAGTTTCTGACAGAATAAACTATAGCACGGAAATTTCCATTTAAGCTTCTAATTGAGAGAGGAGAAACCTGTGGCCTTCCAGCCATGCTCAAGGTTTGCAATTAGTTTCTTCTGATTCTTGTTGTAAATTCCCACAAGATTGCTACTCAAACAAACCACAAGCACTGAGCCAAGAACAAACCTTGGCTATGGGCTATAGTTTGTTTGACACAAAATAAACCACAAGTCTAGGTTCGGACATAATGCTAAGCCAAACCATGGCTTAGCTTCTGGTACAACAGCAACCGCAGAACTGAGTAATGAGTGAAATACCCATCATTTTCTTTCCTGTTCATGCCAAGCCATAGTTTCTCCTGGTATTTGTGAACCAAGCTATTGTCTGGTACAGCAGGTTTTTCTTGTACAAAACCAGACACCTCTGAATGGTACTACAATGTATGCTAGCTAAGAGTCTTGGGGCAACTTGGCACTTTTCAAACTAGAAAAAATCCATTTCACCAAGTCAGAATAATAATAAGTGAGCGGGGAGCTTTTTAAAAATAAAATGAAAAATAAAATTGTGATTTGCAAAGAAACACATTTCTGATCAGTTTATTAGAATCCATCTGATCATATGGATTTCCCCCGTCTCTTCCACAATCACCCTGCAAGCCACAGAACCTAAGACTACGATCCAATATTGGGAGAAAAAAACAGATCTATCTAACCAGAAGGATTACAACACACAGCCTCACACTGAATTCAAAGGAGATATTTAAAATGGAAGCTTCTCCCACTTCCAGCTTTAACACTAAATTAGAACTTTGTAAAGTTTTTTTGGGGGGGGGGATGGTGCTGCAGTACAATGCCCAGTATTACTGGTGTCACATTCTGGACACACCCAGTATTTCCACTATTGTTCCATCTATCATACAGAGAGGCAGGAAAATCAGATAGGATAAAATGAAACAGGAGCATCTGATCCCCACAAAAGCCTCTTGAAAAGTGCTTGCATTTATGTCCACCTGCTGTCTGCATTGACATGTCTCATCTATTGTCAAAAGTACAATTTGTTAAAATTGCTCCATTTGGTTGAATGAACCCTCTTCTAAGGAATTTTGAACATTTTTATTTCAGATAACATTTTTCATATCTAGCAAAGAACTTAGGACTATATGCATTTTAGGACTGACCTATAGAGGAATGTCATCCTCATTAAACCCTGCAAGTTTAATTATCTTTCAGGGATTCTAGCAAAAAGAATGTTTAAAATTGGCACAAAATAAGTAATCCAAAAAAAGTAATCTGAACATGGCCTTTCATACCCTTAACCATGTTAGCAGCTTTTGAGACAACCATACACAACATGGAACACAATGGTTTCTAAATATTACAAAAGGCAGCTAGGAAATATGACATCTAAGGGAGAACTGGAGAGAAACTTGTTCCTTTAATATGGGTTGACTTGTGGGATTTTGGTTCATGGTTTTATGCAGCTTACCTGCAACCACCATTTTTTTAAAAAAAAATCAACATCTAGACATCTATAATTTGGACTTTTTGTATTTCTACTAAGTAGATATCAGAACAATTCCTGCATGAATCTACAATAATTAGTATTTTATCCTGGATATAATTATGGAAAAAGAAACTCTTGACCAGTAACAAGATTGTAAAGGAACAGGGAACAGTTAAATGCAACCATTTCAACCACAAAAGCATCTATTTCTGATTGGTTGCTGCTGCAGAAAACATACTCCTTAATGAGCGCCTGATTTAAACCCAACTTAGTGATTGGAATCTTTTCCCTTGGCTTCAGCAGGCCTTGAAAATTCTTTTCTAATGACATGCTTATTTTCCCAGGTCTATTTTTATGTTGTAAAAGCTATGACTATATGCAGAACCTGAATGTTGTGAGCTTTGCGAGGATATAAGGGCAGTATTACTTTATACGTAGTCTAAAGCAAGGAAGAGATCAGATAACAAAGCTGACATAAGGGTTGAACTGACCTTGCCAGGACTAGAGCATGTTGTTGCTTTTTGGTAGCATGCTGTTTCAAATCAGGCTGGTCTATCCCTTTCTACATAAGACTTTAACATTACTGGCACTGTAAATTGAAGTATTTACACCAGCAGATAGGTGTACAAGACTAACACAGCTAATTTCCCCAGCAACTCCAAAGTGATGCAGCACCGTTGCAACCGCTGCAGCAAAACAGCATCCTGTAGCATCTTAAAGACTAGCAAGTTTGGTTGTGGAATAAGTTATCATAGGCAAAAACCTACTTCCAACAAATGCAACAGGCAGGCAGATACGACACTGGATATTTTACACACAATATAACCGCTTTGATGTTTTTTCTACAGTCAAGAGGTATATAATTTTTTATTAAATAAATAACCTTTCCCCTTTAAGTTGATGCTGCATGTTCTAAGACCTGTAAATGTGAAGAAATGAGTTATATCCGGCAACTTTAATACACTCATGTTGTTGTTTAAAATGCAGTTGAGTGGGACCTCTTTCCTTATCTTGACTGGAAGACTAAGTTGTAACAAGCCAAACTTAAATGTATATAGCAAAGCTAGTAACATTTTTTTTCAGCATTATAGCCTACATAAAGAAATTGCTTTCTGCTCATCCCGAAAATGGGTTGCTAGCAAAAAATCTTCTTGATGCCAATTTTTTAATCAGTTAAGTTATTGGTTAAGCATATTAACCAATTTCAGAGGTTGACATCAAATTGAGCAATAGGACCAATTGTGTGATGTTTTGATCAATGTTGCTATATTGCTTTCAACATGTTCTCGCGGTCTTACTTTCAGATCTGTATTTCAAAACTTTCACTTCTGCCTAGCTACACCCTTCCTGACAAGTTATTATAAAGTTGAGAAACATTGTTGCAGAAAGCCACTTGCTGACAGTAAAATTGTTTGAGTATCTGTGCAACCCACATACACATGTCTTTTATGCACAAGAGGAAAATAAACAGCAGGACATCCACAAACAGCAAAAAGAACAGGAAGGCATTTTATAAACTTTGCAACACTCATTTAATAAAGAGTCAAACAGTATTTTACATTGCCATACATAAGAAGCATCCACTCTGGGTGACATCAAATGAGACTCTACAGTTCTTCTGGAATGTAGTCAAATAAATTAAGTGCAAAACTGTTATGCAAATGTATGCTGTGTTTTTTTTAAAAAAAACCAATCATGGATGACAGATTGGCTAGGATCCAAAGAGTTTCACATCAGTCAACAATTTTAAGAAAAATTGCACATCCTATCTCTGATTTGTCATTCAAGTCATTCATGAAGAAAGAAATTGTTTTTTTGTAATCAAAACTTCAGGCAGTGATTTTCAAAGAGTGCAGCAGGGGTAGGTGGCAAGTGTGGCAGGAAGATTCAAGGACAATCAAAGAAACATTTAAACATTTCAGTGTAGTAAAGCATAGCATCAAAATGTTGTTGTTTTTTTAATTTGCAGAATATGGATAGATATCTTTTTCATATGACAGCAAGAGCATCAAGTGATACAGAGGACAATCCTGCTTGTGATTCAGAATTGCCATTCAAACAGAGTGCTGGAAAAGACTCCGGGCAGCATGAGCAAAGTGTGGCTCAGGAAAAAAAAACCACTGCTCTAGGCAATACGTCATTGAGACAGGTAATTTTTTATTCTGCTTCCATTTGGAGGGATTAGTCATGGAAAACAGGACTCTTGTCTTTAGACAGCTAGCTGCTATAAAGCTAATGTTGTTCCCTTGATGAGAACAAAGCAAAACCCAAACAAGCCAAAAGCAATCAGTAAAGGGGAGGAGCAGGTAATTAGAAATAAGCAATACAGATAGAAGAGATCATATTCCGTAGAACCAATGATTTTTTGAAAATCTCAGAATATATAGGGCAACTGACTGAATAATTGTCTGATTTTCTTATAATGTTTACACTGGTTAACAGTACATAATTATAGAAATACGCAGTGCTTTTTTTCTAAAAAAAATATTTAGGGGTACTCTCATTTTCATACTCATATTGAAATACTGCCCCTCAATGAGGCCAAACTTAATTCACAAAATGTTTAGGGGTATGCGTACCCCCTGCATCCCCCCCAGGAAAAAAGCACTGGAAATATGCATCTTGCAGAGCTGAATCCATTGTCTCTGTTATTGGTAGAACTATACCTACTGTTGTTTTGTTACAAGTTCAAGATTCAGATATATGATAAACAGCCTGTGCTGTTTCAGGTTAGGCAACTGGCTTGTCTGCACTGGGGACTATACCACGTCTTTGATGTGCTGATTTTACTGGAGCTTATTCTGACAAGGCAGACCCTACATTTTGTAATTATAATTGTTATTATTTCTGGAGTACGGTACTTCTGGTAACTAGGTATTGTGAGTCAAAAAAGAGAAACAGATTTTGCTCTCATGCTTGCAACCAAAGAGATTAGGCATGCAAGGGATGGGGAGCAAAGCTGGAAAACTAGGAGACACTGACCAATTTGAGAATATAAGAAAGTGAAGAGGCAACTTTTCAACATGCACACACCAACAGGAGTGAGATGACTGTGAAAAGTTTAAAAAGTTCTTATGGAGACAAGCATGATAGATCAGGAAACCTGTATGTGTGGTAATCCTACAAGCTTACAATTGAATGCAAAGCCTTGTAACATAAAATCTGCATCCATTACTGAGCACTTTCTGCACTTCCATTTGTGAGCTATGGTGGGGGACATTCCTTGTGTCAACAGACACCACCAACTATTTTAGTAAAAACAAATGCAATTTCATCAGGAAATTGGTTGAAGGAGAATTTGCCAAGGGAAGACTTATTTCCCCTCAAAATACGAGCACGCAAGACAGATGAAACATGCAAACATACTTCTCAAAATGGTGAAATTACAGTCGAGTTTGTGCACCCTTAATTCATGGAAACAAGTGCTTTATACATATTATCCAATTAACTGTAGAAAGTATTGTTTGTGTAGAGATGAAAACAGGGACAGCTGTATCACTCTGGCTTGGGCTGCAGCTTATTCTTCTCTGGCTCAAAGAAATATTTTTCAATTGCACTGACCAGTTCATCCAGTTCTTTCTTCAGCTTTTCAAAGTCACTAAAATGAGCCCAAAACAAAACCTGGGTTTCAATCTATTCAAATTCTCATTCACATTAAAAACAGTAGATTTATTCCCATGATATGCCAATGGGTAAAGTCCATTCTGAACTGTGGTGGTAGTGGCTGGGATAAAGGGAAGGGGATGTGGTTTAAAATACACATTTGAAATACAATGGACTGAGGTTTTGTGGATATGACAATGAAATTTAGCTTACCCGGCCCAAAACTGCGTTAAACAAAATTTCTGAAAACTGCTCAAACACCTATTCTGTGAAAAACTCTACAGAAGGAGAAATCTAAATTTAACAATGGTTTGCAACAGAATAAAATAAATAAATCTAAACAATACCTGTTTCCAGGAGGTGCACAAAGCTCTGAGTAGTATTTGATTTTGGGTTCGGTTCCACTGGTTCGCATGGTAGCCACACATCCATTAGTAAACGTAAATGTTATCATTTGACTGCTTTTACTGGTGGGAAGCACCTAACACCACAAAAGGTAAATTTGTCACAATTTTGGCTATGATTGCATGAGACTCATATGTGCTAATGAGTAATGACTAATCATCAGCTTTCTAAGAGTAGAGTTCATGGAATTAAGAAATAAAGCACTAACCTTTTCTGGACTCTTCCTTGTGAAAAATGCACAGTGAGGGATTTCAAGAGGTATCTTTTCTTGGGGGAGTGAAAATATATGATTGGGCACTAGGATGCCAAATATGACACACACTATTCTAATTTGCAGGTATCTTTCTTGCCTAGGACACACCTATGATCAAAAGAGCAAGTCACCTGGGCAGCCTACAGTACCTCTATTCATTGGGTTCGTAAGATTCTTCCATCAGTCATATGCACGGACAAAGGAACAGCATAGATTGACTACTTCTGCAAGGAATCTACATGCAGGATGAGGGAATTCAATACTACTGGTACCGGTATGTGCATGTTTGCATTTAGTCCCAGCATTGCTTACAAGGCAGTACACAAAACACAGTATTTCAAAACTGTTTTATTTATTTTTTTATCCTTACTAAGGGATGGGATCTGCCCTGCTTCCTGAGCTCTGTTTTCAGCTGCCAGTTCACTTTTTGAAGCCTTGTGTCACTAATTTCTGCCTTGGTCCTCAAACAAATAGAGATGAGGGGAGGAGAAGGGGGATAGTTCCCTCTGACAAGCAGAAGCGCTTATACTGATCAGAACAGTGTGACGTTGAATTCCTCCCTTAATCTTTAAGATGTCATAGGACTCCTTTTTAGTTGGCTCGCCTCTGGAATGGAATCAATGAGACTTATTTCCAAATGAAGAAATTTAGGATGAGGACCTCATAAGACATCATTCAGGGAGCAACAGTCTCATAGAAATAAAAGAATAAAAAGTTCCAGCTACTTACAGCTTTTTTATCAGTCTGGTTACTGTCATAGCCTGTAGTTAGATCCCGTACTCCAGACACTGCAAATCTCCCACAGGTCTTTGGATAAGTGTTCTTCCCATCATAATTTCTAAGCTTCTCAAATAGCTCCTTAATAATCTTCTGATCGTGACAGATAAAATAGGAAGCTTTAGTAACATGGTAGCCGTACCTTTGAAGGCAAAATAGTTACCTGTGAGCTCCATGTACCTTGTATGTAGAAAATATATTAAGTATACTATGAAGTGCTCATTGTAAACTCACTCATTGTAAATGTTTTTCAGTTGCTGAGACAAAGTCAATTTCTTGGTTTCCAGAAAAGCAGACATCTCCGCAGTTATTACTGCAGCACTGACACCGTCTTTATCCAAGACCACGGGGCTGCACATATATCCTGAAGACAAAGTTATAGACAGGACATCTTTAACATCGGTTGTGACCAATATTATTAAACCTAAGCCCTAAACCCAAGACTTAAATCTGGATCACAGACTGAAGGATCATTTCAAGTGAATGACCCATGTTAGGAAATGCATTTCACTGCAATTTCAGAAGAGTTAGGTGCATTTTAGTACCGAGATAAGGATAGCCCCAATTTTCATCTCAATCACAGGACTGATTTGCAAGTAATACTATATTAGGTGCCTCATCATAACAGTCCTTTTTTCCCATGTGGCTGGGATAAATTCTGTAGAATTTACTTTGCATATAATTTGTTTGGCGCTTTTGTTTTTGCTATGTATTTTTGCATGTTTTTGAGGCTTTTCTGGTTAATTTGTTTTTGTGACTGGGTGAAACCCAGTTCAGCTACTGATTGATTGTGTGACTGTGGAAATGGATAAAAGCCCCCCATCCAAACAATGACTATAGTTTGATATCTATCATGTGCAGGTAAGATATTTTTTAAAAAATTATCATCTACAATACTATCTTATTTATTTTATAGTATAGTACGTTGTTTATTGCTTTCATTTTATGGTTCAATGGTCTCGTTAGATAGTAAAATTCATGTTAAATTGCTGTTTTAGGGGTTGTTTTTAAAAGTCTGGAACGGATTAATCTGTTTTGCATTACTTTCTATGGGAAAGTGCGCCTTGGTTTCGGAAAGCTTCGGTTTTGCAACAGACTTCCGGAACGGATTAAGTTTGAGAACCAAGATACCACTGTACTACAGGTAATCAGTTCCCAAGACCAGTAAAAAACAACAACAACAACCCACAAGAGTAGATGGTACATTAAACAGATGCCCATCTCTGTAAAATATTTCAGTCTAAACCACTCTGAGTTATGGAAAACTTATTACCAATCGCTTCTTCAAAAGCAAATAAGACCGTTTTCCCCTGGTCCATGAGCTGCTTGGCTCGGTTTCCCATCCACTTGAATCCTGTTAATGTTTCCTGTGCAGAACAAGATTTCAGTCAGAACACTGTCTACAGGAAAATAAAATATGCTTCTCTCCTGCCCCCAAACGGCTTACTTCAAAGTGAAATCCTTCCTTGAGTGCGATTGCTCTTAAGATTTTGGAGGAAACCGTGCTCGAAAGCATATATACATCTTTGATGGCAGCGGGTTCCTGATTCTGCTTTTTCCAGCATGTGAAGATCCACCAGCCCAAAAGAGCTCCTGATTCATTGCCAGAAAACACCTTCCATTCTCCACTGAGGGACACAACAAGTTTAGATGGTTAGAGAGACAGTAGCTCGGCAGCTTAACATAAAGAAATGATAGGAACTACAGTAAAGAAATTGTGCTGAGGTTGCAGTTCCAAAAACAAAGGGATATAGAATGTGCACTTTTATTTGTCATGCAATTCCACTCAACACTGATCCAGAGTAGATTCCAATGTATAGTTAGCAGAGTAACAACTTAAACATGTTGCAGAATTCCCCCCAAATGACCAGAGGCAATTATATTTCATCCAGCAGAGCTTTACTGCTACTGAAGGCAAATGAGCATAATGGTCACAAATCCAATACATTCAGGATTGGCACTGTCCATAAGAAATCCAGTTGCAGCAGACTTAACTTAAACTTACAATAACTTACAATAAGTCTAAACCTTAATACTAAGCATACTATGTGCAGAACACCACACCAGAAGGAAAAGAGATAAAAAGAGAAAGTGAAACCCAGACTCCTTCTGGTCCTACTTTTACAGTCAGCATGACCTTGACAGAAGAGATAAGAGAGCCTGTTTAAGCCAGCTGTACTCCGCTTCTCTGAAGGAATAACCCAAACATCAGGAACCTTCTGCTTGCTTCTTTCACACAGAGAAGTTTCTTGAATTAATTAGAATGGGCAAGATCTCTACACATCAGATCAATACTTTCTCACTAAGAAATGCAAACTGGCATGTTTTTCCACAAATATTGGGTGTGTAAGTATTTTTTTTAAAAGAAATTGATTTAAGATACATTTTTTTATTATTCTCAAGAACATGTACTGCCAGCACTTTTGACAGTAGTCAAAAGAAAAGTACGGCAACAGATACATTTACAACAATCGAATTTAGTGTAAAACACTGAAATCACCAAAGCAAGCAACCATACCTTTCTTGTTTCTCTGCAACAGCAAGTCGATCAGCATCTGGGTCATTGGCTAAAATAATCCGAGCTCCTTCTTTTTCGGCCAAGGCAAAAGACAGTGTCTAAAAAAGAACAGGAAAGTGAAGGGCCCCAAAGCAGTAACATTTAAAAAAGAAAAGAAATATATTAAATGCATTTTATGCCAAAAATAATAATACAAGAGGCCTATATGCTTACAGCGATGGGAAAGTTTGGCTCAAACCCTGAAACTACTGTATATGCCAAAGAAAGAGACAACTTGGTCCTGATTCACACATTATTTTAATTGCACCTCTTGCTCTTGCAGAAAAAGGAACACATCAAATTTTTGATTCCATGAAAGTAACATGAACTTGTCCTCAGGATACAGCAAGGAGTGAGAGAGAAGAGGAAGAAGAAAAGATGTTTGATGGCTTTTTCAAAAAATGTAAGTACATGTCAACTTTAAAAAAATAATATGCATTTAGAAGGTTTATAGGTTATCAGGAAAGGTTTGAAGTGGCGCAAAAGAAAGGTAGAAGGAAGAATTTTGACTAAATTGTGTTTTACCAGTACGCCTTTACCCTCCTCGGGATTTGGATATTTTACTGTTGGAAATTCTGGATCAGGCTCCTTCTGTTCAGGAACAGCAAATGGAGGGCTAAAGTCAAATGCCTTAAAGGCTGACTGCACAAACTCATGGCCTACACCGTGCACAGAAGTGTGGACAAATTTCAGCTTTGTCTCCTTGTTTATATCCCTGAAATTAAGTACATCAATGACATTACATTGGCATGAGCTTGTTTACCACTAATAACAAATAAATGCACTGTACTATATCCTCTTTCACTAGAACTTTTTTTTTTTAAAGCCACTGCTTCTATGTATCTCCTCTCTGCTGGCACTGCTACAGTACCTGCTTAGATGTCTTATGGGATAAGGCAGGGAATGAAGAACGGTAACAAATGAACAAAGTGAAACACACAGACCTGAAGTTTGGGACATTCCTGTCCTCAACGCCTTTCCCTCAGCAGCTGAGAAAGGAAAAATGGACTCGCCACAAGTTGCTTTCCTTTCAATTGTCAAGCAGGCATTGTGTATCTACGTTAGGCCATCAGCTGAGATTTTAATAACATGAACTCCTCTTGCCAGCTGCTACATCACCATTTTATCCTCCTACCCATTTTAACGGTCTCCATGCTTGTCGCTTGCTAGAGATAAGAAAGACAACCTTTTGCCTTTTCTTCCCTACATCCCTCATCAGTCCCTCTGGAGATGGCAGTACTGAATTGGTGATGCATGTCCTTCTGGCTTGCACTTTTTTTATAAAGACATCACCCCTATTTTATTGTCCATTCCTGGTTGCCCAGCCACTGCCACACTGCCCTTTCTCTTGGCAGATCAAGATGAGCAGGTGACAGCAAAGGTTGCAAGGTTTTTAGCTGGGGCAATCAGAATAAGATCCACTATTTGACTATTGATTCAAATCTCTAAAATGTATTTTATAATTGACTTTTTATTTCTATTCTTTGTCTATTGTATTGTTATTTTATTGCTATGGCCAATGGCTGATGCAAATAAAGATTCTTTTTTTCTTTCTTTCATCCTACATACCTCATCAGAAGTTTGTCCCACCTTTCTACCAATGGACAAAAGAAATTCCCATTTCTGTATGTGAAAACCTACTTGCAACTTACTTTCAATTTTAATCCTGTTGCACTAAAATTAAATAACATATATTTATCCCCAAGAAGGAAGAAAAGTCTTCCCTGACAGTTTACCTGTGAAAGCAGTGCTTCTGTATGTCCTTAAAGTAGTCCTTGTTAATAGATGAATAAGGATCGTGTAGTAGGGGACTTTTATCAATCAGGCTGTCATCCCAAGCTTGAGGCCATGGCTCTAGGTTTTCTTCAATAGCTTGAGCAATTCCTTTATCATGAGGTGAAATTATCTGAGCGCCGTTTTCCCAATAAACCTAATAATAAGAATAATAATTGTTTATTTATACCCCGCCCTTCCCGGTTCAAAAACCCGGGCTCAGGGCGGCTAACAACAAATTTAAAACACTTAATTGTAATACAACATAAAAGCGGCATAAAATACAGTATAAAAGCATGAATAACAATAAAATTCAGGTTCAAGAATCAATTTGAGGGAAATCCATCGAATAAACATTAGATAGTCACCAGGGCTAGCTGGCCAAATTAGACCTACTTGGGGCAGCGAGGAGGCCAGGGGAGAATTAGCTGTGGGGTCCCAGAGTGGGTAATCTTTATAAAAGGGGGGAGGGGGGAAGAGAAAGGAAATAAAAGATCAGGCTGAGTTCAAATTAAAGGCCAGGCGGAATAGCTCTGTCTTACAGGCCCAGCAGAAGGAGGTTAAATCCTGTAGGGCCCTAGTCTCATGCGACAGAGCATTCCACCAGGTCGGAGCCATCACTGAAAAGGCCCTGGCCCTGGTGGAGGATAGTCTGACTTCCTTAGGGCCCGGGACCTCTAAACTATGGTTATTCATGGACCTTAAGGTCCTCTGCGGGGCATACCAGGAGAGGCGGTCCTGTAAATACGAGGGCCCTAAGCCACAAAGGGCTTTAAAGGTCAAAACCAGCACCTTGAACCTGACCCTATACTCCACCGGGAGCCAGTGTAGCTGGTAAAGCACTGGGTGAATATGCTCCCACGGCAGGGACCCTGTGAGGAGCCTCGCTGCAGCATTCTGCACCCGCTGGAGTTTCTGGGACAGTTTCAGGAGCAGCCCCGTGTAGAGCGAATTACAGTAGTCAAGCCTGGAGGTGACCGTCACATGGATCACCTAAGTAACACCTACGTAACAGAGATTATGTGCAGATTATCTGTTAATGGAAGCTTCATTATGATGGATCTACTTAGTAGCTGAAAGTACCAGGTGTTGCCCTGGAATTCTAAGAAACCAAAAAACCATAGAGATGTATAAACAGAGTCAGTTTTAGGGCTGTGGGGCAGCTCTGCAACACGGAGCTGGTTTGTGGGGTGGCAGTGAGTAAGGTGGGTCTGAATGTGCAGAAGCGGTGGCGGAAACAGGGCAAGCAATGGCCATGATGTTGGAGCAGATGACATTGCTGGTGGTGGCAACCAAGACAGCTGGGGCCTGAACTATGGGAAACTGGGACATATTGGGGACAAAAATGTGGGAGGGCGGATGAAGAATGAGGAGGCCAGGCAAGTTAAGTACAGCAGCTCAGCACATGCAGTAGAACTGCGGGAATCACACACTAAGGGGACAGTCAAGCTGGGTACAAGGTCTGTTTTGCCAGCTTTTTCTTCCCACCAGGAATGTATTGGTGAATCAGTATCCAACAGACTAAACCAGGGGTCCCCAGACTTACCGCGCGGCGGGCCGGTGCCCGCCGCGCCGACCGCGCGGTGGGCCGGAGGGTAGGGGAGTGCGCGCGCAGCGGGCCGGAGGGCGGGGGAGTGCGCGCCCGTGCGCATGCGCACACGCACACGGGCGGTAAAAAAATCACCGAAAATCGCTTGTGCGCATGCGTATGGGCCTCCCCCGACCCGGAAGTGCACCAGAAATGACCTCTTCCGGGTCGGGAGAGGCCCGTACGCATGCGCACAAGCGATTTTTGGCGATTTTTTGGCGATTTTTTAGATTGTCGCTGCGCCGCGCGCCGTGACAGCGGGCGGCGGCAGCGGGCGGCGGGGGTCGTCGCGGGCCGGATTGGAAGGCCGATTGGGCCGCATCCGGCCCGGGGGCCGTAGTTTGGGGACCCCTGGACTAAACCCTCCTTCTCTCTGCAGTGTTTCCTTCTCTTGCCCCACCCTCCTGACTGTACAGGGTTTTTTTAAAAAACCCTAAATGAAACATGATCTCCACCTCTAAATTGTTTCAGGCCAGATCCAGGTGTTCTGGAAAAAGAAGAGGAGGAGGAGGAGGGGAATACCTTGTATCCATTGTCTTGTTTTGGGTTATGAGATGCAGTAACCATAATTCCAGCAGAAAGTTTCAGGTGAGTCACTGCATAAGGCTGTGGAAAAGAAGCAAAAAGAGGAATCTTAAAATGGAAGAAGACTACCTGTTTTTCCCTGTTTTCTTCACAGTTTTTAGAAAATATTTATCACGTGTTTATTCCTCTCTCCCACATTCTAAGAATCTCAGTACAGTATACATGCAGCTATAAAGTTCAGTCCAGAAAAAGCTGTCTCTTCCCATTTTCCCCACGCATCCCGGTCACAAGTTATTAAACAGCCTCCTACTACAGTCTCCCTGAAATTGGAGCACTTTTTAGAATGTCAGTGAAATATTGAAGGTCTTGTTCTATTTAAACTGATCTTTGTTTATGTGATACATAGGAATTACATTTTAACTTCACCACTGTGAAAGAGGGATGGGTGAAAGGTAACAATTTGTCCAGATACTTGCAGTGCACTTCTTGGCTGAGTGGGGACTTGAATCAATGTTTTTCTGGACCAAGCACAGCATGCCTACTGCTACATCACACTGAAGTATCCAGATGGATTGACCTCATCTCATGGCAAATACAGTCGTACCTTGGTTCTCAAACAGCTTAGTTTTGGCTCCTGAATGCCGCAAACCTAGAAGTGACTGTTCCGGTTTGCGAACTATTTTTGAAAGCCAAACGTCCAGCAGGGCATCCGCGGCTTCCGATTGGCTCCAGGAACTTCCTGCAGTCAATCAGAAGCTGTGCTTTGGTTTCCAAACGTTTTGGAAGTTGAACAGACTTCCAGAACGGATTCCATTTGACTTCCAAGGTACAACACTTTCTCTCTGTGTGTGTGTCTCTCTCTCTCTGTGTGTGTGTATAACACCACAATAAATTATATTTATCTACTGACCCTTCTAACAATGTATAAGTAGCATAACTGGGGTTCAGGGAGCTAATGACCTACCACAAAAGGAGTCGGTGTGATGTTGGAGAAAAGGTACACAGGGATGCCTTGACTGATAAATGCTGTCGCAGCAAGCCTTGCAAATCTATTGGCGAGAAAAATAATAACTTGAAAACAAGGAAGGAATCCTCTTGCAAAACTCGAGGAAGTGCTGCACTGAACCTAGGTGCCGTTTAGTTGATATTCATGTATTACGTTTGCCAGCACAAAAATCAATCTCCACCCACCCTGCAAACAGCATGCATTTAGCAATCTACGAAGGACGGTAGTACGGCCATGTTCTCGATCACAAGGACTATAAAATGTATATAGTATGGAGATAAAATCTCTGTGCATGACAGAAAAAGTATGATGTTAACATATGAAGCAGGCCAAGCCCTGGCTATTAAACACAACCAATCTGTTTGTATAGCCAGGGCTTTAAAAAGTTAAGTACCACTATAAGTTGTTCCTCAGTTCCAAAAGGAAACCAGGTTCACCCCCTAGTTGCCAAGCAAGTACTGCTTTTTCTCCACAACATAATGAAATAAAAGGAGGGATCTCTAGCAGCCAGGGGGCAGCAGAGTACAGCAGAGAAGTTTGTGGAACAAACACCTGGATTTTCAATACACTTCTTACCAATAATGATATTATATATGTATGTAGGTATGTATGTGTTTCATAAAATTTATATGCTGCTTGATTGAGGATTTTTGCTACAATGCCGCTTACAAAAAGATATAAAACAATAAAAGAATCACTAAAAAATTACGACTGCAAATTAAAACATAAAGGAAGTTAAAACCACCACAACAGAAAAGACTAAAACAACTTCCCACAAATCTTACATACAGTATTCTTAAGTGTCCTTACTTGGTAGGTATATCCCAATGAAATAGACCTCACTCCTTAGCAAGTGTGCCTCAAATTACAGCCTTAATTTCTTTCATTTTATTATTCTTTGTCCCAGTTTCCTAAAGAAGAGGAAAGATACTCGACTGGAGCTGCTAGACCCATTGAATGTTAATATTTTTATTGTTTTAATAGTGATATTTTTAGGAAAGGTGGGATTAAAAAAAATCAATATTATCAGGTCATCATGACACATACTTTCCCTTGAGTTTAAGTGAAGAAAGGAGCTCATTCTGAGTGGCCCCCTTCTCCATCTATGGCAAAACAAGCATGTCATCAACAAATCATTGCAGCAGTTGCTAAGTATACCTTTTGCTGCTACCCCCACTTGAAGGATGAGCACGGGCATCGTAGCTAATCACAACGCCTCTTTTCTTCAGGTCAGTGAAGCTCTTTTCAAGGTACCTACAGAATCCCTAGAAACGAAAACATACAAAGTGCCAGCAGTTTTGAAAGTCCGTCATAAAACTTTGTACATCTTCTACAGAACAGAGGAAGAGGAAGCTATTGCTTGCAAAGTGAAGACGTTACGACATCTGGAAATGAATATATTACAGGGCTCGTGATGAAGCATCTTGCCTTGAGGGCAGGAGAGTGGAGGAAGAAAACAACTTGGCGAGTTTTCACCTTGCACCCATGTTCCAAGAAATGTGTCCCCTCTCCCTCTCAAGTGGCAGAGGGCTTTTAAAGCATCATCTTGGAGACAAGATCTAAGAATGAAAAGTAGTAACTAAAAGACAAACCAACTTGCAAATCCCCTTTTCTACAAAGCATACTTTCCCCCGAAAAGAAATACTGTTAACAAGGAAGAGACTTTTGATCAGGTAAGATAAAAACAGATTGAAAACCTCAGGTCATACTTAAGGAAATACCTACAACAGTAACTTTGAGGGTTGCATTTTACCAACCTAATTCCAGTATCTACTGCCTCTGCAAATAAGGTTCTTACGGTATGGTGTGCTGGATCAGGGTGGCCAATGCAATGTTATAAGCAAGGTGAATAAAAATCAATGATTTTTTTTTAAAAAAAACAACAACAAAAATATTGGATTTTTTAAAATTTAAATTGGATTTTTAAAATAAAATGCTTTTGGAGGAAAAATCTTTCCAAAAATAGTTTTCTATTTAAGTTACATTATAGTCCAAAAGCTATTCATCAGGAAATAAGGATTTGTTTTAAGTTTTTCATGTGTGCTAAAACTCAGCCTAAGTTTTTTTTTAATCGTTTAACCACAGCAGTTAACTGTTATTAAGGAAATGATTATTTTTCTCCTTCCAATAAAGTACAGCAGAAAAGTTGTCCAAATATAAACAGTTAACTTATTAAACCTCACAATAATTTCATAATTATATGTCTACATATTTCTAGTAGTATAACAACATCAGTAAGTTTTGATATAACTGTAAAAACTATTCTGAAAATTTATTATTCCAAAAATGAAACCTTCATCTGGTTGTAAATATTAAGTTTATACCAGCAAGAATGAGTCTTTCTGTAAAAAACAAAAACCATGATTTAAATCAAGTCTTACTGACTACTGATTTAAATTGATTTTATTCGGATCAAATCCACCCTGGTTATAAGCCATGATTTTGTGCAAGCATTGCAGAGTTATTCTTTTCATACTGCTCATATGTGCCAATGTAACTTACCATGGTGCAAGTTATGTGCTCTCTTAAATACAGTGTATGACACAAAAAGGGAAATCAGTTAATTGTGTTCTTATTACAGAATCCTAAATGAGCAGCTGAGCAATACTTGACTATGCTAATCAGGTGGTTTTTTGGGGGGGAAGAGCAATATTTCTGCCTGTAAATCTGGGAAGATGTGGATGCTGATCTTAGCCTGCTGTAAAGCTGCAACTAAGTTGGGAAAGATTGCCCCATGCTGGCTCCCAGCTGCTGCAAAAATGACTCTAAGACAGCAGTGCCATCTTTTTGTATGCATGATAAACATGAAACACTTGTACCATCAGTGTATACACACAGGACATGTGGTAACACTGCATGTAAATTGCTGCCATGTTTGTTGAATTGCTTTCTGGTCATCTCTGAAGAGCAACACAGCTCTTACCACAAGACCTGTCCCAATTAGTGCTCCACCTTGATATTTATTCAGGTCAATTTAGTGATCTGTTATCTTACAATCCTTGTAGCAATGTGGCAATTGCATATGCCTTGCAACATTCTGATTGTGTTGTTCTGCGCCTACGCTTCAATGCGTATCTCACTAACTTTCAATTCAGACTTTATGTTATTTCAAAAATTAATAAGCCACCTTCAGGAAAAACCCTCCCAAATTGGAAGAATTAGCCTCCAAATATTGGAGAAACTATTTCTAAAAGCTCAATTTATCTTGCAAACTGAACAGGTGTTCCAATGGAAAATGATGGCTATTTTGAGATGCAGTTTAATTTCTCTAAAGCTTTGGTGGGATTTTTTAAAACAACAACAGCCAATCATTACAAATAGTTGCAGAGACATTAATGGTATGCTTACCAATTAAAGAAAAGCAGGATTAAGTCACTGAAATGGTTTCAATTATTTGACTCGCTACATGGATGGGCTTGACTTATTGATAATGAGAGAGGCATTCAACTTTCTGTCAATTACAACCATTCTTTGAAAAACAGGCATACAGTACTTTTAAAGAAAAATAAAGACCTGTTTTTTTAAATCTGGTACCTGAGTAGTTTGAATAATAGTCAAATCATTCATCTGAGATGTTCCTGTTCCCATAGGTGCTCGGAGCCCGGCAGTCCCAAATTCCATCCGTGAACCAAAACATTTCCGGAGTTCTTCTGTATTCCGATTTGCAAGCAGATGCTTTACAGTGTCTCTGGTTTTGGAATTCTGTAAAGAAAAAGGATTTCACCAGGGTTTAATTTTGAGCCAAGAATTTAGGGCGCTTTTTATGGAAAACCATACCTACTTTGCCAAAAAAAATTAGTGCCGATTTTTAAAGAGTGTAACTGCAAGACTTCCATTATTCTAAGGAATCCAATTCAGAGAAATTCAGAGGTTCCTTGAAAGCTTATCAGAAGTTTGCCCATGAAGGGTCTGTAAGGGAGCAGCTTTCCTAAAGGTCAGCTTTCTGGCCATCATCACTACTGATGCTCCCTTACAAAGTGCAGCTGAAGGAGACGCTCTCAGTTCAACACCCAACAACCCAGGCCAGGACCCAGGGCCATTTGTTGTTGGCATCTGTCCGTCTCGAGAAACAATAGAGTGCGCCTCAGGGAGTGAAGTCAAACTGCTGTGTTAGCACCACCGAAGAGATCTTCCACAGGGCGCAAGCCTGGGCAGTGTGTATGGGGGCCTTGGGCTGCCCAGACAACAAGAACCCCCTCTTGGCCTTGCTGATGTGGTTCAAAGGAAAACAGAGCCATTTCTTCTAAAAACAAGAGCAGTGCTGGTATAGGATAGGAGCCACACCATGCCTTCTGGTATACAGTACCTCGGTTCTCAAACACCCCAGAACTCGTATGTTTTGGCTTCCGAACGATCAAAAAGCAAAGCGAGTGTTCCGGTTTTCAAACGTTCTTTTGGAAGTCAAACGTTTCAGACCTTCCGAGGTACGGCTGTACTTCTCACGGTGCTGGAAGGGCCCAAAGTGCATAAGCAACGAGCAAAGGCCCATAGCCACAATTACAGTCCTCAAATAGTGACTGAATGCTATTTTTAGATGGCTGTGAGATTCTTTTTCATATCATATCACAATACAGTACAGACATGTTGTTCCACATGTTATTATGACATTTACAAAGTGCCTTGTATGTCCAGCACTTGCCTAACAACTAAAGGCAATACAGGAAAGGAGTCTTGTGCTCAATCCTGCTGCCAAGTTAGGCAACTCATTTCACTAAGTATTTACAGTACTGAGCTGAAACATTCAGACAATGTGACAATACAGTGACTGTTTGCCCAAATCCAGCAGGTTTTTGGTTTTTTGTTTTAAAGATGGGGATACAAACCACAAGAAGATTCATTGTCACTAATTGTTCCTCAAGACCAGAATTACACAGCAATTATCCTATAGGAAGCCTCATGGAACATATTAGAGCTCTTGAAATACTGAGAATCTTTACATTTGGCCTTCTTTGCCGAATGTAAAGATTACAGCTGAGCATGAAGACGATTGCAGCTTCAAAGAAAGCTGGCCCCAAGACTTTGTGCTGGAAATGTTCTACAGTAAAAATCTGAACCATTCTGCTCTTCAGCCCCCCAAAAGGCTCCTAGACCAGCTCACAAGCATCAGTCTTTGCCCTCTGGCTTCCAATCCAAAAGACACAATGGAAAGGGGAGTGTTTTGTTTGCTTTTTTGATCTGTAAGGATTGCATCCTGGAAGGAGGAATAAATATAACTGAAATGCATGCATACATAAATAAATAGCTAAAATTCAGATTATTCCACATGTTGCTGGGCAAAGAGGTGCTGAATAACAATGATACTTACAGCCTGATCTAACACTTGCTCTCCTAGTTACAGGTAGGTAGCCGTGTTGGTCTGCCATAGTTGAAACAAAATAAAAAAAATCCTTCCAGTAGCACCTTAGAAGCCAACTAAGTTTGTCATTGGTACCGTATTACCAATGATATTTCAGCAGTCAGTTGAAATGCTTTGAGCATCCAAAGGGAGCATCTCCTACCACATGATTTGCCACGGACTGTCAGTGGCTACATTTAAAGTAGCATCACATCACTTTATAAGCAGCCCTGGCTTCTCTCAAAGAATTCTGGGAACTGTAGTTTGCTAAGGGTGCTGTTAGGAGACTCCTATTGCCCTCACGCAGGTACAGTTCCCAGAGTTTCTCTGGGAAGGACTGTTAAACCACTCTGAAAATTGAAGCTCCCTGAAGCTCTCCTAACAACTCTCTGCATCTTTAACTAACTACACTTCCCAGGATGCTTTGGGGGAAGCCATGATGGTTTTACAGTGGTAGAATACTGCTCCAAGTGTGAACTGCAAATGGGTTCAGTGAAGCCCTGCTAACAGCACCATCTTTTGTGGATACAAGCCTGGCATTCACTATAATCAGGGTCTATTCAGCAGCAGACCCACTGTTAATGGAGTGTCCTTCCACAAGAAGCTCATTAAACCTTGAATCTCGCTTTCTTCTACATTCAGACTATGGCTCTCTGCTCCACAAGACATTTTCTTATTCCTTTTTAGACTGTTACTTTTGGCATTAAATGAACCTGCTGTAATATCCAGGTTCAGCTTTGAGGTTAAATTTGAACTAAGGGCTTCCAAAGTCCCGCCCTTTTATCACTAAACTACAAAGTGCACAGAGGCATATTAAACACATGGGAATGCAGTAAACCCATTGAAGGCAATAGGATTGCAATCAGTCAGTCCTTGTCTCAGGATTAATAGGGATGGAAGTCAGCAGTTCTGTAGCTTTTTCTGTTGGTCAATGAGAAAGCAAGCGCTGTTACCATTATTACTGTATTGCTGTTTATAAAATTCATATGTTGCTTTTTCACCAAAGTAACTCAAAGGGATTTGCAGTAAAGTCAACAGACACAGTCTCAAACAAATCGCCTCCCAAACGATCAGTTTTCAAACGTTCTTTTGGAAGACGAACATCCAACAGGGCATCCAATTGGCTGCAGGAGCTTCCTGCAGCCAATCAGAAGCCGCGCTTTGGTTTCCGAGCGTTTTGGATGTTGAACGGACTTCCAAAATGGATTCCATTCGACTTCCAAGGTACGACTGTACATTAAAACTGGGTAGAAAGAAAACAGAACGTCTAAACAGTAGTTCTATTTTTTTAAAGCTACATTAAAACATTCCACCCACTCACAGAAAACATGGATGATTAAAAGCCTCGCAATAAAAAATGGTGTTGTTGCCTGATTCCTAAAGATATGTAATGATGGGACCAAGGCAAGCCACCCTGGGGAGAGCATGCCATAAGAGGGAGCCACCAGTAAAAAGGTCCATTCTCGTGTTGCCACCTTTCAGGCCTCCTGTGGATTCTGGTTTAAATCAGGATTAACATTACCATACTTGTAATGTATAACAAAGTCCAGAAATTACGAAACCTATCAACCTGTACTTGCCCAAATGGTTCTAGGGCAGCACACTGTTCATCCAAGGATTGAGGTATCTGTATGCGTAATAGCTTGCCAAGGTGGATCCTCGTTTTGTAATAGTAAATATAGTACAGTACTCTGCTGCTTATCAGAAGGGTGATCTTAGTTGAACTTTACTTTAGGTTTTGTAACCATCTTCTGATATTTAACCAAGGTTACATTCCTCAAGCCACTTTCTCAACAGTAGGCCCATGCGAAGTACTAAGTAACGGGTCTGATGATTGGTGCATATCTGCCTCTGAATGTGGGGTTTTTTTAATCCTTAAAACTGCTTTTGGTACAGATAAATATTATACAAATTTAGAATGGGATTGCTCAACAAATATTATGATCCAAAACTAATAATACAACCAGTTTCTTTCACATTGTACTGTACCCACCAACCTTAACCACCTGGAGGATCAAAAATAAATAATTGAATAATGTCTGGAATTTTAAGATAACATAAACCATTACAAAGTAGAATTGTAAAAAAATGTACTGCAAGGTATTTCAACTATCTGGGGAAATAAACGCTATTTATGTAAGACAGGAAGGGTATACAGTACAAAGTTTAAATAAATACACATATAGCTAAAAATCCCTCCAAAGTAAAACAAAAACTGGAATAAAAAATTAAACAGCCACTGTTGTGCCACCCTACTGAAATACAAGAAATGCTGAATAATTTTGCTACTAGCACTCAAAAAGCCTCTAGTCTAGATAGTTCCAAAATTTAATTTTGATACCCAAATCACATGTTTTTGTGGAGTACAGTACGTAGTGTAACCCATTCAAAAATAGAACATAGACATAATGAGATGATTAGGGCAGTGAATGTTGAGTCACTATCACCTTTGTCTTCATTGCTGATGCACTGGGCATTGGTAGAAAGGAAACACGGTGTTCATAAGGGCTTGAAGACACTATGGTTAGCAATGTTTAAATCATGTTCTAATTAGTAGGTGGACTCAATGCTTCTGTAACCATAAGGCCGTCCAGCCTCTGCTTAAAACCCTCCAAGAAAGGAGAGCCCACACCCTCTGAAGGGAGTCTGTTCCACTGTCGAACAGCTCTTACCATCAGAAAGTTCTTCCTGATGTTTAGGAGGAATCTCATTTCTTGTCATTTGAAACCATTATTGGCTCAGTTCTTACACCCCAGAGCAGGGAAAAAACAAGTTTGCTCCATTCCCCCATGTGGCAGCCCTCTAGATGTTTGAATATGGCTATTATATCATAGTTCTTGAAGTGCAAGGAACCTTCCTTGCAAGTGTTGAAGCAGAGGTTGGATGGCCATCTGTCATGGATGTTGTAGTCGTGGAGAGTCCTGCATTGCAAGGGCTTGGATTAAATGACCCTTGGGGTCCCTTCCAACTCTACAGCTATATGATTCTAACAAATCAGATTTATCCCTGCAGTGCAGGGGGCTGGACTAGATGCAGTGTTCGAAACTCCCATTGTTCTAGGCACATTTTGCAACCAGGAATTTCATTTGCGCGAACAGTTTCTGAGCTCTGTAATATGCCTAAGATTTCAGATTAAAACTGCAGAGTGGAAGGAAAGGAGGACCTTTTTCTGCCACCCGACTTCCAGCTACTCTCTGAGGACTGGAGAAAGGACCCTCATAAGAATATCAGGGGGACGGGCAGGGGAAGTATGGCTTTGTTTTTTGCAGTCTTCAGATGCAGTCTAGACCCAGCGAAAAATGAACATAATATTTTAGCTGCAGTTCATTCATTTTCAGCTTGGTATTCTTGTTACAAAAAAAAGCACGCCTAGACATTCCGTTGTTGTGCCCATAACTTAGGCTTAAGGTGTCATTTGCTCCTAGCTTTCATATCTGTTTCTAACACGGACTAAATGACCCTTGGGGTCCCTTCCAGTTCTACCATTCTATGCTCTCTTACTGGAAATCCTGCTGCTGTGGCTTCCGATTGCCTTAATGGCACAGCTCCCACGACAGAGGAGACCACTGGTGAAGCAATAAACAAAGACAAAAGAGGGTAATTATCTTTGTAATCTCCCCCCAGGGCCCACTCATGGATAGTCTTGGTACCTGGCTTTCCCTCCTACATGGATGTGAGAGGCAAGGAGACACTTGGGTGCAAAACAATGCTTGGGTGCAAAACAATTCGCCTCTCGGTAACCCTCCAATGCCACCATTAAGAGCAGCCGTACTTCTGTTCATTAAAGGATTCATTAGGATTAATGCAGAGACACATGTGGGTAATGATGGGACAAGATTAAGGACTGCCGAAATAAAACAGTTACAACTTCGTACAGATTTAAATTGGAAAGATGACTTCATTCGAGCCAAAAAAGACGGTACAGTATGTGTTTGTGGGGGGAGCCAATCGCTTCATTATGAATCCTTTGTTACATAAATGACTCAGCAACCCACCCCAAAAATGCCTGGGAATGCTAAAAGTTTTGTTCTTTAAAGCAAATGAAGAAGAAAGGAGATGGGAGCACAGATATGGATCATAATGACAAACGGGACTGTGTGAGAAAAAAATAATGTTTGGAATAATTATAAAAAGGGCTTGGAGCCTCTGCGGAGTTAATTATTTCACTTGCCCCCTCATTGAGGGGAGGAACGACTGGACTTTGAAGACTTGCAAGGGGACCAAATCAATCTTCTACAAATAATTATAATTAATTGCTTCAACTGGACGTGGAAGGGATAACTTGGAGGCCTGCCAGGGCTTTGGCAGGATGTTGGGTGACTCTCTGTTTGAAATCAAAAGTGTAATTTTACAGCTGCATCAGAAGAGTTGGGAACAAAGAGAGAGAAGTCTCCAGAGTAACTCCGAGGCAACAAAGGAGATCAGGAATAATTAATATGGACATAATATTTGATATAGGAATAATTGATGGAAATTAAAACCTCACACAGGAAGAAGAAAGGAGAACTTCATTTGAAAATTAACAAATTACTATACGTGTTAATGTGAATTGAAGTTAATCATTGTAGTTGTGGTATAAGGGATTTTATCAAGAATGGATTGTATTTGGTTTGAGCAATAGTCTGGAGGCAGAATTAAAGGAATTCAGACCCTGAAACCATACAAAATTTATAATTGGCTATGCAACTGATTTGTATATGAATTGGTATTGTTATTTGGTATTAATAGAATTTGGCACACATTGGATTTTTGTAATTGAAAATTAAATTTTGTTTTATTTTTTTTAAAAAGGAAATCCTGCTCCTGCTTTCATTGACTCCCTAGCCAGCCCCCAGAGGATGAAATGCACAATACTAATGCTAATAGCCACTCTTCTCGGGTAAGGAATGGCCAGGCAGTTTAGCAACATGCTTCTGAAAAGCCCCCCAAGGTCCCACAGAGACGTTACCTATGGCTACTTGCACATTCATTCCTGCAGCGCAGGGGGTTGGGCTAGATGCCCACGGGGGTTCCCTTCCAACCCCACATTCTGTGATTCGAACGCGCCGCATTCATTCCCGCAGCGCAAGGGGGTTGGGCTAGATGACCCCGTGGGGTCCCTAGAACACTCTGCAGTTCTCTCATCTCCGACAGGCGACCACTATATAAGCTCCTGGGCGGCCTCCCTCTCCCCACACGCCCGGCTCCTTCCTCCCCCTTTTCTCCCGCACCTTGTCCCACAGCAGCCAGTCGGCCGCCGCTCCCTGGATCCGCTGGAATTCCTCCGCCTCCGCCATCGTCGCCATTCTTTCCCCTCAGCGCCGCCGCTCCGTCCCCTCAGAACCCGCTGCTTCGAGACGCGGCAACCTCTTCCCTGGTTCCGCAGGCGCAGCAACGCGTCCAGGCCGGGAAGCTCCGCCTCCCCAAGGCGGGCGCGGCCTGATTGGATAGGCCGAGTTAACCCTTCCTCGACTTCCCTAGCGAGCGCCGGAGATGGGAGAGCCGGCGCTTCTCACCTGCCGCTGCGGAAGGACTCCGAGCGTTCAGGGCAGCGGCAGTGCTTGACTATTGGTAACGTCGACGAACGCTGCCTTCGCTGAGATGGCTCAGTCGGTAGAGCTACCGGAAGAGATTCTCAATCGCAGGGTCGGGGGTTCGAGCCCCACTTGGGGGGTGGGGGTGGGGAGATATTCCTACAGTATTCGATAATTCTGTTCCGCTTGTACATACTGTGGTTAGGCTTCTGAGTTTAGTTCTGTTTAATTATTTTATAGCACACATGGAATTTATTTAACATATATATATGAAATAATACATTTTTATTTATTTCCTTTATTAGATTTATATACCACCCTTCCTCATAAAATCCCAGGGCAGTTCACGTAATTTCTTAAGTCTGGTCTATTATGGTTTTTAGCTTCCCGTATGTTTTAAATTATGGCTGTAAGTTTTTAAAAGTTTAAAGTTTTTAAAGGGATTCTTGTATGAGCAGTATATAATTTTAATGAAATACTGTAAATAAACAAATGAATGAGCACAGATCGTTCAAGTCTATGTTTCCTGGGCCTGATTTGGCTGTGGCCACCGAAGTGGTTTATCTATCTATCTATCTATCTATCTATCTATCTATCTATCTATCTATTTATAATTCTTTTTTATTCAATTTTACATTATACATTTAAATTCAAACATTAATCACAATGGTCAACATTTAGGATTCCTGAATCCTTAGACTTCCCTCCACCTTTCCATGGTTTCTAGGCATTTTCTACTTCATCATATATGTTCTCTGTTCTGTTTTTCTTAAAATAATTCATTATTACCTTAGTAATAATAATACATTACAAGTGTTACTCTAATCCTGCCAAAGCTTTTAGTTGTTTACAGTGTTCTCTTAAGTACATTGTAACCCCCCCCCAATTCCTTATTGAAGTTTCTATTTTCCTGGTTTCTGATTTCCCCCGTCATTTTTGCCATTTCGGCGCATAGCTGCCAAGTTCTCCCTTTTTTTAAGGGAAATTCCCTTATCCTGAATAGGCTTCCTCGCGAGAAAAGGGAAAACTTGGCAGCTATGTTTCGGTGTAGTCCATCATAAGTGTATCTATTATTTAATAAATTAATTAAGTTGTCCATTGCTTTATCTTGCCCAGGGCGACCCAAAGTGACTTCTAACCAGCCAAACAAACAAACAAACAAAAGCAAATTAAAAACTTCTGTTCCTTCATGTTGTGGGTTAAAGATCTGTGCGGTGCTAAAACGCCGCATGATAGAGTCTTCTGCCACACACGTGATCTTGTAGAGATGGTTGAATGAATACCTTATTCAGCCATGGACTTAACAAAAGAACATACCTCCATACTTTGCAACATTACACAATATTAAACTAGGCCAGGCCATTCTGCCAAAGGCTAGGAGGAGGTGGATGAAACAGAGAGAATGCTATGGGCAAATAAGTATGAGGAAATCAGCAAAGGAAATTCCCAGATAAAATGGCTGGCAGGCACCTGTAGGTAATGCTCAGATGCTTCCGGGAATTAGGTTCATAGATGAGCACAGACATGCTATTTAGAGAGGGCAAGTTAAGCAATCCTCCACACGTGGCGATTTAAAGCATAGGTCTGATGACTCAGGCTAGCCTCAGAGGTGCCCTGTATCCCGCCCATAGGGTCCCACAGACCTTGAGTGGGAGGTCTCTGGCAATGCCCCTCACCCCTATAAGGTACCAAAGGATGCTTACCGCAAATCATTATTTACCTGTCAAGCTTCTTGCACTTTCCTGCTAAAAGTGACTAGGCAATTAACAGCTGACCTCAACTCAGTAACAAAACACCTGGTTGCCAGACCAATGTACTGGCAACCCAAAATTTATACTGGACCCCAAGGCAGCCTGCGAAACCTGTACTGGCTCTAAGGGAGGGTGGGCAGGTGTTGAGATTCCAAAGAACTGGAAGAATGGGTGGAATCGGCTTAAATATCCATGTCTCCTCCCATGTCCTGGCACTCCAAGCAGCTATGTTACCCAGATTTAGGAACTAGATCAGGATCAGCTGCTTGCAGGTGTAAACCTATTGGTCCCAAGTTGGTAGTTCCACTAGGACCTCTTCAATATTCGCTGCACTGGTTCTGGCCAGCAGCTCGTTCCTTTTGTCAATAATACCGGTATTTTAAGCTTCCTTTTTTTTCTAGCAATCAAAAGTTGATTTTGTACTGAAGGGTGCCCTCTGCTGGTTTCAAGCTAGCAGTTTGAGAACCTGTGCCTTCAAATATTTGCACACCACAGTTACCCAGTGATTTGTCCCGTAGATTTCAGGACGACTTAGGATAGCTATAGGTGACTAAACTGTGTACAATCAGAAACAAGTCCCCAGAGAAAACATGGGCATTTTGTTCACTTTCAAAAGCTTCCAAGTAATTAAGTCATGGTAAATACAGCTAGATATGCCCCTAACATGAAAAACAATCTGCTCCTATAAAGAATAGGCGTTGGGATGGTCATATGTGCAAGGAAACCTGATTATATTCCTGCCCCCCTACATGGTGTGTGCTGCAGTGTGCAAAAGCTATTTGAAATGCTGCAAAAGGAAGCATTTTAAGTTGCTATTGTCTACATAGCCTCAGTATTTTGTGGAAGGGGTTCAATTGGCTACTAGAAATTCAGGTATGCACATGTAGAGTGGATTAAAGTGTTCTGCCACAGCAAATCCACATGTTGTTTTTTTTAAAAAAAATACTTTTTGAAGTTAGAAAATGGGATAAATGATTAAGTTGTAGAATCGCTGCTCAAGCAGATCTTGATGGAATGAATAACGATTGTAGTGTAACCTCCCTGGAAACAAATAATGAATGCTCCATAAACATGCTAACCCAGGGGTCAGCAACCCTGTTCAGCCGTGGACCCTGTCCCTCAGACCATGTGGTGGGCCGGATTATATTGGGGGGGGGGAATGAACAAATTCCTATGCCCCACAAATAACCCAGAAATGCATTTTAAATAAAAGCACACATTCTACTCATGTAAAAACACCAGATAGGCCCCACAAATAACCCAGAGATGCATTTTAAATAAAAGGACACATTATGCTCATGTAAAAACACGCTGATTCCCGGACCGGGTTGAGAAGGCGATCGGGCCACATCCAGCCCATGGGCCTTAGGTTGCCAACCCCTGGTCTAACATCTGCATAAGTTTTGTGCAAGCAAATGAGGATGACTGCTCACTAAACAGGCCATTTGGAGGAGCCCCCTGTTGAAACAGCAATACACAGGTTCAAAAGGCCATGTGGAAAAATTAACAATCAGTACTGGTTCAGTACTGTTCTTGAAGCTACAAACATGAGTTTGACCAAACTGCGGGAGGCAGTGGAAGACGTGCTCTGGTCCATGGGGTCACGAAGAGTCGGACACGACTAAACGACTAAACAACAACAACTGATTCAGAACACTTTGGTTACTCACAAAAATAGCTACTCATGTTGAGATTGGCCGGAACACAGAACTTTAAAGAAATTGCATCTCATGTGCAGGGAAATCAGATTATGTGTTATTCTTTTAACCCTGAAGGAGGAGCTCCAATTCCACCCAAGTCCCTTCTTCTGTTGCTATGTTGCACGTGGAACTAGATAAGCCATGCAAATAATTATTTGCAGAAGTAAGCTAGTCATTGATTTCTCTGAAAGGTCTCTCCAGCTTTGAGGTATCCCCAGGGAGTTTTGCAGCTGAGTCACCACCCCAGAACATCACTTTGCTTTGCTTTGTTGTGATATCTCAGTGTGAATGAACAGCGGTCACAGCGAGGACACTCTCAGAGCAGTTTTTGCAGCTTGCTAAAGTATCTCTTATCAGTGTGTGCACCATTTCAGTTTGTGTCCTCACTGATCTGAACATTCATCAAAACAGATATTTTTGAGTATGCATACATGTAATTTACAGTATATTCCGGCGTATAAGATGACTGGGCATATAAGACGACGCCCAACTTTTGCAGTTAAAATATAGAGTTTGGGATATACTCGCCGTATAAGAAATACAACCCGGTGTATAAGACGACCCCCGACTTTTGAGAAGATTTTCCTGGGTTAAAAAGTAGTCTTATACGCAGGAATATACAGTACATCAACTCCTGCCATTGGCTGAGTGGCAGCTTGCAACATGAAGGTAAAAGGTAAAAGACCCCTGGACGGTTAAGTCCAGTCAAAGGCGACTGTGGGGTTGTGGTGCTCATCTCACTTTCAGGCCGAGGGAGCCGGCGTTTGTCCACAGACAGCTTTCCGGGTCATGTGGCCAGCAGGATGAAACCACTTCTGGTGCAACGGAACACCGTGATGGAAACCAGAGTGCATGGAAACGCCATTTACCTTCCCGCCACAGCGGTACCTATTTATCTATTTGCACTGGTGTGCTTTTGAACTGCTAGGTTGGCAGGAGCTGGGGCAGAGCAACGGGAGCTCACCCCGTCACGGGGATTTGCTCGGTCCCAGCTCCTGCCAACCTAGCAGTTCAAAAGCACCTCAAAGTGCAAGTAGATAAATAGGTACCACTACAGCGGGAAGGTAAACGGTGTTTCCGTGTGCTGCTATGGTTCGCCAGAAGTGGCTTTGTCATGCTGGCCACATGACCTGGAAGCTGTACGCCAGCTCCCTCGGGCAATAATGCGAGATGAGCGCCGCAACCCCAGAGTCGGTCACGACTGGACCTAATGGTCAGGGGTCCCTTTACCTTTACCTATCAGCTTGATGCAATTGTTAGAGTATACTATAAGACTAGCATAGCTGCCAAGTTATCCCTTTTTTTAAAGGGATTTTCCCTTATGCTGAATAGGCTTCCTCGCGAGAAAAGGGAAAACTTGGCAGCTATGAAGACTAGGACCAGGGAGACCCGAGTTCCAACATCCCATTCAGCCATGAACTTCATTGAGTAGCCTTGGGTCAGTCACACACTCATAGCCTAACCTACCTCACAGGGTGGTTGTGAATATAAAGTGGGCAACCATGTTATATACATTTTAACCCCTTAGAAGAAAGGCTGGATTTAAATGGAACAAAGGATCCTCCGCAGCAACGAAAACAACAAGTCCAAAATTGTGCTCCTCTTCCAGACCTTTGAACAAGAAACACGCAATTGGGGATACTCTGTTACAACACTCTGTAGTACTATCAGAAGTCCTTGGCAAATATCTTGCCCCAGTATGTGAGCTGGCTCCAAGATTTACCAATTGCACCATTGGCTTTAAACACACACATATACATATATTTCCAGTTTTCTCCTTGAGGTGAATAGCAAATGTGCAGAATTTTGCCATCTGCATTCTGGAACCTGGCTTTCCAACTGGAATTAAAACTGTCTGCCAGAATGCCTTAACAACCACCAAATGGAACTGCTCTTTTCTGCTCATCCCTATACACACATGCCTTAACATGCTGTCGTGGAAGTCAATAATATGCTAAATTGCCTCAAAGCCTGAATTAAGTTACCAAATTATAGACAATATAACACTGTCCAGACAGCAAACATTATAATCAAGGACCCCCCCATACTTATTTTCAATTATTTAAGGGAAAATTTAACTGTAGAGCAATGTAGACCTTCCTATATTTTTCCTTTTTTGTGTGGAGCCAGACCAGGATGGGAGAAGACATGATGGAATAAAATATTTTTATTCTGGGAACTAGTTTTAAGACTGCATACTACTGCGTGTGTATCTTGAACTCAATCCATAATAACAATCATAGTTTATAGATTGATATCTCTCTAGAATGTCTCCAGCTGGTGGGAAAAAAATGGTTCTTTTGCCCTGTGAGTTGATAAAAATATTTGGGGAGGTATCCAATGAACCTGTTCTGTCAGCACAATAATTTCTACTTGTACAACTTTCTTTTAGGCATCTGGCCCAATACATTTTTATTTACCCAGCCTTTCAATCTCTGATTAATCTTCCACCACACTTCCACGCAAATTTTGAAATGAAGGGCAGTACAGAAATGTTTGAAAGTGACCAAAAGTGGAGTTAAATTGTACAAATTACACACCTGCAATAATATTTTTTTTAATCACTGGTACGGGTGATCAAGTGACCAAAGTCTATACCAGTGATGATGAAACTCGGCCCTCCAGCTGTTTTGGACTACAATTCCCATCATCCCTAGCTAACAGGACCTGTAGTCAGGGATGATGCAAATTGTAGTCCCAAAACAGCTGGAGGGCCAAGTTTGGCCATCACTGGTCTATACCATGACTGTACAGTGTGTTAATTATATAAAGTCTAAATCCAAAGGGACCCAGGTGGCACTGTGGTTAAACCATTGAGCCTAGGGCTTGCTGATCAGAAGGTCGGCGGTTCGAATCCCTGTGACGGGGTGAGCTCCCGTTGCTCAGTCCCTGCTCCTGCCAACCTAGCAGTTTGAAAGCACATCAAAATGCAAGTAGATAAATAGGAACCGCTACAGTGTTTCCGTGTGCTGCTCTGGTTCGCCAGAAGTGGCTTTGTCATGCTGGCCACATGACCTGGAAGCTATACGCCGGCTCCCTCGGCCAATAATGCGAGATGAGCACGCAACCCCAGAGTCCGTCATGACTGGACCTAATGGTCAGGGGTCCCTTTACCTTTACCTAAATCCAAAGTGTACAAACTCTGCCTGGAAAATAATTCAAGAGAGAAGACAATCCAGCCTTAGCATCACACAGATGGTTATTGTGTCACTCAATCATTAGCAGGATTAGTCTTCTCACACATGGATCATAGCTTTCCGTGCTTTGTAGATAAAGTGTGGTGATCTCGCTAGGAAAGCTCGAGAAATTCAGTCTTTGTAAACTATCCTGCTCTGCAAGCCCAGAATAGTATGTGAATGGCAACAAACTTTTCAATCAAAATTTTGCACTTCTCTGAATGTTACAATGCTGTTCATGGCGAACAAAGAGAGTATTAATCAATATGCATTTAAACGTGCACATTTTGAGAAGAAAACATATTTAAAAATACGCATTTTGGGAGAAAACTGTTTAGAGAAAAGATGTTCAGAAACATGCATTTAAATAGGTTTTTTAATGCGGATTTTCATGCAGATTTAGTAGAAGAAATGGCAGATTAATGTGGTAGTGGATGAAATGGACTGATGAATGAATGAATACATGCGAAAGTGACGTAGACTAGAAACAGAGGTATTGGGGCTATGAGTCACATAAGGCTTTATAAATCAAAAGCAGCATTATGAATTGAGTCTCAAAACTAATCAGGAGCCAATGCAGTTGGGCCAGAATCAGTGTTATGCTTCGAGACCGTCTGGTTCCAGTAAAAAATCCGTCTGCTGAATTCTGCACAAGCTGCAGTTTTCAAATAATCTGCAATCATCCTTCACCTGTTTTCTCCCATCAGTGGGAGAGATGCTACCATCTCTCGGGTTGGCATCATCCTCTGCGTTTGAGATCCCCCAGCTATCAGAGAGCCTACAAATTACATTCCATTGCAAAGAGATTTGGAATGGCTAGCCAGCAGCCATAACAACATATTTCCCATCACTGCTGCTCTGGGAGATCAGAACAGCTGAAATACCAAAGATGCTGGCAGCTTGTTGGTAAGGTACGAAGCACAAGCAGAAAGTTAACAAAACATGCTGATCTTGCTCTAGTGCTAGGAGAGGACACCATATTCTTTTCCTTCACACAGCATACAGATAAACAATGGAATTTCATCCCACGAGAGGCAATGGTGGCCACCAACTTGGATTAGACAAATTCATGGAGAATAAGGCTGTCCATGGCTACTCACCCTGATGGATATGTTCAACCTCCAATGGAGGCAGTAATACTTCTGAATGCCAGTTGCTGGAAACAACAGGAAGGAACAATGCTGTGGGTGCTCAGATCCTGCTCATGGGCTTCCCATTAGGGCTGGGCGATAACTGGTCTTCAATATCACGATATATCAACAGGTAAACATCGTGATATGTCTGCATATCGTGATATCTGAACTAAGGAAGGAACTACGCAGAGGCGAACAATGTCCTGGCAACTGCTCCTATTGAAGGGTTGGGCTTGGCTACCAACGGTGGAATTCAGGACAATCCAAAGTACGGTAATGAGTCATAGTGAATACAAACAATCTGGGATAGCCAGACTGCCAGCAGGTGTGCTAGGCGGCAGCAGCACCTAGCAGTTCAAAAGCACGTCAAAGTGCAAGTAGATAAATAGGTACTGCTCCGGCAGGAAGGTAAACTGCATTTCCGTGCGCTGCTCTGGTTCGCCAGAAGCGGCTTTGTCATGCTGGCCACATGACCCGGAAGCTGTATGCTGGCTCCCTTGGCCAGTAAAGCGAGATGAGCGCCGCAACCCCAGAGTCATCTGCGACTGGACCTAACGGTCAGGGGTCCCTTTACCATTACCTTTACTGATTACACATGGGCACATGTTCATTACCCCAAAAAACCAAGGTCTGTCCTAGATTTGAAACACCTATCCCAAGAAACTTGAATATCTGCCAGTGATTTATGCATTTTGCCATGGCTAAATATCTTTTGTGCCCCTGTACCAGGAAATAACAGTAACCCGGGCTGTCCCACATTGCCAATAAGTAGAATTTATTTCAGCAGCGAAATTTCCCCAATCAACTGCACCCCAGTCCTTTCAACTGGAGATGTGAGAGCACCTGGGACATTAGACATAAAGCGGGAGCTGCAGCAGAATGTTGCAGTGTAGAATGCTCCCCTTCAAGGTTCCACCTGTAGCAAATGGATCAGCCACACCTTCTCTCTGGATAATCTATTTCTATTCCATCTCTTCCCCAACTTCCTACAGACTCTCAGCATTGCATGCCCACTGTGCATGCTCAATACTCACTGGGCGGTTTTTGGAGAGTTCCTCCCCCCAGGGTTTTTATTTCATTTTAATTTCTTACTTGTGCAAAAATGTTCCAAAGTATTTTAGCAGTAATGCTTCTGGGGCAGAATTCTGGGCAAATCCCGTTTTGTAATTGAAAGAGGGCCTAAGCCAGACATGATGCTGCTTTGAAGGAATGTGCCAAGTCAGCTGCATGGATGCCATGAAACCACTGAACCATTGCACTTCATCAAATGCTTGTTTCCCCCTGATGTCTGCTGTTATAATATAGTTGGTATTGATGGATGCAAGCTCTCCAAACAGCCTGCTCTTGGCTACCCCGGTTGGATACATTTAAAATAACAATAAACCATAAAATGAGAGGACATGCCTCATTTTGGAATCATTGAAAAATAAAAACATTACAGAAGGAAAGCAATGCTTAGGAATGTGAGCTCATAAAGGAAAGCTCTTCTGGAAGCTACTGTTCACCTAGCAGACTGCCTTCAGAAGATACCTAGCATTTTAAAATACAGCCGTACTTTTGTATCGAACGTTGTGTGCCGAACGTTTTGGCTCCTGAATGCCGCAAACCCAGAAGTGAGTATTCCAGTTTGTGAATGCTTTTTGGAAGCCAAACGTCTGACGTAGCTTCCGATTGAGTGCAGGAAGTGTCTGCCAGGCCCGTCTTACCCATAGAGGCAAGTGGCGTGGGGCGCCATGGCGCCAAGTTCTGGAGGGCGCCAGGCGAGAGTCTGGGGAACACCGAACGAGCGTGCTGAGTGAGTGAGGGCATGTGCGCCGCTCCCGCCGAGCGTCGGTTCGGTTTTCCCCCTTTTAGCCTGCAGGCGCTGAATTCTGCGGGGCGCCAGAAGGCTAAAAGGGAAAAACCGAGCCAACAGTCAGCAGGAATGGCGCATGTGCCCTCGCTCGCTCAGCGCAGACCCGCCCGCTCGGTGTGCTGCCTGCCATGGCCACCGCGGCATGAAGCGGCCAGCTGAGCCAGGAGGCATTGCGTCCGGCCTCCGCCTCTTCCCCGCCAGAGGAGATGCCCTCCAGCCGCTACCCACCTCCTCCAGCCCTAAAAAAAATAGCCGAAAACTCTGGGAGGGGTGGGCGCGCCAGAGGGATCTTTGCACCATGGCGCCAGATATGCTTAAGACGGCCCTGGCTCCTGCAGCCAATCAGAAGCTGTGCCTTGGTTTTTGAATGTTCTCGGAAGTCAAACAGACTTCCGGAATGGATTCTGTTCAAAAACCAAGGTATGACTGTATATAGTTTAGTTTTAAGAACCTAAGAAAAGACAACTTTGTGTTTTCACAGTGGCCTACCAGATGCTCATGGGAAGCTGCGTGAAAACAGGACCTGAGTGCAGCAGAAATGCTAGAGGTTAGTGAGCTCCCTTGAGTAAGCCCCTGACAGAAAAGCAGCCTATGTGTTTGGTAAATGAGTAAAACAGATTCGGAGTGATCTGAAATATTGGAACCCAACCACTAACCCAAGCTAAATATTTTATTCCAGATAAATCCATTAAATGGCCAGCAGCAGACCTCAATAAACCGAAAGAGGTTTGTTTCATTTTGCTTTTTAAAATGTGCTCTTTGGAGCATCACAATTTTCCTCTTAGGATTTATCCAGGATGGAGACTATCTGTACACACAGCTCTTTGTCTCCAACAGCATGACGATCAGAGATTATAAGGCAGGAGAGCAGACAAAATCATTTAATTTCTGCCATGATTTCAAAGTCTCACTTTTATTGGGCAGCATGTCCAATAAAAGCCGCTTCTGGCGAAACCAGAGCAGTGCACAGAAACGCCGTTTACCTTCCCGCCGGAGACCTATTTATCTACTTGCACTCTGATGTGCTTTTGAACTGCTAGGTTGGCAGGAGCAGGGACCGAGCAACGGGAGCTCACCCCCATCGCGGGGATTCGAACCGCTGACCTTCCGATCGGCAAGCACTAGGCTCTGTGGTTTAGACCACAGTGCCACCCATGTCCCCGTAATTATATTATAGCAATTATTTCTACATTTGCATCTACAGTATACATTTACATCAGAATATGCACAATCTATGCAGATTGGGCTCCTCTTTTGTCCTTTTGGGGGGGGTCATGTGATGCTAAGTGGCCACCAGAAACAGCTTACCTAGTGGGCCAGAGCTGCGCTACTAGCCTCCTGCCAGGGGTGTCACTGTTGCTTAGTGGAAGGAGGAAGGGCAAAGCATCACTAAGGCTGGGGCTGCAAAAGCTCATTGGTGGAAATACCAAATTGGCTCCACCAACCTTGCTGCCGCCTCCCACTTCGCCCACGTGGTGAGTGGCAGTAACACCGCTGCCGGGAAGCTATTCCTATATCTTAAAGTGAATAAATATATGAAATAGCATATCTGATGATACACCGTTGCAGTTCAAACATACCTGTAGTGTGGAAAATGGCAGGCTGTGCACTAAAATGAGACTGAGCATTACACACACAATTTTCTACCTGTGTTCTAGAGACAAGGAACAGCCATCGTCCACTGAGATACTGCGTGGTTCCACCCCTCTGGGTGTCAATCAGTGCTAGCTTTTAAAGTTGTATCAGTGTCCCCTAAGCAAATAGCATGTCCTTAGAGCCATTTCCCTAAGGTTCCTTCTGGGAAGTAATGTGTAAATACTCGTTTCCTTCACTGGCTTCAGCCCAGCTGCCAAACTGGTTATCACTAGACATGCGATGCGTATGTTCAGTAACTGGGAGCCACCAGTAAATGTCTCTAACTATCTGCTTAGCAGATATGAAAGTCCAGAGATAGCTATCGCTTCATTTGGCACAACACAGCAGCACTCTACGGTAATTACACTTAAGGATGCTAAGCAATTGTATGGTTCTAAATTAAGAACAGTTTTCAGTTTCCTTTCAAGGGCATGAGGGTTTGCAATCAAGATAGGGCAGAGCCAGAGCCAGTGAACTAGACCAAGCACAGGCAAACTCTGGCCCTCCAGATGTTTTGGAACTACAATTCCCATCATCCTTAGCTAACAGGACCAGTGGTCAGGGGTGATGGGAATTGTAGTCTCAAAACATCTGGAGGGCCAGAGTTTGCCTATGCATGAACAAGACTGATATCCCCAGATTTCCCCCGATGAAAATAATGACACCTTTATAACACACCTCATACCTATGATCACAGCCTGAGGCCACCCGCAAGCCCTTATGCAATACTGCAAGCTCTTTTCTGTTGTTTGCGGTATTCATTTATCCTTCTCCTCCACCAATTTGAAATCCAACCACACCATAACCCCAGTCTGTTTCAGACCCATCTGCAGTGGATTTTTTTTTAAAACAAACAACTTTGCAATGCCAAACTATGTGACCAAGAGAGCACATCTAGTTTTGCTCTCATCAGCTGTGCTCCGTGAAGCAGAAGAATTAATGCAGAAAAATTACTGCTCACTCATCAAGGCAGTGGGCGGGGCTAATGGAGAGATGGACGGCTGGAGCCCTGCAATACCTGGTGTTTGCTACGCCCCCCCCCCAGCCAGCAGCCGATTGGGTAGCCAGGGAGGGGGCAGAGAAACAGCCAGCAACAAAAAGGGGGTGTCACCCTGGCACGGGAAACCCACTCAGGGTCGCAAACCCCACCCACTGCCTTGATGAGTGAGCGGTAACTGTGGGCAAGCAGACCTGGACTAGTCCCTAATAATAATAATAATTTTATTATTTATACCCCGCCCATCTGACGGGGTTTCCCCAGCCACTCTGGGCGGCTCCCAATAGAATATTAAAAACAGGATAAAACATTAAACATTAAAAACTTCCCCAAACAGGGCTTCCTTTATTTCCTTGACATCTGATGGGAGAGTGTTCCACAGGGAGGGTGCCACTACCGAGAAGGCCCTCTGCTTGGTTCCTTGTAACCTTACTTCTCGCAGTGAGGGAACCGCCAGAAAGCCCTCAGCGCTGGACCCCAACATCTCTCTGGGCACTTCCAGATTGTTGTGTGTTTACATTCTGGCATATTCAGGTTGCACATTATAGCTTACTTTGACGTCTTGTGCAACAAAGCCTGCTGCCCAATAAGACTGGGCTTTTTTCCAGTAAGGAAAGTGACAGGAAATTGCACTGGAAGCTGTGGGGTAAAACTAGCTTTGATGCAAAGTTGTCTAGCCTCCCCGCAGAAAAACCCAGAATGAATGCTCAATAAAAAGGTCTAGAACAGGGGTCAGCAAACATTTTAAGCAGGGGGCCGGTCCACTGTCCCTCAGACCTTGTGGGGGGCCGGACTATATTTTGAAAAAAATATATGAATGAATTCCTATGCCCCACAAATAACCCAGAGATGCATTTTAAATAAAAGGACACATTCTACTCATGTAAAAACATGCTGATTCCCGGACCGTCCGTGGGCCGGATTTAGAAGGCGATTGGGCCGCATCCGGTCCCCGGGCCTTAGTTTGGGGACCCTGGTCTAGAAGCTCCCAATATCTCTTATAAATTCATTCACAGTGTCAAGCATTCACCCTGATTATCTGCAGAGATCAGCTACAGGCTTTACATTTATTGGAATATAAAAATTGCAGCCAATAAAGTTCTTTAAACTGAGTGTTCTCACATCCAGAGTTGTGGGGATTACACGAGGAAATTGTGCTGGCATGTGTGGGAATGACTGAAACACAGAGTTCTCCCGAACCTTGTCACAACTTCCATGTGCAGTCTATCCTAAGTATGTAAACACTTGTCTTCCAGGAAGGCTGGGAGGAATGTCATAATTACATAGCGGTGCACTGAACATTTATTCCTCACACCGTGCTGCACGCTTTCTGTTTACTCGCTTTCTGACATAGCTCTCATGGAAATGCCATCTTGAAGGAGGCAATTTAAATCTCTTCTGTTACACAGAGAATAAGCTGATTACCTGAAACAGAAGGATGATGAACATAACCGCCGCCGCATCTCAGGAAAATTGCTTATAATAGATCCCTTATACTAAGAGCGAATTAATTATTTGAGAGTCTAGATGCTTAAGCAGCCAGAATCCTGAAATTTGCATAAGTACACATTTTAAAGAAGACGAAAAGCCTTAACATGAGAGGGACCACTAAAACAGGCCAAATGAGGCCTGAACATGCACAGCGGAGACAGAATGCTGACTGACTGTCGCATGGGTAGAAAATCAGGAAGGGCAAATAGTATAGGGTCCCTGAGATCCTAATGAGGAACACTAAATGTGTGTGTGTGTGTGTGTGTGTGTGTGTGTGTGCAATAGTTACACACCTAGCCCATCTAAAATGGGGCAATGCAAGCAAGTGGACAGGCTATGCAGCTTGGAGAAGCCATGAGCATCGATGGCTGGGGCCATAGGACTATGAGGGACAGGGAGAAGATTTGCGAGGAAGCGCCAGCAATCTTTGGTGGTCAACAATCCCACCCCATGCTGGAGTGTGGGTCATGAAAGATGTCTGGCAGTACAAGTCCCTACCAGTAGGACTACAGAAACTCATTTCACCTGTCTACCTAGGGATGTCTGGACTCAAGAGGGCGAGACGGATGAGACGCGGCAGGAGAAGAAGAATGCAGCATTGAATTACGGGTTTGAGGAAGGACACAGCTCAGAGAGAGACGAACAAAATAGTTGGGAAGTGTTATAAGTTAGAGGGGATTGCAATAGAGCAGCCAGCTGACACGTTGTCACTGGGGAGTATTTCTGATCCCCCTTCTCCCAGAACTCGGCGTTCATTAAGGGTGCAGGAACAACGGAATCAGAGACATTTGGCCACAAGCAGCCACCGTAGAAGGAGATGCTCTTGCTGGGAAGGAGCGGGCTGGAGCCCAGTTTGGAGCAATGCCATGTTAAGGCTTGTTGCGTTCTTTTGTCTCTTGCTATTAGGATTGACTGAAATTCATTAATAAGGACTCTCCTTGTTCTCTCTGCTCTCTCTGCAACCAGGGGAGGAATAGTTTTCCATTCTCACCCTGGGGCAAAGTTCTCAACTCAAGGTAACTCTTCCAGGTTAGCGGAGTTTGTAACCTGAAGCGTTTGTAACCTGAGGTGTTTGTAACTCAAGGTACTACTGTACTTCCAATGTGGCATGCCCTCCAGCATGTCCCAGAGGGAAACTGGGATGTGGCATCTTTTGGGATGTCCTAGTTAAATCGGGACTGTTGAGGGGTTTGAGTGCAGTTTGAATCACAGCACCATTAATGTATCATGGCATTACATGATGGGACAGGACAGCTGCAATGATCCAAAAAGCATATTTTTTTATTTTTAATTTGGAAAGGCAGCTGAGTCCTGCAACATATGCCAGAAGTAGAGCACACATCTTCCAAGTACCCCGCATGTGCCTGTCTCATTGAAACACACTCACCATGTGTGTTGGCCCATCGCCATGCCACTCTCGCCTACTTTTTAGGGTTGCTTATTGCTGATATGTTAACTAGATGGCGTAATCTCATTCCATCATGATAAGTCATGTTTGGGTAAGTGCTTTCCCCATGGCTCACATCATCTATAACTCAGGTCTCCTCAGTAATCATCTCAACGTTGCCTGCGCACAAGGACTCCACAGGTTCACAACGAAGTGTTCTGCCAGTGTACATTCATGTAGGAGGAATGCTTCGTGCAGCCTGAATTTTAAAGAACAAGGGCACAACCTGCTTGGAAGCTCTCCTATAGAAAAATGAAAACACCATTGACATTAATGGGAGCTGTAGAAGGACACAGCTCAGTAGGATTTACTTCAGTGGGGCTTAGGCAGGAAAACCTGCCAGGAGGTTATGGCCCTAAGTCAGCATGGAATAATTATATAAGTTTCTCTGCAAAAGTATGTGTGTCAGCGTAATCAGAACTGCTTGACGATAAACCCTTGGCTATTTTATCAAGGATTTCCGCATACAAAATCCACTACTTATACCGTAGTAGTAAAGGTGACCGTTAGGTCCAGTCGCGGACGACTCTGGGGTTGCGACGCTCATCTCGCTTTATTGGCCAAGGGAGCCGGCGTCCAGCTTCCGGGTCATGTGGCCAGCATGACTAAGCTGCTTCTGGCGAACCAGAGCAGCGCACAGAAACACCATTTACCTTCCCGCTGGAGCGGTACCTATTTATCTACTTGCACTTCATGCTTTCAAACTGCTAGGTTGGCAGGAGTTGGGACCAAACAACAGGAGCTCACCCCGTAGCGGGGATTCGAACCGCCAACCTTCTGATCAGCAAGCCCTAGGCTCTGTGGTTTAACCCACAGCGCCACCCGCGTCCCACTGCTTATAGTACCCTGTGGTATAACTTGAGGTACATTAAGGGATGGATCAAAAGAAATAGATCCTATAAATCACAAGCGTCTCCTTTTCCTGCTATGAACTGGCCCTAAGTTCAGATCATGGACCAAATGTCTGATGAGCTTTTTAGCTAGTGAAAGCAGATGCATCCCCTGTTGACTTCCAATGAAACTAAAACCAGCCACAAATATTGATCTCTCATTTGGGGTGTCTCGTCTCTTGCTGCTGCAAGTTCACTTGACTCACACCATGAAGGACGAATGGAACAGGGCAGAACATTCCAAGAATTTTGCATTGAAATTTTCATGTAAAGGCACATTCGGAGCTGCAGGAAAACATTTTCAGAGCGTCCATGTTGTACTTTTAATAAAACTAATTGGAATCTAAATTGCACAGGCCAGTAGTTTTCCTTTCGATGTTCCCATTCTGTAGCGGAGATCCATGATCATGGCAGAAATCCAGTTCCCATTATGAGCTGGTAAATCCCTTCAGCCTGAAGCAGGAAAGGGAAGTCAAAATTAAAGATGGGTAGCTAAATGAGTTGCTTGCAACAAAGACTCTTGGGACACTCTCAACAAAAGACTATCTGATCTATTCTGACAAGAGACTACATCCAACAGATTAAAATTTTATCCATTGCTATCCACAGGGGTGCCCACAACTGAGGAAATGTGATGGCTCAAGCAAGGTGAGGTCAATATTTCCTGGTTTCCTAGGCAAGGCAAGGCAAAAGGCAAAGCAAGGATCACACCTTGAAAGGAGATCCAGCTCTGGGTGCAGCACTGCAGAAAAGTAATCCTGCAGATGAGGACAAACATTCAAGTTGCCTCAGGAAGGTCCTGGAGGGTTTTTGCAGGCTTTTTCAAGGGTGCTCCCAATAGACTCTATGCATGGTGCCTTGGAATGTAACTCCCATGTAAAGGTGGGGGGTGGTTTGCCTGTATTGACTCCTGGCAGAGCCAGACCAGGATGTTTTGCTGCTTCAGGCAAAACAGAAAATGCCATCCCCACCTCTTCTTCCTCTATGTCCACCCGTTGCCATGCCTGCATGCATTCCACAGCCACTGAGCATGCCCATTTGTTTCTAAAGATGCTTTTATTCATCTTGGGTTTCCCCCAAGTCTGCTAAAACAGGTGGCGAACATTTTAGGCATCTCCAAATTACACGTGATTGCTGACGCATGGGTCCTTTTGGACCTGGAAGAGGACACAACAGGGGTGGAATGGGCTTACGCATGCTCTGTCAACATGCATGGGGGCTGGCAATGCAACCCTCACACGAAATGGTCACCACCTGTACCACCTCTTGTTCTTGGATGGTGATGCTACAGCTATATAAAGACCAGCGTATGGAGAACTGTGATTGCCAATAGTAAACATTTTATAGTCATCACCTTTCTAACCAATAGTCTTTGTAAAAGTCCAAAACTACTGAAGGGATGTGTAAACACACAAAGATTTAAACATAACCGCTACTGTTTATGTTAATGAAGATAGCTATTCAAAAATGTGTATATTGAAGGGGACGTGTTTATTTTGGCAACAAGGCTGTATGCAAATGCATGACCTTTACGCATCCTGAAGAAAATAATTTTCCAGTGTTGGAAAAACATGCAAGTCTTTGACCAAGCTGTACTATAGGTAAAGGGACCCCTGACCATTAGGTCCAGTCGTGACCGACTCTGGGGTTGCGGCGCTCATCTCGCTTTATTGGCCGAGGGAGCCGGCATACGGCTTCCAGGTCATGTGGCCAGCATGACAAAGCTGCTTCTGGAGAACCAGAGCAGCACACGGAAACATCGTTTACCTTCCCACTGTAGCAGTACCTATTTATCTACTTGCATTTTTATGTGCTTTCGAACTGGTAGGTTGGCAGGAGCAGGGACCAAGCAATGGGAGTGACGGCGGGTGGCACTGTGGGTTAAGCCACAGCGCCTAGGGCTTGCCGATCAGAAGGTCGGCGGTTTGAATCTCTGTGATGGGGTAAGCTGTACTATAGATCCCAGCTAATTTTGCATGTCTGCATAGAAAGTTACCTTTTGAGTGCTGTTTGAAATACCTTTCACTTGCAGAGAGTCTGAAAAAGTATTGCAGTCTCTCTCATTGCACCATGCCAAATCTCACATACATCTAAGAAATAGTGGGATCAAACATAACCAGAATGCTGAAGTTTTTACGATTGGATAAAGTAAGCAAACGGATGCCTGTTCATAGCAGAACTGCATTCCTTCTGTGCATGGGCTGAAGCAAACCAGCAAACATAATAAATTAAGGCCTTGCATCTTCTCCTATGTGCTGCTGTTTTTTTATGAGTACAGAAAAAAGTTAATGATTCACTTAAACATATATTATGGATAAAACACTATGGCCTACAAGCTAACGAACACTATTAATAAGGTTCACAGTCTACCCTCTTCTCTCAGGGAACAAAACCAAAGGGCCTTTCACTCACAGTTCCTACTATTTGCAACGTATTTCCTACAGTTATTGGACCTGTAGAATCATTTTTAGTTTGGCACTCTGGTTTTCTTTGGCTTTTTAGAGTGGTCAGATGCAAAGAGGGAACGGGGCTCCTTCACCTCTAATAGTTGTGTAGAGGAGAGAATTTTAACAGACATTTGCATGACATGGAACACCTGAAATTTTCCCCTCCTCTGTGCAACTGTTCCAGCTGACCTTCCGACTTTTTTTTATAAATCTTTATGTTATGGACTTCTCCACTCTTGAGAGCTGAATGAGCATTTTCTTGACATTTAACTGTGCAGGAAGAGTGCATCAGATTTGCAATTTGGAAACAAGCAGAGCATGTATGTTCAAAAATTGAAAGGGATGTATTTATTTTGACATCAAGGCTCTATCTATGACCTTTAGGTATTCTAGAGAATATAATTTCCCCTTGACTACTAATTTTAGTAGTCACCCCCCCTCTCCATAGCTGCCAAGTTATCCCTTATTTTAAGGGATTTTCCCTTATGCTGAATAGGCTTCCTCGCGAGAAAAGGGAAAACTTGGCAGCTATGCCCCCTCTCTAGGGAGCTTTGAGAAGCGCAGTTCTGTGAGGAGGCTAGGGATCTTGAATTGAGCTTTGTCAGCACCCTCTTCAAATTACAATACCCAGAATACTAAAGCCAAGTCACTTAAAATGGTATAAAGCCAATATTACTTTGTTGTACAGGTATCTCTAAAGAGTAAACTCCAAACTTGCATTTTACTAAATTGTAAATGTAGGGATGAGGATACCCTCCAATATTTCTCTGATGAAAATAAAGATGTCTCCTCCAACATTTCTCCAATTAAAATAGGGACGTCCTAAGGAAAAGCAAAGGGACGCGGGTGGCGCTGTGGGTTAAACCACAGAGCCTAGGGCTTGCCGATCGGAAAGTCGGCGGTTCGAATCCCCACGACGGGGTGAGCTCCTGTTGCTTGGTCCCTGCTCCTGCCAACCTAGCAGTTTGAAAGCACGTCAAAGTGCAAGTAGATAAATAGGTACCGCTCCGGCGGGAAGGTAAACGGCGTTTTCATGTGCTGCTCTGGTTTGCCAGAAGCGGCTTAGTCATGCTGGCCACATGACCCGGAAGCTGTACGCTGGCTCCCTTGGCCAATAAAGCGAGATGAGCGTCGCAACCCCAGAGTCAGTCACGACTGGACCTAATGGTCAGGGGTCACTTTACCTTTACCTTTAAGGAAAAGCAGGACATTCCAAGATCAAATCAGAAACTGGGATGGCTTCTGTAAATCTGGGAAATAGGGAAACTTGGAAGGTTGAAAAAGGGACAAAAACTGGATTAGGAATTTAAGGAAGGATTGGGAATAAGCTCATAGTTCTCCCAATCAACTTCTTATGTGTCCAAAAGACACTTGCTCACAGTGGGACCATGTTCTATTTATTGAATTATCACATAAATAAAATATTTAAAGCTGCCTCAGAACAACAAAGCACATTTCATATGGTGTCTATTCAGTGGCGGTGGAATAAAAGGTGCTGTGGTTTAGATATGCTGTTTGAAACACAAATGCATTTGTTTGGTGTCTAGTACCATTTCCTGGAAAATATCCTGCCTGGGGACAATAGCTGATTCTTCCTCTATTACCGTTCCAGCCAATTTCTATGGTGGCAGGCCGCATGGCCCTGGATGCAAAGAGGCAGAAAAAGATTAGAGTCACACTCTGGATTATGTGGTTAATTGGACTTATTAGGCCCTATTATCATCTCAGGGGATGGTAAACTGTTAACAAGAGATTTGAATGGTTTCTCCTTTCGAATAAGGATCCATTCTTAAAGCCATTTGATGCATTCATAATGCAGGACAGTATATCTGCTGTTCGTAGCTCCCCCCAGCTCTTTGTTCGGATTGCTCCCACTACTTTTCACTCATTGCAACAAAGCTGTGAGAGGTTAAGTTAAGCTAAGGAAGGCAGTTTGCTAACAGTCAACTAGTGATTTTCATTGGTGAGTGGGGAAGCAAAGTCCCTAAACTCCAAAGCCAGCTTTCCCCACCGCATCACAGTGAAGATATTTTCCCTCAATATTTTAAAATTCACCCTGAAACGCAATTATATCCATGGGCACTAAATAAATAAATTTATTTCAAATATACTTGAAATATACTTTTTATATTGTAATCCGCTCTGTGGTCTTCGTACGGAGGGTGGTATAAAAACGCTACCGGTATAATTAATAAAATAATAAAAATGTATATAACCACTGCGATGGCTCCCTTTTAATCTGGATGATTTTGTTGGTAACACAGAAATTTATATCCACCTAAGAGTTGCTTTTAAAGGTTGCAATGTAAGGTTGCTCATCCGTTTTCCCACCAGCAATACAGAACTTAATTACATGATTTTCAGAACAGATAATGATAGTTTTGGAGTACAAATAATCCTTCTCTTTCCTCTTCTATTTCCGTTGATCTATACTTTGTGGTTTCTAATGATATAAACAGTGTTAGCTATTGGTACTGTTCCAGACTAGTTGGTATGAAGCATGAGGCTATCAGAAAAATTGTCCCTTGCGACTCTGTTTCACCTCAAAACACTGTTGCTGTATGTACCGGTAGGTTTTATTTTATTTGTTTTTTAACCTTATATTTTGGAAATGTACTGCACATCCAGTTTTTTCCCTTTAAATCCCCCCCCGGGAGTGGGGCCCTAAGCTATAGCTTGTTTAGCTGATACGTGAATCCGGCACTGCAGAAGACATTCTCTTTTGAAGTATGAATTAACATACGATTTTTTTCTCAGTGTACTTGCAGTTGAAGATTAAATACATCATACAATGCAGGTAGGCGATACTGAAGTTCCTAAAACGTCGTACGTGGATCAAATTCTTTCCGGCAGCACAACCCCCCCCCCCATCCCGCCCCAAATCCCAAATATTTTATTCAAGTTGACGCCCCTGCTCCCCAACTGTTACAGTTGCTGCACTCCTAACTTGAGCAAAATAACTGATTGGGACTTTGCTCGTCCGGGGCTACAGCCTCGTGGCGCGGGAGCGCTTGACAGGACAGCGCACGACTGATGAAAAAACTGGCTGCTCTCCGCCAGCTGCTTTTTCCACAGTGAAACTCCGCCTTCCTTTCCCCTCAGCCTTGCCGAAGAGCGGCGCCGTCACCGCGCATGCTCAGTCGCTCTCCCCCCCCGGGAGGAATGGAGAAGAGGTGGGCGGAGCTTCGACGCCAGAGCCGCGCCCGGGCGGACTGGGGAAGATTTTCTGCGCGCGCCGCAGAAGCCCCATCAGCCCAGGCACCCAAGTGTCCCGGGACGCGGGTGGTCTCTTCGCCCAGGGATGGCTCCTCAAGGACCGGCCGCGACGCCCGCCTACCCGGCTGCTTTCTTCCAAGCCACGTCCGCCCAGGCGGGCAACCGCTCGGCTCCCGGTGGGTGCGGAAAAGGCTTCCTCCTTCTGGGCACAGACTTTTGATTTTTTGCATTTTGTGATGGGGAGGGGAAACACTGGGGTGCAGTTGTCTTTTGCCCTCCGTGATCGTGGGGGCTTCTCTCTCTTTCCCCCGGGGAAGCTGCGTTATTCAGCTGCGTTTTTCCAGCACTTCCAAACTTGCCGTTGATTTATTTTTTTATTTTCACTCCCACCTGACTTTTGAAGCCCTCCATCCAGCCCCGCTCCCTTCCTTGCTTCTCTCTCTCTCATTCCTTTTTAAGGTTGGCGCCACCTTTTTCTTTTAAATTTTCCCAACTGGGCCATCCTGTTATGCAGAAACTAAGCTTTTCCTGGCAGATTAGCAAGCAGAAGCTTATCCCTTAGCTGTATCTCAGCTGCTGTAGGTCAGGCTGCTGTGAAGGGCAGTGTGTGTGTGTGTGTTTAAATTGCACGTCTGATTCTAGTTCAGTCTTTTTCTTTATAGGGTTTTTTCTTTCTTTCCCCTAAATGGTTCTTCCTCAACCGGAAAGTAAATACATGATCTCCAAGGGGTTGGGCTTGTTACTCCCTCCGTTGTGCAAAAGGACAAGATCTGGCTTTGGCCACTGCACAGTCCTATCCTGAGTTCAAGTTCATTTCCAGAGGCTTTTTTTGACTCCCAGCCAGCTCAGCTGTGAAACTGTGCTTCAGGGCATGCGCAAAGAGCCGCTAGGCTTTCTCCAGATAACCTCAGCTGTTCTTGCGCTCTCTAGGATTAAGACTTTGAGACTGGTCGACTCTGCCTCAATTCATAAAAGGAGTCGAGGCAATATACTGTATACAAAACAATAGGCAAAATTGATAGTAGACTCTGCCTCACAGGTCGTTGCATTTTTCATTTTATTTTTTTGCAACCAATCACTGGCTTCGCCTAAATCTTTGTTCCAAAGAAATTATTCATCCAGAAATAGCACCTTCTGCTGTTTCTCACTGTGTAATTACTTCTGAATAATTTCCGTTATCCTCATCTTATTACGAGGTTTACAGTGAAATAGTGCCAGATGTCCCTGTGAGCCCACGTTACAAGATTCCTTCATGGGAGGCACTTATTTGTAGGAATACTAGAGTGCAAATTATGTGAAGATCAATTCTCTGCAACAATACCACATGTATGCAAGGAAATTCCAATTGAGTGCAATGAAACAGACATTTCAGATTGTTGCACTTGGGAAGACTGTCACTCAGATTGCATGCTGATTCCTTAACTTGGTTTACTTTTCCTGAGTCGAAAGTTCATTCCACTTAATTGTGCCCCATTTAGCTACTGTTGGAGTGCATGTTCAAGATAACTAAAAAGAAATTACATAGCTGCTTTATTTTATATGTTAACCACCTTTGTGAACGTACTTTGAAGTGTAGTTAATAGTTGTACAGTGAATTTTATTATGTTTTTCAGTATATTTGTATGTGGAGCTGTGATGGAAAGTGAAGCAGCTGCAGAATTGGGTTGGTAAATGGGGGCAGATACTCTTTATTAATATAAAGTAAAAAGTAGCCATTAGTGTGTCCTTCCTTTAGTATTTTTAATTCATTTTTGCCCTCTATCACCTTTTCAAGTTCTCTATTTTACAGGATACTAAGTCACGAAGGTTGCAGTCTGTCTGCTTTCATAACTGTCATTCCTTCCTATAACAGCAATAGATCATAGAACTGTGACTCATTGCTGTTGTGTTATGGAGAAATAAAACGGTTACGTTCTTTGGTTAATTAGTGTTTTTTTTGGGATGGGTTAATTTAGCGAATACTTTCTGTCATTTGCTGATAGTGCACTATGTTGCTGAAAATCAAAGGTAGTCAATCTGCTAATTCCCTGTTCTGGATCTTAGACACAACACTGGTTGTTGAAATAAGGAAATCTGGCCTTGGAGTACTTGCATTAAAACCCAAACACTATAAAATTGTCTCATGTACTCCTTTTCTACCATCTCCCATACTTTCCCCCACCCCAGTATTTTGAGCTTCCCTGAGCTATTACTTGTAGTATGCAGACCGTGCAGTGAGAGCCTACTCATGGGCTGAAACTGTGTTGGATTTTGGAAGGTGAAAATGAAACTGTTCATTGGCTGAGTTACATTGGAAGTTATTGGAAATCTGCAAAACTTTTTCTGTGGACTGATGTGGCGAGAGATCGCACAGATTGTTAAAAAGTGATGAAATTGGAGCTCATGCTTTTCTTGTGGGTATCTTGTATGACTGTATTGACATGAAGACATTTCCTGTACTTTAAAAGAAGGAACTTATGTTTTATGTATGCATGTACCTGGCACATATATTTAATCTAAGGTTTCTTTCTTAAAGTCTGCTACAGTTTCAAATGTATATCACTGAAAAGGCAACTTCATCTAATAGCTCAGTCGGGTTGTGGGTTGAGTCCCACATTGGGCAGAAGATTCCTGCATTGCAGGGGGTTTTGAGTAGATGACCATTGTGGTCCCTTCCAATTCTACAATTCATTGATTAGATGATTCTGTAAGAGGGATCTGATCTGCCACAAAACGTTGCAGTTTGAAGTTTGTTTGCCTGCCAGCCTGGCCTTTTTTTCAGGGCATTTCATTATACTTCTCCCCCAAACCCAGTTTTTCTATTTTTAATCCTCCCAACAGACACTTGACATTCTGAGCATACTCGGTCGTTGTTTGGTTTCCTCCCAATTTAGGTCCCCCCCCCTTGAAACGATTTCTATTTCTGCAGTGACTTGGGCTCCCTCAGTCGTGCTGATAGCTCCTTGCCTTATTTCGGCTGTATAGTCATCATTATTTTCTATACCACTTTATAGTTTAAAGAAAAAAATCTCAAAGCAGCTTGCAACACATCAAAACATCAAACAAAACAATCCAGAATAAAACAAATTTACAATGAAAATTATTCCAATGAAACTATTTTAGATCTTTCTTTAAGTGACATTTGGCTTTCCCCATATTTATTTACCTAATTAATTCATGGAGTTGCCCCGTAGCAGAAGTACTCTAGGAAGCCAGTGTGGTGTAGTGGTTAGAGTGCTGGTCTCAGACCTGGGAGATGAGGGTTCTAATCCCCACTCGGTCATGAAGCTCACTGGGTGACCTTGGGTCTGTCACAGTCTCTTATCCTACCTTACAGGGTTGTTGTAGTAGGGAGTAACTGAGGGAGGTGTAAACCATGTATATATGCAGTGCTTCCCCCCCTAGTAAAATAGGTGCTAGTACTCACCATGAAGTTGTTACAGTGCCACACTTTTTGTCAACAAAAAGAGGTGCCTGTACTGAGTACCCCTGAGTACCCCCTGAAAAAGGACTGTATGTATGGGATATAAATGCAATAAATAAGCTCTTCTGCTTACCTGCTTAAGAAAGCTGGAGGGTCCGGCCAGCCAGCTAGAGATGTCAGTCGCCGCCCTGGCATCCAGAAATCTCCCATGTGGTTGCAATTGGACCCATGCCAGTCACAAAACATGCCTGCGGCTGGCTAATTTTGAACACCGCAGAAAAAGCTATTCCGTTTGTTCTGATTTGGTGGCAAACAGCAGATTTTCCTGGGAAAGTGGAAAGTGACTGGACAAGCCCTTGGACTGAATCTGTTTATTTCAGGAATATACCGTACATATTCCTTTACCTTTTTTTTTTATTCCAGGAAGGTGTTTAGGGTTCTTGGAACGACGATCAGGAAAATGATTCTGTTTCCATTCTCCAGCCTAATGAAAGTTGATTGGAATAAAAAGTGTGGCGCTGATAGTTATAGCAAGAAGAATAGCATTTCTAATTGGGCCTACCTTCTCTGGTTCTCCTAACCATGAATTAGGAATATTTCTGGGACAGGTGAGGTTGAATGAGAAACAGTAACTGGTCGTGTGTCAAAATAGAGTTTTGCGCTTTGAAAGTAAACACCAGTAATGTCTAACGGTCCAGTGTGTGATAGGTTCATTTCAATTTTCTACTCCTTTATATTCAAGAATGAGGTGCTGAAAAACGCTGCTGTCTTTTGCAGCCTTCAGCTTTGCTCTTAAGTTTTCTTGGCATAGTTTGATCTAATGATATTCTGCAGGGTTGATATATTTCATAATGTGCTCTTTTCCTCGTTGTAACCAGAATTTTGTTACATTTGAAAGAAGAGCAGGATTTGTTACATTTGAAAGAAGTTGTTGTTGTTTAGTTGTTTAGTCGTGTCCGACTCTTTGTGACCCCATGGACCAGAGCACGCCAGGCACTCCTGTCTTGCACTACCTCCCGCAGTTTGGTCAAACTCATGTTCGTAGCTTCGAGAACACTGTCCAACCATCTCGTCCTCTGTCGTCCCCTTCTCCTAGTGCCCTCCATCTTTCCCAACATCAGGGTCTTTTCCAAGGATTCTTCTCTTCTCATGAGGTGGCCAAAGTATTGGAGCCTCAGCTTCAGGATCTGTCCTTCCAGTGAGCACTCAGGGCTGATTTCCTTAAGAATGGATAGGTTTGATCTTCTTGCAGTCCATGGGACTCTCAAGAGTCTCCTCCAGCACCAGGATTTAAGAGCAGGATTTAAATAAAGCAATAAATGATTGGCCCACACTTAGTATGTTATGCATATGGCTGCTGACACTGACACATGTTTAAATAGGAACTTGTTGTTCTTCTATGTACACATTTTGTATTAATCTACAGCATGCACATTAATTTATTTTTCCGTTAGGTACTTTGTCGCAAAGGAGTGCATCTCAGCTGCGGCTGGGGAGAGGAATGTGTGGTGCATTCTTTTTGCATTTGTTAAAAGCTCCGTCATTGCTTTAACACTTTTGTAAAGAACCCTTGTCATGGAGAATTTATTTTTTGGTTCCATAAAATTATTGCATGTGCATGACAGGTTTATGTACTACTATGCTGGAACAGGATGTTGTAAGATGGGAAACTATCCATTATGTGATTTTTAAAAAATCTATTGGCAAACAGCAATAATGTAAAAAATTTTGGGGGAGGATTTCTTTCAATAATAAGAGGACATGGAAAAATAGAAACAGCTTGATCTGCAGGGTTATTAATGGGGCACATGCCAGAAAATATGTGTCAATTTATGATTAAGTGCTCTACATTGTAATTCTACAAAAAGCTGATTTGAGGTTTTTTTTAGTGGGCAAGTCTGGTAATACATTATGCCCACTAGCTTGCTTTGTCCACCTGAAATTTCATGCATGTTTATAAGTTGATGGTTCTAATATATTGCCATCAATGGGTTTATTAGGACAGGCTTGAAAAGGTCTGGTCCCCTTTTATAAGCTACTGTATATGGGTAATCGTGTGGATCCTCACCTCTCCGTAGCACATCATGGGAGAATGTGGGTGTGTGTGAATGATAATTTACCTGTGGATTGTGTTGCGTGGTGATCATCATAATACTGTAGGAAAATATCTTACACATTTGTATGTACATCACATTGTAAATGTGTTGGGTTTGAATTGTGTTATTGTTTAAAAACTAAATAATTACAGGGTTTTTTGGGGGGAGCAATGGGTTGGAACCAAAAGTTCTCTCCTTCCAGAGGAAGGGATCCTTTTGATCACCCGTTGGGCTTGGTGCTTTACAAACTATATGATGACAGGTTCCTGCCCTGAGGAGCTTACAGTTTAAAATTTTGCCGCGGGGAAAGAACCAAGGAAGGTGATGGAAATGGTAAAGGTAAAGGGACCCCTGACCATTAGGTCCAGCCGTGACCGACTCTGGGGTTGCGCACTCATCTCGCATTATTGGCCGAGGGAGCCGGCGTATAGCTTCCAGGTCATGTGGCCAGCATGACAAAGCCGCTTCTGGCAAACCAGAGCAGCACATGGAAACGCTGTTTACCTTCCCGCTGTAGCGGTTCCTATTTATCTACTTGCACTTTGACGTGCTTTCGAACTGCTAGGTTGGCAGGAGCTGGGACCAAGCAACGGGAGCTCACCCCGTCACAGGGATTCGAACCGCCGACCTTCTGATCAGCAAGCCCTAGGCTCAGTGGTTTAACCCACAGTGCCACCTGGGTCCCTGGCTACCTGGAAATGGTAGGTGGGGTAAACAGGGTGAGTGCTCATTTACTCAGTTGCTGGGAGACTTTCTGGACAGGGATGTATCAGGATATAAAAGCAAAGAGATAATTAAGTCAATGGGAAACTATGAAGAACCGTGAAACTATAAATGAGATGCTTTTGCTGGATCTGGGAGTGAACAGGGTATTAGTGCAGGTGCTCATGTAGAACAATTGTGGTTGGAGTGGTGGCTGAGGGTGATGGTAGCTGAATTTTGAATAGAATTCAGAGGGCAGAGGTGAGACAAAAGAAAGCCCAAGATGAAAAGGTTGCTGTAGTCTAGAGTGCGCCTTCAGTAAAAACTGGTTGGGAGGAAGAGCTGTATTTTTTCAGTGTTGAAAAAAGGGAGAAGCGGAGTGAGACTGGCGGCTGGAATGAGGGGAGGAAAAAAACAGGTTTGGCCTTTTCACTTGTGGCAGCGTTAAAAGAATTGATTGCACAGAAATAAAATTAATGAAGACCTAGGGAACAAAGAGAGTTAGGCAAGTGATAACTTTGATCGATTATTATCAAAGGCAGCAGAGAGGTCAAGAAGGAGGAGGAGGCCATAGGCTGCAGAGACCCTCGGATTTACCAGTGAAGAAATGGATAGTGGTTTCTGTGAATGGTAGAAGCTACATTGCAGGGAGAGAACAGCTAACAGGGAGAGAAAAAGTTGAGACAGCAGGAGCAAGCAGCACATTTCTGTGGAGGCAAAGGACACGAGAATTTGAATGGGTAGCTAGATAAGGGAGGATGGGTCCATTTTAACAGTGAAGTCAAGTATGGATAACTTGATTACAATTAGCTTCTGAGACTCACGTTACAGCTTTTCTTTTCTTGCTCATCACCTCCTGGTCCCTAACAAACCATACAGATGTATTACTTAATCCCTATTGGGCTAGCTAAAGGATGCAAAAGAGATTTGTGATTTTATGGTTGGCTTATGTTTGTGTGAGAAGGGAAATCTAAATATGTTATAAGCTAAGGTTTGCTTTCTCTAAACAGCAGACTGATTTCTGCAAATCTTGGCACTAGGGTAGACGAATGTATCATTTACTGGAATGTAGCTTTACCTGGTGCTGAGATGGTTTTTTTTAAAAAAATTCCATCACCTGCAATTTAAAGTGCTACAATCCGAGCTTGACTGTTTTGATTCTACTAGATTTAAGACTTTGGCTTTTGGGGAAATTGCTCTCAAAAGTTCTCTTGCCTAGTTTGCTATAGGCCAGTATCCACACCAACAGACTGTGTACGCCAGCCATTGTCACCCTGGTGCCCTCTGGTGGTTGTGGATTACAGTGGTACCTTGGTTCTCAAACTTAATTCGTTCCGGAAGTCCATTCCAAAACCAAAGTTAGTCTGGACTCCGGAGGGGTACCACATAGGCAGGGGCTGGTACAGTATAAGAGGGCTGTCTCTGTCTATATGCATGTTCTTGGCTGGCAGGTGGGAGGCTAATGTTTACTGTTTCTTACTAGCTGATCAGCTTAGCTCCATGTTCATTCACGTCCTTCTCCTGTCTAGAGATGTGAAGGTTCAGAAAAAAAACCACATCCTTCTTCATCCCCCCCAGACCTCTTCTCCCATCATGTATTACTAGTGTTACATCAGATGTAGTCATAGTTTTCTTGGCATGTACTTAATACCTTATGTTAACTCAGTAATACTTATTAAAAAGGTAAAGGGACCCCTGACCATTAGGTCCAGTCGTGACCGACTCTGGGGTTGCGCGCTCATCTCGCATTATTGGCCGAGTGAGCCGGCGTACAGCTTCCAGGTCATGTGGCCAGCATGACAAAGCCGCTTCTGGCAAACCAGAGCAGCACACAGAAACGCCAGAGTCAGTGTGGTGTAGTGGTTAAGAGTGGTAGACTCGTAATCTGGGGAGCCGGGTTCGTGTCTCCACTCCTCCACATGCAGCTGCTGGGTGACCTTGGGCCAGTCACACTTCTCTGAAGTCTCTCAGCCCCACCTACCTCACAGGGTGTCTGTTGTGGGGGAGGAGGGGAAAGGAGATTGTTAGCCGCTTTGAGACTCCTTCGGGTAGTGATAAAGCGGGATATCAAATCCAAACTCTTCTCTTCTTCTTCCCGCTGTAGCGGTCCCTATTTATCTACTTGCACTTTGACGTGCTTTCGAACTGCTAGGTTGGCAGGAGCTGGGACCGAGCAATGGGAGCTCACCCTGTCGCAGGGATTCGAACCACCGACCTTCTGATCAGCAAGCCCTAGGCCAGGCATCCCCAAACTTTGGCCCTCCAGATGTTTTGGACTACAATTCCCATCTTCCTCAGCCACTGGTCCTGTTAGCTAGGGATCATGGGAGTTGTAGGCCAAAACATCTGGAGGGCCACAGTTTGGGGATGCCTGCCCTAGGCTCTGTTGTTTAACCCACAGCGCCACCTGTGTCCCTTACTTATTAGCACCCCGTAAAATAGGCCACTACTTACACTTTTTATTCTCACATAACTCCCCCTCCAAGGTGCTCAGGTATATTTTTTAAAAAAGGAGCCACGGTGCAGCTTCTGTTTCTGTCTGGTGTTTAGTGAATCTTTTTTTTTTTTTGGAAGAGAAAGATCAGCTTTGCTGAGCGTTGAATAGCAAATTCAGCAGGAACAGAAGCAGCATGATATGCCTTGCATTTTGCTGTTCTGTTGGTAAAGACAAGATCAGTTCCATCAACTATCTCTGTAAAGTCAAAAAGCTTTGAAAATCCACAAAGAAGTGAGAGTTCTTTCATGTCCCAATATTTTTCATCCATCCTGATGAGCTTTGGTGAAATTGAAACTCGCTAACCATACAGTACTCTGTTTTATTTTTTTAATTAAAAAAAATTGGTCCTCCTAAAGATAATAACCACACACTATTGGACCAACATGGCTACTTTAATTTTTTTAAAAAATCCCTCTCAGGTTTCTCAATACTGCTTATGCTTGATTTCAGTCGATTTGGTTAGATTTGGAGCACAAAAGAAAATGTATAAATAAAAATGCCAGTAAACATCAAAGTTAAACTTTGTAAATTGATAGGAGCATAGAGGCCACTCAGCAAACTGCTTCGGTTTTTGTAAGCACCAACTGCTGCAGAGCGCATGCGAGGCTGGGCATTTGATCAGTCAAAAATAAAATAAAATGAAGTCAGCTGTGAATTACAGAAGGACAACTGTTCCAGGAAACTGGAAGATTGTCTAGTATTCAGATCTAGTCCATTAGGCAGGAGTGATGAACTCCTATGTCCACTGGGCCAGATTATTATCTCCACCCACCCCTGTGGGCCAACTTCTTCAGGTAGTTAAGACCACTCTCCTGTCTGTCATCTGATGGTGGTGGTAAGGGGAGGCATTGCTTGTCCCCCACAGGAAAGTACAGAAGGAGCAGGGCTAGCAGGATTGAACCCTCTGCTCAACAGCTGATGCACAGAGGGTTCAATCCTGCTAGCTGGAGGGTTCCATGCTGGAGAAACAATACCCAATCCACTGACTGCCTTAAAGTAAAACAAACATATATCTCTAGCCTATTCATTCTGGTTGCTTTTGTGACAGAACTTATGAACTTATCAGGATCATTTTTCTCACCCGGGGAAAAACATTTCTTGCTATTTGTCTGCCAGCCTCCCTTTTGTTTTCTGCTTGCAAGCTTCCTAAAGGGCTAGATTAGGAAGCTGAAATGACAACATTCCTGTTATTAAAAAGCGGAAAGCCTTGTGCCTTAACTTTGAGTGGAACTTCCTCCTGATAGAAGGAGCTAACTTTAGCCAGCTTGCACAGACAGACTTGTGGGCTTAGCAGCATGAAAATCTGGCTGACTTTAATCAGTTTGCTCCTCGCCAGCTTAGGTCTCTGAGAGCAGTCTCTTCATATTTTAATGGAAAAATAAAGATGCTTGGTGCTGCAGAAAGTCTCATTTTTGCAATTATAGTCCATATCTGTTTTGTTACACCTCTGCTCCACCCTAGGCATGTATCTGATGGGGTATATGAACCTCCAGGATGTATGGGGTATTAGAGAAGAGGAAGTGGTATTATAGGGATGCGGGTGGCGCTGTGGTCTAAACCACTGAGCCTCTTGGGCTTGCTGATCAGAAGGTTGGCAGTTTGAATCCCCCCGACGGAATTGCAACCTCCCGTTGCTCTGTCCCAGCTCCTGCCAACCTAGCAGTTTGAAAGCACACCAGTGCAAGTAGATAAATGCGGTGGGAAGGTAAACGCCGTTTCCGTGTGCTCTGGTTTCCACCACAGTGTTCTGTTGTGCACCAAAAACGGTTTAGTCATGCTGGCCACATGACCAGGAAAGCTGTCTGTGGACAAACGCTAGCTCATTCGGCCTGAAAAAGAGATGAGCGCCGCAACCCCATAGTCGCCTTTGACTGGACTTAACTGTCTCAAATGCTTGGTGAGTTAGGGAATTCCTCTGTATGCAAAGCCAACCTCTGGCAGATTGAGCGGATGAGACCAATAGCGGGTTCAATGGTTCATAAGGCGGTTTCTGCATGTGCTGCAGATGGAATTGAGGGGCAGATGGGTCTCGTCAACCTGGGAAGGTAGCCCACCTAGGAGAAGGGAAATTCTGGTTCTAAACTTCCACTGCGTTGCGGGACATCTTAGGGAGAAGAAAAGGCCAAGGAGTAAATCCTGCACAAATCCAGATTGAAATCTCTAAGATGGCTGGATGGCGTTTTGTATGCCTCCTTTTGGCAACTCCTGCAGCCAAGCTGGTGCCAAAGGTATTGCTTTGTTTTCCTTCGTACCGCATTAGAGAGGCCGAGAGGGGTGGTGGTTTTTCGCCTGGGCAGCCCGGGACCTCCATGCACACTGCCCAGCTTTGTGCTTTCTCAAGACAGAAGGATGCTAACAATAGACAAATATTGCTGAACAGACTCTGATGTGATTGACTATGCTGTCGGAATCCTTATGTGATTCTGTTTGTCAAAAAGAGAGAGGAACCCAAGGGAGGGGGGGAAATGGAAACTACAAAACCACAGTTTTGTCTAGGAATGGGCGTGAACTCTGGCAGCTCTCATAATTAGCACATTGCGGGCGAAGGCAAACCATAGCTATGACTTTCTGTCCACCTGCGGACAGACCATTTGATCTATCCTAAACATCGGAAGCAATGCTGGATGTTCAGCGGGAAGTCACATTTGCAATTTTTTTTCCCAAAAATCGGGAATATCTAAATATTGCTTGGGCTTTACCATTCGAAGCTCTGTGTAAATAAGTGTCTCTTGCTGGTGCTGTAGTTTTGTGAGGAAGGCATGATTAAATATTAGGGTGTTAGAAATTAAGTGGAGGTGTAAAGTAGAAAGGGCTGCAGCTTAGCTTCCTTTTAGAATAAGCGAAGAATTCAAAGAAGGTGTGACCTATTCCAGTTTTACTTAAAATGTCACATTTTCTCTTTGTGTACAAAGATAGTCTGGTATAACTTGAAATATTGCATACTTCATTGTGGGCATTTCTGAAGCACTCAGAGGCTTTATACAGGCTCAATTTTCTTTCTTTTTTAGCATTTGGAATAAGCAAACTGATTTACAGCTGCTTGTCGGCTTTCATTTCAGCTCTTCTCAGCACTTGGTTTTCTTAATTTCACTCCTGCTTCCATGGTGCCTTTCGAGGTGGAGGGATGGCTGTGACAATGGTTTTTGTCAAGGTTTTCTGGCGCAAACCATTGCTGGCCACTTTTGACATCATGTCTAAGTAGTATGGTGTGATTGTATGAATTGAGTCAATAAGTTTGATTATATATTTCCACGGACAAGGCCCAATTTTTGTTGATGAATTCGTTCTTTTAATGCATAAAAATAACGAAACATTGTAACACATAATAATGCAATGCAGCGGGTGAATCAAATTTATAATTACGTTGTTAACTCTATAATTATACTTAAGCAGAACAGCTAAATTAAAGTAATTTAAACAATTGCATTATAGAATTCCAATTTTACTTGCCATCAAAATGAAATACATACAGTACTTGGCTACGGTATCCAGCTATGACCAAACTGATTTGCTCATCTGGTGCCTTCTTTCGGGGAACATTTAGTTTCTGGGCTGAGAAAGCTATAGAAAGCATAAAATATCAGCATTGCTGTACAAATCTAATTAATTTTGTAGTCTTTCTCTCCCACTTTTTTTCGTAGGGAGCCCTCGTACCTTGGCAAGCCATAGCGCAGGTGATGTTGCAAATAAACCTGGAAGTGGATCGTCAGGAAATGGGCAGCACCCAGAATATATTGCATATTTCCTGATTCCTGTCTTCTTCCTCATGGGACTCCTGGGGGTTTTCATCTGCCATATGCTAAAGAAAAAAGGATATCGCTGTACAACAGAATCCGAGCAAGAGGAGGAGCAGCTTGGTGAAAAGATAGGTAGGCGAGAATAATTTAAAAGACTGGTGTCTGTGCTAATATGGAAACAGCAAGCATTAACCCCATTTTTTATAGTGCTTGGATCAGAGGCTCTCAAACCCTGGTCTATATACCACTGGTGGTCTGCAAGCTTTGTTCGGGTGGACCTTGGAAACTTGCAAAACTGCGCTTAACCTTGCAGTTGATTTTTTCCCCTCCCTGATGACCAGACCCAGATCATTCAGCAGGTTAGCAAGGTTTTGGCCCAGGGCCTGTGGTTTTCATAATGTGATACCTGTGTAGTTTACTAATTAACCGTAACTATTTCCCGGCTAAAGGTATTACAGTCATACCTCTGCTCCTGAACGCCTTGGGAGTCAAATGTTCCGGCTCCTGAAAGATCGAAACCTGGAAGTGAGTGTTCTGGTTTTCAAACTTGTTTTGGAAACCAAACGTCCGCCGCGGCTTCCACTATTGTTTCCGGCACGCCTGCGCAATCGGAAACCAATTGGAAGCCGCGCCTTGGTTTCCGAAAGTTTCGGAAGTCATTACGGGCTTCCGGAATGGATTCCGTTCGACTTCCGAGGTACCACTGTATTGCTGAACATGATCCAAGGCCAGAACTGATAAGCATTGCACCTGAACTTCACAGAATTGTCCACAAAAACAGGCCATATCCATCACACTGGAAAAGCAAGACTTCAGTTATTAAAATCAGTTATGTGCATGCATTTTATTTTTATGGCAATAAAAGTAGTCTTACCTTTCACTCTGAGTAAACTTCATAAATATGTCAAATGACAAAATTAAACAGTGCATCTTATGATAAAGCAGCAAAATAAGGTTTGATAAGGAGGAAAACATTGTATTGTTGCAATTTTTCTATTCCTCCCCGCTCCAGAAATGCTCTGGGAGACATTGCTCCTCACCCCAGCCACCATAGCTCTAACTTTACCAGATCCTTTACATCTCCAGTCCTGGTTGGCTATTTATCCAGCCCACAAGCCAAATCTTTCTCTTTTCAGAGCTGAATGAAAGTACGAATGATAATGGTGACACCGTGGGAAAAATAGTTGACTACATTATGAAAAACGAAGGTATGCGATGCGGCTTTAATAATAATAAAAAAAGAATGTGCAGATCACGAGGAACTTCTGGCCGGCAGCCTCCCCTCTTCACTATGCCTCCCACCTGCAGCATTTAGGCTCATTTTTATTATGCTTCCTTTGGCTTTAATTAGAGGCATCAGTTAGGCATGTATCTGCAGCCAGAGGGGAGGGGGAGGAATAGTTATGAACCACCCCACACCATATGCTGCTAGATCCACAAAGATCACCCTGGCATTCTTTTTGTTTCTCTCCAATGCTTTTCTCAATTGAAATTGCTTCAAGATGTATGTGTAAATGAGAGAGAGGAGGAGGAGGAGGACCCCTCCCACTTGTTGAATTGTCTCTGCTCAACACCAATATGCAGCCTTTGGAAGATTAGCAACAAGGAAATGCAGCCCTTGAGCCAAGAAGCCTGGGATAGCTCAGTTGGTAGAGCACGAGACTCTTAATCTCAGGTTCATGGGTTCAAGCCCCACATTAGGAAAACGATTGCTGCATTGCAGGGGGTTGGGCTAGATGATTCTGTGAAAGGTTCCCTGCCCCAGATTTACCCTTTTGAACAGCTTCAATGTTTGCTTGCTTGTATTTTAAGTAACTAAGACATTTAATTTAGGACTTTTAATTCACAGCACGCATCATATACTGTACACCAGGGGTCCCCAAACTAAGGCCCGGGGGCCGGATGCGGCCCAATCGCCTTCTAAATCTGGCCCCCGGAAGGTCCAGAAATCAGCATGTTTTTACATGAGTAGAATGTGTCCTTTTATTTAAAAGCATCTCTGGTTTATTTGTGGAGCATAGGAATTCGTTCATTTCCCCCCCCAAAATATAGTCTGGCCCCCCACAAGGTCTGAGGGACAGTGGACCGGCCCCCTGCTGAAAAAGTTTGCTGACCCCTGATATACACTTTCTCATTCATATGCCAAAGAGATATTTCCCCAAGGATTCAAACTGCTTTGGGGTCAGGAATAGAACTAAAGTTATTTGTGGCTTGTTATCTTATTGCTGTAAGTTTGCGTAATGTCCAAGTTAGGCCAACCATTGTTCAAGGAGATCAACCCCCAAATGTTAAGTATTCCTTATTTATGTAATTCTTGCAGCTAATGCTGATGTTCTGAAGGCCATGGTGGCAGATAACTCTGTATATGATCCTGAAAGGTAAAACCTTTTTTTCATTTTATGCTCCACATTCAGTGGAGACAAGATGTTAATGGTTCCAGGTTATAAATAGGCTCACACATATGCATGGACCTATAATTGCATCATCTATGCATATGGTGCCTCACAGGGTTAAGATAAGCTCTCTGGCGAACTTTGACAATTTAAACATCCAGCAGAGCAGGAGAGAGTATGGGGAGGCAAGGAAACATAGGTAAGGTGAAAGAATATGTCTGGTTACACATACCTGAACTTAGGCTGTGTACAGACACAAACATTTGATGGGGGAGAGTTGTTCTGGAAGCAGACTCACTGTTCAAACCATTTTCCCTCCAGGGTCTCGCTCAGGAGAAACTGGCACAGCAAGTTTGTTGAGAAGCCAGCTGTGGATTGACTTGTGCTTGTGACAGCACGTGCCCTCCACGGCTGACATCTTCTTTAAATAGAGATTTTTTATTGTTATTATGTTTTTATAAAAGGTGATGAATGTGTACAAGCGGCACTGTAGCTACCCTTATAAAAAGCAGATACAGTCGTAGCTCGGAAGTCGACCGCCTTGCAAGTCGAACGTTTTGGCTCCCGAACGCTGCAAACCTGGAAGTGAGTGTTCCGGTTTGCAAACGTTCTTTTGGAACCCGAACGTCCGGCGCGGATTCTGATTGGCTGCAGGAGCTTCCTGCAGCCAATCAGAAGCTGTGCCTTGGTTTCTGAACGTTTTGGAAGTCGGACGGGCTTCCAGAACAGATTCCGTTTGACTTCCAAGATACGACTGTAGTCCGCATGGAGGGGTGTGCGTGTGCAAGGCCAGGTCGTCAGCTAAACCAAAATATTGCTAATCTTAAAATATTAAGTATCTGCTGTGAATTCCTCTACATTGCAAAGGAAGAAGCCAGGTTCATGGTGCAAACAAATGCCCCAAACACACACACACACACACACACACACACAGCCTTACAACTTCTGTTTGAAGGCTACAGCTGCATTGCGTCCTTAGTTTCTTTAGGGGTGAAGATGTAAAGGGCTACATGGAAGGATTTCTGGAAAAGGTGGGGTTTGAAGGAAGAGAGTGGAATGGTACTGCATAGATGTTCTGGGAGAGGACCCCAAATATAAGGAGCAGCTATGTTTTATTAACTGCATTTCTGCCCTGTAACGTTTTGTGTTTTTTGCTCTTTAACTCTAGCCCTACTAGTCCGACTACGCCAGGCAGTCCAACAAGTCCAGTGTCTCCTTCATCATCCGGAGGTCCTCAGTTGAAACACACTTGCCGTGGCCGCCACCTGCATACGGTTGGTGGAGTTGCCGGACCAGGTGACTGTAGCCGCTGCAATCAGAAGAGGTGGCACCTGTTCAGTCCAGCTAAGAAATCCAAAGAAGCAAAGAGAGCCCGGCACGGAGAAGTGACAGTGCTGTCTGTTGGAAGGTGTGCCCGTTGAATTATTTCATTTTAGGTGAAACTATGGCTTGATTCTCAGTACTGGGGTGGATTCGCAGTTTCGGTGGCGTGCATGACCACAGTGCATCTTCTCATTTTAAACTCCAGTTTAGGGTTGCCTTACATCTGGGAAATCTCAGACAAGTCAATCAATCAATCAATCAATCAATATACTTTATTCGACCGATAGTCAGAAACAAAAAACATTTCTCCATGAAAAGATAAACATATAAAACTGAAGGCATCAGAGGGATACATAAAAATATAAAACTGAAGGCACCAGAGGGATACATAAATGGGGTATGACCGCGCTACTAAACCTCCTACAGATAACCCACATCAAGACATTCGATTATACGTTTCCGACACTTGAGCGCCAGGAAGAGGAATTTAGCCACTGAGAAGGTTATTTTCCCAGTGGGCTTGTTTAGCAAATATGCTGCCTGCCGTTCTCTTGGTCGGGAACTAAACTGAGATAAATACGGGTCTATAAGATATTGCCTTAAATCATTATAAAAGGGACAACTCAGTAGAATGTGTTCTGTGGATTCTACCTCACCCAAGGCACAATGGCACATTCTCTGACCGTATGGGACTCCTCCAAATCTTCCCCTCAAAACCGCTGAATCAAGGACATTCAGTCTAGCCGCAGTAATTAGTCTGCGGTATTCCACGTAGTGGATATCCGCCAGGTAATGGGCTGATGCAGACAAGTCCTATTTGGGGGGGGGCAACATGCCCACCCAGGGGGGGATTTTTACACATTAAAGGAAATGCCTGGGTTTTGGGGGTGTTGTTTGTTTGTTTGTTTATTGGGTGTTGGCTCAGGCTCGGGTGCATGTCATGGCTTCTGCCAGCTGGAGCTGGGGAAAGGCCTCTTTGCCTGGCTTGGGCTGGCACCAGCTCAGGCTGTCCCCTTTTTTGCTCTTCAAGATAAGGCAACCCTACGTCTAGTTTAGTTCAACTACAATTTGAAACAGGCCAGTCTATCTCTTCGGCAGAAATTGGCCAGCTTCTTTTCTGTGCAGGCCTAGTCCCTCGTGATCCCACCTGCCCAGTAGCTGGAATATCACTCCCTTGCCTGTGGTACTATCGAGGACGAGCTGGTGCACAAAATGAGTTTGGAAACTCCATGTGAAAGGAGACATTTCCCCGTAGGTTTTTGCATTAGTGCAGGGAGCTCTAGGGTATCCTGTCGGGCTGGGGTGCCCCTTCAAAACTGAAAGAGGACTCAAGACCCCTTGCCGCAACTGCTTTATAGGAAAAAGCCAAAGACAAATTTGTAGGTGTATTATAACACATTTGTTTCTGCATGGTTTGTAAGCTCCAGGCTTATAATCTACAGTCTGATGAAGTCCCATGTTTGTAGTGCTGGTAAGAACAATGAGTAGGGGAAAGTGGGGCATGTTGAGCCATGGGGCACATTGATCCTCTTTCCATTTTAAAACCGTACTTTAGCTTTTATACAATGTTTGTGGCAACACTACAACAACAACTGTGTGATACTACCATAGCTGCCAAGTTATCCCTTTTTTACAGGGATTTTCCCTTATGCTGAATAGGCTTCCTCGCGAGAAAAGGGAAAACTTGGCAGCTATGGATACTACATACTGTCATTGTGTTTGGGTTTGTGTTTTCAAAGAAGTTTAAACAAAAATCCAGATTTGTTAAATTAGGTAAGCTTTAGTAAAAAAAATTATATGAATTGTCAACCATGTAGCTCTAAAAGTTGTAAAGGTAGCTGAAATATCTTTTCATTTATGTGATCATAGTTAATATAGCTGTAGTATGTTCTAAAATATTTGTCATGGCTGCCAGTCTGTTTTGCTTAAAATAGATTTATGTCTTAAATGGTGATGTGGGGCACATTGTTCCAATTGGAAATGGGGTACATTGAGCATGGATCAATGTACCCCATGGAAAATATGGAAAGGCTGTGTCAAAAATTATGAAAGAAAAGTTGAATGTGAACCAGCAGTTTGAAAGTGACTTGACTGATTTTGAAACATTTTCTAAAGATGAACTAGAGGAAGAGGAAAATATAGAATTCAACAAGACTGATGTGAAAGAGGGAAACTTTGTTATCGTGAAGATTTTAGGAAAAACCACAATTTCCCATTATGTTGCTGAAGTTACCGGAACTGATGAATATGGGGACTTCATTGTAAAATTTCTAAAACGTGTTCTGTCTAAAGTGAATGAGCGGCCCAAGTTCACTCCCTCTTCTGAACCAGAAGCTTTGATTCCTTTTGAGGATATGGTAAAATTGTTGCCTAAACCACTCTGCTTTGGTGAAACTGCTTGTGCTTCTAAGATGGTAACACTTCCATGTTTACTTAATGAGTACAAGTTGAAGTGATGCTGACTCTTAAGAACTTTGAGATATTTTTGAAACTCTCTTGGAAGCTTATACTGTGTAGTAAAAATGTCTTCTTTGCTCTTAAATTGGAATGGCTCAATGTGCCCCAAATGAAGAATCAATGTGCCCCACTACTGGGGCACATTGATCCATTATTTTGGAAAAATTAAATGTGATTTTTTTGTCATTTTATTCCATCAAATGTGAAACATTAACCCTTTGATTTTGTTTAGAATAGTACCTAATAAATGTTAAATTCAAAAGTTTTCTTTTATGTGCATTATTTTGAGGTGTGTAGAGCTTAAAGTAAAAAATGGCTCAACATGGCCCACTTTCCCCTAAAGTGCAAAAGAGAGGTGGGGGAATAATATTTAGGGAATGATCACAATTGAATTGTGTTCAGAATTACCGTAGCGGTAGAATGTTTGAGACACTGCTCTTAAAAGGGCATCCATTAGTTTGTCAACATACCCGTGTTTCTCCGAAAATAAGACACTGTCTTATATATATTTTTCCTCAACCCCCCCCCCCCCACTATGGATTATTTTCAGGGGGTGTCTTATTTTTTTCCTCCTCCTCCTGCCGCAGCCGGCATTGCTGCTGCGCCTATTACTGTGTCTTATTTTCGGGGTATGGCTTATATTCCTTGAATGCTTAAAAATCCCGCTACGGCTTATTTTATGACTACATCTTAAAATAGGAGAAACAGGGTAGTTACTCTTCTAGAATTTGTAATTGTAGCGCGGCCGTAATTTCTAACTGCCTACTTTTCCTCATCTTGTTTAGAAAATTCTTATTCACTGGAAATGCATGATAGTTAACCACAGCCTCCCAGCAAGATCATCTGTTTTATGTCTTTCAAAGCGATAAGCCCCCCTGTCATTTCAAAACTAATACAATTGTAAATTTAGATAAACCTTTCCTAATTTTGCAGAGGCGGTAGTGGGGTTCATAGTGAAATGCTGGATTGTTTTAATAGCTCAGCTTTGTCCCAACAGGTTTAGGGTCACAAAGGTGGAACACAAATCTGCGTCCAAAGAACGTAAGAACTTGATGTCTGTCAGTGGCGTCGAAAGTGTGAATGGTGAAGTGCCGGCTACCCCTGTCAAAGAAGCCTCGAAAGAGACGCCAGTCACACCTGCCTGCAAACAGGTACCAGATGAAAGGCAGTGCACACGTGCCAAGCAAGAAGATAGAGCGAGATCTGGCTCAGCATGACAGTTGGACCCAGAAAGTTCTGGAAGTCCAAGCAGAGGTCCGTATGACAGTTTAGAACATAGGACTTTAAATAATTTTTACGTAGGTTTATAAAATGCAAGATTGCCATGTTTTCAACAAAATTCAGGTCTATGAGGGATAATATCACAACTGCTTTCATTACATCTTTTGCCTCTAGGTATTAACGTTCTGTCTGTGGATGGGCAGGGAGATAAATCGGTGGTGTTATCACTTTGATTCAGAGCAGACATGTTGGAATTAATGGACATGTTCATTAATTTCAGTGGGTCTACTCCGAGTAACATTGTCCCGTGAAAGCGTGAGCACTGAACTGCAGACCATAGATGCTTTGTATGATGATCGGGCCAAGTTTAATATTGAAGAAAGAACTGCATGTTGGGAAATGGCTGCTTGTCCCTTAAAGTTTTTGTTTCTCTTCTTTTGCAGATGGAGGATTTTGAGGGAAAGCACACACAATAGCTCTGGGGGAAATTCAAAACTAGGACGCCGAAGTCTCCGAAGAGAAGTATATAAATGCACTATTGCTGCGCATAATTTTTGTGACTAAATCCATGCAGGTTTTGGTCCCAGGTATTTTAAGTGCTCTAGTAACTAAAATTTTAAGGACAATTTAGTTATTTGACAAGTTACTGGAGCACACAAGTCAGCAATTTTTATATTTATAAAACGTTATGTTTTTCCACTTCTAATAAAGATGAACTTAATGAAATCTTTCTTAGAAATGACAAACAATAATCGGTTTGCCAAGATGCCTCTGCTGCTGTACTGCAATGTTAAAATGTGTTGTAGCATGTTCGATGTACCAAGGAGCAAAGTCTGATACATTGGCTGTTTCTGTAAGGGAGGTGACCAAAGTTGAGCTATGTTTTGCTTTTATTGCTAAATGCCAATGATTGCTAAATTAAGCAATGCTTAATTGTATTTTCTCAGTATACTTACACAATTACCATTTTTGTGCTCAAAGCAACCTCTACAACATGCTTCCTCAATCTCGGCCCTCCAGATGTTTTTGGCCTACAACTCCCATGATCCCTAGCTAGCAGGACCAGTGGTCAGGGATGATGGAAATTGTAGTCTCAAAACATCTGGAGGGCCGAGGTTGAGGAAGCCTGCTCTATGATCTCTAACAAAACCTCTTTTGGTCATGAACCTTGATAGATGTTGTATTAAATCCTGAAAGAACCCCAAAACACCATGTTTTACTCCTGCAGATTTGTGATTGAATTACTGCGGAAGCAGTTGATGACTTTCTGCATGCATTGGCCTTAAATTATTGTCAAATTTTTTATTGATTTTTTTTTTGGTAAGCCGCTTTGAGGTTTTTGTATAATCAAGCGGTGTATAAATTTTATGAAACAAATAAACAAATATCTATATATAGAAATATTGTTACTTTGGTTGATGGCAAACTTTGAAGGCAACGAGCCTTCTGAAATTCTCCACTAGTGGCACATTTCAGAAAAGCTGCTACTGTTTATTGCTGAATGGCCTCTAGACAACTGTGAGGAATATTTTCCATGATAGTGATAGGGCATTATCTGGGAAGATAACTGATTAGACTATCAGAGTTTTAAAAAACCCCTCACTCTTTTCTTTGCAACAGATTCGCAGAATGTACATAACTAATTTTATAACGATGCCCAGATTAGGAAGCTGTCCACTCTAATAGAAAATAAAATTTTGCCAGCTTGAACCAAGCAAAGGTAAAGGTAAAGGGACCCCTGACCATTAGGTCCAGTCATGACTGACTCTGGGGTTGCGGCACTCATCTCGCACTATTGGCCGAGGGAGCTGGCATACAGCTTCCGGGTCATGTGGCCAGCATGACAAAGCTGCTTCTGATGAACTAGAGCAGCGCACGGAAATGCCGTTTACCTTCCTGCCGGAGCAGTACCTATTTATCTACTTGCACTTTGATGTGCTTTCGAACTGCTAGGTGGGCAGGAGCTGGGACCGAGCAACGGGAGGTTGCAATTCAGAGATTTTTGTTTTTTGGGAGCACTTTCCCTACCTCTGTGTGCTTTAAATTAGGATCTACTAGCAGAAAATGATTGTTCATGCACATAAATATATATATATTTGTAGCACAATGGAAATGGGCTCATATAAAAGGTGTGAGAAGTAATACTTCAACTTTAACCAGGGCTAAACCCTATAATTGTGTTTCAGGGAGGGGTTATTGTTTCATTTTTGTTCTTGTTTTTATTACGCATTTCATGTTTTTTTATCTTGTATTTTTATGTTGTGAGCCACCACCAGCTCTATGGGTGAAGGGTGGTATATAAATTTAATAAAGAAATAAAATAAATAAAACCAAAGCCTATTTTGAAAACGCTGCATGTAGTTTTAGTCCCTCCATTTAAGGTTTAAAATAAAACTCCAAAAACAAACAAACCCAAAAGCCTTATTCACATAAGCATAATACAAGTTCTGTGGGCTTCATAAACCTGAAATTTTATCATAACAACAACAACAACAACACTTAACAGTAATGGCTTCAAAGTAGACGAAAATGTAGGCTGCACTGTATTGTGATAAAGGTAAAAGTAAAGGGACCCCTGACCATTAGGTCCAGTCGTGACCGACTCTGGGGTTGTGGTGCTCATCTCGCTCTATTGGCCGAGGGAGCCGGCGTACAGCTTCCAGGTCATGTGGCCACCATGACAAAGCCGCTTCTGGCGAACCAGAGCAGCATACGGAAATGCCGTTTACCTTCCCGCCGGAGCGGTACCTATTTATCTACTTGCACTTTGACGTGCTTTTGAACTGCTAGGTTGGCAGGAGCTGGGACTGAGCAACGGGAGCTCACCCCGCCACGGGGATTCGAACCACTGACCTTCTGGTCGGCAAGCCCTAGGCTCTGTGGTTTAACCCACAGCGCCACCCATGTCCCTTAAAATTAGGTATGACTTGCCAGACCCCTTGCCAGATATCCAGTACATTTATCTGGGACTGAGCTGAACAGGAGGAGGGAAGCACTTTTTGCAGAAAATGTGTGCCTGTGAATGAGGGAATGAAGAATACCCCTTACCCCAAATTGGCTTTTTTATGTTGTCGCATACCTAAGATTGACAGTGTGGCATAGTGACCTTGCAGTGTCATAATAATTATGGTGGAAATCCAAAGAAAGCGATTGTTTATCATAATTTATTAACTCCATATTAGTCACACAAGTTAGTCACATTAAAGCACCTTTGAAATGAAGGGGGTCTGCAACGAAACACTGCAGTGTTCCTTTCTGTGTTCGAGTAAGTCAACTTTGCATTTGTTTGTGAGATTCCATTCCCTTTGCTGCCTAGTCTTCTGTTTGCCCTCCTCCCAGTCAGTCTGCGTTCCCTGAGCATTGAGCATGCTTAGTTCCTGCCCCCTGTTTTTTTCCTTAATACTCTTTAATGTTATAACAACAACAACAAAAATCCTTCCAGTAGCACTTTAGAGACCAACTAAGTTTGTCATTGGTGTGAGCTTTCGTGTGCATGCACACTTCTTCAGAAAGTTATGTGAAGCTTGCTCCATAGTTCCTTCTCATGACTAGACAGTGTCCTTTTGGCTACACGAGGATCCAAACCCATCTCTTTAAAAATGGAGCATATGATGAATTAGTCACACTTACCTATAGGAGTTAAGCATGGGTAGGCAAACTAAGGCCCGGGGCCTGGATCTGGCCCAATCGCCTTCTAAATCCGGACTGCGGATGGTCCAGGAATCAGCGTGTTTTCACATGAGTAGGATGTGTGATTTTATTTAAAATGCATCTCTGGGTTATTTGTGGGGCATAGGAATTCGTTCATCTTTTCCCCCAAAATATAGTCCAGCCCCCCACAAGGTCTGAGGGACAGTGGACCGGCCCCCTGCTGAAACAGCTTGCTGACCCCTGGAGTTAAGGATTAGGGTGTAGTGTGGGGGTGCCAGGGGGCCCCCAGGCGCACAGTTTTTGAGCAGGCATGACCAGGGGACCCCACCTGCAGCCTGGTTGGGCTCTGCTGGGGGTGGGATTGCTCCAGCAGTGTTGGTGGTGGGGGCTGGCACCCCCCCCCCACCCAGAGCATGCACCCGCCTTGTGTGTTGGCAACTGACGCTATGCTATTGTAAGGGTGGCCTAGGATTTTGGCTTACGCGATTCCTGGTTGGGTAGGATCACTTTGTCTCAGTACAGTGGAACCTCAGTTTTTGAGCGTCTCGGAAGCCGAACAATTCGGAACCCAAACACCGAGAACCCGGAAGTGATTCCTTCCGTTTTCAAATGTGCCGTTCGGAATGGCTTCCAGGGAATGTTTCTCAATTTCCCCCATTGAACTTGCTCACAGCCCATTCCGCCTTGGTTGTCGAACGGTGTTCCGGAATGGTTTACGTTCCACAGCACAAGGTACCACTGTATCAGAAATTGCTTTTTTTTTAATGGCCAGTAGAACTGAATAAGGGTTGCTGAGAAAACATTTCACCTTCTGAAAACACTACATCCATAACAGTCCTGCAATTTAAATGGAAGGTATTTTAAAATGCTATTGTGTTTAACAAATGTGTTAGGTATGCAAAAAAATGTGAACCCCCAATTCTGGAGCCAAATCTACATGTGGAAACAGGATGCAATCCTACCTTTGAAGGGGAAGCTTTGCATCTAACACCTGATTTATCCAGTGCCTCTTCAGAAGGGTCTGATTCCAGATAGGCGATTGGTGAATCTGTTTCACTTTCTCATTTTACCAATCTTAAATTCAGTTCTCTACATGAGTTTGCAATCTTTTTTTTCAAAGAATTCTGAAAATTCACCAGCATTTTAGTGTGAATTTGTCCTACATGTTTGTATGCGATTTTGCCTAATATACATATTCTTGTGAGCCACATTTTCCTCATATTTACATATTCCCTAACATAATGCATTTTTGCTCTTTTTCACAATTGTATCCCCACAACATGCATTTTTGTACACATTGCTTGGCTGGAGAACTGCTTTGCCAATTTTGGAAATGTGTGAATTTTGAAAGATGGCAGTTCACATAGTGTTTCAGGAAATGTGAATTATCTTTATTTGCCTTTAAATGCGAACTGAATCAAATAGTTTCCGCCATGCCTAATTCAGATTTGTGATTGGTTGGACTAGAGCAGACTGCATTGAGGATCTGTTTAGTGGGGAAATGTTTGTGCATACTCTTGTGTGTGTGTGTCTATGTATTTGCTGAAATTGACAAAAATATTTGGATTGCGGCTGTGGTGTCTGCCATGCTTGAACAAGGGTGTTTCAGAACTGTCTTATAACACATGAAACTGTATCATTATGATTGTATGATATATGGACTGACATAGTAAAGCTGATGCTCGCTTTTCACATTGTGTTAAATGTATTTTAACAATACGGTTTGTATATAGATTTTGTACTACTTGAACAATAAAAATACAAAACTCTTAAAAAAATGTTCTCCTGTTGCTTTCTTTCAAGTCAGATGTCATTTGCTTTCCAATAAGGTGTTGACTTTTTAAATTCCTGGGAAAGCAGGGCTGGCCTAAGTGTTTTTTTAACTGAGCCAAAGAAAACCCCTAATACAACTTTTCATTTAAACAGAAAAGACAGGGGTTGGGAATTGATCAAAGCAGCAGGACATAGAAACGCACATTTCAGATAATACTGTGCATTGCCTTTCTAAATGAATGAATGTGTGGCGGGGTTAAGCATGATGGATCTTGTTAATGTGACAAATGAATAGAAACTGCACACTGAACAGATGCGCCTGAAATATGAGATCAGATGGGAGTTGAGCTCCTCCTAAGGTCTGAGGCAGAAACTGCTGTTCAACTTTGATGAAACTTCTGACGCCTTGCAATCCTTTGCAGGCCACTCCCTTTCTACTTTTAGCTTAGTCAGTGGCCGCTTCCATTCCCTGCTTCAAAGTTGTCCTTTTTACTGTGGTTTTGTTTTTGTGGCGGTTTGAAATTTTTTCCAAGACACCCAAAAGCCGAGAGAGGATACTTTTTCTGCGTTTTTGTTCCTTTTTCTCCTCTAGTCCCTGGCTCGTTCCCACCATTTTTTTTTCTTATCAGCTTTTGCCTCCCCACTTGTTTGCTTTATGTAAAATAAAAATAAAAATAATAAAACCCCACAAAGATTCCTGAGATTTTCATCTCCTCTTTCCAACCCAGGCTGGAAGAAATTTGGCTTCACTTCTTTGTCTTCCCACTGCCTCCCGCCCCACGTCCTGCAAAGCTGAGAAGCAAGGCTCATTTTTGTGCTCTCATTTTCTCCCAAAGCTTAGCAGCATTGGGTAAATGCTAGCAAAAATGGGCTGTGCCTAGAAAATGAAGTGGGTTCATGTCTCTCACGAACTGCTAAGTATCTAAGCACACCGTTCCAGTAGCAGAAGCAGCCGACACTCTCACATCACTGTGGCCTCTAGAAAATCTTTACGCTCTTCCTTCTTTCCCTCTTCTCCCCACATCCTGAAGAAGGTGAGGGAGAAAAGGGAAGCAGACCTGTTAGTAGGATCTTTTGGTCTCGGAGGCTTTGGTTTTTTCTGTCCTGACCTGTAGACTGGCAGCAACTCCTCTGTGACCTCTACCTTTTCAACACAGCCTGTTATCGCACGATCAGCTTCTCCATCCAGATCCAATGTAGTTAGACCTTCACGTTTGGAAGTTGAGGCTGGTCTTCTCTTCTTTGGTGGTACAAACTTGGTTGTCTTTCAGGCAGCCTTCCACACTTTGTAGTTATGAAAGCACATGGAAACACTTTTCTCAGAGGTGCTCATCACTTTTCCTTATTTTTACTATTCTGTGACTTCTGTTTTCTATTTGGAATTTTTATCAAGGAGTTCAAAACGTTTCTTAAACTCCATTTCCTTTACATATCTGATGGTTTTGCAGGGTACAATTTTTTAAAAAAAAATTATACAGTTGTACCTCGGAAGTTGAACAGAATCGGTTCCAGAAGTCCGTTCGACTTCCGAAACGTTCGGAAACCAAGGCGCGGCTTCCGATTGGTTTCTGATTGCGCAGGCATGCTGGAAACAATAGCAGAAGCTGCGCCGGACGTTCAGCTTCCAAAGGAAGTTCGGAAACCGGAACACTCACTTCCGGGTTTTCGATTGTTCAGGAGCTGAGGTACGACTGTATTTCATCACCCCTCTGTCTTATGTACCCAATGCTCATAATCAATATTCACTGATCCATTGCTGAGTTTTTTCTCCTGAGCTTCCTAACTCCCCTAAATATTTTTTTTTTGTACTTTGCAAACCTCGAAGTTCTGCCAGGTCTGCTCCCGATAATACATCTCTTTTGTGTGCACGATGCTACACTGACTACATATTTGACACTCAGATAATTTAATCAGAATTAGAATCTGTAGGGTAGCAAAGACAGCTAAATGGCACCTCCATGGTCAGAAATTCTATATTCTCATACCACCATCTGTTGGGGGCCAGTAAGAAGTGACAACCATTGAGTACCTGAAAAAAACCAGGGTCCTTTCTATTGGGGGTAATTCAGATGAAATTCCCAGGTGTCAAAAAAGGTTTTTTATGTATGCTACTACCATAGCCCGTGTTTCGTTAGCCCCCAAATGGAAAACGAGCGAGGTCCCAACCAAAGAAGAATGGGAACTTAAGTTGACAGAATACGTACAACTCGGAGACTTAACATATAGAATAAGAAAACAAGCAGAACATACATTTAGAGAAGATTGGAAAATGATAATTGAATATATGGGGAATAACACTGCAGCTGAAAATGCTGGCAGCATTAAGATAAATTCAACAGTGTAAATAAGTTTTGATGGATGCGAGAATGGAATAGTGAATGGTATAAGGTAAGGTAAAGGGGCCTCTGACCATCAGGTCCAGTCGTGTCCGACTCTGGGGTTGCGGCACTCATCTCGCTCTATAGGCCGAGGGAGCCGGCGTTTGTCCGCAGACAGCTTCCGGGTCATGTGTGGCCAGCATAACAAGGCTGCTTCTGGCGAACCAGAGCAGCACACGGAAACGCCATTTACCTTCCCGCCGGAGCGGTCCCTATTTATCTACTTGCACTTTGATGTGCTTTCGAACTGCTAGGTGGGCAGGAGCTGGGACCGAGCAACAGGAGCTCACCCGTTGCAGGGATTCGAACCGCCGACCTTCTGATCAGCAAGCCCTAGACTCTGTGGTTTAACCCACAGCGCCACCTGGGTCCCTACTGAATGGTATAGTTTTTGTAAAATATGCAGGGATTTATTATATGTAAAATGAACCATGGAAAGAGAAGAAGGGAAGTAATTGGTATCTTAAGAATGCAAAATGAGTATTTTAAATTCTAAAACAGAAAATTTAATAAAAATTATATATATATCTAAAAGAAGTGAAAACCATCACTGCCATGGCCTGCTTGAGAGCAAAGGAGAACAAATGTTATGTCCACCCCAGATTAGAGTCCCCTTTCAAATGGGATGCATTTGCAGGAAACCATGCAAGTTCAATTAAAACTGCTGTTGCACTCCAACCGTACAACTTCCTATCCTAGGGTGCGCATGAAGAATGCTAATTCTGGGAAATGATGATTACTACCAGCCTCTCTTCCTGAACGCAATCTTTTGGCTGAAGCAGGCTGCGCGTTTTGTCATGACGCAGTTTTGGAAGACAAAATGGTGCATGGGCCAAGCTAGAGTCCCTATGCTGCGTAATAGATAGATTTAGACCAGACATTAAAAAGAAGAGAAATAGCAAAGGAACACTCCAGTCCTGTGGGACTGATTCTCTCTTTCTGACCTTAAGGACACTTTATATTTTAAATACAGTGATCTTAATGTTGGAAAGAGTCTCACAGGATTGAAATGTTCTGCTGCTACTTTCTCTGTGATCCATTTTAAACTTTTGTTCTGTCTCCATCTATTACATAGAGAGACCCTATGCTGACCTGTGTAACCTTTCTTCTTCGAAATTGGCCCATGCCACAGATACAGTCTGCTTTAGCAAAAAAGATCAGTAAAAATAAAACAAAACCTGAAATCAACATTCAAAGAAATAATACCACAACAGACACATACCTGGTCCTGAATAAAAACTATTCCTTATTAGCTGTAAAGTTTTTTTTTACATTTGGTTGCTAGATTTCATATATTTTCATTAAATTGGAAGTCTGAGGCTGTGTACATACTACAAAGAACTTTCAAACCACATTCTTCTCTCTCTCCCCCCAAACCCCAAGAATTCTGGGCACTGTAGTTTTTAAAGGGTGGCTGGGAATGGTAACTCTTGTGAGTGGAAATTTCAGTGCCCAGGATTCTTTTGAAGGGAAGAAAGTTCTTTGAATGTGCTTTAAATGTACAGTTGTACCTTGGTTGCTCAATGCCTTGGTACTCATATGTTTTGGCTCACGAATGATTGAAACCCGGAAGTGAGTGTTCCGGTTTTTGAACGCTTTTTGGAAGCCAAACGTCCGATGGGGCTTCCGCGGCTTCTGATTGGCTGCAGGAGCTTCCTGCAGCCTATCAGAAGCCGTGCTTTGGTTTCCGAACGTTTTGGAAGTTGAACGGACTTCCCAGGTACAACTGTATAGTTATATTTAATAGCAATCAATAAACTTTGGTAATCGTTAAAGAAAAACCTGTTCCAGTTGCTGCTTCTGTCTTCAGAAGGTTAAAAGTCCCATTTTCACAATAATGCCTCATTATTTCCATTTCCGGGGACGCGGGTGGTGCTGTGGTCTAAACCACAGAGCCTAGGGCTTGCCGATCGGAAGGTCGGTGGTTTGAATCCCCGCGATGGGGTGAGCTCTCGTTCAGTCCCAGCTCCTGCCCACCTAGCAGTTTGAAAGCACGTCAAGTGCAAGTAGATAAATATTTACCGCTCCGGCAGGAAGGTAAACGGCGTTTCCGTGTGCTGCTCTGGTTCACCAGAAGCGGCTTAGTCCTGCTAGCCACATGATCCAGAAGCTGTCTGCAGACAAACGCCGGCTCCCTCGGCCTATAGAGCGAGATGAGCGCCGCAACCCCAGAGTCGTCCGCAACTGGACTTAACTGTCAGGGGGTGCACTTTTGTGACATTTTGGTAGGATTTTGGTAGGATTTTGGAGGGGGGTTTTGCCCCTCTGTGAACCAGCACAGCTACCTTTTGCTTTTTAATGAACCTTTTAAAAGTGATTAATCCCAAATGGTAGCCCTGGCTCTTGCTTTAATAAATGATTCACTTAGATGCTACCACATTAGAATTATTCCACTTAATGCTACCGCATTAGAATTATTCCAAATGTGACAATAGCTGCAGTAATTATTCAGTCCTGCAGATGGCTCTCCTATACACCTGCAGGGAGAAAAATGATCTGGAGTTTGGGCAACTGTGTTAACTTGTGTGGAGCATGCAAAAATAGCAGGTGGTTTTTTTCCCCCTCCCCATTTTCCTTTTTCGTAGCATTGAACCACAAAAAACATTTTCCTACATTGCTTTTTCCTAGCATGGAGGAGAGCTCTTTGAAGGAATGCTGGATGACTGGGCTATTTTAGGAAACAATAGTAATCTTGGCCTTCCCCCCCGCTGCATTTATTGTCTGCTCCCCTTTTTCACATACGGGGAAGATGGGGTGCAAGCAGAAATGAAAGCAGAGAAAAGGCACTCATTTGTGAAATTGTTGCTGCTGGTAAAACAACTACCTTGTATGATACAGCACCATCAAAGTACACGAGAGATCTGTATTCAAATCCTTGTTCCATCATGAAAGTGAATGGGCTGCTGCACATTCTCACTCAGTAAAAAGGATTGGGGAGAAACACACACACAAGGACATTTTAGGGGGCAAAAGAGAGGCTTTAAGATAAACGTCAACCGATATATCTTATTTATATTTAAAACAATTTATTAACAGTTTACAGTAGATTTTCTTGACAAATACAAAATCAGAGCTAACGAAATGAGGTTAAATACAGTAGTTTGAAATTCCAGGGAATAGCTGGCCAATAGAGAAGAAATAGGTATTTTCCGGTATGCAAAGTATTTCTCAAATATCATCAGTAAATTCAATTTGGGACCAGGTTTCTATGGCTCTACTCAAACTGCCATAGGAAAACTGGTTCATGTCCTCATGGATCCTCATGAGGAGGCTGCTTTAATCAGGACACCCTGCTTCTCCTTGCCTACTCGCTTACTTTGCTGGTCAGCAGCCCCCATTTTAATGCAGAAGCCATGGAGGGAGGAGGGAGAGAAACCGGGCAAATCAGGGAGCAGGAGAGTTCAGACAAATCGGCTTTACCTTTGTCTCTTGGCTTCTAAACTTATTGCTTACCATTCTTCCCAAGCTGGTTCATCTTTAAAATGGCCCCCAGACCTTTTCGTTAGGATTGTTGCTACACAGAGACTAACATGCCTAAACTTCTGGCAGTTTAAAAAAACTGGGAGGTGGTCAACAGGTTGAGATTGAACCCCAATAAGACAGAAGTAATGTTTCCAGGGGATAGGGATATTTCCTGGTTCTGAAAAGGGAAAGGGCCAGGTGCAAGGCTGCATGCTCTAGTTATCTTCTGCTTGGACTACTACAATGCGCTCTATGTGGGGCTACCTTTGAAGATGACATGGAAACTACAACTAATCCAGAATGCGGCTGCCAGATTGGTGACTGGGAGCCGCTGCCGGGTCCATGTAACACCGGTCCTAAAAGATCTACATTGGCTCCCAGTACGTTTCCGGGAACAATTGGTTGGCACTGACTTTTTAAGCCCTAAACGGCCTCGGCCACCCCCATCGTTCAGCCCAGACACTGAGATCCAGCGCCGAGGGCCTTCTGGTGGTTCCCTCACTGTGAGAAGTGAGGTTGCAGGGAACCAGGCAGAGGGCCTTCTCGGTAGTGGTGCCCTCCCTGTGGAACGCCCTCCCATCAGATGTCAAGGAAATAAGCAACTATCTGACTTTTAGAAGACATTTGAAGGCAGCCCTGTTTAGGGAAGTTTTTGATGTTTTACTGTGTTTGATATTTTAATTTGCTGGAGGCAGCCCATAGGACAACCCAATCAGAGGGGCGGCATATAAATAATAAATTATTATTATTATTATTATTATTATTGTTGTTGTTGTTGTTGTTAAAAATAATGTATTTTAGTTGGCCCTAAACAGGACTATTTCAGAGGGGGGAGGCACTGCCATGGGACACAACAGTGTTGGGGGGGGGGGGGAAGAGAGCATTCTAAGGATTGCCCAGAGGAAAATATCCTGAGATGTACACATTTTATTGTAATCAACACAAGTGCCAAATTCTTGTTCTCCATTGATTCTTGCTTTACTGAAATGTTTGTTTCTGTTTGTCGTGTTATATTTAAATTTCAATAAAAGTGTCTAAAAATGCTTTTCTGGGAAAGTTTCTGCAGTTGACAACAGGGGCGATGATAGGGGGTGGCCCGGGGGGTAGGGGTGGTGGTCTGAGGAATGGGTCTTTTGTGGTGGATCATCTATCCCTTCCACCCACCCACCCCCTTTAAAACCCAATTTAAAACATTTGCTTATAGGGGGGCTAGGTGAGACTACAGTCACCTGCCATTTAACCCCCAGTCATCTATAGATATAAATTAGCATATACAACTTCTTTGAGGAGCTGTGTCATACAGCTACATCCCAATACTTTTCAGTGGGCTACTTAGCAGCACCCGTGGTCGACAGGCACCGTGATTCTGCAGCTTGCTGGTATTGGTACAGTTGCATGTGTGAATGATCGAACACACACTGGAGGCAGAGCTTGCAAATCGTCCCAAATGATGCTCTCGGACGGAGTCCTTTGAGGCATTCCACCGTGAGCGCACTGAGCGATAAGGACACCCGAAATCAAAATGCATGTGCAAGCCAGCCCTGTGCTCGCAACCATCTGACATTTTGAGTTTCGTGTTAATTTGCACTTAACTGCCACATGAAAATACCTCGGGCTTGGGCTGTTTCGTTCCGGATCTCGTGAGCTTACTGGAATGCTCGTTTCTGGCACTGCCGAGAATTAACGCTTTGTCATCATTAGCCCTAAGGAACTTAAGTGGCTCAATGGCACTTGCTGCTGCACAAAGACACATTCCCAACAGAATGGGAAGCGCCATTAGAAATCAGCAGAAAGGAGAATGCAATTGGGTGGAACTTCTGTAGCGCATAATTAGCTGGATTGATACTTTGAGACCAACTGGGAATGTGTAGGCAGTGGTTCAAGATAAATGTTTAATCAAGATTTTTTTTAAACAAAAGTACTTTTATAGGGGAAAAATACATGACACTAGAGCGGAGCTAAATGTCTCCAGCCCTGATTTTTGTGTAGCAATTAGCCAAGCACCTACTATTTCACTGTGGCAGAAATTTCCCCAAAGCATACTTTGCGTGCATTTGGTTGTGGGGAATATTGTATTAGTTTTCCTGATTATAATGCCAGCACTTGCGTCCCATTTTCGAATGTTCCTTTCACACGGCAGCACCTGTTACGTTATGGAACTGTGGCTCTTTGACTGTCATGCTAAATTTCATTCACACCAGTGAACATACTGTGGCACAACAACGAATATTGTTGGACAATGTCTACTCCCTCAGCCTTTCCACATGTGTGCTTCTGTCCCCCCATGATGCCTCTTTGACAACAGCTGGAAACAACTGTATGCCATCATACCAGCCCAAGTTTTGTCACTTTACTCTTGCAATTTTCCAGCTTAAGGGGCCTCAAACATATTTTTTCCTGGAATCAAGTAACACAGAAATGAGCACTAAACATGCACCGTATTCTATTGGTTCTCCAGAAGTGGCTTTTACATCATGTGAAAGCTCAAATATAATGTGTAAATTAACAGTTAGGGAAATGTCAGGGCAGTGGAATAAACTATCAGGTGAAGGCAGCCTTAGATCATTCAAATATCCATTCATATACTTGATGCCTTTGGGCACCCTGGTTGCGGCTGCTTCCAGCTTTCGTGAGTTAGTCATTAGTGACTGAGCAGCGAGTGTGATGACACCGTAAATTGGCGCATTCAGTTGGGTTTGGCTGTCTGGTGATGTCACTCGTGTCCTCGTAAACAAGCAAACAAACATTTTTACCTGGAGCGCGAGACAAAAAGGCAAGGCACGTTTGGGACTGCTGAAAAATCCCACAGAGAGCAGCAGTTTTGAGAGAGCTCTGTTTAAAACTGCCACTTTGTTTGCTTTGAGACATTTTGCACAGCCTACCGTGTAAGCCCTGGTAGGCCCTGTATAGGACAAACCTTCAACATACTGGCTTCTTTGAGAGATCAGTATTACTCCTTGGTGACTGGACTAAAGAGAGGCTTGGGGCTTTCCTTAACCAAATATTTACCGTACTCCTTTTCCTCCAGTTGGAAGCAAACTTGACCCAGAGGGCAATATTCTCACTAGAGTGGGGACATATTTGGTAACTATTCCCGGCAGCATTCATAGCAGTCAGAGTGGTCATGTTGGCAAACAAGAGAGACTGCCTTGGCTGGCAGTAGCAGGTACCTCAGGGCGCAGGTGGGCTGGTACATAAGCATTAGACGGGCTGATGTTAATGGTGATATACCAGCTTATTCCTGGAAAAGGTGCAATGCACCGGGCATGGCACTGGCTGCTCCTGTTAGCTCACCTGGCCTAGTGATATATCCCCCTCTGCTATTTGTGGGAGTCCTGGGCAAAGGATTACACCCACAGTGGCAGGCCTCGGAAATGCAGCATTTCACGCAGCCCCAGAAGCGAGGCTTATTACTGGCGTCTTGGTTGTCACCTAATAGTCCTCTTCCTCCTCAAAATCTTCTCCTGCCGTAGCAGCCTCCAGGGCTGCGAGAGCCTCTGCTACTTCGGCATCGACCTCCTCCTCCAGTTGGCCATTAATGTCATTATGGCAATCAAATCTAGCTTCTCGCACCACCGCATCCGCCTTGGTTCTTGGAGACAGGATGCCGTCAGATACATTGTCCTTGAAACACACATTTGGCGGGCCTGTCCTACAGGCTTTGTCTGTTGAATCCCAGCTTTTAGATTCACCTAATGGCAGGTCCTGCTGACTGCTTAACGTAGTGCGTTCTGTGCTTTGGCCTGTATGTGTGTGGTTATTTGATGGACTCTCCTTTCCAGCAGCTCTCTGTTTTCCAGCATCAGTGGGTCCAGGCAAGTGCGCGTCATTGCCTGGAGCGCTCTGAGATTCCTCATATAGGGCACTTCCTTTTTCTGAAGATACCTTTGTGAGATCTTCAGTTTCCGGAATCTCATGGTTATTGCATGTGCTTGGCTGAGGCAACCCTTGGACTGAAAAATCGGCTCGCTGAGCAGAGCAGGTGTGCATGCTGATCTCTTTGTTTCGGTTTATGCCGGGATTGGGATGAAGGTTCACACCGGAATGGGAATGGATCCCATTGACATTGAAACGGCACTTTTCGGAAAGATTCCCAAGTCCTTCATCACGAAGAGCACGGCTTCTGTGGTTCAGAACGCCATCTTTATTGTTGTTTAATTTGTGCCTGTTTGCTGCTGCTTGTAATTCTCCCGTCTGCAGCTCGTTTTTGTGCACTTGGATGTCGTTGTTCGGCTTGCATTTGAATTTCCCTCCGTCTAGCTCATCGGACTTGTAGTTGTTTATTTCATTAATGTACCCGGAGGTTGGCACGTCTTGGGGTTCAAAGATGTAGCTAGAAAAAGGTTAAGAGCAACGGTTAGCATTTTCTTTTCGTGATAGATAGAAAAAGGTCAGTTTCATGCTTCAAACCTGCAGTCTTTGTTGCAAGTTTCAGCATAGCTGCCAAGTTATCCCTTTTTTTAAGGGAAATTCCCTTATGCTGAATAGGCTTCCTCGTGAGAAAAGGGAAAACTTGGCAGCTATGAGTTTCAGAAATGCCACCAATTTTTTTTAGCTTAAAATAATGCTAGGGAATCCCAGGCCCTCTAGAAGCTGCTGTATATCTATTCTCTATTCACCTCTCACCATTGGCCAAGCTGGCTGGGGCTGATGGGATCTGGATTGCAGTAACTGGGGGAGGGATAGGCTTCAGAGATATCCTTAGAGATATATAATTATTATCATTTTAAAGGTAAAGGGACCCCTGACCATTAGGTCCAGTCGTGACCGACTCTGGGGTTGCGCGCTCATCTCGCATTATTGGCCGAGGGAGCCGGCGTATAGCTTCCAGGTCATGTGGCCAGCATGACAAAGCCGCTTCTGGCAAACCAGAGCAGCACATGGAAACGCCGTTTACCTTCCCGCTGTAGCGGTTCCTATTTATCTACTTGCACTTTGATGTGCTTTCGAACTGCTAGGTTGGCAGAAGCTGGGACCAAGCAACGGGAGCTCACCCCGTCACAGGGATTCGAACCGCCGACCTTCTGATCAGCAAGCCCTAGGCTCAGTGGTTTAACCACAGTGCCATCTGGGTCCCGTATTATCATTTTAGCTCTACCCCAAATGACACTCAGCTGCACAGGTCAATTTGTAATATTAAAATGCATTATAAAAATGTGACACTAGATGGTGCTGTAGAGTGGAATCCAAAGTTAATGGCAGATTGCCTTAGCAGCTTTTCCTCCCTATAATGTTTTTTCCCCCATAGCATTTTTTAACATCTGTATAGATTAAGCCTCAGGTCTGCCTGTACCTTTGTATCATTTTACAGCACCTGCACCCCATCTGGATTCTTCTTTGTTAATTATCTGAAAAGACAAAAAAAACAGGCAGAGTGGACATGAGAAATCAGGTATTTCATGCATGATGTGAAGTGTTGCAAAAAGGAGCAGCAATAGCAGCTGACAATTTTTGAATGGGCTTGTTGGTTTATAGAGAATTGGCTCCTAAGCTTAATAATGGGAAACCCTAATATAGGAATAATTATTTATTGTTATTTATTAAGTTTGTATACTGCCCTCTATCCATAGATCTCAGGGCGGCTCACAACATAAAAAATGCAAAACAGAAAACCAAAACTAAATGCATACTAAAAACAAGAACAAAAAACAAGCCAATATCCCCCTCTCCCCACCCACTCCCATCCCACAGCACATTTAAAAGGCTACCAGTTGTTAATCAACCAAAAACCTAGCTGAAGAGGAACATTTTTGCCTGGCGCCTAAAAGTGCACAATGAAGGTGCCAGGCGAACCTCCCTGGAGCGAGCATTCCACAAACAGGGAGCTACTGCTGTATTTTTACATAACGTATCAGCCCCACTCCTTGCAATGGTAGTTGAATATGGACATATTTGGGAAATGATTTCCATGCTGGCAGTCACACTGGACCATTGAGCTGGATTTAAGTCCAGTTGAAATCAATGGGACAGCACTCAAGCTAAGTCCCATTGATTTCAACTTGTCCCATTGACAAGGCATGATGGTTAAATTGGCTAGGTTAGTGTATGGGCAATGCATCTGGAAGAGAAAATGTATTGAGGAGCTAGTGATCTGACATGATGGAGCCCTTCCTGCCTCTGTTCCTTCCCCCTCCTTCCCTCTTGTTAAGTTTTCTGATGGTGTGAAAACAGCCTTTAATGTCCTGAGAACAGTTGGGAGGAAGGGAAACCCTACACACAGCTGCCTTAATCAGTTGGGAGGATAATGCTGGCTACCTTCTTTGATGTTGGACGTTGTTTTGAGAAAGTGAGGTATAGCTATAAAACCGGACAGTTCGGGCAGGGTTTCTTGGAAGCTCGTGCACAGACTGATCGGCCGCAGGGCCGTGCAAACTGCTGAGGCTACCTGGGGGAGTCACTATGCCGCTTCTTGAGGACCGTATGTATACGTGGCTTGCCGTTTTAGAATAAAACCTTTAATCTTCTCACTTGTGTATTTTGTATTGCTTCTGAATCTCATTTTAAAAGAACCACCTTGCCTTTGGCAAGACGGTTAGGGCCACAGCTTTTAAAATGGCTCAAACTGTTGAAAATGTAGTTTGCATGTATATATAGTTGCACTTATATAGTTGCACTTATATAGTTGGTCAGAAGGCCTGAGGCCACCACGTTGCTGAAGCTAAGCAGTGCGGGGGTCTGGTCAATGTTTGGATGGGAGACCTTCTGGAAACTACATGGACGCCCCTTTGGGTTCCATGATGGAAGAAAGGAGGAATAGAAATGCAAGAAAATAATAAACAAACATATAAATGAAGGGTGTGGTTGAGGGTGGGAAATAGGATAACATAGCCCCACAGTGGGTTTCACAGATTTCTGAGAGAAATCTTTAGCCTGGAGAAGAGAAGGTTAAGGGGTGATATGGTAGCCATGTTCAAATATATAAAAGGATGCCATATAGAGGAGGGAGAAAGGTTGTTTTCTGCTGCTCCAGAGAAGCAGACACAGAGCAATGGATTCAAACTACAAGAACGAAGATTCCACCTAAACCTTAGGAAGAACTTCCTGACAGTAAGAGCTGTTCGGCAGTGGAATTTGCCACCAAGGAGTGTGGTGGAGTCTCCTTCTTTGGAGGTCTTTAAGCAGAGGTTTGACAGGCATATGTCAAGAATGCTTTGGTGGTGTTTCCTGCTTGGCAGGAGGTTGGACTGGATGGCCCTTGTGGTCTCTTCCAACTCTACGATTCTATGAAAAATCTAGGGAAGCAACAATATGTGAGCACAATCAGGAAATGCCTGGACCGGCTGGTCCAGAGGTCAGCAAATGTTTTCAGCAGGGGGCCAGTCCACTGTCCCTCAGACCTTGTGGGGGGCCAGATTATATTTTGGGGAAAAAAATGAACAAATTCCTATGCCCCACAAATAACCCAGAGATGCATTTTAAATAAAAGCACACATCCTACTCATGTAAAAACACCAGGCAGGCCCCACAAATAACCCAGAGATGCATTTTAAATAAAAGGACACATTCTACTCGGGGCTGTCTTAAGCATGCCCAACGCCCTGGCGCCGTGGTGCGACGGATCCCTCCGGCGCCCCGCCCCCGCCCTGTTTCCCAGCGCGGTGGGCGGGCGCAGCTGCACTGCGCCACCCAGCCTGTTGTAGGGCCGGCCCTGGGCCAGGGGGGGCTGCCCGCCCCCTGTTGCGACGCCCCTGCGCGCGGCGGAGGTAGCCTCAGGCCTAGAGCCGCCCTGATTCTACTCATGTAAAAACACGCTGATTCCCGGACTGTCTGCAGGTCAGATTTAGAAGGCGATTGGGCTGGATCTGGCCCCCTGGGCCTTAGGTTGCCTACCCATGGGGTGGTCTCTCTCACAAAAATTATCTGTGCCTTTTTTAAAAAAAATCCACATTCTTCCCTCATATGAAATTCTGCTAAGTGGGGAGTCCTTTCTCTCTCTCTGTGTGTGTGTACACTTTTAAATACAGCACAATACAGAAAGAATTTAGGAATATAGATTACTAGCTGAATGATGTTGATGACTGGACTAGCTAAATGTTGCAAGGGTCAAGTAGGAGATGAAAAACAAAGGTGTTTCCTTGTTGTGCAGTGGGAGAAAACTAAAAATGGAGAGTATTTCCTTTGTTAAATATTAACCAGCGCCACCTTGCAAACAAGCCCTGAGGCAGGAGTTCAAATTAAATAGAAGTCCTTCCTGAAAAGTGAGGCGGGAGTAGGGAGATGCACATTCAGACTTCTGTAATTACATGCATGCTAATTACATTACTGCAGCACCCATTAGAAACATTCGCCCATTCTTATTAAATAGCTTTATGTGGCAAAGGTGTTGCCTGTTTACCCACAGAACACAACCTGTGGTTTTAAAATAGAAATCAGAGAGGGAGCACGGCAAATGCGGATATGGGGACTGGTTCAAATTTTAACCCAGGTTGGTTGGTACGAAAGGGAAGAATTCAAATCTGAAATACCGGCACGAACCGCTTCTTAACCACTTAGTCGCTTTTTGTCGGAAATGAAGTAAATCTGGTGTTTCAGGCCTCCAAATTTGGAAAGCGCTTCAGATCTCCCAGAGAACATTTTGAAAACGTGTAATTCTGGCAGGTGTTCAAAAGTAAGGGTTTATTTTTTTGGATTCTTTAAAAGAGCTGGATTTTTCTCTTTTATATTTCCTTGAATACTCAGACTTCTGAGTAACCCACACCATGTTTGCATATAAGTTAATCTTTCACAGAGCTGCTGGTTCACCCACTTTTATTCCCACCATAAAGCTAACAGAGGCCAGATCGTCTTTGCATCAGAGATGTGTCTAAGTGACATGGCCATCCATGGACCACCTTTGGCCTACTGCTTCGACCCTTTGGCTGAGCAAAAAAAAAATCCCAGATAAGCTCTGTGTTGTTCACAAACATACATTTGGTTTATTACTCATTCCACTCATCTGGAGAGGTGACCTGTCTCTAGCCAGTGGGGCTACAGTATCTAACATGGAGCCTGAAAAATCTATGGACATATTTACACCACAGACTTAATAGCTATTTCCTCTGTTCAGAGAAGAAGCTATCGCTATTATTTTACATTTCGGCTGTATACACACTATGCCTTGGAGGCACATTCTTGCCCTCAAAGAATTCTGGGCACTGTCACTGAGAATTTTAACTCGGTGAGAGGTAAACCATGGCACCTGAAATATACTCATTGTCGAGTGTGAATTTCATGCTCTTTATTCAGCTTGTAGTAGCAACGAATGAAGCTTCCCCCAAAATGTCTGCAATAACAACAACAACAACAACAACAACAACAACAACAACAACAACAATTTATTTATACCCCACCCATCTGGCTGGGTTTCCCCAGCCACTCTGGACGGCTTCCAACAGAATATTAAAATACAATAGTCTATTAAACAATAAAAGTTTCCCTAAACAGGGCTGCTTTCAGATGTCTTCTAAAAGTCTGGTACGTTATATATTATACATTAATGTATAATACATTATTTACACAATGGGCCCCGCTTGGTTGGCTAATTCTGGGCTGCTCCTGCAGGCCAATCAGGTTGCTGATTCACTTCATCCAGGAGCCTGATTGGCTGCTTCTACAGGCCAATCAGGTCGCTGATTCACTTCCACCTGGAGCTGGATTGGGTGGCTCCTGCAGACCAATCAGACTGCTGCATTCTGGATCCTATTGTTCTAGGATTCAGCTCAGTACATAACAGCACCCAAATTTTTTTTTTTTAGAGAAAGTCTACAGCCCTGGAGTCTACTTTTCTCTGCACCTAGGTTGGCTGAGAAGTGGTTTTTGATCCACAGAACTGCTTTCTGGAGAAATCTTCATACATTTTCTCTTTAGTTAGCTAGCTTTGGTCTTTTAAGAGGTGCATGGTTTTGACCTTTCCTGTTACCCTCAAATTTTTCTCCCTGAAATCGGCGGCTGCCCTAAAAAACACTCAACAACAACTGCTCTAATCTGAGGGTCTTAGAGGCCAGTTCCTTCACTGTTTCCTTGTAAGGGATCTCCTTCAACCAGACATAGTTCACTTTTAAGACAACCCCTTTACTGAGCATTCATCCCAATTTGTTTGCACAAAGTGTTGCGGGAAGGTTAGATGACACCAGCTATTTTTTGAGCATTCATTCTGATTAGTTTGCATAGAGGTTAGACACCGTTACATCGGACAATTGCTCTTCATCACTTTCCTGTGCATTTTCCTGTCACCTTGCCTGAAGTCTGATTTTTAGGGGAAGTAGGTTTGCTGCACGACAGCACCAGAAACAGTTGTAGCTGCACCACTTCAATTTCCTGGTATGTGATTTAATTCTCTCCCCCGCCTCCAGAATAGCAGGAATTTGGGAAGAGCTCAAGACTAGTGCCTCAGAGGAGGGGGACAAATGTTATTTCAGCCAGGCATCAAACAAGAGGGACAGCTGGAATTGTAAACAAAACACACACTTTGTGCAGGGCCATCGGCAGATGTAATTTTATATCCTACTTACCAATAAATCAGCGAGAGTTGAAGGACCATGATTTTAACTTCTGGCTGAGCAGAGGCATCTGAAATGACAGTGATGTGATTTGATTAGTAGATACCCATCTGCAAGATTCCAAACTATGTGCCAGGGCACAGTAGCAACTCACAAAAACGAAGTTATTCTACGCCTATTGAAGTCTGCACGCATATTCTGATATTTTTAGATTCCCCTGGCAGGTGCAGGTCATCTTTTCAGCATTGCCCAGTTCCTGAGCCCTGTTGCACTAGACCAGGGGTCAGCAAACTTTTCCAGCAGGGGGCCGGTCCACTGTCCCTCAGACCTTGTGGGAGGCCGGACTATATTTTGAAAAGGACACATTCTACTCATGTAAAAACACGCTGATTCCCAGACTGTCCGCGGGCCGGATTGAGAAGGCGATTGGGCCGCATCCGGCCCCCGGGCCTTAGTTTTGGGACCCCTGCGCTAGACATTGCCCAGTTCCTGAGCCCTGTTGCGCTAGACAGGAAGTTGTGGCAGGATGCTGAGAGGAAATAACTGGGCTAAATTGCTGTTGCAAGGAGGACCCCTGTCCCTCATTATTATGGGTGCAGATGTCGAAACTTTGCAAACATTGTCTTCAATGTAAAAACGAAGCAGGCACCCCAATTTTAATCCAGATAAACCACTACTGTGGCCCTAGTGACCAGGTTTGGAAAGCACGTGTAGTCTGAATTATGTATTTCCAATCCCACATATTTGTACAGTGGAACGTCTGGATTTAAAATGCTCTGGACTGAACCAATATATTTCACCTGAAAGTTGTGCCTTGAACTTGGTTGTCACTTATCCTTCCCACACCTTAAACCTCAAAGGAACACCAGGGTTAAAAAGCAAATAAATGAAATTCTAAGCATCCCCTTTCCTTCCACATGGTGCTGGTCAAATCAAATTCACCCCTTGTGCCTCTGCGGTGAGACCACGGCAGGGAATTCTGGGATGTGCCTTCGAGCTCTATCAGTATTCATGCAGGCTTTGTGGACCTTAGAGTCACTCAACACTCCCTTGCAGTGGCCCAAGCTATCTTCAGAGAGGAAGCTTTTTCTGCCATTACCAATCTTCTCAGCGATGAGCTCCTACAGGCCCCAGGATTGCCTCAAACGCAGTTTGAAAAACAACAACAGTAGTCTACTCAAAAGTCACTGTGATTGCTGGAAGCTTAGGCATGGGGCCTATGTAGACCAAGGGTGGTCATCAACATTGCATCAAAGCTCCAAAAATACATGACCGGACCATGCAACACAGAGCCAGTTTGGAGGTGAACCATAGCTGTGCCAGCAGCACAGCCTGTTTGACTAGCATTCCTAGGGGCTGACAGCACCAATATACTGCTGTCGTATCATTTTACCTCAGAACTGCAAGTGCTAACGGACTCATGCGCTGCTTTTTTTGTTCAGCTAACCTGTTTTTCATCACTTTTTTTGTTCTTCAGAGAGCCTTATCTCAGGAACTGCATAATAAAAATGGGAGCACTTGCAGGCCTTACGAGCGTTTATCAGAGTAAGGGTAGTGCTTTTCTAAATAAATATTATACAGTCCTACCTCGGCTCCCAAACGCCTTGGGAGTCGGAACATTCCGGCTTCCGAACGATCGAAAACCGTCCAGTTTTCGAACGTTCTTTTGGAAGCCAAACGTCCGATGGGGCTTCTACAGCTTCCGATTGGCTGCAGGAGCTTCCAGAACGGATTGTGTTCGACTTCTGAGGTACGACACTGTACATATATCTAAAAAAAGGTGGATGCTGCATTCCATTAAAGGGCCATTGGATAGCAAAGCAGAGGGGGGCAACACATGTAGTGATGCTTCTCACAAACAGCCATCTTACAAAACAAGCCTGACGATGGGCTCAATAACTACTTGGCCTCAAATCATCACAGATCCCAAAATAAAAATGGTATTTTCTGCACGCAACTCATGCTGTTAGTACAGTTAACACCTTAAATACTACCTAGAACGCTTGCAGTGCAATCTTGTGCAGTTCTACTAAGCAGTGGGGCTTACTCCCAGGTAACTGGAGTACAGTCTTAAAGCCTTCTCTGCATTTCCTCTCCTCGTTCAAAAGGCTCTGCAATATTCAGGAGGTCCTAGAACAGGTTGTAAGATGACTTGAGTCCATTAGAATGACAGCTTGGTTAAGGGTTCAGGACAACCTGTCTATACCAATAACTTCTTCCTCTGCTAGCTCAGCTTGACACCATCTGAAGCCAGTGGCAGGGCAATAGAGCATTGGGCTGCCATGTTGCAACCTGAGCGTTAGCAGCTGATTGGTGACTCTTCCCCCTCCGGGTAGCGAACGTTCCATCTATTGCAGAAATATGCAGCAGAAGGACTCTCTCGAAGGCGCAGGACAGAACATAGATTTCTTCATCTGCTTGATTTGCAAAGGATTCCCATACAGGGCAGTTCAACATTCAGCTTGAGGAAGTCTTCTCATTTTAAAAAGCTGGAACTGCGGCCAGTGTTTTGTTAGCCCCCAAATGGAAAACGAGCAAGGTCCCAACCAAAGAAGAATGGCAGCTTAACATAAGAATAAGAGAACAAGAAGAACATACTGTACGTTTAAAGAAGATTGGAAAACGTTTATTGAATATATGGGAAATCATTGTGTACAGCTGAAAACGCTGGCAGCATTAAGATAAAATCAACAGTGTAAACAAGTTTTGACGGATGCAGTAATGGAGTACTGAATGGTATCATTTTTGTAAAATATGCAGGTATTTATGATATGTAAAATGAACCATGGAAAGAGAAGAAGGGAAGTCATTGGTATCTTAAGGATTTTAAATTGTAAAACAGAAAATTTAACACACACACACACACACACACACACACACACACACACAGCACTTGAGAAAGGATGCCAAGGGTAGCTAAAAAACATCAACACACACACACATCACCCCACAATTTTAAGTGGCAGAGGAAACCAAAATAAGCTTCTGCCCTCATCAGTAACACAGCTGGATGAATTGTAAGTCTCCTTATACAGTATGTTTATATCCCTATATCAGGCATAGGCAAACTCAGCCCTCCAGATTTTAAGGTGCTACTGAAGGAATTTTTTTATTCAGCCCTCCAGATGTTTTTGGACTACAACTCCCATCATCCCTAACAGGACCAGTGGTTAGGGATTATGGGAATTGTAGTCCCAAAACATCTGGAGGGCCGAGTTTGCCTGTGCCTGCCCTATATAAATGTTTGCAATTGATTGCTTCTTTGATTGACATCCATCCTGCTACGACTCAGAGCAAGTTGGTTTCACATCCATCCAGGAATTGTTTCCCCACCCCACTTTGGTAGTAATTGAGGAAGTGTTGCTTACTGCTGTTGGTGTTTTCCTTTAAATGGCTACAGTGGCACTCCCCATTTAACCCCACTTAACCTGGGAGTAAGCCCCACTGAATTCAGTAGGATTTACATCTGAGTAGACATGGTTAGGATTTCACTGTAGGTTCTGAAATAATAATAATTATTCTTGGAAAGAATGGTTCCACTGGCAACATGACTTCAAAAATAATAATGAATGTTATCACCAGCTCTTTGTACGACAGAGGCGACCATAGTATCTCAGATATTAGATGGTGTGTGTCTGTGACCATACTAGGCTCAACAGCATGAAATAGGACATGGTTCTCCTTATGTCAGCAATGGTGGAGGGGTGTAGCCCATCCAAATTTCCATCCCATCTTCTTAGAGGAATAAAATATGCCTTGATTCTTCACCCTCCAGTTCTAGCAACTGTTTCATTTATCACATATACATTCCATTTCTCCTACAGCCTCCTCGGGCCAGTGTAAATGGGGATAAAACCCCTATGTTTTCCAATCCTGAGAGATGATCTCAGTGAACTTCATAATGGAGCAGGATTTGAACCCAGATTTCCTAGCTCAGACTTCCTTGGCTACACTACACAGCCTTCCTGCTAAAGGTACCCCTGCTCTTTCCAGCTTTCTAATCATGCTGTATATAGGCAAATGAGATGGATTCCCTTTAGACTCTGCTGTTTGCTTTATCAACAGAACACTGTCTTTATTTGCATTTTTGAAGCACCACGGAACGGTAACAAAGAAATACAGATTGTCCAAGAGGTTACTGAACAGAAGCAAATGCAACTTGATGTTCACTATACAGCAGGGTCAGTTTTTAGCTCATGGATAAAGAATTAATATAAACAAAATCGATTTCCACTCTGATTTTATTTAGAAATAGATGCCTTATGAGGAACGGCTTAGGGAGCTGGGTATGTTTAGCCTGGAGAAGAGAAGGTTAAGGGGGTGATATGATAGCCATGTTCAAATATATAAAAGGATGTCATATAGAGGAGAGAGAAAGGTTGTTTTCTGCTGCTCCAGAGAAGCGGACACGGAGCAATGGATTCAAACTACAAGAAAGAAGATTCCACCTAAACATTAGGAAGAACTTCCTGACAGTAAGAGCTGTTCGGCAGTGGAATTTGCTACCAAGGAGTGTGGTGGAGTCTCCTTCTTTGGAGGTCTTTAAGCAGAGGCTTGATAGGCATATGTCAAGAATGCTTTGATGGTATTTCCTGCTTGGCAGGGGGTTGGACTGGATGGTCCTTGTGGTCTCTTCCAACTCTGTGTTTCTATGATTCTAAGGAATTGAGAGAATTGACCTTCAGGTGCTATTGTTCTCTCCCACTCAGACAAATAATTAGTCTGAGGTTCCAGTGGTGGGAAGTATACATAATCACATATTCCTATTCCCTGGACTCATAAGCACACAACAACCATCTTCATCAAGCTTGATGAAAGGATTTTGTACCGCTGACTACGTATGGTGCTTCTTCCAGCAACTACAGAGTTACTGGAAATGACAGGCAAACTCAGATCTAGTCTGAGACATCTTAACAGCTGCAAACAGTTGCCCTGGGAATTAGGGTTCAGCAACCTCTTGCTTAACACCAAGGGTTCCTGGGGCACAGCTCTTGGACCATGTGAGATTAATTGATGTTTCCCCACAATATTGGTCCCCTGGCCTGGGGAGCTTATTGGATGGCTTAATTATGATATTATCCCTTGGCAGGCTGAATCAACCCCCCTGACAATATAAAGGTGTGTGTGTGTGTTTTTTTAAAGGACCCCTGGATGTTTAAGTCCAATCCAAGGCAACTATGGGGTTGTGGTGCTCATTTCGCTTTCAGGCCAAGGGAGCCGGCGTTTGTCCGCAGACAGCTTTCCGGGTCATGTGGCCAGCATGACTAAACTGCTTCTGGAGCGACAGAACACTGTGACTGAAGCCAGAGCGCACAGAAATGCCATTTACCTTCCCACCACAGCAGTACCTATTTATCTACTTGCACTGGCGTGCTTTTGAACTGCTAGGTTGGCAGGGCAACGAGAGCTCACCCCGTCGGGCAGATTTGAACCGCCGACCTTCTGGTCGGCAAGCTCAAGAGGCTCAGTGGTTTAGACCACAGGACCCCAACTGTCCCTATTAACTATTGGGCAGCCTCTGTTTTCTGGAAGTTGTCCTTGGTAACATGCTCTCTATATTACATTTTGTGAAGATGTTGGGACACCTATTAAAAATTTGATCAGTGTGCATGCAGCATGAGGTTGCGTTCTGCAGGTTTCAGCTTGCAATGCTGGTATCTTTTATTTCTGTGTTTAGAGATTACACTTCCACCTTTACTAACACGGTTTACAAATTAAAAATATCATAAATGCACGGTAAAAAAAAAGATTTGTTTTTAAAAACCAGCAAGCCAAAATATTTACAATATCAGCAAACTGGTATTAGCTTTCAGAGGTGTAGCGTGGGTTGTTTTTGTTTTTGAATCAAAACCACCACCAGATGACAGAGCCTTTAAAGCTCTCCTGGTGTCCTCCAGTTGATTATACTGCAACTCCCATAAGACCAAGCCAACATGTGATGGCAGGAGGCAGTTCAAAACATCTTCATTTCCACCATGACTTACACCAAACCCCTGTGCTGGGACACTTGTTCTTTGATTGGATTTTCTGCCACATTTCCAGTATTGGAGCTCCAATTTGGCTGCCATCTGAAAGCACCACAGCTTTGTACCAGAGGCTAATCGCTGTCAGGATTTCCAAGCAACAACTCTCACCACACACACACACACACACACACACACAGAGGAAGCACTGTTCTGAACCTGTTGGGTCAGCCTCACTACTTCTGACTTCATATTGTCCTTAAAGAAATAATTTGGGTAGCAATAATCCAATGATTATTACGCTTGTTGCCTTCTGACAATATAATTTCAGACGTAAGGAAAGGCAAATCTCAGTGATGCCTACACAAGAAGAGATCCTTGTGTGATAAAGGATTGATTGTTGTTATTGTTGGCATGAGTCTGTCTCCAGAGACAATGGAGTGTGCCTCTGGGGGTGAAGTCAAACCTCTGGAAAATCACAGCACCTACTGTAGCTGCAGAGACCTTTAACTCATACCTGCTGCCTCACACACAAGCCTGGGCAGTGTGGATCGAACCAACTCCTAGGGGCTGAGGTCCCTTCAGCCCCCAAATATTTGAGGGTGCCAAGTCCCCCCAAAGTTGATGGGCATTGCCATTCAAATGGTTTGTGTGCACCACATCTTATGATGGGGCCTGGTAGGATCATATGGAGGAGATGGTTCTCAAGATGTCCCGGTCCCAGGTAGTTTTAACAGCTTTAAAAGATTAAGCTAGGTCCATAATACGCAACTGCACAACCAGTTTTGATTAAAAGGCGACTATCTGCAATATCTCCCAAAGTCCTAATCTTGCCAGTACTCCTTGAAGTTCCTCCAGGAAGCTGATAAGAACAGCCTTGGGCCATTTTGACAAGTTCAGAGTTATCTATAAAAGCTATTGTTGTCTTAAGGCATACCCATTATGCTGAATATTGCTTCCTACAAGTTATAGACACAAACTTCCCCTGCTGATAAAATAAAAGATAAAATATGAAATATGTTCTTTCGGTTTCATTACAGCCCAGTGCTCTTTCTTCCTTCAGCCAAATATTCCACAGACAAATGACTGGTCGGGAACTTCAGTCGGAGAACTGAAGCATCCCCTCCAACTTTTCTCTGATGAAAAAGGATATATTATTATTATTATTACTATTATTATTATTTACACCCCACCCATCCGACTGGGTTGCCCCAGCCACTCTGGGTAGCTTCCAACATACTGGTATATAAAAATAAAATAAAACATTAAACATCAAAATACCTTTCCTATACAAGACTGTCTTCAGGTGGCTCAGGGGTCAGATTAACTTCATATCCTCCAACATTTCTCCGATGAAAATAGGGACGTCCTAATGAAAAGCAGGATATTCCAGGATCAAAGCAGAAACCGGGATGGCTTCTGTAAATCTGGGACTGTCCTTGGAAAATAGGGGAACTTGGAGAGTCCACTGAAGGCCTAACACAAGAGTTCTCTGTCCCCTACGGATATAAGAACAGTTGTTTACTCAGGGTGTAAGGAATAATCTTCAGGTAACAGGGGAAACAGTGTTGATCAATCTCTCCTTTAAACAGGGGCCCTGAGAATGTGTAGGTGTGTTGCCTTGTTGTGATACTGTGTTGGAAATTTGTTTCCACCATCTGATCCTCATTCTTTTATTCTGACATGCTTATGAGCCCTGGAGGCCCCATATGAGCCAGGAAGGTGAGGCACAACACATTATAATTCATAAACCTCACCCCACATTTTCAATGAAAGAGAAAAATATTTAAAAGTCTGAATACCTCCTAGAAGACTTTGCCTTACAGAAAGAATGGGAAAATGTAGGTGTTGTTCAACTCCAACTCCCATTAGGCTTAGTCAGTATGGCCTATAGACTGGGAGTTGGATGATGGGAGTTCTGAAACATCTGGAAGGTAACCCCATCCATCTGCCCTCCATCTCTGCCTTAAGATCAGCAAGCCCTAGGCTCAGTGGTTTAGACCACAGCACCACCCGTGAGTCACAGCAAATACTATATGCCAGCCACCGAAAATTGTTGAGTCACGATCTCTTGGCCTAAATATTGCACTATGTGGAAGTTACATGTCTGAAAAACAGGAAGCTCATCAGATCATTTGCTGACTGGCAAAAGCGCTGGTGCTAGACAACAGGGCAGAGTTGGGACAACAAGCATTTGAGTAGAATAAACATGCACAGAAACTATGCATCCTTTTTTTTTTTTTTTGCAAATTGGCCTCAAGATCACACTTGAGGAAATTTCTGCCTCTTCTCTCTCACTGCATGCTCTTTAGATTATATGTTGACAGGTTCACTGCAGCTTAATTTGAACCATAGCTTACTCCTGGCATTTATTGTGAATGTAAAGATCTATATCTGTAATATATAAAGTTATAACAGAACATTTTCTATCTGAGTAATGCAGGCGAGCCTTTCAAGCACCATCGTTTAATAGTCACTAGACCCCCACATTACTAGGTTTAAAATGGAATGACTTTCAGAACAGAGGCCAGCTGACTTTATGCAGAGCAGACCCTTTCCATCTTCATTTTTTATGACTCTGAAGAGTCTGAAGACTCTGGAGTAGCCAACACTGGCTCCTCCAGTTGTTTGTGGACTACATCTCCCATCAGCCCCAGTCTGCATAGCCAGCAACCAGGAATTATAGATGAGCACCATGTTGGCTGCTGCTGCAGTGCATGTGTTAAGACCACATGGACCATGGACCTGCCTATGTTACCATGTCAAAAGCCTTTTCCATCATTTGATCACTGCATGGGTGGGATTATTTTTCCTACAACCACTGCGAATGACAAAAGTCCCAGAGATACTCACAATGCATTTTGAGCAGTTTTCGCTGGTTGTGAGTAATTGCCTACTGTTGGGGCAGCAGAAACCACTGAAGAAGTTTGGCATGGTGTCTTGACCAAGGCGTGACATGAGCAGCCAACATGCAGAGGCCCAAGACCTTTGACAGATGTTTGATGTCCACATTGTCTTGGCCGAAATCAGTAGTGCTGCTGCTGACTTGATGTTGAGAACATGTGGCCAGGGAAATTTAAAGTTCAGATCAGCATTGGATTTCAGGCAGTGTGGGTCGTTCCCCTGCACAGCGTGCTAAGCCAAGGGGACGCAAAATTGAGAAGATCAATAATTGAGAAGATCCAGGGTTTTCCTCCAGCTGGAATGCACTGGAACTCACCTCTCAGGTGGGCACCATTTCCATTATAAGAGAACAAGGGCATTCATAGTGAGTTCCAGCACCTCTTTTTCTAGAAAAATAGCACTGAGTAGATCCATTTGGGGATGCCAGATTTTGGCCTCACACAGGGCAATATATCACAAAAAATTACCCAAGTCCACCCCTGCTCAGATCTCACTCCAGCCATATTGGAACAGGTAGCCTTGCACTGGCCACTATTATCTCAGCCTCAGCTACATATCTGCGTTGAAGCAATGATGATCCTGATTTACCTTGCTAGAATGCTGCAAGGCAGGCCTGTGCAATGTGTTGACCCACCAAACAGCATGCCAGACACATGCTCTGGAAGTGACAGGCAGAAAACCTAAGGTTTACAAAGTTCCTGGGAGAAGAAAATTTGTGCATGTTAAGCCGTGTGGAGGAGTGCCTAGGGAGCATGTGGTGTGTGATGGGCAGGTAGATTATCCTATGCACATGCTCTAGATCAGGGTTTCCCCAGCTGTTTTTGGAGTACAACTCCCATCATCCCTAGCTAGCAGGACCAGTGATCAGGGATGGTGAGAATTGTAGTCCAAAAACAGCTGGAGACCCAAGTTGGGGAAACCCTGCTCTAGATCTTTGGTGGGAACTGTCAACGGTTTGAGAAGATGTACGGCATGAGTGTTGTAAACTGCTGAGATATTTCTGTACCTCTCTATGAGGATTATATATATTTAAAAAATGGAATTCTAGTTGATGGCAGTTCCTAGCACTTGCTATAATCTCCCATTTTGTTCCTGAATAATATGTTCTCTCCATGTCACATGGTTGAAATCTCAATGAAAAATGCTAAGCCAGCTTTGGCACTTTGCTTAGCTGTGCTGCACTAAAGCTCATGTCCCCGCCTCCCCTCAAAGCATAGGAATGAACTAAATTGTTGTCATCAAAGCCACAGTTGACTTGGCGTTTGACCTTTTGCAGTCTGTAGGGCAAGGAAGACTTGGATGCACACTGATGTGTTCAATTTTCATCTGGGATCAAATCCCAGAGCCTTGGATTGCTCAAGTCAGTCTCTCTTCTCTTGCAGGCTATAGAAAGATTTCCCTGCTTTCCTAAAGGAATGCGTTTCTTAAGGAAGTCTGACCCCAGACTGGGGCTCCTTTGTTATGCAGAGTTACATGGAACTAGCTTGTGCTCCCCTCCCCCCCCCAACCAAGTAGCATACCAGAATCCGTTTGAGGTAAGGATCAAGAAGGAATAATACAGAGCTTAACCTTTTCATCCCTGATGTTATGTGTGTTTGTGCGTGCGCTTCAAAAATTTATACCCCACTTTTAAAATAAAACTCAAAGCAGCTTACAAAAAGAAATAAAATGTAGCAAGTACCATTCAAATTACTAAAATCAACATCATAAGGTAAAAAGATAAAGGAAAAGTAAAGGATCCCCTGGACGGTTAAGTCCAGTCAAAGGCGACTATCGGGTTGCAGCGCTCATCTTGCTTTCAGGCCGAGGGAGCCAGCGTTTGTCCACCAACAACTTTCTGGGTCATGTGGCCAGCATGACTAAAGCGTTTCTGGTGCAACAGAACACCGTGATGGAAACCAGAGGGCATGGAAACACAGTTTACCTTCCTGCCACAGCGATAACTATTTATCTACTTGCACTGGCGTACTTTCGAACTGCTAGGTTGGCAGGAGCTGGGGCAGAGCAACGGGAGCTCACCCTGTCACGGGGATTCGAACCGCCGACCTTCTGATCAGCAAGCCCAAGAGGCTCAGCAGTTTAGATCACAGTGCCACCCGCATCCCTATCTAATATCAGCATCATACATTGAAACCAAAAGCATGAATAAAACAATTCTGCATAAAAGCAGAGAGGCTGTACTTTAAACAATTGTGGGAGGGTTAGTTATACATCAGCTTTTATAGCTCAGTCCTTAGAGCAAGGAACTCAATGTCAGGGTCATGGGTTCAAAGGGTAAAAGATTACTGCATTGCTGGGGGTTGCACTAGATGCCCTCATGCCCTACAATTCTCTGATTCCTCCAAACACCGTTTCACACATAACGTAGTAGGTAACCCACATATAGGTAAAAGGTAAAGGTAAAGGACCACTAGACAGTTAAGTCCAGTCAAAGGCGACTATGGGGAAGCAGTACTCATCTCACTTTCAGGCCAAGGGAGCCGGTGTTTGTCTACAGACAGCTTTCTGGGTCATGTCACCAGCATGACTAAACCACGTCTGGCACAACGGGACACTGTGACGGAAATCAGAGTGCACAGAAACGCTGTTCACCTTCCCGCCATAGCGGTACCTAGAGGCTCAGTGGTTTAGACCATAGCGCCACCTGCATCCCAGGTATGCCACTAGGTAAACACCTGACAGCCAGCCAGAGGCAAACTAGCCCTCTGATCAGCATGTCTGTGTATAATACGTATTTGTAACACTGTCATTATTGCATATTATCTTAAAATATCATATGTTAAAGGGCTACAACAAGCATTTGTTGCCTAATTTCATCAGGGAAAGGAGAGGGTTTGTGGTTTCTGGAGAAGACCTCTGGAGGCACATGTGAACCATGCTGCTAGTGTCTCCTGAGGGAGACAAATGAGAAACAGAGACATCTATTTAGTTTGTTAAAGGTAAAGGTAAAGGGACCCCTGACCATTAGGTCCAGTCGTGACCGACTCTGGGGTTGCGCGCTCATCTCACATTATTGGCCGAGGGAGCCGGCGTATAGCTTCCAGGTCATGTGGCCAGCATGACAAAGCCGCTTCTGGCAAACCAGAGCAGCACATGGAAACGCCGTTTACCTTCCCTCTATAGCGGTTCCTATTTATCTACTTGCATTTTGACGTGCTTTCGAACTGCTAGGTTGGCAGGAGCTGGGACCAAGCAACGGGAGCTCACCCCGTCACAGGGATTCGAACCGCCGACCTTCTGATCAGCAAGCCCTAGGCTCAGTGGTTTTGCCCACAGCGCCTTTAAAAAGCTCTCCCAGATAGCTCTCATCAGCAGGACAGGAATTGCTTTGTCATAAAACATACAGAGTATTTCCTGAAGATTAACGACAAGACTGTGAGAAGAATACGCCAGACCACTTTACAGCCAAGGGCTATGAACCCAAACCTGCTGGATCCTGATCCTTTTGGGTACTATTTTATGAATCGAAGCATCTTGTTTCCACATGTGACATTCAGAAAGAAGCAGGAAGAGGCGCAGCTGGAGCTTATCCCCCAGAGCTAAAAGCATAAAAAAACTCGCCAAGCTGGTCAGGCTGCTCTCACCATTTGGCTCCTCTTGCCTGACAGGGATAGTTGCTGCCTGGCCCAGTTCCATCTCCTTTCAGAACTGGATGAATACTTGTCTATCGCAAAGCAGCGATAATAGCTGTGTACACAGACAGGGAGCCTCCTGAGAGTTGCTGAAGATGGGGGGCAGTGAGCAGGTCACAGAGACTAGGCCAGTGATGGGCAACCTTTTCAGCTTAGTGTGTCAAAATTCGCCAAAAAACCGAGCATAACTCGAGTGGTGTGTCACTTCGAAGAAAAAACCGCAATTTTGCGATATTTATAGTTTAAATAACAAAAATGTATAATTGTCATATATAACTGTATTTAATAAACCAAAAACCAATTATTTAACCAAACCAAAAAAAACCTTATTTATCACAAAGTGCCCAGAGTTGTTGAGCTTTTGGGGGGGAGCTGCTGACCAAAGTTTTGCAGGTTTTTTGGCGGGATGCAAAAGTTGCTTTGCTTTTTTGGGGGAGGATGCCCCAAAGCTGCTGCGCTTTTTTTGGGGGGGGGGAAGAAAACAGAAATAAATGACGGATAATACCTTCGCTGGAACTAACACGCAGCACCGACATAGTCTGCCAAAGCGCCAAAAAACCCAGCACAGAACGGGTTAAAAAATGAACACTGTTACACCCAGTCATCGTCTGCCAAAGCGCCAGAAAAAATAGCACAGAAAGGGTTAAAAAACCAACCTCTGGCTACCAGCAACAACAACAGCAAAAAAGGATCCGGGTTTTGACAACGGGTTTTAGCAAGCTGTAGCGTGAGGAGGAGTGGGAGATCAAATGGGGGGGGGGACAACAACAACAGAGCAATTGGGCTGATGGGGCGCGTGCCAGCAGTGAGGGCTCTGCGTGTCACGTCTGACACACGTGTCATAGGTTGGCCATCACTGGACTAGGCTGTAGTCCTGGCCTTTGGGCCTGCAGATTGCAAGGAAGAGGATGTTACACTTGGTCTTTGCTTCACTTTTCTCCTCAGCGATCAGTTTCTACTGCTGTTGGTGAGGAAAAGAACCCCACAGCTAGTTGTGGAAACAGTCTGTGTAATAGTGGCAAAGAAATAAGAGCAGCATTTGGAGAATCGAGGAAAGAATATTTGTCTTCCAGGGGCTTAGTGTGACCAGAGGACAATCTTGGGTATCTAAATCACATTGCAGCATTAATGATTTATGTTGCAATGTTGGAAAGAACAGGAGACTAATGCCTCATTACAGCAGAGGAAAGTCCCCCTTTCCGGCAAAGCAGCCAGAGCCAACTTCACACATATTTGTAGGAATGGAATTATACTACTACTACTACTACTACTACTACTACTACTTTATTATTTATACCCCACCCATCTGGCTGGGTTTCTCCAGCCACTCTGGGCAGCTCCCAACAGAATATTAAAAACATGATAAAACATCAGACATTGAAAACTTCCCTAAACAGGGCTGCCTTCAGATGTCTTTTAAAAGTTGGATAATTGTTTATTTCCTTGACATCTGATGGGAGGGCGTTACACAAGGCGGGCGCCACTACGGAGAAGGCCCTCTGCCTGGTTCCCTGTAACGTCACTTCTTGCAGGGAGGGAACTGCCAGAAAGCATTCGGAGCTGGACCTCAGTGTCCAGGCTGAACAATGGGGGTAGAGATGCTCCTTCAGGTATACTGGGCCGAGGCCATTTAGGGCGTTAAAGGTCAGCACCAACACTTTGAATTGTTCAAATATATCTGTTCTTATTCCTGCTCCGTATGTGTGTTCAGCATAAGTTGTGAAAGGGCATATGACTTTGGCAAAGGCATTCTCTAGAGATGTGGTCAGGTTGCATGCATACAGGCTTACATGAGTAAAGAACAGGAGGGATGGCCACTCCACTCATGATAACATGTGTAGAGGACCTCCAGCTGAGTGACTTGTGGATGATAGCAGTGTAGAATTATCCCTGTTGAATCAGTTCAATTAATTCCAGTTTGGATCTAGAAAGTGGTGGATCTCTCGTCTACGATTGCCATTCCTGAATTTCCTAAGCACTGAAACAATGAGAAATCACTCGAGGCGACAAGTGCCACTGGCTGTGGCTAACCTACATATTAGTAATAAAATAAAAAAATTCCTTCAGTAGCACCTTAAAGACCAACTAAGTTTTTATTTTGGTATGAGCTTTCATGTGCATGCACACTTCATCAGATACGAAAGCTCATACCAAAATAAAAACTTAGTTGGTCTTTAAGGTGCTACTGAAGGAATTTTTTTGTTTTGTTTCGGCTCAGACCAACATGGCTACCTACCTGTAACTACATATTAGTGTCCTTGGTTCAAATGTCTACTTTGTCACGAACCAGGTAAAGTCAAATCTCGGTTCCCAAATGCCTCCATTTTGGAATGTTTCGGCTCCCGAACGCCAAAACCTGGAAGTAAGTGTTCTGGTTTTTTAACATTTTTTGGAAGCCAAACGTCCAATGTGGTTTCTGCTTGAGTGCAGGAAGCTCCTACAGCCAATCAGAAACCATGCCTCGGTTGATGAACATTTCGGAAGCCAAATGGGCTTCTGGAACAGATTACGTTTGACTGTATAAGACAATAGAATGCAATAATTGCCACATCCTCTGGATTAGCTCCTCCATGTACAGGATCACAGAATTGTAGAGTTGGAAGGGACCATGTGAGTCATCTAGTCCAACCCCCTGAAACGCAGGAATCTTTCACCCAAAGTGGGGCTCAGAGTCTTTACCATTATAGTAAAGGTAAAGGTAAAGGGACCCCTGACCATTAGGTCCAGTTGTGACCGACTCTGGGGTTGCATGCTCATCTCGCACTATTGGCCGAGGGAGCCGGCATACAGCTTCCAGGTCATGTGGAGCGCTTCCTGCAAACCAGAGCAGCACACGGAAACGCCGTTTACCTTCCCGCTGTAGCGGTCCCTATTTATCTACTTGCACTTTGACGTGCTTTTGAACTGCTAGGTTGGCAGGACCATTATAGTACCATCTGTCTACCTTTTATGTGTCTCCTTTTTGAGATAAGGTCATATTAGTTTCTGACAACAGCAGGGCGAGTTGTAAATGAGGTTCTGCTGATATTCATGTACAGTGGAACCTCGGTTTATGAACACCTCGGTTTATGAATTTTCGGTTTATGAACGCCGCGGACCCATCTGGAACGGATTAATTCACTTTCCATTACTTTTAATGGGAAAGTTCGCTTCAGTTTATGAACGCTTCAGTTTATGAACAGACTTCCGGAACCAATTACACCCATGTTTCAGTTTATGAACGCTTCAATTTAAGTACTTCAGGGACCCGTCTGGAACGGATTAATCCACTTTCCATTACTTTCAATAGAAAAGTTCGCTTCAGTTTATGAACGGTTACTCCACGGACCGTCTGGAACGGATTAATCCACTTTCCATTACTTTCAATGGGAAAGTTCGCTTCAGTTTATGAACGCTTCAGTTTATGAACAGACTTCCGGAACCAATTGTGTTCATAAACCGAGGTACCACTGTAATTCCCAAGAAATTACAAGAAAGCATAATCAAATTGGTTTACTTCTGTGGGTGAGGAAACTGTATTTATGAAGGAGCCTAAGATGTAATCTATTTTGGTTCAGTCAGCATGGGAACAGTTCAGCTTTCAGAATGTAAGGTCAGAATTTTGCAATGATGATTTTTTTTTTGGGGGGGTGCACTATGCTGACTAGTAGAAAGGCATAAGGTCTCATTTGCTAGTATCTAATGCAGCTGCATTTCAAAAGGAAAAACAAAACAAAACACCAGGATACATAAGTGTCGAAAGTTTGCTTGCTATGGTAAAGAAATTTATTTTGGGCACCAAGATGTTGCAAGATCAGAGTTTGCACATGTGTTCCATGGAGATTTTATTAAACAATCCACAATACATCAAGCAGCTGTGGGGATAGTCATTTCTTTTGGAAGTGCAATGCGGGAAAAATATAATAGTTTTGAATTCCTCTGCTGAAGAAGCCGCTATCTCCTACTCCCATAACAGACTCTAACTAAAAAAGACAAATGACTGTTAATACACTGTTTTGTCCCATGTTCTTGAATACTTGCTAGGTATGTTTTAACACTGACCATAAAATGCTCAGATTTTATGTAGCAATCTTCAAAACCTGAAGTGCTTTACGTTAATTGATTTAGTAATTCTTGCAGAAGCCCTCTAAATAGCCTATATAATCGTCCCCCCCCCCTTTGGTGAAGTTTTTTTCCTGTGTGTGAAAAAATGAACTGGCCCAGTTATAAGAGGAGGAAGTACCATGGGTTTGTATAGGTGGCTGCTGTTTTAATTCATTACCCAGCCTTCACCCTAAAGTCGTAGGGCAGGTTACAACAATCAAAACACACCATTTCCTGCATTCCAGAGGGTTGGACTAATATGATCTACAATTCTATGATTCTAACTTACAATCACAAAAACACAATCACAAAAACAGAGTGAGATCCAGCGCCGAGGGCCTTCTGGCGGTTCCCTCACTACGAGAAGCAAAGCTACAGGGAACCAGGCAGAGGGCCTTCTCGGTAGTGGCGCCCGCACTGTGGAACGCCCTTCCATCGGAGGTCAAGGAGATAAACAACTACCTGACATTTAGAAAACACCTAAAGGCAGTCCTGTTTAGGGAAGTTTTTAATCTGTGATATTTTAATGTATTTTGGTATTTGTTGGAAGCCGCCCAGAGTGGCGGGGAAAACCCAGCCAGATGGGCGGGGCATGAATAAAGAAATAATCTTAAAACTATACACTGCAGACATCAAAATTCAAGGGTAAGAGGTGTGTTGTTATGGAGATGTAACAAGGTTGAAGGTACGTTTTATCATATGTGGTGGACTTATCTCTGGTGGACATATGTGATGGGGTAAAAGAATATTGGGAAATGATATATAATGAATTGGGGGTGGGGGGTGTTTAAAATTACCTTTCCAAAAAAATAACAACAACAGAGTTCTTTTCGTTGGGGATAATTCAGAGGAAATTTCCCCAGGTGTCAAAAAAGGCTATTTATGTACGCTAGTACTGCGGCCTGTGTTTTGTTAGCCCCAAAATGGAAAATGAGCGAGGTCCCAACCAAAGAAGAATGGCAACTTAAATTGATGGCATACGCGCAGCCTGCGGACCTAACTTATAGAATAAGAGAACAAGAAGAATGCACGTTTAAAGAAGACAGGAAAATGTTTACTGAACATATGGGTGAATATTGTGTTCATTTAAAAACACTGGTAGCATTAAGATAAATTCAACAGTGTAAATAAGTTTTGATGGATGTAACAATGGATTAATGAATGGTTTCGTTCATGTAAAATATGCAGGGATGTATGGTATGCAAAACGAACCATGGAAAGAGAAGGCAAGTCATTGATTTAAGGTTGTTTGAATGAATATTTTGAAATGTAATTTAGAAAATTTAATCATACCTACCTACCTACCTACCTACCTACCTACCTAGAAAAGGAAGGAAGGAAGGAAGGAAGGAAGGAAGAAAGAAAAAAAGAAAGAAAGAAAGAAAGAAAGAAAGAGGTGTGTTGTCAACATTCACTGAAAATCATATCATGAAGTTTCCAGGTACCCTTCTGTGGGGAGAGAGTCCCACAACTTAAGAGTCTGCACAGCAAATGCCCTCTTACAGGGCACCCCACCCTGAGGTTCTGATGGAGGAGGAGCTACCAAAAGGGTTCTTTCCGCCGATAGTAACTCTCAATTATACATGCCAAGTCGGGGCAGGGTCAAATCAGGCATGAGGGTCAGAACATCCTGTTTTGCCACCAGGTGAAATGGGAAGTGTCCCTTGTCCTGTCCTGGCTCACCTGCGGCTGCTTGTCCCCACTTCCCTGCCTGCCATGCCACCTCCGCCACTGGTGGAGAAGTGCGCTAATTTTGACCAAGATCTTGCTCGAGACCATATAACACCAGTCGTGAAAGTTCTGCATTGGCTCCCAGTACATTTCCGAGCACAATTCAAAGTGTTGGTGCTGACCTTTAAAGCCCTTAACAGCTTCAGCTCAGTATACCTGAAGGAGCGTCTCCACCCCTGTCGTTCAGCCGAGGGCCTTCTGGTGGTTCCCTCACTGCGAGAAGGGAACCAGGCAGAGGGCCTTCTTGGTTGTGGCACCCACCTGGTGGAATGCCCTCCCATCAGATGTCAAGGAAATAAACAATGACCTGACTTTTAGAAGATAGATAAGGCAGCCCTGTTTAGGGAAGTTTTTAATGTTTGATGTTTTATCATGTTTTTAATATTCTGTTGGGAGCCGGCCAGGGTGGCTGGAGAAATAATAAGTTGTTGTTGTTGTTGTTGTTGTTGTTGTTGTTGTTGTTGTTGTTGTTGTTGTTGTTGTTAGTATAACTCCATTCCTATGAATATGTGTGAAGTTGGGTATGAATAAATTATTATTATTATTATTATTACACCTCACAAGGTCATGCACACTTTGAAAGATTTCACGCAATTTTGGCCAATATTGGCGCCACTTCTGCATTGGCAATGGGGCCTGAACAGCCTCCTCTGAGCTGGTTCTGTCAGGGAAATAATGTCAGGGCTTCTCTGAGCTCAAGGTACTCACCTACAGAGACACTTGTCTGCTGCACCTTTACACAAATGAAATCTCTGGCCTTGCTTCCTTGGAAAATATATACTGATTATTGGACCATGTACCAGAGGAGATGCCATGCATTGAACTCTGCTGCTGATCCCTTCTTCTCCTTCCAACCTGGCTCTGAAATCCTACTGCATCTCTGCACGTGACAGTGAATCATTTGATCGCTTCCAGTGTAGAGATGACCTGACATAAAATGAGAATGCCTGCCCATCTTTCCCCAAAAGTTTTAGGCTTCACCTAGTCTGCAGGCACACCCAGAACAGGGATTCCTGCAGAAACATGGGGGCAGCTCTTCTGAGTGTGTTTAGACTCCCCAGAACAAGTCTTTCAGGGCATATGACTGAAGTGTGCTTCAAAATTTTAACTCCGAAAAGTATGCCAGACTCTCCAAGTGTCCCTTTTTTCCAGGGACAGTCCCGGATTTACAAAAGCTGTCTTGGTTTCTGATTTGATCCCGGAATGTTACGACATCCCTATTTTCATTGGAGAAATGTTGGAGGGTACGGAGTTATGCAACCCCTGAGCCAAGGAGATCAGTAACTATGCAACCTTCAAAAGACACCTGAAGGCAGCCCTGTACAGTGGTACCAGGCCCGGCTCTAGGTAGACCCCCGGTGGTGCAGGGCACCATGGCGCCGGCCCGCCAGAAAGGCGCCGTGAGCTGCGCCCGCCTGCTGGCCAGCCGATCCGCCGGTCCGCCGCGCAGCTGCGCCTGTGGGAGCCGCGCTGCACGCTGCGCCCACCGCGCTGGGAAACGGGGCGGGAGGGCGCCAGAGAGATTGCGCTGTGCCTGCCTGCCCGCCCGCCGCTGTGCCCACCCGCCCACCGCGCTGGGAAACGGGGCGGGAGGGCGCCGGAGAGATCCGGCGCACCACAGCGGCAGGGGCGTTTAAGACGGCCCTGAGTGGTACCTCGGGTTACAGACACTTCAGGTTACAGACACTTCGGGTTACAAACTCCGCTAACCAGGAAGTGGTTGCTCCAGGTTAAGAACTTTGCCCCAGGATAAGAATGGAAATCGCAAGCCAGCGGCGCAGCGGCAACAAGAGGCCCCATTAGCAAAAGCACGCTTCAGGTTAAGAACCGTTTCAGGTTAAGAACAGACCTCTGGAATGAATTAAATTCTTAACCCGAGGTACCATTGTATAGGGAAGGGTGTTTTTATTTTATTTTAATGTTTTATTATGTTTCTATATATGTCGGAAGCCACCCAGAGTGGCTGAGGAAACCCATTCAGATGGATGGGGTATAAATAATGAAATTATTAGGATTGTTGTTGTTTAGTCATTTAGTCGTGTCCGACTCTTCGTGACCCCATGGACCATAGCACGCCAGGCACTCCTGTCTTGCACTGCCTCCCGCAGCTTGGTCAAACTCATGTTCGTAGCTTCGAGAACACTGTCCAACCATTCGTCCTCTGTCATCCCCTTCTCCTAGTGCCCTCAATCTTTCCCAACATCAGGGTCTTTTCCAAGGATTCTTCTCTTCTCAAGTTATTAGGATTAGGATTATGAAATAGGATGTCCCTCTTTTCATTGGAGAAATGTTGGAGGGCATGGCATGCTAACTAATAGGGGCTTGGGAAAAGCTGTGTACATTACCTGCAGTCTGAAGTTAGTTACGTGGTCACTGGAGTCAGAGCTGCTGTTCTTGACAGGCAAGTGTTTTCCCTCTCTAGCTGTCTCAATTGCTTAGCAAGTTCGGCTGCATTCCAAGGATGAAATCTCTCTCTCTCTCTCTCTCTCTCTCTCTCTCTCTCTCTCTCTCTCTCTCTCTCTCTCTCTCTCTCTCTCCTCTCCTGGAGATGCAATCTGAAGGAAAAAACTGCAGGCTCAACTGATGAAGGTGGTGTCCTCATTGTGTAAACAGCAGAGAATACATTATCATTCCTTTAACCTCCTTCCATGTGATTCTCACCTGTTTGTCTCAAGTCGCTCTTTGTACCTTGTCATTATCCTAAAGTGGAGAGTAATTTGGGGCGTGGGCAACTTGTGCTTGGATCGGATTCTCGTTTTGTAGCTGCTCCTGTATTATTAAGAACTCACAATTAAATAAAGCAATATCAATCATAATTAATACTTCAGTTGGGGCCAGGTTATTTGGTATTTGGTTTCGTATAGTCTCTTTGAAGTTCCTTCTGTGGGAAGAACTTCCTGTCTCCATCTTCCGTGAATATTCTGGAGATTAAGGGTGCCATTCAAAGTAGCTCTAAGCAGAAGCATTTCTGCTTGCTCGACTGGAACAAATTCCCTCTGCATACTGCTTTGGGGCTTCTCCCGACCCCCCCAGAGCACATCTGGAGGAGTCACAGGGGGGTGGAGGAAGCTCCATTGCACTAGTGCTGGGAACAAGGTAATTGAAAGACTCTCTCAAGGCAGATCTTTAAAAATGTAGTATAAACATTGACAACTGGGAAACAGTGGCCTGCAAGCGTTCCAATTGGAGAACAGACTTTACCAAAGGTGTCATGGCCTTTGAAGACACTCGAACTCAAGACGAAAGGGAGAAACGTGCTAAGAGGAAGGCATGCTTGGCAAACCCTCACCATTTTCAACTCCTGCCCGGAAACCTATGTCCCCACTGTGGAAGGACATGTGCATCCAGAATTGACCTCCACAGTCACTTACGGACTGGACTCACTGTTAAAACCGTGTTTATGGAAAACAATCTTACTCGTCTATGAGTGATTGCCAAAGAAGAAAGAAGAAGTTGAATCAAGCCACATAGGTTCACACATCTAGGCACACCACTCGGTTTCTCTACATAGTGCAGATTAAAAACTGTCAACTCAGTTTTTTTAAAAAATATATGTGTGGAATGTTCCTGCTCATTACGTTTTGGATTTCAGGTGATGTGAAGCAACACAGACACACCATCTTGGCAGCTACACCTGATGTATCCCATTCAGAAGTGCAATCCATCATTTGATGTTGCAAGTGATAAATAAGTTTGTGAAACTACACCAGTAGGAAAGAGACGTCAGCGCTGTGATATGTGGCAGCCACCCACAGTAGAAACTTTTCTCGTGCTCTGTAATTATCACACATTGTTGGGACAATTGATTTCGGTTTTAGCAAGCTACTGTTCACTTCTGCAGAGGACATTACAGTAACCAAAAGGATATTACTATAAGGATTTGTTAATGCCACAACCTGCCTTTTAACAAGGACAGGTAGTGTGGTGAACATACATGGAAGGGCAGAGTCCCAAACAAAGATTTGAGACTCTGTACTACATTTGTAGCAGCTTTGCACTCCTGTCTCGGAGATGTCTATGCTATCGTGGTCCTGGCTGCAGAGTGGGAGATGGCAGAATGCTCAAGGGCATGCTCTATGGGCACCAGTCCCCCTGGCAGACCAACTCTGTTACAAAGATGTCTGCAAACATTACATAAATGCTGGCAACATCAACCGTGTAGCCCTTGCAGATGATCACAAGACCTGGAGACAGTCAGGTTGTGCATCCGCAGCAGTAATCAGAGGAGGAATGGCAACTGGAAGGAGCACAGAGAGAAGAAACGCCGTGGTGCATCTGCAGCAGCACAACCAGACACCTTCATCTGCCCCAGCTGCAACAAAACATGTCTCTCCTGTATCGGTTTCTACAGCCACAGCAGTTGCAACCCTCCAACGGTTTGACTTTACCTCTGAAGACATGTTCTGAGACAGACTGATGCCAACAGCAAGTGGTCTTTTGAATACAGAGCAAGTCAATCTGTTGCAAGTGGAAGAGAATGTTGGGCTTTGGGAATGCAGCTGCCTCTTCAGACTTGGCTTTGGGAGAACAGACCCTTCTAGAGACAGCAAGAAATATATCTATGCCTGCAGAACGCAAGCTTCATTTACCACTACAGAGGAACCTTGGTTCCCAAGCTTTATCCGTTCTGGGAGTCCGTTTGACTCCCAAAATGGTTCAAGAACCAAGGAAACTCCTGCAGCCAATCGGAAGCCATGCCGGACGTTTGGCTCCCGAAAAACGTTCGCAAACCGGAACAATTGCTTCCAGGTTTGCGGCATTCGGGAGCTGATTTGTTTGGCATCTAAGCTGTTTGGGAACCAAGGTTCCACTGTAGTAGGAAAAGTATAGCACACATTGTGGGAGAGGTGGTGATGTGTAGCTTAATTCTAAGCATAGATTCCCATGTAACCTTGTGTGTGCTGCTTCCCTGTAAGTCGCCTCAGTTTCCGACTCATGAATATAATAGCAATAATTAGGAATGAAAGCATTTGTGATAGTAACCATGCATTTCACTGAATAATTATTACTGCTTTGCCTGTGGCTCGAGTAAAACACTGATTAACACGCGCTGTGCCTAAGGGAGCCAGGCCTATCAGATATCAGTTAACAGATATTGTATGCTTCCTGATTCTTCTGATGTTACAAAACTACACATGATCCGCAATGGGTCAGCCAACCAAAAGACCTCTTCATAAGACCAAGGTCTTGTTCACATGTACGTATACATTATTTGATCACTGCGACTTAATGCGATGGATTGCATGTGTGAATGGTGAAAGGTCACAGAGCAGAGCCTCCATCTCACATCATCTCCAAAGTAATGCTTTTCAGTGGAGCTGGTTCCACACATTCAGCTGTACATCATCAAATCGATCTCAATCTAGCCCAGGGGTCCCCAGACTAAGGCCTGTGGGCTGGATACAGCCCGAAGGCCTCTTTTATCCAGCCCGCAACGACGACGATGACCCCCGCTGCCGCCCGCTCTTAGAGGCGCAGTGCAGCTTCCCACTTCCAGGTCGGATATGCGCTGGAAATAGCTTGCGTGCATGTGCCAGCGTCATTTCCGGTGCACTTCTGGATCGGATGTACACTGGAAATAGCTTGTGTGCATGCGCTAGCATCATTTCCCGTGCACTTCCAGGTCGGAGGACGCTTGTGCGCATGCGCACAACTATTCCCGGCGCTCCTCCCACCCGGAAGTGTGTCGGAAATAGTGTGTGTGCTCGCGTATGGTCGCACGCTCACGTGCCCTCCTCTGCCTTCTGGCCCTCTGCGCCAGAGGCGTGGCAGACACTGGCCCAAAGCCAGGTAAGTTTGGGGACCCCTGATCTAGCTTATCTCATTAGGTTGTTAGAATAAAAAGGGGGCAGTGTTCAACAGAGTTCCTTGGTCAGCCGGTTAGTGGACCAGGCCCTTTTTATACCCTCAGCAGAAGAGTAAATAAGGCCTGGTTTTGTTGATTATTTATGAAGTGTAAGGTGGGTTCCCACAAGGCAAAACACAGTGATAACAGCAAATATATTTATTGAACAAATAGAACTGGACAACAGCAGCAACGCAACTGCTTCAATACATTTCTGAAGGCCTGGGCCACTCCCGCTCCCAACGTGATTGGCTGTTCAAACTTCCAAGCTGCGAATCATAAGTCAGAGTTTAAGGGCCAATGGCAGAGGCCCAAGTCCTGAAATGTTCTGTGATTGGATAGCATGAATATCCAATCAGGGGTTCAGATTCCTTAGCTCAGGCAAACACAGACCACTGAATACACAACAATTTAATTCAGTGAGATAAATTGCAACTTGTTAAATTGACATTTAATTTTATTTATTCCCTCTTTTGCTCTTATAGCAAAGTGGTATGCCATGAAAGGTTAACTTAACAGAAGGAGATACCAAATAAAACTGCTTTAGTCAAAGAAATCTCAGTCTGTGATGAACTTCATTGTATTTTGAGAGCAAAAAATCATGCATCTAGGGTCTTTATAGAACAGAATGCAACCATACTAGCTCTTGTACTTAGTTCACAACTGCTAGGAGATTATCTGCACCTATTGCAAACTGAAGGTTTGGAATAATTCAGTTTCAACTTGTGTTAGGAACATGAAATGAGTAGCTTCAATTTTTCAGCATCTTCTCCACATCAAACTGGAACAAAATTTGGGGAAGGGATATGTCATGAAGTTTGCAGAACTAATGATATTCAGACGTGAACATCATGAGCCATGCTTTAGGAGACTTAAACAGGATTTTGAAAGGGGAAAAATAAGCCTAACTCCCTAAAAACTAAATAGGATATATAGATGGAGGCAGTGAGAAGAGAATAAAACGGTACTTTTTGTTGTTTTTTCCTACGGAGACACAGATAACAGCTGAGATTGCATTTTCAGTGTAGTACAGATTGCAAAACTTTAGAGAGGATTGTCATTTACTATCATCTCTCAAAGCTGGAAGGTAAACAGAAATGAAAATATTTCTGGGGTTCATTGGAATGCACTGCAACACTTTGTTCCACCTGCACTAAGCCTATCGCTTCTTAGGCTAAGGAAAAAATGGGCAGGATAGTTTAAAACAATGGCAACAACAGCTGGATAACTTCAGCTGTATCTTTCCACTAAAGGGCACAATGCATGGAACCAATAATAGCCCCGAGGACAGAACATTCGCCCTCAACTTGGGTTCAGATCCAAGACTTAGCTATTTTCCTGTTGGATGGCCTTAGGCAAATTGCTGCTTTAGGCCATTCCTCTGCAGAGCAGGAAAATAGTGACAGAGTTATTGGCTATCAGGTAAGATAAAGACAAGCACTGAAGACATTTCCAGGTGTTGCATTGTTAACAAATCCTGGTTCTTGCTCACACTCTGCAATTAAATTCTATTTACACAGTGTACAAGTGCTTTGCAATGTGAATATCCAAGATGAGTCCATGGTCCATTGAGCCTACCATCTAGGGACGCAGGTGGCGCTGTGGCATAAACCACTGAGCCTCTTGGGCTTCCCGATCGGAAGGTTGGTGGTTCGAATCCCTGTGATGGAGTGAGCTCCCGTTGCTCTGTCCCAGCTTCTGCCAATCTAGCAGTTCGAAAGCATGCCAGTGCAAGTAGATAAATAGGTACCGCTGCGGTGGGAAGGTAAACGACATTTCCGTGTGCTCTGGTTTCTGTCACAGTGTCCCGTTGCGCCAGAAGCGGTTTAGTCCTGTTGGCCACATGACCCGGAAAGCTGTCTGTGGACAAACACCAGCTCCTTTGGGCTGAAGCCAGATGAGCGCTGCAACCCCATAGTCGCCTTTGACTGGACTTAACTATCCGGGGTCCTTTACCTTTTTACCTTACCATCTAACACAAAGACCAAGAAGAGCTCTCAAAGGATCACTCTGGCCTAGGGGATGTTACAGACTGGTGCTTTGGGATACACACAAAACTTTCCAGTTTCTTCTCCATTTGGCACAATCCCTACGCATCCAGTCCGGGTACACGCCAGCAACTGTTCAGCGTGAAAAGAAAGATTGCATACCCTCCAAATGTCCCTATTTTCCAGGGACAGTTCCGGAATTAAAGAAGGCGCCCCAGTTTCTGAATTGATCCCAGAACGTCCCGGCTTCCCTTTTTCCTCCCCTCCACATCTTGGAGAACAATTAAAAGTGGTGTGTGTGTGTGTGTGTAGGTGAAGAAACTGAGTTCTGTTTATACTGAAAATAAAATTCCTGTACCAAATGAAGGCGTATGAAGCTCTTCCTATAATTTTGAAGGAAAACGTCACCCATGCGCTTTAAATTCTTTAATTGCAATGCTTCAGCAGCCAGCCATTTTTAAGGAAACATGTGGAGCATTTATTCCTTTATTGTAAATGGAGGCTTACACTGTCTACTGGTAAGTAAGTTCCACTATTCAATGAAGCTTGCTCCCAGGTAACTGGGTAAAGGCTGTGCAGCAGTCTTACATTATATAACCCTAAGCATTTTTCCTCAGAACTAAGTCCCACTGAGTTCAATAGGATTTTCTCTCTGGTATGTTCCTGATCATTCTCACAGTTTCCACCATTATTATTATTATTATTATTATTATTATTATTATTATTATTATTATTATTATTTCCTGCCATTTTCCATGACAGGGACTCAAGTCAGCTTACAGCTAAAAACTTTATTTCATTCCATTTATCTGTGGAAGATGTTGCGCACAATCCCTTCCCTTGTACATTTTTTTATTTACAACAATCCTGTGAGGTAATTTTCATTGGATAAATGTGGAAGGTATGAGATTGTGGTCTCTCAATACTTTCCATGAAAATTGTTTCAAATCGGTCTATTCCCAGTCCACCATCACGTTCAATTTTGTCTCTTTTTTATATAAAAAAGACAGGGTTTAACAAAATAATTTAATCTGTATCTCATGCCTAAGATACTTCCCCCCCCAATTGATTTTTCTCTCTCAAAAAGAATTTCCTTGACACATTTATGAGAGATGTGACAGGAGAACTTGCGTCCTTATAAAGCCACAACCATTTGGAGTAAAATGTTCAAATCCAAGCAATTGTGTCTTAGTGAATCGGCAAAGCCACTTAATTGACCCAAGGGGCAGGTGCAATCCATATATACAGGGGGAAAACTATAATGGTGAGGCCTCTGTGAAGCACAGTTTCTATTTCCATCCTGCTATTGAATGGAAAGGTGTTTGATTCCTTTATCTTAATGTTATTTACAGTCTTTTGCAGTCCTGCACTGGAACAATGCTTAAAAGCTGAAGAAAACATTTGTTCCTTTAAGAGATTTAGCATTGTCTGGAGTCCGGCCAACTAGCCATTTAATCCATTTTTCCTTCTCAAGAAGAATAGGCTCTCTGTTCACCTAAAGTTACCAACAAAAAGTGAGGCTCCAGCCTAGCGAGGGTAGCTTGTGATGCCACATGTTCAGAAGTAGTATGTGAACTTTTCCAATGAGGTCTTGTTTTTAAACTTCACGGTGCCAATGAACAGGAGTGGCTTGTATACACAGGGAAATACTCTCCCTTATTCTTTATTCCACTCCTCTTGTTTTTCTCCCAGCTGAGCCTTTAACAGCAGGTTGCCTCAAAACAATGACGAGCGTTGGCTCAAGACATTTTGCTGCCTGAGGCAAAGCACAAAATGGTGCCAAGTCAAGGCGCATACTACCCAAGGTCAACAGGGTTATTTTGGCTCCTGAGGCAGAAAAAATAACTCAAATACTTCTCCCCACTACCTGCTGGTAAGAAGGCAACCACAGTTAAGCAACTAAGAATTAGCTACCCTTTCAAGACATTCATCTATACCAGGAGTCCCCAAACTAAGGCCCGGGGGGCTGGATGTGGCCCAATTGCCTTCTAAATCCGGCCCACGGAAGGTCCGGGAATCAGCATGTTTTTACATGAGTAGAATGTGTCCTTTTATTTAAAATGTATCTCTGGGTTATTTGTGGGGCATAGGAATTCATTCATATTTTTTCCCAAAATATAGTCTGGCCCCCCACAAGGTCTGAGGAACAGTGGACCAGCCCCCTGCTGAAAAAGTTTGCTGACCCCTGATCTATACAGTCATACCTTGGTTTTCGAACAGTTTAATCCTCAAACATTTTGGCTCCCGAACACTGCAAACCCAGAAGTGACTTTTCCAGTTTGTGAACTATTTTTGGGAGTCCGATGGGGCTTCTGCAGCTTCCGATTGGCTGCAGGAGCTTCCTGCAGCCAATCAGAAGCCATGCTTTGGTTTCCGAATGTTTTGGAAGTCGAATGGACTTCCGGAACGGTTTCCGTTCGACTTCCAAGTTATGGAAGCTCCTCTCCACTTCCATCACAGCCTGTAAAAGCTTCACTTACTTATATAGATACCACAGTATTTCACTTTAGGGTGCATATGATAATTATGGGCCTTAAGGACACTTTCCAGGACATGCAAACAAATGATCTATGGTCTGCCGTGCTAGGCCAAAGGTTGGGAAGAGGTTTCATTTTTGAAGTGAAGTCACTGTAACTTTAGTGTCAGGATTATATTGTTTCAAGTTTCTTTGCTGGAAGCTTATTTTATAGGAAATTGGGAGGGAGCAAACCCAGTCTTCAATGTGATGTTTCTTCTTTGTTACAACATTACAGGTTTCCAAGCCTGCCATTTCTTGCTCTGAAATGTGTGACACATGGGCAAAGAGGCAATATATTCTGTTTTTAAAAATGCTCATTCACTCAGATAATTCCTATGTCGAAATAGGGTTGCAACCCAGAGATAGAAAGAGAAAAAAGAGCACATATATTTAAATTTCCCACTGTGGGAACAAGGCACCTGCAGTTTCAAACCCACACCGAACTCTTGTGTGGATAAGCCTGGAAAAAAATAAAATAAACATCACAGGGCAGCCAGTTCTGCGTTACCGAAAAAGAGAGGAGATGCAACATAAAAAGGGGGGTTAAGGGAACCCAGTTTTGCATAAAATTTGCATATGCTAATTTATTTGGGTAGGCGTAAATTTATTAATAATTACAAAACTTTACAATGCTAACACACACACACACACACACACACACACACACACACACACACACATATAGAACAGTTCCATGTATTCTGACAATTGAAACAAAAGCCTGACATAAATCCACCTGGTCAATTTGGGGGTGCGGGGCAAGAGAATACAAAATACAAGCATGAAAAGAATAGAACCGCAAAGCAGGCAAATATTGTCTTTTCCATGCCCCACCCAGAGGAGGCAAACCAAAAATACATGCTGATAACAAGGACCTTTTTTTTAAGTTTTAAAGAGACAATAACCTCTTTCAGACAGTAGAAGTGAAGTTTCTATATCCAGCAAAACTTTGAAATCCAGGGCACCTTATTTGGCTTCTCCTTTATAGATGTATTGTAGCACTGAATTCTACAATCCCTGCTATAATCATGAAGGATGATTAGGCCCAAATCCAGTTTTCCAGAAAAGGACTCTGCTGAGCGGAGCTCTAGGAGTGGAGACAGCATTGACTTCACAGCTTCATTGGTTTTCTTAGGAACCTAAAAAGTACAGCAGACCAAGGGGCAAAAAGATGGCATGATGACCTCCGTCTCATGGAGGAAAGGGCTCCCCCAGGATGCAACAGCTTTGCCTATTCAATTTCAGCTTGTTACGGTATGCACTTGCTAAAAAGGCACAGGGGCCTTGTAGAAAAACGTGACCGCCTGCCCAAACCAAGAGAAGGATGAAGGATTCTCTCACTGAGGTTCACCCACCACCTGACATTAGGCAGGTGGTGACTGGAAATGGCTTTCTTGGCGATTAAATATGGTAGCCTTCTCCAACCTGGTGCCTTCCAGGACTGCAGCTCCCATCACCCCATGCTAACATAACCAATGGTCCGATGGGATGGCAGCTAGAGTTCAAAACATCTGGAGAGAATCAGGTGGAGGAAGGCTGGCATATGGAATGGCCGTCCCACAAAACGTCACCTACATGATTATGCAGGGCCAGCCCAAGACATTTTGGCCCTTGGGGCAAACCACAAAATGGCACCCAACCAGGGAAGAAGGGGGTGAACAAAGATCGATATTAGGAACAAGGGGGGGGGCAAGTGGAATCAAATCAAGGGTTACCCAATGGTAAAAGTGGGAATCAAAGGCCGTCGTGGGAGGGAAAGGGGTCCACTCTGAATAACACCAGTTGGGTGCAGAGCCCAGGAGACAAATAGAATCGTAGAATTGTAGAGTTGGAAGGGACCCGGGTCCAACCCCTATACAAGGGTCAAACCTGTGACCATAGCGTTATCAACACCATGCTCTAACCACCAGGGGGCAGCCCCCACCATTTCCTCCCTGGGGCTGGGAGGAGAGAGCAGTGTCTCCTATTCACAAAAAAAAAAAAAACTGCTGTGGAGGCAGCATGGGGGGGGGCAGCTGCCAAGAAGGTGGCAGATCCGGCCTCTAAAGAGTGTTCCACAGCCATTGCTGGCAGCAGCGGGCTATACATTCCTTGAAGGCCAGATCTGCTGCCGCTGTGGATCGTGCCACCCAAGGATCCTCACCTTGCCTCACAAGTAAGCCAGCCCTGTCTTCTGCAAGGTTTTCCTCATATTGAGGCTGCTTCTGCGGTTTTGTATTTATTTATTTAAATTATCGGTACATTGCCTTTCTGAGTGCAAATCCTTCCAAGGCCGCTTACAGGTCATGGAGATCTGTTAATACGAGCAATCACAATATTCAGATATAACGGTTCATTAGGTTCCTTCCCCCCACAGCACAAAGGTGACCTGTTTACCTGCACAAGTAGAAGCACGGCTCAGTTGGTAGGTAGAGCATGAGACTCTCAATTTCAGGATCGTGGATTCAAGCCCCATGTTGCGCAAAAGATTCCTGCATTGCAGGGGGTTGGACTACATGACCCTGGTGGTCCCTTCCAACTCTACAATTCTATGATTTATGACAGGCATCCCCAAACTTCGGCCCTCCAAATGTTTTGGACTACAATTCCCATCATCCCTGACCACTGGTCCTGTTAGCTAGGGATCATGGGAGTTGTAGGCAAAAACATCTGGAGGGCCACAGTTTGGGGATGCCTGATTTATGACAACGGCTAAGGAGCCTAGCTCTTGCACACCGGTTTTTCACAAGTGTTATGGGTGCTGCAATGGAATATCTACAAATAAATTGGAGAGTTGAGAAAATCAAATGAAAAGATTCCAAGAGCTCTGGCCAGGTAAAGGAAAACATGAATGGTACACTTTGACCTCGAAACTATGAAACTAGAGCTGATGAAGAACAAACCGAAACAGGGCCTTGACCTGGATTTCTAAGAACTGGATTGCTGCTGGAATTTGTCTTATTATTCTCAACTTTAAACTTTCTAAAAATTATTCCTTTACCTGGCCAGAGCTCTTGGAATCTTTGCAATGGAATATCTAGGCATGCTTTTTGTAAGAAGGATACAAAGCTGAAAATGAATGAACTGCAGCTAAAGGCTTATATTCATTTTTCACATGGTCTAGTCCAGTGTTTCTCAACCAGTGTGCCTCCAGATGTTTTGGGACTACAACTCCCATCATCCCTAGCTAGCAAGACCAGTGGTCAGGAATGATGGGAGTTGTAGTCCCAAAACATCTGGAGGCACACTGGTTGAGAAACACTGGTCTAGTCCTCATCTGAAGACTGCGAAAACCAAAGCCATACTTCCCCTGCCCGTTCCCCTAATATGCTTATGAGGGTCCCTTCTCCAGTCCTCAGAGAGTGGCTGGACGTGGGGAAGCAGAAAAACGGTCCTCCTTTCGTTCCAGCAGTGGCAGTTTTAATCTGAAATCTTAGGTGCTCAGTACTGCGCCCAGAGCTCAGAAACTCATTGCACTCATGAAATTCCCTGTCACAAAACGTGCCTAGAACAATGGGAGTTTCAAACGCTGCTAGCTCTGAATGATCGCCAGCTTTTCCCCCCTCTCAGGACTCCTGTGCCTTTAATAGCTGAATTACAGGTGCAGTCTTACCTGGCGTGGGAATACAATGACAGGTAAAGAATCGCCTTACTGAATTTCTACCTGTCATGCAACTGTTAAAGGAACTCTGCCAGAACAAAAACAAAGTGCTTGCTTTGCTCTTAATCATCAACTTGCAACCAGGAAAAAGTACGGCTGGATAATCTGCTCAGCTTTTGTTTTCTGCTTTGGTATTCCGGCAGTAAGAAGCTATTCTTTGTTAATTATCACATTGTCTGCGACCACGCAGGTCACTTGCAGGAGTGTACGGTGTTACATTAGTTGTTTGGCTTTTAAAATGTGACAGGTGCATGGTGTTTATGGGAGAAAACCATTGCTAGGTGGGCATTAAGCTGATGTCATTGAGCAGGGAGGAAATAAGAACCACTAAGGGCATATGGCAGGTCAAGAAAAGAACACAAAATCCTTCTTACCAACCACAGGTACCACAAACATCTCTTTAAGCAAAGGGATTTGGGGCTTTGGCAGGCATTCCTAATCCATTTAATTGCTTACGGCTGCAGTCACTCAGTGTGTAGAGTCTGCCTCATTTTAATTAATTCCTTTTATTAACTTGCTTCAACCATTTGACACCAGTTAAACCATTAGCTGGAGTTAAACTAGTTAAACCATTAGAGACATCACCTTGCCAACAAAGGTCCATATAGTTAAAGCTATGGTTTTCCCAGTAGCATAGCTGCCAAGTTATCCCTTTTTTTCCAGGGATTTTCCATTATGCTGAATAGGCTTCCTCGCAAGAAAAGGGAAAACTTGGCAGCTATGCCCAGTAGTGATGTATGGAAGTGAGAGCTGGACCATAAAGAAGGCTGATCGCCGAAGAATTGATGCTTTTGAATTATGGTGCTGGAGGAGACTCTTGAGAGTCCCATGGACTGCAAGAAGATCAAACCTATCAATTCTGAAGGAAATCAGTCCCGAGTGCTCACTGGAAGGACAGATCCTGAAGCTGAGGCTCCAATACTTTGGCCACCTCATGAGAAGAGAAGACTCCCTGGAAAAAACCCTGATGTTGGGAAAGATGGAGGGCACAAGGAGAAGGGGATGACAGAGGACGAGATGGTTGCACAGTGTTCTCGAAGCTACAAACATGAATTTGACCAAACTGCAGGAGGAATACAGGAGTGCCTGGCGTGCTCTGGTCCATGGGGTCACAAAGAGTCAGACACGACTAAACGACTAAACAACAACAACAACAAAACCATTAGCCAGCCTGTCATGCAGACTCTCCTAGTGTAAGGTTACGATATTATTTTCAATGACTCCGTGGACACTTTTCAACTTCAATGGATTTTGTATGAGGATTGATTTGTAAATCCGGGGACTGTCCCCAGGAAACGGGGACATCTGTTAACCTTATCCTAGTGTCCCTATTTTCCCAGGACGGCCCTAGACTTAAAGAAGCCACCCCAGTTTTTGATTTGATTTCAGAATGTCCCGCTTTTCCTTAGGGCATTGGAGGGAATGGAGTTACTTGACCCCCTGAGCCAATGAGATAAGTAACTATACCACCTTTAGAAGACATCTGAAGGCAGTTTAATGTTTTATTATGTTGGAAGCTGCCCAGAGTGGCTGAGACAACCCAGTCAGATGGATGGGGTATAAATAATGTTGTTGTTGTTGAATAGGATGTGCCTATTTTCATCAGAGAAATGCTAGAGGGTATGGTCATGCAATTCTTCCTTCAAACCTTGTGCCTTTAACTACTGCACAATAACTTCCACCATCAGTGGGTGTAGGGTTCCCTCAGCACACAGCAATAGGAAAATGCTGTACAGTGGTACCTCGGTTTATGAACACAATTGGTTCCGGAAGTCTGTTCATAAACTGAAGCGTTCATAAACTGAAGCAAACTTTCCCATTGAAAGTAATGGAAAGTGGATTAATCTGTTCCAGACGGTCCGGGGAGTACTTAAACTGAAGCGTTCATAAACTGACGTAAACTTTCCCATTGAAAGTAATGTTAAGTGGATTAATCCGTTCCAGACGGGTCTGCGGAGTACTCAACCTGAAGCGCACTTAACCCGAAGCATGGGTGTGATTGGTTCCGGTAGTCTGTTAATGAACTGAAGCGTTCATAAACTGAAGCAAACTTTCCCATTGAAAGTAATGGAAAGCGAATTAATCCGTTCCAGATGGGTCCGCGGCGTTCGTAAACCGAAAATTCGTAAACCGAGGTGTTCATAAACCGAGGTTCCACTGTACATCTGCCAGGAGTGTTAAATGTATGGAGCCTTCGCCCAGAAAAAAAACAAACAGTGGCAGACGAAAGGCACCCTCGGATGATTCAAACTTAGAAACATTAAGATTGCAATGTTTAAAGGGCTAGGTTAATCGATTAAAACTTGTTTAAAAGTCAACCAACGTCTGATGAATTTGGGCAGTAGATTGATATTTATAGAAATAATTAACTGAAGATAGCATGAGACAAGTTCCTCCTTTCCTCATACAGGTGACATCATTGTGCCTTACCTTTTATATATAAAGTAGAAAGCCTGAAAGGGAAGATTGCTTGTGTACACGTACCTGTGTGTCCTCTAGGTAGCAGGTTCCTATCAATCACACAATGCTTTTATTGCTAACAGCATTTGTCTCTGCATGTTCAACCTGAACCGACCCTCCTGTAACTTAAGCCCATTAGATCCAGTCCAGCACTCCGGGGCAACAGAGAATCCCCCCCTTGACTGTATTTAAGACTGAACGCTAATTTTTCCGTAGCACCTGGTTGGCCTATATACAACTTTTTAAACCCTTCTTTGATTTTGCACACAGATGAATGCTTCTGGAATTTATGACCGTGTGAAATGGAATGGGTGATGTGTGAGTCACAATGGAAACAATTGTTAGCGGCTACAGCGACAGATCATTTAGATTTCCCTCCCGCCATAAATTATGGTAGTGGGAAAATTAACTCGTTAAAAGAGAGAGCTCAGTCAGTAGAGCATGAGCCTTTTAATCTCAGGGTCATGGGTTCAAGTCCCAAACTGTGCAAAAGATACCTGCATTGCAGGGGGTTGGACTAGATGACCCTTGTGGTCCCTTCCAACTCTATGATTCTATGAAAAGGCTGCTTTTTTTGCTTACAACAGTCTGTAGGAGAATAATAATCACAGACTAATGTGAAAATCACAGTTGCGCTGAAAGCAGGGGATTAGACCATGGGTAGGCAAACTAAGACTCGGGGGGGGGGGGCTGGATCTGGCCCAATCGCCTTCTAAATGGGAATCAGCATGATTTTACATGAGCAGAATGTGTCCTTTTATTTAAAATGCATCTCTGGGTTATTTGTGGGGCATAGGAATTCATTCTTTTATCTTCTTCAAAGGTCTGAGGGACGGTGGACCGACCCCCTGCTGAAAAAGTTTGCTGACCCCTGAATTAGACAATCTGCAAAACTTTCATAGCACAGCCAACTCCAAGGAACCCTTTTTGTACCACTTGAATGTCAAAATAGCCTTGTTAAGTAGTTTACGTATTATAAACCAGCTATGCGAACTTCAAAATAAAAACATCCCATCAGTGAAACAGATCGAAAGGCAATCCACTTAAAACAACACAGCGAGTGGACCAGGTTGAGAGATCAAGGGAATTCCTGTGTAAATAGGCAGCGTGAAGCGGCAGCCTCAGGGAAGAGATTTTGGACCAGCATTCGTTGGCACCAAAGTGCCAAATTTATCACTGTAATTCACTGTATTTCCAGTTCTAAGCATTTCTTTGCTCATGTAAGTGTAACCAAGTCACCGGCACCACATTTGTCTGGGAGGAAGGTATTAGCAGATTCAGGGTCACTCTGAGGTTTGGAGGGGCACACACCTTTTATTTTTAAGGGAAAAATCCTAAGGGCAGGTGAGCCACAATAAATAATGCAATGAACAACATTCAGTGGCCACAGAATGGCAGCACACTGGCTCCTTTCCACCACAGACAGCCAAATGTGTTTGAATTGCAATTGTGCTGTAATAAGCATAAGCAATTTCATTGTGGGATTAGGCATTTTATTAAATGTTGGTAAGCTAAAAACAGCACTCACACACCATTATGGCCAGTTTGCCAACACACTTTGCTTCGAAAGCCAGAGCAGGAGATTTCACAAAATTTATGTATCGCTTGCTTTTTGAAAAACCTCAAAGCAGTTTACAAAATAAAAATAACCGCTAAAAAAATTAACAACCATAACTGATAACACACAGAAGGTTAAAACCGCAATAAAATAGACTAAAACAAATCCAAACTCCTAACAAACTTCCTAAACATCAGGGTGGATATGTTTAAAGAAGAATGCCATCGGCAGGGACTCAAAAAAGTTTCTCTGGTGCAGAGAAAATGACCGTAAATGCATAGGAAGTGGAAAAGCGATTTCTGCAATGTGTAAGGAAGCCCTCAGGCAGGGAGAAAAGGAGAGTTACAAGTACAGGAAGAGCACTTCTGGATAATATGCATTTAACATTTTCATAACGCTTTAGAGATAGTGTCCAAAAGGACTATTCCAATATACGTTGGAGACTGTTTATAAAAAGCCAGTTTATACAGTACTCAGCCCTGTTGGCTGCTTCTGAATAATGTGGGTATGAGATCCAGAGTAAAACAAGATTCGTTTAGGAATGGTTTATCGGTGTTGTGCCAAAGACATTGAACAGTTGTATTTACCTCCCTGATCAAATATTTGCTATTCTCTTTTAAAGTGTTCCAGGAACATATGACGTCACTAAACACCTCTCTCACATTTACCTTTGAGTATATCTTACAATGCTGGATGTTCAGGACCCACCCAGCCACTATGTACGGTCATTATTTAAAATAAAAGTGAAGGCACAATAAAAGAGCTTTACCGGTTATGAGTTGGTGGCCACTCCCTCCCCATACTGGCGACGTAGCAAGCAAACAGTAGCAGCGATCGTGTGTATTTCCTTAAATAGTTATACGTACAGGGGCCATTCAGCTAAGCACTTCTGGTCCCTTACTTTTTAGTGGGAAACATAAGTTTCAAGAACATAAGAACTGATTGAGAGTTCATTTAGCCTGGCATTCAGTGGCTAGCCACATGGTCCCAAATACCTTACAAATAGGCCATAGAAAAGACAACAACCCACTTCTGATATTTATTCCCTGTAGCTGGTGTTCAGAGAATATGAATACAGAGATACCACTTCAGTATCATGCAAAATAGACATTGATAGATCTGTTCTTCCATCACAACCCTCACCACTGCCTCCCCCCAAAGTGAGTATTTGCAACCGCTTAATAGTTCCAGTCTAAGATGAAACTGATCCCACAATACACCATCAGTTCTGGCAACAACTGCAGAGTCAAGGCTTCATCCATAGCATGCCCTGGATTTGAGTCGATTGTCAGCTTCCTCTCCTGTTTATTTCCTTAGTACAGTGGTACTTCTAGTTGTGGACATGAACCATTCCAGGGTGCCATTCGCACCCCCAAAAGTCCGCAAGCGCGGATCACGATAGAGCGCTTCTGTGCATGCGCGAAGCACGCAGAACACTTCTGCGTGAACCCACTTCTGCGTGAACCCACACAGCGAAACCCGGAAGTATACACTTCCACGTTTGCCGCGTTCGCAAGCCGAAAAGACGCAACATGAACCCAACGCAACACGAGGTATGACTGTACTAAAAAGTGGTGCCACCACCGAGAAGACTCTACCCTACATCAGGGGCTTCCCCTGTAGATCTCAGAAGGTTGGAGCAGGCATCTCACAAGATACGCAGAGCCCAAGCAATAGAGGGCTTTGATGGACAAGACCAGCACTTTGAAACTCAGTTCCTTCAGCATTGGTGAAATAAGCTCACTAATATTAGCATTAATTCATGACTCTGAAACAGCTGCAAGTTCCAAGCAAATTCCCAATGTAGTTAACAAGATACATAAAACACTCCTTTCACTTGGCCTCCACAAGGGTACCCATGAAACACCAAGATGGACTCTAAAACTCATTTCAGTCTGCAGTTACCTCACCTTTGGAAAAAGCAGGGCTTCATTTAGAATTGTCAATATCATGGGTAGGCAAACTATGGCCTGGGGGCCGGAATTACCTTCTAAATCCAGCCCGCAGATGGTCCAGGAATCAGCGTGTTTTACATGAGTAGAATGTGTTCTTTTATTTAAAATGCATCTCTGGGTTATTTGTGGGGCCTGCCTGCTGTTTTGACATGAGTAGAATATGTGTCCTTTTATTTAAAATGCATCTCTGGGTTATTTGTGGGGCATTTTCATTCATCCCCCCCCCCAAAATATAGTCTGCCCCCCCACAAGGTCTGAGGGATAGTGGACAAGCCCCCTGCTGAAAAAGTTTGCTGACCCCTGGTCAAGATCTCTACTCCTGAATCAGAAGCCACCAATCACCATAATCTCGGGCATAACTAGAAAAAATGGCAAGAGGTCCATGAATGGATACCCCTCACTATAATAATAATAATAATAATAATAATAATAATAATAATAATAATAACAATCAGTAATGCTAGGGTTTCTGATTCAATCTAGGACATTAACTGATTTGTCTGGAGCCAACATGCCCATATTGTTTATTAAACACAGATAGCAACACTTCCTTTTTAGAGTTTTGAGAACTTCTCTAAGTTGCACATCAGAGCTGGAGTATGTAACACACTGTAGCTAATTTTTTGAGGGGGCACCTCAAATGTTTTACGCAAACATATACAAGGCTGTATGTGCACAAAGTGTCTTTAAATCCCCAATGGAAATAACTGATAGAAAAATAGATACCAGGATTGTCAGACACAGTAACTAACAAGATCAGCGAGTGAAGCACAGCAAAACACCATTGTGTTCTAGAACAATCACAGCATTGGATTTATAGGCCTCTCCCTCCCAAAGGAGAACTGTCCAGAACGAGAAAGGTGACTGTTGTTTTTCCTGCAACAGAACCAAGAGCCTGGCAACATCTTAAATACTAATACTTTTATTATGTACCATAAGCTTTCATTGGCTTATGTCTAAAGGACCATGCTAGTTTGTGAAAGCTGACGCCATAATAAGTGTGTTTCAGAGCAATCCTAAGTATAAGAAGCCAGTGGAATTTATGCAAACATAAATCATCCAATTCCAAACTCTGTTCAGGATTGAAGCAACTGATGGCTGAAGTGGCCCAAGTCTGGCAGAAAGAAAACAAGCCTTTATAATAGAACTTGATTTACAGCACTCTGTTCGTCCATGTAAGTTCAGCTAATTTACCAGTCGTGCCTGATTTTGGGTGGGCGCTGTGGGTGATTCGCCCATAAATTCCACTGAGCCAAGAGGGTGCAAAATTAGAATATCCATAATTGAGAAGATCCATAATTGAGAAGATCCATTTGGGGGCGCCAAATTTTGGCCTCACACATGGAGTCATACCATGAAAGATTACTGAAGTCTACTCTTGGTTGCCATGTCACATGGCTAAAAGAGCTAAAAGAGGTTTGGAATATAGTCGTATCTTGGAAGTCAAATGGAATCCGTTCCGGAAGTCCGTTCAACTTCCAAAATGTTTGGAAACCAAAGCACCATTTCTGATTGGCTGCAGGAAGCTCCTGCAGCCAGTCGGAAGCCGTGGAAGCCCCATCAGACATTCGGCGTCCAAAAATAGTTCGTAAACCGGAACAGTCACTTCCAGGTTTGCAGTGTTTGGGAGCCAAAACGTTCGAGAACTAAGCTGTTTGAAAACCAAGGTACGACTGTAGTTGTAAGTCTCTCCTTGCCCATCCTGCCCCTGCTATACCCCAAACCACATTTATTTTTGGAGTGGGGACAGCGTAAGTTTTACTGGCTTAAGCTGGCTGAGCTGGTATAGACCTGACTCAGCTGGGTTAAGCGAGTTCTGCCAATGTGGCCCCAGCTGAGCTCAGCCAGGACAGCCTGCAATCTGTCTGTTCCAGACTTGATCATCCCAGCAGATCTTGGCTATAGGTTATGTGCTGTTAGGTGTCATTTTTTCCATTCCCATAGTGGGCGTAACAAAAACAATCTCCTAAAAGACATCAAGTTACATCAAATGAAAAGCACCGGTGGAGGAAGTAGGAGAATCTCCCTTTCTCCCGCCATTGTCCTTCTTTCATAGGACATGTAGAACCCGACAGCAGCAACTCAAGACCATTATTGCCCAAGTTCACATTTGTACATCCACCTGATTTAGAATCAGAAGCATGCTATTTTTTCAGACTTTATAATTGTTCACTTGCCTTCCTTCCAATCCCATTTACACCCCCAACCACTTCTTATGTAACACACTTTCACCCACGTTCCCTGCCAAACATTCACACATCAGAGAGCCTCATCTAAGGAGTGTGTATCTGTTACGACACACAAGTTTTCAAATGTGCATTTAATGCATTCACTTTTTTAAAAAAATTGTAAAAAGAATTCTCTTGAACTTAATGGAATTTGAAATCAATAGGGGAAGCCGCTTTTCATACAAAACATATCACAACCTTTCAAGAGACATGTGCCAAATATATGTCATTTCCCCCCAAGCAATTCCCACCAACTGCTGCCCATCCCCATGCATGTTACAATTTAAAATCTGGAATTTATTAACCTGATATTTGGGGCTCCAGATTTGGGGCTTAATTTGCAAACAGGTAGTATCACAAAGAGGTCTCCGACAACAGACGGTCCCCCCACTTTACGAGATCCCACCCCAAGGGTAAATCTGGATTAAATTGCCAGGGAGGGGGGGGACAGGAAACACAGGCTGGCACCTGATGTTTTCAACATTGTGTGGGTGCTGCAAAAAGCCTTTCATGCACGAGTAGCCCTGATCTCACGATAAACACCTGTTGGCAGCACCCATGCCATTCAACCTCAACCCATCTGTTGAAGAAACGCACAAAGTTTTCGAAAGCCCTGGAGCCACTGATGACTAGAGGAATGTACTTGCTCGTTTAAAAGTAGAACCAAACAGTGCTTCTTGCAGCAACAAGTGAAACTCTTAATAGGTTTCTATCCGAAGGATCACAGTCCTTCTGCTACGACACATAACATTATGCCAGGTGTCTCAGTCTCAAAAGCCTGACAGGGAAAGTGGCAAAAGTTTTGAAAGGGAGAAGAGCCTCTCTTACCTGCAGCTTCTGTGCTGTTGGGGAAACGAAGCTGGCTGCTGATTAGGATCTCCCATGGCTTAAGCCCGGCTTCTGCATTTGAATGCTAAATATGTAACAAATGCCTCCTTTAGCAGGCAGGAGTTTGCATGACCTCCTAATGAGAGACACTGTCGCGAGTGTCATTGGGCACCCAGGAGTCATGTGACGGCAGATGAAAATAAAACCCTTTAAAGTTTGCATTTAATACTTCCTAGACTCTGTAACCCTTTACCTGCAAGCTAGAAAACCTGCCAAACTTCATTGCTCCTGGAGGGGAAAAAAAAGGGCAAACAAACCTCCAACAGCCCACGTGATGGCTTTACTACACAATGGCTAATTTCTGTAGCAATCTGAGCAGGTTTTTGTGACCGTGCTTTTGTGTGTTTTCGGTACTTTGCTCCCTCTGGAAGTCACAAAATTGACAGCTCTCTTCCTGCTGGGTGAATTTAGCTCAGGAACTGGAAACACCACTATTCTTGGCAGTGCTCTATGGAAATAAAGGCTCCCCGGGCGTACCCAGGATCAAAACTAGGGGGGGGGCAAGGGGAGGGGCCAAGGCACGGAAGGGGAGGGGCCACAAAGTGGGCGGGAACGGCGAACTCGCGCTCCGCCGGGCTGTGCCCCTCCCTAGCAGCAGGGCTGGTGGGCGGAGGCGGAGCCCAGCCCAGCGGAGCGCGAGTTCAGCGTTCCTGCCCGCCGCGCCGCGCTCTCTGGTTCCCCGCCGCGCTTGGCCTTGCCAGAGGGCGCGACGGGGAGCTGGAGGGAGGGTGCGGCGCGGTGCGGCGGGAATGGCGAACTCGCGCTCCGCCGGGCTGTGCTCCGCCTCTGCCCACCAGCCCTGCTTCTAGAGTAGGGCAGCTGCCCTAACTTGCCGCATGGTGGGTACGCCCTTGCTCCCCGTGATCTCCTTTCCACCCAAGGGGACACCTGAGCAGACAGGTCGCACTGTCAGAAGTCTCTATTGGATATTTCCCTTCCAAAGAATACTATCAGCATTGTTTACATGATGAGACCCTGGGACAAGAAGTGCCTTTGGGGTGTGTTATTTCTACCAGCAGTAAGTAGGGTTGTCAGGTGACCAAAACAAAACACCAGCCTGGACTTGTGACTGTTATCAGCAACTTGATGGGCAGAAAATCATAGTATACAAGTAACCACATGTGAATAACTCAAGGGCTGTCACATGGAAGACAGAGCTAGTTTGTTTCCTCCAGCTCTGCAGGGTAGGACTCGAACCAATGGCTTCAAGTTACAAGAAAGGAGATTCCGAGTCAACATCAGGAAAAACTTTCTGACAGTAAGGGTTGTTTGACAGTGGAACGGTCTCGGTGGACTCTCCTTCCTTGGAGGTTTTTAAGCAGAGGTTGGATGGCCATCTGCCATGGATGCTTCAGTTGAGATTCCTGCATTGCAGGGGGTTGGTCTGGATGACCCTTGGGGACCCTTCCAACTCTATGATCTGCACATCAAATTGCTATTAAAGATATAGCTACAGGGCCGTCTTAAGCATATCCAGTACCATGGTGGAAAGCTCCACTAGCTTCTATGGGTAAGACATCCCTGGAGGTGATTGAAGAGTTGACAAGCCTATGAGAAAAGGGCTGGCTTTCACAGCCTTGAGCCTACTACCAATGATTAATCTGCTAATAATGTGCCATTGGTTTCAGTCACATACCTCCTTCCAGATAAGGACTGTAGTTTCAAAGAGATACACTTGAAGGAAGCAAGGTGCACGCGTGTCACACAAGGAACTAAACTGCCTGAGGTGTCCTTGTGCACCTTTTTGGCACGCAAGAGTTCTGCACAACTAGTTCCCAAAATTTGGGTGCCGGTTTTGGCGGATGGCATGAGAGTTCCTTCACTGTACAGAGGGAAGAAAATGAAGTCTGAAAATGATGTATAGGTGGTGGTACTTAACACCAGTCAAGTAAGCGCAAATGTATAAATCAGAAAATATGTGGTGGCAGTGTTAAGGTATAATTTTTTTGGGGGGAAATGATATACAATGAACTGAAGAAAATGTTTAAAATAACCTTCCTTAAAAAACCAGAAGCCTTCCTATTAGAAATTATAGGAAGAGGAGGAAAAAAAATCTGTTCATGTATGTGACTACAACCACACAAATATTGATAGCCCAGTGCTGGAAAGAGGAAAAAATTCCCACATTTTTTGGGGGCAAATTAAGTTAATAGAATATGCAGAGATGGCCAAACTAACTGGTAGACTTAGAAATCAGGCTTGGTAACAAATTTTAAAATGAATGGGGAACTTTCATTGCATATATGACAATGCATTGTATACAAGTAAATACATCAGGAGGATTCTAAAAAACACTTGCTATACTATCATAATAGATAAAAATAGATATGAATGGATGGAAATATGATTTGGACATGCATGATTTAACAATGAAATAATGGAAACACGGAGGGGGTAGAGGGAATTCGGAGGATTGGAGAAATCCCATATTTCAGAACTGTATTGAATGTACAAACATTATGCAAAATGATACAGTTGTTCAAATGTTTAGTTTTTATTTCTTAATACAGTGCTACCTCGGGTTAAGTACTCAATCCGTTCCAGGGTGTCGTTCACACCCCCAAAGGTACTTAAAGTACATACTTTAGCGCATGTGCAAAGTGCCGATAGAGCACTTCTGTGCATGCGTGAAGCGCACAGAATGCTTCTGCACATGCGCGCATGGCGGAACCCGGAAGTAAACACTTCTGGGTCTGCGACATTCTTATCCTGAAAGTACGCAAACCCACAGCGTACTTAACCCGAGGTATGACTGTATTTATTCTCCTTTGCATACCCAATGCCGTCTCTGGTTTTTATTCCATGAAATCAGATGTTGATGCAAATAGCATTGGTTTTATCTATATTCCCCAGGTTCTTCTTTCTTAGAATCATCGCATTGTAGAGTTGGAAGGGACCCCATGGGTCATCTAGTCCAACCCCCTGCAATGCAGGCTATAGTGTTTTTATGTTATATTGTTATGTTAAGTAATGGTGTTTTAATATAGGTTTTTTGTCTATGGCTATATAGTGTTTTTATAGTGTTTTTCAAACAGTATTTCCAGAAATGCAATGGTTCCTTAGCTTATGAGGGTCAAACTGCACATTATATTTTCAATGCTTTAAAAATGCTTTAAAAAGTGTGCTTTAAATTGGCCACTTTTATTTTGAAGAAGTCGTGACCTCTAAATTCACACTGGGGCCCCGTGCAAATTTCCTGCTGCAAATAATCCTTTGCTTTGACTGTATACTCTACATTTGACTTCCTTCAGATTGTTTTATTGATGTTTTACTGATGTTTTAATATTCTGTAAACCGCTTTGAGATTTTTCTTAAAAATAAAAAGGCGGCACAGAAATGAAATAAACAAATAAAATAAAGAAAATCCCTAGAGGATAGTATTTGCAGCCAATCAGGAGCCGCAGAAACTGTGCCAGACGTTTGGCTTCCTAAAACCATCCGAAAACCGGAGCAGTCACTTTGTGGTGTTTGGGAGCCAAAATGTTCGAGAATGAAGCTGTTCGAAAACCAAGATACGATTGTATAGAATATTTCAAGGGCAGACCCAACTTGCTACAGGGATTGTGAGTTTGGACACTGACTTCAATGACAGGTAAGCAGTGCCCTTTTACTTGTGTCTTCAGTGAATATGCCATGACAGGTGTTGAGAGAGGGGGAAACATGTGGAATGCAGGACAACTGCGCCATCTAGCTGCAATATACAGCTGTTTACCTTTCCTCCAAAACCCTCCATACGAATTGGAGAACGAAATTATAATAATTATATAATAATTATAGCAAATGCATTCCAAAGGTGGATGGCAATCTTCTTGCCTTTGCTTGGTGTGACCCACATCTTCACTATATCTCATGGAGGTAGAACTCTTGACATGTGACTTTCCCACAATTTCTTCTGCTTTCCCCCTGCTACGCATCGCTATCAGCCAGGGAAAGACCCATTTCTCTACTGCAACCCACTGTTTTGCAATCTGTAGCCCAGGAGCGTTTGCAGCGGTTCCATTTGTGAGTTGCGAAGTGGGAAGTTCACATCAATTCTCTGGTGGCCTTAGCCAAGCCACCTGTCTGTCTCGAAAGACAATGGAGTGCACCTCTGGGGGTGAAGTCGAACCTCTGTGTTAGCAGCACTGAAGTGATCTCTCCAGGGTGCAAGCCTGGGCAGTGTCTATGGAGGTCCTGGGCTGCCCAGATGACAAGACCTCTTGGCCTACAAGGAGGGGTACAAACAAGACACTATCCAACTGTCTTAGGGACTCTGCTCTGGGTTTGTGTAGCTTTCCTTCTCCTGAAGATATACCACAAGGCAGCTGTCAGGGGATTGTTGTGGCTACTCTCGAGTAAAGATGCTCCAGTCCGCACTGTCTTTAAGAGTTTTATTGTGCATACTATTTACAGTGCAGAGATAACAGAAAACATGGCCGCCTAGTCCGATCCGGAACCCGGCAATGGCTGCCGCCTGCTTTTTGGCCAGCATAGAAGCCTGGGCACCCCAAAACGCTGCCCCTTCACCCTACGTGTGGGCGTGCGCCTCCGTTTGGGCGCCGGAAGGAGAGGTTTCCTTTCTTGCTGGCTGGGGCAGCGCCTGGGCTCCGACATTTCGCTGAGTCCCTCATCCGCTGACCCTCGGCCAGAGCAGTGCCAGGGCTCAGACACGTCTCTGAGCCCTTCCTGCACGTTCTGTTCTCCATAGCATTGCCAGGGCTCAGACACCTCACTGAGCCCTCTCTCCAAACCGCTCCATTCCCCATTCCCTCCTCCTGACTCGCTGCTTGTGCTGTCGTGGGGTGAAGTGCTGGTCAGGATGACCGGGGGGGGGGGGAGGGAGGCTCCTGTAGGGAGTCCCCCTGACAGTAGCAGAAGTTTAGGATCAGAGTTTTCCTTTTCCAAGAAGGGCTACCTTCCCAGGTTGATGAGCCCTCATTTCCCTCTGCACCAGGCATCCCCAAACTTTGGCCCTCCAGATGTTTTGGACTACAATTCCCATTTTCCCCGACCATTGATCCTATTAGCTAGGGATCATGGGAGTTGTAGGCCAAAACATCTGGAGGGCCACAGTTTGGGGATGCCTGCTCTACACCATGTGGAGAAACCACCTTCTTGACCATTGGACCCACTATTGGCCATGTCTGTTCAATTTGTTGGAGCCTGTCTTTGCATGCAGAGGAAGTCTGTAACTCACTGAGCGTTTGAGACCCATCGGCTACCCTCACCTGGTTTAGCTAACCAGCTGAAGCTGTTCCCGGGGGTGTGGCCACTGTTGTACACCGACAGCTTCCAGGAGCCACAGGTGAGATCTGAGTGCAAGGTGCAGACCAAAGGTGGACTAACTACCCCAGAAGCACGATGTGTCCCCCACCAGAGGTACTAACCCTCCCCTAACACCTCCAAGTCACATCTAGCTCTTGCTAATATGGGCACAACAGCACAAAGCTTTTCGTGACTGCATATGTGAAATGCTTTGAAAAGTTAAGGAGAAGGCTCACCGTATAAAAACCACGTGCTGTATTGCTATTATATTTGCAACATGTCCAGCCATGTATATATGATTTGTAACCTTGGAGAGATGCACTGGATTTCCAATGGGGTCTTTCTCGGGGAACAGCTGGTCATTTTAGTGTAATACACACTGGGCAGATTCATCTACCACTGCAGTCCTTAAGTGAACTATTTTTTTTCCATAGGAGGAACTGGCAGCCATTAATTTATCTTGGAAAAGTAATGTAGCTAGATTAGGAAGAATAAAAGTTGTATAGTCCATTGAGGTGGGGGCTTAGCTTCACCTTAATCTTGAACCAGTATTCCAGGTTTTTAAGGGGAGCAAGTGCCTCCCCGCCATCTACAATCTAACCAGATGCAACTCATGTTCTCTGTCTTATAGAACTCAGTAAGTATCATTGGGAACTGTGCTCCTCAGCTGTCTGAAAATCCTTCCATTTGATTTCACGCCTTACCATGATTTTAGCAAGTTACAAATGCCATTTAGCAAGTTACTGAATGCCATTTTATTCAGACTAAGTGATGACTACTGCTCATTGCCACTGGTCAGCAAAGCTGCGGGGCACCGGCAGAGAACTTTGAAATTCCATTTGCACTGCACTACTTATTTGGACCTACACCAGGAGGAAATTTACTTTTTCAAAATAAACAAGTTAGAAATCCCACCCTAGTTTCGTTATGTTGTTTATATTTATTCATACAAACAATGCATACACAAGACTGTATATTGTTTGAAGACAGCAATAGATTTCTAATTTAAACAACTCTGTAACAAAATTTAACTAAATTTAACATTTATGAAAATATAAATCTCTGATTGGGTAGTTCTTCCCCAACGATACAAAGTTTACATAAAAACATTCAATATGATCTATTGGTTGCAAACAAGTTAGGAAAATCATTCAAGTCACTTGATATATATTATATATACTAGATTGGCTTTTACATAGAATAGTCACACACTGTAGTTATTCCCTAGTTTAATTATTTGTTTCCTGGAAATTTGGTCACTAAGACTCAAAACAGAAGTGATAGTGGCAGACCCATTTGTTTCAACTTGGGTCTGTCCCAAACATGCATAAAGCGTGGCTTGCGTGTGTCCAAATTTTGAAGCCAACGGGTATATTATTGGGGATGCACCTATAGTTAACCTCCTCTGCCAAAGGTGTTGTTTTCCTGACTGGTATTAAGAGCCAAGTTAAGGGAAAGAAGTCACACTGGGGAAATACCAGTAGTTGTTGGGAGCAAAGGTTTAGCACCTCCACTCCTGAAACCCTTTTACTTTTTTTTTAAATAAAGAATTAAGCCACTTTCAGCCATTTTATATGTAATTAGGGCAGACTCCAGCCTAAACAAATAGGTACCCTACTCCGGAATAGTGCCAGAGTTCAATTTTCAACATCTAAGAATACAAGCAAATCGGTTTCATTCACATCCTTTGAAACATTTGCCAAGGACATGCCACATTTAAGTTAAGCAGTAAGGAAAACAAACCTCTGACCACTTCACAGCTCCATTAAACTGCATATAACAGACACCCTGATCCTAAATTCTTGGCCCCATTGATCTGCTATTTACACCAACTCAATGCCCCTGTAATGCTAACTTTGTATTTCAGCTTGCTGAACATTGTACTGGTGTTATTGCTTATCATCTAAGCACCTGCAGCAAAATCGTTGGGCTGGTTCTCACTTGCATGTACATTCACTTGATAATTCAGCACTTGATGAATCTCGGTGGAATGTGTGAAGTATCTGAATTGAGAAATACTAAGTTTGAGTTGTCGTTGAGTGGGAGACACAAATGGTCTGCCGGTGATGAATCTGTGGTTGTGGTTAATTAGTGACACAAATGCTTGTGGGACTCAGCACCCAGGGCTGCTCCCCACTGGGTTATTTGATATGTAGAGATGGATATTCTACTACAAAATGCTGCCTGGCATGGAATGGCTCGTGTGTGTGTTATTTAGCTCTCCCACTTTAAAATACATATGAGCTGTGATTAGGCCTGGATGAGGCCCCCACTCTCACACACAAGCACACACACAAGCCATTCAGGCTTAGGCGGCTCATGTAGCTTGCATCTCCCATAAGAAGTGCGAAAAACTAGCCACTACATTCCAAGTACTTTTTCCTTAATAGAGCTGTGGATTGGGGGTGTCAGAATGTATGTAGCTCATTACTGGGTTCAACTGAGCGAGCTGAGCAATCAGACAAAAGAAGGGTATCCCACAACTTCTGCCTTGAAATTGATAAAGTTCTATAAAAAGGCCATGAACAGTCCTACAGCAGGAAGTGAAGAGGCATAAATACTGTATATAGAAGTAAGAAATTCATTAGAAAGTCGAACAGAAAAGAACCCTTTGGGGCAGCCAGAATCCCATGTCTCCCCCCCCCCCCAAGCACATACACAAGCATAATGTTAGTCCCAGAGTATTTGGTCATCTGATCTGTGTTTCACACAGGGAAGAATCAGGAATGATAGTAAGGCAAACACCACGAGAATCAAGAGGAACACACAGCATTTCTGAATGCTTCCTGTTCAGATTTCTGCAAGGAGTGGAATATTTGGGACAACAGAACGAATGATACCGTTTTTTGACAACAAAAGATATAATGGAACAGGGTGGGTGGGTTTGACTCTTTATCCTTAATGCCCTTTTTCGTTGAAAATGTTATTTTATACACAGTACTAAAATACAGTGTGAAAGAGACAGAAAACAACACAATTTCAGGAGTTAAGTTCCTTTCTTACATGATCTAGCAGTTCCTATGATTTGTAATAGAAAAACTTGAATAGAAGTCCAGACATAGAAATTTTGTAACTTTTAGGTTGTTATTATGACTGATTTATTGTGTCACATGTGCCTGTTTTTGATTTGTAGGTTTATCAGGGTTGTAGCCAACCAAAGCTGCACTCAGAGCAGACCCACTGAAATTAATGGACCTATGTCCATTAGTTTTAATGGGTTTACTGTGTGTATTACTAGTACTGGACACAATGCTCAGCTTCTCTATTCTTTCTGTACAATGGGCACAATTCAAGCAACGTGAAGTCTCACTGATTTTAGTGGGAGTGATTCCTATAAAGCAGTGTTTCCCAACAGGTGGTCCGCGGACCCCCAGGGGTCCGCGAGCTATGCCAGAGGGGTCCGCAACTTGGCGGAGCCAGAATGGAGGGGCGCTGGCCAGCCTGCCCGCCACCCACCGCCCAGTGCTCCCCACGGCTTTGTAGAAGTGAGGATAGCAGGTTTTTGCCCTGCTTCAGGGCGGCAGCGCCCGTTGGCGAGCTTGGCTTTCACGCGCTTTTTCCTCCCCTCACGAGGCGGAGCAAAGAGAAGCTGAATAAGGCGGAGGCGGAAAGGCTCTTCCCTCCTTTCCGCCTCCGCCTTATTCAGCTTCTCTTTGCTCCGCCTCGTGAGGGGAGGAAAAAGCGCGCGAAAGCCAAGCTCGCCAACGGGCGCTGCCGCCCTGAAGCAGGGCAAAAATCTGCTGTCATGGCCCGGTCGCTGGGCGCCCGCCTCGCCCGGAGCCGCTTCTTCGGCGGCTTCGTGTGCGGGGCGGCGCTGGGAGCCGCGGCCTCCGCACTGACTGACCGCAAACCCCTCAGGGAGCCCCGTCTCCCACCCGCGTCCCTGCAGAGCTCCGTGGCCGGCACTGCGCCTGGGCAAAACAGCAAACCCTGAGTGACTGAGCTGATTATCACCCTTCCCCAAGGTAAGATCAAAGGCTCATTTAGCCCAGTGTGTGTGTGTGTGTGTGTGTGTGCGTGTGCTTTTTCCTCCCATGCAAGTCAATGGAGCAATTTTTGTATGGGGAAGGAGCTGTGTGTGAGAAAAAACAGAAAATACAGAGCATGCACCACAAAGTGGGGGTGCTTTGAAAATGTAGCGACTGACCACACCCCCACAGCTGACCATGCCCACAACCCTTTTCAACAATCCCAGGATGAAAGAACCTGGGAATCCCATTCAGAAGATCACTTTTTATATTCTTTGGAAAAAGTAAACTAGTTTCCAGCTGCACCTGCCCTTGAGCTTCACTGCTGAAATACAAGGGGTTTCCCCAGACTTACCGCTGTGGGTTGCTGGCACTGAGATGCCGTCACCAGGAGAGCCCTCTCTGTCATCCACCCTGCATGGACCATGTCAGCCTTCGAGGAGGAGAGGATACCAAGAGGCAAATGGGGGAAAGGTGCACATGAGGTAAAAGGGACCCCTGACCATTAGGTCCAGTCGTGACCGACTCTGGGGTTGCGCGCTCATCTCGCATTATTGGCCGAGGGAGCCGGCATACAGCTTCCAGGTCATGTGGCCAGCATGACAAAGCCACTTCTGGCGAACCAGAGCAGCACATGGAAACGCCGTTTACCTTCCCGCTGTAGCGGTTCCTATTTATCTACTTGCATTTTGACGTGCTTTCGAACTGCGCAGGTACCCTGTCTTTTTAATTTTAGGATTAGGAATTAATGGGGGTCCTTGTCACAATAGCGGCTCGATGAGGGGTCCTCGAGAAAATTTTGTTGGGAACCCCTGCTATAAAGCATTTGACCCGAGTGAAATCAGCAGGACCCTGGAGTTCTGTTTACTAACCGAATTGTGCTTGCCCCCATTTCCCCCATAATACAAATAGCTACTACTTCAAAAGCTTACAGAATGCATCCAGGATGACATGTGACATTGTCATTTGCACCATCAGAACAATAAAATTCTTTTTTTTGCGCATGATAGTAATTCGAAGTAGCCAGATATTTAGGCTTACGCCCACCTGGATTTAATTTTTTTTTGAACTACCTCATTCCAATATGAAATGTAGTTTCATTTCCTGTTAGAAAGCTTTACAACGTTTTCTTTCTCCAACATTTTAGGTTGGCATAATAAATGATATTGCTAGAAATTTTCACTCAAGGCATTGCAGGAAGCCTGATATTTGGATATTCTCCCCAAAACTCTGCAGCCCACTAATTAAACTTGCTTTAAATTTGCTCTTTCCCGATTTGTTGGTAGTAAAGTATAAATGGGATAAGCAGAGATTTGTTATGTGCAAAGGTGAACTAGTTTCTTATTAATTTATGATCAATTGTCAGGGGTGAACCCGTGGCTTCTGCAATCTATAGCAGAGCACACTTTGTCATAGCAATAGTTGTGTTTTTTGGTTGGAGTTGCCTCACCTGCCTCGGGGTCTGTCACCGTGATGGGACTGTCTCTTGCAAACACCTCTGTAGACTCCCTCCATATGCAGTCTGCTGTCACCTTGAAATTATAATTGTGACACTTTGGTCTAATCACTTGTGTTGCATTGCTGAAAATCTGTCGGCTATTTGAAGTAGCAATTTTAATTTTCAGCGCTGCATCCACTCGATCCACTACAGTGTAAGTTCCTATGCTTCCATCCTCAAAGCCTACAATGATGTTCAAATGCCTCTGGGAAAGAGCAAGGAAAGTTGGCGTTTTGTAAAGGGAACAAGCACCGATGTTTTTGCCATCTGCTAGCCTCATTACAATCAAGATAGAGACTGCACCATTATCATCATCCTCTTCACCAGTGCGAAAACAAATGTACACAAGGTAGCGGCCGTCCCGAGACAGCTTCTGCCTCCAGATGATACCGGAAGCATGGACAACGCGAAGTTTGCCACTGTGAAGATCAAGTACATTGATATTCTCATCGCCGCGGGATATGATGCCCAGTTTTCCATTGGGTGATATTTCGAAATCCTCCAAAGTCTTCAAGAAAGTGTTAGGCAGTTGCACCCGTCTACAAATTACTTCTTCAGTAAGACTCCAGATGTTTACAGTCTCAGTAGATGTTATGAAGACCACAATATCAGGGCAATCTGGGATCAGTTTAATATCAACGATGGCAATGCCATCATCGCAACAGAACTTCTTGGTTATACTCCCTGTCCACAAACTCACTGCCAAGACTTTGTTTTTTGTCATTCCAACTACAAATGTGTTAGCGGTAGTTATAAATGCATTCTGTAAGGATACGAGAATATTGCAAACTCTGTGGCCTGTTGCCAGTCTCCAAACTCTTGATGCATTTTGCTCACAGAGGGAGACAACAAACTGATCGTTGTGTGTTATCAAGAGTTGACATATCTTTTGTCCATTGATACGGAACAGATTTTCACCGGAACCAGTGTGCCATACATACTGACTGCATTTATCATCAGACGTAATCATCAAATCACCAGTGGACGTCAGCACACAGTTTTCAACAATGCTTTCATGCTTAAATACAGCTTCAATGAACCCCGTGCCAAAATTCCACTTATGTATAGTTTCAGACCCATCGAGTGTATAAATCACTTCACCCCGAGCAGACAATATCAATCTTTGGATTGGCTTGCCTGTTTTGTCAATGTTGGACATGGCAGTTATGATATCTATATCCCATATAGAAAGGACACCACTGGTAGATAAGGAGAGCAGCATGTTGTGATGGTTTGATTTAATTAATCTGACTATGTTTCCTGAGATTTCTTGTAAACTGGCCATGCACTGCCCTGTGTCTCTCCTCCAGACAAAAATGGCAGAGGTATTTTCAATAGAAGCAACAATACAGTCACCATTTTTGGACAGTACAGCCGATACAAATCGCTCATTATGTTTAGCTCTAAACTTTTCAACTATTTTCCACACGGCTGTGTCAAGAAGTTCTATATTGAGGGCCTTACATATTAAAATTGCACTTTGATCTTCAGCCAGTTCAAAACTGACAAATTCGCTGTCCCCTCTTTTGCAATCAAAGTCATCTGTTAGTTGGGGGTTGGCGACATCCTCAGTGTTCCAAATCGAAAGACCACCTTCACTGTCCACCATCACCATTTCTTGAGCTGTATCTAGGACAAGGAGGAACTTGACAAAGCCACCGGAAAACTCAGAGGTCACAGTGGCCAGCTTGTCCCCACTACCTAAATGGAATATAGATGCAGTGTTCAAGTACTGTCCGCAGAAAGCATACATTCCATCTGGGGAACACTGGACACAAGTCACTTCATACCAGCAATGGAACTGATAAAGTGGCCATCCATAAAGTAGATCGATCACAGTAACATCTTTGCTAGCTTCCAGCCAAGAAAGTGCATGGTTTACTGACAACGTAAATCCATTTATAAAACTAGAACCTACACCAACCCCACCATGTTTTGATCCCTTAATCTCTACCTCAGACAGAAGGCAGGAATTTAGGTTATCATAAATCAAGAGTGTGTTCTTTGTTGTGGCCACCACAAGGTATTTTTCATCACTTGTAAGCTTCATGCCCAAGATGACTGACTGAGCTGTTGTAATTTGCCTCAGTAGCTGGCGGGTCTCTACATCCCAGGTACTGATGGAGCCGTTTTCTAGAGCCACAATGACCGTATTTGGATTAAAAGTTGGCAGGATTTCTGTCACTTGAGTGCAACTGGGGGACAAAGGCAATCTCTCGGGGCTATAAGTCACATCCATAGAGGAATGCAATGGGACAATGGAGCAATATTTAGGGCCATCTTTGTCACATTCCAGAAGAAGCTGCCTCAGTTTAGGCAAGGAGCTAGCAACTGGGAGAAGCCTCTGTTGCAATTCAGCCGAGAGAGTGCCTGGGTATTTCATCACTTTGTATTTTATAGCACGGAGCGTGGTTGCAAGGAACTTCAGCTCTTTTTCTTGCGAGTAGTTATAGGCCAACTCCACATCAGAGAGGGCTTTGTCAAACTGCCCAATTTTGATCATGGTGTACAGCCAGCTGAAGTTCATAATGACACCATACAACATGTCATCTGTTTTCCCACATCGTGTGAGGTGGTGCAGAAGCTCTGTCATTTTCCTGTGGTTGACAAAAAATATGTCGGGCTCCAAAGGGTTGCACTGGAATACCCAAGGCTGATCAGGCGACTGCCTGTCGAAATTTGTCTGGTCCATGATGTGCCTCTCGTCATCATTCATGCTCCTGCTGTCGCTGTCAAGGCAACCGTTCAGGTATTGATCTTCACTGTAAAGAGATTTCCTTCTGCCTCCTGACCAAACACCCAGAAAATACTCTGCCATCACGGTATGCATTTCATGAATGTCTTCTTCATTGTGAAGATACATCTTTTGGGCTATAAGTTGCAGGTGCCTGTTTGCCCACACTAGTAGCGTAACGTTCTTTACTTGCCTTTCTATCAGGTATCCTGCCAGTCCTTCTTTCAGCTTTGCAATGTAGATGTAAGGTACCCTAAGAGGGTTATGTTGCCTGATGCTTTCATTTAATTCAAACATAACCGTGTTGTCAAGTGCTAAAATGTCTTCCAGTTCCATTTCACTCAGACCAGATTTTGACATGGTGATGTAGCCAAGGGCTCGTGACAAAAGCCTTGGCCCACAGCTGCTCTCTAGAGACCAGAACATCTGTTCTATGCTATCATGAACAGTAACACAGAGAGAAGACTCATCAACATCCTTGTGAGATCTCCAGTTTCGGACTTCTCGGAAGGTTAGATTTACAAACATAGGCAGTGTGCACTTGGAAAAAGCTTCATTGACATAAATTTGTTGGCCCGATGTTACTTTTCTCTTGACTTGGAGCAGCTGCTGCTTGAGAACTTGGCTACACATCTTCCTGTCCCTAGGAGTTAATTCAATATAGTTATCATCGTCGTGTATAAGGCACCTCAGTTTTTGCAGGATTCCATGTTTGTTCGGCAGTGTTGACAAAATAATTCGGACCGAACGGGGCAGATGAACAGGGAGCCACCATAACTTTCTACCATCATCATTATCCGAAAGCTGTTCTAGAGCATCGAATATCAGAACCAGAGGTCTATGAAATGAAGACTCATTCAAAAGGTTTATAAACAAGTCCCGAAGGTCATGGATTTTTTTTGGGTAGCTTTGTACGAGGCATCGGTAGTTAATTGCTAACTGCTCACAAATACTTTGAAGGAGATTCCTAAGATCTGTACTCATCTCTGTGGATCCCAAAAACCTTATAACTACCACAGGGTCAGATTCTGGTCCCATTTCTTCCTTTAGCCAAGCATAAGCCTACAAATGCAGAAGTATAAATAGATTAATATGTGGACTAGCAGAGCTAATGCAAATCAAACAATAAAGAAAGAACAATAAAAGCATAAAGCAGTTCCACTCTGTTTTATGAACAAATATTAAGTAGTACAGATTTAAGGGTAATATCCAACAAAATCATATTCATCCAGTGAAGTCAATGACTAACTTAAGCCCATTGATTCAAATGGATCTGTTCTGAGAATGACTTAGTTGGATACTACTACTACTACTACTAATTTTATTATTTATACCCCGCCCATCTGGCTGGGTTTCCCCAGCCACTCTGGGTGGCTCCCAACATAGGACTAAAAACAGAATAAAACTACAAACATTAAAAACTTCCCTAAACAGGGCTGCCTTCAGATGTCTTCTAAAAGTCAGCTAGTTGTTTATTTCCCTGGCATCTGATGGGAGGGTGTTCCACAGGGAAGGAGCCACCGCCAAGAAGGCCCTCTGCCTGGTTCCCTGTAATCTCGCTTCTCGCAGTGAGGGAACCGCCAGAAGGCCCTCGGAGCTGGACCTCAGTGTCCGGGCTGAACAATGTGGGTGGAGATGCTCCACCCTTAGGTTGCAATCCTAACCCCATTTGCCTGGGAGTGAGCCTCAGTGAATTTAGTAGGACTTACTTTTGATTCAAGGTGTGCTGTCAGTCTGTGTTGGGGTGTTCCAATCTACTATGGAAGTAGATGCTACACAGTTGACTACCGAGCGGGTCGTGGCTCTGCCCCTAGTACTTCAACCTTGTCAGCACCTTCTTACTTTCCCTACCGATAACTTTGGAAGCCATAACCCACCATTTGGCTGGCCCACTGAGCAGGTGAACAAAGTTGGGCGCTGGAGACAGCAAACATGATTATTATTCTATTCTGTGATATTCAAATGAGCGACAGGAATATTGCATACGTTTGCAGGTTGCTATTGCTAATTAATCAAATCATGTGGCTTTCTCTTTTATTCTCTCTCTTTTTAATAAATGGAAAAGTCAGAGATGTACTGATTTTTTTCTGGACATTCTATACAAGACCTTTGTATGAATTCGTGTCTGGCCAGTGTAATTTGTGGCAACTAAGCAGGATCTTAGGGCTTCACCGAATGGGAGGTTCTACATGGATTCTACTGAAGTAGCCATGTTGAAAATAGTGGGCTGGGTCCATTTACTCATGCAGATATATAGAATTTTTAGGAAAGATAACCAAGTGGTGGTGGTGGTAGAACATTAGAGTTAAGGTACGTGGTTATTTCTGGGGTGGAAGACCCACCATAAGATGACCCCCTTCCTCAAATTTCACATTATAAAATACGGGGGAAAATATCCTTATGTGCTACGAAATGATTTCCATAAAGCATTGCCTTTACTATATTGTGCAAGGTTATTTCTGTATGTCAGGAAAGCTGACTAGCATTTACTTCTGAACAGTATTTATAGGTGGCAAAAACACTTAGGGTGGCTCATAAGAAGAAATAAAACCATTTAGAATCAAACAACAATGAAACTAAAAAATATAATACAGATAGAAACATTACGTTTTTACCTATGTATTTTCCCTGAAAAACTCCCCGTCCCCACGTGGATGATCAGTCCCAATGCTAACCCTGTGCACAGTGACAAATTTTGCATGGGAACTAGTCCTCTATCATTGTTACATATGGCAAGTCATTAAAAGTACTGCTAAGCGTAATTCTTGCACATTTAATGAAGTGAGTGTATGGCTGCCTAGCTGGATTTTTTATATTTTTAAAATGTTTTTGCTTATCTACACAGTGCTCTAGCTTGAGCAGGTACTCAATTCAACAGAGGAAGAAGTCTATACCTGCATCTCCCTCACAAGAAATTGATGGATCACAGCATGCTAGCAATTTTAATGCTTGCGATAGAAAATCAGGGGGGGGGGTTCTCAATGATGAGAAAAGTAATGGCCCACAGGTTTTCCTGAAAAACAGTTTCAATGAAAACCATAGTAGACAGTTGTATATATATTCAGTTCAGTTCACAAATGGCAATGTTAAGGCACAAGAAGCCAGCATATTACTTTATGTGAACTGACTGGGCGTCCTAGAACATGCTCACAAATTATCTGTGCCAGATGAGCACATACTCAGGGGTTTCTTGGTGCAGAAAGAATAGTATTAAAAGAAGGACAATTTGCCATACTGCTGGATATCATAAATGGGATGAAATGTCCCCCCTTCTTCAAAAAGATGTAAAGAAAGCAAAAATGTATTTACAAAACATACTTTTATTTTTTAGCAAAATGAAGAATGTGATCACTAATATAATCAACCCACCCTCAGAACTGCGGAGCATAGGAAAAAGAGGGTGTGTTAACGAATTTATATAGTTGCAATGTTTGTTCCAATCTGCTCTAAGAATAGGACAACACAGTGGGAAGTCATTAAGGAGGATGTATAATGATAGCTTGTCATAAAAATATGGGTTTATAGATGTACTCAAATTAAAACATAGTATTTTTGCAGTTAAATTTAAAGCAGCAAAATAAATACACATAGGTATTTGTGTGTGTTTTACCTTCTTTGCCACTTCTGCTAATAAAAATGTTTTTCCAGTGCAAGGTCCTCCATATATGACAAGAGGGTTAATGTGGCCCATTTTCCTAGGTAGAATGTATTTGTGCATAATATTCCTAGCATCACATCTGTACTCATAGAATGAAGAGTAGGTTCTACATAGTGAGGAATGTTGAAGGACTTCATCATACAGCCAATCTGTCTCTATGTCAAAATTCTGCTGCACGGTTGCCTGGATTATATCCACCATGTCTTCATAGAACTGTTTGCCAAGCCCTTCGATGTAGTGGTTCTCCACTTCTTGGGTGTAACCATGTTTGATGTCGCAATGAGTAACAGAGGTGTAGACTCTCAAATTAGATGAAGCAACAATGGTAGGAACAAATTCATCCCTGAGTTTGATAAGTTTCTCCAGCGCTTCCGGGTCCCGCAGAAACTTTCCACCCGTATGAAACACGTCCATGTATTTCTCCATCTCTGGAACTTTGACAAAACGTTCTATGTTTGCAATCTTCCGAATGTAACAAACGCACTTCTTTAGGAAAGCTGGGGTTTGTTTTCCTAAGGCGAAATCAAATTCATCTTCGATAGCTGGGAGGGGGACAAAAGAGCAAAGAGGAAATCTAAAGTCCCCACAAAACAGAACGAAAAGTGCTCTGTCGCATTCAAAACTGAAGCAGACCACCTAAGCCTCCTCCAACCCTTCCCTTATATTCTGTTGCTTGTGACAAGGTTCCACAAAGGAGGAATCAATGCACTTTGTATTCTCTGCATTGCCTTCTCTGTCTCTTGGTTGCTCAGCACCATGACCAAGAGTCAGAAACTAGGCATGGTCATAGCCAATTAATAATTATATTACAATTATTACAATTAAAATAAAAGGAAAATGTTTCCCTTTTTGCATGTACTTGGCTGATCACAGAAATATACGTATGACCATCTGTACACAGCATGCCTGAGTTCAATGTTTACCAGATGAAAGATATCTCTTTGCTTGGCTGTGTTTCATTTTCCCCTTTTCATGAAGCGTCTTCACAGCTGTCTTAATCATCATCTTAATCTCTTCTGATATCTCCTGCCATTTGCTGTCACTGACAGGGTTCGAAGATGCTTCCATCTTTAAAACAAAAACAAGAACAACAAATAGTTAATTAAAGCTGTAGATGCCAACATCGATTTCGATTTAAGAGATCAGGCAACAATAGCTAAAATAACATGGCAAAGGCGACGTTCCCCCATAGTCACACATTTCTCCTTTTCCCTTATTTCCAGGAATGCCTGGAACAGAGATGGGGCTCACACCATGAAGGATAGGTAATAAGGAGTATAACACCTACTGGAAAGAAGGAAAGTCTCATTACAGAGCTGGTCTGTACATCCATATCCCTAACAAGATTACTGCAACATCAAGTGACAAATTGAATGTTGGCTATCAGATACTCTAGAGAGAGAACTGTGATATAATATTTCAGGCAGAACTTTCATGCTGCTTCATGTCACCTGATATGCAGTGCTTTTCGATGGGGTTAGTTCATACATTTAGCTGCTAATTGTCAAAGCTGAGTCTACACCAGGGGTCAGCAACCTTTTTCAGCCGTGGGCCGGTCCACCGTCCCTCAGACCATGTGGTGGGCCAGACTATATTTCGGGGGAAAAAACCTGAACGAATTCCTATGCCCCACAAATAACCCTGAGATGCATTTTAAATAAAAGGACACATTCTACTCATGTAAAAACACCAGGCAGGCCCCACCAGGCAGGCCCCATTTAAAATGAACCCAGAAAGGCATTTTAAATAAAAGGACACATTCTACTCATGTAAAAACACGCTGATTCCCGGACCATCCGTGGGCCGTATTGAGAAGGCGATTCAGCCGCATCTGGCCCACGGGCCTTAGGTTGCCTACCCTGGTCTACACGTACTTCCAGTTCAAGATTCTAGTACAGCATGAGGTGAAAGGGGTAACAGTACCACTTCTGCCTACACACCTTGAAGACTCTCTCCCATTAAAAAATTACAGAAAACAAAGGCTAACAAAGCAGGGGGAAATGTTCTAGGTTAGCCCATTCCCTCTCTTCCCTGAGAGTTTTCTGTTTTCAGAAAAGCAATGCAAATTTCTCCCTCAGCTGCCTTGAGTTTGAAGTGGCCCTGTCTATTCCTCTGCACACGTAGATCAATCAATGTACAGAAACCGAGTTATGTACATTGCACATATGAGCAAGACTTATGATTAGAGAGTGATAGGTGTGTGAGGCTTAACAGCACACAATAAATTACTACCACGTATTATCATAAAATTGCACAATAACACTATTTTAATGGAAGGAGTGAAAACCCATTCTTCTATTTCGCACATTAAAATCAACATTGCATAAAAACCCTTATATCTGGCTAGTTTATTTGGCTAGTCTAATGTCGTCTAGTGTTATTCAAAATACATCTACATTCAGCACAGACTTCAAGGGGGATTGCAAGATAACGCACAATTTCAGCTAACTTAAGAAATGTGAAAAAGAATAAACCATCTGGATAAAAAAACCAGTAACAAACATAGCTGTAACATTCTTCTTCTTTTTTTAAGCAACAAAATTTATCAGTCCAAATAACAGATGTGGGGGAACCTCAAGTCAGGAGGTAAAATATGACCCCCCCCCAATAAAAAGATACCAATCGTAATCCTAGTTGTTATATCAAGGAGTCCAGTTCATAAACTGTGTGGCATATGCTACACATCCCTGTACTGTACTCTCTATGCCTGAAAAAGGGAACTGAGGTCTCAGTGTACTAGGCTTCTGTTTCAGGCCTTAAATCTCCTGTAGCAGCTCCAGGCGCGCCAACATGCCCCCCACAGTGAGGGGGTGTGATGCTGCCCAGATGATCATGGCAGAGGGTGACCTCTGTGCTTGTTTGTCCCAGCTGCCACCTGGCTCCTGAGCTGCTGGGTGGGGGCTGGAGCATGTGGTGGGCTGCGACCCCCTAAATATTGGGGTGCTGCTGCCCTCTGCCCCACAATATTGGGGGAGCTGAAGCCCCCTCCATCCCCTATACCTGGCACTGCTGAGCAGCTCAAAAGCCTGACACCTCCGTATTAATCAAACTTAACCAGGTAACTCTAGTTTCAATACAGTCATTCATGCATAAAATGAAAAAAATACAAATGAAAGCTGCTTTTGTGTTTGTCTAACAACAGAACAAGTTTGAAATCATTTTGAAGTTCAAGGGGATTTAGTTTGGCACAGTGTTATCACCCTTCGAACTTATTGGTTTACAGATTTCAACTCTGCTAGGAGCTGTGGACAACTTTTTTTTGGGGGGTGATCCCGTTCTGCTTTACAAACGTACCTTGACTCTGTAGCTGAATAAGAGGATAATTCATTCTCATGAAACATTGGATGTTCTGCTGAGTGCCAGGAAGAATGCCAACCGGGATGGTGTGCATGTTTCAGTGTGTGCTATGGACTCTTGCCAGCTGAGAACTGGATTGCAATCAACAATTTATTTTGCTCAACAGCCGCTAGATATGAATGTCTCCCTATCTCTTCAAACCAGTGCAGTGTTTGAACTTTTTATTCAAGGGTGGTCTGACTTGGGCTCTTGAACTGCACTCACAGCTCCTGGCCAGTGAACTGATGCAGAAACAGATGGAGGAATAAGATGGAGATGTAACAGTAATAGAAGCTAGATCATGATAACAGAAGGGCCTTTGAGATGTCTGTGGAAGCATATATCTACACAGTAAGTTTACCAATTTAACTGCCACAACTTTCCCAATGGAATCCTGAGAACTGTAGGATGCTGTGAGTTCTGTCAGAGACCTCTAGCTTCAGATTCTTGGAGAGAATTGCAGAGTTCACATAACACGGTACACCTCCTGGTCCCTTCCAACTCCACAATTCTGATTCTATGAAAAAAACTATGATTGCTAAGTCATAGCCCAAACCTTGCTTTACACATTGTGATTTGTTTGGAGCAAAATAAATCATGACCCCCAGTTTGGAGGCAATACTAAGCCATGTGGTTTGTTCCTCCTGCTCATGCCAGGGAAGAAGTGAAGCAGAAGTCATCTCCATAATTGTGGTAAATTGTTAACTACCGTACAGTCAGCTATGACATCCAATGACTATGAAACAAATGTAAACCTATACATTTCATGAAGGTGATTTACCATGTTGGGATTGCTCTTCGGCATTTCAGATTTTGGTTTGAGGTAATACATCGGTGGCACTGAGTTCTCATCTCTGCAATACCACTCTTCCAAAACCTTTGTTTCCAACTTTGCCTCGATAGCAGCATCCAGAATCATTTCAAATTCAGATGCTTCCACTTCTCCTGGTATTCGGATGCTTCCATATTTTTCTCCCAAAAGGCCCTGTGTATGTGCAAGACAAAGTAAAGTTCAGTAACAACGTTAAAGACATATTAAGTGATGTCTGAGTTATCTAGTTTGTGCACGTCTTGCTTGTTATGATGATACTGTTGCCCACTGCTTCTGTTGTGGTGTTCTGTTCTGTATGCCATAGTGTTAAGGTTTAGTCTTATTATAAGTATTGTAAGTTTCATTGTAAGTGCTGCAACTGGATTTTTATGGATTGTGCCAATCCTGAATGTATTGGATTTGTGACCATTATGCTCATTTGCCTTCGGTAACAAGTAAAGCTCTGCTGGATGAAGTACAATTGCCTCTGGTCTATTTTTGGGGAACTCTGCATCGTGTTTATGCAAACTGACAGATACAGGCCTGGTTTGCACATTACGCTAAGCCAAACCATGGCTCAGCATGAACAAACCATGGCTCAACATGAGTGTGCTGCTTCTTTGCTTCTCCTTGGTTGTTGGTCCTCCTCCCTCCCTGCAGTAAAGATGTATCAATAAAATTTAATAACACATTGTTGCTATCGTTTAATGCAGTCTTGTGAATAGCAACTGTTGTAAATAGCAATTGGGCAGGTTGTGTGTGGTAAGAAAAGACTAAGAAGGGAAGCTTTACAAGATAATTTTTCTACATAACGAAGGTAGGTAACTGGTGATTCTCACGAGCACCTTCAATACTAGGTCACATCACACTAGATCATAATTTAAAACAAACCAGGGTTTAATACGAACAAGCTGTGTGACGAAGTTCCCACACTTCTCTAAAGCTCCCACAGTCCTCCTCCTCTAGTTCTGCTACGTCACAGATGAAACAAGCTAGAGGATGACTGTCATGCTGTCCAAACCTGGGATCATGCTTTGTTTTCCCCAAACCACAGGTGGTAAGCTAAGAACAAACCTTGCTTACCACTTGTGCTATGTTTGGAGGAAGCAAGCCATGTGCCTGAGTTCAAATGACATGGAAGCCAGCCTCTGGTTGTGGAAGTGAGTGCTGTGGGAACTTTTAAGCACCCTGCATTAGCACATTGCTTGTTCACATAAACCCCATAGCTTTCTTTAAACTGTATTTTTTTATCTACCCCTGCAACCTGGTGCCATTTGAATTTCTGCCTGCCGCTTAAAATCACAGACTTTTGGTTAGTGAGGAAAATGGCAAGTAATGGGAAACAGGTACTTCTGACTTAAACAGCCAAAGCTAATAATTACTAAATCTACTTACCTACCTACCTACTTACATTTTAAAAGGCACTATTAAACAACACAGTGAATACATAAAAGTTGAATTCCCAAGGATTTCTGAAAAGTGCCTCTTTGTCTTCTGGGAAAGCCAAACTGAAATAATTTAAAGTGCTAAGATTTTAAGCTGAGGACCATTGTTCAAAGCAATTAAAGCTTAATTACTGGGGAGCTTGAAATGATAATACGGGTGGAATCTGAAGGTGCTTCCAGATTGTCAGTATTTTGGGGAAGGGATTCAAGGGTAAAACCATGAAATTTGTGAATTGAAATGGATTAAGGTGCTCTGTTGCTGCAGAACAACAAATCCACTTTTTTTAAAAAATAGTAATTGACTTTTGGTGGTTAGGAAAGTGACAGGGACATAGATACTCCACAAGTAAATCAGGATGAATGCTCTTTTGCACTGTAACCTCCCCACAAATAATTCAGAAGGAATGCTCAATAAACAGGTAATCTGGATGAGCCCTAAGAAGGCTTTTCATCCTGAGGTGCTTTAATATCCTGGGTGAGTCATGATGTTGATGAAAAGCACCACGCATACTCTACAGACTTTGAGGTAGATTATCTTCCCGATTTATACGCAGATAATAGTAGCCCCTCTTGACTTGATTCCCGTACAGTTGATTATTAATGAGAGTAATCAAAGGGGAAAGGGGGACGGCAAACAACTTAGCTCTCAAAATAAAACCCGCCATAAATGTTCCTGACAGCAAAGTGAAACCAGAGCAGAATAAGGTTCAAAATCTTCCAGTCACTCAGGGAAAAATAATTTATACAAATAATGGAAACAATCCCATGTGGAATTCATTGCTATTGAGTAACTGCCACCAAGTCAGTGGCACTTACTTCTGCGTAAACATGCAGGATTGAGTGGTAAGAATAGCAGGGTAAGGAGAGCCTGAAGATAATGCCAATATATTTCAAATCTGGCAAACCTTTGGTTTCAGATAGTACATAGGTAGAGTCTAAAGAGCCTGGGACACAAATTTTCGTGACCCTCTAGTAGCTATGGTGGCTCATTTACCAGAAGTAATATATTTAGCGTTAACTCTGGAAATGTATAGAGCAAAATATACATCAGGAGGCTTAGTCTGGTCAGAATCGAGTATACATTTCCAGTATTTAACATAATGAGCAGATTGGCCCTTAAACAAATTTAAAAAATTTCAACATATCATATTGAGCCACTAGATGGCATTCTGTTAGAACTAGTTGATTTTTAGAAATTAAAAAAAATCATATTCAAAGACAGCAGGAATGTCTAAAAGCTGTTATACCAACACCACCAACCCTTATGAAGTGGGTTGTTGTGAGAGAACTTAACCAGCCCAACTTCAGGTACTAAGTTTCATGGTAGAGTAGCCACCACCACTACCACACTAATTTTAAAAACGTAAAGATTATGTAAAAACGTTCCCGCTGAACTACTGAAGTAGTTTTTCTTATAAAAGGTTTATAAGATAAGCTTTAGTGGGACGTGGGTGGTGCTGTGGGTTAAACCACAGAGCCTAGGGCTTGCTGATCAGGTCGGCGGTTTGAATCCCTGCAACGGGGTGAGCTCCCGTTGCTCTGTCTCAGCTCCTGCCAACCTAGCAGTTTGAAAGCACATCAAGTGCAAGTAGATAAATAGGTACCACTCCAGCAGGAAGGTAAACGGCATTTCCGTGTGCTGCTCTGGTTCACCAGAAGTGGCTTAGTCATGCTGGCCACATGACCTGGAAGCTGTACGTCGGCTCCCTCGGCCAATAACGCGAGATGAGCGCCGCAACCCCAGAGTCGGTCACGACTGGACCTAATGGTCAGGGGTCCCTTTACCTTTACCTTTACGATAAGCTTTATATGCCACCCTTAAGTGCAGCTTCCAGAGTGGTTTACAAAAACAGGATGAAATATGCAAATAACAAATAGAATCAACATGTTAAAAAGAAAAGTACATTCTCTAGCCATTGAAAAACTTGGAGGAAATAAAATGTATTTTCTTAGCTACTTTGAAACCATTTGTAGCAAAAGCAGATTTTTCAAATACTGCCAAAGATTGGAGGAGGAGGAGGAGGAGGAGGAGGAGGAGGAGGAGGAGGAGGAAAGAAGTTTTGGATTTTAACAAACTGAATTTGGAAAACATTACGCACAGTGACCAAATTTTACATGTATCTAGACTCTGTTGAGAACACTATGCAGATTCCCCACTCTTCCCCTTTCTATTGCTTTTGTTTGTCTGTTCCAATGCAACCAGCTACCAGGGATTTATTTTCATTTTCATTTTTTAGCATTCAGAGCAACATTTAGCAGTTTATAAATAGCAGTAATGATTTTACAGAAATTCAATTTTTTGACTTTTAATTTTTCAATTCCCTTCCCCTCCCTGAAAGACAAAACACACCAGTGTATATTTCTGCTTTGTCACAGTCTGGAACAAACAATGGACATGATTCGGTAAACAGCTGCACCGACTCTGCCTCCTGCCCAAACCAGCACAAGCAACCCTGGCAATCGAGGGGTTGAAGGATCAACAGCTCTCAGTTCAGTTCCCTTTTATTTAGGGCTCACTGTTAGTATCCAAGCCAATGCTAAAGAGAGGCTTTGAATACATAGCTGCCAAGTTATCCCTTTTTTAAAGGGATTTTCCCTTATGCTGAATAGGCTTCCTCGCGAGAAAAGGGAAAACTTGGCAGCTATGTTTGAATAACAGGACATCATGACCCTTAAGCAATACTTTTCTACCTCTTGGCTGTCAGACCAAAAGATGAGAAAATAGTGCTCAGTGTTTCTCTGTTTAATCATGTTTTGTTTCTCTGAAAATTCAGGCACCTGTGGCCTGGGGGAAAAAATTGCCTTCATCTTTTGAAATGACATTTGATCAAAGTGAGGGATTGCTAGGCATCGACCTTTCTGCTACAAGGAAGAACGGAAGCATCAGTGTGTCCTTGTGATACACTGGTGTCTCTGTGTGGGAGATGACTTCTGCACAAACTGAAATTGCAATGCTGGAAGAGCACGTGCTGCTGTACAAAAGCTGGCTCATAGAGATTGGCCTCTCAATGGCAGTGTGACCGAAAGCTTGTAGGAAACAACTACTCCATTTGAGCAGAGCTACAGTAGCCTTTGGGCCTTAACCACAGAGCCTAGGGCTTGCCGATCAGAAGTTCGGCGGTTTGAATCCCCGCGACGGGGTGAGCTCCCGTTGCTCGGTCCCAGCTCCTGCCAACCTAGCAGTTTGAAAGCACTTCAAAGTGCAAGTAGAGAAATAGGTACCGCTTTGGCGGGAAGGTAAACGGCGCTTCCGTTTGCCAGAAGCGGCTTAGTCATGCTGGCCATATGAACTGGAAGCTGTATGCTGGCTTCCTTGGCCAGTAAAGTGAGATGAGTGCCGCAACCCTAGAGTCGTCTGTGACTGGACCTAACGGTCAGGGGTCCTTTACCTTTATGGTAGCCTTGTTGAGGAAAGAAACGCCTACCAACAAAGTTAAAATTATAGGCGGTAAAGAAGCAAATGGATCAAACAGCAACGGCACCACAATTTTCTCGCAGGTGTTCCCGGCCCAAAGTTCCAAGGTGGCCACCTAACTGCAGAAGATGGTATGGGCATCCAACAATCAACCATCGGCCATGCCAATCACAATACATATCAAAGATGGAGATGAGCTAAACAAACAGCTCATGATTGTTGACTGTGTTGTGAATGAAACATTCATTCCACTGAATTGGTGTTGCACTCATTGGGGTGGCATGAGGTCAGGGAATCTCTGGGTTAGTTGCACACATATCTGCAAGAAAGTTGCTGCTATCCACCCCCTACCACCCAATTGCTTGGCTGAATTTGCTGCTATGAATAGAGGAGACACAACAAACATGAATAGAGAAATATCTTCTATTACTTTCCTATTATTCCCTGCTATTCTTTGGTACAGAGCCTTAAAGAAAACTCTCACAAAGCTATATTAAGCTATATTCAGTGTCCCGTACTACAATTCTTCCTCCAATTTCTCCACTTTTTTTTTAATGAAACGAATCTGTTGCTTATAACTTTGTAATCCAGGATGCCCATTAACAGATCCAACGAGACAAAAATATGAAAGTTATCTCCACAAAACTGAGCCTGTTACAGATACTTCTTGAGATAGAACAACCACTGCGATTAACAACCACTGCGATTCAGCGCTATGCTAATCTCTGCACTCCGAGCATTAAAATTCTAAGTTGTGATTGGAAAATTGTTAGAAATGAGCTACAGCTCAACTTATTTGAATGCATTGGCATAACCAGCAATTTCCGGTGCCAATGGGGGCCATTTTGGCAACCTTGGATGTTGGTTCCCTTTATACAAATATACCCCTCGAAGAAGTAAGAGGGACCATAGAGGGACTACTCCAATCTAGGGAACAAGATCCCCCATACCATTTCCTGATCCAGTTATTAGATATCATAATTGAAAATATTTTTTTCGGTACAAAAATGATTTTTATGTCCAAATTAAGGGCGTGGCTAGGGGCATGGCTCTCACCCTGTCTGTGGCCAATATCCATATGATTGATTTTGAAACATATTTTCTCATATTTAAACCCATTCATACATGGTATCATTTTATTTAAGAGATTTATTGATGATTTGTTCTTTGTTTTCAGATATGAAACTGCATGCATCGTTGTTTCAACAATGTCTCTTTCTAACAAATTTGAAGTGATGAAAAATACCTTGTGGTGGCCACAACAAAGAACACACTCTTGATTTATGACAACCTTGTTGGGTCTGTCTGACCAGAGAGCCATCCTCTGCAAAAGTCTGTAGGTGCCCCTGGCAGTTAAATAGCTCCCACAAGCTACTCGGCTTCTGGAACTGGCCCACAAATACAGGCCTGAGACAAAGCAAGAGAATATGATTCTGGCTCGAGTGGAGCAAAACTCTGCAAAGAAAGGTGATGCTTCTACCAAGAGTTTTGCTCCTGGGCTCAGAGCAGGCATCAATGCAATTGCAATGCTGGTGGAGAACAAGAAGACACAGCTAATGGCAATCACAGACCCCATCGAGAGCAGAGATGAGAAACATCAGCCCCAGCCAGCAAAGCCACGTATCGAATTTGTTACTGCAAGGAATAGATTTCTGCTGCAGGAAATTTGCTATTCTGCTGCGTCTGTTTGTGGGTTACCGCAATAGTTTTATTGTGGTGGTGGCTGGTGTGGTGCCTTCCAGAGGCTGCTAGACTACAACTCCCATCACTCCTCGACACTGGCCATCTTGTCTGGGGCTGATGGAAGCTGAAGTCCAGCCAAGATCTGTAGGACTGACTGGCTAGCCCTGTTTCACCCCCATTCAAAACATCCAAAACCTGAAACAATTGCTCTAAAAACAAATATGCAAGTGTTACGTAAAATATATGCTCCCTCCAATGAAGCAGCAAAGATTGAGGTCAGCTCTTGTGCACCATAATTTACGTAACTAATTTTCACAGAGGTGTCAGTCACATCATGGGGTTATTGGAAGAGCTGCTGATATATAAAACACTAAGGTAGCGCCTGCAGAGTGAGGTTGTACAGAAAAAATAAAATGAACTCTTAAGTTGTTTGTTAAAGGTATGTCCTGAGGAAAGCATCTATAACCACACTATGGCTTGTAGGTTAATTAGGTAAAGCATTATTTTTATACCCACAACAAAACATGGACCTGCAGATGTTTTCAAGCAATCTTCCAGGAGCCTCATACGAGTTTTCTGCAACTCTGGTCTGTCCCATTCTTCTGGTTCCACTCCCCAGTATAGGTCAATGACCTGGAAATCCAACAAACAATAGGGTTGTTAATATGCTTCATAATTTAACATTCCAACGTATAGCAATGAAGCAATCAGAGATTGGGTGTTGACTTCGTTTACTTGTTTGAGCCTGATCCCTCTTTTAATCTTGGGTTGTAGGGGAGCCCTAGCGGCACAGAACAAGAACACTTTGGGGGCCCCTCCTGAAATCCTAGAGACTGAAGCTATTTCCCTGTACGGAGCCTTAATTGCCACCAGCAACCATTTATACCTATGAGGGATAGAATCTTTTTAAATGGGAAAAAAAGAGAGAGAGATAAAGTTTCTCAGTATCCCAAGTGCCCATGAGAGAAAAAGTTCTTTTGTCTGACATTTTGCATATGCCATTCAGATCTTGAAATATTTTTTAAAAAATATTTAAAAATGCATATGCCATTCAGGTCTTGAAATACCCTTTTTAAAAAAAGTTTGATGTTTTCTGGGGCCTGATCTTGGCATGGGTTCATTGAGTGGAACCATAGAGCTAGTGTTGGTTAGGTCTGAGGTGAAGTCCAGAATTTGGGGGCAGGTTTGAGTGTGGATTCCATTACTCTGGGGAAAGACCAGCCTCACATCTGTCTCTACATTTAAAGCGAGCAGTTTGAGAAGAAAGAAACAACCCTGCTCCCTTTTGGCAGGTGGCTCAAAAGTTAAAAAGGAAGAACAAACAAATGAAAGAAGCAAAGGAAAATAAAAAGAGGCCAGGTTTGAAACCTCCACTATACCTTCCATAAAAGACAAACCACTACAACTCAGACCCCCATAATGCCATTCCCCCTCCCCCCATTTAATATTTTGTTGTTTTGGAAGCAATAGTCCCAGTGAATAAAAAAATGACAGATGGCTTGCTGTTTAGACTTTGGATTTTGCCTAAAGATCTAATTTGAATAATGTTAATAAGATGCAAGTTAGTGTACGTGTGTGTTTGTGTGTGGGGGGGGAGCTGTTATATTTATTTAAAGAGATTAAGTGAGACAGTGTGGTATCACTTCACTTCATAATTTAGCTCAGATGGAAAAGAGGGACACTGCCGTGTTTAAAGGAGCAAAGACTAGCGAAATAGTTTTGGGCAGTATATTTTGCCTATTATTTGCTGCTGCTGAATCGCACCGTTTCCCCTGTGCAAATTCTTACATGCAATTTACACATTAGGGCTCCAATGTGGAGATCAGCTAAAAAACCCAAAACCTTTCCCCATGATGAAGTATGGGGGTTATTTGCGGGGTGTGGGAGCTAGGACTGTGCAACAGGAGGAACAAGGGAAGGTGTGGGAACAGGAGACAAGTAGACTGCATGTGGAGTGCTCTGAGAGGGGGTGTTGCAGCTGCTATTATCAGCTCATCGTTTGGCTGGTGCCAACAATGTGCTATGAAATGAGTCATAACAGGAGAAAAGCTGCACTCTACAAACTTTTCGGTCTGCTATATGCTCCAGATGCCTGGAATGAAACTCCACTGTCATTTGTACAACTCTACAACAGTACAGGGAGCCAGTGTGGTGTAGTGGTTAAGAGCGGTAGACTCGTAATCTGGGGAACCGGGTTCATGTCCCCACTCCTCCACATGCAGCTGCTGGGTGACCTTGGGCTAGTCACACTTCTTTAAAGTCTCTCAGCCCCACTCACCTCACAGAGTGTTTGTTGTGGGGGAGGAGGGGAAAAGGAGATTGTTAGCCGCTTTGATACTCCTTCTGGTAGTGATAAAGCGGGATATCAAATCCAAAACTCCTCCTCCTCCTACAGCCCTAGGCACGCTTACTCAGAAGTTAAGTCCATGGGATGTACCCTTAAGTAAGGGAGTACAGGACTGCATCCTTCAAAGCCTTGAAAAACTACATTATGAGATGAATTCACAACCATCACCACCATTACTGTTTATTAAATTTCTATACTGCCCTTCATCTGAGGGCAGTGTTTACAATATAAAAACGCAAAATTACATAACATAGTAATAAACAAAAACAATACCTCCTGCACTTTCAAAGGACCCAATTGTTTAATTAGACAAAGAGGCCTGGGAGATGAGGAATATTTTTGCCTGGCACCTAAATATATGTAATGAAGATGCTAGGCAAGCTTCCCTGGGGAGAGCAAACAGGGAGGCGCTTTAGAAAAGGGCCCATTCTCATGTTGCCATCTTCCAGACCTCTCATGGAGGAGGCACACAAAGGAGGGCCTCAGATGATGGTCACAAGGTTTGGGTCATCTCATATGCAGAGGCATTGCGCCCCTTTACAGCTTTAAAGGTCAAAACCAGAACTTTCGAACTGAGCCCAGAAAGTAATTGCCAACAGTCCCCTCCCTGCTAGTTTTTATCAGCCAAGAGTGTCAAGGGTCCGGAGCACAACTGGTCTCCCTGAATGATCCAAGCACCTTGTCCACATCCTCAAGCCTTACTAATTGAAATTCATCCAGCACAACAGGACTAGGCAGTGCGCTGCACACCTCTCAAAACCCATCTGCTGTAATAGTGCAGTCAAGGTCCCAGTTTTATCCTCAAAATGCTTTGCAAACAAGTGACAGCAAAACTACTGTTGGTTCTGCTAACTACCCTGGGCCAGACTGTAAAACACCCCACGCTATTCAGGAAAGCTCTGCGGGGTGGCACAATGAGGATGCTATGAAGGGAGCAAAGTCATCTTTGACAAAGTGGAATTTACATGGGAAGCTCCTTTTAAATTTGGAATAATCTGCTGAAGAGCCTGTAGGTCGCAATTTAGGCACAAGCCAATATTGGCCCGTGGTCTCAGTCATGCCCCTAGGAGAGACCTTATCAGAAATAAGCTTCCTTTTTATTATACACCTTAGCTTTCTCTGGTACCACACTGAGGATAGTGGGGCAAAAAGCTCTTTCTCAGCATGGAGAGAAAGTGGAGGTTCTCTCATAGTTTTCCCCGCTTATGCAGTTGCTTAATTCATATACACAAACCAAGACAATGAGAAGCAGAACTGGGTAACTCAGGAGTATTAAGAGGAGGGGTTGTGAATCAGTCCCAGGGCATAATCCTATAGCTGAGGAGCTATAGCAGCCTGTCAACTTTGGGTCTCAATGCTGGGCAGTTGTAATCCAACAACATATTGGGATCCGAGGAAGGAACCTTAACCTTTGCCCAGGTGGGTCTCCAGAATGCCTGCTCTGGGACCTTTGTGGGTGCTGTGTTGTCCCAAACAGTGGATACGTGGAGTATGGAAGGATGTCTTTGGACTGGCAGCGAGAGGGTTATTGCTAATAGAGCTGATGGGTGGGCACTGTGACGTCATCTTGCAGGGGTATGTGCTGGCAATGGGGTGTGTGTTTGTGTTGTTGTTCATTGCAAGGCAGCACATGGGACACTGCTGCTGGTACAATCCCTGGTTGGTGGGCTATGCTGGTTTTCTCCACGGACAACAGGGAGTGCATCTGTAATTTTCACACACTTTTGGTATTTTGTACACTTGTGTTGCTCCCCTTTCCCTTCTTGGGCTGAGCACTTATTGGATATGCAGACGTTTCACTGGAACAGTGGAAACTCTTGTTTCCAGCCTCCATATGATGCAAGTACTATATAGGATTGCTCTGTCAGTTGCTATCGACCACGGGAAGCAGTCACTGAAACAGAGAGGGTCTTCAACTCTTGCAGGAATGAGAGAACAGGGATAGCCCATGTTGCTGCTTCTCCAGTCTTTCCAGAATTTAAAACAGGCATCCCCAAACTTCGGCCCTCCAGATGTTTTGGAGTACAATTCCCATCTTCCCTGACCACTGGTCCTGTTAGTTAGGGGACATGGGAGTTGTAGGCCAAAACATCCGGAGGGTCGCAGTTTGGGGATGCCTGATTTAAAACATAGCAACTGTAGTTAAATAATTTTTAGTTACCAACAGGGGTAATCCTATGCAAGTTTATCTGGAAGACATTCCACAGAATACAGTGGGGCTTGCATCCTACTAAGTGTGCACAGATTGCTCCTTGAATTAGTTGCAGAGATTTGCATACTATCACCAGAATGATAGCTTCTGCACTGGGTATGAGTGTGTCCTGGCTGGATACCATAAGTACTGCAGAACAGTTTTGCTAAAGATCATGGTCTTCTTAACCGCACAGGCATTTGAACATCTTTCTTGTTTATATTTACATCCCCACTACGCCTATTGATTTTTTTCTGATGCTCCGGCTGAATTCGGCCTACTATTGTATTCTTCAACATCTATTGCGCATCACAAGCTTCTGCCAATGTGCTAACTCTTGGATTCAGAAAGGTTTGAATTAAACAGCACTTTTAATTATCTCAAGGATGTGTAACTTAAAGAAGGAAAGCAGAGAATTGTGAGAGGTTGGGGACTAACCTTTTTTTTTAAATGGCATGTCTGATAAGGAACTCTATTACCAGTATCTTAATGTAGCGTAGAACCTATTGAAATAATGCTAGGATTTATTTAGGATTTCCTTTCTATTGAACATAGTTTGCAGGCTAATCCCCCAAATAATGGATCTAGACACGGCTTGTGGAAATAAAACCTTATGGTGTGGAAGCCACTGAAGGTACCAATATTAAAAACACAATAATTCTCTTCTTGGATCAGATTGAGGGGCCATGTATTCTGGTTTTCCGTTAATAGCCAGCCAGATGCCTCTGGGAGTTCCCAAACAGAGCACAGTGATAAAAGCTAAGCCCTGTTGCTTGTCACCGGCATCTGGCTCTGCAAACAGGTACTGAATGTGTAAGTCAAAAGTGCAGATTCCCCCCCTTTACCCTTGAAGTCAGCAAACCTCTGGATTTTTAATGTCGATAAATTTGGAACTTCTGCCAGTATTGGGTGATGGGATTTCCTCTTAATTTGCTAATGTTTCTGAATAAGAACCTGAATAAATAGGTGGCATGTATAAATGCCACAAACTATAGCATCCGACACACGTAACTGGTCTAATCCTTTACATATCAAGTTAGAAGGGAGGGTGTAAAGTAACAACAACAGCAACAAAAATCATCCGCAAACCAACAACTACTTAACCACAATGCGCAACTGAAAGGCAATCCACTGACCTTTAAAAAGAGAGGAACTTGCAAACGAAAAGCCTGCCCTTCAGCATAAGTTGGCATACTACTGTCCCAGTTCTGGTTTTCATGTGCCAAGCATAATCACATCATTGCAATTCAGTATATTTGGCCACTGAACAGCAATACTTTGATGCCTGATTAGGTATGCACACATTCTGTTGTACAACATAAGAACCTAGTCCCATCTTTGTGTGTGTGTGTGTTCCTCGTTTGTTAAAAATTATGCAAAGCTGATGCTTCTGTGTCACAGCCCTACAACGTTAATGTTGTAGTAAAAACCAACAGGAGCTGAGAAGCATCTGATTCAAAATCATTTTCCCCTTATGGCTGACCAGCTGAATATTCTGGGTTTTCAAACTGATGACAAGATAAGATACCAAGTCTGTAGAGACAATAGACAGCCAAGGAACTACTGCAAATTGTATGCACAAAAGGTCCATAAAGTGTAAAATATATTGTATATTTTTTCAAGGCATTTGCATGATGCCTTATGTTACCTTATTGGGTTACAATTTACACAGTTACAATATGTAACAAATGATCAAAATCAGCCTTTTTACCTGAGGATTAGAAAGTAACTGATTTTTTTTAAAACTTGGTTTCAAAATAACTTTTCCTAGGTACTGGAATTACTCCCTCTAGTAATGTAACCTGCTGGTGAATGTTGACAGCATTGTAGCCAAAACAGGGTCACTAAGAAACAAGATGAAGAGATCAGCATTGTTACGCTAAGCCCCAGGTTTGGCAGAAGTACAAAGGCACACAGGAGTGCTGCTTCCGATGTCAGTGAATACTTTGAAAACAAAACAAAAAATAGCATACCTAATGGAGCAAAACAAAAATGGCCCAGTGAGAACTGAGCATGTACAGAGGTCACAGATAATGGCCACAGGTATTGCCCTTCCACTGAGTACATCATATATGTGTCTATTACAAATGAGAACTCAGAAAATTGTGGGTTCCCCTGCCAATGGGAATACCCAAGGATTCCCAAAAACTAGCCCAACTAATCCACTGTCTATAAACCATGATTTCTACACATTTCATTTGCATTAGTGTTAGCCATGACCAGTGGAGTTATTTCAAATTTTTTTGATGCATTTACTTTTCTTCCTAGTTGCTTATTGTTTAGAGATTATCTTTTGATATCTTGTAATCATGTTAAACTGTGAACCATTGTTGAAAACCTAAAAGTCAAATGCATTTGGTCAAAATTCAATATTCCTGTTGTGTCCAACTCATGAATCACTTCCCCAACCTGGTGCTTTCCAGATGTTTTGGGCTACAAGTCTCATCAGCCCCAGCAATCCTCCCGGCTGGTTTGGCTGATGGGAGCTCTGGTCTGAAGGGAAATGTCTGAAGGGTGCTAGGGGAGTTGAAAACGAGCTTGTGATCTCTGTTGAGTGAAGGAGAAGCTGGCAGGAAAACTATGGTGCCCACCTAGAATTGACACAAGAACTCATCTTTCGAACAACACCTATGTATGCAGGAGCAGCTAAGTGTGTTTCCCTGCCAAAGCCACTTTGCTTATGAATAATAATAGGCACAGTCCAATCATTATAAACTCAAGTCCCACTGATACGTCCAAGTTGAAAGTCACCCCCAGCAAGTGATGAATTTTGTTGTTGTTGTTTAGCCGTTTAGTCGTGTCCAACTCTTTGTGACCCCATGGACCAGAGCACACCACACACTCCTCTTCCACTGCCTCCCGCAGTTTGGTCAGATTCATGTTGGTAGCTTCGAGAACACTGTCCAACCATCTCATCCTCTGTCATCCCATTCTCCTTTCCCCCCAACATCAGGGTCTTTTCCAGGGAGTCTTCTCTTCTCATGAGGTGGCCAAAGTATTGGAGCCTCAGCTTCACGATCTTTCCTTCCAGTGAGCACTCAGGGCTGATTTCCTTCAGAATGGATAGGTTTGATCTTTTCGCAGTCCACGGGACTCTCAAGAGTCTCCTCCAGCACCATAATTCAAAAGCATCAGTCCTTCGGCGACCAGCCTTCTCTACGGTCCAGCTCACACTTCCATACATCACTACTGGGAAAACCATAGCTTTAACTATATGGACCTTTGTCCACAAGGTGTTGTCTCTGCTTTTTAAGATGCTGTCTAGGTTTGTCATTGCTTTTCTCCCAAGAAGCAGGCGTCTTTTATTTTCGTAACTGCTGTCACCATCTGCAGTGAGGAGCCTTCATCATTACGCTAACCTATCTGGCTCTCAGTCACTCACACACCATAGCATGCTGGCCATTACTTGCAACAGGGGTCCAGTGCATGTCTTGTACATGCTCATCCATTCGCTCCCTTCTCTTCTGCAAGGCCCCCTCAAATTACTGGGCTGGAGACAAAGGAGAGGAGAGGAATGGGTAGAGCAGGCATCCCCAGACTTCGGCCCTCCAGATGTTTTGGACTACAATTCCCATCATCCCTGACCACTGGTCCTGTTAGCTAGGGATCTTGGGAGTTGTAGGCCAAAACATCTGGAGGGCCGCAGTTTGGGGATGCCTGGGGTAGAGGTATATGCATGTGACACTCTCCTCATGGAAGTAGTAGCCAGTGCCGTAGGATATGTCTGTAGCCAAGAGTCAGGGAGCAGGAGAGAAGAAAGGGTTGCAATAAGCCCAAGCTGATCCTTCCCACAAGTGTAGCTACACCTACATGTGGAATGATCACACCCCCTTTTATTTTTTTAAACAAATTCTGCATAGAATGATACTTTAAAGTCCACAATACAGCATCAATCTAAAAGATTTTCTGCATGTGCATCACAACTTAAATATTTAATGAGGAAAATGCTACCTGAAATTCAAGTCCGTAGTTTTCCCTGCAGAATTCCCGTAGTTTAGGATACACATGTTCTCGTAATGCACTTCTTTCTGCTACTGTATCTGCAGGCAACAAAGAAATGAAGCTTGTTAACAATAGTTGTGACAACTGTGTACTTAAATAGCGCTGTAGTTTCATGCAGGAAAGAACACTAATCTTAAAAGCTGTGAGCGCCAGCTTAATACAGCAATCTGGATTCTATGCTCTAGGGAATATTTTGTTGAGCCAAAATGCTTGTTGTGACATTTACCAATATTTAATTTAACACTCACTCCAATAATTCAATCTTTTGCTGTTGTGTATAATACTTCTTTTTCATGTTGTTGTTGTTGTTGTTGTTGTTGTTGTTGTTGTTGTTGTTGTTGCAGTTAGCAAGGAAGAAGAGACATTCTAAAGGCTAGCAGCAGCCCAGCAGTTACGGTTAATAAATATTTAAAAAGGTTTTCTATTTATCATTTATCAATGTTACATTTTTTTTATAAGTATACTCTTGCAAATGTAAGCTGGGGACAAACCTGAGGTTGCAAAGTAAGGTATGATACACATATAACCATTAATGCAGCAGAATTAACTGTAGCCCTGTTGAGAGCATTCCTAGCACCAGACTTGAGTTTGCTATGAGTAGTGTGTCAAACAGTCCACTACGGTACATCACCGTAGCACAATAAAAGTAGATTCGGTCTTTCCTGGTGACTACTGTACTTCAAAATGTTGTAAGAATGGGAGTTTTTTTACATTTAACTGAAAGAGAAAGTGAAGGTTACCTAGGCTGACAAAATCCTTAGCAAACACCCTTTGCTAGACTCTAGGACAGGCATAGGCAAACTCGGCCCTCCAGATGTTTTGGGACTACAATTCCCATCATCTCTGACCAGGGCCATCCCTAGGCCCGGGCTGTGTGGCGCAAGGCGCCCGGGCGCCTGGCCATTAGGGGCGCGGAAGGGGCGCCGAACGCTGGTGTCTGCCTCCGCACGCCTCTGCTGTTGAGCGGCTTCAGGCAGCTATCCGGAGGCGCGTGGGGAGTGCTGGCCTGGGGCCGCCTGAACAGCTGAAAGGTGCAGCGTGGCGGTCCCAGGCTCGCGCTCCCCAGGTGCCTCCGGAGCTTTGCGCGGGGAGCGGGAGCCTGGGGCCTCCTCCTCCGCGCCTCTCAGCTTTTGAACGGCTTCAGGTCACTCTCCGGAGGCACGCAGGGAGCGGGAGCCTGGGGCTGCCTCCTCCACGCCTCTCAGCTCCCCGCGCGCCCCTCCTGCCCGCCTCACGCACGGGGGGCGCCGGAGGGATCTTGGCGCGAGGGCGCCAGATATGGTTAAGATGGCCCTGTCCCTGACCACTGGTCCTGTTAGCTAGGGATGATGGGAGTTGTAGTCCCAAAACATCTGGAGGGCTGAGTTTGCCTATGCCTGCTCTAGGATCACTAAAAATGAGAGATCTAAAATAGAATACTAGGTATGCAATTCAGCTCAAATGTGTATAAGAATGAAACAGTGATCATGAATAAATAATGATAAAATGTTTCGAACAGTCCAATAATCCACAATCAGAGTTATTCCAGCAACAATCAATTATCTGGAGAAGGTTTTGTAGTGGAAGAGGTTGAACAAGATTAAGTTTAAGTGGTCCACCTGGACAGAAACACATGGGGTAAATCCTTTGTTTCTTCTTATGACCTCATAGTGGGCCAAGCTAAGCATGTACTCTTGAAATAGATTGAAACAATAGTCAAGAACTGAATCAAGCAGAAGGCAAGATCTTCGCTCCTGCAGATGATTTTGACGGGTGGATGGGCTACCCACCTGTCAATTACCTGTCACCATAGAATCACAACATTATAGAGCTGGAAGGGAACCTGAGGGTCATCTAGTCCAACCCCCTGCAAGAAGAATGATCTCACTGCAAGAAAATCATGTTGCCAGCTTCAATTAAAGGCAATGCAAGGGAATATTGGTGCTTAAATCAGGGATCAGCTATGGATTGGCACTTTTGCACATGTGTTTATTCTGCAAACCACTTAAAAGGCAGAATAACTCTTCCTGCTTAAATAGAGTGTGTTAACAATTCTTGTATGTATGTATGTTAAAAATTCCTGCACACCCTCCTGTCTTTCCGGGGTCTGGTGCTTCTGAGTTTGGAAAGGAAATGACACGTAATTAAGATGGAACGAACTAATTAGGCTGAATGACAGATAACCTGGTTTAATTACATACAAATCTAAACTGACTTTCCATGATAAGAAGTCTGTGGGATTAGCTCACTCTAAAATAAAACAAGAAAGAGCTGTGCCAGAAGGGAGGTTTTCAAACGCCAGCCTTCTGCAGAGGAAAATACATACTTAAATGTCCTTTTCCTGCTGCCAAAATAGAAATGGACCACCAGTTATTTTTGTATCATGTTAATTAGGCATTCTGAAATCTGCATGTTAGTGGGCATGGAAGCCTGTTTGTAAAAAAATGAATCATGTGCCAAGCATCTTTGAAGTCTCAAGTCACATAAGAATGTGTACAGATAACAGGTTTTTCCCCCCAGACTGGCAGTACAATCCTACAAGTTTACCACCTTTTAAACTGGCCCTTCCTGTTGCAGCTTCAACAGCCGTGTGATATGTACCAATTAGCAAATGATAATGTTTCTCCACCTAATTCTGGTAGATCATCTGCTGTTAAAAAAAAGCACAGCTACAGGGCTGGTTGAGCTGCAGAAAATCCTAAGTATGACTGCCCTACAATACATGTTTGCACAGGGACTGTATCAGAGATGACAATATAGCAGATGCAAAAAAAATACAGCAGATGTAGAAGAGAGAATTTCAGCAGATGCAGCTTGTAATGCCTGCTCTTCTGTGCACCTATTAAAAGTGAACAAGTCCTTGTCTACTTTTGCTTCTAGCCACAATCTCAACATTACTGCTTTTAGGATCCTGTGACGTTATCTTATGCTGGCTGTGTTCAACCTTCCCACAACCCCCACCAACCGATACACTGCACTGTTTGTCTCACTGCACTCCAGAGGCAAGGATTAAAGTAGGTATAGCCTTTCTCATGATCAACAGATGAAACACAAAAACAGAACTCACAAAAGGGCTACACAGCTAGTGGCAGCCAAGTTCAGTCCTGGCTCCAATTTGAATGACAGACTGGCAAAATGAAGCACTCCCTTATCAGTCTTACCCAGCCCTCAATGCTTCAGGCAGGCTGCTCACAATCTGTCCGTCCGTCCGTCCATCCATCCATCCATCCATCCATCCATCCATCAATCTATGCCAAATTCACCCTTGCCCATTTATTCATTAATATAACAAGATCCCCCCTAAACAAATCAGTAATTTCAGCAGGCATTTTAAGTCATTTATGATTTTATGGGTAGTTTTAAACTGATTTTATCCTTATTGTATTTGTTATGTTTGCTGTACGCAGTTTAGAGATGATTACAATGGTAAGTGGCATATAAATAGCATGGAGGCTGTAAATGGTGCAGAATGAAGCAGCTGGAATGAAGTCCGCTATGGTTGTAAAAACTCCTATTGCACCCGAAGCATCTGGACTGCTTCTCTATTTGCTTCTGAGCCCAATTCAAGGGCTCTATGTTAATGCATGAAGCCATAAGCAAACTGGGGCTCAAGTTCAAGAACCAAGCCTGGCCTTTAAAAGTGTAGTATGAGTTTTTCATTGACCTCCCTTCAAACTACAAGAAATAAGATTCCACCTAAACATTAGGAATAACTTCCTGACAGTAAGAGCTGTTTGACAGTAGAATTTGCTGCCAAGGAGTGTGGTGGAGTCTCCTTCTTTGGAGGTCTTTAAGCAGAGGCTTGATAGCCATCTGTCAGGAATGCTTTGATGGTGTTTCCTGCTTGGCAGGGGGTTGGACTGGATGGCCCTTGTGGTCTCTTCCAGCTCTATGATTCTGTGATTCCCTGTAAACAGTGTTATCAGTTGCAGTTTGTGCTTCATGCTTTTATTGTTGGTTTTATGGTTTGTTCATTATGCATTATTTTGTGATTGAGTTTTACTTCACAGAACCCACCCCGGGACCACAGGGTGAAGGGCAACTAAGAAAAACTAGGAATAAATAGGCCAGTAAATAGATCACCAATTACATTCATGCTATGTATGCTGTATTCAGTCCACTGCTGTTTGGAACTGGGAAAGATCGGCTTGAATCTGTTGTTAAATATAGGGGGCAGGGAGTGACATTTCAATCATACACAACAATATCCAGCAACGGATAATTCCCACTAAGCAGCATTTCTTTCAGAGAAATAGCTTTGAATCGCTGTGTGCTGCTCATGTTACAAAAAGCTTTTGAACACCACCAAGGAAAATAAAGCTGTCAGTCTTCTAGTGTTATGGCAATGTTGTCTCCGCATATAATACCCCAATAATCACAGCTATCTGCATTTCTACACACTCTTTCATTTGAATGAAAGACCCCCTTTTCCCAACATTAGAGAAGCTGAAACTGTATGAGCTGTCATTGTATAGCAAAAACTGTTTGTTCTTTTTAAAGGTACAGCATCCTTCCTTCAGTACGGTAGATCCTTGAGCTTCAAGTCCAAACTCCACCTAAGGCTTTGGTGAAGCCTTTTCTTTCGCTCCTTTGAGCCGATCTGTAAATGTAGAGCACTGGCAATTGGAAGTCGCAGATATGGAAAAACTTCTTGGGCGAGATGTACTTGGGTGGATTTTTCTTGTCTTTTCACTATTCTTCCAGGCTTTCTTTTCCTCCCCCCCCCTGCTATCTTCAGATGAATGCTACCTTCAAACAAGTAAAATAGTCTGAGCTGGAGGCCAAGGTGATGACCCCACAGTTCATCATACTGTGATTGCTTGGCAATCACAGGGCTTGAAATTTCACACTGCTCAAGAGGTGCCTGGTCAAAGACCATATATATATATATATATATATATATATATATATATATATATATATATGATTCAAAGGTAAGTTGGCTCTCATAACCCCAACAGGACAGAACTTACCCTGGGCTCCCCAGGACTCAGCATACTTCTGCTTTGCTTTAAGGACAGGTATACTTTCCTCCCCACCCCCATTTCTCTCTACTTCTGGTCTATGGTCACGTTTCTGTAGAACTTTTAGAAAAGTTATGGCATCCCTTGCTCTTTAATTAAGACGTGTATGTATTATAATCTGCTACCTGCTTATATTGCTTTCCATAGCAGCATTTTTATATATTCTGTCACTCCTGTTTTCTGTAATAAACCAAGCTTTCTTTGTTTCTTGGAGCAAGAGCTTCGGGTGGGGATACATTAAGGATTAACACATATCCATAACAAGCACAAGCCGTAACTCCAGCAAAAGATCCTAAACTTCTCAGCACTGTGTATATGAACATACAGTACAATAGCGCTGGCTGTGTACATGCAAGTCCAGGTACACACTCATAACAGACTTTCTGAAAGTAATTACCACTCACTCATCGAATCAGTGGGAGGGGTTTTGCGACCCCGAGCGGGCTTCCCGTGCCAGGGTGACACCCCCTTTAGTTGTTGGCTGGCTGTTGCTCCACCCCCTCCCTGGCTACCCAACTGGCGGCAGCTGGGGGTGGGGCAAAGACCATGGAGTGCTGGGCTCCAGCTGCCCATCTCTCCATTTGGTCTCTGGAGTGTCACCCAGTCATGCCTTCCTCTGATTTTTATGTGGTTTCCTTGCAGGCTAACCTTTTCCTTCCTAGGCCCACGGGCCTTGCTACGGTTGCACGAAGGTTGCTGTTTCCCAGAGCTGGGAAGGAATTTCCCCTGCTCTGCAGCTTTTGCCTTCCCCCGTAGCAATTGCCACAACTTTGGTGGTTTTTAGGCCTTCGGTGGAATCCTATAGTCTATCTTCAGAATGGGGGGGGGTAGCATTGTTAATGCACCCTCATGTGGCGGTGTATAAGGGGCCCATTAAAGGGTTGATTGCGGGAGTCACTGGCCCAGAGCGGCAGCGTAAGGTCAAACTCCCTACATCAGGTGAAGTGGGGGGCACGCTGTGTAAATGCTTGTTTTACAGTCCTCTTCACAACACCTATCTGCCCTGCGCATCCTCAGACCCAGCCAGGCTGAGAGGGATCCCGCCCAATACCTAAGCCAGGCATTCCCAACCTTTGGCCCTCCCTCCAGATGTTTTGGACTACAATTACCATGATCCCTGACCACTGGTCTTGTTAGCTAGGGATCATGGGAATTGTAGGCCAAAACATCTGGAGGGCTGCAGGTTGGGGGTGCCTGGCCTAAGCCATCTGAAATCAATAAAGTTGTGGCCTAATTTGATCCCATACATTTGTTGTCGTGTCTCCTTATTTACGGGCTGGCTCCCGGGCCAGGGGGTTAGTGCATGGGCTCATAACTGTGTTGGCCTCAATCTGATAATAATAAACAAAACTCAATGGAATCTGAATGATTTCTGTCTTTCTCCCTCCTCTTTATTCTAGAGATGTTAGAGAATCAATTATAACATTTTTGATAGCCTTACTCACCATGGAAGAGAATACATCGATTTTTTAGGTATTTCCACAAACCTCTAGTAATTAATAGATGTTTTTCCCCACTTGAAGGTGCACTTGACTCACCAAAAAGGTTGCTTTTAGAAGACGAAAGCTGCTTGTCCTCAGAGGAATTTGCTTCCCGTGCAAACTTTCCTTTCCTGAGCAGCAACCCAGGCGCAGATTAATGTTTGGAGTGACAGATTACTAAATATACCCATAGTTATTTGGGATTTAAAAAGTGATCACAATGGGATTTTCTCCTACCGTGTAATTCCAGTTTGCCTGGAATATATCATATGAGAATATCAAACATTGGTTCACTCACCACTTTTGCCCTTCCCCTTGAAAATAATGTAAAAGGAGATGCATGCTGTTTGTTTGTTTGGCTTGCTTACATTCATTCTTTAACAAGGAATATTTTTTAAGATTCCTGTGAACCAGTTATTTGTGATGTTACAGGAGCAAAACAAATGGTGCCTTGCACAACACCCTGTTCAAACTGAACCGTTCCAAAATGCTTCAGAAAACAGTGTTACATACATTAAGGCTGGGTGCAGTGAGAAGGCAACCAAGTACCTCATGATCTACAAATTTTATATCAGTCACCTGCATTTTATTACATGCTCAGATTGTCTGGCTTACTGGTGCAAAGAAAGAGAGGGCCGGCAGAATATTAATGAATAATAACAAAAGCATTACACTTTTGCTATGCAGTCTTTCGGGTTTCAAAACATAACTCCTTCTGTATTTTAAATACAAATAAGCGATACATTGTGTCTTGTTAATTCAATAGATTTGTTCATTGCATTCATCTGCTTTTTAACTGCAATACTACTTCTTATTATCGTTAGGTTGTTCTTACACATTTCTTTTCCTTTTAGAAATCACCCAGGAAACATATTCTGAGTGCAAGGAGTTCTTGTTTTTACAAATTAATTTTGATTGTGGTAATTCTGGTCCTTGTAGACTTTTCTTCAAAGAGCTCAAGGTCCGTGCTAAAGTGCCTGGTGTGTGCATATGAAGCTTAGGGAAAGGATTCCCTCAGGAATGCTAATATAATAATAATAATAATAATAATAATAATAATAATAATAATAATAATAATTTATTGTTTATAACCCGCTCATCTGGCCGGGTCTCCCCAGCCACTCTGGGCGGCTTCCAACAGAAAAATAAAACACAATAATCTATGAAACATTAAAAGCCTCCCTGAACAGGGCTGCCTTCAGATGTCTTCTAAAAGTCTGGTAGTTGTTTTCCTCTTTGACATCTGTTGGGAGGGGGTTCCACAGGGCAGGCGCCACCACCGAGAAGGCCCTCTGCCTAGTTCCCTGCAACTTGGCTTCTCGCAACGAGGGAACCACCAGAAGGCCCTCAGTGCTGGACCTCAGTGTCCGGGCAGAATGATGGAGGTGGAAACGCTCCTTCAGGTATACTGGACCGAGGCCATCATTTTATAGGCTTGACACCAGTACAGTATAGGCTTTTTGGTTTCACCTGGCTTTGACGATCTACTGTTTCACCCAGGTTTTCCTCCATATGCAACAAGTTTCAGAAAAGTACATTGTTAAAGTAATACCTGTGGCAGCAGGAGTCCACTGCATACTTTTAAAATGAGCAACATATGAGAAAGAACATGAAATGCTAAACACAGCCAGTAAATGTAGTTGTGAAAAGTGCTCAGAGGGAAGATAATACCTTAAGTTTCGAGCCCTTGCTTCAGTTCAGACATGACCTAATTACAGTGCCTTTTTTTAGTAGACTCCTAGTTTCACAATGTGCCACGGTCGGTAAAGTGTACCGGTTTAATTCCCTCAATTTTACGTCTGTCTATCTTTTCATTTTTTATAATGCTACATATCAGGCACATAAGAAACCAACTTGTATATTCGCTGCATATGACTAAAAATAAAGTTAGGTAAGTATCATGTTGCTTGCTCCAAACATGAGCTGGGGACCCTTGAGTGGCCTAACTGAACAAAACCTACCACAGTGCTGGTTGGGATGTTCAGTTAGGCCATTGGAGATGGCCAAATCCCTACTTCATTAATAAAAAAAATAATTATGCCTACATTCCAGAAGACACATTTGCTGCACAACTCTATCCAGTCTCTCTCTCTCTCTCTCTCGCTCTCTCTCTCATTAGATTTCTTTTGTTATACCAAATTGCAAATACAAGTATCCTATTTTACATTTTACATTCCCCCCATCCTGTTGACTTCCCTCATCTTCCCCTTCTGGTTTGTTACATTATTTGTTATCTTCTGCATGTTAAATAACTTTAAGTGGTATTGCATTGTGTTTCTTTATATTTTACTTGAATAAAATTGTGAATGTTTATTCAAAACCTGCCAATGAGTCCATCTCTGTAGGTAAGTTGTGAAAGGTTCCTATTCTTTTTTAAAGTCACTATTGTCCTTTTCATGTAGTTTGCCTGTTAACTTTGCTAATTCTGCATAATTCATCAATTTTTCTTGCCATTGTTCTTTCGTTGGTACTTCTCCAATCTTCCAACCTTGAGCTAATAAAACTAACCCGTCTTGATTGCAGCCTTAAATACCAGTTACAGGTAGGTAGCCGTGTTGGTCTGACATAGTCGAAACAAAAAATAAAAAAATTCCTTCCAGTAGCACCTTAGACACCAACTAAGTTTGTCATAGGTATGAGCTTTCGTGTGCATGCACACTTCTTCAGATACCTGAAGTCTCTCAGCCCCACTCACTTCACAGAGTGTTTGTTGTGGGGGAGGAAGGGAAAGCAGAATGTTAGCCACTTTGAGACTCCTTCGGGTAATGATAAAGCGGGATATCAAATCCAAACTCTTCTTCTCTTTTCTGAAGCAATCAATAGCACTGTAAATTGCAGGTACTCTGCCCCACCCCCAGGATGCCCAGTGATGACCACCAACATCACTTATGATGCCCACATACATAAGTGAATAATTAGGCACAATGGATGATGACTCAAGTTGCAGTAAACAGAACTAAATGACCCATGAAGTCCTTTCCAACTTTATGCTTGTATGAGTTATTCTAGATTTATTTGAACTTAAGCATGACTGACTCTGCCCTCCGATCTGATCCTCTGTTATCCTTCCTTAATTAAATCCCCAGAAAAGAGGATAAAGTAGCTATCTTAAACTCTGCTTACATTAAGGAAAATGCTCTAAGTTCTAAAAATATTCCTCGATTATTATTCTGGCTGAAATCATCAATTTCCCCCCCCTGTAACCTAGATTATAAGCACCAAAGCATCTCGAGCTACTCCAATGCTATTAGTGGAGTCATAACATGACATGTGCTAATTCTACTGCTGCTGCTAAAAGTGATGCTTACAGGGACCTACACAATGATCACATTTTCCTCCCCAGGAGCTTTTTTTTTTTAATCAGAAGTGTATCTGCTGGGCACTTTAATTTTATGAAATTAAAATCAACAAAGAATATGTCTTTCATTTCATACAGAAAATCCTGGTGCTCAAATAATATACTTGTGTGCACCCAGGGCCGGCTCGTCATAGACCCCCGGTGGTGCAGGGCACCATGGCGCCGGCCCGCCAGGAGGGCGCCGCGAGCTGCGCCCGCCTGCTGGCCAGCCAGTCCACCGGTCCGCTGCGCAGCTGCGCGCGGCGCCCACCTGCCCACCGCGCTGGGAAACGGGGCGGGAGGGCGCCGGAGAGATCGCGCTGTGCCCACCCGCCCACCGCGCTGGGAAACGGGGCGGAAGGGCGCCGGAGAGATCTGGCGCACCATGGCGACAGGGGCGCTTAAGACGGCGCTGTGTGCACCCACAACCATATTCCAACAATATATTGGGGCAAAGGCACACATCAGCAATGATGCCAAGTCAGCAACGTACAATACACAAGCAAGTGGACTTCGGATTTATTACATGCTATTCACGGCAAATGGTAATCAGTTTAGGCAAAAAAGTAGCATAAAACCATCTAAATAACAGGTGTGGGGTTCTTAGGGGAGGGGTAGTATCTCTGGTGGGGGACATGCTGTGCTCCTTCTGGGGTAGTGTGTCCACCTTTGGGCCCCACCCTGCACTCAGCTCTCACCTGTGGCTCCAAGAAGCTGTCAGCATTCGACAGTGGCCACACCATGGGAAATGGCTTCAACTGGCAGGCTAAACCAGGTGAGGGTAGCCAATGGGTCTCAAACCCTCGGTGAGTTAGGGAATTCCCCTGCATACAAAGTCAGGCTCCTGTGGATCGAGCAGATAAGGCCAATAGGGGCCCCAACGGTCAAGAAGGGGGTTTCTGCATGGGCTGTACAGGGAAATGAGGGGCAGATGGGGCTCATCAACCTGGGAAGGGAGTCCATCTAGGAGAAGGAAAACTCTGCTGCCATGCGGGATATATTGGGAAGAAGAAAAGGCTAAGGAGTAAACCCTACACAAAACCGGAGTGGAGTCCCTAAGATGGTTGGATGGCGCCTTGTACACATCCTTCTGACAACCACTGCAGCCAAGTTGGTGCCAAACATATTGCTCTGCTTTCCTTTGGACCACATCAGCCCAGGACCTCCATACACACTGCCCAGGCTTGTACCCCCAGGGAGGTAACTTCAGTACTGCTAACACAGCAGTTTAGCTTCACCCCCAGAGATGCACTCTACTGTCGTTTGAGGCAGATGGATGCCGCCGCCACCACCAGACAGATTAGATTGGAATCTGAAGAATTGTGCAATAGGTTCCAAATGCCCCCGGCTGACATTCCCTCCATGTGTCAAGTGCATGAAGGGGGTGTACGTATACAAAGAGGCAGTGGGGCCATGGCACTGACTCTGCCCTGGCACTGTATGCCTTCCACACGCATGCTGTCCATGCTTCACCAAGGATGTCTGCATTGTTGAAGCCCATGTGCAAAGTCCTCAGTACAAGCAGGCTTCAGCGGAGGCTGGAACCCTGATTGCACAGGATTCCAGCTCACATGGAAGCATGGAGATCTATATTCATATGCTTCATCTATGCCAGGCATCCCCAAACTCCGGCCCTCCAGATGTTTTGGACTACAATTCCCATCTTCCCCAACCACTGGTCCTGTTAGCTAGGGATCATGGGGGTTGTAGGCCAAAACATCTGGAGGGCCGCAGTTTGGGGATGCCTGATCTATGCAAACAAGTGGACATCAGGGGTAGCAGGGCTGAGGTGCTAGGCAACTTGGGGAGTGGTAGAAAAGCTTTAACTATGGCCCCAATGACACTTTGCACATCTGCAGCATCTCCAAGCAATTAACAAAGGCAGTGGCTAATCTGATCTCTCTGATGTAAGGTAAAGGTAAAGGGACCCTTGACCATTAGGTCCAGTCGCGGACAACTCTGGGGTTGCGGTGCTCATCTCGCATTATTGGCCGAGGGAGCCGGCATACAGCTTCCAGGTCATGTGGCCAGCATGACCAAGCCACTTCTTGGCAAACCAGAGCAGCACACGGAACCACCATTTACCTTCCTGCCAGAGCGGTAACTATTTATCTACTTGCACTTTGAGGTGCTTTCGAACTGCTAGGTGGGCAGGAGCTGGGACAGAGCAACGGGAGCTCACCCCGTCGCAGGGATTTGTACCGCCGACCTTCTGATTGGCAATCCCTAGGCTCTGTGGTTTAGACCTGCTCTCTGATATGGTTGGAAACAAATCTAATTCATTTTCCATTTTTACTTGTTCTCCATCTTCAACTGTTCATACCCTTAAGTATACCAAGTTCATCCATTCCATTCCATTACCGGTACAAAATTGCAATACCTCAGAAATGTTAGTTTTAATGCTAGTTTTAAGCTTGCACCTACCGTATTGCCATTTCAGCACCAGCTTGAATCCTACTTATTTCCACAAGCTTTTACGCAATGTACGTGATGTATTTTTTTAGGGAACTGCCAACAGTATCTGCTGGCTTTAGTATGAATTTTTCAGGTGTGGTTATCTGCTCCTCTAGTGTATCATTGTATTATTTATTATGGTATGCTATCGGTTTTTATGTGTTTGTAACCCACTGACAATGATGAGCGAGATATCCCACCCTCAATAACCCAAAGAAGCATTACAAGAACAATTTTATACCACCTTGTCTCCATGTACTAGTTATAAATTTGTTTTCCAAGAAAGCCAGCACAGCCAAGCAGATAGTAAAGATCTCCCATGTTGCATCTAAACATAAAATATTTGTTAACAGCTTAGCATATGGCTGTTGGGGCTTTAATAAGGAAATAAATAAAAGTTGCTTTGCTGAAGCAGCCACTACAAAAGGAATGGAATTCTTCTCTCTGCAATGTCAGTTGCCTTATTTGTGAGCTTTATTTACGTTCTGTTGCTCTTGCACGCAGCTGTGCAGCCCCGACGCTTCCATTAAGGCGAACTAGGCCATGGCCTAGGGCGCCAAAATGGAGGGGGCGCTGACCAGGTCGCCCGCCGCCCACCGCCTCAGGCCACTATCCGGAGGTGTGCGGGGAGCGCGGGCCTGGGGTCGCCTCCTCTGAACAGCTGAAAGGCGGCCGAGGCGGCCCCAGGCTTGCGCTCTCGGTGAGAAGTTCCGGAGGTGTGCGGGGAGCGGCAGAGGAGCGGCAGCGGCAGAAGGGCGAGTGGGGCCCACCAGCCAGCATGATCAGCAGGGTCTTGCAGGCTGCAGCGAAGCAGAGAGCGGGAGGAGGCAGCCCCACCCCCAGGCTTGCGCTCCCAGCGATCCCTGCGCGCCTCGGGAGCTTCGCGCAGGGAGCAGCAGCCTGGGGCCACCTCGCTGCACCTCTCAGCTGTTCAGTTGAAGCGGCCTCAGCCTCCCACTCCCCACGCAAAGCTCCGCAAGCGCGCTGGGGCGTGTGTGCATCATGACGCACGCGCCCAGGGGGCGCCAGAAAGTGTTTTGCTTAGGGCGCAAAAAGCCCTAGCACTGTGTTTGCAGCTGTGCATGCAGTTATGAAGAACGAAACCCACTGCCCCACTACACATGGATGTTTAAGGAAGAACAGGTCCAGGAAATCATCATTGGCCCAACTATTTGGCAGAAAGGGCACTCTGTTGTAGACTTTGGGGGAACTGACTGTTATGATCTGCCAGACGAGGATGTGCCCCCTTCACTCCCTATACATTATGTCTTCCCATTAAAAGCTGGGGCTTTTGTGTTGAGGGGATTACTGAGGGGCACAAAATCATTACCTCTCTGTGTAAAGAAAGATTGGCAGTGCTTTCTCTGTCACTTCAGATCGATACCGATCGAGGCAGGTGCTGCTTGTGTTTATACTTCAAAAGTACCTGGAGACTGTGCTTGTATTTCTCAAAAACCCCAGGGAGAGAGAGCTAAAAGAATCTGGAAACAAAGCAACTGTCAGTTTTGTATCTTCCATCATGCAGGAGTGTAGAAATCTGCACTTGGGAATTAAGAAAAAGATATGAAATAGATGGATCTAAGGAACGCTGTAGTCAAAACCACAGCAGCCTTCTGCCTCCCGCCATAAGGAGGTAAAAACAGTTAAAGATGTGAATAATATATTTCCTCCCCCCTCCAATGGTTAATCTGAAGTAGGATTGCCACTTTTCTTCTTCCAACAGAAATTCAGAGCCTTTAGCACAGGCATAGGCAACCTTGGCTCTCCAGATGTTTTGGAACTACAACTCCCGTGATCCCTGGCCACTGGGCCCTGCTAGCTAGGGATCATGGGAATTGTAGTTCCAAAACATCTGGAGAGCCAAGGTTGCCTATGCCTGCTTTAGCATCGAACTGACAGAAAATGCAATAAGTGCAGTGTTTCCTGACACAGAGATGGGAGATGTCACACTTGTTGAATTTCTGTCAGTCATGCAAATATTAAAGTCACGGAGATTTTCTCAAGACAAATTGATGACAACCTCAAGTAAGGAAGACTTACAAGTGCCAGAAAGCAGGTTGTTTTTAAAAAGAGACACTTTCTACAAATTGAAATTTTAAAATCTGCTTTCCTTAAAAAAGGGTGTGTGTAATTACTTTTTTAAATGGCTTTTTTTTATTTGCCCTGCTAGGTCAGAGGTTAAGTGACGCACAGCACTTTGTCCAGTGAACCCTTTCCCCATTATACCATGTTCCTTCTTGATTCTGAATATACACACCCCTCTAAATGCAAGGGTTCTTCAGCATTGCTGAAACATTGATCTGCCACAACAAGCTGGAAAGGCAATTGTAACTGTGGTTCCAAATGGCACTCAATACTGCACTTTTATCGTGATTAATATCCACAAAATGTGTGCAGTGGGAGAGGCAAAAAGTGGGAGGCATTGCTGACCTCGGATTTCAGCAAGTTCTGAAGAATGCTTATTAAGAAGTCCTATTTGGTGCAAGAAGACATATTTCTTAGGACTGCAGCCTCTCCTATGGCGCAGAATTTTTTTTAAAAAAATTACAGTGCCTGTGCTGTTAAGCATTACTAGAAGTGAAGGAAAATATTATTACTCAGCATCCTTGAGCTAGTTTTATGGAGAGCTGGTAATGTTTACTCCTCCTTCTTTGTCTATATACTGTGCAATGGGACTTACTCCCTGGAAAGTGTGCATAAGTTTGCTTCTGGAGAACAAGTCAGCCAGTGAGAATGGTGTGTGCCATCTGAAGGACAAAAAGCCACTGTTACTTGTTCCTGCTCTACTTCCTACACTCTGGAAGGGCACTGCTATCCCTTACAATTAAACTGCAGAGAGTGCAGAAGGACTTGCCGTGTGAGGATGTGCCAGCAACTGTCCCAGGGCTGAAATGGGCTTCTCACTGCCTCAAGGACCAGAATCTGTAGGGTGGTCAGTTACAGAAGAGGACTTGGCTCCTGCAATTCTAATAGTTGTAAGGAAGGATTTCCAGCAGGTGTAGCAGAAATGTATGTGTGTGTGCGTGCGTGCATGCATGCGTGAGAAGAAAATTCAGACAGAAGGAAGAGAAAGGAGGACATATATTATAATTTTTTTAAGTGTATTCCATGTTTCAGGTCTGGACTGGTCTTTACGATATATATTCACTGAAGAAAAAACTTTTTTGTTTTGTTTAAAGGCCAAAAAGGAATTTGCACATTTAATGCTCGTTTCTGATTACTCAGAGTCAATGTTGTGTTCTGTTCCATTAGGCAATGAAACATTCTCTTGTGCTTTCAAAATATTGATTGAAACTCTTCTCTTTGGCGATCACTCGTAGCCGAGTAAGATTGTCTTCCATAAACACGGTTTTAACAATGAGTCCGTAAGTGACTGTGGAGGCCAATTCTGGATCCACACGTCCTTCCACAGTGGTGACATTTATAAACGCCATCTCCAACTCCTTGAAAGATTCCATCAACGGTGTCTCTGAAATTTTTTACACATCACTTGGGAAGACAGGCGAACTAATATCAGTGTACTGGAAGAAGCAAAGATCACCAGTGTTGAAGCAATGATTCTTCAACATCAATTTCGTTGGACTGGTCATGATGTTCGGATGCCTGATGATCATCTTCCAAAGCAACTACTCTATTCCGAACTTAAAAATGGAAAGCGTAATGCTGGTGGTCAACAGAAGAGGTTTAAAGACTGTCTCAAGGCAAATCTAAAAAAATGTAGCATAAACTCTGACAACTGGGAAACACTGGCCTGTGAGAGCTCCAGTTGGAGAACAGCCTTTACCAAAGGTGTCATGGACTTTGAAGACGCTCGATCTCAGGACGCAAGGGAGAAACGTGCTAGGAGGAAGGCACGCTTGGCAAATAGATTGAAACATTTCCCTCCTAGCTGTAGAACCTAAACTATGCCATTTATTCTTACTACCTGAATCTTTTGTGACACTCCCTAATAAATATTTCATCACAATTTGCATGAAAAAAAGATGTGGACCAAATGCTAATTGAGTCGAAGCGTGAAAGCAATGTCTAACTTAAGACATGATTAACAATGCACAAGCTTGATCTTCAAGTTGTTATTTATCGCTTTTCTAGCACTTCTTCAGCATGCAAAGCTCCAGTTCTAATCTCATTTACATTAAGCAATTTAAATACACAACACTAAACATGCATTGTTGGATCAAAGCAAAGCAGTTGCGTTTGCTAAGCTCATTCATAAAAATATTCAAAACACAGTATCCCTAAACTCCATTAGAATACTGTTCTCCAATTTTATGCAAATTACTGAGCACAGTAGGCAGTATAGCAGCTACATTCTCACACAACACTAAACCATGCTTAGGAGCTACATATGTGGATGAGCCTGAACAAAGTTTCTGGCTCACATGCGACACTCTCATTGCTACACTTCCACAAGTTTAAACTTTTAACAGTACAGAGATTCATGACCCATGGTACGAAATTGGTTTGTCATAAAGTCTAACAGAGCTTGTTAAACCAGGATCCCTGGTTCAAACATATCACCATGTGTCAGGAACTTCAAAAGAAAAGCTCCTCCTCCCAGCTGCACAGGAGGATGCGATGGATGGAAGAGGAGAAGGAGTGTGCAAGCTCAACGCTTTGCTTGGGCTCATTCAGGCACTGCTAAACCATGGTTTAGTGCTCTGTACTCACTATGTAGTCAGCAGGAAATGATGGTTGTTAGCATTTAGCGGGTAGTGGTTTGCCTGATGGGTTGAAACGGCAATGGCTACTTCCTGGCAATGTTGTCACTGCTGCTTACTGGGAGACAGGGGGACAAGGTGCTTGTGCGAGCATGCTGGCAGAGCCCCAGCGCCCTTGCAAAACCTTGGCTTTGCTGCCATCTTGCAGCAGTGCTAATGCCAGGAAGCTAGCACTGTAGCTCTACGCCACCTCTGTATAACAATGTGTTAAAAGCTTACACTACTCTTCACTAAAATACTTGCTTATACAGTCATACCTTGGTTCTTGAAGAGAATGCGTTCTGGGAGTCCATTTGACTCCCAGAATTGTTCAAAAACCAAGGCATGGCTTCCAATTGGCTGCAGGAGTGTCCTGCAGCCAATTGGAAGCCGTGCTGGACGTTCAGCTTCCGAAAATCATTTGAAAACCGGAATACTCCCTTCTGGTTTTGATCGTTAGGGAGCCAATTTGTTCAGGAGCCAAGGCATTTGAAACCCAAGGTACAGCTGTAAATGATGTCAATTTTTATCAGTTTCCTCACAAGGCAGTTATGCTAGACTACTAAAGTTTAAAGTGCTTTAGCAATTCCAGGAATCTTTCACAGGTTGAGAATGGGGCCTTGACAAACAGGCTGTGTGGTTCAAACTATTAAAATTGTTTTAACAATGTCTCTTAGGGTGAATGAGACGGAGAATTACTATATGAATTTGGTGTGTGTGTGTGTGGTGCATATGTGCCAAGCACCAAAACTTTACTGAGCTTGCAGGACACAGTGCTGTTTTAACGCACTTTATGCGGGGCTGCCCTTGAAGATGGTTCAGAAGCTGCAACTGGTGCAGGATGCTGACACCCGTTCTTAAAAAAAAAGCTTCACTGGTACTTCTGAGCCCAATTCAAGATGCTTATGTTGACGAATACCTGAAGGTGTGCCTCTTTCTATATACACCTGCACAGATGTTGAGATCTGCAGGTGAGGCCCTGCTGGCACTTTCGCTGCTCTGTGAAGCTTGTAGTACATTGTGTAAAGAGGGCAGCTTTGGCAATAGGATTCTGCCATGCTTCTTCTTCCACAGGGCTGTGCTGTTATCTCTAGTCAGCTGAGCAAGCAGGTGGGAGAAGGGAATGTTCCTGTTGCAGTTTCCCCCTGCAGCTAATCCGATCAGTGGTAACAGCTCAGTAATGGGGAGAAGGGGTGCAAGGAAGCGGGGTGAGGGGGCCTGGGGACAGCAGCCAGTTCTGCATCCTTGCCCAATTGGTTTTTAGATTATACCGGGTAGTGTGTATTATCAGAGTTTTGCAGTGATTTCGTCTTTTATAAACCAATTGTAAACTTCCACAGAATATGTAACAGAGTGCATGTAACAGAAAAATAACTTGGAAAAAACCGCATGGAACATTTGAGCTGTCAAGTAGCTCATTGTTGATGTGGCAGACGGTCTTCAAAACATGGTTGAGGTGCTGATTATTCTCAACAGAAACACATATAAAAATAATAGATTAAAGGCAGAGGCTTTTTAAAGCATTTGTTCCAATCTAACAAAAGTTAGAAATAGGTATGGCTGCATTCCTTTGCACACTTACTTGGTAGTGAGACTCACTGAACACAGTGAAGTCTTACTTCCAAGTACATCTACATAGGATCAGGCTGCAGTTCTCACTGCCCTATAAAGAACTGCAGCCTTATAGTCAATAAATCTTAGGATCTTTGCCAACAATGACAGATTGCTTTATCATTTTAAGTACCTGCAGTTATTGTTTTCACTACTGACATTTTTGGGGGGTACAAGTTACTTGCAATCTCCAGCCTAATTCTATGCATGTCTGCTTGGTAGTATATACTTACTTTGTCTAACTCCCAAATTCATGTGAACAAGCTTGCAGCCTACCTCAAGTCTCATTGATTTCAGCTGAGACTGACTTTGGCTGGATTGAAACTAACTGCCTGCTTTTAAAACTAATGCATTGCTGTTTATTCTGAAGTAGCTTGCAAATGAAAATGGCAACAAGTAGCTTGTCTAATGCATGCTAAACTAGTGAATACATAATTGTGCTGACATATACACTGCATCCAAATATGTCAAGTCTACAAATATGCATTAGTTTCTCTAGCAGACCAATCATACGAATATAAATGATTTGGTTTAATTGGTATATGCCCTATCCAAATTGCACATGAACACCTCCCGAAATGTTTAGAAAGTTTTGTAATTAGCAATTCCAGAATTAGGATTCCCAAACACTGATGGCCGACAATTAAATTGTCTGAGTGAGTTGACAAGATAACTTGGTTATCTTTGTCCTTGACTTATGCATGTACAATGGAAATTCCTCCTAAGTTTTGTGTGTGCAGAATCACTGTAGGGCAGCCATTAAATCTTAGAATCTTTGCTATCCATGCCTATTGCTTTATCACTTTCAGAGTAATATTCATTTATTGTTTGCACTATTAATATATTTTTGACTGATGAAATCAATGATCCTGATGAAGGCATGGCACTATGTGAAAAGCAAAGGGCTTCCACTTTGAAAATGTCATAGGTTTGAATCCTGATTGCAGAGAGGGAACAGCTCTGACACATAACACATATTATATGCAGAAGATTCCAGGTTCGATCCCTGTTACCTCCAGTTAGAGGACCACAGGAAGCAGGACTGTCTGTGGCCTTGAGACAGCCACAGCCAACCAAAATAGTCAATGAGTAGCTGTATCAGTGGTTTGGCTCAGTGGCCTATTTGACTTAACACTAAATTATGAATGAGTGGGCATTAACCTTGGGCTCATACACTCCCCTTGCCTGTGAAGGTTTGGAAGCACCCATTTCCTGCCTTTCACTAACTATTGTTTATTGTGTCTAAAAATGGTGCCAACTATGGCTAGTTTAAACTAGTGGAGGGCAAAACATAGACCAGGTTCTAATGGTAGTTCTCTGGATGACTTACAGGAGATCAGCAAGGGTTCCTGACTCCCAATAATTTAACCATAGCAAGTAAAAAATTATCTCTCTGCCTTTACTGACCTCGGGCTAGCCACTTATTAGTCTCTGTGTTCCTCTCCTGTAAAATATGAATATAAATCATTTGCCTTTGACCAGGTCTTTGTGCAATATTGTTAGCACAAAGCTTTGTATTCCAAACCCCTGATCTGTACGAAGATGTAGATATGTACTCATATATTCAGATTATTCCAGTGTATGATTTATGTCAGACAGTTCCACCCCGTGAGCCCTGGTTTCCAGGAAAAACACATTGTAGATCCCACAAACCTGAAGTTTAAATTATAGTTCATTAACAAGCCAGGTTCATAAACCATAGTTTGAGATATGGTTTAAACTAATCACAGTCTGTGTTATGTACCAAGAAACTGCAGTAAGTGGGTGCTTTGAATTTCCTCATTGCAGTCTTTTATGGTTTAGCATTATACCTGAAACAGATTCATAAATTCCTTACCTAGATATTAACTCTGTGTAAGAAATTCTGCCCCAATTCCTGTGTGCAACAATTACATGTTTACATATTTGGCTGATAGCTCATGTAGCAAAATATATGGATATGCAACTGCAGAAATAATGGCCCATATGTGGGTTACAATGAAAGTTCTGTCCAGCTAGGAAAATGTATCACATTCAAATTTTACTAATAGTGCAAACTGGTGTGTGTTCCATAATTTGCAAATTGTTGCCACTTTGGCAGGGTTCTTGACTAGTGAATTTATTTCCTCAGATTTGGACTACTTTGTGAATTGTTTTCATTGTGAGTTTGGGAGCTATTGCAACCAAAAGGTCACCAATAAATAAAGTAACCAAAATAACAATATTTTTATATGCCTTCATCTACAACTACTTTCTAGAGCGGCCACCTTTAATCAGTGTAATTGGTAATCAACTAAAGCGGAGTTGCTGCTACTTTTTTTTTAAAGGACTGGGCTCAAGTTGGCCAGTCATCTAAAAGCTATTTGCCAGCATGGGCACAAGAGTGATCATGGCCAAAGTGGTTGTGTAGACACAGAGATATACACTACAAATTCACAATACACACACACACACACACACACACACACACACACACACATAGAAGAAGGAAAACTCTTTCACTCTCTCACACTCCTATCTTCAAACACACATCAACTCACTTGCACACACAACACTTGTCCCCACTGCAGTGAAGATTCAAAGTGCCCCTCCCATCACCTTAACAATGCAATGGGGCAATGCTTCCTTCATACTGTTGAGAGGAGAACTTTAAACTTCTCTTGTCAGCCTGGTGCTGTGATGGTGATTGAAATCATTGGCAGCTGTCGGGCCACTTGCAGTGGTTTGGCAGGCTGGACTCAGCCGAATGGGCCACGGTTTGCCACCCCTGACATAGCACTTTGGTTAACCAATCTAAGAGTCATCTTTTTTTCCCCAAAATGCAGAACCACTTGTAACCTGAGCTGACCCGCAGCACGGGACTCACATTTTGGAACTATTTTTCTGTCTCTACGTTACAGATGAACAGATGCAAAGCAGGGCAGGGCTCCTATACCTTCAACAGCTGTATGGAAGAGTGATCTTGGGCAACAACTGCAGTTTGCTGTGCAGGAATGAGCAGCGAGGGAATGAGAGTCCTAATTCAACTCAGCACTGGGGGTTGCTTCAGAGGCAGCAATAACCACACAAGGAAGAACACACACACACACACACACACACACACACACACACACACACACACACCAGTATGCTGATGCGGCTGCAGCTAAATGCACAGATGTTCCATATACTAGAACTGAGGAGGCTTCATCAAGAGAGACTGTAAGCATCTTCCTCTTATTCCCCACTACTCTTCCTGTAAGTAACGGGCTAGGTGCCAGTGCTCCCTGGGACACCATGTACTGCAGCCACCAAGGCCCCAGCGTTTAGCTGTGCTTTTGTCTCAAACTAGGAGAATGAACATGGCAATAAAAAAAGCAGGCAAGTGAGGAGGTCACCAGATTGATTAGGATATTCCCTTTAGTGTGCTTTATCAGCCAAGGGGATGGGGAATAGCAGAATGTCTATCCCAGGCACCCCCAAACTGCGGCCCTCCAGATGTTTTGGCCTACAACTCCCATGATCCCTAGCTAACAGGAGCAGTGGTCAGGGATGATGGGAATTGTAGTCCAAAACATCTGGAGGGCCGAAGTTTGGGGATGCCTGGTCTATCCCCAAAGGAAACTGACAAAGAAGCCTTGAATGGAGCCTGTCTTCTACATAGGTTCGGAAGGGATTTCAAAACTGACCTAATCTGCCCCTTTAAATACGACACTCACGTGCCGGAGTGCTCCACATACCTATATTACAATGCATGTCCACAAAACAAACGCCATACACTGCCAAATGAAGTCTATTGGATTCTAACTTTAGAAGGTACTCATTGACATACATAACGAAGCAGAATTGTAAGGCAAGCTATTTCACTTTAAATACTATACAAGTCCCAAGTGGTAACCTGCTCTAAATCTAATGATTGCCTCGCTTTACTGACTGACTTAATGGTACTTTAATTGCAACGGTACTTTCATATTAGCTAGACCCTTCAAATTTGGGCCATGCACAGTCCAAGGGATTCCCGCCTCCCCCCCCCGCCATAGCTGTCAAGTTTTCCCTTTTCTCGCGAGGAAGCCTATTCAGCATAAGGGAATTTCCCTTTAAAAAAGGGAGAACTTGACAGCTATGCCCCCTGCTTTACTAGACGTTTGAAATGGGGAAATGTGCAGATTAGAAATGGAGGGCAAGGAGCGAAATGATTAGGGTGATTCCAGGCCAGTCATTCAATACATACACAACACTCGGATTACACAAAAAGTCTAAAGGCCCCTCCAGACCTTTTTGGGGGTGTATTCTACAAAATGCCATTGGTGCAATAATAGCGCAATCCACACATCCATCCCACTTTATTAGTAGTTCTGTTGTCACATTATTGCCACCTGGAGGGGCACTCTTGCACTATAGCGCAGTAAAAGCAGGGGGTGGGGGAATAAACCGGAAGATTTGTGCTATAAAAAGTTACAGGATTTCAGCAGGAAGTTATAGGATGTGTAAGGATAGCAACAAAGTAAGTGGGATAGCTCAGTTGGAAGAGCATGAGACTCTTAATTTCAGGGTCGTGGGTTCGAGCCCCATGCTGGGTAAAAGATTGGACTAGATGATGGTCCAACCCTACGTTTCTGTGAAAGTGGTATGACCACCGTAATGAAAGTGGGGTCACTTATACTTTTAACACCCCCCCCCACAACACCATGAAGGCACAATAAAAAGGACACCCGGAGGAGCCCTCAGAAGATGTTCACCTACCCACATGACACAAAAACCTCACATATATACTAGGTAAAAGATAAAAAGTTTACTACCCCCCTTATCTCTCATCACCCCCATCTCTCTTCTCCCCCAACCTTATACTACATACAACATAGAATATAACTGATCTGTAGAGAGGACTGTATGATCTGAAAATAGAGACAGTGCATGTACTTTTATACAGTACTTTTTCTCAGGGGTACACATACCCCTAAACATTTTGTGAATCTTTGTACTTTTGTCTATTTACTGTATTTATTTTCCCCGATTTGAACTATTTTCTTGAGTCAAAATGAGAGTACCACTAAACATTTTTTTGTGTGGAAAAAAGTACTGCTTTTATGACCCCAGAAAATCTTTAATAAAAACAATTTTAAAAGGAGATGTTCCCTTTCCCTAGAAGGGGGGAGGCTAGAGGCATACCCCAAAATGGTGGAACCACTTGTAGGCCACCCAGAAAGCTGAAACGTGGTAGTCCATGGACACACACAAAAAATAATAAGATTAGTTGGAAGTTTAGCTCCAAAAAAAGAGAGCAAAAGCGAAAGTGGTCAGAGATTATGGGGATTGTAGTCCAAAAACAGCTGGAGACCCAAGTTTGGGAACCCCTGCTATAGCTTCACACCATTGTTTTATCCCCTGCTGTCCACATGTTGGGCAATTATCGATGAGGCCAGTGGCAGCCCTGTTTAGGGGAAGTTTTTAATATTTGATGTTTTATTGTATTTTAAATATTTTGTCGGAAGCCGCCCAGAGTGGGTGGGGCAACCCAGCCAGATGGGTGAGGTACAAATAATAAATTATTATTTATTATTGTATCTCGGGACATGAAGCTGACCTCGTGACAGAGGCCAGCATTCCATCCAGCCCCCCCACCCCACCCAAGCCGCACGTGGTATAAAACGGCACTCTGTGGGCTGTTAGAGGCGCAGCGGCCTCTCCAGGCTCGGCTTGGGGGCGTCCAGAGCGCGCTCCCAGAAACCCGGAGGGGCAGCACACACGTCTGGGCTGCGTGAAACCTCCCACCAAGTACAGAGCGGGCTGCTCTGAGGTAATTGTGGGGCAACTGTGCCCCTGTGCTCCCAGGTGCACAGCCTGGGAGTGATTTTGGACTCACAGCTGTCCATGCAGGTGCAAGTCAATTCTGTGTCCAGGGAAGCTGTCTACCAGCTCCATCTGGTACGCAGGCTGAGACCCTACCTGCCTGCAGACTGTCTCACCAGAGTGGTGTATGCTCTAGCAATCTCCTGCTTGGACTACTGCAATGCGCTCTTCATGGGGCTACCTTTGAAGGTGACCCGTAAAGTACCGTACAACTAATCCAGAATGCGGCAGCTAGACTGGGGAATGGGAGCAGCCGCTGAGACCATATAACACTAGTCCTGAAAGACCTACATTGGCTCCCAGTACATTTTCGAGCACAATTCTAAGTGTCGCTGCTGAACTTTTACAGCCCTAAACGGGCTCGGCCCTGTATACCTGAAGGAGCGTCTCCACCCCAATCGTTCTGCCTGGACACTGAGGTCCAGCTCCAAGGGCCTTCTGGCGGTTCCCTTCCTGCGAGAAGCGAAGTAACAGGGAAGCAGGCAGAGGGCCTTTTTGGTTGTGGCGCCCATGCTGTGGAACACCAGATGGCAAGGAAATAAAAAAATCACCTGACTTTAATGAGACATATGAAGGCAACCCTGTTTAGGGAAGTTCTTCATGTTTGATGTTTCATTGTGCTTTTAATTTTGTTGGGAGCCGCCCAGAGTGGCTGGGGAAACCCAGCCGGATGGGCAGGGTGTAAACAAACAAACAAACAAACGTCATAATCATAATCTCCAGGCTGGCTCCGGGGAGTCCAGAGCGCGCCCAGCAGTCCTGCGAGGCGGCGCACGCGTCTGGGCCGCGCGAAGCCTTCCGCCAAGCGCGGAGCGGCCGCTCAGAGGTAAAAAGAGACGGTGGACGGGGCTGCGGCCAAGACTTACGAGCCCCTCGGGGAAGCCAAAGCTTACCTTCGGGATTGGCGCTGATGAAAACCCTCACGCTTCTCCCGCTGGGCGCCAAGTGCAAGGGCAGCGCCGAGAGGTTCCCGGAGAACGCCGCCCTCCGCAGCGCCGAGTCCCGCGGGCAGGGCAGCTTGCCGGCCGCGCCGCCTGGCCACATCGCCGTCGCCGTCTCTCTTCCTCCTCCTCCTCCTCCTCCACCTCCTCCTCCGCCTCGCCGTCCTCCTTTCCCGGCCGTCCTTTCGCGGAAGGGCGAAGGAAGCGGCGGCCGCAGCTTCCCTCAAGGCGCTCTCCTCTTCTTCCTCCGCAGCCTGCCCAGCTCACCACCGCCGTCGGCGCTCTCCGGCCATGCGGGTCCTCCTCAGCCCGCCGCCGCACCGCCGCCAGCTCCCCTCGGGGGCGAGCCGCGGCGGGGGCGGCGGGAGGTCACGGGGCGACCGGGAAGCGGGGAGCTTTCAGGCGGCGCTGCGGCGGCTTCGGGAGAACAAGGAGCGCATTGCTCTCGGCAGGAAAGGAGGAGGAAAAGTTTGCGCCCCGGGTCAAGCGGTGGGGCGCGTCGTCAAGGCGCTGAGGATAATAGTAGCAGCCCGGCCGGCAGGGGCGCCTCAGGGGCGCGCTGCAATGTTAGGGCCACGCCGGGGCCGGCTTCCCTTCGGCACCCTGCTTGACCCCGCCGCACTCGCTGCTCTTCCAGGCCGCTCAAGTCTTGCAACTCTTGCTTTAGTTCAATGCAGCGGCGCTTCACGAGACAACGCAAGTCGGCCGCTTCCTTCTCCCGCGCAAAAACGCGCAAGCCAAAAAAGGAGAGAGATCTGTTTCGATCAGGTGCTAGCCGCTGCTACGGTTTCCCTCTCTGCAAGGGAGCTCGGCGCCAAGCTGTTGGGAAGGCTGCTAAATCGTTTGGCTTAATTGCAATGCCACTTCGAAATCGCCAGCCAGCAAGCTCGGGCTGAGCTTTCCTCTTGCAACTCTTCTCTCTCTCTCTCTCTCCTCCAAGTGGTCTTCTCGTCGAAGTTGCTCGTGCACTCTCTCCTGCAAACGAGATATTTTTATAGTCCTGCAGGGCTCGGGCGCTCCAAATTGGGGGGGGGAGAGAGAAAAGAAGAGGAGGAGGAGGAAAGAGTTCAGAGAACCCCCTTCGATGTTTTGTTGCAAGGGCACGGCGAGCGCGCGGAAAGCAGCAAAGGTTATGTATTCACAAAGCGAGAGAAAGCCCGCTTTGAAGCGTAAAAGCAGGAGACGGAAGGAAGCGGCGCGCACAATGGAAGCCGGCGAGCTGCTTTGCAGCGGTCAGTGGCCGGGTGTCCCGGCGAGCAGCTCCAATGAAATATGCAGAAAGGTTGTGATGTCTGGCCGGGCTCAGACAGCCGCCGCCGCCGCCTTGCCAGCCTCCTTTTGCCGAGACACAAGTCCATACGCAGAGAAACACCCCTGCGCTTCCTCCAGGGGGCGGAGGCGCCTGCCCGGCCCCCAGCCGCAAAGCGTGCCAGGAAAAGACCGCGGCGAGGAGAGCCTGGCCTGGATGATCCGCTGCTAGAAGAAGCGGGCGCCGATCTGGAATCGTCTGCAGGGCTTGAGTGTTTCCCCTTGAGACAAGAGAGAGATTGTGAGCTCTGGCATCAGATCCGCTAGGCACGGGCAGGGTAAGGAAGTGGGCGCAGAGCACCAAGCAGCCTTTGCAGTTGCTTAGCTGCTTTCGGGAGCACCTTTGGCTTTCAAGAAACCTAAACTTCGCAAGGTGAAAGTTGTGGGTGATCTTGAATCTCCTAGAAATTTCATAGCAGTCAACTCCTAGGGGCTGAGATTCCTCTCAACAAAATATTTGAGAGGGCTGAGCCCCACCCCAAGCTGATGGGCATTGCCATTCAAACGGTGTGTGTGTGTGCATTGCATATTGAGATTGATTATGTGGGGCGGGGCTTACCTGCCCTCCCCCCATTTATTCAAGTTGGCAGCCTTGCATAGAGTTGGAAGGGATCTCCGAGGAACAGCCCCCTGCAATGAAGGAATCCTTCCCACAGCCATCGCTGGGTGGGCTCTAATCACCAACCTTCTGGTTAACAGCCAGACGCACTGACCCATTGCGCCACAGAGATGGCTGGGTGCCAATTGCTGGGAATCACAAGTGGGGAGAAGAAGGCTGCTGTGCTCACACCAGAGGTGCAATTTAGGGCAGCGTGGTGACCAGTTTCACCATACTGGGCACCGAGCCTAGGGCACACTATGACACAGTGAATTGAGCAGAACAGAAGGCGAGGTGTGTGTTTGGTGTGTGGATTTTGGCCTCGCACAGAGCGCCACTGAAATCTGAAAGACCCAAGTCGGCTGCTGCTCACACCCGGCTTGTGGGCTTCCCATGGGCATCTGTTTGGCCACGGTGTAACTAGGATGCTGACCTAGATGAGATGCCGGCCTGATCTAGGAGGGCTCTTCATAATTTCTCATGCCCCTATACTAACCTAGAAGCCCTTTTTGCATTCAGTTTATAGCAAGATAAAACACAGAAGGTAGGGTTGGGCTAAGATCACAATGCAACTAAAACGTATGTTCTGCAGTAGAAGGGCTCTCAATTCCTACCAATCCCATATTAAATCCCATACTTCAGACTTGAGCACATAACACTGGAAAGGTTCAAAGATGACATTAGGCTCATGAGCCAATGTTGACTTCATATTGTGCGTCCGTCCTGTGGACCCTTACCTGGAATTATCAGTCTTATTATTGGAGATACATACCATATAGGCACTGTATTCATATAAAGTGCTTCAAGATTACTTTTCTCTTCTAAGGAGATATTTAAATATATTTAAAAAGCCTCGGTAGACATATATTAAACAGCCCATTGTATTATCATTGTTCTTTTGAAACTTGAACTTGTGTGGCACATGGATCTTAATGTTAGAAAAGTGTAGATGATGGATAGCAAAGGTTGAAGTGATATAGTAATCCTAGCAGTTACAAATCCAAGACTACACCATCAGTTTATTTATGGCTGAAACAGATGACAAACCACTCAGCCAGAAAGCAGGTAATGTTCAAGAAACAAACCAGAAGATGCATTTCTTCAAATCTAGGCCCCACTTTTGGCATGTATTAAAGATGATAAAGGGACACAACAAAACAGCTTCTTCCATCCTTTTCGTTGTTCTATTCCTTTATTTAACTCTGTTGGCTTTATACTTTGCTATAAACACATATTATTTGTTGATTAAAATTATTTATATACCACCTCTAAACCAGACGTTACCAAGGCAATGTAATTTAAGACGACCCACTAGAACAATATTAACAACCATTAGAATATAAACATTTACACCCACCATATATGCATCTATTGATAAATGTTGTTGAATGTTTTATAAAATGTCCTTGAAAGTGGAGTGGCTTGGTATTGGTATTATTTGATATTATTCATGCCTATAAAGTGTAGCATAGAAGTCTTCCTAGCATACATAGAATCCACACAGCTTTAGGATTTTATTTTGTATTTTGGAAACCTCAGTAAATGATTAATAATTGATTATGTAATTTAGATGTGGCCTTTAGGTGCCCTGTCTCTTAGAGAGAGCTGTTGTCACTCCCTTTGTGGCCTTGTATGAAATGGGGAGAAAAAACACTGATGAACCAGTGAATGAAGCATTGCTGACCTTTGCTTAGCTTTGTAGATCTAAGGCATACAATGAGATAGTAGTTACTCTAATTATGCTGTTCATTCCCCCCCCCTCCTCATCTTACTGGGTAGTTGCATTGAGCTGCTGCTGAAACATCTTGTCAGCAACAAGTCATTTTCCCAGTGTGTCATGCCTTACCTAGCAGCAACTTCTTGAAGCAATGGAAACAGATAATTCAGCTGCATGTCATATTATTGTACTTGAAGATGCAATGCTATTTGCAGAGCATTTTCTTTTTCTTCCAGGGTGGCTCAGAATGAAAGGCAAGCTGCAGTTACACAAGAGCAGTGGAAGGGAGCTATGCTTTCCCAGAATCCAGCTGGTTGCTGGAGCTAGATCATGTCAGAATTCACTTTCTGAGCAAGGTACAACCAGTAGTACCGATGACCTTGGGCAATGTATGAAATGCCTCATTACAAAGAATCACAGAATCGTAGACTTGGATGAGGGTCCAATCCCTTGCAATGCAGAAATCTTTTGCCCAACATGGAGCTTGAACCCTGGGATTAATAGTCTCATGCTCTACCGACTGAGCTATATTATTTTCGCTAAGTTTTAGTAACAATGTCTACAAGGAATAAGGAATTCTGGAATGTTTCAGCCACACCTGCTTAATACTAGGGCTGTGCACTGAATTCAACCAAATTCTGAATAGAATCAGGCCGATTCAGGGGGACCTGGGCTTGGACCAGAGAAATGGGTGGAAATAGCTCCATGGTCGATGGGAAACTCCCCACTGGAGTAGAAATCATATATCGAACAGATGGAAAGCTCTTCGATCTGAACAGGCTGAAAGCAAAAAGTAAAGTTACCTTAACTTCCGTCATAGAGCTTCAGTATGCTGATGACAACATAGTGTGCGCACGCTCAGAGGATGACCTCCAAACCATCCTAAATATCTTTGCAGAAGCTTACGAAAAGCTTGGCCTATCACTCAACATCCAAAAAACCAAAGTGCTGCACCAACAAGTACAAAATAACCCCTCTGCAGTGCCACAAATCCAACTCAGTGGTGTAACGCTGGAAAACGTTGATCACTTCTCCAACCGAGACAGTTACCTTTCCACAAGGGCCAATATTGATGCCGAAATCCAGCATTGCCTGAGCTCTGTGTGTGGGGCTTTCTCCCGATTGAAGTGCAGAGTGTTTGAGGGCCGGGACATTCGCAGGGAAACCAAAGTGCTTGTTTACAAAGCTATTGTACTACCAACCTTACCATATGCTTGTGAAACATGGACCACTTATAAACGCCATCTCCAACTCAAAAGATTCCATCAACGGTGTCTCCGAAAAAGTTTACACATCACTTGGGAAGACAGGCGAACTAATATCAGTGTACTGGAAGGTGCAAAGATCACCAGTGTTGAAGCAATGATTCTTCAACATCAACTTCGTTGGACTGGTCATGTTGTGCGGATGCCTGATGATAGTCTTCCAAGGCAATGAAACATTCTCTTGTGCTTTCAAAATATTGATTGAAACTCTTCTCTTTGGCGATCACTCGTAGCCGAGTAAGATAGTCTTCCATAAACACGGTTTTAACAATGAGTCCGTAAGTGACTGTGGAGGCCAATTCTGGATCCACACGTCCTTCCACAGTGGTGACATTTATAAAAGCCATCTCCAACTCCTTGAAAGATTCCATCAACGGTGTCTCTGAAATTTTTTACACATTACTTGGGAAGACAGGCGAACTAATATCAGTGTACTGGAAGAAGCAAAGATCACCAGTGTTGAAGCAATGATTCTTCAACATCAACTTTGTTGGACTGGTCATGTTGTGCGGATGCCTCATGATTGTCATCCAAAGCAACTACTCTATTCTGAACTTAAAAATGGAAAGTGTAATGCTGGTGGTCAACAAAAGAGGTTTAAAGACTGTCTCAAGGCAAATCTTAAAAAATGTAGTATAAACACTGACAATTGGGAAACACTGGCATGCGAGCGCTCCAGTTGGAGAACAGCCTTTACCAAAGGTGTCATGGGCTTTGAAGAAACTTGATCTCAGGACGCAAGGGAGAAACGTGCTAAGAGGAAGGCACGCTTGGCAAATCCACACCGTGATCCAACTCCCGCCTGGAAACCAATATCCCCACTGTGGAAGGACGTGTGGATCCAGAATTGGCCTCCACAGTCACTTAGGGACTCATTGTTAAAATCGTGTTATGGAAGACAGTCTTACTCGGCTACGAGTGATCGCCAAAGAAGAAAGATGAAGCCTGGGCTGTCAGAGAAGAGAGCATCAGGCGAGAAGGCTGCAGTCATTGCTTTAGCAGAAACACACTGGGGAAGTGGATCCCAGCAGGACTGAATCCTTTACTCACCAGTTGGTGACTGACGGATTCAGTTCTGCTGGCTTCAGCATGCTGTTTCAGAGTCTTTCAGACCCCAGCAGGACTGAATCTTCCTGCTCTTGGTTGGTCAATTTCATTTCTCTCACCTTATCAATTTTTTTCCAAGTCTTAAATTCAGTTCTTCACCTTCTGTAGCAATTTGGATTATTATTTTTAAAGAGTATCATGAAAAGTCAACAGCATTCTACTGCAAATTTCCCCAAATAAACACATTTTTCATATGGAGTTTTGACTAACGAACACATTTTTGCAAGCAATTTTCCCTATTGCAATGCATTTTTGTGTTATTTCCACCAATATATTTTTTTTGCACACTTTTGCCTGATATATGCATTTTTTTAAAAAAATAAACTGGTTGGTGACCTGCATAGTAAAATTCAGATAAGTACTAGTTTTGAAGGATAGCTGTGGTTTGCTTCACATATTGTTACAAAAGGTGCCAATTTGCTAGATTCTGCTTAAAATGCAAACGGAATCAAATCTCTTTCCTCATCCCTACCTAGAAAACAGCTTGAAAATGTGGCATATATGGTATGCTATGATGTGACATGGGCCTTGGCAGGGGAGTGGGGGAGAGCGCATAGCCCCCGACACCATCGGGGAGGGGGGTACCATTACGGCTGCCTGGACATGTGTTGTGTATGTCCCCACTGCGCTGGGCGCCACGCTCCCAGGACGCAAGCCACACCCCTGTGGGTGGCGTGCCATGCCCGAGATGCATGCTGCGCCCCCGTGGGCTGGATGCCACGCCCCTGGGATGCACGCCACGCCCCTGGGATGCATGCCAGCCACGCCCCCGCCTGCTCTCCACCCCCGGTGCTAGAGCATGCAGCTTCGCCACTGGACATGGGATGAAAGTCAAATGGCCAACTGATCTTGTCGGGAGTTGTCGACTTGCTTCAAATCCATTAAAAACCCATTCTTTGTGAGCAAACCAGAGTTTGGACTGGATTCTGGGTTTGGTATCCTAGAGATCCCTGATAGACAACCCATACTATGCTTTAATCTCAAAATCCTGTTATCAGATTTAAGCTACAAGTGTTTTGGTTCTTATCTTTATCCCAATGTTATTGTGGTTGGGCTGCTGTGATTAATATCTGGGATATCAGAATGATAAAAATTTAATGAGCTGATAGGAATTGATGACTTTTTGTTGGTTCACATTCACCTTTGTTACTTGATGTTACACCAGTATGCTGCAGTGGTTAGCGTGTCATCTTAGGACAAGGGAGACCAGGGTTCCAGCCATGAAGCTCACTGAGTGACTTTGGGCCAGTCACTCACCCTCAGCCTAACTTACCTCGCAGAGTCATTGTGATTATAAAATGGGAAGGAGGAGAGCTATGCAGACCCTCTTGAGCTGCTAGGTGGAAAGGTTGGGATATAAATGTAGATTGTGTAATAAATAAATAAAAATAAAATAATCCATACCCATTACTTGTGAAGCATTTGAACTTAGACTCTAAAACAGTAGAAAATGGTTCCAACATTAAAGTGTTTCATTTCTGCCCTGCCAACTCAGCTGAGTTCTCGCTGACATGGCTGTACAGATAGTGCTCAATTGAAGTGTTTGACTGTAAACCCATTGAATGCCAAAGGTGGGAACATTCCCTTAAATTGTTAGCCCTCCAGGATCAGTGGTAACTTTGGTAAAATTACCATGACCTGTGCTGAGGCCATGGGTTAGGGTGGGGTACAAAAATAATAACAAAACAATTAAAAACAACAACACTGTGCAAGAGAAATACTCCTATGAGGTCATGAAGCACTACAACATTTCAGATCTAATATATAAATTATTTCATATTGGGAAACAGACCAAACCCAAGAAGAAGCACAACAGAACTCCTCCTCTTAGCTACTGCTGCTGAAATGCAAATGCAGAAATATTGCCCTTTCATTTCTAAGTTCTAGTACAGCCTGCCAGCTGGCAGTGGTACAAGCAATGTTATTTCATCTTCAGCTTTAAAGAAAATCTGCCTTATCTTCTGTAACTGCAGAAGTGTTGGTAAAATGTCAAACGGAGTTGTTTTTTCCTTTAAAAAAGGAGGAAAGGAAGAAATGTGGCTGTCTAAAATTCTCAGCACCCTTCGAAGCTAGACAAGAAAAAGCTCACCATGTTTTCCTCAAATTCTAAACGTGGGTGTTTAAATCATATCAATATGGCTCGTATCCATCCCTTGTTACTGCTGCTTCTTCCATTCCTCCCCCTTCTCTGTTTTCCTTTTAGCCATTCCTCCCTTCCCCCTCCTACACCGGTTGTCTTCCCCAATGCTAAATTTAGATATGATCCAGCCAAAGTTAAGCATTTAAGGATCTCGTGGAGAGAGCTTGAATAGCCGTCATTTAAATCAAAGGGATTTTTAAAGAACTGAACCTTGCCCTAGATTATTATTAACTCCTTGGGAAAGGAACCATTTATATACTAGATAGGTAAGCATTTTTATCCTGATCCCCCCCCCCCGCTTTAAAATGTTTCTGTGGCTTTAATACAAATGTCTTTTCTCAAATTTCTAAATATTTGTGTTCAAGAAAAAGTATTATTGAGTTGGATCTAGACTTCACCTTCTGCAAATGGAAAGGCTCTTTCTGTCTATGGAAGCTTTTTTTTTATGATCCAGCAAGGGATTCCTGTTGGAGAAAGGCAGTGATGAGGACGACATGTGGCATCCAGGAGATGGATGCAGCACCAACAACTTAATTCTATTTCTGGATAATTGGATAGAAAGGTGGCATGTAAATTGGGAGGCAATAAAATGGGTAGTAGTTAGGAGGTGTTGTGTGTGCAAGCCCCTTCTAGAGGGTTCCACAAATCTCGCTGACCAATCTCGCGAGATCCTGAAATTTCAGGTCTTACGGGATTTGAGCTGCCAAGCTATCATGATGTCACAGAATCTTGCAACAACTTGGCAGCCAAGTGGGCCGGGACAGAAGTGGTACCAAAGCCATCAATCTCCTTTTGCCCCTAATATCCCCCTCCCGGAGGTAATGCAATGGTTCAGAGAGGCCCCTTTTACCAATTTCCTACCCTACCCCCAGTAGCTAATGAACAGTGTGGGAGGATGTTGCAGAGGGAGGAGGAATAAGCAAAAGTCCCTTGCTTTCTGTGCCAGTAGGAACAGTCCCCATAGTATATAGCTACAGTTTATAGCCTTTGTAGCACATGTTTCCCCCCTCCTGGTGCAGGTTACTATTCCCATCTTACAGAAGGGGAAATTGGGGTTTAGATGAAGTGACTTACTGAATCCATGGCAAAGGTTGGACTTTGACCCAGACCGCACAGATTCTTTAAGGTGGCACAATAGGGAATCAGAGCTCAAGTTAGAATATACAACCAGGGGAAGGAAGCTCACTAAAATGTCCTCATGCACTTCATTCATTCTTGCTTTGTCCCCGTTATGGAAGAAAATTGTTATGGCAAGTAATCTTACAACAGAATTTGAAACGGCAATTAGGAAGATGCTCGATCCAGGGAGCACATAACATGCCTGCAGTCAAGCTAAGAGAAGACCATCTGTTATAGAGAATATCATCAGCATTTTCCTCCAGTTTAACTGAGCTGCACCTTCTGTACATTTGGTAATTTAGAACTGCAATCCTAAACATCTTTACTTGAAGAAGAAGGGTGCTCAATGGATGGCACCCCACAAATATGATTTTGGTTTATGGTACATACTTAAGATAAAATAGTCAGTATTCAATTATTAAGCTTATGAGCAGAATTCTCAAAGCACACACTTTTAAAAAAAATATACAGGTCAGTATTATTATTATTACCCTGCCTTTATTTATACCCTGCCTTTTTTCCTGAAGGGACTGAAGGCAGCTTACAGATAAAAATAAGAACTGCTAAAAACATGGGGAAAAACAATAATTAAAAACAATTAAACATTGATAGAAATAAAACTATATACATATTTTTTAAAACAACGCACATATATACAATTATATCACTGTTAAATTGACTGTTCCACCATTTCTCTGAGGTTACAATCCTTATGCATATTTATTTGGGAATAAGATCCACTAAATGGGATTCACCTCCAGGTCAACAGGCTTAATGCTAGACTGTAAAAAAAGGTAGATAAAGAACCATGCTAATATCTCTCTCATGTTAGTTTCTGTGGACACCCCTGCAAAGATGTTCAGAGAAGTGTCATCATCATCATCGAAAATGTCCTGCTCATTGCTAGGGTAGCTTCTCCAGATCTGCTATGGTTCGTGAAATCAGTTGGGGAATCCAGTGCAACAGCTGCCAGTATTTTTACACTCTTTTAGCTGCGTGTTTAAGGTTATCCTTTTTCATTGCCTATCTTCTGACTTGCTACTGCAGATGTGCCAAAAAGCCTCTTCACCTGTTCCCGATCTAGAACAAAGCACTTAATCCCAAATAAAATCCTTGCGATCAACTAGGAATTTCACTCTGTGATTCTAGGTTGTCTTTTCCCCCCTGTGGCAGAAATAATAATCCGTAGGATTTCTGGCTCAAGTCTACTGTACCTAATAGAGATTTCCGTAAGGTGATGGAGCATGCTGCACAGCCTTACTAAATGCCATCTTGGATATGTTCTGCAAGCGTGGTTGTGCCAGAGTTGTGCTCTGAAATGTGATCAAGGAGGGACTAGGATAGGAAAAAAACACTGAATCAACCATTTGCCTCCTAGCATAGCACGTGGCTTGGCTCACTTGCTCAAGACAACTGGAAAGGGTTTCCAGTTCCCCAAAAGGGAAAGCTGGGTATGATGAATAAGCTAGAAGTCTATCCACATTCAATGGTGTCTTTCACAAATGCACATCTTTTGGATTTAACTGCAAAAGGCTTGCTTCAGGAAGGGAACAACATTATCCAGCTTTCAGCTCAAATCATTGCAATAGAGATCATACTCTGCACTGTAACAAGAGGCATGCAGTTTCTCAGACCATGTGCAATTATTACCTCTGAGATGACTAGGAATATTTTTGGATTGGGGAACTAGTTGACACAAGGTTGTCAGAAGATAGATTCATATAAATATAACTAAACATGTGCACATACATTCGCTCGGATAAGGTTCAGCCAGTTTCACCTGAGAATGCAGACATGATGCTTGGAGAAGTCTCTTCTACAGCTTGCCTTCTACATAGCTCTGAGACTATGTTCCTCATAAAGAGTTGCGAATCTGTGGACTAGATTGGACTAGATGCTTCTAATAACTCTCACCACATCTAGCCAGGATGGCAAGTGGTGAGGGATAATGCAAATTGTAAGTCCAGCAATGTCTGGAGGGCCACAGGCTTACCAATGCTATATCTGGTCTGTATCTAATATCCAGGTTGGCAGAGCTGTGTCAGGTCAAGCCCATCCTGCTCCCTTACTAGGTCTCATTTTGAGTTGCCCTACCTCTGTTTTTAAGGATAGATGTTCAGAGACACATGGACATTCTCCCTTTGAAAATAGAAAAGCCAGCAATAATTTCAGGTCTGCCTCAACTTAGTCCTTTTTAGTGGATCGATGCCATTACCTGTAGTTCTTGATGGAACTGAGATCACTGATGCTCTGGGAAAATAACCTGGGAAGAAGATAATTGAACATGTCTCAGCAACTGATGTCTTATGCAGAAGTGGGGGGGAAACCCATGGCCACTCCTCCTAGGTTACACACTGATTGGCTCTGGGTGCTATAGGTAAAGGTACTGCAGCATGGCTGGCATGTTGGGCCATTTGCCCCTCTGGTTTACACTATGTATTTATTTGTTTGATTTCTTACCCTTCCTTTACCATGAGTTCCCAGGGGCCATTTATAACTAAAGAAAAGGGAATATAAAAAAATCAGTTTAAACAGTTGCAGTAACTCTGAAGAAGACAACATATGTAAAGTGAAATTTTTATTGAGCTAACTTACGAGCCCCTCATCAGACATTCTATGTATAGGTAGCTGGGAAGAGTCCAGCTTTTACTGTGGGACCAGAACTTTACACTGCCTCCCTCCCTCTGTTCAGCTACCTCTATTGTCGATCAGTACCTCTGACTTTTATTATTTATAGTCCTTTATGTGATGGTCCTCTCAATCCTTCAAAGAGATTAATGAATTTGTTCTCATGCTTCCTTTCCCTTATATTAGTTTTACAGACTAAACCAGAAAGTTCTTGAATATGGAATGATTCATCAGAGGAAGTGTGTACAGAACCTTTAGCCTCTCATTTTTTGTCCCACCACCTTATTTCTCAAGTAAAACATCCTCTGCTTTTGTTACCTAGACAAGGCTGAGGGCTGAATTACAATGGTTTCCAGCAAGGGTTTCATGATTCACTAGTGCTTCCTCTTTCTGAAGATCCAGAGTGGAGATTTGCACTGATCTCTACTAGTGCCCAGTGACTGAAGATATGGGATGCCGATGTCCTAGTGTTACAGGCAATGTCAAACCTGTAAATCTGGCACATGCCAGGGGCAAGGAGAGGTAGAAGGTTCATGTAGGCAGAAACAGCCCCGAGGTATGGAGGAATCACTTCCTGGCTTCTTTCACTGTCAGATTCAGGGGGGATAGTAGACTTTAGAGCTGTAAAATTGACACCGGGCATAAGATTGGTTCTTGGAGACTACCCAATTCAAAAGACCAGAAAGATTCAGCTCTGTGCTGTTAGGAATCTCCTTTCTTGTAACTTGAAGCCATTGATTCATGCCCTATCCTCCAGAGCAGGAGAAAACAAGCTAGCTCCATCTTCCATGTGACAGCCATTAAGATAGTTGAAGATGACCATCCTGTTTCCTCTCAGTTTCCTGTTTACCAGACTAAACATACCCAGCTCCTTCAACTTATAAATGATGTCACTTTTTATCAGTTTCCCCCACAAGGTAGTTATGCTAGACTGCTACAGTTCAAGGTGCTTTAGGGAGTTCAAATCAGGTTAACTGAAATTTTCTTAGGAAATGATTATGGTCTCTATACTAACAGAACCTCCAGAAGTCAGAGCCGGACAGGATATTACAAGGTAGAATAACAAAGAAGGATAGAGCAAGCAGAGAACAGCCTCAATGTGTAATTGGATGGTCCTCCAGTAGTGATTTTAATATGAGAATAGGTGTTACAAAGACACAAATGTTCCTATATTCATCCATGAAATGTTGGAGGGGGATGGATGTCACAGAGACTGTTTGCTTAATCTTCAAGGAAGGAGGCCAGCCAAACTGCTCAGACACTGCTCTCTGCCAGATAATCCATTGAGCAAATAGCTAAGGTTGCACGGCTGTCATTGCAAGGTTAAGACATTGTAGCTGTGAGCTGGAAACATCCCTACAAAATGGCTGGAAACTGCAGGGGAGAACAAAATCCAAAAGTGTTTTTTGCAAATGAAACATTTATCTCTGTAAGTGGTTTGCTAACTACTTTTGAGATCACACAAAATGTTGCTCCAGTTATTAATAATAGAACATTTTACAGAAATGTATCCTGTATCATGTTTTTTAATAAAAAATAAACACTTTAAATTGGGTTTCAGTACTATAACTGTATTATTCTGACACATGTAACATTATTACGATTTAATTTATATACTGTTTAATTGCCAAGATGGGCTTCTAAGCTGTTTCCATGAAATCAGAGGCTACTTGATTCAAATGCAAACATGCTGTCGGTGCACAATTACGCAGTTTAACTGAAAAGTGGGTAAGAATGCTGACCATTATAGAGGTGACCACGCTGTGCTCAGCAGTGTCCCAGAAAAGTGATCGCAGCATCTCTTGTGGCTTCAGCAGTGGTGGGTCCTCAGCATCCTCAGGCAGCTGCTGTAGGCCCACCACTGCTGATTGCTCCAATTGCCCACATTATTGGAATGATGCTATCTTGAGGGCAATTACAGCAGTGGCCACCTGGTGCTCCTCAGAAGAATGCCACTATCATTGCTTCCATCATCCCCCTCTCCTCAGGTATGTCCTGCCTCTCTCTTAACATCTAGTCAAATAAGAGCCAGAATGGAGAGTCAACCGGTCACCAACATGCAGGGAGGCACAATGTGGGCTCATGCCATGATCCCCTCGAATCTGGTATCAGCCTTGAAAGATTTCCAGCTCTGGTGCTACTACAAGAGTGAAATGTGAGGGAATTGAAAAAGTGAGTCTGAAGAGCAAGGCTTTCATATCTTCATCCATCTCTGGGTCATTGCTGGAGATGCTTGGACACTTCGTTTTCCTCCTTGGACCATCTCCTTGGGACAGTTCATGAGCTCCATGCTTCCAAATGTACGAGTCAGGAAGAGGATTACATTTTACTTCTTGGCTGATGTGTCAAAATCTGGAATGCCCTCCCTTCGGTAACTGGCAAGGCAGATACAGTAATGAGCATTAAATGCCTCTTAAAAATGTATATGTTTATCAGAGCTTTCCTAGACTCTGGCTACTAATTTTTTGTTTTGTGTGGTACTCAATTTATTTGCAATATACATAAAAACATAAAACAATAAAATTTTAAAACAATATATATGTAAGCCACTTAAAGCAGGAATGGGGAGCTGGAGTTCTTCCAGATGTTGTTGGACTCCAACTCCCATCAGGCTCAGTCTGCATAGCTAACTGCTACAGAGGATGGTAGTTGGAGTCCAACAGCATCTGTAGGACCAGAGGCTTCTCACCCCTGGCTTGGAGGTTGTTAGTGTTAATAACAGTTTATAACTAAAGAAAGTAATGAAATAAAAGGCAGTTGATGTTCTGATCTCTAGGTAGCTCCAATATGACCTCCAGGTAGCTGCTGGGGATAATTGCTGGAGGTAAGGGAATGTGCTTTCAAAAAGCAATTTTCCCTGGCAGAGAAGGGACTAAAAAAAGGGTATTTTCAAACTATGTGAAGAGTCACTTTCAACATTTATTCTAAAACACATAATTTATGTAAGAAAGCTGTGCTATGGAACATGTATTTTAATATTAAATGCTTGTAGTTTTAAATAAATGTAGCACTTAACGTTTGTCTGAAAGTGCCCAGATTCCTGGAAAAATAATTTTGCTAAATCCCTCTAAGGCATAAATTTCTGGATCAGGCTGACATTGTCTCCGGAAGTTCTGAGGAAAGGTGATTCACTCTTGCTTTTAAATGTATGCCACAATGAAACTCGTTTTCAAGGTGCCATGAGATTCTGTTACTGTTTTTAAAGAATTTTCTTCATTTCAGGTGGAATGCTGACCTTCTTTGAGTAACTTTTTTTTTTGCCTCTCAGGTACATTCCAGGCAATTTATCCATATGTTTCTTCTATTCTCAATAGCCTCACATTATTCCAATTTTGGATATATATATATATATATATATATATATATATATATATATATATATAGAGAGAGAGAGAGAGAGAGAGAGAGAGAGAGAGAGAGAGAGAGAGAGTAGCACCTCACCTCAGACTTTGCACCTTCATAAGAAGTGGCTCTCTTCACCCCCACCCCAGTTTTTGGCATATCTTTTGGCACTACCAATCTCATTCTTGTTGGGTGCCTAGCTTGTTGTCAGTTTGTGATCAGAGGTTCTCTGCTTTGTTTTAGGTACATTTCCCCACTCTTTTGATGCCAAAACGTGTTTCTCCAAGACAATGGCTTTATGAACAGCAGTAGTTGAAGAATGCTTGGCAAAAAGATGAGGTGTTTTGCAGCATTTTGTTGACCCCCCCCATTTCTCTTAAGCATGTCATCTGGTATTGTACGCCCGCACACTTGAACCCCCAAACCCTGTTGGGTGTCTCTATTTACCTTTCATGTATCTCTCGCTCTCACTCATAAAAGATGTGGGCAGGACATAGAGCTTCTTGCCCTCTAATTGGCTTTCTCATTCTAGCTAGTCTTCCCTTATTGACCTTACTGAGAGAAAGCAAACTTGTACGTTTTCATGAAGTTATATACTTATATACTTTGTATATACAGTGGTACCTTGGTTCTCAAACTTAATCCGTTCCAGAAGTCCGTTCCAAAACCAAAGCGTTTCAAAACCAAGGTGAGCTTTCCCATAGAAAGCAATGCAAAATGGATTAATCCGTTCCTGGCTTTTAAAAACAACCCCTAAAACAGCAATTTAACATGAATTTTATTATCTATCAAGACCATTGATCCATAAAATGAAAGCGATAATCAACATACTGTACTATAAAATAAAGAAGACAGTATTGTAGATGATCAAAATTGCACTGATGATAGTCATTGTTTGGATGGTTTTTTTAAAAATTCATTTCTGCAGTCACACAATCAATCAATCAATCAATCAGTAGCTGAACTGGGTTCCACACAGTCACAAAAACAAATTAACTGGAAAAGCCTCAAAAACAAAAACGCAAATAGCAAAAATGAAAGCGCCAAACTGAATCCATTCCGGAAATCTGTTTGACTTCCGAAATGTTCAAAAACCAAGGTGCAGCTTCTGATTGGTGCAGGCGCCCTGAAACAATAGCCGACAGCCGCATTGGACATTCAGCTTTCAAAAAACATTTGAAAACCGGAACTCTTAATTCTGCGTTTTCAGCGTTTGAGAACCAAGGCACTTCTTGATGGTTGCATACTGTGAGTAGCTGGTGCAGATGAGGTTTTGAGTTGGGGGGGGGGAATGGCCAAAGAACCAGCCAGATTCTATCTATCTATCTATCTATCTATCTATCTATCTATCTATCTATCATCATCTATCTCTATCTATCTATCATCTATCTATCTATCTATCTATCTATCTATCTATCTATCTATCTATCTATCATCTATCATCTATCTATCTATCTATCTATCTATCTATCTATCTATCTATCTATCTATCTATCTATCTATCTATTGAGGGAGCACCTGATGTTGAAATTTTGCACCCCTAACAATTTTGCACTCCTATGTGTCCCCCCCCCCATGCTATGCCACTGACTGCAGCCAATCTCCTCATTGTTTACTGTATGTAGAATCATAGAATCAAAGGATCACAGAGTTGGAAGGGACCACAACGGTCATCTAGGAAACATACTGCAATGGGTATAGAAACAAGGTGTGCAATAGAGGTCCTAGGTATTTATTATCTTGTTCATGCCTCATATTGTGTTTGGTATACATTCAGCTCACATTATGGCACATGCCTGTATTAGAGGAGGTGTGAAATCTTGAAGCACACAACTGTCACTTGTTCATCTGGATGGAAAAATAATGTTCTATTTTTGGTTGAGTCCATTGCAAAAAAGAAGAAGGAGCACAAGGACAGTCAATGATTAATAGTCATGTTCCAGGATGCTGTCAGCAGGAAGCCAATCTAAGTACTGGGGACACCTAAATAATTGAAGGGAACAGGTGAGAGAGGCAGCCATTAGTTATAGTTGATAAGGGAAGCTTTCTGGTTGGGCAAGCTGCCCAGTTGAAAGGGCAGGTTTCCCAATTGAGAAGATTTGTCTTCATGAATGTTGTGATATGCTGCAGCACCCTTTAAAAGAGAACCCATTTTTAAATCCAGAAATCTACACTCTAATTTTCCATGCAGCAGCATTGAGCAGTTCAGCATGCTTAAAATGCAGCAAGTCAGTAGTGAAGCTATTTAAATGAGATATTACTGGCTTGCTAGCAGATTATGTGGATTTAAAAAAAAATACAGTGGAACCTTGGTTCTCAAATTCAATCCATTCCGGAAGTCTGTTCGGCCTCCCAAACCACTTGAAAACCAAGGCGTGGCTTCTGATTGGCTGCAGGAGCTTCCTGCACACAAGCAGAAGCTGCCTTGGACGTTTGGCTTCCGAAAAATGTTTGAAAAGCGGAACACTTACTTCTGGGTTTTCGGTATTCAGGAGCTGATTTGTTTGTCAACTAAGCCATTTGAGAACCAAGGTACCACTGTAATGGGTTAGCTGACGTCAGGGTCTCTGTGTCCATTCAGGTGACCTAGGCAGCAGCCTAGGGTGCCAGAATGGAGGGGGCGCTGGCCAGCCTGCCCGCCGCCCGCCGCCCCCCAGTGCTGAGCGGCTTCAGGCCACTCTCCAGAGGCACACGCCAGAAGGTGATCTCACCTAGGGCGCAAAAAACCCTAGCACCGGCCCTGGCTGACGTTTGGTTTTTGATCCTCCCCGCAAAAACCCACATGTTAAATCAGGCCCAGGAACCCTCGAGGTGTTGGCCTAGATTAACAAAGGGTCATTCCGAGCATTGCCACCATTCTTTCCTTTTCCTCTAGGTTTCCTGCAATAGTATCGAGAGCTTGAGGTGGGGCATCCATCAAGATAGTGTTACATGCCACCCCAATCGCCAAATGCTGTGAGAGTCCAGGGATTGGAGAAGTGTCTGTATTCCCTTTTGGACAATGAGGCACAGCATCTGTATGTAATTGAATTTAAATATGCCAGCCACACAATTGCCAATTGCTTGATTGCCATCTTGTCTGGTTTGACCCTAAAATAAATCTTGTCAAAGGTAGAAGTGCCTCCAGTCCTAATTCAGAAAAAAGCACATCTTAGTTTGTGCACAATAAGTATGTTATTATTAAGAAAGAATACTGGAGGAAACACTAGTCAATATACTTGTAGTAGTCAGATCTTGCATTCCAGTTTTTATCCGAGTGCCTGTGGGTAAAATGTCCATGTCCAGATTAGTTACCTCTTCTTAGGAAACAGGAAGAGATTGTGTCGGGGACAACTTCAGAGGGAGGTGGTTAAAATTCAAACACTACCATCAGGTTGTCCATGAAAGCCTTGCATGTTTGAAGTTTTTTTCAGAAATTTGAGAGGACAGCTGGTGGGAGAAAAGTACTGAACTCAAAAAAGACTCAGGCATCTTCTTTTTTCTTGTTAACTGTCAAGATCAAACAGCAAGGAGTTTGAGTGACAACAGGCGATAGCACAATTCTATCCATGATGATTTGTCGCATTCACACATGCAAGTCACTCTTTTGATGTTACAGCCAATAACGGGGCAACTCCAGCCATGTTTGCTCAGCATTCAGCACCACTGAATCCAGTGGGACTTACACTCATGTAACTGCTGTTAAGATTTCAGCCTAAAACTATAAAAATACATGTGTGAACTGACTCTGCTAGAATTCCAGGAAGCATTGAGCTGGAACATGCCCACTTGTCTTTGACATGTCAAAGCATACATGCAGTGCTTTTTCCCCCTAAAAAAATGCTACTCTCATTTTCCTACTCATATAGAAATACTGCCCCTCAATGAGGCTAAACTTAGATTCACAAAATGTTTAGGGGTATGCGTACGCCTGTGTCTCCCCAGAAAAAAGCACTGCATAGATGCAAAGTTTTTCTACCCTCCAGTCCACCCAGTAATGTTTGTAACTCTTCTCAGACTGGACCACAATGCTCAGAAATGCATATGATTTCACTATTAATCATTCATCTCTATTCACCCTCAATTGATGCCGAAACATTTCTGTACATACTTCAGATTGTTTCCCACCTGTTTATTTTGCTTCTTTATTTACAGCTTCCGCCCAATGCTACCAGCTGCTGCTCTTTTGATGCATGCTTTTCAGCAACACATATTGTAAAAGAGAACTGTTTTTGTTGTCGTGGCAGCTAATGCTTGAATCTCAGACTGATATCCTGAGGCATAAATCAAGTTAACCATGGTAACTTCAATGTAAGACAGGCAAACCCATTTGGGGATGTGTTATTGTTTGTACCACTGATAATAAACTTTTCTAGACCCCCAGTTGCAGGGGTGCGAATTGTGGTCCTGAACTAGCAACTCGGTCCTTGTCCAAGGTCCTGATCTTCCTCACCTTATGCTTCCAGTCTATTCCAGCACCTACCACTCTTCCTCTTGCTGGAGCCATCATATCACAGTGGATCAAGATACACTAACTAAAGCTTGTCTCGCAGATGTAGGGCCTTGTCCTGAGCTGGATACTGGAGATCACCGATCTAGAAATGATCATCCACATTACCCTAACAGAAGGAGTTATTTGCTCATTCCTAATACTCAGTCACCAAGCTTTGTGTGCAGTTGGTAAGCAGATACAGAAGAAATTTTCCATGAGGAACTGCTAACTTACTCCTTGCCTTGGGCTAGTTGAAGCACATTTTCTGATGGAAATATTCTTTTAAATTCCCAGAAGCAAATGAATATATAATGGCTTAGTGGACTACAGTGTGTACATCAGGAACAATGAGAGTCTGTTCCAGATAAATTATAAATGAGACACCCAATAATTTCAGCAGATGCTACCTTCAGGCCAGAGTGACACATTTCATAATTTTGTTGCACACACTTTGTCTCTACATAAGTGCTACGCCGAACATCTGCATGGAAGGTATCCGTCTGTTTTTGCTTTGATAGCCCTATTGAATGCCAACAGATCGACAGCTGTGGCTAGTGCCCTTGTTCTGTTTTACGCTAGTTTAGCTAGTTTCCATTTAAATTGCAGTTGTTTCAGATTATAGCGATCTTCTGAGTGATTTTGAAATGCAAGTGCATATTTGATAAGATAGACTGAAGCCACCCTGAAAAGTCCTTTGCCCCCTGAACATGGGTAATGCTTAAAAATAAATAAATCAGGAGGCCATGGTTGTTGTTTTTTTAAAATAATAATAATAATCTGTTATTTCTTTTTTTATATAAAACAAACAAACACAGTAACTAAGTGACCTACTTTTCTCATTAAGTTCTTCTTGTCACAGTCCAGAAGTAGGCCTGGCATCTGAAAGACTAAACATCTGATCCAATTAAAATGTAGAGACGCCACTACAATTTTAGCTATCTTATCTTCCAGAAGAACACAATACAATACAGAAGGTTCATGTGTAGAGGATTGACAAGGCAGTTTAGGACTGGATACCGTAAATGTCAGTGGCAAAGGGGGAAGATGGATGTCTGTTTCTCTTGCAGTTGTAAAAAAACCCAAAACCAAAAACCCTTGCATGCTGTCCTTGTGATACTGGCAAAGTGTGTGTGTGTGTGGATTATTGCAGTACGGACATATACTTCAGTTACTTTATAACCCTGTGACAGAGTTGCTGTTTTGTTTTACTATAAAAATGCTTTGGAAAAATGCCTAGAATGCCCTGTCAATTTTTTTGGCAATATATTATTTTAGATTATCTGTTTCTCATTTGCTAGGAAACAAAGCAGCCATTGCCGGGTAAATTTTCTGCGGAGAAGGGAGCGCTGGATACATATGATACTAACTTACTGATAATCTGTATAAGCAGAAGCAAGCACATAAGCAGTAACAGATTCAAAGCAGCATTAATCCAGATTCCTCCGGAGCCCACACTGTTTCTTTATAGTTTCCACACATGTCTTTAAAAAATGCAAATAGCATCAATGGGGAGGGGACTGATAATTATCAGGATCCTAGCAGCCCTGCCCCCCAGCAGATCCTTTTTGTGTAGTTTGGCCTATGCTCCATTTACAAGCTTTTAAATTAATTTTCCCATATCATTATTCTCTTAAGTTCCACTAACTGATGGTTTGGAACTGAAGGGTGACATCAGCTATGGCTAATGACTCAGATGCAGCCAGACCAGTTCTAAAGTCTTTCTCTTGAATGGCTGATCTTCTTGCTCAATGTGTTTGGAATCATCATCACTATCTGGCAGAATACATTTTGAGAAATACAGTACAAGTTGAAGCATCCCTGGAACTACATGAGAGCTCCTTTGGTTCTAGGGCATTCTTCTTCTGAGAAGTTGTTTGAAGATTCTTGAAAAGGTTGAATGAATGAACTCATGTATCATACGCACATATTGTGTCATATCCAATGTTGTCTGTCCAGTAGCATAATCAGCAGATGGCAGAGCTTAAAAGGTTGGGCCACCAAGGAATCCAGTGCAGCAGTTGTTCTAGCAGAAGCTTGATGTGGAACAATTGGTTCTTGCTGTAAAATAGCTCACACAACAATATTTGGAAAGTTATTTGTGTTTTCCCTTATGCAATAGCTGTTTCTTGTTGTGCAATCTGTTGGACAACGCTTGATGACGACCTTGTGCAACGTTATTCTATTAGCACAAGTTTACTGCTAAGTGACTTGAATTTAGTGGTACATTGGGTACCACTCATTGCTGTTTTGTACATATTTATTGTTTTGATTGCAACCTGCAGGCTGTAAAGATTCAGCAAAGTTTGCAGAACTATTTTGAACTGTGGATATTGCACACATATGAACCTAGAAAAGGTTCACCACACAATAATCTGTGTAAGGAAAATAATTGGTGACTTCTTTCTTACACAATGAATGGCCATTCTCAGCAGAACTGCAGGTGCCACAAACTGAAGTGGAACAGAATGATCTGAAATACTTTAGCAGCGATTCTTTCCTTTCTTAGGTTCTCAGTATCTAGGGCATTCTTTTAGAGAAGCTGAGTTCCTACGGGGTATGGCTTTTGGTACTGTATTGTATGACAATACTTAAATGACATTTTTATTCTCGGAAAACCACATCATTTATCCTATTATTTCAGTTAATACATTACAGGCTTGATTTGCTGCATTCAATTGTCACACTCGGGATTTAGGTTTAAAGAGACAGGACATGTTGTATACTTCAGACTGTAGGCATTATCAGAGTGTTACACAGATCCCAGAAGTTATCAGGGGAAATAATTGAAAACTTTTTTTTTAAGGAAGAGAATAGGAGATGAGAGGCTAAAGTGTCAAACCAACAGCACTTGTAATAGCAAACTCAAGTCGTGCCTACATTATTCTAGCCACAACTGGGCTACAGAGAGATAGAGAGGAGTCAAGGAAATGCCAAATTTTGCACAAAAAATAGGGATAAAAGCTGTAAGGTTGCAAACAAGCACACAAAAAAACCTTCCACAACAGCCCAGTGAGGACTGAGCATGCTCAGTAGTCAAAGAATACTGGGAATTTAGGGGGGAAATGGAAAAAAACCCCACCCAGAAATGGAATATTTTATCATGGGAGAGGACGCGGCTGAAACACTGAACAGGATCACTCCACTGTATATATATTTTCCCCTGTGCCCTTTGACTACAGGGGTGGAACTGGTGATCTTTCACAACATGGTGCCCTGTGTGAGACCAAAATGTGGTTCCCCCAAATGGATCTTCTCAATTACGGATCTTCTCAATTTTGCACCCCCTCATGTTGGCACCCTGTGTGTGGGTGTGGGTGTGGGGAACCACCCCTAAATCTGGCACCGCTTGTCTATAATTTGTTTGCCAGCTGGGGCAGACTGAATATTACATGAAATTACACCCCGGTTTTGTGTTGTTAGTGCTTATATGGATGTGTGTGAGAGCGGACCATTGGGAGAAAGATAACCACCCCATGAAATAATATATCTCACTGACCCCTGAAGCCTTTTCTCTGATGTAGGAGGTGTGCACACCAAGTGAGGGAAAAGTGAGACACAGACTTCTCCATAATGCATACTTATGTATACATGTACCCTGTATATGCAAGGCACCTTTAGTTGCTGAGCACATAAATTTTAAAATAAAAACATATTTTAGTTTTGTTTTTGCACAGTCACTACAAATTATGCAGTTCTCATTCTCCCCCTCAACACTCCCCCCCAAAAGACCTACTATAGGCTGCCTTGATTTCTCCCACTACAGGCAACGACCATTTTGCGCATGGGTTCCATTCCCGGCGTCTGTACATGTTGGTACAGTGATCATAAGCACAGTTCTGCCCTGCCCTGCCCTACCCATGTTCCCCCCCTGGTCCCCCCCCATTCGCCCCATTCTTCCCTCTTTCTGGTCCAAACGTACCTGGGTGTTAGTGATCGTGTGTCATTTGTACATGCCTAAAATGCTTGCCACCTGCACTTAAGTAAAATCACAGTCACTTGCTTAAAGAAATGAAAATATTTGTTTTAACTGCCGAGTCGGTCAGAATTGGATATTTGATTAAAGATGGCCTTACTGGAAACACTATGCAGTTAAAATCAGGTCTGGTGTGAATTTTTCAGACGTGTAAGAGGACGGGGGAGTAGAAACTTTATAATTTCTGATAAAAAGTTTCAGCGTTTTGTCACACTGCAGAAAAAGAAGCTTAGAGCAACGAGAAGCTTGCAGATGCATAACCTTGGATAGTGCAGCAGAAGCAAGGGAGAGATGTAAGAGAACCTTTCTTCTTTGAATCTGAGGTCATCTGATAAAAGTCAGGCCATTTTGACTCACTGAGGTTTGCTGCTCTTGCTGCTGTAGGCAACGGCAAGTTGGCTAGCTCTTTGCAAAAAATGAGAGGGGGAGCAAAACCCTGATGATTTCCACACACGGGAAAGATAATCTCTCGCTTGCTGGTGCACTGTGCCTCATCATCGCTACCCTTTTCTTTTCTCTAGGGTGCCAACCTTGCTTGGTGGCTGAGGACACAGTGCAGGAAGGCCCCAGCACTCATTTTTATTAGTCTTAAGCCATAGTCTTAAGTCAATGGCTGTAGCAGATGTTACACTGAGCTCTCTCTTGGCCTCCTGATAGCTAAGTCGCTGCTGCTTACTGGGAAAGAGAAGAGAAGCAGCGAGTCGGCAGGGAGGTTGGCATGGTGCGAATGCACTGGCGGGAGGCTGCATTGGCTCTGCAGACGTATTTGAACTGTGACATCCTCTGCACTGCTCTGTCCACTCCTTCCTGGCAAATTGCAGTGACCCAGCTGTTGGGAGGTCAGGTGAGCACCGCTGCCCCATTCTGCTATCTGCTACTGCTCAGGAGGCATTAAAATTGGCTTGGACACTAATTCTATTTATTTTATTTCTTGCATTTGTTTCCTGTCACAATAGCTAGCAGTAGGCTCTTGAGCCATCGTTTGTTGAAATCTACAGCATTTCAGTTATCTGTATTCATGGCTAGGGCCTTAATATGAGCCTCTTGAGAGCCTAGAATTGGAAGCAGTGAATGAAGATTCCTCAGGGTGTGTGGCTCTCAGGGAGAAACTCCATTAAGCCAATTTGTAGCCAGAATGGCTACCAAAGAAGGACACCAATGGACTCTGGGAAGTGGGCGGGCAACCCTTTTTCTGTCAAGGGCCGCATTCCCTCAAGAGTAATCTGCCAGGGGCCACATTCTGGTATTGGTCAGAGCCAGAATTTAGGAAGGACAGTGCGAGAGACAGTGGTATTATGGATTAACTAATCTGGGCTCAAGACCACTGTGGTTCAATTTTCATCATGGCTACCTCAGATTAAATCACCAACCCTGCGCAGGACTACTCAAAACTAAGCCCCACTGGGTTTGATAGGGTAACTGTCAAAGAAGAAAAATAAGAAGGAAATTAAGAGAAGGAATGGAGGAATGGGGCAGCATCGGGAGGTGTTGAGTCTGCATAAAATGAGGTTGACCCCCTCAGGGCTACAGGTTGTCCGCTTCTGTTGTAAAACACTAAGCACACTGCTGGTGCAATATAATCAATTTATTTACTAACAGCAGAAATGCAGTGAGAAGCTCATGCTGATCACAGGAGGGCATGAAACTGGTTGTTGAGGTTTCAAAGTAACCCTGAGATTTATTGAAAGTGAAAGGAGAAATAGGTCAGGATGACCTTGAACTTTCAAGGAAGTGCTAACTTAGATGTGATGAAGACCCGGGAGGCTTCCCCCCACACCACATCAAATTTGACCTTTCCTCCTTGTCGTCTGTTGCTGCATTGCACAAGTGCATTTCCTGAGAAATTCATGTCAAACAAATATTTCCAGTGTCGGTTGTCCATGACATCTTTGGCCGGGAATGGCAAACATTGTTTTGGCTAACTAGAGTACATTTCACACAAGATAACCATCATTTTAGAATAGAATACAGTATCATTTTAGCACAATGCCTTGTGGGGAGTCATACTGATTCTGAATAATGTGCACATCTGGGCAAATTATTTCAAAATAGTTTACAGAAAAGAAACTGCAGCCTATTGGCAAAAGCTGGACATATATGTCTTCACTTGTTGCTGGAAAGTTACTGCTGTAAGCACGAGGTGGGACACTGCAGCTGAAAATGTCCTTTCCCCCAGTTGTCTGCTGTCTCAATGCTGGTCATAGGGTAGCATCAACAAATAATGTTAGTCAAAAGAAAAAAAGAAAAAGAGAGGCTTTTATGGCTGCTATCTGGAAACACAGAGATCCCATGAGTCTAGGATTTTCCATCAATCTTATTGAATTACATGGAGCCACAACCACACAGTATTTTAGTGAATGAGGATGTTTTTGCTCACATGGGTGGGATGCAGTTTTTGTTTCTTTCCCCTTCTTTTGCCAAAAAAATTCAGAAAAAGCACTATTATTTCACCAGATCATGCAGTGAGTTTTGTAGCTAGCTGTCAAGGAGCCACCTGCATGGAAGGCTGCAAAGCTATGTGGTTGCTTTCAGTGGAACACACTGCATTAAAAGACTTGTGCTGCCATTCTAGGTGCCATCCTGCTCAACTTGTAAATAAAAATACAGGAAGGCAGCATAAATCTTCGGTACGTGCCATAAAAGATGCACTGATATTTTCATTCATTTATTTTCAACATTCTACTGTCTGGGAACATGGGAAACATGAATGACTATAGAACATGTAAAGGTAAAGGTAAAGTGACCCCTGACTGTTAGGTCCAGTCGCAGGTGACTCTGGGGTTGTGGTGCTCATCTCGCTTTACTGGCCGAGGGACCCGGCGTACAGCTTCCGGGTCATGTGGCCAGCATGACTAAGCTGCTTCTGGCGAACCAGAGCAGTGTACAGAAACGCCGTTTACTTTCCCGCCGGAGTGGTACCTATCTACTTGCACTGAGTGCTTTCGAACTGCTAGGTTGGCAGGAGCTGGGACCGAGCAATGGGAGCTCACCCCATCGTGGGGATTCGAACCGCTGACCTGATTGGCAAGCCCTAGGTTTAACCCACAGCGTCACCCGTGTCCCCATACATGTAGGGTGGCTGAAAAGCCTGTTATTGTAAGTATGAGCAATGTACAGTCTTGCATAATACCAAGCCAGAGTGCTGAGCAGAAATTATTATTGTAATATTTCTTTGCAGGAGTCTTTTCTTAAGCCAAATTGTCTTGAAGAAGCCTGTAAGAAGACCTGCATGGAGATTTAGAGAACTTATTATCACATTGATAAGACTTGGATGTGTGTGTGTGTGTGGGGGGGGGGTTTACGAAAAGAAAAATACTTTGAATTTCCACTATATTTTATATTTAACACATTTCTCTAACTTCCACTGCCTTTCCAACCATGGGACATAAACTGCATATCCTTGGGAGAGTAAAACAACAACAGGAATGTGTGCATTCACATAGATCCATTAAGACACCCTGTTAAAAGTGATTCCAAAGAGGGTTTTCAATCTGCTTTTCATTTTCATTGGAAATAGTTTTCAAAATTGGGAACCATCTTTCTAATGATGCATAGAATGATGAATCTCTTTAATTTTATTTTCTTCCACTGCTGAAGAAACAGGGAAGTCTCTCTCTCTCTCACACACACACAGCTTAAATAAATTTAGTATACTTATCACAAGCTAATAAATTAATCGATCAAACCCAAACCACACCACTCTCCTGACCCAAGTGGAACATCTGACTAGTATTTCAAGGTTGGCTGATGGCTCACTGCTGACTTTATTTATTTACTTCTGAACATGTGTATAGAGTAACCCTTGGACATACTGACTCAGCACTGGAGCCTATAGTTGTTACAAATGCTACGGTATTTACCATCCATATGAAGCCACTGAATCATGATGGTTGAATGGGTAATACTGGTGAAGAGTTCTCAGATCTTGGAGGATATTAAGTTACATGAGCTAGGGAGAGTGGTGGTATCTCCATCTGATCTTAGAGGAGCCCCAGGGTGTTGCTTTGGGTGGTATATCCCAGCCTACCGTCCATAGGAGTCCAGATCAGCTAATGATAGCCAGGTGTTGTTTGGTTTTTGAAGCAAGTTTCTGATGCGGCTGCAGGGAAAGATTTCTGCTGGCAGAGTTTAGGTCTTTAGGCTCCTAGAGAAGTAGTTAGCACCCGAGAACTGTCACGGCTGGGCTGAGGGCAGCAGCCTGAGCTGAGCCAGGAGCCAGGAGGAACTTGAGGACAAATCCAGTAGTTAGGACCACAGAGAAAATTGGGGCAAAGAACCAGGAGTTAGGATCAAGATGTTCTACCAGGTACTCAACAGGAACTCATGAGGCAAGGCAGCTTGAATTTCAGTACCTTGGATAGCTCCAAATGAACAACTCTCTAGCATTGCCTGAGCTCCATGTACGGTACTCTCTGTGGCCAGCTCCCTGACCTGAAGGTGAATGTTTGACATCTGCTCTGTAGCTTCTCACTTGGTGCACTCTCTCCACCATTGAGCAGGTGAAGAGCAGGGGGCACTTTGTTCCTCAGGCAAATTGGGCTCAGGGGAAGACATCTGCGCAGGTTCAATGTTAGGAACCCGGGTCAGTCATCCATCTGGTACTCTAGCAAACTTGACTGGCTCATCCTCCTCTACTTCTGAGGCTTGACAATGACACAAAGATAACTAGATGGTGGGAGGGAGATAAAATACCAACTAAATTGGAATGGCAGGTGAAGTTATATGAATATGTAGAGTTGGCAAAGATGACAAGGAAAATCAGGAATCAAACAAACCAAGAATGGGATTTATTTAAATCATATTTCAAAGAACATTGGTCTCAGATAAAATCTTTGACATGTTTTGAATAACTTCTGCAACGGAATATTGTACCAAGAATATGGACAATTAACGATAAGCTTAAAAATATGCAGTCAACAAGGTAAAGATGGACCCATATTGAGGATGACGGAAGTCACAATATATGGAAGAATCATATTTTCTTTGTAAAATTTTATTTGTATGTGAGGTGGTTTTGTGGTGGTGGGGTTTAATATCTAAAATCAATAAAGATTAAAATTTTAAAAAGACAATGACACAAAGAAATTTCTTCAACAATAGACAGCACAGTAGACCTCAGGAAGATGTTCAAGCAAGGCTTATCTGGAACAGGAAGCCCTGGTATAGGCTGCCTTATCCAGGAGGGTCCAAGGGCCATCTGGGTGTGTGGGGTCAATCCAGGGCTGCCTAAACCAGAAAGGCAGATGCTATGACATGCATTTTAGTGGTGCACCACATGAAGCGGTAGCAAGCAAGCCAGCACCATACATCCCTGCCTGTTGACATCAGAGAGTGTCAGGTTCAGGGAGTCGGCTCCCCGCCCATGGCAGTAGATAAGCAGAACAAAGGAAACTGAGTCTTCTTACCAGTTAGATCACAGTGAGAGAACGCTGTGAGAGAACAAAGAACCCATCTCCCAGAATGGCAGTGCTCCCAATTAAGGATCCCATCCCCTTATGTCCCTATTAATCTATGCCACTTCTACATCTTGTAATCTCAGTTTTGTGTGCTTTTTGCTCTGCCACTTTCTGAGCTCTTCTTGACCTTGGGGAGAGCAGATGAATGCTTCCCAGAGACAGTGAATCTGTTAACTCTCTCCCAATGTTATCTTCTCCTAGCTGTTCCCCATCCAGTATTTCCCAGCTTCTGCCTTCTGAACTATCTCCCTCTGCAAACCACTGTTCCAAATCTATACTGTCCTCCTGCTCCTGGGAAGATTCAGGATCTGGATCTGGATCAGGGGGAGGGTGAGGCTTCCACCATTCCTCCTCAGTGGAGCCCCCCTCAGCACGGTCCCTGACAGACAGGTGTCTTCCCTGTACTCTTAACCCATTTTTGTTTAGACAAGCATATCCAGACATGCATAGGTTATATGTGTTTTCCCTCTTTTATCTAGTGTTGATTTTAATTTATCTTTTGAATGCTTTTAGATACTTGGCTTTTTACTGAGAATTTTAATGTTTAGTTTTTACAATCAGGCAGTACATCAATTTTGTTACATAAATAAAGTAAATAAACAAAAAACCTAAAGGATTCCTGGCATGTCCCAACAAGAGCAATGCAGTCCTGTTGAATCATGATTTGGAGATCCCAATCAAGCATCTATTACAGTTTTAAACTCTTTATTGATTATTCATATTTCAGCCCGGGACACGGGTGGCTCAGTGGTCTAAACCACTGAGCCTCTTGGGCTTACTGATCAGAAGGTTGGCAGTTCAAATCCCCATGACGGGGTGAGCTCCCATTGCTTGGTCCCAGCTTCTGCCAACCTAGCAGTTCGAAAGCACACCAAAAAGTGCAAGTAGATAAGTAGGTACCGCCCTGGTGGGAAGGTAAATGGCATTTCCATGCCCTGCTATGGTTTCGGTGTTCCATCGCGCCAGAAGGGGCTTAGTCATGCTGGCCACATGACCCGGAAAAACTGCAGACAAACACCGGCTCCCTTGGCCCTGTGAGTGCCACAACCCCAGAATCGCCTGCAACGGGACTTAACTGTCAGGGGTCCTTTACCACCAGCCCACTCTAGCCAGGATGGGAGGACAATTCTCCCCCTTCCACTAAATGTTTTAATTTTATTTTCCTTGCTAGTCACACTGGGGGGGGTGGTGGATGACATGCTCCTTTGGGGGTATGTTGGGGAAATGAGGAGGCTTTGGATTCTGTTGGCTACTCTGACACCACCCTATCTCAGCCTTGATCGACCCTAGTTTGGTTCCTACCACTGACAAAAGACCAGCCTACCAGGTGCCCCCCTGTGGATAGAGGTCCCCTCCCCTGGTGTACCAACATTTACCCAGATTCCAAAGGTCCCTCCACTGGGCTCCTGGCAAACAGGGGATTGCTCTGTCACTGCTGTATCTTTTGGCAGCAATTAAACTGAAGGCAATGCTGAAGTACCCATAAGTAAGCAATCCTACTGGACTGCGATCATTCCTTCTGGCATTTCCAGCAGAATAAATAAAGCAGGATGCAAGTTTTAAATCTGATTTGGAGATTAATTTCCAACTGTATTGTTGATAAGGTTGTAAGAGGATAGTTTCCTAGGGGCATATGAATGTGTTATGTGAAAGCCCAGATGGGAAGACTGCAAAGGAAACATGATACCTGAGCCTCCTCCTCTCTTTTGTAATAACTGTTGTTAATACACAGCAGCATATGGGAGTCTTGTAGCACAATCAATTGCATGATATTCAAGATTCAGCATTGTTGGCCTGTCTGTATTTATTCTGCTATTTCTTTGCAGCAATTTCTTCCGGTAGCGCTCTAAGTAACAACAACCCAGAGTTCCCCTCTCTTGAAACGTTCAGCAAGCATGTTGACGTATCAGCTTCATTGAAGGTCAAACTGGCAAGAAGCAGAAGCAATTTTTATCTAGCCATAATGCCAAGCCTGGATTTTCAATGAATATTGGATAATTTTGTGTGGACACAGGTTAGAAACCCAGCACTGGGAATGCAGTGAGTTCACAGTACTGTACTGTAAACAAGTGTGTAAACACAGTCATGGTTGAATATACTGCACAGCAATTGGCAGTAGTTGCTCATGGCTCAATAATCTATTAGTGCACAAAAATCCTTCGCAAAGCTCTGCCCATGTATATACACTCTGTTGGCCGCATCCCAGATAAAGCCACTTTGAATACCACATTGTAGCCTGCTACTCACAAACTCTGAACCACAAAAATGTCAGCAGAAGTTGTGCCTATAGCAAACTGCTTTTTAAAAAATATAAAAAGTAAAGTAAAGAAAAGAAAGATTAAACAGTACAACATCTAAATCAAATTGCAACCTAAGTAACTACACACTGAGGCTAGAGGGGGGAAACTCTCCGACAATCAGGTATGTAATAATAGAACCGATTTGTTCTACCAAGCTGTCAGGTAGTTAGTGGACAATTCATGTTAAATTAGAGAACGGAGACCCTGCAGTGAGACATTTTATAAGAAGTTTTACTTACCCATATATTCCCAAAGTACTAATATACATAACCATATATGTCTGCAGCACATTGCTTAGGGGTAATCATTATGCCATCTGTTTCTTTTTAGGACTGTTTCTTTGCCAACTATAATAGCTGTTCTGTAAATGCCAATGATTCCTTCCCATCCCCCACAATGTTTTATATTTCATAAATCTCTTGAACTCCAGCACACTTGGCTTAACAGAAGCTTTATAACTCCCCTCCCCCCAATTGAAAGGCCATAAATGCACACTTTCCCGGTGACTGACACTTTTGTAACAGCTCTGTCGCTCACCAGGTAGTTAATTCTGATTAGCTAAGTCAAGGTGCTCGGAAATTCATCCGTTTTCGCTGCACTTGGCTCCTGCTCATAATACGTTCTGAAGAATTCTTGATGTTGCCTTTTCTTTCATGCCAGTAAATTGTCAGTTTTAAGCCAACCCAAGTGTCATTCAGGGCCAGCTTATCCATTAGGCAGGTTGAGGAAACTCATCTCAGGCAGCAGATTTTTTGTTAAAACAGGGGTGGATAACTTTTTCTGCCCCAAAGCTATGACCAAGAGAATCAGGCAGAGGCTGGTGAACAGCCTAGACATGAGGATTTAACAGAAGCAGGGACAGAAATGGGGCAGGCAACCGACACTTCATTAGACCGCGTAGGTAACCCACCTTCCTCTCAAACGTGAATGTTTTTAAGGCTACAAGAGCAGCGAGTGCAGAGAAAATTGTCCAAGGGAAGACTCCGTAGGAGCAGGTGCTGCTGGGAAAGAGGGAAGGAGGAGCAGTCAGAGTGAGCAACGTCCTTATGGCAGCAAGACATGAATTCTTGTCTGTTATCGCAGAGACTGAAAAAATCATATTTAATAGCTTCCTCGTTTCCTCCCGGCTCCTTGAATCGCTAGGGAGGGGAGGGAGAGATTCCTCAGGGCTGACACCACCCATGCATGAAAGAATTGCAAAATGTTAATTACTTTATTTCAATTATTTTTTATTTTTCCCAGAGGGCCATTTATATTTTTCTCCAGCAGGTACCAACATACCTTGGGCAGTCTTTGATTACACCAGTGCTTAAGATAATGTTTCCTGCATGCAGTGACAGCTCTGTCTGCCAGGAGTGCAGTGGAAAGAGAATGATGCTGCAAGGCAAAAATGGTTTAAACAAACAAACAAATATGCTATTAATTCTCCTCTTCCTCCATGCCTCACATACTGCATCTTGTAGTATTTCAAATCTTGTAGGGAACTGAACCTGCATTCTCCACCTCACATCCCCATCATGAAAACATAACAAGATCCCTGATGGATCAAACAAAGGGTGCATTTAGACCAGTATCCTATTTCCAACTTTAGCCAGCCGGCTTCTTCACACCCTCTAGTAGTGAGTTCCATATATTACTATGTGTAAAACAGGACTTCCTTCTGTTCATTCAGAACTTTGTCTTGACCACTTTTATTGGGTAATCCTGAGTTCTGTTATTTTGAAACTGGGGAATAAATCCCCTCATGGTTGATTCTCCTCCATACCATATGTACTGTTATTTTATGGACTTCTTTTTTCCTCATCTTTTTTCACTAAAAAGGAAAGCTCCGCCCTGTGGAACGCCCTCCCATCAGATGTCAAAGAGAAAAACAGCTACCAGATTTTTTGAAGACATCTGAAGGCAGCCCTGTTTAGAGAGGCTTTTAATACTTAATGGATTATTTTATTTTATTTTTCTGTTGTAAGCCGCCCAGAGTGGCTGGGGAAACCCAGCCAGATGGGCGGGGTATAATTATTATTATTATTATTATTATTATTATTATTATTATTATTATTATTATCATTTTAGCCCTTTCCCCCATAAAGTATATCCTGCTCAGATTACTCCCCCCCAAAAAAAACTTTCCCTTTTTTTAAAAAAAAAAATAATAATAGAAAAATCTTTATTGGTTTCAAAAAAGAAAAAATATTTACATACAAATAAAAATATACAACTGCAATACAGGTATTACATTGTCTTATTCCCCCCGCCCATTCCCTCCCTCAATTCCCTCCCTCTTCCCCCCCCTTACTTCTCATCCAGTTCTGAGCTTATCCCTGTTTTCCAAATATAATTACAATACATGCTATAATAATTTTTTTATATAATTAATCTGCAACCATTTTCATGATAGAATCTTTAGATATCTGAGATAAGATTCGGTTTTTCTATTTTGTCTTTAATATAATTAATAAATGGTTTCCACATTTTGATGACTTCTTCTAAACTTGTTCCTTTAGTTTCTTCATATTTCATCGCTAAATTATAATAATCAAATAACTTTGTTTGCCACTCCTCTTTACTAGGAATTTCTGGGGCTTTCCAGTTTTTTGCAACTAACAATCTAGTGGCTGCTACGGCTGCTACTGTTTGCTTTCTGAGATGAGACCACTGGAACTGTACACGATTATTCCAAATACAGCCTTCACGTATATTTATTAATGATTTTCCACAAACAGACTTCAGAGTAATGGATGTCAGCACCCATCAGGATGCCGAGAGACCCTTTAAAGTTGTTATCTGATGTCAAATCCCCAGTTATTCATGGAGCTCATTGGATGATTTTGAGCTAATCACCATGTCTCAGACTAACCTACCTCTCAGAGTTGTTGTGCTGCTAACATGCATGCTGCCCAGAGCTCCGTGGAAGAAAAGCAGGATAAAATGTGATAAAGTATTCTTAGTAAATAACTCAGACGGCTTCTGTTGTAAACCACATCCAAATTTCAAAATGTACGAAATGTTCACGCCTCACCAACTGTGTCTTCTTTCATCCAATTTGGACCTTTGTATCTGGATGGCTTACAACTAATTGATGAAGGGTGGCAGGTATTAGGTAAGCTGTCACTTATTTTCTGCTAAAGAAGATTATAAAGATGGGCATAGTAATATGGTTGTCAGTCATTTTGTCATCTTAAATGTGACGGTTGCTGACAGGCTCATAAACAGCCCAGGCTGGAATCCACGTTAGAATGTTAAAATGCAAATTAGTATGCTAAGAAGGGCTCTGTTTCTTATTCAGGTCTTCTGGACTCTAACCAGCCATTGCAGCTACAAAAATTTCTTCCATCCATCACCACAATCTTACTTTTTCAGCAGCTGGGCTAAAGTCATATCCCCAGCAATTTTCCTATGTAGGTTCTAAGACCGATATTAATTGGAACAGCATACTTGCTGTCAATCGAATACCCATCGAAAGATATTTGAAACTGTTTGAGGCAAGGCTCTTTTAAAAATCCAAAGTACAATGTTTGCACTGAACACCTATGGCGCCTGGGAGAAAGGCTTGTCTCAAAAAATCTCAACAGAATCTGAAGAGGTAAAGAAGTAGAATAGGATAGGAAGAGAGCTTCACTCAGCAGCTGCGGGACCTGTGGGACCGCCTCTCCCGGTATGCCCCGCAGAGGACATTAAGGTCCACAAATAATAACATACTGGAGATCCCGAGTCACAAGGTGGTTAGACTGGCCTCGACCAGGACCAGGGCCTTCTCAGTACTAGCCCCGACCTGGTGGAACGCTCTCTCTCAGGAGACTAGGGCCCAGTGGGAGTTGTCATCTTTTCGTAGGGCCTGCAAGACGGAGCTGTTCCGCTTGGCCTTTGGACTGACTCAGTCTGACCCCGGTGTTACCCTCCCCTAAGGTTTTATCCTACAGATATTTAAATGATGTTCCACTTGTATATTCCTAATTTTAAAATTGATTTTTAACATTGTATTTAATCTGTATTTTAATTGAATTGTTTCTTTTATGCTTGTTTTGATATTTTTGTTGTTAAACCCGGTTTTGTTGAGCCCGGTCTTGACTGGGAAGGGCAGGGCATAAATAAAATTATTATTATTATTATTATTATTATTATTATTATTATTACATAACAGGCTGGGTTGTTCCTCAACTTAGGCTCTGCCGAAAGAACTTGATTATGGTACTTGTTAGTATAGCCTTTTTCGCTCAAGACTTGAGTTTGCCTGCTGGTCTTAGTAATCTCCATAGCATTTCCAATTTTGTCCTCTGCCTAAAGGTCCCCTCCTTGTCCCCAAATGTACTTACTGTAACATCCACCATCTAATGTCAATAAATGAGTGGTTTGGGCATTCCCTTCCACACATAAACCAGTTCAGTGATGATGGTGATGGTGATTTATTGAATTTACATACTGCCCTATACCCAGGGGTCTCAGCGGTTCACAGAAAAGATCACAACATATGTAATCAGAATAAAAACCACAACCAAATAACACCCCCCACCCAAAAGAGCCACATTTTAAAAGGGTATAGGATGTCAAACAGATCAACCAAAGGCCTGGTTAAAAAGGAATGTTTTTGCCTGGCGCCTAAAGGTATGTAATGAAGGTGCCAGGTGAACTTCCCTGAGGAGAGCATTCCACAGATGGGGAGCCACTGCAGAGAAGGCCTGTTCTCGTGTTGCCACCCTCCGGACCTCTCGAGGAGGAAGCACACGAAAAAGCCCTCAGAAGATGATCTCAGGGTCTGGGTAGGTTCATATGGAAAGAGGCGGTCCTTGAGGTATTGCGGCCTTGAGCCGTTTAAGGCTTTATAGCGATGGCACAGAAAACAATAGCAATGGGAATCTACTATGTTTGACTGGTGTTGAGATACTGAGGAGGCCTCTTGTAATCATGCCCTGCACTTTTACTTGAACAGAAACCCCAAACTCAACCAGTGTTGGGTGAAACGACTGTTTTATGATTTGGCGTTACAACAGCAAGAAAATTGTTCCCATTGGCACCAGTGGGAAGTCCCATCCCCCCAAGCTATCTGACCACTGGGGTCAATTTTTTTAGTTCTGATCACGTTGGGAAGGGAACAGATGAACCTCCCCTCCATGCGTACTGCATTTCCAATAGGAATTGCCCCTCTGTAAAATACATGTGCAATGTGTAGTCGGGGCCTGATTTATGAGTCCAGTGGTATATTCTTGAACAAAATATTCCTATGTTATCAATTTCAGAAACAGCCAAAATTTTAGTGCATACGCATCACGCAAGTGCAACTTTCTTCACCCGTGTGTGTGTCATGAACCAGGATGCACCCTTCTTTGATCAGCCAGTCTTATCACATGTGTTTTGTTTGCAAACCAAGGAGACAGCAGCCATGAAGAAACCAAAAACAGAAGCACCACATTGTTTATCAGAGAACCTAGTGTGTTGCAACTCCTACCAGTCTCATTTTCTGTCCTTGCTGTTTACCAGGGACAGGTGGATTCTGACTGCTTAGTAATGCCAACCACCCAGACCACGTAGGTGTGAGATGCAACAGTATTCAGTTTTAATTATGGACATGTTACAATTTCAATGTCTCACAGTCAGAGATGATTATACAAACAAGAATTACAAACAGTCTCGACTAGAAGGATGGACAACATAATTAGAAGTTTTGCTGGTGTCACTAGTCATACACATGGCTTCATGGAGAATCATAGTATTGCTGCACCACTACGTTGGGCCATAGCAGGGCTGTTGGCTGAATGCAACTTGAATGCTTCCACCCTCTTTCTGCTTCATCATAGCCACGGCTGCTATGGTTGCCAGCACAATGGGTTTTTACTGACAAGATCTCTATGGCAACAGCAGAAGCAATGAAATGAGAGAAGGGCAGGAATATTCAAACTGTTCCCTAGAGAGCCACCTTCCTGTGATGACACTTTAGAGAGAAACTTGAAGGTCCACACTATTGTTCCAGATCCAAACACAACTAATGGAGGCGATGCTCACATGGTTCTCTTGCAAAAACCCAACCTTCACATTCCAACCTTCACATACTTTCCACAAATATACGGTTACTTTTTCTCCAGCATTCTGGATTGGAAGACACTGTCTAGGACCAGAGATGGATTTCGGGAAGTGCAACCGGTTCCACCACAATGTGTGCTGAGCCGAGGGGGTGCTGCAAGGCAACACAACTGTGATGTCATGAATTGAACAGAGTGGAAGGCAAGGTGTGTATGGGGGGGTGAATTTTGGCCTTGCACAGGGCACCCCTGAAATTTGAAATATCAAAGTCTGCTCCTGCCAGGACTAACTAGCTTGTCCCTCCTGAAATTCCTGCGTGGAAGTCAATTACAGTGGTACCTCGGTTTACAAACTTAATATGTTTCTGAAGTCCATTCTTAAACCAAATCTGTTCTTAAACCGAGGAGCGCTTTCCCTAATGAGGCCTCCCACCGTCGGTGCCCTTCCACCGTTTGGCTTCCATTCGTAGATCGAGGTAAAGTTGCAAACTGGAACACTATTTCTGGTTTTGTGGAGTTCGTAAACCGAATAGTTCGTAAACAGGACTGTTCATAAACCAAAGTACCACTGTATGTCCTGTAGTGTGGTTTAACTTAATATGTAAAAGTTATTTATTATTTTATATTCAAAATGGCAATTAATTCAAGCGAAACCTTTCTATAATTCCCAAAAGTAAATGTCAGAATTGCAGGTTCGCTCTCTCTCTACCTTAAACGTTTACTACAGTGTTAGAATTCTTCATGTTTGTGTATGTGTGTGGCAGTACGGATTATTTCCCTAAACGAAACCAGCAGTGTGCACATCTCCTAACTGGAGGGGTGTTTAACAATTTTGAAATATTCACAGAGATGCACAGGAAGTGTTTGAAGCCATGTGTAATGAAAACATGTTGCTATAGCTGTCCTGTCTTTAATACCCTAAATAGATCTTGTTCGCTAAATTCTTGTCAAAAGGTGTCTAGTTGTGAAGAGTATATTTTTAACACAGGAACAGCTTTGTACAGAACATTTCTGCATGAACTGTCCAAACTTCTACATGAATATTGATCACTGCCCCGACTTAACCTGCCTGACAGCCTTCTGAAGGACCCTGTGGATCCTGGTGGTTTAGATAGCCCCACATCCTCTTTGAACCATAGCTGCCAAGTTCTCCCTTTTTTTAAGGGAAATTCCCTTATGCTGAATAGGCTTCCTCGCGAGAAAAGGGAAAACTTGGCAGCTATGTCTTTGAACCAGTTTCTAAACATTCTCTAGCCTGCTTCTGAAGTAACATTCACACATATGAACCAGAGTGTCAACAGGCCCATGCCGGCTAGCCACACCCCCAACACCACATGGCAGCTTGGCATGTCCCCAGACATGATCCACATATCGGTGAGAACCTTGGCAGCAAGGAACATTTTGTGTATATGAAAGAGTTTACATCCTTCCATGCAGTCTGGAAGCCTGGTTCGAGGAGTGAACATCACTCCTGAAGAGGGCTTTTTACAATATTTGACCATGGGTTAGCTAACCTGTGACTCTCATATGTTATTGGACTCCGATTCCTGTCAGTGCCAGCCAGCATGGTCATAATCAGAGATGGTGGGAAATGTAGTCCAGCACTGGAGGGTGACAGGTTAGCAGCCCCATTTTAGGAATATGCCTACAGAGGTCATAACTTGGAGCTAAATGTTCACCTGGTTTTTAGGGTATAGTACTTCCAGGAGGCAGAAATATTTCCAAAGAAATCACTTCACTGTGTACCATTATCTTTTCTTTCTTTCTTTCTTTCTTTCTTTCTTTCTTTCTTTCTTTCTTTCTTTCTTTCTTTCTTTCTTTCTTTCTTTTTCTTCAGTTCAGTCTTTATTGGTTTATAAACAATACATCCATTCACCTCAAAACACCAAAACACAAAATCAAACCACTACCAATACAAAAAAGAAAAATATAACTCATAAAAGGAACAATAAAATAACTTCCTTCTTCATCTGATGACATCTGACATCTTCTGCGTGGGTCCTTTATTTCCTTATTAACTGCATCTATTTTTCAATAAACTTAAGCAATATTAAATGCTGTTTATATTCTTTTTGACTTATGTTATCACGAGAAGTTAATCAAAGCATATTTAAGAATTGATCTTTATCTTCCCTTTATTTCCATTATCGTTGGCAAAATTATTTGGCAAAATTCTGCCTCCCCCATTGCCTTCTCCCCAGAGTAATCACAGCTAACCCTGAAATTGACAACATCACAATGCTATGTAACCACTCAGATTTAGCTGCATAATGACATCACAGAGGGCTAGCAAAGCCATGTTAGAGTGAAGGCAAGGCATCCTGAACAGAACACATGAGGGATTATGGATTGGACAAATGAAGTCACTGAAAACAAACTGAGACTAATCCAGCAATTCTGCCTGAACAAGCAAAAAAGAATAATCATTATTTTTAGAGCTCTCTCTGGAAACTTGTGGATAAAAAAACACTAATTTTAAGTCCCGCTTGCATGCATGAGTGATACAAAACTGAAAACTTTAGTCACTGAACATTACCCAAAGAGATGTTAGTATTGTTTTAAGCTTAACACAAAATGAATCTCTCTGAGCAAATCATAGCCAGGACATACCGTATTTTTCCGTGTATAAGACTAGGCTTTTCCCCTAAAAAACAATGTCAAAAATTAGGGGGCGTCTGATACACGGATACATCTCCCCACCATTTTCTTAAATCTGAGTGCCCCAAAAATATACATGCGGACGTCTTATAGACAGAATAATACGGTATACCACAAATGAGATTTAAAATAAACTTTGTCAATAAAATGGGCACCTGTCTGAAGGCATAGTAGAAAGCCTCAAAAAGTTATGCTGAGTGGATGGAGGCCCATTGCAGGCACAAGAAGAACGCTTGAGTCTCCCACTAAAATAAACGGATAATGAAAATGAGTGGGAACGATGAAAATCTGTGAAATTTGTCACAGAATGATTGCTCCTTTAAGAAATCAAAACCAGAAAGGGCAAATATTGTAAGAGGAATAATTAAATGACCCCCCCCCCAATTGCTGATCCCTACAGAATTACCAACTTCTGGAGGAAGCTACATTTTGTATCCCTGCCTGAGGTTCCTTCCATCTAATCAAATACAGTGGTACCTCGGGTAACAAACACTTCAGATTACAAATGCTTCAGGTTACAAACTCCGATAACCCAGAAATAGTACCTCAGGTTAAGAACGTTGCTTCAGGATGAGAACAGAAATTGCATGGCGCCAGCAGGAGGCTCCATTAGCTGAAGTGGCTTCAGGATAAGAACAGTTTCAGGTTAAGAAGGGGCCTCTGGAACGAATGAAGTTCTTAAACAGAGGTACCACTGTATACTAAAGGGAAACTCATTAGTGCTGGTTCTTATGTAATCAGAATCAAAAACTGTGGAGGAAGGGGAATAAAATGTCATATCCTGAAGGAGCACCCCTGACTGGATGTAACTCTGACCATTCATGACATTTTGTGACAGGTCTCAGTTGCCTATTCAGATTATGGTGATGCACGCAAAATGGCAGATTTCACATAATTTCACCTACTCATCATTCTCAAATTATGGAGTCCATATAATCTATCTTTCTAGGGGTAACAGTTATTGCCTTTGTTTTCTTTGTTCTTCTTTTATGCCCTTTTGGTCTAGATCTAGAGTTTCCCAAACTTGGGTCTCCAGCTGTAATTGGACTACAACTCCCATCATCCCTAGCTAGCAGGACCAGCAGTTTAGGGATGATGGGAACTGTAGTCCAAAAACAACTGGAGACCCAAGTTTGGGAATCCCTGCTCTAAGTGATATGAATCACTGTTTTAAAAAAGAATCCTGTAAAAAGTAGAGCACTGAAGTACCCTTTAAAATGCACAAAAGCCATTTTAATTTCGCACATTTTCTTGTTTGTTGGGTCAAATGAAGGGTTCAGTTCAATGCATATTCCATTCAGTACTGCCGTGCGTCATGAAGCAGAGGCCCAATGTCGTCAGAAATGGCAACTGAGTTTGGAGTGCCAGCTGTCTCTGGAAAGTGAAGGGCAAACTCTGTTACCTACCACTATCTCGTCTTGTGCTGTCAGTACATGAGAAGCAAGCAAGCAAGCAAACAAACAAAGAAACAAAGAAACAAAGAAACAAAGAAACAAAAAAGCTGTAGGAGGAGGTAGTATGTATATGAAATTGACCAGAGGCTTCCTATGTGACCTCAAGCAAAACTACCACCTGTAACAATCAATTTAGTTGTCATGTTTGGACATTTTCTATGGCAGTAATTCCCAAGCTCTGAGAGAACTGCCAGGCAAAATAATAAATGAAATAAAGGCTATTACACACCCAATGTTTCCATCCACATTGGTGGCTGCAGAGGCATTTTTTAGGGTGGTGCGACTGGTTCAGCCAGGGCCACAGGAGGCCCTGCAAAAATCATGTAGAACAGAGCATGAGAGGTGGAGGGAGCCATTGCACAGGCCCCCGCTGAAATTTGAGAGCCTGAAATCCGCTGCAGGTGGCTGTGACTCACTACTCTGTCCTCGACTCCTTCCAACTGGAGACAGATCAAGAACTCAGTGGTAGAGTACATGTTTTTCATGTAGTAGGTCTTGTAGGGTTCAATCCCTACCAACTCCATGTTGGGTTGGAAAAGTTCCCCATATTTTCAATACCTCCTCAGAGGGAATTGTGGGAGAGAAATAGGGTCTCCTTAGAACTCTCGGAACCGTTAACAAACTACAGCTCCCATAATTCTTTGGGGAAAGCCATGATGTGATGTATTGAATGTATTGTATTTCTTTCTTTTTTTAAAATAATATTTTTTATTTGATTTTACAAATATAAAATTATAAAAATAACATAACATATCCACAATTACAAGATTCTTCCGAATCTCTGGACTTCCCATGTTCCCCTCCAGGGGTTCTGTTATTAAAACTTTTCTACTGCATCTTTTCCAATACTACACACACACACACCCCTTTATTATCTCCATAATACCCATTACAATACTAATAATCAGGTCGGTCGGGGGCGGGGCTTTGAGTTTAAAGCCCCCTGCAGGCGGTAACCCTGCCTCTTTTACCCCCTGTTTGGTTGGCCAGGGGGCCTGGTAGGATTTTTCCCATTGGGGGTTAGCCGCAATGGGTTTTTCGCCTACCTCATAGCAATTCGTCACAACTTAGGTTAGGCGGTTAGGCGTTGGAAATTTGCATAACATTAAGATGGGGAGGGGCAGGTTACGCCAGCAACTGCCCAAGATTGGAGAAGTAATTCCGTTAAAGGATTCCGGGGGCGGGGCTTGGTCCTGAGCCTGGAGATGCCAGGGCCGTAGGGCACGCCCCTTCGGTGGCCACAGGAGGAGTTCCGGTAGATGTACATCACTGGGCTCCTTACTGGTGGTCAACTTCTCACGGGCTCCAACACACGGGTTGGAGTCGGATATATTCTGATAGGTTCCAACGCCTAAGCCAATTCCGCTCAACGTTCATAATCAATAAAGTTGTGGCCTTAACCACCCAATTAAACTCATTTACCGCGTCTTGTGTCTTTATTACATGGGAAGGAGAGACATTGCCACACAATGGAGATCTACAGAAATTCTTCTTGACTCGCGGGCTCTGGTAACAGCACAGCTCATGTTCCTCTCTCCTCCTTTAAGTCATTCTGTCAATTCAATGTTATCTGCACAATCCCTTTGCCCACTGGTTTCCCTCGTGAAAGTAAAAGCACATCTGGATCACGAAGGAACAAATATCCCCTGCTACTCTTTGTTTGAATCCTGATCTGTAGACTCTCAACCTTGCTAAATTCTTTGTGGAGCTCAATACTTTTGGCAAAAGAATGGGGCTTGAACAAAATTGTTCCCGTCTTCAAAAGAGTGTCAAATTGGACCCAGAAACTTTTCTAAGGGAACACTTTGATTAGATTGGATGAACGCTGTTAATAGAAAAAGTGTCAGAGCTTTAAAAAGATCACATGAGTGCGTGCTTCAGCTGATGCCCATCCAATGCTTAATAGCTACTTGGGCACTGAGTCTAAATGGTAGCTGGTGTCTATTGAATTTCTAATTGATGAAATATTGGAAATTAACTTCCAGAGCTTACCTGCTAAATGCACTCATAAGGATTTCCCAGTATAATTGGCACTGTACTGGGGTGGGGTGGGGGTGGAGTTGGTATGATTAAGTAGCTTTAAAAGCAGCCTAATGGGAATTATAACCCAGTTTGTGTTCTGTCTGGGACAAACCGAAAGTGTTAAGTGACCACAAGGTGGATTATGACCATGGTGCTGGGGGCAGGGTGAAAAGTTAACAGCATTGCCTTTTTATTTAAATGGAAGGAGACTGCTTTGTCTCTCTTGCCTGGCTTGAAGTGAGAGAGCCAGCGTCACTCTCAGAATCCTCTGCAATGTTCAAAGGAGGAAAGGGGGGCTGTAATTTCATGCCACATAGCTGGAGCAGGAGGTCCCAATTTACGGAATCACATGTGGTGTGTGTGTGTGTGTGTGTGTGAATTTTTATTTTATTGTGACAAAGTAATAATAATAAATAAATAAGAATAAAAATGTACATCCCACCACCGAAGACCATTCCATTGTAACTACAGTGGTGCCTTGCTAGACGGATTTAATTTGTTCCATGGGTCTATTCTTATAACGAAAAATTTGTCTAGTGAATCCCATAGGAATGCATTGATTTTTATTTATTTATTTATTTATTTTGCCCATAGGAACGCATTAATTGAATTTCAATGCATTCCTATGGGAAACCGCGATTTGCTAGACGAATTTTTCATAAAATGAATTCGTCTAGCGAGGCAACCTCCGCTAGAAAAATCCTTTCTTTGAGCGAAAATTTCGTCTTACAGGGCGTTCGTTAAGCGAGGCACCACTGTATCCTTTTTTATCATTATTTTTATTATTTATTTTTATTATTATTATGTTATTATTAATAGCTATATTCCACACCTCTTTATACCATTCTTCCATTTGAAGCTTGCCCCTTCCACTTCCTAGCTATCATAATGCTTGCAGCTGTCAATAATTTTGTGAGCAAGTCCTTCATAGCCTGTGAACATTCCACCCCATCGGTCAGCTTTAACCCAGTGATTTCTGTTATCTCCTTAAACACCCATTGCCAGAAAAAATTGTACATATTTACACTCCCACCACATGTGAACACAATTCCCTGTTTCCTGGCATTCCCTCCAACATAACACCAAATATTCCTTGTTCATTTGATTTAATTGGACTGGCGTTAAATACCATCTCCAAACTAATTTATAATAATCTTCTTTTATTCGTATAGACAGCATTTTCAATGTACGTTTCTCCCATAATTTCCCCACACCTCTTCTAATTGATCCTCCTTGATCCTCCATTTCTATGGAATCACATTTGTGTACACCTACTTCCTCGGCTTAAGGAGCTGGCACACACCTCAGATTGTGGTCTGTAATGCCTTTCCCAGGATTTCACAAAGAAAATGCTCAAGAACGTGCTTTCACTCAGAGGCCATTAACTTTTTATCTAATAGTCTTTGAACGAGGCTGGCGAACAGTCCTGTATTGATCAAAGCAGCTTCTACTAACACAGTGGTGTTTGTTAATTCTCCTTTTCTGTAGCTGAAAGTGATTCAGTCTGACACCAGGCAGCATTTATGCTTGTGTTTTGTGAACTGGGGCAGGAATTGCTTGACAGTTCCTTGTATCTGCCTCTCTATTTTTATTTTCATTTAATCCTATGATTATAAGATGTGACTGCGGGCATGCGATATACATTTCATAGGCTGTTTGCCAGGAGCGCTGTTACAAGACACTCACCTCTTTTTAAAACAAAAAAAACAAACAAAAATCCCCCATGCACTCTGCAACAAGGACAACGCAAGCAAGATTTGTTTGCTATTTTTAAATTGTTACTGAGCTCTGCCTTTCTAGGTAGCTTTCCAGGACTATAGTTTATCTTTATGCAATCCTAAGTCACTTTACCTCGGAGAAAGCACCACAGGACTTACTTCTGAGTAGACATGGTTAAGCTTGCACTGTTAGCTGTCCTTTGCCTTTTGCATTGTTGTGCTGATGAACTAGCAGTTTTGTTTTGTCTACAGTGGTACCTCGGTTTGCGAACTTAATCCATTCTGGAAGTCCGTTCTTAAACCAAGGAAAAGGTAAAGGTACCCCTGAACATTAGGTCCACTCATGGACGACTCTGGGGTTGCGGCACTCATCTCACTTTACTGGCTAAGGGAGTCGGCGTTTGTCCGCAGACAGCTTCCGGGTCATGTGGCCAGCATGTCTAAGCTGCTTCTGACGAACCAGAGCAGTGCACGGAAATGCCGTTTACCTTCCCGCCGAGTGGTACCTATTTATCTACTTGTACTTTGACGTGCTTTTGAACTGCTAGGTTGGCAGGAGCTGAGACCGAGCAATGGTAGCTCACCCCATCGCAGGGATTCAAACCACCAACCTTCTGATTGGCAAGCCCAAGTCTCAGGGGTTTAGGCCACAGAGCCACCAAAGCTGTTCTTAAACCGAGGTGCGCTCTCCCTAATGAGGCCTCCCACCGTCGGTGCCCTTCCACCATTTGGCTTCCATTCATAGACCATGGTAAAGTTCGCTAGCTGGAACACTACTTCCGGTTTTGCGGAGTTCGTATACTGAATAGTTCGTAAACAGGGCTGTTCTTAAACCAAGGTACCACTGTATTAATGTAGCATTTCTATTTGTAAGCTGCTTAGAGCAGGGGTCAACAAACCTTTTCAGCAGGGGGCCGGTCCACTGTCCCTCAGACCTTGTGGGGGGGGGTGGACTATATATATTTTTTGGGGAAATGAATGAATTCCTATGCCCCACAAATAACCCAGAGATGCATTTTACATAAAAGGACACATTCTACTCATGTAAAAACACACGATTCCTGGACCGTCCACAGGCCGGATTAAGAAGGTGATTGGGTCAGATCCAGCCCCCGGGCCTTAGTTTGCCTACTCATGGCTTAGAGCATCCCATTTGGGCAAAAGCCACAGGACAGACATTAGGACATCACTCACTAGATGTTGAATTTGAAGGTCTCAATGCATTTGCTCCAGCTTCTCTTCCCCAGCAAACACAATTACTACAGGTGCTAGGAATGGTTGATGCCAAGTTTAAGGTAAGTTTAAATGGATTCACATGTAAAAAAAATCACCGCCACAACATGTGGAGTTGCTGCTAGGTGCATTGGTGTCTTTCACAATGGGATGAGGGAACTTGATGCAGGGAAGGGTTTATCAAAGGCTTGTAGGCAGCTTCGCCCCAAATGACAAATATAGATGTGAATGGGCCAGCAGCCTAGAACAACATTTTGTGGATCAGAAAATGTTGGGAGACTATTTGTAAGGGAGAACCTCAGTGATCAGTGGCAATATATTTCTGAGTAACAGATGACAAAGAACACGATGTGCTCCCTGCAGGGATGGGAGAATATTTTAAATTTGCTTTCTCTCATTTACCCACTCTTAAATGTGGTCCTCCACATTTCCACATCAGTCTGCTTTTTTTTAAAGTCCTTCCAAAATATCATCAACATTTGAGTATAGTTTTCTCCTAATACACACATTTTTTGTATGCAATTTTGCCCAATATACATGTTTTTGCACAGCAGTTTCCCCCAATGTAATGCATGTTTGTATGCTCTTTTCAGTAATATATATACACACACGCACATTTTAAAATAGTATTTTTCTACACTTTGCTTGGCTGGAGAACTGCAGTGCAAAATTCAGAGAAGTGCAAATTTTCAGATGATGTGTTTTGCTTCACAGCTTCTTTCAGATAGTGTGAGCTAGGTAGGTTTCCCTGTAAATGCAAACTGCTGCCTCATCCTTAGCTGCAACTGGATGTACAGTTCCTTCCCACAAAGATCTGTCCAGGCTCTTTCCCCACAACTATCAGGGGATCAGTTGTCTTCTTTAACAATCTTCGCTATCTTGACCCCAGGTTGTCAGCACATGGTCAAAGAGACATTGGGGAATGTTCTCCAGTGCAGCGGTCAGTACTGATTTCCAGGGTCAAATACTTTGCTAGAAACGACTTTAGTTGAGATATTAATTTCTGAGAAAGGAGTCAGGGTTACGAATCGAAGAGGGTCAATAGTGGGAGTTTCTGTTGTAGCCTAGAATAGCAAGCTCTCATCATGTTATACAACGAAAGAAGATTATGTGAAAATGATGCACCAATGGTATTTAACGCCTAGCAAATTAGCAAAAATGTTTTTTTTTAAATTATAAAACATGCTCAAATGTATGCTGCAAATGTAAGGAAAAGGAAGGCATCTTTTATCATATGTGGTGGAATTGTAAGGTGGTGAAATGATTTTGGAAATGATATATAATGAGTTGAAAAAAATGTTTAAAATAGCCTTTGTTAAAAGCCTGAAGCCTTCCTCTTAGGAATTCTAGGGGCTGAAATCCCAAAAGAGCAGAAAAGACTATTTATGTATGTGACCACAGCTGCACAGATGTTACTGGCCCAGATAAAGTCCTTACCAGAGAAGCATGTCAGATGAAGTTAATGAACTATGCTGAATTGGCTAAATTGACCAGAAGAGTAAGAAATCAGGAACAGCAAATTTTTAGCAAGGAATGGGGGAAATTTATAACTTATCTTCAAGACCATTGTAAACAGTTAAAATCATTAGTAGGATTGGAATATCACTTATAGTTTAAGGCTGAATTCTGGACATAATGGAGATGTAAAATACTTGGATTATCATAAAAGGGAGATATGGGAGGAGAGGATTAATAATAGGACCCACAAAGGGAGGATGAAAGTGTTAGGATCTCCTACTCTCGAGTAGGACCCTGGCAGAAACACATGCCTGACTGGCATGTTTCCTCCCTCCTGGTCGATCGTTTGGGAGCTTCAAAAGCTTTCTTCAGCCAGAACATCACGGAGACTGATGCCAAGAAACATCAGCACACTTACGTATCTGCAGAGTTTGCGCAGTTGCGTAACAGAACTCAGCATTTTTGGCTAATCTACTTTTATTTACATATAAACACACATGGAGCACTTCAACATGGCTCCCTCTCTCTCTAGCATCAGGCAGCAAAGAGAGTGAACAAAGGCCAATAGTCCCACTTCAGGGAACACAGTTAACACAAACATCCTGTCTTCGTCACTTCCCACACTGTGGAATGAAAACATATACCATCATGTGATAGACAACAATCCCATGACAGCAAACATGGGGAATGAATCTTCAACAGAAAGTCCAGGAGATTCCTTGGAATCTTGTTTTCATGATTTATGTTTTATATATCTCTGTAAAATTTTAAGTTGAAAAACCAAATAAATAAATTAAAAAGAGAGAAAAGAATAGCAAACTCTCTGTGTGGTGAGATGGTGAACAGAGAAAGAAAGAACAGCCAATGATCAAGAAAAAAGACAAGTGGAGATTGCAAAGACCAGAATCAATTTCTAAACAATTGATAGGCCAATCCTATACGGGTTTACTCAGAAGTATTCCCACTGTGGTCCAAGGGACCTGCTCCCTAATAAGCGTGTTTAGAATCGCAGCCTCAGAACACAGACACAGAGGAAGGAGTCAACATTTCTCATTTAATAAAGCCGTGGATTTCGTTTGGTAACAATGACACAAAGCAAACAATTAGCTACTTTGTATTGTTGGATTAGCAACCAATTAAAGTTCATTAATGATTAACTCTCATATTGTCAACACACTACGATATAATAGCTGCTGGTTGTCCTGTAGCAATATCAAATGTCAAAGTGCCGTATCACTACGCAGTAGGAAACATCTCGGAGCTGAATGAATCAGGCATCTGGTGTCTGTATCTGCAGTGCTGGAAAACCTGAAATGACTGTGCTCATGTTTGTGTACAGATGCAAATCAAGAAATAGTTCTCTCTCCAGTATAGAGAGAAATGCATTACACAAGGTAGGGAAGCCTGCGACGAGGTCAGTAGCAAGTTTGATCAGTTTGCTGTCAATGTGCAAACTGTTATTTTATTTATTGAATTTATATACCGCCCTATACCCGGGGGTCTCAGAGGGGTTCACAGGACTGTTGATGGGAGACTTAGCCTTCCTGCTCTCTTCTTTCTTGATCTTCAAAACAGACTTGGACTGGGAAGCTCTTCAAATAGAGGCCTGTCCTCTGCAAAGCAGGACACATGGCCACCCTAATTAGAAGCTTCCACAACTGCGATCCACCAAGCTGAACACAGCCCATAAGGCTTACACTTTTTCCTTGTGCTGGACAACATACCCATTCTTTTTTTTTTAGCAGTTCTAGGCTGTCAGGAGTTTGTGCAGGAGCCGGGCCCTGGGACCAGCGGGGCTTTGCAGGACTGGGATCCTCTTCGGCTTGTTCCGGAGAGGCAGGGCGCGGCCGCACAGGTGAGGCCACTTGGTATTTGCTGCACCTGGTGGCAAGAGTCGGCAGGGGATATAAGGCCAGCATTTCCCCTCAGCTCTTTGCCACAGCAACGCACTCTCTGCGTGCCTCCTTACCTTTTGACCATGACTTCGTGCCTTGAACCTTGGACTGTGACTTTGTGCTTAGACCCTCGGACTGTGACTTTGTGCTTAGACCCTCGGACTGTGCCTTCTTCCCTTGTGCTTCATGACCCTTGGACCTCTGCTCTTCAGACGTTTGTGCCTACCATCTTGCCCCCGGTCCTAATGCTCCTTGCTGGGTCTTCGCTCGTAAGCAGCCCGGACCGTGACAGTGGCAGGTAGCAAAGAGAGGATGTTTACTGAGGTCCTCCTGGGCCACCATACTTGACTGGACGGTTGTCATGTTGGCTCCATGGCTCACCAGCTGTGCAGGCCCACATTCAGATATCTAACCCAGGCACCCCCAAACTTCGGCCCTCCAGATGTTTTGGACTACAATTCCCATCATCCCTGACCACTGGTCCTCTTAGCTAGGGATCATGGGAGTTGTAGGCCAAAACATCTGGAGGGCTGCAGTTTGGGGATGCCTGATCTAACCTATAAGAACAACTATTTGTGTGAGCTGGTTGTGTGGAAGTTCCTTCTGAAGGGAATCACAGGCTGCATTCCACTTCCCTTCTATTTCTAGGGCTCTCTCTTTTTATACTCTCAGGTCTTAAGTGATGTGGAAAAGAGGCTCCTGCTGGGATGTTAAATAGCATCTCAGCAGCTTGCTGCCTCTTGAAGCTGGAGGTGACGAGCTATTAGCATTTGCCTTCCGTTAGGATTAAAACTCAAAAGGTATAGCCAAAACAAACATTGTCAAATTGGCCTGTGATGAAAATTTCATAAACCCTTTCCTTTGAACCTTGCTCTCAAATTAAACTCTTCTTTATCCTTCCACGAGAGGTGGTCTGTGCAGGGAAGAGGTGATGAGCACCGACAGGGCTGCCTCTCCTGTATATTTACCCCAAAGCCAGTAGGAGGACGGAATTCATTGTGACTGTGCTTTATTCCAGCTGGGATTAAAAATGGGGGGGGGATATAATTAATATGAATTATGCAATTCACAGCAAGATGGTAATGTGCCTGCTAAAAAGATAGAGGGGGGAGAGACGAAAGAGACTGTAGAGCTGTAAACATGAAGTCATTCCCCTACCCCAGAAATCAATACGCTAACTTTAAAACAGGGTGGAAAAAAACATCTGGTATGGTGGCAAACAAGAATGTAATAAAAGTAGTAGTTAACAGTGTATAAACAGGAAGTTGCCTTCTACTGAGTCAGGTCATTGGCATGCTGTCAGTATGACTGACAGCAGCTCTTCAGAGTTTTAAGCAAGGGCATTCCCAAACCTATCGGGAGATGTCAGGAATTGAACTTGGGACCTTCTTATAAATAAGGCTTGCTGAAGGCACTTAATAGGCAGGCTAGCTGACCTTTCACAAAAGTCCTTCTTGTAAACATACACCTAATCTAACTCAGGAAAAAAGATGGTGCCCATTTATATCCTTCACATAGATGCTCATTTGGCAGAGCATGGGACTCTGAATCTCAGGGTCATGGATTCTGTGGGAATGTCAAGGATTGTAGGAAAGGATATCGTGAGGTAAGTATTATCCTTCCTTCACTCATGCTAGCAGAGCAGATTCCCCTCAATATAGCGGGAAGCTAGTTTGCAGATTCATTTGAATCTCTTAGTTAAGTTTATTCCTGGTGTCCCCTTTTGATCCCTCTTAAAAGAATAAAGACATGAGACTCTTTCTGAATAAAGTAACAAAAAGTTTACTCACATTTCTGTTCACGATTTGATCCCTGAAAGGCAGGCTTTTTCTTAGTGGTTACACAAAGAAACTGTGAGTTCATCTCACAGGGAGACTGAACTCATGTACTGCTGGCTGAGAGCCTGCAGACAGCAAGAGAAGAGAGCAGCATGGCAGCAAAAGAACAGTATCAAGGCGAACAAAAATCAAGACTGACAAAATGGCAACATGACTCGGCTCTTATGTGGAGTCAGCCAGAGCCACACCCATCTCGCAGGTCACAGGCAAGGAAGGAAGTTCCAGACCAGAGGAACAGGAAGTTATACTGACTGGATGGCCCCCTGTCTGTGCCCACTTTAGGAAAATAAGGAATGTTGCATTTGACTCCACCAATGGATTACATCCTGAAAATTCGAGCCCCACTCACGTAAAAACACCAGGCAGGCCCCACAAATAACCCAGAGATGCATTTTAAAGAAAAGCACACATTCTACTCATATAGAAACATGCTGATTCCCGGACCGTCTGCGGGCTGGATTTAGAAGGCGATTGGACTGGATCCGGCCTTAGTTTGCCTATCCATTACATGGAGCATGTGGCCAACGCCCAGCCTAGTAAGACAAGAACATCAGAATGAGTTGCCCAGTATGCACGCTTAATATTATTGCCAATTAAATATTTAAAGGTCTATAATGTCTTCAGTTTGGTTGCCAGATGGAAAATAAACACAGTTGTTGCCATGGAAATTCATTTATTTTCCATTTGCGCCGCTCTGTCCCATTACCCATGATCCTTTGTGTACCAACATTACCTCTTTTAAAGAATTCTTTCCAGGATGTGCTTCCTCTGTTTCTAAAATGGACTCGTTTGTCGTGTCCCAATGCTTTTTTGTACAATTATGTTTCATCAATATTTTAATAAGGCATTATCTGCTCTGTGACTTAATCACTGGGTGGCATCCAACTTAAGTTGTACTCAGAGCAGTCCCATTGAGATTAATGGATGTAAGTGAGTCATGTTCACCAGTTTCATTGTGATTTGCACTAACGTTGGAAAGAGTCCTCTGGATGGTAGTCAACTAAGTTTTACTTAGAGGAGACCCACTGAAATTTATGAGCATGACTAGCTTAGGGACACTGATTTTGATATGTCTGCTCTGAGTAAAACTTAGTTGAATACCACCCTCTGTGTGTATGTGTAGGGCCAAATTGCCTTTATTCATACAATAAATGTTCAAAATGAGATACACCCCCCCCATAAAGTACTACAAAGCATCCACATGGAATTTTGTATTTAAATATATACTTAAATACTATAGTACCACAAAATGCACATCTGTAAATATACTTTATATCAAGAACTCAATTTCTAAACACGTTGCATCCTAAAATACACAGTTTTAATGCATTTTGGTACTTTTTTTTTTTTTAAAAAATAAAACCTCTAGAATTGTATCACAAAATTTGGAAAGGTTCAAAATCTAAAGGATAATGATGTTCCAATTTGCATATTAATCTGGTAGATGTGGAGCGGACCAGCATTCATCAGAATTCACAGAGCTGAATTCTTCAGACTTCCCTAGCTGGAGGTGCTAAGTTTTTGCATTTGCACAGATGATACCTTTAATTCCTGAAAACGATGCTTCTGTTAACTGGCATTGTGCAGCCAATGTTTTTGTGCTTTTGTTACATTTTGCAGTTTCCTTTTCTCACTTGCTTGTGCCATGCCTCACAGGCTGCTTTCAGCTCGTCACAAGGGTACCGGTGAAATGAAGTCATGGGATATGAAAGGAAGATGTCTGGATGGAATCGTTGCAGTCATGGACTGGATGAAGGCTAACAAAACGGATATGGAGTCTGGGTTGTGTTACCTGTTCTGGATGGAGTTTGACTGAATGTTATGTAGTGTGGGAGGTGCCCTTGGAGTCATCTCTGTCATTGGAGGCCCAGATAGTCTTGGTGGCATGGAGTACCCACTATCGACTTCAGTTGCTATGACAACTGCATCCATTCCTGGATAGGGATAGCCTAGCTATGGTGGTGGTTCATCATCATCATCATTTTATTATTTGTACCTTGCCCATCTGCCTAGGTTGCCCCCGCATGCCTGGGCAGCTTCCAGCATATACAGAAACATAATAAAACATCGAGCATTGAAAACTTCCCGATACAGGGCTGCCTTCAGATGTTTTCTAAAAGTTGTGTAGTTCTTTATCTCCTCGACATCTGTTGGGAGGGAGCCACAGCTGCCAAGTCTCCCGTTTTCCCCAGGAAATCCCCGTTTTTCCAGCTGTTCCTAGCTGAAAAAATGGATTTTTTGTTTCCCCCCGGTTTATTCTGGCGCGGTGGCTATTTTGGAACTGGGCGGAGCATGCTCAGAAGCGACTTTTGATGCTGCTCTGCCCAGTTCCAAAATGGCTGCAGTGCGACTTCTTGCACAGCAGCCATTTTGGAACTGGGCAAAGCAGCATCAAAAGTCACTTCTGAGCATGCTCCACCCAGTTCCAAAATGGCGGCAGCGCTACTTCCGGTCTGCTATTTCCGGCCCGGTCCCTTATTTCTCTGACAGCAACTTGGCAGGTATGGAGGGAGCCACTGCTCAGAAGGCCCTCTGCTGGTTCCCTGTAACCTCACTTCTCACATCTGGGCTGAACGATGGAGGTGGAGACACTCCTTCAGGTATACTGGGCCGAGGCCATTTAGGGCTTTAAAGTTCAGCCCCAACACTTTGACTTGTGCTCAGTAACGTACTGGGAGCCAATGTAGGTCTTTCAGGACTGGTGTTGTATGGTGTCAGTGGGCACTCCCAGTCATCAGTCTAGTTGCCGGCATTCTGGATTAGTTGTAGTTTCCGAGTCACCTTCAAAGGCAGCCCCATGCATGCTTGGGTACTCGAACAGTTGGACTACTAGAAAGGTACTAGAGTACCTGTCCCCTTGCTTTGGAAGTTTAAGCTAGTGGATAATGCAGCAACTAGGATACTCAAGTGTATAGCCCGCTCCTATGCCTGTGCGGAAAGAACTGCATTGTCTGCCAGTAGACTTACATACAGGTGGATGAACATGTACACACACACACACACACACACACACACACACAATTAATTAAAAAAATAGTGGTGTCACTTGGGGTAACTTTTAGACACTGAGTTTGGAAAGCGGTAGTTTATCGTTTGCACAAAAGCTACTTTTTTGGGGGGTGGGGGAACCCAAGCCATTTTAGGTAAACATATAATTAGGAGCCCCTCCCAACACACTGATTAAAAAGACGACAATTCAGCCAAAAACAATACTTGCTTGTTTGAAGAATTTCTAGGCTGTGGTGCAATTCTCTAATGAGGAGAGGAACCAATTAAAAAGTTAAAAATAAACTGTGGTGTGTGTACTGCTGGGGAGTTTATATACTGATAGTAGAACTTCTAAGCTATGCCCTGAAAATGCAGCAACTGAATTCTTCCTCCTCTACACGATTATTCAAGGTGTAGGGTCCCTGCCCGCTTTTTCATCTTCCCACCCTATGTTGCGGGTGTCAGTTGCAACCAAAAATAGCAGCTCATGTCTCTTACTCCTCTTCTCTCCACTGAAAAACATAAGCAGTCACCTTGCACGGAGTCAGAATGTAGGTTCATTTAGCATTGTCTGCAGAAAGGGGAGGCAGACTTCAGGCTTGTGGGTTTTTGTTTTATTGAGATCTATCAGCTGAAGCCAAGTGTTTGCATAGTGGTTCAGCGGGGCAGACTTAGAATCAGTGCCAGCTCTACAAATTTTGCCTTAGGGGCAAAAGCCTGCACTTCTGATCCTCTCTCTTAGTTGTATCCAACTAAATTATACTCAGCATACACCCGTTGAAACCCAAGATAGTCATGTCCAATAACTTCAGTGGGTCTCCTCTGAGTAGGACTGGTATTGGAACACAATGCCTGGCCTGCATTGCATTTGAAATTTTATACATGTTTCCCTTGTTCCACCACTTGTTTCATAGGAAGCAATTGATCAATGGATTAAATGAATCTGATTATATTGGATTTAATCCTTTGATTACTTTAGGAAGCCTGTTCTGGTCATCTCGTGTTGCGTTCATTTCTAAAGGATCAAGTGCTCTGTAATGACTCCTGTCATTTGACCTGGAATTCTCTGGTAGGCATGGGTGAGAACTCGAATAAAATATTGGGGAGGGGGAGGTAAGCCCCACCCCACATAATTGATCACATGACCCAGTGTGCACACCGTTTGAATGGGAATCCCCATCTACTTTGTGGGGGCCCAGCCCCATCTAATATTTTATTGTAGGGGCCGAAGCCCCCACGCCCCCTAGGACTTGGCTCTTACACTGGTAGGTAAAGAATTCTAGTGGAATCCGTTCCTGTGTGGAATCTTCCCATAAACTTCCTTTGTCCTAAACCATGAATGAGCCGAAGAGTAAAGGTGAGGAAGCAACACTTATTGACAAAACACAGATGGAAAACACTGGGTCCCCCCCCCCTGGTATGGTTCCCATTGGTTAAATGCCATTGATTTTTCGGTAGGGCATCATCATCTCAGTGCCAGACTTCTAGCTGTTGAAATTCTTGTAACAAATAAATAAATAAATCTCATTGAGCTGCTGAAAAAGTTGGCCAAATGCCTAGATGAACTTGTGAATTCTCAGAGTGGTTTTGGCTTTTATGCTAATGGACGGAGAGCAGAAACTGCCTTGTGCTTCCTGCTGGTCTGCATCATAATATCGTAAATGAACCTTCCACAACTTCCCCATTGTGTGTGTGTGTGTTTTGGTATGTGAGTGTGGGCTGATTAGACAAGCAGAGGATGATGCAGTACTTATGTAATGCTGCAGATTCATTATATGTCCTCCTCCTCCTCCTCCTCCTCCTCCTCCTCCTCCTCCTCCTCCTCCTCCTCCTCCTTCTTCTTCTTCTTCCCTAGCCACTCTGGGCTGCTCCCAACAAAATATTAAAAACACAATTATGTATCAAACCTTAAAAACTTCCCTATACACGGCTGCCTTCAGATGTTTTCTAAAAGTCAGAGACAGTGGTACCTCGGTTCTCGAACATCTCCATTGACAAACGTTTCACCCGAACGCCGAAAACCCAGAAGCAAATGCTCCCGTTTTCAAATGCACCTCGGACGTCAAATGGCTTCCACTGCGTGTTTTTCAATTTTCTCAAATGAATTTGCAGACAGCCCTTTGCGCCTCAGTTTTCAAACGTTTCAGAACTCGAGCAGTCTCCCGGAGCGGATTACGTTCGAGAACCGAGGTACAGTACCACTGTAGTTGTTTATTTTCTTGACATCTGATGGGAGGACATTTCACCGGGGGGGGGGCACCACTACCAAGCAGGCCCACTGACTGGTTCCCTGTAACTTGACAGTGAGGGAACCACCAAAAGGCCCTTGGAGCTGGATCTTTGTGTTCAGGCTGAATGACGGAGTTGGAGACGCTCCTTCAGGGGGCCAATGCAAAGGACCAGGAAGTCCAATTCACATCATGCAATGTTTTGAAAGCTCTTCAGAGGTAGTCAGGATGAAGACAGGCGGAAGCTTCTAGAACATTTTCAGATACTGAACCACTGTAATCTGACAATGTGCTCCTGTACAAAAAGCCAATTCAATATCTCAAATGTATATAGACATTGGCAAGATCAGGTATTTCCTTTGTTCTTTTTTTTGGGGGGGGGAGCCACTCTGCCATAAAGAGAGAACTATACAAAGCAGATTCATTTACTCTGGGTTCAGTGGAGAAAAATGATGCAGACTTATCAGCTGAAGATAATTCTGAAATTTGGAAGCCTGCAACTGAGCTGGCTTCTGGTGTACTACCACCCTGGGGTAGGGTGGGGATTCTCTGTGGTAACACATCAGGAGTAGCTGGGTGTCTGTCTTCATTGCCATTAAGCTCTTAATATGAATCACAGAATTGCAAAGTTGGAAGGAACCCTGAGGGTCGTCTAGTCCAACCCCTTCAATGCAGGAATCTCACCAAAAGCATCCATGACAGATGACTAACCTCTACCAGCTTGCATTTCTTAATGCAGAAAGTATTGATCTGATGTGCAGAGATCTTTCATATTCTACTTAATTCAAGAGGGTTCTGGAAGTTTCTGGAAGCTTCTCTGTGTGAAAGAAGCAAGCAGAAGGTTCCTGATGTTTGTGTATTCCTTCAGAGAAGCTGAGTACAGCTGGTTTAAACTGGTTTTCTTATGTCTTTCTGTCAAGGTCATGCTGACTGTAAAAGTAGTAGCAAGAAAGACAGTCAAGGGGATAGAAATAAACACAAACTAAATGTAAACCCGTGAAATTCCCTGAAACGAGAAGTAATCGAGTATAATAGTTATTGTAAGTTTCAGTGACAACCACTGCTTAAAAACCTCTAAGGAAAGAGAGTCCACCACCTCTTATGGGAGTTTGTTCCGCTGTCGAATAGCTCTTACTGTCAGAAGTTCTCTACCAAAAATCTTTCTGGCATTGTTCAGAGTAGCAATTGCAACTATGGAAGCAGACGGGGGAAAGGTAAACCTCCTCACAGGCCCTGGCATCACCATGCTAAATTCTACCTCGGTCTACTCTACAAAATTTAGTTTGCAGTCCTGCTTATGTTTATTTGATTTTGTAACTGCCAGTTGCGCCCAAGATAGCTCAGAGTCCCCCCATGAATTCCAATGAATTGGAGGCAGTTTTAAATCCCTCCCCATCCTTCTTGGTTTGTCTGGAGGAGGGGAGAAAACGAGTTGGATTTTGGATTATGAGACTGAGGGTGAGCAGCCTTATGTTGCAGGGAGTCTAATTCTTTTTTGGACAGCGAACTCAGATGATATTCTGTTTTGTCACTGTGCCCAAAGTGCCGAATATAAGTTTTGTCCACCTGCCCAGAGCCCTTTTAAGTAAATTGAAACAGAGAGACACACATTCCAGCTGCATATTTTAAAAATCGGCAGAAGAACACATTGTCCTCAATAACTGCAATTTAACTCTCAAGTAAGAAGAAGCAGTTAACACTGGCGGGGGGAGGGGTTGGCAGCATCTAGACGTATAAAATTATTCAATTATTTCTACTTCATGGACCTCCCAAACTAAGGTGTGTATGAAACACTTTATTGCAAACATTCTGTATAATGACCAAGGGGGGTGATTGCTACATATTTTTTGGTGTGTTTGTGTTTCACTATTAAGGAAAGTGAATTGATTTCAGACTTTTTCTTAACTAAGGGAACAATTCTCTCCTATTTCAATTACCCACCAGAAAGCATCCTTAATGAAACATGTATATCATTCCCCAGTGCAGAGAGTAAAGCTAACATTTATTTTACTACTCCCTGTAGGCATAAGCGCTGAGATTATCATGTGAAACAAGTAATGCATTATGTAGTGTTTGCTGGGATACAGACAACTTTGGTTGGTATTAATTTAATGCATTGTTCTCAGAATCTCAGAGTCCCTTGCTTATAAGATACTGGTAGTCAAAGAGGTGACTGATAATCATAATATAATGTACATAGGGTATTGGTTTAGGATCAATTATTTAAGAGGTTTTTTTTTGTTGCTTCCTACCTGTTTCTCTGAAAATAAGACGTAGCCATAAAATAAGCTGTAGCAGGATTTTTAAGCATTCAAGGAATATAAGCCATACCCCGAAAATAAGACATAGCAGCAATGCTGGTTGCGGCAGGAGGAGGAGGAGGAAAAAATAAGACATCCCCTGAAAATAAGCCATAGTGTGTTCTTTTGAGGAAAAATATTCTGTCTTATTTTTGGAGAAACACGGTAGTGATGATGTCTGTGTGCCAAACTGGTAATGGTGGTGGCACTGGGATTCTGGTTCTTATTAAAAAGAGGCTTACTGAATAGGACCAGATTTCATCATCATCAGCATTATTCAGTTTTTTCATATTACATTTACACTTCAGTATCATCAGTTTTATACATATATTGGATTTTCTGAATCCCTGGACTCCCCCCCCCCCATCACGGTTTCCATTGCAAATATTTTCTCTATTGCATCTTATTGTATTTATCCAAATTTTGTTTGTATTCCATTTTAACCATCAAATTCATACATTACAAGTGTTATGTCAATCCTGCTAAGGTTTTCAAAATTTTACAGTGTTCTTTCACAGTGTTCTTTGTCTTCTTGGTTTCTGATTCTCCTGATCAATTTTGCCATTTCAGCATAGTCCATCATCTTGATTCTCCATTCTTCTCTTCTCGGGACTTTATCCTCCTTCCATCTTTGGGCAAAAGACATCCTCACAGTCGTTGTCGCATACATAAAAAGTATTTTCTGCTCCTTTGGTATTTCTTCACCTGTAATTCCTAGTAAAAAAAACCCTTCTGGTTTCCCCCCAAAAGTTACCTTAAACATTCTTACATTCTTTTCAATTCATTATATTTCATTTCCCAGAAAACTTTTGTTATTTTGCACATCCACCACATATGGTAGAAAGTGCCTTCTTTATCATTACTTTTCTAACATATATTGGTAGCAGTTCTGTACATTTTTGCTAACCTAGTAGGAGTTAAATACCATCGGTACATCATTTTCATATAGTTCTCTTTCAGCGTACAACATGCTGTAAATTTTAAAACTTCCTTCCATAATGTTTCCCAAGATGACAATTGTATCATACTCAAGATCTTTTGACCAGTGGAATTGGACCAGATTTCATTTGGGTCCAGCATCTAGTCCCATGTCCAGCTAGATTTCTCCAGTCACAAGCAGAGTTTAAAGGCCATAGCTTCCTCTTGCTGTGTCCTCCAGCAATAACGCTCATTGGCATATTGCCCTTGAATCTGCAATCCCATATAATTGCCATAATGAGAGCAGCCACTGAAATACTTAACTTCCATGGATTTGCCTGATCTCTTCTTAAATCTGCCTAAGCTAGTGACTGTCACCACGTCTTGTGGGAGAAATCCCATGTATTAATTATGTATTGTTTGAAAAAGTCATTTGTCTGACCTGACTCTGCTGCCTGCCAATCAGTTTAATTGGATGACCAGGGGTTTTGCTATGCTGGGAGAGTGACGGAAATGCTTTCTTTTTTGAACCCACAAATAAGAAGGGGGTGGTCAATTTTTAAAAATGCAAACGGGGTGCATGGATGAGGAACGTAACCCCCAAGCAAATATTATAACCCAAAACACGAGTTTTGCATCCCAGATCTTGACGATCAGTGATTTGTGCAAATTCTCAAATTGACACTGCTGGCTTCAGATGCCCAGTGTGTGAAATCTCGTGATGTTTTATTACAATACTAATTAAAATTGTTTGCACACAGAGAAAACTGGAGGGGAAAGGTCACAGCAACTTGAGAGTGGATGAGATCCAGGATAATGATTTGCCCTTTTCACTGCAGACAGAAGGTCCGGCAAAAGTCCACATTTTAATTCTTTGAAATGAGAAAATCTGTCACAATGCACCATCTGTAGCTCTTTCTCTGCTTCTGAATTCAAAGAACATTTTCATGCTGTGAGCATTTTTTTTTAAAAGTGTAGCATGTGTTTCTCCAAAACATTTTATACTGCCATCTATAAATAACAAGAGTACTTTTCACACCATTGTTGCGGGTACAATGAACACATGTGTATGTGGGAGACGTGGGATTGCTTTGGCAAAGCACTGCCCTCAGAATACATATATTTATCCGATTATCTGGATGGTCCTTGTGTGCATTAAAGTTTAGCATGGATCAAGGTTGAATGTGCATAGGTAGTACAGAAAGTTTCACGAATGTGCTGGAGTAGGGTTTGCGATCACAATCTTTTTCTCTCCATGTGTGATCTATAGTGAAAAGGGCAAATGTGCTTTGGTACTCAGACCCTGTATTTCCATTTTATTATTGCATCTGAAAAAAGTCTAGGCACTGTACACAAGTCAAAACAGTCTGGGGAAAACTTTGGAAAAGTTATTTGAAATTTACAGCACGTTATTCCTTGAAGGAGAATTACAGTACTTGAATATAGTTTACAACTGGTATTTAACTCCAAGTAAGCTTGCTAAGATGTATAAGACTGAATCAGATAAGTGCTGGAGATGCAATGAGGTTGAGGGAACGCTCTTTCATATGTGGTGGACCTGTAAAAGGGTAAAAGAGTATTGGGAGATAATCCATAATGAATTGGAAAAAAAAGTTTAAAAGTGCTCCCCCCCCCCCAAAAAAAACCCAGAGTCCTTTCTGTTGGGGATAATTCAGATGGAAATTCCCAGATGTCAAAAAAGGTTATTTATGTGTGCTACTACTGTGCATAGCTGCCAAGTTTTCCCTTTTCTCGCGAGGAAGCCTATTCAGCATAAGGGAAAATCCCTTTAAAAAAGGGATAACTTGGCAGCTATGCTACTGTGGCCTGTGTTTTGTTAGAAAATGAAGCGAGGTCCCAAGTAAAGAAGAATGGCAACTTAAACTGATGGAATATGCGCAGCTTGCGGACTTAACACTAAGAAAACAAAAAGAACATACATTTAAAGAAGACTGAAAATATGTGGAGAAACTGTGTATAACTGTGTATAATTGAAAACACCGGCAGCATTAAGTTAAATTCAACGGTGTAAGTAAGTCTTGATGGATGTAATAATGGAATACTGAATAGTTTAGTTTATGTAAAATATGTAGGGATTTAGGATATGCAAAATGATCCATGGAAGGAGAAGAAGGAAAGTCATTGATATTTTAAAGGTGTTTAAATGAATATTCTAAACTGTAAAACAGTATATATATATATATATATATATATATATATATATATATATATATATAGCAGGTGGCAAATAAGTCTTCAGGATCTGCTTTAAAAGTACAAGCCAATGATCATCGCAAATGCCACGGTCCTTCCTGAACCCTCCCCACCAGAGGAAAAACAACAACAACCTTGCTGCAAAGCTAGAAAATAATACATTAAGAAAGGGTTTGGGAATTATGGTTAGAGCAAAGTTTTCCAAACTGTGTCTCGTGACACATTAGTGTGTTGGCTACAGTGTGTAGGTGTGTTGTACTTTAACCTCCGGTTTGCTAGTAAAACTGAATTACTGTGTCGCGAAATGATGCATGTCCAAAAAGTGTGTCACCAACATGAAAAGTTTGGAAAGCTCTGGGTTAGGGTGTTAACTTTGGAATATACACGCAGAACTGCCCACTAATGCATAGACATGCCAATTGTCAGGAACGTGGCTCCTCAGAGCGTAGTGAAAGAGTCAGTCTCAGAAACTGAGCTAAGCGAGCAAGGGGCCGACTCTGCAGATGAGAGTTGTTTGTCAGAGTTTAGAGAGGACAGCCTGGCACACCTTCTTCCCAGGGAAGAAGCTGTTAGCTCCCAAGGAGAGGAAGAGTTGGAAGTTGGCCAGAGTGTTGCCAGGCAACCAGCAGATAAGCCAGAGTCGGAGGCTGTGTCTTCTGGGAGTAGGGAAGAGACAGGCCAACTGTTCAGTCCTTGCACCAGGAGACTGGAGAAGCTCAGAGAACAATGGAGGGAAGGAGGAGAAAGGCAGGATTTTGGTGTTCTTCCTGTTGGGCAGGCATGTCAAACTTGCGGCCCTCCAGATGTTTTGGCCTACAACTCCCATGATCCCTAGCTAGCAGGACCAGTGGTTGGGGAAGATGGGAATTGTAGTCCAAAACATCTGGAGGGCCGCAAGTTTGACATGCCTGCTGTTGGGGGAGGAACAATGAATCAGACTGATCAACTACTGTTAATGAAAGCAGGCTGATCGCCACGCTCTGAATGTGTTTTTCTTGTTAATAAACTTATATAAAACTGACGGAGAGTCCTTGCTGCTTATCAGGCTGCTTGCCTGCCAGAGATCTTTATACCAATCTGTGCAGAGGCATTTGTGCACCAAAGTAGCTTTCTGTACCCTATGCCTGCCCTGAGCTGGACTAGAAACCATGCAAGACAAATGATGCAGCATAATGACTCTGTAAATCCAGATGTGGGGGGCTGTGTAGTCACCAGGCTAAGCGGGGGGCGAAATCTAGCCTCACTTTTTCTCACTCACCCCCCCCCCCCATCAGAGGATTGGATTGGCACTATCTATCATAGACAGGGCAGCACTATTCCATTAGGCAAAATTGGAGGAAGACCTTCTTGTTCCAAGAAGCTCTGAGAATTGATTGCTTTTAATTAAAGCGTTGGTGCCATGCTGTTTTTATAACATTAATTCTGTTAATGTTTACTTGTTTTTTTAATGATTGCATCTTCTGTGGTTCTTTTTGTGATTCTTGCTTTATCTGTCAGCTGCCTTGAGTCACGGCAGGCAGAAAAGGTTGGGTATGAATGAATGAATAAATAAATAAATACGTAAGAATGTGCCAGTACGATACTTTTTCATAATTTTATTTCTAATTTCTAAACAAATAAAACAGTTCAACTAAATTTCACATTTAGCAGTCAATCCGTCTACCTACGACTTCCCATTCCTCCCTCCCTCCCTGGTTCCCCCAAAATTTCAATTTATGCTGCATATTATAGTTACTCTGTTCCTTCCCTTATAAAAAGAAAAAGAGAAAAAGTTCACCCCCACTGCTGTTCTTACTCAAATTCTATTTGCGTTTTAATATACTTACACTGAGTTTTTCAATATTCTGCAATTAATGTTAAATTATTTTTAAATTATTGTTTTTTCTATTTTTTGTGATTCTTTTTTAAAAAAAATCTGTAAGCTGCCTTGATTCCTGGCAGGGAGAAAAGGTAGGGCATAAATAAAAATGTAATAATAATAATGATCATTATCATCATCATCATCATCATCCAGTACAATACTTTTTGTTCCAGCATGAGGTGTATGGGTGCAACTAATTAAAAATGAGGATTTATTGCAAAAACAAACAGATAGCTCCGGATGGCTCTAACAAAGCCTCCGGCATAATTACTCAAGATGACCCTTCTGAAGACTCCTTTCGATTTCTACAGAATATATTGAACCGCCATCCTTTGTGCCTCTTGTTTTGCTTCCTATCTAGAAGCCCTCCCATTCGACGACTCCTTGGACTTATTGGATTAGCGCCAACCTCTTCTTGGTCTGTCATACTATCTCTGTGTCTGTTCCTGCCTGATTGCGCTTCTTGAGAGCTTTGGCTGTGTTCCAGCCCGCTCTCAGTTGTTCCCTTGGCAACTGGCATTCCAAGGGGTGGGGAAGTTTCACTGAGCCCTGGCTCCTGTTCAGCCTGCTTCAGATTTAACTCTCTCTGTTTTGCAGCAGGCTGTAATGTTCCACTAGGAGCTGGCTCATTCCTGACAGGTGGGCAAGAGGAGCCAAAATGGTACCAGAGCACACTGTGGTTGCACTTGTCGCTTCTGTGTGGCTTCAGAGTTTTTCCTCCAGGTTGTTGTCAGGCTCTGGAGACTTGGCTTCCTCTCCCCCCTTGGCCATAGATGATGATGATGATAATAATAATAATACATTTTTATTTATACCCAGCCCTACCTGATTTGAAAACCGGGCTCAGGGTGGCTATCAGCAAATATGAAACATTAATTAAAAGCAATTTAAAAAACAGCTTAAAAACAGCATAAAATACAACATACGGTAAGTATAGCATCCATGTCAATAAAATTCAAAAAAATCAGGGTTGCTTTTTTGGGGGGGAAACTCAGTTTAGTAAACATCAAGTAATCGCCAGGGCTAACTGGCCAAGTTTGGTCCTGCTAGGGCCAGCAAGGAGACCAGGGAAGAGTTTAAATGTGGGGTCCCAAATGGGTTTCTTCATAGAAAAAGGAAAGGGAAAGGGAATAGAGGCTAATTCAAATTGAAGGCTAGGTGGAATAGCTCTGTCTTACAGGCCCTGCAGAAGGAGATCAAGTCCTGCAGGGCCCTAGTCTCGTGGGACAGAGCATTCCACCAGGTCGGAGCCATCACTGAAAAAGCCCTGGCCCTGGTGGAGGATAATCTGGCTTCTTTAGGGCCAGATTAGATAAACAGGACGAAGCTAAAAGAGTCCCTTATCATTTAAAGAGTCTTTAATGATCACAGCAAAAGAACAAAACATCCATTCTTGGAATGAAGGCGTTCCCAATTAAGGATTACACTCACTCCCCCCCCCCCAGTCACTTCCATCTTGCAAACCTGATCTCGCAACCACCGTGCTTTTTGTGTAGCCACCTTTTTTGCTCTACGTGACCTTGGACTGATAGGCTGGACACTTTCCAGCGAGAGAGAGAGAGAGTCTGTTAGCTCCCTCTCATTTCCTGTTCTTCTTCACTTTGCTGTTAACCCCCCAGTTCTTCCCAACTTTTGTCTTCAGAACTATGCCCCACTGCAAACCACTGTTCCAAATCTATACTGCTCCACTGCTCCTGGGCAGTTTCAGGATTCTGGTCAGGAGCAGGGAGAGAGGGAGGCTGCCATCATTTGTCATCAGAGCAGTACTCCTCAGCTTGGTCTCTGACAGTTGTGCTCTGACAGACCTTATTAAGAACGGCAGTGCTCTTGAGGAAACTTGAGGGTCACCAGATTGCAACCTGGCAACCTTGAAATCTTTTTTTAAATTTTATTTTAATGAAGCCTGGCCATTTTCAAATGAGACAAAGCAAGCTGAGTAGGGAGTGAACCGAGAGTGATGTTTAAATCAGCTACGGTGTGGAAAAGATATATCATAACCATCAAACAAATATTAAAGAGGGCATCAACTGCTGTTTGCAAGAGACTAGAGTATTGTATAAAGAAAAAGCTGCAGAGAAAAATGCTTCCCTTGAAAGCAATATAAATGCTAAGTTCCTATGAAACATTTTATTTTGATCTCGGAATAAGCATTGAATGAGCTCCAGCTTTGGCTCATTTTGTTCCAGTCATCATAGCTCTAACACAGAAAGCTCCTGAAGGCAGGACCAGTCCTAGCAGGAAGCCCTCCCATTAGCTTCAGGTAGTTGATTTTGGGTGTTCTGAAAATGCAGCAAATCAATGAATTTCACCTTTGGCTATGGGGTTGCAACGCTCATCTCGCTTTCAGGCCGAGGGAGCCGGCATTTGTCCACAGACAGCTTTCCGGGTCATGTGGCCAGCAGGACTAAACCACTTCTGGCACAATGGGGGCACCGTGATGGAAACCAGAGTGCATGGAAACGCCACTAGCGCTGCAACCCCATAGTCACCTTTGACTGGACTTAACCATCCAGGGGTCCTTTACCTTTTACCTTACCTTACATAAGAACATAAAAAGAGCCTGCTTGATCAGGTCAAGGGCCCATGTAGTCCAGCATCCTGTTCTCACAGTGACCAAACAGTGTGAAACCAGCAACAGGATTTGAGCACAAGAGCACTCTCCCCTCTTGTGGTTTCCAGCTGCCTCCATGGCTGGAGCCTGTATTCTTCTCAGTTCCAGCTGCTGAGTGCTGCTGAGCTCAGCTTCTGTTTGCGGGCTTCCTGTGGGCACCTGCTTGGACATTGTGAGCAAGATAATCTTATGCTCTAAATGGCGCATCTTTGCTGTGAAATAAATTCAGACTCTCAGCTTAACTAACATTCACGAGTCACTTCTTTACATTTCAAAGCAATGTTCATTTCTAACTTGTTGTTGGAAGCTAGACGGAGTAAAAAATACCATCTTGTCAGCATGGGGCAGAACTTCTAGGATATTAAATATGTATTTTTGTCCAAGGGGTTCCACAGCTGTAAACAGCCAGGAGCTGGGTTGAAAAACAACAACCCTAGGCCACCACACAATAAGGAGCTGGAAATCGTGGCCATTAAAAAATGATAAGTGGTAGGTTATAAATTTTTATCACTTCCTGTTGTTAATTAACCTTTAAAAACTTATCATGTAGAGAGAGCAAAGGGTTTGGAAGCACTTTCTAGTCTGAGTACTATAATGAGCACCTGAGGACTTGCCCAGTGTGAACATGACATTTTAATTCTCAGAGAGGTATGGAAAGTGCCAATTTGCAGGCTTCTAAGTATGAGCGGCGGAATCGATGTTTCCCAACTGGGTGGATACATAAAAGGCAGCAATTCCTCTCTCTGGCTAATGCTCTCTCTTGAACATCATGAGAAAGACCTGTAAAATGACCCACTGGTAGAGGGAGAGGCTTAAAAATAGAATGAAAGAAGAGAAAACACATAGGAGCTAATGTGTTTCTATTCTGATGAATCTTCCTTCTGAGGAGCTGGAGATGGCGTTTATAAGTGGTCCATGTTTCACAAGCATACAATAAGGTTGGTAGGACAATAGCTTTGTAAACAAGCATTTTGGTTTCCCTGTGAATGTCCCTGTCCCCAAGCACTTCAATAGGGAGAAAGCCACACTCGCAGAGCTCAGACGGCAATTTTACACATCACTTGGGAAGACAGGCAAACTAAAACCAGTGTACTGGAAGAAGCAAAGATCACCAGTGTTGAAGCAATGATTCTTCAATATCAACTTCATTGTACTGGTCATGTTGTGCAGATGCCTGATTATCATCTTCCCAAGCAACTACTCTATTCCGAACTTAAAAATGGAAAGTGTAATGCTGGTGGTCAACAAAAGAGGTTTAAAGACTCTCTCAAGACAAAAAAAATGTAGTATAAACACTGACAATTGGGAAACACTGGCCTGAGAGTGCTCCAATTGGAGAACAGCCTTTACCAAAGCTTTGAAGACACTCAAACTCAGGACACAATGGAGAAACGTGCTAAGAGGAAGGCACGCTTGGCAAATCCACACCGTGATCAGCTCCTGCCTGGAAACCAATGTCCCCACTGTGAAAGGATGTGTGGATCCAGAATTGGCCTCCACAGTCACTTACAGACTCATTGTTAAAACCGTGTTTATGGAAGACAATCTTACTTGGCTACGAGTGATCGCCAAAGAAGATCTCCGTTCCACCGTGTTGTATTTTGTTTCGGTTAGGTGTCTGTGGAGCGGATATATTGATGGAAAATGTCTAGTAGACCAGACTGTTAGTTGGGTTCCTATTGAGGGTATTTGGCAAGCCAACATGACAGCGATGAGGGACTGAGGATTGGAATGATCGTTCTGTGGTATTATGGCAGTGGTCAAAACTGTAGTGTAACTTTTGAATAAAGATCGCTACCAGGGTGGACTGGAAGATTAAACTATTGGATTATGCAGAGATTGCAAGAATGACCGGGAAAATCTGAAAGCAGGAGGATCAAAACTTCAATAAAGAATGGGAGAAATTTATATTACCAGGTATATTTGACAGACCACTGTAAACACTTAAACTCTTTGGCGGGTCTTAAATGACTCTTGTAATGTTACATAGAGTTTGGATATAATGGAGGATTGAAAATTAGAAGGACTTGCGGTATAATATGCAGTTGAAAAAGTTAGTTAAAGAACCCACGGAGGAGAGGGCGGAAGTCTTGAGATTCGGAAGAATCTTGTGTGATTTTTATTATTTGTGATTATGAGTGTGAATGAATTTGGTAAAATTTTTTAAATAAAAACCATTTAATAATAAAAAATGAATTAAATGTGGTTTTTTAAAATGTATGTTTTTAAAAAATGAACAAGTGATTTTTTTTTTAAAAAAAATGTCCAATGGTGCCTTTTAACAAATCATTAGGGTTTGCCAACCCACCAGAAAAAAGCAAAACCACTTGGCATGTTCCTGCTTTCAACAATTATTTCAACAATGATTTAATATGTGGAAATCGACAGGTGATGCTATTCACTGCATGTCACCTGCAAATCTAAGTTGCAGAGTAGTGGGGGGGGGGAATTGGCATCCTTACTGATAATCAATCAGTTACATTGTTTAAAATTGTGTGCTTCCCAAGCATCAGGACAGGTGCTTTTTGAGAGCCAGAAGAAAATGTTTCCGAAAAGGGCAACCAAAATGCTCAATTCTCCTGTGAGGAAAGGTTACAGCATTTGCAGTCTTTCAGTTTAGATGAAAGGCGAGTGAGGAAGAGAAGACATGATCAAAGTGTTCAAAATTATGCATGGCGTAGGGAAAAAAGAGGATAAAGCTTCTCCCCCGCTCACATAAAGCTGGAACTTGTGGGTATGCAGTGAGGCTGAATTTTGAAAGAAATGGATATCAGTATGCTTAATATTGTATAGCAGGAGTGGGGAGTCAGTGACCTTCCACATATTGTTGGATTCCAGCCCCAGCCAGCATGGCCAGTTGTCAGGGATGATGAGATTTGTGGTCCTCTTGGAGTGGCTCCATGGAATGAGAATTGGGGACACTGTATTACTGGTTCCAATCTGAGTTGCGTTGAGAGAGTGCCTTTCAGCTCACTGGCTGCTGTACTGTGGGGTTCTGCAGGCGACTATCTTATCTCCAGTGCTATTTAATATCTACATGAAGCCGCTTGAAGTTTCTGCTGATAAAACTCATCTCTATTTCTTTGCAACATTGGAACGAGGAGAGGTTGTGGAATCCCTGGACCATTGCTTGGCTGCAGTGTGAAATGGGGGAGGAAATACAAGCTGAGCTTGAATCCTGGCTAGATGGAGGCAGTGTTGTTGAGTAGCTCCCATATCAGAGAAATTGGTCAGTTGCCAACGGTGGATGGGGAGTTGCACTTACCCTGAAGGAGCAGGCTCACAGTCTGGGGCTGCCTCTGGATCCAGCTCTATCACTGAGGCTCAGGTAATAATAATAATAATAATAATAATAATAATAATAATAATAATAATAATATTTATACTCCGCCCATCTGGCTGGGTTTTCCCAGCCACTCTGGGGGGCTTCCACCAAAATATTAAAAATACAATAAAACATCAGACATTAAAAGCTTCCCTAAACAGGGTTGTCTTCAGATGTCTTCTAAAAGTCAGATAGTTGTTAATTTCTTTGGCATCTGATGGGAGGGCGTTCCACAAGGCGGGTGCCACTTCCAAGAAGGCCCTCTGCCTGGTTCCCTGTAACCTCACTTCTCGCAGTGAGGGAACCACCAGAAGGCCCTCGGCGCTGGACCTCAGTGTCCTAGCTGAACGCTGCGGGTGGAGACACTCCTCAGTGGCTAGAAGTGACCTTTACAAAATACGACCCGTTCAACAACTATCCCCATTCCTGGACCAGCAAAGCCTTGCCCCAGTCGTTCATGAGTTGGTTACTTCAAGACTGGATTGCTGCAATGCTCTCTATGTGGGGCTTCCCTCGTGCTTGATCCTGAAGTTAGTGCAGAATGCTGCAATACAATTGCTGGCAGGAGCGAGGCCTTCTCAGCATATACACCTGGGTACAGAAATCTGCACTGCTTGCTGATTGGCTACCAGGCCAGGTTCAAGGTGTTACTATATGTGGGTGACGCTGTGGTCTAAACCACTGAGTCACTTGGGCCTGCTGATCAGAAGGTTGGCAGTTCAAATCCGCACGACGGGGTGAGCTCCCATTACTCTGTCCCAGCTTCTGCCAACCTAGCAGTTCGAAAGCACACCAGCGCAAGTAGATAAATAGGTACAGCTGCGGCGGGAATGTAAATGGCATTCCCGTGCACTCTGGCATTCGTCACGGTCCTCCGTATGCCAGTAGTGGTTTAGTCATGCTGGCCACATGACCCAGAAAGCTGCCTGTGGACAAACGCCGGCTCCCTCAGTCGCCTTTGACTGGACATAACTGTCCAGGGGCCCCTTAACCTTTACCTTACTTTACCTCATGAATGAAAACAAACAAACAGTAAAGGATTCTCTTGAGGACATTTATTTCACCCCTGTTGTATAGGAGAATATTTTTTTTTGTTGATATGTCTGTAGATGAAACCCATGAACCCTGGACTATGGCAACCCTGATGCATGTACATGAAGTTACCATTCAGTTTTACAGCCATTATGTGGTGAAATATATATGTTTGAACCAGTCCTATGTCTCACTGAAATGCCTTTCAAAAAGCCCATCTAGAAAACCACTACTGGACAGCTGGGCCTACCTGTGTGACATCTGACTACTGAACATCATTAGTAACCATCAAAGCACTATCTTTCGCTTTATAACTGATCAAAATGAGCCGTGAGTTTCTGCCTTCCAGCCTTTCTGTGTGCTTTGCTAAATGCACCCCATGCTAATTGGAGCCATATAAACATCTATTTCCATTTGATGCTTCCCTTTGCAGCACACAATCTTTTGTGCATTTATCCCTCTGACAAAAGTAAATGCATCCCTCGGATTAAATATTCATTAATCACAAATGCATTATGCTAAGAAGGGAGGCTATTATGCAATTGTAGTGATTTTCCACAAAGACTCGGCTCCCACTTTTGTTTACTGCAGTATGCACTTAAAGCTGCAATATCCATCATGGTATGGAGAAAACTCTCTTTTGATATTTTAATTAGTGCGGCTGAGTGCTATAGGGTGTGCGTGTTTTGCAACTATATCTCACCCTGTAAAAAGCCTCCCTGTTATGCTCTGTTTCAAAGCCGAGAAGCACCTTGGGAGAAGAAGAAAAATTCCCCCATTACTCAGCCTGATCCAAGCCTGATCCAATTGCCCATTGCATTGAAAGCTTTGCAGTAAATTACTTTGTGGCTTGTGGATTCAGATGCACACCCAAAAGGGCATCCCCATTGTGCCCAAACTGGTCTATTGTATCTGTCTACATGTAACTATACCTGGAATAACTGGGGGTGGTGGTGGTGGTGGGAGGAGTAAGCTTTGCACCTATGACGATTGTGAGAGGCAGGGAGTACAGGGACCCCCCCCCCCGCCTCTAATCAGCATAGCTGCCAAGTTTTCACTTTTCTCGCGAGGAAGCCTATTCAGCATAAGGGAAAATCCCTGTAAAAAAGGGATAACTTGGCAGCTATGCTAATCAGGAGCAGCTCATCGACCAGTAGTCATGAGAGCGCAGACTTGGCAGAGACTAAGCAGGAAATAGGAAGAGGGGATCCAGGCTCTGACAACCTGGGAGAGCCTGAGCACCACAGCCAGGAACGGAGGGAGAGGAGCTGGGGGGAAAGGGAAAACATGGAGCGCAGACCTTTACCCCCAGTTCCGGAATTAAGGAAAAGACGGAAAGGGAGGAGACTGTCCGTTCCGCGCCTTTTATGTTGGAAAAGGGGGCGGAGAGGGGCAGTCCCGGATTCTGGATCGGACTGAGAAGACATGTTTCCTGACACCACGTTACACTGTACATAGAGCGCACCAATAAAGATTGTTTAAAGACAAGCAGGTGCAGAGTCGTTACTCTAGAGTAGCCATAATAACCTCTGACAACAATTGAAGCAGCCAGCACAGCAAGACAAGGAAGCATCAGTTTCTTGTCTGCTCGATAATGAGGATGCAAAACTTCACCCAGACATTCTGAGGGAAGGCAATGGGAGGGCTTAATTGGCCCAAAGTGGTGTTGTCATGTAGCAGAACTGACTGACTACATGATATGGTCACGGCCAGGTTGGCATAACTGAATGAAGAAGCTCTTGCAAGCTAAAAAAAAAGGTGGCGGGCATTCAAGGAGAAGCAGATGGAGAGCAATGACTGCAAACAGGTGGGGAAAATGCTCAAGAGAAAAGGTGGCAGGTTTGTTTGTTTTTTAAACCGTCTCCAACATGTCAACTTTCTTAGCAAAGGTTCAGTGCAGTACCTGAATATTAGAAAATGAAGAAAATGCCTTGAAGCGAATTGGGTTATCTCATTCTAAAGGTAAAGGTAAAGGGACCCCTGACCATTAGGTCCAGTCATGACCAACTCTGGGGTTGCGCGCTCATCTCGCGTTATTGGCTGAGGGAGCCGGCGTACAGCTTCCAGGTCATGTGGCCAGCATGACAAAGCCGCTTCTGGCGAAACAGAGCAGCACACGGAAACGCCGTTTACCTTCCCGCTGTAGCGGTCCCTATTTATCTACTTGCACTTTGACGTGCTTTCGAACTGCTAAGTTGGCAGGAGCTGGGACCGAGCAACGGGAGCTCACCCCGTTGCGGGGATTCGAACCGACGACCTTCTGATCAGCAAGCCCTAGGCTCTGTGGTTTAACCCACAGCTCATTCTAGGGAATGCTTAATCAATGTAACTTTGAGCTCTCTATGTGCTCATTTCAGTGGTGATCAACAATGTAATATTTTTAGTTGCTTTATTCATACTGTTTTAGATGTCACCATTTAAAATAAATAGAAGACCTGAAAATACTGGGAGGCAGGTGGGCCCTACCAAAAGACTTTTGTACCCAGGGCCCCTTGGCAACTAGCCCTGGCTGTGCTTGAGTATGAATGAATGAAGCTGTTTTAGGGTATGAATGAAGTTGGAGGTACTTCATTGCCCAGGATCTTGGAGATGAAATTCAGTGTGTCTCTGTGTGCCTAAATACTCACCATGGGTTCCAACCATAAACTGGCCACCATTGCTTCTTAGCCATTTTGCTAGTATATTATGAAGTCAATTCAGTCTGTGCAGTCACATTAAATAAAATACAGTTAAGTCAAAATATTATATTTCAGACACCCACACACCCACACACCATACACTTATAGCACATTTCTCTCTCCAAAGAATCATTGCAGCTGTAGTTTGTTAAGGATGCGGGGAACTGTAGCTCAGTGGGGGGAAATGTTCTTTAAATGTATGGTGTGCATAAAACCTATTCTCTTTTAGTACAAAGCAAAAGTATTCCTCCACTCCAAAATATCTTTGTTTCCCCATTTTCAGCTTTTCTTGTTTCATTGAAAAAGGCCGAACAGCGTTTGACCTGTCTGGTCTATAGTTTCTGAACGGTAACAAAAATAACTTCCTCTAAGACATGTGTGCACTTCTGAAGTGCTAACCCTTTACAAGATTTTGCAAAAGGCCACTTTCTGTGCCCTTTCAGCGACTTTTGAGTTGACTTTTGAGTTGAACAAAAGGTATCCTAGAAGCCAGCTATCGTCTCCTTCCTCCCTGTGCTCTTCAGTGCCAGTTAATGATCCAACAGTCATGCATGTACAATTGCATCACTTTCTCACCTTGTTGCTTTTTTGGGTGTCTCTTTCCACAGATGGGGGAAGAAAAAGGAAGAAATCTCTTCAGAAGGCTTTTATGTGCCCTAATTGCCACGTTTCCATTTGGGCAGCTCTGCTCAGCAAAGGAAAGCAGTAACACAGGAGTCTCACATGATCGAGCTGTAAGGTCCATTGACCTATGGAAGCATCATTGGAATAGGTTTCTGGTGTGTTCAGGTTGCAGGGCTGGGCAGTGTTTGTAACAAGAGGGACATACATCTGTAAAATGGCCAGGGGGGAGAACTCTGGTCAAGGCTGCCGAGCTACAATTAGGTCTACAATGAAGCTAGGAGACAGGGCTGAGTTAGTCACCTTGGGTGGTGGAACGTCAAGACTGCCTACCCTACTGGCTCTGCAGGTTCTCATGAGATCTTGCAAGAACTCTGTGAGATCACGGGATCTCACCAGAACCCACTGCTGTTGTTGCTGCTTTTTTTGGGGGGGGGGGGGCTGCCACATGGCCCAGGTCAGGAAGGTTTTTGGTGGGGACAGGATTGTGTGGCATCACCTTCCTGTTTCACGTCAGGCAGTGAAACAGGATGTCCTGCCTGGATGGAGATGCCTAGGAAGAAAGTGGACCCTTGCTGGGAAGGGGCCATAGAACACACATTCCGCCCACAAGAAATCTTACTTGCAGGCTTCCCCAAGGTATTTGGTTGGCCACTTGTGAGAACAGGATGGTCGGATACATGGGCCTTTGGTTTAGCCCAGTAGGGCTCGTTCTTCTTACAGATTTTCAGCAACCCTGGTTAAAGTACCTCAGCTGGCCGATCTGGAATATACCCAGTGGCGTAGCATGGACTGCCAGGGCCTGGGGCTGTGTGGAGGGTGGGTATGGGTGGGAGGGGAATGGATGGAGTATGCATGCACATTCAACTGCCTAATGGCATCCATGTCACCCAGGAGATTGCAGCTGCAGAGATAAGAAAAGAAGAGTTGTTTCATTGTCTGGAGAGGTCACTTCCTGGTTTGCATGGAGAAGCTGTTTTCAACAGAGCCCAGTAATGGAAGCACACGGCTGTTTTGAGGCAGCACCGGGTGTTGAAATTTTGCACGCCCTAACAATTTTGCACCCAGGGCAACCACCCCTGTGCCCCCCACATGGATATATCTCTGACTGAGACTTGTAAAGTGGCTACCAGCCAAAGTTGATTGCACTGGGCTAGACCAATATTCTGACTCAGTTATAGTAAGCTTTACGTGTTTATATAGGAAACCATATGCTGTACAGTTTTTGGCAGTGAGCTTTTAGGTGAAGAGATTCCCTTAGGCAGGCATTCCAAAGTGTTAGATAAAATGTAAGTACCATATTAGCGAGTTTCCCAATACTTATCAGTTGAGACACAGAAGGTTGATTAGGTTCAGAAACGATTGTAGATGACTGTAGCATTATAACGGATCATTCTCTAGCTTTCCCCCAAGTTTATTTTTTCTTGATCGGTCACAAATTCTACAAATGGCAGGCAGCCAAGAAAAAGCTCATTAGAAGTCTCCATCTGCCTGTTTTGTGCAGCCCTCCATATCTCGTTGAGTGTGCAGTTTTCCCTTGTTGCAAGCATACATTATATATATATATATATAATGACATCCACACAGCAGGAACCCCTTTTGGGCTACAAGTGTTGCAGCCCAGCGTGCCAATATTGCTTTGTAAACGACGAGGTTGATGTTCTGTGACCTTCTCCCATCCCTGCCACAATTGCTTGCATGCGTTCAAATTAAGCCTGTAATTATGTGTCAGTTATCTGGAAGGCTCTCACACATTTCCACAATGGCAGCTGAAGAGCCAGCATCCTGTTCGTCTGTTTGTCAAAAAGAGCGCTTGGGCACACTTCCTCGACTGCTGACGGACTGTGACCTTCATTCCTGCTACAATTGCTTGTAGGCATTCATACTAAGCCTGCAATTATGAGGCAGCTATACGGAACAGCAAAGCTTGTTTCTACTAAAGAGCCAGTCCTCTGTTCCTTCATTAGTTGAAAGGTAGGTTTTGCGCCGATTTTGGCAGTTGTTGATACTTGCACAATCAGAGCTCCTCACGTGCTCTTCAGTAGGAAGAGGCATAGAATCAAAGCACACATTGCATTTTTAAAGAAGTGCTTAAACAACACCTTTGGGGGCAAATAGAAGCAGCAGTGGTGAGGAGGGGTATTATTTTATCAGGAAATTGCTGCAGCTAAGGATGTGAGAAGGCATTGCTTTGCCTTCCAGTCTATTTTTGTTGCATGAAACACTGTCTCCTTTCCACTGCACTTAGTGTTCCATCAAAAAACCTACACCATTTACTTCGTTGTTCGCAGTGGTAAAGTGACATAACTTGTGTAATTTACATAATTAATTGCATAAATTACACTGTCATTACATCATTTCACTCCACTCCTTTCAAACGGGGGAAGCATAATCAATTTCATATCATTTGCACACCGAAAGCAGCAATAGCAGCATATATCAATCTATCCCGGACAGTGGACAAATAAGTGAACCTTGTTCTATTTTCCTTTGGACCACGTAAGGGAGGCTGGGAGGAGGGTCTTGTTGTCTGGGCAGCCCAGGACCTCCATTCACACTGATCAGGCTTGCACCCCGAGGATGGTCACTCCAGTCCTGCTAATTCATTGGTTTGACTTCATCCCCAGAGGCATACTCCATTCTCTCTTGGGACAGATAGATGCCAGCAAGAAGTCAGGCTACTTCTGTCCAGGAAATGCCAAAACTGGTGATTCAGCCATAGATGGGAATAGGCATCCAAACCACTGAAGCCAACTTGGCTTCAGTTGACAAAGATGGTTCCAGGAGTGACTCAGGTTATAAACTGGTTCTTTCAAGGGAAGTACAAACCACCTTAGAACAGGGCATCCCACCAAATTCGAGACCTGTCCACCCTTAACTCTTCTATCATTTCTGGACACCACCCTCCCCCCCAGTTTCTTGAACCAGATTCAGCCCATTACCACCTCCAGACATTATAAATAGCAAGGCATGTTACCCACTATCCCCCCACTACCCTCCTCTTCATTCTTTTCATTTCAGGACACCCCATAATGTGAAATGCTTCCACCCAATGCAACCGACGCTTTGATATTCAACAAAAGACTCCACATCATCCTGAGATTCAAATATGTGGTTAGCCATTCACCCATTTACTCCAAATGAAAAGCACTGGGATTTCATTTTTAATGAGAACATAGAAGCAAAGTTACAAAGCTTTCAAATTGTAAACACCCATGGAAATAATAAATGCTTACTGGACATTGGCACCATATTTGTAGTAAATTAACACATATCCTACTTTCCTGAAGATTTTAATTTAGTTCACTTTAATTTTGTTGTTGTTTAGTCGTTTAGTCAGGTCCGACTCTTCGTGACCCCATGGACCATAGCACGCCAGGCACTCCTGTCTTCCACTGCCTCCCGCAGTTTGGTCAAACTCATGTTCGTAGCTTCGAGAACACTGTCCAACCATCTCGTCCTCTGTCGTCCCCTTCTCCTTGTGCCCTCTATCTTTCCCAACATCAGGGTCTTTTCCAGGGAGTCTTCTCTTCTCATGAGGTGGCCAAAGTATTGTAGCCTCAGTTTCAGGATCACTTTAATTTTATGCTTCATTTATTTATTTCAAAGAGATAAACCACTCGTTAAATCAAGTGGTTTAACAATGAATCTCTCTTCATGAGGATCTCTGGGAATTGTAGCTCTGTGAGGGGAATAGGGGTCTCCTAAGCATTTTCAGCACCCATAACAAACTATGGCTCCTAGAATTCTTTCAGGGAAGCCATGGCTGTCTAAAGTGGTATCAAAGTGATTTAAATGTATGGTTCCAGTGGTATTTGGCTCCTAGTAAGTTAGCAAAAATGTACAAAACAAGTACAAATACCCGGTGGAAATGTAAAGAAAAAGAAGGTGCCTTTTATCATATGTGGCTGTCATGCAAGGTAATAAAAGCTTTCTGGAAAATGATATACAATGAATTGAAAAAAATGTTTAAAATAACTTTGGTAAAAATAAAACCAGAAGCTTTTTTGGTTAGGAATTGTTGGTACCAACATTCCAAAGGAGCAGAAAAGACTTTTTATGTATGCGACAACAGCCACACGGATGTTATTAGTCCAGAGATGGAAAGAATAAAGAATCCCTACCAGAGAGGAATGGCAAACTAAGCTGTTGGATTACGCCGAAATGGCAAAATTCACCGGAAAGCTCATGAACCAAGAAGACAAAAATTTCAAGAAAGAATGGGGGGGGGTTTATAATTTATTTAGAAGCCCCCTGTAAGCAGATGAAAACACGAGCAGGATTCTAATATCACTTGAAATGTAACAAATACTATGGATAATATGGACAGATTCAAAATATAGATTAGGAAATAATATGCAGTTGGAAATGTTGACAATGGGACCCAAGGAAGGGATGGTGGGAAGTCTCGAGATTCAGAAAAATCTCTTTATACGGATATGTATTTGGTATTGTTATAACTTTTTATTTATAAAATCAAATAAAAACGATTTAAAAAATGTATGGTTTAAATGTGGCCTTTGTTATACCTAAACCAGAACACACCAATTCTGGCTAAATTAAACCTTTCATTTTTTGTTCTTCTCTTCTTCTTCTTTTGGCCTCTCTCTTCCATGATCCAGTCCGCTGCTGAATCCGTTTTGACCAGAGAAAGACTAATACTACGTGTTTCGCACTGAGGCGAGTTGAGGGCGCTTGGACCTGCCAAACGAGCATTTCCCTGCAGGTTCTCAACACCTGCCAACAGATTTACCTCAGAATTGCTCAGTTGTTCCATTACTCACTGCTCTTTGCTCCCTGCTTCTGTCAAAGCCAGTGTTTCCTCTCTGTTCCACAGTTTTCACAACCTCTCTTTCCCCCCCCCACATGCAACGAGTCCAGTCATCAGACAATTAACAGTCGGTAACAGTCATCAACAGGTTTACCACTCCTATCAGCCAATCACCCATTCCCACCACCCTTCTGAGTAATACCTCTCCCCACCCTCTGACTATACATAGGGTCTGGTGACTTCTGTTTCAGTGTATCTGAAGAAGTGTGCATGCACACGAAAGCTCATACCTATGACAAACTTAGTTGGTCTCTAAGGTGCTACTGGAAGGAATTTTTTATTTTATAAAAAAACACACCAGTGCAAGTAGATAAATAGGTACTGCTGCGGCAGGGAAGGCAAACGGCGTTTCTGTGTGCTCTGGTTTCAGTCACAGTGTCCCGTTGTGCCAGAAGCGGTTTAGTCATGCTGGCCACATGACCCAGAAAGCTGTCTGTGGACAAACACCGGCTCCCTCAGCCTGAAAGTGAGATGAGCGCCTCAACCTCATTGTCGCCTTTGACTGGGCTTTCCCATCCGGGGGTCCTTTACCTTTTTACCTTTTGGAATGGTCTTGAGAGGCCCACTTTCTTTGGGGTCATTTTGGAGCTGGTAGAAAACTTTGTCCCAGATCTTTTAAAAATTGGTGTTTTTAATGTAAGGAACGACTGTTTATATGCTATATATTTGTTAGTTGTCTGATTTTATTTTTCTCATTGCTGGAATTTGTAATGATGCAAATGTTAGATTTAGGCCAGGGTTTCAAAATGTTGTTTGGCTACAACTTCCATCACCCCTGACCATTGTCCTTCTTGCCTGGGGTTCCTGGGAGATGGGATCCAACAGCATTTAGGCTGGTGTGTTTTTGATGGTATTTTAAAAATCATTTGATGGCCTTGGCAGTCCCAGGAACAATGTTATTGGGCAGCTTTATATAAATATGGTAAAGAGAGATAAATAAATACTAGGTATGCTTGCTGAAGGCCAAAATATCTGTGTTGGCTTTTTAAAAGGAGAGAGTGCCCAGTTTATGTTCACAAAATTGATACCATTATTTTATGGCATAAGAATTATTAGAAGGTGTAGAATGTAATTATAGCATATGCTCTTAATATTTTCAAGAGCAGGCCTTTAAATCTTGCTGAGAATTTTGCTCTCTACAGTGAAAATATCTCTCTCTCTCTCTCTCTCTCTCTCTCTCTCTCTCTCTCTCTCTCTCTCTCTCTCTCTCTCTCTCTCTCTCTCTCTCTCAAACTGGAAATTGTGCTCCAGACATCCAGCTTTATCCTAGGAGCCAGTGCTGACCTGATCAAATTAATAGCAAAAAAAAAGTCCGAAAAAAGTCCTGATGTTGAGTTTGAAAGATTTTGACCCCAATCAGCTCCTAGCTACAGCAAAGATAATGGTTATAAAAAGGGATTTATATTTTTGAAGGATCCTTGTTGGCTTCTCAAAGGATTCCAAGAAGTGACATTAATACTTAATAATTACCTGCAATTCTTTCTTAACTTCTTAGCCTCATCCACACAAATTACTCAAGGAAAGAAAATGAAAGGAGCACAGACAGAAGAACATGCATGCCATGACTGATTTGGGAACTTTAATATATTTATCAAAAGAGCACATCTACTACCAAAGTCTTGAAGAACAAATTCTAATTAAGTTTGCATTATAAATCTTATGTTTCTCAACATCAACTCAAACTGCTACCATTTTATAATTCAAACAATCAAATTATCTTTGAGATTGTGTTCCTTATATTGCTTTGAAGACCTCTTTTTGTACATTCATATATTTAATTTTTTTTATTCCACTACCGAATCAATGATGCCTTGACTTTATTTCAGAGAGTCTAAAAAGTGAAGACATATATGCAGTGTTCATGGAGCGCTTGGTTTGGAAGTATTCATACTTCATTAAATCTACATCCACCTATACTCCAGGGTTGAGCTGAACTCTGGAGATTTTTTTAAAAAAAGTTCCTGCAAGTGTGCATTAAATTGCACCTGTGCATGGCACTGATTGGCTGTTGCCTGTGATGTCACCAGGACCCCACCCCCAGAACAGTTTTGCAATTATTATGAAAATATTTTTCTGTTAGAAAAAGAAAGCAAGGACTGAATATATAAATTGGTAAATGTATTGTCATAAGCAACAGGAACTATGTTTAGACACCCCCCAAAAAACAGATTAATTTGTCTTATAGAAATATAATGCATGGTTTTTGTGAAAGTCACTGTGAAAAAGAAAAGAAGGGGACAAACATGGTTAACAAATGTGTTTTCCAGATTCACAGTTACCAGTTTAATACAGTAGTAAACACTCAAATATCAAATTGCACATTGGGGCTTATAAACTATTCAAAATATCAACACACAAAGCTATAATATGTCATGTCTGTTATCTTCCACAAATCAACTTTCATGACAAGCGAACATTTCAAGATGCAATTGTAGCAATAGTGTCTCTGTGTAAATATGTGTAAAATATGAAAATAGTCTGTATTCATTTCACACGAAATGACTATTTTTATACTGTGACTAAGACATTTTTTCTCCTGCCAACCTAGCATTTCGAAAGCACATCAAAGTGCAAGTAGACGGCGTTTCTGTGTGCTGCTCTGGTTCGCCAGAAGTGGCTTTGTCATGCTGGCCACATGACCTGGAAGCTGTACGCCAGCTCCCTCGGCCAATAACGCGAGATGAGCACCGCAACCCCAGAGTCGGTCACGACCGGACCTAATGGTCGGGGTCCGTTTACCTTTAAGACACTTTTTACAAATGCAAGATGGCCCATTTCCACCACTCTCTTAAATGATATGCTATGGGGCCCCTGTAGGTAGGAAAAGTGTTCAAATGGCTGCTTGAGTGGGCCTTTCCCATTACTGGTGTTGCTTCCGTGGGAGATGCTAACATGATCAATTGTGCCAATATAGTTGCAAAATTCAGTCAAAAGGACCCACCACACACAATATACTCATATCAAAGTGCTTCTTATGTGGAAGGAGCAACATGTAAAGTGATAGTCTTAAATATATACCCATGCAATCAGTGAGATAATTGGAGGAAACACTATGACCATTCTGCAAACTGTAGACTTCCATCTCGGCCTTGGCCCAGTATACCTGAAGGAGCGTCTCCACCCCCATTGTTCTGCCTGGACACTGAGGTCCAGTGCTGAGGCCCTTTTGGCAGCTCTCTTACTGCGAGAAGCCAAGTTACAGGGAACCAGGCAGAGGGCCTTCTCGGTGGTGGCGCCCGCCCTGTGGAATGCCCTCCCATCAGATGTCAAGGAAATAAGCAACTATATGACTTTTAGAAGATGCCTGAAGGCAGCCCTGTTTAGGGAAGTTTTTAATGTCTGATATTTTATCGTTTATTGTTGTTGTTGTTGTTGTTGTTGTTGTTGTTGTTATTGTAATTGTAATTGTAATCTAGTGGAAAAATTGAAATGGATATTTTCTGTGGAGTCCCCTGCCCTTTGCAGTGCTGTCCCTGCTGTCATCTGGGAGGGAAACCCTGTAGTGTGATTCAAATGCTTGCTGAAAATGTATATTTTTGTCTGGGTGTTGAAGACTGGATTGTTTTATCATTGATATCTCACCTTTCCTCCAAGGAGCTCAATGTGATATACATGGTTGTCCACTTTCTCACAACAACCCTGTGAGGGAGGTTAGTCTGAGATTGCGACTGGCCCAAAGTCCCCCAATGAACCCTGTTCTCCCAGGTTCCCTAGATATAAAGCCTTTCCGCAGAGTTTACTTCCTAATACGTATGCTTACAACTGCAGCCTAAATGGAATTAAATGGAAAGGTCATCAGAAAACTTGAGATTAATTATTTAGATGCACGACTTTTTGAGATTGCACACTGCAAGCATTTAAATACACACACACACACACACACACACACACACACACACGAACACTTAAAAGCCATTCAACAGCTCAAAAGAATTTATGAACCGAAATCTAACTTTGATAATGCATCTCTACCAACAGCATGCTACTTAGCCAAGAAGAATAAAAAAACAGAGTAAGATGGAATTATTATTAGCTGTGTACTTTAGATTTTCCTTCACTAGGCTTATTGGGCGCTGAAAACAGGTGCAACCACAACTGGCAAGGAGCACGAAGAAGTTGGTCATCACTAAAGGGGCAGTTGTTTCACCAATGCTGCCTAATTTGATGGCTGTAGCACTGACTGGAGGCTTGAGGGAGCACATTGTCAGCCTGAAAAGAACAGGTGTGCTCCCACTTACACGGTGTGTGTGTGTGTTCTGTGCCCCCACATGCATAAGTGAAATTGACTGAAGTGGAGAGCACCCTCTGAGGACCCTTTAAACACCTTCTCGGCCAATCTATCTTCAATCCACACTCAAAAATTCTGTATCCAAAAACATCCACAACTAGAATTGAAGCTTCGGGGCTGGCAGGAGACTGGAGGACGAGTGTTAGACAGGGAGGCTGAGCAGCCTAACAAAGCCCCACTGCATCTCTAGTCTCTTTGGGCTTCCTCTGCCCTCACGGACTTTGGGCTCTGGGTCTCCTCGTGAGCAGCAAGGACTCTTCAGCTCCTACCATTTCTGGGTTTGAATTGAATTATGTAATTATTTCTTGGCACTGCACATATACGTGGTTGTGTGTGAGTAAGTTGGGGGACACCTGCATGGTATCCCCTGAGTTGGGAGCAAGAACAAATGAGTAACCTGAAAAAAAACAGGGATAGGATTAAAGATGTAGAATGCAATGCTTCAGGACCAAGGACAGATCCCAAGGACTGCTTCAGCACTAAGGATAGCTCCCAGGAAAGGCAAGCTGATTATACAGAGCCATGGAAGCAGAGGGAAAAAGTCAGAAGGATAATGGAGCTGGGATGATAAAAATAGATGGAAAGATTCATCCATACAGACATGGTAGCAAGGAGACACACAGAGAGACAGACAGACAGAAAAAAAATGAGTGAGTGCAGCATATACTCCTACAATTCTGAAATCTTCTTTTGTCTCTGGCTGCAGACACCACAGGCAAGTGGTCCCTGAAATATTGCTTCTGAGGGAATGTATCCCCTGGCAGAAAAAAAGGATCCCCAAGTTTCGCCCTGAGTAATTAGTCTGGTGCAGAAGTCATCATGGTTTTAAGATCACATGGCCAAAAGAGCCTGTGAGCATGTGACTCGTTCTTGCTTCTGGAAAGGCTTCAGCAGCCGGGGAACCTACCCTGTGGACACCTTTCCCATGTGCAAATGGTCATGGATTTTTTTTTCTACAGAGCCCACACTGATCTTGACATCTGCAGCTAGTTGGCGAAGGGTTATGCGGCGAGCCTCCAAAATGGCGGCCTCCACTTGCTGGATTGTGTCTTCATCATTGGTGGACTGTGGTTGCCCAGGAATGGGAGCTGTTTCTACCGAAGTCCAACCACACTTGAACCAATGATGCAAGTGTTTGACTACGTCATATGATGGGGCATCCTCCCCGTAAGTCCCTTTCATCTCATCGAACCTCTCCCGTGGTGTGCGCCCTTTCAAGTACAGCAACCTCTGCATTCAACTGGTTCCATGTTACTCCACATTAGCACCTGCAGCAGATAAATCATTAGGAGTTCAGAACTCCAAATTACCAAGCTACCTATGGAGAGGTGTATGTGCAATTTCATCCTCCTATGTGCAATTTCATCCTCCTATGATAACCGAAAGTGGTTCAGGGGAAATCTTTAATGAGCGACCCTCATAGAAAGCAGTAAGGAAATGTGAAGCGCCAGCAAGGATGCTTTTGAAATTGTATCACTACAGAATCTAGATCTCTGGATCTTCAGGAACCTGAGACTGCACCCGGTTTCTTTCTTTCTTTCTTTCTTTCTTTTTTTTTTGGTCCTCATGGCTTTTAGAGAGCAATGCATCCCTCCCATGGTGAATGCATGTTATCTGGGGGAGAAAGATACCTGCTGCTTACCAGTGCACATGGGCAAATATGATATGATTTGGGATAAGTATCAGCACAATAGTTGCACAGTGTGCTAAAAGCTCCAGTTAAATGCTTCCTAAATGAGGTTAAAAAGCGGCATGTCTCTCTCCAGGTGGGCTTTGTGCATGGACTGACTTGTATGAATAAGGAAGGTTATCAAGCAACTTGCTTTGGAAAGGCAGTATTTAATGACATTTGCTCGTGAGCAGGATTAAAAGCTGCAGAGCTGCCTTGCTCACGGCATTTGCATCAGCTTCTGATAACTGGGAATATGTGTATATATTTCTACCTTCAGCTTCATTCACAACTGTCAAGATGCATCCTATGTACAGTTTTCCAGGGATGGCAAGAGGGAAACAAACGAAAAGCACCAGCTATCCAGACTGAATCTTCTTGTGCACCTATAGTTCATTTGTAAGAGCATAAATTAAGAGAACCATCACCCACCTATGACATTTGAGGGTTGGCTTTTTTTATTTAATAGCATCTGGAAGAGCAGTCCTATGGTCCTTCAGATGTCAACAGATGCTAATGCTTGCACGACACAGTTGGATCAAATACATTTCAATCAGCAACATGATATCACTTTGCAGGACAGATAATGCCGCAACGCTGGCAGACACACCACGGCAACACTCTTTCCTACCAATTATACTCTTGTGCGCCAATTGCACTCCTACATAAGCCATGCATGGACTGAACCAATAAAAACAAACAACAACACCTGAACCAAGGCAAAATGACCCCTTGACATTGTTCTACCCAGTGCATGGACAACTTGGCAACAATGACGCTTTAGCATACATCTCTAATCAGCGCATAACCATGACACAGCAAGAAGGAACCGAGCCGTGGGAGACAAAGAATGAGCAAGTAAAATCTGCAGTGATACGCTGGGCAATAGATATCGGTCATAATATAAATTTGGAAGCAAGGGAACGATTGTGGAATATGGATATAAAATTTACAGCATGTTATGCTTTAAGAGAAAATTATATGAAAATGATATCGTCAGGGGGACTCCTTACAGGGACCCTCCCCCAGTCATCCTGACCAGCACTTCGCCCAGTGACAGCGCTAGCAGTGGGTCAGGAGGAGGGAATGATCAATGGAGCGGAGTGGAGAGGGGGCTCTCAGACATGTCAGAGCCTAGGCACTAACCCAGCTGGCCAGAGGAGGAAGGACAGCGCAGCGAGGTGCCGGAGCCTCTGCAACGCTCCAGCCAAAGGACGGGAGAAGGAACGCAGCCCCTTCTGGCGCCTGAATTGAGGCACACGCCTACACGCAGGGTGAGGGGGAGGCGCTTTGAGGTGCCCAGGCTTTTATGCTTTTATGCTGGTCCATGTTTTCTGATATCTCTGCACTGTAAATAATATACACAATAAAGCTCTTAAAGACAGAGCGGACTGGAGCATCTTTACTCGAGAGTAGCCGCAACAATCCCCTGACAGATATATTGTTGGTATCTAACACCAAGTGAACTGGCAAAAATGTATAAATGTAAATCAAACAAATGCTGGAAATGTAAAGAGAAAGAAGGTTCTTTTTATCATATGTGGTGGTCTTGTAGTAAGGTTAAAGCTTACTGGGAAATGATATGTAATGAATTGAAAAGGGTGTTCAAAATAACTTTTATTAAAAAACCCAGAAGCTTTTCTTTTGGGAATTATAGGGACAGAACTACAGTGGCAAGAATCTTACTTGCCCAAAGTGGAAAGAAGCAGAAGTCCCAGTAAAGGAAGAATGGATACAACAACTTATGGAATATGCAGAAATGGCAGAACTTACCAGAAGAATAAGAAATCAAGATAACATTCTTATAAAAGAATAGAAATGGTTTATTGAATATTTACAGATAAATTGTAAACAGATAAAAACATTGGCAGGATTAGTGTAATCACCTGCAGTTTTATAAGAGAATATATATTTACAGTAGACAATTAAATGAGCAAATTAAAGGAATTTGGATATTAAAAAATAAATGTAAGGAACTGCAGAAAGAGGGGGAAGGAAGTCAAATTTTGAAATGTTAAATTGATTGTAAAAGTATAAATAAAAAACTAAAAAAAGAAGAGGGAACCTAGCCAGGAACCTGACACCAGTGCACATTGTTTTTGTTTGTTACTATGGCACATGTTTTTGTGTTGTTATATTTTGAGTTACTGATAGGTCGCTAGACACATAAAGTGGGCTGCAGATAAGTTGGTATTGTGGGCTTTAGAGTTCCCTCTCTAGGTACCAGTGTACAATGTGACCCACCAACCTCAAAAGCCATGTTTGACTTGGTAGGTGGTCACATGCCTTGCAGGCTTCCTCTAAAACCTGAGACTTTAAGAAACGCCAGAAAAGGTAACCACATAACACACACACACACACACACACACACACACACACCTGCTCTTTAGATCAGCCGCGGTTTTGCTTTGCACCTTTCAGCGTAATCCAGGCATCACTTCTGCATTCCTTCTCAGCAAGGTCAGTCGAGGCCGTGCGTGTAGTTGTGTGTTTCTTTAAAAGCATTTCAAAGATGCTTGCCTCAATATGCACCCATTTCCCTGTTGGATCTGTTTACTTGGAAACACACACACACACACACACACACAGAGAGAGAGGCTCAAATATAATTTGCCAGAACTAAATTAGCATGTCTCTTGCGAAATGCCTCTGACCTTAAAGAGCTGAGGCTTGCAGTCTGAAGATGTTTAACCTTAAGCAGATGAGACACTGAAAGTGGACCCCCCCCCCCGGCCCCATATACCTGTACAGTAAATTTACACCATGCCCTGTATTTAAAGCGAAAGGACTGATGCAAAAAGGTCACGAGAAGTGAACTTGTTACATGCATAAGGAAATGTGTTTGGCTTGGCTCTACGCCTTTCCCTGGCCTCAGACTTGTTGTCAAACCCCACACTTCCCTTGCCACGGGGCTCATTCGCCATCCAATATTCATGGCAGCTTTGTCATGGTTTATTAAATAATGCTGCTGTCACCACAGAGTATGGCGAGGAGTCGTACTGCATGTGTTCACAAACATTAGCGACCCCATGAATCAAAGCTGCTTTCAGCACTTGCTCTGTCAGAAGAGGACTCCCCTCTCCACTTCTACCAGATAATGGAGAACTAAGCTGAGCAAAAATAGTAATAATAAAAGTCTCTGTGCCCTCATGGTAGCCGGAGTAGTGACACGGCGGGGCAGAGTTTGGATGTCTACCTATCAGGGGCACATCCAGAACACACATTCGAAGCACATGGCTTCCCCCCACCCCATGAATCCTGGGAATTGTACTTGGTTAAGGGTGCCGGGAATGGTAGCCCTGTGAAGGAGAAACTACAGTTCCCAGCATTCTAAGGGGGAAGCCAGGCCCTTTAAGGGAAAGGTGTGAATGTGATGGTTCCATCAGCACAGGGTTTATTTATTTATGAGATTTATATGCCCAAAGAACCACAGAGTAGGTTTTCAATACAGTGACATAATAAACAACATAATGTAAATATAACTGGAGGAGATGTGCAACCCTTCAGATTCTGTGCTGGTTCCGGTAAAGGTAAAGGTAAAGGACCCCCTGGACAGTTAAGTCCAGTCAAAGGCAACGATGGGGTGTGGCGCTCATCTCACTTTCAGGCCAAGGGAGCCCGCGTTTGTCCACAGACAGCTTTCTGGGTCATGTGGCCAGCATGACTAAACCGCTTCTGGCGCAACGGGACACCATGACAGAAACCAGAGCTCATGGAAACACCATTTACCTCCCCACAGCAGCGGTACTTACTGTATTTATCTACTTGCACTGGTGTGCTTTCAAACTGCTAGGTTGACAGGAGCTGGGACAGAGCTCCTGTCATACAGATTCGAACCTCTGACCTTCCAATCAGCAAGCCCAAGACAAGAGGCTCGGTGGTTTAGACCACAGCGCCACCTGCATTTCCACAATGTAAGCACCACTCATTTCCACAAACCAGGACCTTGAGCTGTTTGATGAAGTCTCTTGTCCACATTCCCTCAGTGAGGGAGGTGAGGTGGAAGGCTTTGAAGGAAAGGGTATTTTCAGTCAGGGCACTCCAACTTTGGAAAACCTTCCTTCTGCAATATATTGCATTGCTATTTTCATCACTAGCTACTTATTCTATTGCTTTTGGGTCCCATCAGTTTGTTTGTGCAAATTGGGGGACCCTCTCCTTTGCAATTGTGTCTCCTTCAGGATTCAGAAGGCTCCAGGGGGGGGGGAGGTTGGTGTCATCTAGCAGGGTGGGCTTCACAAACATGGAGGCACATCAGCTCAGGTATCCCATTGCGGAGTCATGTACCCATATATGTCACACAGAAAATCAATGAGAGACGCAGCTTTAAAAGACAAAAGAAGTCCCTTCCCCTTGCGACGTGAGAACATATTGTTTTCCTTTCCTTCTGAGTGAAACCGTGAGCAAAGATCATTGCTACGCTATGAGGAACATTTGGCAGAGCGGTCAGCAACCAGATAGATTTTATTTAGGGAGCTGCCACAGCCTGAACACAGCCAGCTGGCCCAACCTGCCTTAGAACACTAAACTCAAATTATTGTAAAAGCTCATCTGAGTCAGCAATTAAAAGCACAGACAAATGGCCTGAAAATGCACGTTTAGGAAAAGCCAAGCCCCAAGCCCTTAGCCTACCCCGGGAGAAGCTAGAGTAGCTGATGTTTCATAGACCTATTTCAGACATGTCTGCAGCAAAGGCTTTTGTCTTCCATTCTCATGGCCTCCATACCTTAGGATATAACCGTGGGTGATACTGCCTCCTTAGGGGTGCTGGAACGATCCAGGGGGGGTGGTAGTCAGTGCTTTTGGGGAGACACATGCAGGGGTATGCATACCCCTAAATAATGTTTTGTGAATCTTTGTACTTTTGTCCATTTACTGTATTTATTAGGAAAGGAGATAATATCTCGCCCAGCTACATACCTATCCAGGGCCGTCTTAAGCGCCCCTGGCGCCGTGGAGCGATGGATCCCTCTGGCGCCCCCCGCTCCGTTTCCCCTCCGGCGCCCCCGCCCCGTTTCCCAGCGCGGTGGGCGGGTGGGCGCGGCGCGGCCGCCACAGGTGCTGCTGCATAGCGGGCGGGCAGGCACAGCGCAGTTGCCGTGGGCGTAGCTGCGTGACGGACCGGCGGACCGGCCGGCCAGCAGGCAGGCACAGCTCGCGGCGCCCTCCTGGCGGGCTGGTGCCGTGGTGCCCTGCGCCATCCAGCCTGGCCGTAGGGCCGGCCCTGTACCTATCCCATCTGGAAATACCCTCTCATCGAAGAGCTTTCACTTTAGCCTGAAATCGCATAGTGCCCTCAGCATTTCTTCAAGGGAAGTACAAACGGACCCCAATGTTCGAGAGATGCTGCCCGTGTGGATCTGGGGAGGTGGAAACTATTGGCCACATACTCCTGCAATGCAGCTACTATGAGGAGGTGCGAGGTGAGCTCATCCACACAACACTGGCTGAGCTTCCTGGACGCTCGGACAATTTCTAGATAGAGTGGCTTCTTTCAGATGCTAACTCTAATGTGACAGCAAAGGTAGCCAAGTTCTGTGCTAGAGCCATAAAAATCCGAGCCGACCTAGTTAGTAGTGCTCAAAAATTTCAGGGCAGAGCCAAAGGTGATCCATTGCTACCATGTGTTGTACCCTCCCAAGTAGTGATACCTTCTTTTATCTAATAATTTTTATAATGGTTGAAACAGTTTGTATTTAGTGCTTATATTTTAGATTGTATTTTGGATTGTTTTATGTATATATGTGTATGCTGGTTGAGAACCGTAACAATAAAATTAAAATTACCTTACTGTATTTATTCTTCCTGATTCAAACTATAAAATGGTGATTTTCTTGAGTAAAAAATGAGAGTACCCCTAAACATTTTTTTTAGAAAAAAGAAAGCACTGGGGGTAGTAACCAAAAGTGCAATGGGGGGGGGGGAAGAGCATTGAATAAAAATAAGGGGAAGAGAAAGAAAGAAGAGAAGAGATTTCTGAAAAACCATATACTGTATGTTTTGGGTGCTGTTGTGGGATGGCGACAACACCTTCCCTGGATTTGGCTGTCATGCTGGAGGTGAGAGGTTTACCTGGGCCCAGGTGAATCCTTTTCAGTTTGCCTATTTTCGTTGAGCTTTTTTTTGGCAAAGTTACTGAGCTGGTTCTTTTTTTCTTTTCCAAAATCCAAAAAAAAGAGAAGTTTTGGAGCTATTTTTAAGGAAATCCACCTATATCTAGACTTCCGACATAGGTTGCCATGCAGCTGGATTTTTTCAGACATTTCAGCGATTTCCGCCTGGACACTGTTTCTATCTATCATGTTTCGTGGCTATGTCTGGGAAATTCTGGACGTGTGGAAGCCCTGGCCAATGGCAGGCTTCACTCTGGCCCATCCCAAGGGATTTTAATCTTTCTTTACTGTGTTGTAGGACTTAGGTAGAAATAGGTAAAGGTAAAGGGACCCCTGACCATTAGGTCCAGTCGTGACCGACTCTGGGGTTGCGCGCTCATCTCGCATTATTGGCCAAGGGAGCCAGCGTATAGCTTCTGGTCATGTGGCCAGCATGACAAAGCCGCTTCTGGCAAACCAGAGCAGCACATGGAAACGCTGTTTACCTTCCCGCTGTAGCGGTTCCTATTTATCTACTTGCATTTTGACGTGCTTTTGAACTGCTAGGTTGGCAGGAGCTGGGACCGAACAACGGGAGCTCACCCCGTCACAGGGATTTGAACCGCCAACCTTCTGATCAGCAAGCCCTAGGCTCAGTGGTTTAACCACAGCGCCACCTGTGTCCCATTAGGTAGAGATACAAAAAACGAACGCAGATTTGTCACTGCATCTTTCTGTTTGTTTGCTTAATAAGGTAGATTTCCAGGGGGGCGCTGAGAATTTTTTTTTCCTGAAAAGGGGGCGGTAGGACAAATAAGTTTGGGGACCTCTGTCCCAAAACATCCCTGCCTGAGGAGGGCTTTAGTTTGCACTAGTTGGCTCTGGGATAGGAAAAGGCTGGTTCTACACATGTATATGACTTGATAGCTCGCCACTTTGAGGTTTGATTGCTTCCGGACTCAGAGCAAAATGAGCAATCCGACTTTGGCACTGGACGATGTGACAAATCTGCCCAGAGCAAGGGATTTGCCATGGCTTATTCACACCTGGAATTCCTCCACGAAACCTACAGTTGGTGAGTGATAAAACGTTGGATGTGCAACTGCAAAACAGCCCCCTACACCCCTGGGGGGGGGAAATGTCTTCACTTAAAGGACAGAGGGTGCCTAATTACTTCAAATATAATTGCGGCTGGAATAAGCAGAATGTAATTACAGACCATTTTTCATCACTGTATTTGACAGTGAGAAAGGGCAGTGAGGCAATTTCCATCTAATGATGAAATTATTATTATCATTCTTATTTTAAAATATTTTTATTAAAGATTTTCCTTGTTTAGAAAAGCACATGCTTTGTCTATTTCTTCAGGTTGTGTTTTCTACAGATTAGTTGCATTTGCTGTGAGACATTGGTGTTATATGCAGTTTGGGGTCGGGAAGAAAAGAGGGGGGGTGGGAGAGAGGGGGTGGGGTCTCCCTTGGGAGGTGGTGGGATCTCCTTCCTTGGAGGTTTTTAAACAGAGGTTTTTTAAACAGAGTAGCATATACTTTGGTTGAGATTCCTGAGTTGCAGGGGGTTGGACTAGATGACCCTTGGGGTCCCTTCCAACTCTACAATTCTATGATTCTATGCCAACATGGGTTCCCTTGCTGTTATTGTCATTCAAAGAGAAAGGCTCTTTCCTAATCCCTTCCTATGTCTTTAATTCCACTATATCCCCATGATTTGAGCTATAGAAGGTGATGCAATATCATAAGCATATATAAATAGGTCCTCTCTGTCCATCATGCATAATCACTAAACATCATTCACATACTTGGATATCCCCACAGCTACTTTTTCCCCTCCCAATCTTTGCCTAAAACTTAGACTGATTTTTCTTTCTGTTCTAAAATTTAGACCCAAGATGTTCCAGCACTAATCACAAAGGTTGCCCAAGAAGGTAAAGAGAAATCCCCATTTCTTGCTTACTGACAAATGTCACCCTTGCCCCGTATCACCTATGAGCTTTAAAGAACACAAGCTGCTTAACCAAATTAAATATTTCCAATCCATCTAATCCATGGGGAGGCAAGCTAAGGCCCAGGGGCCGGATCCAGCCCAATCACCTTCTAAATCCGGCCTGCGGATGGTCCGGGAATCAGCATGTTTTTACGTGCTTTTATTTAAAATGCATCTCTGGGTTATTTGTGGGGCATAGGAATTCGTTCATTCCCCCCCCCCCCATATAGTCTGGCCCCACACAAGGTCTGAGGGATAGTGGACCGGCCCCCTGCTGAAAAAGTTTGCTGACCCCTGATCTAATCAATACTATGGATATTTGGATTGGAACTCCTACAATGGTTAGGACTCTGCTGTTAGTCCTACGTTCAGTCGACCCATTAATTCTAATGGTTCTGCTTTAAGTATAACTAAGTCTGGCTCGAATCCTATGCTCACATATGCCTCAATGTTTGCTTCAAGGGAGAATGCAGCTGTAAAGGGAAACAAATCACTTACAAATCGCTATGTGAAAGTCTCTTTCACTGATTTCTATGGGGAAGTCAAGTCTACTCCAAAAGCGTTTTTGGTTTGTTTGTTTAGAAGGAGTGTGGGAGAGAAATAGCCCTCAAAGGCATTTTGTGGCAGGAGGAAATATATAATTTCCCATTTATAGCAGCAGCAGCCCAATAATTATATCAATGGAGTCTCCAACAGCTGCAGAGCAGAATTGCAGCTGAGAGCCCAATGGGATGCTCAGAAGCAGATGTTGGCAAAACCCAGCCAAATCACAATTTGCGATATTGTTTCAAGTGCCCCTTTGGCGACTGCTTGCTCCCTCTCACTTGGCTTGTGTCAAATCGCTTCTCAAGAATGTGAATTTCAGTGGCATCAAATAAGTGGACACAAAAATCGGGGAGCCTACTTACAGGCAACTAAATAATGGAAACATATTATCTGTGGTTGGCTTGGAAGTGAAGTTTTCTGTGCTATTTTAAATTCAGGAAACATGATCAATCTCAAACTGTTTCTTCTTCTCTACTTCCCACTCTGTTTTTATCCAACAACTCTGGTTAAATAAATAAGCTGTGCAAATAAGTAGATAAAAACACGGTGTGTCAAATTATAATTTACTCCACACTTTCATTCACAATATTAAACTCATTTAACACAGCTGAATAAGGGTGAGTGATACGCAACAAATTTCCTTCCTTCGCAATTAAGATTATCTTCGCCGACAGTTATTCTTCCTCACATTTCCTTCTTTCACGGCATGCAAATGGTATCCACTGAGCACACTAAAAAAAAGAAACATTTTGTGAAGACATTTGAAACTATAAACAATTCTAACCCCGGTGAAACAGCAGCGTGCCATTTGCCCTGTCTCTGATGTAGGGTTGCCAGACTCAATAGAGGACAGGACTTCTGTGCCTTTAATTGCCCTGCTCTCTTTTGAGTCTGGAAACCTTAAAGAGAAACCAGCAGACCCTTTGCTTGGAAATTAAACAAAGGGTCTGCTGGTTTCTCTTTGAAGCTTCCAGACTCAAAAGAGAGCAGGGCAATAAAAGGCACAGAAGTCCTGTCCACTATTGAGTCTGGCAACCCTACTCTGATGCCATAAAGAAAAAGGAGATGTGTAAACTGATGGACTATGCTAAAATGGCAAAACTGACCGGAAAGCTCAGGAACCAAGAAGACAAACACTTTAAGAAAAAAATGGGGAAATTTTTATAATTTATCTAGAGACCACTGCAAGCAGATGAAAATGTCAGCAGGATTTTCATAACACTTGTAATGTAACAATATGCAGCTGAATATGGGCAATATGCAAAGATGTAAAATGTGGATTATGAAATAATATGCAGCTGAAAATAGGACCAAAGGAGGGGATGGAGGGAAGTCTAGAGATTCAGAGAAAGCCCATTAACCCCTTAAGGTATAATGGGGATTGCGGACGGACCTGATAGAAATTACTGTGTGTGTGTTAAGGGGTGGGTCTAAGCTCTAGGGGAGTCATTGATTGGAGGAGCGAGTGTTGCTGGGGAAAACTGTATGTATCCATTCCTTTGATTGACAGGGTGAATGCTTAAATAGTCAGCGTGTGGTGCTAACCCCTCCATTCTTGCTAGTGATTTGAATCTCCCGCCCACCCACCTCCTTTTTTCTTGCAGGTTTAGAGTGACCTTGCTATGGTGCCGCCTGTATTCAGGGGCCAGTAGGAATTTTTTTCCATCTGGCTGATTGGCTGTTGCCATTTGGTTTTTCGCCTACTGCTTAGCAATAGTCACAACTTGTTAGGTTGGCAGGTTAGGCTTTGGTTGATGAGTTTGGGAGGGGCATCGCATGGAGGTGCATGCCCCTCAGTGTTGCTCTTACAGAAGTATTCCGTTAAAAGAATCCTGGGGCTCCGGGGCTCTAGTCCTTACACCCCCGCAATGGTGCGGGGCTGGGGCCACTACAGAGCACGAGCCTTGGGGAACATTTCTGGTGGGGGAGATTGCCTGGTCTCAGCTATCTCCTCCACCAGGGGGTGTTTACTTGACTTTCCTACTGCAGGAAGTCAGAGCTGGTCCTGTCCCATCGTGGGGCAGAAGATTAACCAAAGCCTAAGGCCAACACTCAAATTAATTTGTAATTTTAAATAAAGTTGTGGCCAAAATTATGCCAAAAACAAAACCTAAAATAATGTGTCTCTCTGATTTATTGGGGGGATTTCTGGGGGTCTTGGCACACAAATCTCTAAATGTTGATATTCATTTGGCATTGTTATAACTCTGCACTTGTAAAATCAAATAAAAATCAAATAAAAAATAAAAAAGAAAGAAAAGGGAGGCGTGAATGTTTGGGAAATGCTTGGCGAAGATCTTCACAGAAGGTTGTGCTCCTCCATTGCCTTCACTGGTGTATGTTTGGAACTCACCAACATTTGGGGTTTGTGGTCAGCAGAGCCCCCATTTCTGCACAGTACATACCAGTCTTGAGTTGTGCATTCATTTTTAAAGCAAGCAAAAAACAAAATGAATGGATCCCATTATTCACCAACTTATAGCTTAGTTATAAAAACAAACTGGAATACAAACGAAAGAGTAAAGCTTTTTATTTTATTTTAAGAAATCTATTTCTTTCTCGTTTGTTTCTATTGGGATGAAAAATCAAAGCCGTTTGGAACAGCCTGTGAGTTACAGGGTGGGCGGCGGCGGAGGTGGAAGAGTTGGGGGTGGAAAGCATTGCAATTGACTGATTTGAAAGCTGTCCAATCTATAGCAACCACACATTTCAGCAAGCTCTCTGAGAAGGGCTCCTGCAATAGGTCTTCATTTCACCCCACCCCATCTTCCATTTGCAGATGCAATGCAGCAATTTGGTCTACAACTGGAATCTTAAAAACCAAAGTGTTTCTGGGTCTATGATATATAATTATGGCAATGAAGTGAAGCTGAACTCAGAAGCCTGTTAGGTGAAAGAAAGAGCTGTGTGTGTGTGTGTGTGTGTGTGTGTGTGTGTGTGTGTGTGTATTGTATGTAATTCTGGCTGCTCAGAGATAATGGTAGCACATTAGGGACTCTTTCAGGGTTTATTCATCAGCAGAAGACCTGAGAGGCATACCACAAAGCTGCTAGCGATTCACATCCAAATAAAACATTTTTACCTATGAGTGTGAGGGCTCCACCTACTGTTTCAATAGAAATCTACAGCCACCCCCCTGCCCAAGCAGGGAGACAGAAATTTTAAGGAGTTGTTGATCAGTAGAAGAACAATTTTAACCCCAGTGAAACAGTAGTGATCTTCTTCTTTTTAAATAATATTTTATTTTCATTTTTTATTTTTTTTAATACATTAACAACATTTTCAAATTTTCCTCAGATATTCTGGAGTGGCATCTTCGTGAAAGGTTCTTGACACACGAATGCTTTCTAATGTATTGAAGCAACTCATCGGAGAGGATGGATCAGAAAAACCAACTTTTGAGTACAATTATTCACAAACGGACAGGGCAGGGTTAGCAGCTATGGTGCAGAAATTTCATAAGTACACATATTGATGGAAAATTTACTGGAGTTATTTCCTTCTTAACCTGCACAGCTTAGCAAGGCCAAGTGTAAAAGTCTACTGAAGACCATCTACAGGGACCATTGTTAAACATACTGGGTGCATTTCACATCTCAATGAAGCCACTAGCAAAGCTCTTGCTGATTTTAAAAGAGCTGGATTGCAATCACTGACATTCCTTGGGTAGTGATGCTCAACAAGATGCCATAAATAACTATAATGGCCTCTGCAGCAAGTAAGAGTCCGATCGACCTCAGGGTACCAATTCCTCTGCATAGGGTTAGCACAAGCAATTCAAGATAACCAATGCGGGGCACATACCTTCTCTTCTTCTATAACTTTGCACACTTTCCAATTTGTTTCAAACATTACATGAAAATGTCAAAACAATAAAGATGAAATATGCCTTTAAAAGTTGGCCCCTGCTGGCTTACTGCTGCTGTGAAAGAGCCATGACTCATTGGGAAGCGATGGGCCATTAAAGAAAGAATGATCGATGTTCTGAGGCTAAAGGGAAGAAATAGCCAATGATTTCACAGAAAGAAAGCCAACTTTCTGAACACTTGGGAAGGCCAATAATTTGAAAACACTTCTTCAGATAAACTGTTAGGTCTTCTTAAAGGTTTACAACTGAATTCCACTGCTATCTTTCAGGGTGGGCTGCAAAAAACCTGGAATCTGTGGTGCAGGGCAAGGGAGCCACTTTGGCGTAGTGGTTAGAGTGTCATACTAGGACCTGGGAGACCAAGGGTCAAATCCCCACTCAGCAATGAAGATTATTGGGTGACCTTGAGCCAGTCACTGCCTCTCAGCAACCCCAATCTCCCTGGAGGGATATAAACGCAGCAGCAGAAGCAACAGCATAAATAACATACCAAACTATGCTCCAAATACACCCTGATTCAGGGATGCTCTGGGAAACAACCTCTCCAACAGCAAGGGTGGGGCAGGGCTCAGAGAAGGCTTTTCAAGAATATATAATTCTACGAAACAACACCAACTACTTTAAATGGCAATCTGCATTTTGTTCTCAGCGAGGAATCCTGAATTTATCTGATAATAACAGAGAATTTACCTCCCTGTTTCTGCCTCTCAGCTTCAGTAGCTATGAATTCCAAATGTAATGCAGGTCAGGGGCAAGGAACCTCTGGCCTGGTGTGTGTGTGTGTGTGTGTGTGTGTGTGTGTGAGAGAGAGAGAGAGAGAGAGAGATCAGACCTCTCAATCTGACACTCAAAACCCCTCACTGCCCTTTCTTCACCCTCCAAGTGTTTTTGTCACTGCACCAGGGGCGCCATCTAGGGTGGCCGAGGCCCCTGATGAATATTCTGTGGCGATGTGCGCATGATGTGCATACATTCTGTGTGAAATGCTCATGTCACTTGTGCACGCCACACGGCGTGCTTGTGTCACACAAGCTGCGCGGCGTATGTGTGACGGGGACACGCCAGCACGTTGTGTGGCATGTGTGCGATGTCAGCACATCACATGACGGGAGGACATTGCACAGCATGTGCACATCACATGCGCCAGCCCCCTCAATCACAGAAAACAAAAAAGAGTCCGAGTGTCTTCAAAGCCCATGACACCTTTAGTAAAGGCTGTTCTCCAATTGGAGCACTCGCAGGCCAGTGTTTCTCAGTTGTCGGTGTTTATGCTACATTTTTTTAAAGATTTGCTTTGAGAGAGTCTTTGAACCTCTTTTGTTGACCACCAGCATTATGCTTACCATTTAAAAGTTTGGAATAGAGTAGTTGCTTTGGAAGATGATAATCAGGCATTTGCACAACATGACCGGTCCAACGAAGTTGATGTTGAAGAATCATTGCTTCAACACTGGTGATCGTTGCTTCTTCCAGTACACTGGCATTAATTCGCCTATCTTCCCAAGAGATGTGTAAAAAATTTCAGAGACACTATTGATGGAATCTTTTGAGGAGTTGGAGATGGCGTTTATAAGTGGCCCACATTTCACAAGCATACAATAAGGTTGGTAGTACAATAGCTTTGCAAACAATAATTTTGGTTTCCCTGGTCCTCAAACACTCTTCACTTCAGTCGGGAGAAAGCCGCACTCGCAGAGCTCAGGCGATGCTGGATTTCGGTATCTATGTTGACCCTTGTGGAAAGATAACTGCCCAGGCAGGCAAAGTGACCGTATGCAGAAGGTGGCAGCTTCGATTCCTGATTGGTTAAGATGATCAGGAACCCGATAATGGGAGTGAGCCTATGCCTGAGGTTCTGAAGAGTTGCTCACAGTCTGAGTAGACACTTAGTGGGCTAGATGGACAAACCATAGTATGTTCTGGTACGAGGCAGACTCCTGTGGTCCTATGGTTTGGATGCGGCTGCTTTTAGAACCAAGCTTTACACTTACTCTGACTTCTACAGAATCAGCTTTTCAACCAGGGCAGGCCCAAGGCATTTTAGCACCTGAGGTGAACCACAAAATGGCACCCCTGTCCTGCCAGGGAAGAGGAAGGGGGTGAAGACCTACATTGGAAACAAGGCAAAAGAAAAAGAAATATATAAACATCAGGAACAGGGGGTGAGACCAGCAGTGCCTCTTGTTCACCAAGAGGCCACTGTGGAGGCAGCATTGTGGTTGCGGTTGCCAAGAAAGTGTCAGATGTGGCCTCCCAGATCTGCTGTCCCTGTGGAGCCTGTCACCCGAGGCAGTCGCCTCACCTTGTCTCATGGGTGGGCTGGCCCTGGTTTCAACCAGTATATCATTAACATTACTTTCCCCATAAAGACACCCTGACTCCTATGCATCCTTCCCTTGAAGCGTTGTGTGATTAAAACTGAGTGTGACTGAGAGGCAGAAAGGTATGTTCTCTCTCTGTCATTATTGCACAAATTGATTCCTTCCTGCCGGCTAAATGCAGGTTGCCATTTCCAGTTGCCATTGTTTCACAGAACAATAGCTGCCAGGGATCCGGGGGAGCTGACAGAACGTGCCATGTCACGTGGGCAGCGGGGGGGGGGGGGAGAAGAAGAGAACTGTCAACACCGGAGCAGAAGATTTGCGGCTTTGACAGCCCCAGTCCTTTCCCCTCCCTTCCCTACAGGACACAAAGCCTGATTGCTTTTCTGTGAATGGTTGGGCTTCATTTGCAAAATGCATCCATTCATAAGTGGATCACACGGGGAGGGTGGGGAGACAAAGGCAGGCTGCCGAGTTCATTCAAATACTTAGAGAGTGCAAAACAACAACGACAAACACATACACAAAATGGGAAAAGCAGATGTTTTCTAAAACTGTTGAGTGGGCGGGTGGGTCTTTCCCTCCCTGTTATGATGCCTTAGAATTGGGGCAGAACTCAAATGGACCCAGAGGATAATCAGAAAGGCAGAACTAAACTATATTGCTATTTCCAGAAACAGTCCTTTGCCTGGCATTTCCTAGGCCCCTTTCTTTCATAGGTTTGAACCTGCAGCGGTTCTGCAGATAATTGCTTGGGCTGCTTGCCAGCTGCCCTCTCAGCATGCCTTCCCTTTATTTATTTTTATGGTATAACTTTATTTTTCCATCAAAACATTTGAAGTATGATGGCTCATGCAACGTTTTAACCCTGATTCTAAATAGACAGCTGCAGCATCACTATCACAATTAAGAGAGGAAACAATGCATAGCAGATAGCATGCGCTAGACTTCGACTTGGGATACCTGGGAGGGTCACATCCCTGGTTAGCTACATACCTGAACATACCTGAGTCACCTTCACTCAGCCTTATTTACCCACAGGGGTTGTTATTTAAAGAAACGCTGGTCTGAATCTGGGTGAAACCAGGGGACAGTTAGGATAGGGACCTGGCTCAAGGGATTATGCAGAGCTCTCAGTCAAGCCAGCGCACGACTTCCTGGTGCCTGATCTTGATTGTCAGCAATTTCAATTTTGTCAAAGAGAATTTTAAAAGATTTATAAAAACCACACAAGCAGGGTAAGGCTGCTGTTTTACACTAAGATTGGGTAGCGCCTTCCACTGAAATAGGATCCCTGCTGAAGTAGGGGGGGGGGGAAGGTAAAGGATCCCTGGACAGTTAAGTCCAGTCAAAGGCGACTATGGGGTTGTGGCGCTCACCTTGCTTTCAGGCCGAGGGAGCCAGCGTTTATCCACAGACAGCTTTCCGGGTCATGTGGCCAGCATGACTAAACCACTTCTGGCACAAAGGGACACCGTGATGGAAGCAAGAGCGCATGGAAACGCCGTTTGCCTTCCCACCACAGCGGTACCTATTCATCTACTTGCACTGGTGTGCTTTCAAACTGCTAGGTTGGCAGGAGCTGGGACAGAGCAATGGGAGCTCACCCCATCGCGGGGATTCGAACCGCTGACCTTCCGATCGGCAAGCCCAAGAGGCTCGGTGGTTTAGGCCACAGCGCCATCCGTGTCCCTCCTTAACAAACCCTTAACAAACTACAGCTTCCGGGAATCTATGGGGGAAGTTGTGTGCTTTAAATGTATGGTGCGCATGGAACCACAATCGGGGATGTGATAGGCAAGGTCAAAGTGAGTGTATGTGTGTGAGGTAGGTCTTTCTAGGACCCTTGAGCTGTTTGCATGATGATCTCCTTGTTTTCTGGATTGTACAGGGATCCCCCAATAGAACCCTATTTAGAGTTCAGTCTTCCCTCCTCTACCTTGTCCTTGGTAACTTCGATGTTTCATAACACTTGACCAAATCATCCCAGCATGCTCTTCAGACGCTCTTTGGCCTGCTTCGAAGGGCAATCTTTTTCCTGGGCTCCATCATACCTTATTACAACAGATTTCTATGAAATCACTCCTGACACAAGGAAGTTTCACTGCATTAATAAATATTTCATGTTTCAGCCACTTTTTCCAACAATGTGTGCCATGAAATATTCAATGCACAATTGCTTACAGCATTGAAAATAAAGCCATCCTAGTGGTTTTTTTTGGTGTGTTTTGTTTTTTAAAAAAAGGCAGTCTCCTTATCTGAACCCCTGTCTCTTGGTGATTCTGTTCAGTTTGCACAACACTTATGCAGGTAAATAACATTACAAGGTTTGCTTACAGAGCTAGAGATGGCTTTGTATCTGAACGGAGAAACTCACATGCACCCAGCCGTTCTCTAACCAGCCAGAATTCTACTATATCTCAGAGCAAGCTCCATCTCCCACCATCTCTTGTGGCAAGAAAGCAGAAAAAGAGGAACAAGACATTTTATATGCTATTTAATTAGGTAAACAACATGCATCTTTCCCCCCAAAAGAATTGTGGGAGGAGTGATCCAGCCAAAGTTGTTGTTGTTGTTGTTGTTGTTGTTGTTGTTGTTGTTATTATTATTATTATTATTATTTATTGCATTTATATACCACCCTATACCCGGATGTCTCAGGATGCTTTACAAAAAAGACCACAAGATATAAAATAAAAATAAAAACAATAACCCAATAACACGCCCCCTCCCCCAAGAGCCACATTTTAAAACGGTATAGGATGTAAGTCAGTTCAACCAAAGGCCTGGTTAAAAAGGAATGTTTTTGCCTGGCACCTAAAGGTGTATAATGAAGGCGCCAGGCGAACTTTCCTAGGGAGAGCATTCCACAGACAGGGAGCCACTGCAGAGAAGGCCCTGTTCTTGTGTTGCCACCCTCCAGACCTCTCAAAGAGGGGGCACACGAAGGAGGGCCTCAGATGATGAACTCGGGGTCCGGGTAGGTTCATATGGAAAGAGAGGGTCCTTGAGGTATTGCGGTCCCGAGCTGTTTAAGGCTTTATAGGTCAAAACCAGCACTTTGAATTGGGTCCAGAAACTAATTGGTAGTGAGTGTGGTCAGACCAGGATGGATGTAATATGCTCAATCCGTCTTGCTCTGGTGAGCAACCTGGCCGCTGAATTTTGCAGTTAAGTCAAGACTTTCCAAGTATATCTGAACTCAACAGAATTATTACAGACCCCTCAAGTGTCCCAATTTAATCGGGATATGTTGAATTTGCAGAAGCTATCCCAGCTTCTGATCCCAATGTGGGATGCCCCAATTTTCCTGGAGGCCGTTCCAGGTTGTGCCGTGTCTCCCCAGAGCGATCTCCCCAGAGTGATCTCCCCAGGGCCATGCTAGGCTGCTTATCAGGAGGCTGAAGACAGTGAAAGTAAGAGAGGGGAGGAAGGAGGGGGTGACTGGGTGGGAGAGGAAGTGGTCAGTGGCAGGGAGGGGGTGAGTGATGGAGGTGGGGGTATTTTATTTATACCTCACCCATCTGGCTGGGTTTCCCCAGCCACTGTGGGCGGCTCCCAACAGAATATCAAAAACATGATAAAACATTAAACATTAAAAACTTCCCTGAACAGGGCTGCCTTCAAATGTCTTCTAAAATTCAGATAGTTGTTTATTTCCTTGCCCACCTGATAGGAGGGCATTCCACAGTGCGGACGCTACTACCGAGAAGACCCTCTGCCTGGTTCCCTGTAAACTCACATCTTGCAGTGAGGGAACTGCCAGAAGGCCCTCGGTGCTGGACCTCAGTGTCTGGGCTGAATGATGGGGGTGGAGACGCTCCTTCAAGTATACTGGGCCAAGGCCATATAGGGCTTTAAAGGTGAGCACCAAGACTTTGAATTGTGGAATTGGAAATGTATTGGGAGCCAATGTAGGTCTTTCAGGACCGGTGTTATATGGTCTCGGTGGCTACTCCCAGTCACCAGTCTAGCTGCCACATTCTGGATTAGTTGTAGTTTCTGGGTAACCTTCAATGGTAGCCCCATGTAGAGCACATTACAGTACTCCAAGCAGGAGATAACTAGAGCATGCACCACTCTGGCGAGACAGTCTGCGGGCAGGTAGGGTCTCAACCTGTGCACCAGATGGAGCTGGTAGACAGCTGCTCTGGACACAGCATTGACCTGTGCCTCCATGGACAGCTGTGAGTCCAAAATGACTCCCAGGCTGCACAGCTGGTCCTTCAGGGGCACAGTTGCCCCATTGAGGAGAAGGGAGTCCCCCCCACCTGCCCGTCCCCTGTTACCCAAAGACAGTACTTCTGTCTTGTCAGGATTCAACCCCAATCTGTTAGCCGACATCCATCCTCCAACCCTCTCCAGACACTCACTGGAGGGTATGGCATTATAGTCCAATCCTTCTCAGAAGTAAGCTGCACTGTGCTCAACAGGACTTACTCCCGTATAAATATTATAGGATCATGCCCCTAAGCACTTGCTGGGTTCTGTATCTCACTGAAATGAATGGGATATAAAAGTGTTTAACTCTGTATGGAATGTACACAACATTTCCTTTGCAGCTGAACACCTTCTTGAACTATGTATATATAGATTTGAAGAGGATGTGCCATGTTAATTTTGTAACATGGCACATCCTCTATTTTCTATTTACATACATAACGTGGGCAGAAAGAAGTGAAATCAATCTGTGTATGGAGCATCCTAATTTTAAATCATGAAAATGTCAAACAAATAGATGGTACTTCCACAAAACTTTTCTAATTAACACATTTATTTAAAGGCCTGCAGTAATGAGCCACCCATTAATATTTTCTAAAGTATGTTTCAAAATGGTTAAAAGGTAAAGGTCAAGGGACCTCTGACTGTTAGGTCCAGTCGTGGATGACTCTGGGGTTGCAGTGCTCATCTCGCTTTACTGGCTGAGGGAGCCGGCGTACAGCTTCTGGATCATGTGGCCAACATGACTAAGCCACTTCTGGCGAACCAGAGCAGTGCACAGAAACGCCATTTACCTTCCCGCCGGAGCGGTACCTGTTTATCTATTTGCACTTTGAGGTGCTTTCGAACTGCTAGGTTGGCAGGAGCAGGGTCCGAGCAACAGGAGCTCACCCCGTTGTGGGGATTCAAACCGCCAACCTTCTGATCAGCAAGCCCTAGGCTCTGTGGTTTACTAAGGGAATTAGTGTGAGAATACAACCTAAATTTAGGAAAATGAACATTCTGTTTTGGGTCCAAAACTAGTATCCAGCCAAGATTACTGAAAATAATGGGATTTATAGCAAAATAAAAAAAATTCCTTCAGTAGCACCTTAAAGACCAACTAAGTTTTTATTTTGGTATGAGCTTTCGTGTGCATGCACAGTTCTTCAGATACACTGAAGACGTGTGCATGCACACGAAAGCTCATAACAAAATAAAAACTTAGTTGGTCTTTAAGGTGCTACTGAAGGGATTTATGTTAGTCTTGAATAACTGATTTCATTACTTTCAATGGGGCTGAAGTTATGACTAACTTAATCTAGATTGTGGACAATAATCTTACATAACTGAGTATGTTGTTAACGGTATCTGACAGAGATTTACAAATATATTCATGCTGGATAAAGTTGAAGCAATATGCTCTTCAATGCAGCGGTGCCTATTTATCTACTTGCGCTGGAATGCTTTTGAACTGCTGGATTGGCAGAAGCTAGGACAGCGCAATGGGAGCTCACCCTGTTACGGGGATTCGAACCGCCAACCTTCCGATCAGCAACCCCAAGAGGCTCAGTGGTTTAGACCACAGTGCCACCCACGCCCTAGTAAGGCAGCACGGATGCGACTGAAAGGAGGTCACAGGAACGGTACTGTCACACCATGTTGTTGGCTACTATAGAAGCCCCTCTTTAGATATTAGACATTGCTAAGAGGTATAGAGATCAGGAAGCACAGGTAATTCTATCATGTGGTAGATAATGTCAGAAGCCAGGATGAATGCATTCTCTTACTAGCATATATTTACTATTTTACCTTTTACTTTCTGCTTTACACATCCCCACCTGACTGTTCTGTTATTTGTTGCTGGACAAGGCTATTGGCCTTTATATTTCTCAAAGGCAATGAAGCCGCAGGTGCGGTCGATCTCTGGGTGTTCATCGCTTGACAACTACGGTACATGGCCCATCACAGATCAAACACCAAAGACAGAATGTTCACATCACGGCATGTCACTTCAGATATGATGGTCCGCTATTCGGCTAAGTCAATTCACACATTCAGCTGCAAGTTATCCCATCCTGAGTAATCCGGTGTGATGAAATCAAGCAGGCTGAAAACTGACCTTGAATGAATTTTTTTTTAAAGGAGCTGAGCTCGAGGAAAAAGAGTCCTCAGACAATTAACCCTGGTCCCTATTTATTTGGGGGCCTCTAAAGTGTACTTAATATAACCCCCCAGCATAATATAATGCAATCTATTAAAATAGATGGAAATGCAACACAGTGACAAAGGAAGAGCATCTGCTACAATAAAACAACGGTTCTGTTGGCAATAATAATAATAAAGACTCCTTGATTTAGATTATCACCATGGGAACAAGCTTGTTATGTGTCAGTTGTCTTGCATGGTTACTGGGTGAGCAAACAGCTCTTCATTTGTCCAGTTTAGTTGCTCTTGCTATATGAGAAAGGGCACTATATTTTGACCTGTTTTTCACCTCCTTTGGGCCCAGAACTCATGCCGCCGCCACCACTTTGCCACCATCAAAACCCATTTCAGTTTATAGATGAGAATCTCCATCACTGCCCTGTGCAAGGATTGTGCCTTTACACATTTTTCTTCTGACCTGACTGAACATTCGTAAGTGATGCTCATAGGTAAGAGCAGGCATAGGCAAACTCAGCCCTCCATATGTTTTGGGACTACAACTCCCATCATCCCTGACCACTGGTCCTGTTTGCTAGGGTTGATGGGAGTCGTAGTCCCAAAACATCTGGCCGAGTTTTCCTATTTCCTATGCCTGGGTAAGAGTGTCTATGAATGCTGATGGTCAGCTTTGCCCTGAGGGAAGCACTTGAGCCTCACTCTACAGGCAGAGGAATCTCCCTCCTGGCAAATAGCTACCGGTATTTTCCTTCAACTAAGAGCTATTTCCCCCTCCACTACCACCTTGGAGATTAAAGTGCTGGTGGGAAACTTTGTCTGCCAGATCCAGATTCTTTCTCTTGACTTGTAGCAAACTGGTAATTTTGCCATCCATCTAACTTGTCCCTGTGCCCCACCTTAGATCCAGCACTGGGAGAGGGTGGGATGGTGTAATGATGAATTTCATACATCAGTGGTGTAGTGGTAAAATTTGAAATACAAAAACTCATCATGGGAGCTGCCATAGCCATTCCCCCAAGGAGAGTTCCAAAATGGCAGCTCTGATGATTCTCTGCCTACCTACCTACCTAAATAATAATAATAATAATAATAATAATAATAATAATAATAATAATAATTTATTACTTATACCCCACCCATCTGACTGGGTTTCCCCAGCCACTCTGGGCGACTCCCAACAGAATATTAAAAACATGATAAAACATCAAACATTAAAAACTTCTCTAAACAGGGCTGCCTTCAGATGTCTTCTAAAAGTCGGATAGTTGTTTATTTCCTTGACATCTGATGGGAGGGTGTTCCACAGGGCGGGCGCCACCACTGAGAAGGCCCTCGGTCTGGTTCCCTGTAACCTCACTTCTTGTAACGAGGGAACCACCAGAAGGTCCTCGAAGCTGGACCTCAGAGCCTGGGCTGAATGATGGGGGTAGGTATACTGGACCTTCAGGTATACTGGGCCAAGACCGTTTAGGGCTTTAAAAGTCAGCACCAACACTTTGAATTGTGTTCGCAAACATTCTGGGAGCCAATGTAGGTCTTTCAGGACCAGTGTTATGTGGTCTTGGTGGCCACTCCCAGTCACCAGTCTAGCTTAATTAATTAATTCTGGATTAATTGTAGTTTCTGGGTCTCCTTCAAAGATAGCCCCATGTAGAGCGCATTGCAGTAGTCCAAGCGGGAGATAATCAGAGCATGCACCACTCTGGCGACACAGTCTCGCAAGGAGCTGCAATACAAAGCATAATACCAAGTTGGTTAAGACCAGCATGGCTGCAACCCTGCCAGCAGCTACCTGTGGCTATGTAGCTAAGGATACGTAAGGCTCATTGATGCTTACTTGTAAAACACATTGAGAATCAACCAAAAGGCAGTGGAAACTCAACCTTTATCTTTAATTAAAAATGCCAACCACCTTCCAAAGAAGATGTCATTTATACAGCTGTCCTGAAGAAGGAACCTTGCCAAAGAAAAGGGCAGAGGTATCTGGCCTCTGCTCAATTGCTTTCCTCATTCTCCCACTTCCTGTATGCTAACTGATCACAAATCTCATCATTCTCACCATGACCTCATTCATTTGCCAGAGCAAGGAATGTCCAGCCCTGGTGTGCTGGCAGATTAACACCACCACCCTGCTCTTGGGGGGGGGAGCCTTGAACTTCACCTCGAGTTCCCCTTCATGATGCCACTGCCAGTAACTGAAGAGCAGAGGAATATTTTCCATGCACGCCAATGCACTTTTAATTAAACTTCAGACATATCTATATATGGTCTAAATTGCTGTGCCGGCTATTTCTCACATTTTTGCATATTCTTCCTTGGCATTCCCTCTCTCCTCCAAGGACTGTATTTCTGAAATGCTTTGATAACATATGGCAACGAACCACGCAGCAACTGTGTTTCACAGCACACACCTTCAGGCTTTCTTTCTTTTTCAAGACAATTCCATCTTTTCATTGTCTTCTAAATCAAATGTCGTCTTGGAAATAAGGTGACCTTTGTCTGTTTACCTTGAGCGTACTTTCAGAGAGCTTTCAGCTGCTGTCAGAGAAAACTACTTTCCCTTGCATTTATGTCATTCTTTGCTCTCAGTTCTTCGTGTTCACTTGTTATTGGTTGTCAAGCTGAATTCAGTGCGTCGGATAAACTATCAAGCGGTATCTTTTTATTGGAATTTACATTAGTGCAACAGAGAGCATAAATAATTGGATGTGGCCTCTAAATTGGACCAGAGCTATTAGGATGAGGTAGAAGTTCCATCCCAGCAAGGGAAGAATTGTTTCAGCCCCTCTCACTTGTCTCAAAGGTGTTAGTGGGAGCTGTTGCTCAGGGACAATCGGTATAGGAAGAATTGATTCCATCATGGACAGAGTGAGTTCTGGCTGCCCCAGCCCTGCTCACCTCATTCTAGCGATACCAGAGAAGATCAAGAACGAGGACAAAACAAAACATGCTTCCTGGATAATTCTATTTCTGACTATGTGTTTAAATCAAGGGTCGGCAAGGTTTACGTCGCCTGGGCCGGTTCACTCCCGCAGAGATCGCTCTGTGGGCCGGACCGTGTCTGCTCAAACGCAATTTCCGGCGCTGTGGAAGCGAGTCCTCACTCCACGCTGCACCGGGTTAGCACAGCGCGTGGGGACTCACCGAGCTGGCGGTTTGGTTCAGGCATGGTTCGTGGGCCGTTTAAACGACCCCAGTGGGCCGCTTGTGGCCCATGGGCCGCAGGTTGCCGATACCTAGTTTAAATCTTTAAATCTTTTTGAATGTGGTTGTATTACAAAAAATCTTTTGTAAGCTACTCTGAGAGCATTTTGGGGCTACAAAACAAGAGATAAATATTGTAAAAACAAACAAACAAACAAACAAACAAACAAACAAACAGAGTCTCCTGTATTTCTCCTCGTTCCCTTGCAGGACATTTCTACCCAATGTTTATCTGGGGTGGATGTTAGTCTAGTACTGAAAGGGCAACCTGAGAAGCATCTAGAGATGTATAAGAGCTGACATTTCATTGGTCTCTTGGATGTTTCCCACCAAGTTTCCAAATTGCCTTCATACACTGATTTGGGTCTAATCTGATGGCAATCTTTGGAGCTACACGTCCTTCACGTTTGGCTTTGCCTCACAGCTTCAACCCAGGCAATTCCTGGCTGTCAGCCTAGGCTTATGTTGACATGATTGAGTCTTTTGCTCATCTGCAGAAGTATTGCTCATCTGCATGCAGAGTTTGGGAGCACCTGAACCAGGCCTGTGTCAAAATGTGCAAGTCTAATTACTTTGTGCGTGACACAACATTCATTTATTGCATAGCTCTTATCGGATAAGATTATTAATAGAAAAAAAACAGAAGGCTGTACTAGTGACAGTCATTAACACCTTGGCAGAGAAGCCCATGGGGGCAAGGATGAAATTAAAAATGTCTGATTACCAGCTTGATTAAAAAGGTTGAAATAGCCTCTGAATCTGAGATTGAATAATAACATAAAATAATGAGTGTCTGAATGGGGTCTACTTCTATAATGTTTCCTATCTCATTACCTACACACACACACACACACACACACACACACACACACACACACACACACCCTGTAGGTTGATTATGCCATTGATAAGAATTTTAATCAACTCGCTTAAAAGTAAAGAAAAGTTTAGCCAGTAGCCCAGTAGCCCGGTTAATTCTTCTAACCCTTGGTTAGCTCTGTTCTAGGCTTGTATATTATCATTATATGAGCCCTATCCACAGTGCTATTTTTCTAGAGAAAAGAGGTGCTGGAGCTCATCATGAACTCACCAGAAGTGGTGTAGTCATACTGCCCATATGACCCAGAAAACTGTCTGTGGACAAATGCCAGTTCCCTCGGCCTGAAAGTGAGATGAGCGCTGTAACCCCATAGTCACCTTTGACCGCAGGTAACCGTCCAGGGGTCCTTAACCTTTACCTTTCATCTAATGGGTTTGTTCCCACTCTCCCTCTTTTTTGATGGTAACCGTGGGGTGGGGGGAATAATGACTGATAATAGCAGGGCTATAGATGAACACATCATGCGAATTCATCATGCGAAAGGCTGGACTAGATGAATCCCAAGCAGGAATTAAGATTGCCGGAAGAAATATCAACAACCTCAGATATGCAGATGACACAACCTTGATGGCAGAAAGTGAGGAGGAATTAAAGAACCTTTTAATGAGGGTGAAAGAGGAGAGCGCAAAATATGGTCTGAAGCTCAACATCAAAAAAACCAAGATCATGGCCACTGGTCCCATCACCTCCTGGCAAATAGAAGGGGAAGAAATGGAGGCAGTGAGAGATTTTACTTTCTTGGGCTCCTTGATCACTGCAGATGGTGACAGCAGTCACGAAATTAAAAGATGCCTGCTTCTTGGGAGAAAAGCAATGACAAACCTAGACAGCATCTTAAAAAACAGAGACATCACCTTGCCGACAAAGGTCCGTATAGTTAAAGCTATGGTTTTCCCAGTAGTGATGTATGGAAGTGAGAGCTGGACCATAAAGAAGGCTGATCGCCGAAGAATTGATGCTTTTGAATTATGGTGCTGGAGGAGACTCTTGAGAGTCCCATGGACTGCAAGAAGATCAAACCTATCCATTCTTAAGGAAATCAGCCCTGAGTGCTCCCTGGAAGGACAGATCGTGAAGCTGAGGCTCCAATACTTTGGCCACCTCATGAGAAGAGAAGTATCCTTGGAAAAGACCCTGATGTTGGGAAAGATTGAGGGCACTAGGAGAAGGGGACGACAGAGGACAAGATGGTTGGACAGTGTTCTCGAAGCTACGAACATGAGTTTGACCAAACTACGGGAGGCAGTGCAAGACAGGAGTGCCTGGCGTGCTATGGTCCATGAGGTCATGAAGAGTCGGACACGACTAAACGACTAAACAACAACAAGATGAACACATAAGCTAATCTACTTGACCTTTGCTGTTCCTATTCCTAAATCAAAATATTGTGCACTGAGATTTGAAGGAAGAAGTCAGGGCTTGGAATGAGCGCTCATCAACATTTTCATACCAATCATAGCCCAAGCAATTAATTCCATCAGGCACAGAATGTACATTGATCAAATGAGTCAAGGCCATTTCTTGACGGAAACCATAACGTCAGATTTTGTAAGTACAATAAATTGCCACGTATCGCTTGATGGATTATGAGCAGGTCTGTGTAATTGGGCTCTGGAAGCATTGCTCGGTCTGGAATCGGGGATTTTAAGTTTTAATAAATATGACAGTTTGATGAATGGGAAAAATTGGCATTCCAAATAGGAGCTGTTTGGTGCGACGCTTTGCCCAATCAGCTGTGTTTGTATAATTCATACTGCAAGATGTTCTGCAGTTTACTCTTGTTGCTCTCGTGTCTCAATTGACTGACACATAGTTTTGGGTCTCTAAATGAGATTCTGAGCTGTATCCCTGGCTGCTCCATCATTTGCCAGCTCTGTGCCCAATTATGGGGCTATATCATGTCAAGCCTGAACCTTATTAGCAAATAGGGACGAGTTACAGTGATATGTCAGCCTTGGTGATCTTCTTTGAACAGTAGCTAGGGAGGATTTGTTTTTGTTCTATTGCCTCTAGTCATTGGCAACAAGAAAGTAAATTGCAACCTTGTTTTGTTAAATTGAATACTTGGGCTATCCTTAAAGGAGTACCATCAGCTAGATCCTATTCCTCCCAGGCCAGCAAACATCTTTTGAATTTGACGTGCTGTTGCCGCTGAGATTTTGCTATTATGCAAAATAAAACAGGACAGCCCATGCGGAGCTTTCCAAATGGTAAAGGTAAAGGGACCCCTGACCATTAGGTCCAGTTGTGACCGACTCCGGGGTTGCGGCGCTCATCTCGCATTATTGGCCGAGGGAGCCGGCGTATAGCTTCCAGGTCATGTGGCCAGCATGACAAAGCCGCTTCTGGTGAACCGGAGCAGTACACGGAAACGCCGTTTATCTTCCCGCTGTAGCGGTACCTATTTATCTACTTGCACTTTGAGGTGCTTTCGAACTGCTAGGTGGGCAGGAGCTGGGACCGAGCAATGGGAGCTCACAGCCGTCGCGGGGATTCGATCTGCCGACCTTCTGATCAGCAAGCCCTAGGCTCTGTGGTTTAACCCACAGCGCCACCCGTGTCCCGTTTCCAAATGGTGCCAGACTCCAAAACCCTTGCTGGCTGGGAACAATGAAAGGAATAATCCAGCAGCACCTAGAGGGCTTCTCATTGCTTACCCTTGTTCTAATCTATCCCCTTTTACTCCCCTTATATATGGATGCAGTGGGGCAGATGGGACAGGCAAGATTAGTCATACTAAGAGTAATCTCATTGACATAAATGGACTTACTCTGAGTATGTCTTAGTTGGATTTCATCCAGTGACTGCTGGAAAAGACCACAGTTCGGGATTTATACACCATGGGCTGTACACTGGACCTGGAGTCTCATAGCAACAGAGGATATATGGCACACTGCATAATATCAAAAATGGAGAATAACTGTTTTGTATTGTATTGAGATATATGCCACCCTACCATGTTTTTTTAAGCCCTTAGGGAAGCTTGCAAAACATACAACCAATAAAAGAATACACCATTCCATGTATTAAAACAGAAATAAAGACTGCCACGGTAAAATCCATAGCACATTTCAGTTTTTAAAAAGTCACAGAAAGATCTGGACAGCAGTCAACTGTGAGTTAATTATGAAAGGGGGCGATTCTACACTCATGGTTTTTAACGTTAAGAAAGGGTTAAGGAATGGTTTTGATAACCATATGGCCACATGACGTTCTGCTCTTAATGTTATTAAAATGTGACACAAGGGAGCTCTGCAAAGCAACCAGAAACTAGGAGGAGAAAGCAAAAGAGAACATTTCCTGTTTTGTCGGAGGTGAGAAATGTTTTATTTTATGAGTATAGCCTGCGATGTTTTAGAACGATATATCTAATATTGTTCTAATAATGTTAAGGGTTTCCTTGAATGGGAGAGCAAGCTCCATAAATGGGATGCCATCACCAAGAAGACCCTGCTCCTTGTACTAGCCAACCAAACTTCAGGCAAAGTCAGCAGACAGTAACTGGTTATCTTTTCATACAGCCTTCCCCAACCTGGTGCCCTCCAAACATTTTGGACCACAACTCCTGTCACTGCCAGTCAGCATAGCTGATGGTCAGAGCTGATGGGAATTGTAGTCGAACAACATTTGCAGGGTACCAGGTTAAGAAAGGCTGCCTTGGTGAATGCAGTAGCATGTACAAAGGAGGTGTTTCAGACTACAAACCATCATGTTGAAGGATCACAGTTCACTAGTTATGCACAGGAAATGGAAGAGTAGACCTTACATGCTCAGTCTGGCAGCATGTCTGTCCACAAGCTCTCTTGAATGTCTGTAGGTTTGTGCTCCCCTCCATGCCTTTCTCCCTTCATGGTATCTCATGCGAAGAGAGACTCCTGAGAAATATGTGGTCTGAAGCTCATCTTTCAGGAGACACCATTTACCCCCCTCCTAGTTTCCTAAATGACCAGGGCTTTCAAAAATCTAAAATCTCAGCTTGCTTTCCATTTTAAAATTGTAATTAAAGCTTTGGCACCCAATGTACTGCCTAGTTGTTGTTGTTTAGTTGTGTCCGACTCCTCGTGACCCCATGGACCAGAGCATGCCAGGCACTCCTGTCTTCCACTGCCTCCCGCAGTTTGGTTAACTCATGTTCGTAGCTTCGAGAACACTGTCCAACCATCTCATCCTCTGTCATCCCCTTCTCCTTGTGCCCCCCATCTTTCCCAACATCAGGGTCTTTTCCAGGGAGTCTTCTCTTCTCATGAGGTGGCCAAAGTATTGGAGCCTCAGCTTCAGGATCTATCCTTCCAGTCAGCACTCAGGGCTGATTTCCTTCAGAATGGATAGGTTTGATCTTCTTGCAGTCCATGGGACTCTCAAGAGTCTCCTCCAGCACCATAATTCAAAAGCATCAATTCTTCGGCAGTCAGCCTTCTTTAAAATCTCTCACTGCCTCCATTTCTTCCCCTTCTATTTGCCAGGAGGTGATGGGACCAGTGGCCATGATCTTAGTTTTTTTGATGTTGAGCTTCAGACCATATTTTGCGCTCTCCTCTTTCACCCTCATTAAAAGGTTATTTAATTCCTCCTCACTTCCTAGTTACTCTAAAGCAAATTTCAATGCATTTTGGAACATTCCCAGGGAAGTGTTTACAGGAACACAATTTTATACCATTAATCACAGGGTTAGCTGATTAAAACCCGCAGCCTCAATAACAATACATCAAATGGATATACTTTCCAATCTCAGTAGGATTTGAATGGCTCTTTGGACACCCACTTAAACAACACGGCACCGTCTTCTCTCATCTGATTTTGATTAAAAATGAGCAAAAAAACTGTGCTGTACAGAAAATAAACCAGAGAAACACCAATCTGCTGCTTCATTGCCTAGATAATTAGATCACATTTGCACTGACTACGGCAATCGCTTTCTCTAAAGGTTAATTTAATGGCTACTCTTCGAACGATTCCTAAGTCAAAAAATCTGAAAAAAACACCAAGCTGGGGAAGGGTCTTTTAAACCCAAACACATGCATATTGTTGCTTACCATATTTTCCTGTGTGTATGAAAATGTTTTTTGCTTAACTTTTTTAGTCCAAAATTGGGGGTCGTCTTATACACAGATGTTGAATGCAGGTTTTTTTAAAAATTTTAAAAATGCTAATTACCTTCCCACGGCTGCTGCGAAGAAGATGCTAGAACCACAAATCTCCCACAAACAGCTCAGCAACTTTTGGCGATCTCCCTCCCCCCCCAAAACACAAGAACTTTGGGTGATCTGATCTCCCCCAAGAAAGCTCAACAACTTTGGGCGATTTCCCGCCAAAAGCTTAGCAACTTTGGGCAACCTCCCCAAGCAAAGCTTAATATGCTTGGTGGGGCACGCTCCGTTTAAAACACTGATTTCTTAATTTTGGGTTCAAAAAAATAGGGGTTGTCTTATACATGGGGGTGTCTCATACATGGAAAAAACTCAGTATTTTTAATTTATCAATGTGTTATGAAGAATCAGAAGAGAACTGCTGCTCCTCACAGTTGTTTCTGTTTCCACATCTTCTCAGTTCTACTTTCCTCAGTTAAACTTTCAAATCTGGTTCCAGACTATTTCTAGTCACATTTTCTACCTATGAGGAATATCCCTAGAGGGAGCGATGTCTTTGACTCAATCTCCTGAACATTTTGTAAGAATAAGAATAAGAATAAATTTTATTTGTATCCCTCCCTCCCCAGCCAAAGCCGGGCTCAGAGCAGCTAACATCACATAAATACGACAATATGCACAATACAATATACAATATGCAAATAAAATAACATTCAACGTTCATTAAAATAATATCGAATAATGTTAAATACCAGCATTTCAAGATTAAAGAGAAATCCAGTCTTGACAGTTACAATAAATAATTTCTATACTCCAATCAATAAAACAACAGCAAGCCACAGTGGACCACATAATACAATACAAAATGAGAAGCAGAGACTGGAGGGTGGGGCAAGGCAGGCGGGAAGGCAGGTGTTTTTGATTCCTATGCTGCATTCATCATTTGAGGCCCTTCTTTGTATGGCCCCTCGGAGGTGAGAATGGTGACTAGGGTTGCCAGACTCAATAGAGGACAGGATTTCTGTGCCTTTAATTGCCCTGCTCTCTTTTGAGTCTGGAAACCTTAAAGAGAAACCAGCAGACCCTTTGCTTGGAAATTAAACAAAGGGTCTGCTGGTTTCTCTTTAAGGTTTCCAGACTCAAAAGAGAGCAGGGCAATTAAAGGCACAGAAGTCCTGTCCTCACTGAGTCTGGCAACCCGAATGGTGACATGGGAATGGGACTTCTCAGTGGTGCTTCCTGTTTGTGGAATGCTGTCCCCAGGTAGAGATGTCTTCCAGCATTGCTATCTGTTTTAAGGCACCAGACAAAAACATTTATATTCACCCAGGTCTTGGGACCTTAATTTTCTGCTTAGCTTTTAGTGGGGTGGGGCTGAAGTATATCTGCTTTTTTTATACATGTCATTGGTGAACTTTTAGATTGGTTCTACTCTTGTTTTTAATGTTTGTTTTTTCTAAGACGTTTTGAGTTTGCCTGCCTGTAAAAGGTAACAAATAAATGAATTAGCCTCAGGTGAGCATTACATTCCCAGCTATCAGCGAAACATCTGCCATGAGGTACCTGCCATAAATGACTTTCAACTGATCATCTTGGATTACTTGCAAGGCATTAATCGACAGTAACAAAAATATGGTCTCTCACAACCATCAATATAATGGGTATAAGCCGCAGAGGTATATATTTTCAAAATATCAGGGGAAGGTTGAGGAAGTCATCACACCTATTTCCCACCACATATGATTATTCCCCAGGAACACCCAACAACCCTGATTATTATGAAGCATTTATAAATAACAACAAAAATGCTATGAAAATATGCATCTTGTTTTGTATTTTCGTCTTGAATATGTGCAAGAGGAGAGCTTTGACTTTTTTAAAAAATATAATTTTTATTGATTTTACAAAAAGAAAAGAAAAGGAAAAAGGAAAAGGAAAAGAAAAAAAAGGAAAAAGGAAAAAATAAGACAGAAAAATACATCCTCCATTCTTATATCTTAACTCTATGGACTTCCTCACATCACCCCTTTGAGCCCCTATTTTGCTATCTAGATTTTGCATTTTCCAAATCTTAATTTAACATCATTTCGCATATTTTAAACCTTGATTCTTAATTCTTACCCATTTATCCTTACAAAAAATCCTCTTAATTCCTCTCCTATATTGTCATAATTCTCTTAACTTTTATACAATTTCAAAACCATTATTCACTACCCAAAAATATCCATACATCCTTTTCTATATCTTCTTCTTTAATCCCATCTTTGAACTAATTCATCCCCCCTTCCCTTGGAATTGGAATCTCCAGAAATTTCAGCTAGCTCCTTAAAACTTTCCAGGTTCAGACCGTTTTTACCCATTCAGTGAAAATTAAATCAATATTTCACCTTCACCCCACTCCTACTCTGTCCCAATCCAACCCTTGCTCAGCCCACTTCTCCCCCTGCTGCATTTGACTTTTGATGCCTTGACTTTTGATGCGAATCTTTCACTCTCCCCACTACTGAACCATGACGGGTGATTCAAAAGATGGCAGCTTACATTTTTAATCTTGGGTATATAAGAATATTTTGTTGTTGAAGGATGTAATCCATGTCTACTCAGAAGTCCATCTTATTGAATTATGTGGGGCTTGCTCTCCCAGGTAAGTGGGGTTGGGATTTAAGAAAAAAAAAGTACAATAGCTAATTGCTCAGCAATTAATGTGTGTGTGTGTGTGTGTGTGTGTGTGTGTGTGTTTTGTGTGTGTGTGTGTGTGTGGTGTGAATTATGTACTGTGGAAGAGGTCTAGTGAATTCTTATTTGCAAAAAATGATCTGCTAAGCAATGTCATATTAACATTAATGTTGAACTAAAGATTTTAGTCAAACAACCTCTAGACCTCTGAGCCCATGGGGTTTCTCTGGTGATGTGGCAAGGCCATAATTTAAGGGTTCAATCCTATATGCAGTTATCCGGGGGTAAACATCAGTGACATACCTGCCAAGTTCTGGCCTGAGAAATAAGGGACTGGACCGGAAGTAGCAGACCGGAAGTAGCGCTGCCGCCATTTTGGAACTGGGCGGAGCATGCTCAGAAGCAACTTTTGATGCTGCTCTGCCATGTTCCAAAATGGCCGTCACACCAGAAGTCGGCTGCAGCCATTTTGGAACTGGGCAAAGCAGCATCAAAAGTCGCTTCTGAGCATGCTCCGCCCAGTTCCAAAATGGCCGCCGCGCCAGAATAAACTGGGGAAAAACAAAAAAAATCTGTTTTTTCAGCTGGGGACAGCTGGAAAAACGGGGGTTTCCCAGGGAATACGGGAGACTTGGCAGCTATGCCCACTGAACTGACTTTGGAGTAGACATATCTAAGACTGCACTGTATCCAAATGGTGGTAGTGGAGTCCCATTGTGTCTCTTGAGCTGACAAGGCAGTAGGTACAGATAACCATCTTATCAAACACTTTTTGACCCACACATTCCTATAATGAATTTAATAGCAGTTTAGACTCTATAGCTGCTGTAGTATAAATATTTTCATATCTATCCAATTATTTTTAGCAACTGGGGTAAACCCCTTTTCAATTGCTCTCACGTTATTGCTCAGTTACAAACTTACTCAATGGTCTTGGGGCAAGCCATGATATGTCACCCTCAATTCCTCTTCCATAAAATGGGGGTTATATTGGCCTACCTCACAAGGTGTTTGAAGGGCAGATAAGAAACAGGAAGCAACTGCCTAATTAAAAATCAATGAATGATAGTAATAAATGCCTATGGTTCTTAAGCTGCTCTTGGGTAGATAAGCATCATCTGAGTTTTCAACCTGAAACCTCATTGTTTCCCTGAGAGATTCAGCATTATTCTGTAGCGCTAAAATGCAATGCAATGCAATGACTGAAGCGGTGCTGCTTCCAATTCAAGTTAATTTATGTTGGCATTTCCTGGGCTAGAGTCCTTAACATTGTTTTCTACATAAGGTAAAGGTAAAGGGACCCCTGACCATTAGGTCCAGTCGTGACCGACTCTGGAGTTGCGCGCTCATTTCGCATTATTGGCCGAGGGAGCCGGCGTATAGCTTCCAGGTCATGTGGCCAGCATGACAAAGCCGCTTCTGGCAAACCAGAGCAGCACATGGAAACGCCGTTTACCTTCCCGCTGTAGCGGTTCCTATTTATCTACTTGCATTTTGACCTGCTTTCGAACTGCTAGGTTGGCAGGAGCTGGGACCAAGCAACGGGAGCTCACCCCGTCACAGGGATTCGAACCGCCGACCTTCTGATCAGCAAGCCCTAGGCTCAGTGGTTTAACCACAGCACCACCTGGGTCCCTACATATTCCTATACAAATACTTTGTTGGTTTTTTTGTTTTGTTTTTAAGGAAATAATATTGCAAAGAGACAGGGGAGGCATTTCAGAGGAATCCACAAAGGAATCCACAAAGGAATCCAGGCATTTCAGAGGAATCCAGCCCAATGAGGCCTGAATGTTCTCAATGGAGACAGAATGCTGGCTGACTATTGGAGGAGGAAGGAAGAGAAAACCAGAAAAGAGGGGAAAGGAATTGCATGTCTGGAAACTTGAACAGGAGCAACCATAGAATCATACAATAATAGAAGTGTAGAGTTGAAAGGGACCATGTGGTTCATCTAGTCTGACCTCCTACAATGCAGGAAACTCTTGCCCACAACCCTGAGATTAAGAGGTTCATGCTCTACCATTTGAGCCATAAAGATTACTCTTCACTGTAACATTTTGTTGCAGTTAGGGATAGATGAATATGTCAATTTTGGTTAATGCTGGTGAATTTCCATGGAGACTTTTGGTTAAAAGTCTCCATGGAAATTCACCAGCATTATAGTATGGATTTCTCTACATCTTCATATGCAATTTGTATGCCCAATATACTTATTTCTGCAAAGCATTTCCCCTTAATATAATACACTTTGTATGTCATTTTCACTCATGTATGCTCACTAGGGTGGTGACTATTTCATTTTTTTTCTCAAATATTATTTCCTGTAGCAGAAATGGATGAACTTTTGACTATTAATGACTAAAATGAGGTATATTCCATTGAAATATTTAATAAGGTTACGCACAAACCGTTTTTAATTTTTTTCTATGCCGTTTTACCATTTCATAAAATTGTATTAACAATTCTATATATATTTCATATCAAATTTGGACACAACACCACATTCCACAATGGGGAGTGTTCTTAGCAACTTAGGGTATACAAATGTCACACCTGTGCAAGGTAAAAGCCCCTTTTGGGTACCTCAAAACTCAGTCAGCAGACCCTGCCGGGCATACTGGGAAAAGAACCTACAGGAGAGGTAGCAAAACATCGTCCTCTAGCGGCGTCAATACTGTTACTGCAGCTAAAAAAAGCTTCCTTGTGTGTTTGATAACCCTATATAATGTTGTATACAGTGGTACCTCGGTTTATGAACACAATTGGTTCCGGAAGTCTGTTCATAAACTGAAGCGTTCATAAACTGAAGCGAACTTTCCCATTGAAAGTAATGGAAAATGAATTAATCCGTTCCAGATGGGTCCGCGGCGTTCATAAACCGAAAATTCATAAACCGAGGTGTTCATAAACCGAGGTTCCACTGTATATGTGACTCTAAAGCTTTGGTTCACTTTTATATCTGCTTACAGTGACTTCAAAAATGGTCAAAAAACTGATAAATAATTTTTTTAAAATCATTTTGTGCGTGAGGTTTTTTTAATCAAATCTCTTTGAAAGTAAGATTTTATCTAATCTTTAATGAAAGCTCATCAAATTAGGAGAAATGAGGTTGTAAAAAAGTCATCACCCTAATGCTCACTTGCGCATGCATTTTTGCGCACAGTACCTCGCTGGAGAACTGCATTGAAAAATTCGGAGATGCGTGAATTTTGAAGGAGGGCTGTGTTCCAGTTCATGCATTGTTCTGGAAAGATCAAATTAAGCTCACATTTAAATGTTAATGGGATCAAATTTCTCTCCCTGTCCTAGCTCTCATTGCTCAGACGGTGTGCTGTCATTGTACTACAGTGAGTCAGCTACTTGCTGGAGTCACACATCTCTGACTTCCTCCTCATCCCACCAATTTTTTCGGTGTTCAAATACTTTCCCCTGTGTTAGGCTGCAGAGCCAATGAGATGCTGGAGTTGCGCCACTCGCTGACCTCACTCAGCTTCTGGGCAAGTTGGTGTTTGGCTTTCCCTCTCCCGTAGGGATGAGGAAATTGTGCCCTTCTAGATGCTGCCAGACTACAGATCTTATCATCTCTGACCATTGGCCCTGATGGTTGGAGCTGCTGAGAGCTAGAGTCCAATGACATCAAGGAAGGTCGCAAATTCCTCTTTTTTAAAAAATAATTTTTTATTCGGTTTTTGATAATTTTATACATATAAAACATAACCTTTTCAAACATTCAAATACAAGGTTCTTTTGAACCTTCGGACCGCCTTCCCTCCCTCCATGGATTCCATATTTAAATTTAAGTTTACCACATCTTTTACCATCATCTATCTATTATTTAACCATAATTATCATAAATAATTCTACATTACAAGTGTCCTTACAGCCCTGCCAAAGATTTTACAGTGGTCTTTTAAGTAAATTACAAATTTACTTTTAAGTGCATTTACAAGTTTACTCCAGTCTTTAGTAAATTATCGATCTTCCTGGTTTAGGCTCTTCCCCTTCAGTTTCGCCATTTCCACATACTCCAGTTTCATCTGCCATTCTTCTTTTGTTGCTACTTCTCCTTCCTTCAATATCTGGGCTAGTAGCATTCTTCTGCTGTCTTTTAAAAAGGCTTCTGGTTTTTTTTTAAACAAATGTACTTTTAAACATTTTCTGTACAGTAGTTCATTATATATTATTTCCTAAAAAGCCTTTACCAATGTACATGTCCACAATGTATGGAAAAAAGTACCTTCCTTCACTTTACATTTACAACACAATTTTGAAGTTGTTTTCTAAATTTTAGCAATTTACTTGGTGTTCGACAGCAATGGAAGGTGACAAATTCCTGACCTACTATCTAGTTATTGCACACTGAGAAGAAAACATGAAAAAAACCACTGGATTTTAAATTAAAAAATCCCTGTCTATTACACGACGTTTGGTGCCCATTTTTTTATTTAAAATATTCAACTTATTCTATTGAGGAATTCATTGATTATATTCAAAAATTCATTGTAAAGGCTATAGTAGCAATACTGTAGCAATACACTTCATATTATGAGTTCTTAAGTTTAAACTGGGTAAAGTTTGAAACTCTCCACAAGTTTAATGGCTGCACTCCCACAGCAGTGCTCAGCCTGTGTTGCCAACCCCACAGCTGTTAGACCAAATAAAAATAAAAGCCTTGCAAGCTTTTCCTGTAAAATCAAATGTGGCCATTAAAACTATTATTACAGGAAAGAGCGTCCTTGAAACCCAGCTGCAAATTTTCTCATGTCATTTCTCCTTTTTTTAGATATACTACATCTGAAAACTATTAACATAGGCTAAAATTGTTCCCGAGAGAAAACAGGAATGTTGCCAGTTGAAAATTCAAACGAGGAAAAAGCTAGGAGATAACGAAGCTAAGTCACAGAAGCATCAACATTTAGGATCGGCATTATCTGGTATCTCTTAGGTGACAAAATACAGAGGAAATATTGTGGAATCCCTCCTTAAATGCAGCCATTTTTCATATTGAGAATATAGGAATGAAAGAAAGAGTTCTAAACATCTCAAAAGAAGGCTAAAGTTGGTCACATGATGAAGGCTATTAATACTGAAATCCGCAAAAGAACTCGGAAAGAGAGAATAAGTACATACCTCCAACCTCTAGGTGGCGCTATATTGTTTTCTTCCGACTTATTCAGTGTTTTGAATCTTGAATCTTATTGCATTCTTCTGAAGGATATTCTGGAAGTTCATCCATGTTCTAGACTCTAAATATCTCGGCCCACCCAGCGCTACAATGTTACCCCAGATTCTGCCTCTGCAGGGAAAACCAGTAGGTATTTTGGAAGGAAACAGCAACAACAACCTTGGTGGACCAGACCCAGCCCATTGGCTGGCAGTTCTCCACTTTTAGAAATGTATCTTCCTAGGATGACTTTCTGTGATTCCATTGTGCCTTAAAAGGTAAAGGTAAAGGGACCCCCTGACCATTAGGTCCAGTCGTGACCAACTCTGGGGTTGCGCCGCTCATCTCGCGTTATTGGCTGAGGGAGCCGGCGTACAGCTTCCAGGTCATGTGGCCAGCATGACAAAGCCGCTTCTGGCGAACCAGAGCAGCACATGGAAACACCGCTTACCTTTCTGCTTGGAAGGTATCTATTTATCTACTTGCACTTGACGTGCTTTCAAACTGCTAGGTTGGCAGGAGCTGGGACCAAGCAACAGGAGCTCACCCTGTCGCGGGGATTCGAACCGCCGACCTTCTGATTGGCAAGCCCTAGGCTCTGTGGTTTAACCCACAGCGCCACCTGCGCCTTACAAACCTAATAAAATTGAGTGCAAAACATGAACTACATTTCAGCAACCTTTTAATAGCCAGTGAGAGCCAGTGTGGTGTAGTGGTTAAGAGCGGTAGACTCGTAATGTGGGGAAGCGGGTTCGCATCTCTGCTCCTCCACATGCAGCTGCTGGGTGACCTTGGGCTAGTCACACTTCTCTGAAGTCTCTCAGCCTCACTCACCTCACAGAGGGTTTGTTGTGGGGGAGGAAGGGAAAGGAGAATGTTAGCCACTTTGAGACTCCTTAGGGTAGTGATAAAAACGGAATATCAAATCCAAACTACACCTCCTCTTCCTCCTCCTCCTCCTCCTCCTCCTCCTCCTCCTCCTCCTCCTCGCCACAATTAGCATCAGGGATAGTCAACATGGTGCCCTCCAGATGTTGTCCTTCCTTGGAGGTTTTAAAGCAGAGCTTGGATGGCTATCTGTCATGGATGCTTTAGCTGAGATTCCTGCATTGCAGGGGACTGGACTAGAGGACCCTGGGGGTCCCTTTCAACTCTACAGTTCTATGATTCTAACACTCATAACAGTTTGGAATAATGATCTGAACTATAAGGGTGGTCCCTGAAATAAAGCACTTAGAAAATTGGTAACTGGAGAGTTACTTTATCATGTCACACCAGGATATAATACATATATAGGATTGTTGTAGGAATTCCTAAGAAGTGTTTCAGTTTAAAGCACAACACAGATGTTAAGAATTACTATTCTCCATATGCATATATTAAAATGCATTGACATTTGTTTTCCATTCAGTTTTTTTCTTTGTAAATAAGTTCAACCTCACTTTTTCTCAGCACACCATCTCACCTCTTGCAGAATATCGTGACTAAGCTGAAATAAAGCCTGGGGTAAATTGCATATATTTCCCTTCAGCAGAAGCTTTTGTGGTTTGCCTAGTGTTTCTTTTTATACCTGTCCTTGTATGAACCTCAAGTTCAAGTGTGTTTTTTTCCTCTCTCTCCTCAGCCTCCCTTTAGTAAATACTACAGAAGCAAAGCTGCTCTGGCTTGATTTTGCCGCTAACCGTTGCAACCCTCAAGGGCCGACTGTGGTATTGTCTCTCTCGATGACATCTCATTAGAAAATCTCTCCTGATTGTTCTTCAGATCCTCTGCAAAGATTTGATTCAGTTCAAATTTGGGTTCTGTGAAAATGTCATTCGCCTACCACCACCAATATCACTTCAAACCAAATACTCTAAGCAACATTTGCCTTGCATGAGGCACATGAGTCAAGATGAGGACTAAATGCACTTCCCAAAATTCACATCAACAGAAACAGCTTAAAATGCAGACACATCTTACAAGCACCATTTGGCTTTAGCCCTTTTCTGTTGTCTCTTTTCTTTCGCCTTCACAGTTTGGGTACGTGTGTAGAAATATGAGGAAAGGAGGAGGAGGAGGAGCATTTAGAAATGTCAAAGGTTGTATTTTTGTATTATCGGATGCGTAATGTATTCTAACACCAACAAGTTTGAGCTTGCCCTTCTGTTGTTTTCCTCAGGAGTTCAGGACTGTTTCCTAACATTTAGACACTTGTAAGATTAAATATCCAATGTGAAACTGTGCAATGAGTTATGTCTAAATTCTTGCCATCTGTCGCAATGCCCAAAGCAGCCATTTAGAAGCCCCCCCCCTTTATAGGTTACTTCAAAGAGATAGAATCCTATTGATCTAACACACGGATGTTTGATACAACATTTCCCCCCCCCTTCACAGGTCATTACTTCAAAACCAACAAAATATTAAGAATTGCATTTCCATCTCATCTTGAACTCTTGGGCATCTACAAACATATGGCTTTCATGTCACTTTTACTGCAGTTACTTCTCCATATAGAATCCTGAGAATTGTAGTTTGCTGAGCTTCTTAACATTTCCTTGGAGGTTCCTATTCCCTCTTTGCAGTACTGTAATAGTAATATGATTCCTAGATGAGGGACTGATGGCTAAACCAGTATCAATATGCCCAACATGCTTAGCAATAGACAACAACCCTTGGAGGCTAACAAACAGAACATGCTGAAGGAACCATCTCACTTGATTGTTTCCAGTGAATGATACCTGGAGACATGCTGACTCCCAAATATGTTGGTTCCTTTGTCAGTTACCATGGCTAACTATTATTGTAGGCCTAACCTCCATGTGCTCACAGAATTCTCTTTAAAGGCCGCTGAAGCCTTCTTAAAAGCCACATAAACTCATGATCCTTACAGAATCTTGTGGTTTATGGATTCCATGTTCTGAGTTACACTTCAAGTAGAATCTACACTAAACAAACTCAGAAGCAGAACTAAGATGCTGATCTTGTGGGTTGCCAGTGATAATCAGACATGGCCACCTTTGCTGAAAGAGGGTAATCCAATGAATTTTCCACTTTCCTTCTTGCCATGATCTTTCAGTAGGTGAGAGAAGTTCAGCCAGGCTTGGTGAAACCATACACTGAGAAAATGCTGAAGCAGAACAATGGAGGCCAAGCAGGAAAAATATCTGTGATCACAACACCAATTGAAATCTCAGTATCAGCATATATTGATATCTGCTGTTCAAGGTCCTGGCCTTTCCAAACTGCTTAGGATATGTATCTAGAGATGCTTTTTTCTTTTAACTGGAAATGTTATAATGTTATGCTGGCATTCCAAACTTAGCTATAAATGTGCATGAAAAGATTTATGGTCCCCAAGAGGGTTTTGCTGGTTCACTGTGTCTGACTAGTGCTGCACTGAACTAGGAGGGTGGGGAACAGAAACAAAAATACTCCTTGCTACTTTTTGCCTGGCTTCTGAACCAGCCTTCAATGACTGTAGCTCTCCAAGAATCCAATTGATTGGGTAACTAATATTAAATGACTGCGTATGCCATTCTTTTGGAGAATGCTGGTGAGAAGCTGCTTGTGGTTGACATTCTAAGACAGCAAACTCAAACACACTAGTAAGTTGTTGTTGTTGTTTAGTTATGTCCGACTCTTCATGATCCCATAGACCAGATCACGCCAGCCACTCCTGTCTTCCACTGTCTCCCGCAGTTTGGTCAAACTCATGTTGGTAGCTTCGAGAACACTGTCCAACCATCTCATCCTCTGTCGTTCCCTTCTCCTTGTGCCCTCAAACTTTCCCAACATCAGGGTCTTTTCCAGGGAGTCTTCTCATGAGGTGGCCAAAGTATTGGAGCCTCAGCTTCAGGATCTGTCCTTCCAGTGAGCACTCAGGGCTGATTTTCTTCAAAATGGATAGGTTTGATCTTCTTGCAGTCCATGGGACTCTCAAGAGTCTCCTCCAGCACCATAATTCAAAAACTAGGAAGTTAGCAGTGAGTGTTGAATACAATTGGACTTATTTCTGAGTAAGGTTACGGAGGTTTGAACTGTAAGGTGGTTAGAATTTGGAAGGAGGCTCAATTAGTGAGATAGCTAATTGGTATTATGTTGTGGCTGGGGTTGCCAGTGTGGTGCCCGCAGAAGACTGCAAAGGCATTACCAGGATGGAGCCCAGAGAGTTTCTTACACTCATCTACACTGTGCTCTATGTGGGGCTACCGTTGAAGGTGACCGGAAGCTACAACTAATCCAGAATGCGGCAGCTAGACTGGTGACTTGGAGTGGCTGCTGAGACCATATAATACTGGTCCTGAAAGACCTACATTGGCTCCCAGTACAATTCAAAGTGTTGGTGCTAACCTTTAAAGCCCTAAAATTTAGGGTAAGGGCACAGAGAGTCTACTCATATTGTCCTTTTGTAAGGTTCCATGTGCTGGGTATATAATTCAAGAGGATATTTTGCTCTGTAAATGTAAAGTTTTTCTGTACAGTTCTGTTGATGGTTTCAGTTACCTTCTGCCAAAAACTCTTTCAATATAGGACCATGAAAAAACATACGTTTTAGAGAAGCATTATCTGTCAATTTATGTTAAAATGGTGGTCGAAATATAAGTACCATATATACTCGAGTATAAGCCTACTTTTTTAGCACCAAAAATGTGCTGAAAAAGCCACCCTCGGCTTATATTCGAGTGAGGTGGGTGGCGGCGGAGAAAGGCACAGAACGAGGGTTTCGGAGAAGCGCTGCGACTCTCCGAACCCCCGTCTTATGCCTGCTCTGCGAGACGGCAGGAAGGGAGAAGTGGCGAGGAAGGAATCCTTCCTCGCTACTTCTCCCCCCTCCCCACCGATGACAGCTGGGAAAGGCATAGGATGGTATTTTTTTATTTTTGAAATTTACCAGTAGCTGCTGCATTTCCCACCCTCAGCTTATACTCGAATCAATACGTTTTCCCAGCTTTCTGAGGTAAAATTAGGTGCCTCGGCTTATATTTGGGTCGGCTTATACTTGAGTATATATGGGTATCTTGGGTCAGCACTCACAGAAAGGCATTGCTTGTGTGAACTGGGACTTACAGGGGAGAGAGAGAGAGAGACTTTTTTCTTTCTAACAGCAACTTGCATGGGGAAGGTCTGCCGTAGGGCACAGTAGAAGAACATTTTCTTTGCTCATAGGAGGTTCAGGGTTCAATTCCAGGCATCTTCAATTAGGTAAAAGGTAAAAGGTGAAGGACCCCTGGATGGTTAAGTCCAGTTAAAGGTGACTAAGGGGTGAGGCACTTATCTTGCTTTTAGGCCAAAGAAGCCAGCGTTTGTCCACAGTTTTCTGGGTCATGTGGCCAGCAGGACTAAACCGCTTCTGGTGCAACACAACACCATGATGGAAACCAGAGCACACAGAAATGCCATTTACCTTCCCGCCGCCGCAGTACCTATTTATCTACTTGCACTGGCATGCCTTTGAACTGCTAGGTTGGCAAGAGCTGGGACAGAGCAACGGGAGCTCACCCCGTTGCGGGGATTTGAACCACCGACCTTCTGATTGGCAAGCCCAAGAGGTTCAGTGGTTTAGACCACCGCGCCACCCACACCCCACAGAGCTGCTACCAGTCAGTGTATATAACAGTGAGCAACAGTGAGCAGACCAATGTAAAAGAAAGCTTCCTTTGCTCCTCTCATGGTGTGATCACACAAATCATGGCAGTTGCCTTGACTCTCCCAAAGTGGAGGCCCTGATTGACCCAACAGGCAGCTCCCCACTAACAAACCACAATCCTTCTAATAGCACCCAGTCTTTTGGGTGCTTGGCAGCTACTGTGAGCTGACACCAAATCTCAGAACGGCGAAAGCAGTTTAACAACATTCCGCCTTAAATTGCAAGTTATTCCCCAAGGTGTTTTACTGACTGTGTCATACTGATGGCAAAATCTATTTTTTATTAGCAGTGCAGTTAAGTGTCTTTTGTCTAGAGCTGATAAGGTGTGAGAAATTACCTTTCAAATTGCAACCGCATTGCCTTTGAATGCTGTTAACACCTCATCAGAATTTTTTTTATTTTTTTTATTTTACCTTCACTGAAGGGGACAACATCAACCAATTAAACAGTTTTGTTTCTCGCATGAGCTTTGCAGAACCTATCTTTCCAATTTATTCTATGTGAAGACAAGCTTTCCTTTGAGAAATCATGATTTGAATCCATAATTTGGCCACAACATGCCCCTATTTGCCTTAATAGATTTTTTTTTAATTAAAGGGTCATGGGCACAAGCCCTTCCACTACACTATCTACATTAAAAACTTTTAAAAATATCTATAATAAAACCTCTTCACTACACTAAAAACACACTAGTCTAATTCACAGCATCCCTCAAAGATTAATGGAAATTGTACTTTGCTGGCGATTAGGGTTTTCTTTTGTTGCTCTTGTGGCTCTGATTAGATTTTACACTAAATTGACTGGTTAAACTGAAATTGAAAACCTAAAACGTGTCCATTTTGAAATATAAATATTGGTAAAGGTTGGGCAATTGTTGTTGTTTTTTTCAGTCTTACAGCCAGTGTTTTTTTTCTTTAACAAATTTTTAGGGGTTCTTCCATTTTGACTCAAGAAAATCACCATTTTATCATTCAAATCAGGGAAAATAAATACAGTAAATGGACAAAAGTACAAATAACATGCATTACCTCATACTACACAGCTGATAGCTCACAGTAGCTTCCACACTGGCATGAGGTTGTGTGCACTAACTTCTTCCTGATTCCACACATCTACATTCCATGCTGCTTCACACATTAAATGCTCGCTTCCGTTCGAGACTCAGGAAACACCGGGAAAGGAAATGAAGCTACCATTGGAGGTGATAACAATGAAACTGACCAATCACCATGCTAGATTCCAACTCCTACTTCACACATTAAACGCTTGCTTCTGTCTGAGACTCAGGAAACACTGTGACAGGAAATGAGGCCGCCATTGGGGGTAGCAACAGAACTGACTATTCACCGTGCTCTTCAACAGAACTGACGATTTACTGTGCTAGAGTTCCTTCTCCCGTTAGATTTACAAAATGTTTAGGGGTATGCGTACCCCTGTGTCCTCCCAGAAAAAAGCACTGCTTACAGTTATTGGCATACCACCTTGGAAAACAATTGTTTTTGGAAAGATGGCCTATAAGTTTGCAAGCTATGGCTTGGGACATGTGGAGGGACTGTTGCAGATTAAACATCACAGATAGAATGTTCTGGTCACCTTTTCAAACACAGTTCTATGATTCTATGGTACAGATACATTTTGTCTCATAAGAACATGCTGGTTCAGTTGAAAGCCATCCAGAGTGGCTGAGGAAATGCAATCAGATGGGTGGGATATAAATAAATATCTTCTTCTTCTTCTTCTTCTTCTTCTTCTTCTTCTTCTTCTTCTTCTTCTTCTTCTTCTTCTTCTTCTTCTTCTTCTTCTTCTTCTTCTTCTTCCCTATTTAGTCCCAAAATATGTTCCAGAAGGAACTGATCTTGAGGGTGTCCAGGGGGTGAGGAGAGGCAATGGAAGTTCCATCGCACAAACAGAAGTCTGCTGCACTAGAAACAGCAACACTGGTAACATACTCCTTTTTCTCACAGTTGTCAATTAGATGCCTATAGGAAGCCTACAAACAGTTGCTCCACAGCAACTATCCTGGAAGCAGCATATACAGCCATCATGACTATTACCAGTCGCTCATATTTTCATCCTCCAATAATTTGTCTTATCTCCCTTTGATGCCAAAGAGGAGTTAGTCCACACATTCAGCAGCTACCTCTCTTGGGCTGCTACACACGTAGAATTTTCAATGGCGTCAGTTCAGAAACCAAACTGCTGTCAGGGACTGGATATCAGAAGAGGAATGGTGCAGACTGCCCTCCCCTCCTCCTGAACCTTCCCGAGAAGAGGAAGACAGTATAGATTTACAATGGTGGTTTGCAGAGGGTCATAGTTCAGAGAGATAAGAGGGGCAAAACTGGGAAATAATGGGAGAAGCAGAGCTGGAACAGCTGGCTGACACATTATCACTAGAGAGCATTCCAGACCCCCCTTTTTCGAGAACCTGGCAAGCAGTGCAAGTAGGAGAGCAGAGAGCTAAGAGGCAATTGGCCTCAAGCAGCCACCATAAGGATGTTGGTGCTGTTGACGTCTGAGAAGGGAAGGGGGGAGATTACTTGGAGCAAAGCCATTGCCTCAAGAGGCTGCATTTCGAAACATCTCTCTGTGAATATTGAATAAAAGACATTGGTAAGAGTTTCTTGTATTTCCATTACTGGCAGTCTGTCGTGAGGGAGGGGGGTCAGATTCCCTGAAGCCTGACAGCTGGATACATGCACTGAACACCACTGTGCATTTTCAGAAAAGGTCTAGCAGTTATGACCCTAGAGAATGATTGTGAACATGGCTGGTCCTTGCTTTTTTCTTCAGGAGTGCGAGAATGTATTGGGACAAACTGAAAAGCTACACTGCACACACACACACACATAGTGCTCCTTGCCACTGAATTTTGTCGAATCACTCTGGTTCATTATTTCAAATAATACTTATCTCATGACTTATGAATAATAGAACAACACTCCTGCTGACTGGAATGTGCGTTCTGGCAAAAAATTAAAATGACAAGGTGCATTTGCTATGCAATTACTAATTCATCTTCCTAGCTGCCAAAAGGCACATTTCCTATTTGCCCATTTCCATTTTGAAGGAAACAAGTGAGCGTTTCTTAAAGTTAGCACAGGTAAAAAGCTGTTGCCAGGGCTTATTTTGATCCTGTGCTTATCAGGGCCCAAGCACACCTTCATTTCAGGGGTCGGCCTTGGGAATTCATGAAACACTTTATTTAGCCTTTTGGTCGTAAGAAGGATGCTCCTAATAACTAGCACAGAGTCCATTATATTCCGGCTCAAGGATCATGTGTGGTGGCTGCAGCGAGCGTTGCTGTCACCACATGTTCACAAGGCTTTTTAAAGTGAAAGATAACCCCAATAATAATAATAATAATAATAATAATAATAATAATAATAATAATTTATTATTTATACCCCGCCCATCTGGCCGGGTTCCCCCAGCCACTCTGGGTGGCTTCCAACAAAATATTAAAATACAGAAATCCATCAAACATTAAAAGCTTCCCTCCACTTAACCACCATGCACATTCTAAAACCAGTCTCCTGCGAAACTTTGGAAGAATTTTACCACACCCAATCTGAGGGGGCATTTTATTTTCACCCCACCTGAAGCAAACTGGGCTGAAAGGTTTGGCTAAATTCTAATGGATTTTTATAGGTTCCAGGCCAAAAAAAACCCCCATCTTCTCCCACACTTTTGGCTAATTAAACAATCTATGGCCTTTTAAACTTTGTGTTTGTGTGTGTGTGTGGGGGTATTGCTTCATTTGTTATGTATTTGTTATGTATTTGTTATGTATTATGTTATGTATTTTTGTGTTTTTATATTGTAAACTGCCCCATGGTTCTGTGGGGTTATTGTTTTGCTTGTTACTATGTTTTGTATTATGTTGTAAACTGCCCTGTGATCCTTGGATAAAGGGTGGTAAATAATAATAATAATAATAAATAATAATAATAATAATAATAATATTGTGACACTGTGTGTTTTAGGTTCATTCCTTTTCCCAATAAAGGGGGAAGTTGCATGGAATTTGCCTTTCTTTCACTTCCACCATACAGTGAGATCTCTTTTACAAGATCTCTTGCATGGCAGAAGATTCTAGGTGAAAATGATCAAAGATAGGTTAAAACCCATTTTTGGACCCACCATCTGATGAAGATGATGGCAAAGAAAAAGTTTATTTCTTTCCTATGATTAATTAATAAATCAGCAGTTGATTTATTAACAACACAGTGTTCCCGATCTACTCACACATATAGCAGCAAGGATACCGTAGTCACGTGTAGGTTTTCTGATGTAGAGTAAGTCACTGTCTGGATTTCTGATGGTCCGAAGGTACAAAACTGTATAGGACAGCTCAGTTTTTAAGGTCTTCTTCTCCCAGGCTGGTTTGAGTGGCAGCTGCCAGTAACCAATCAAATTGGACAGGTAAGAGGAGACCTCCCATCTTCCTGTCAGACATCCTGGTCTTTATCAAGTGGATTTGAGTGGAGGCCTTGCTCAGGAAAAATAGAGGGGCGAGTGAACAAGGAGTCCTTCACATTGGATAGACCCAGATCCCACCCCCCACCCCATTGTTCTTTCCTAGTTAGTAACTTACTAGTTAGTAAGTTCAAAGTGGCATGTGTGGTTCTGCACCTCCTCATCTCATCCTCATAACAAGGCGGGTTATGCCAGGGGACAGTGACTGGCCCAAGATCTTCAGTAAGCTTAATGCGTGGAGCTATGAACCCTGGTCTCCCATGTCCTAATTCAGCACACTTCTACAGACCATTTTTCTGCCTGTGTGCTGAGTCTTGAGCAGATGTTTCTAAAAGCCTATTTGCAGAGAGGAGGAGTCACCCAAAGTGCTTCCTTCTCCCTTAAGGCATGACCTAGTGCCTGTTGAGATGCATTGTTTAGGCAGTTCGCCTGGCCAAGGTCAGAAAGGGAAGAGCCTGCCAATTACAATTACAATCCTCATGCAATTGTGCTCGCAATTACCTTGCAACTCTGACTTACTTGCTTTTTTAAAAAAATGTATGCTGCTTAATTGCTGAAAACCTCTAAGCAGTTTACATAAAACATAAGATAGACATTAGAATTATCGGTAAAAGTCAGATTATATGTAATATATAATATATATAATCCAAGCAACATAAAAAACAATAGTTAAAAATATACATTATTCAAAAAAAGAGAGGCGAGGAGAAAAGTACCTCTTAAAATGCATGTCAAGTTCGATGAGCAACCCAAATCAAAAGACAAATTAAAGTGCTTCTGAGAATATTGTCTGATGACATTTCCATAGTGTGGTAACAGAGAAGGTTGCCAGATTTATTGGGAGAGCAATGAGATTGAGAGCCGCTATTTGAATGACAACAGTGTAGTCACCCGGATCCCCAGCCTAGGATTTTATTCTTTTTACCGTATTTATGCCAAGTTTCAAGGAATGCGATTATTAATTCACTTTTATTTATTATCCCCTGCTTATTTGGTGATTATTATTATCTTTCTCCTTGTCCTGACCATCCTCCCGAGGCTATATTCACAATCTTTCAATTTGGCTGAACTCTACACTTAACCGGCCCGGAACATTCTACCAGAGAGAAGGTTGCCGCCCATGGGACGGAGGGATCTTGACTGAATGACAACCCAGCTTTTACCTTGGGTTTTAATAGGTTTAATAGGTTTTATTGGTAACCATATTTGTAATGTAATTTTTGTTGGTGTATGTTTGTCTTTTTGATGCTATGGCCCGCCGGCTATGCAAATAAAGTTTGATTTGATTTGATTTGATATCCATAGTGTGATCTCTTTCAGTGGTGAAACTTTTTTTCAAAGAGAGCCAGATTTGATGAAGTGAATGGCCATGAGGGTTGACCACAGGGTCAACCAAAGTTGTTAATTTGTTGAGCTTTTGTTAAGATTGAAGTTGTTGAGCTTTTTTAGGGTTGAAGTTGTGGAGATTTTTTTAGGATTAGGCCCCCAAAGCGGACTTAGTTTGGACATGCCTGTAAAAAAGGAACTAGTTATGTGAAGTATTCTCCTGTTGTTGTTTTAAAAACCTGCCCACTGCTTTTATACTTGAGTGAATTAGGAGGTAAACAAGCCTGCCGTTTTTTCTTGAATGGAATTCACAAAAATGCCCCTGGGGTGTAATCATGAATCACCACATTCCAGCCTTAAGTCACCAGCCCTGAGAATAATAAAAATGGGCAAGGAAAACCTGAGCATAAGAAGAAAGCCCTCCGTGACATGATTGCAAGTGACAGTTTCTTTCATGCTATCCACGAGCTGTGATTTCAACCTGTAGTAGTGCCACATATGATTATGCAAAGGGAATATCCAAGCAGGCAATAAATAGCATTCAAATAACGGGGAGAAGCAGTGGCTTAAATAGAAATGGGTAACTATAGCTCAAGAGCTCCAGCTACATAGTCCAGAAATAGAATATTAAATCAAATTTGTTTAACGACCAACTTCATCTGTACAAGGGGAGAAGTGACGCAGGCTTTCCGAACACAGATTCCAGGAAGGAAATCTTGTTCCTAACTTGCTCGTGGATGTGGGCTTCCTTATGATATTTTGGGATGACATAAAGGAGACGATTTTCTGGAGTGTACTATACAAACATACTTGGTACACTTAGACCTGAGAAACCTCGCTGATGAAGAATCATCGAAACAGGGCCTTGTCCTGGTGTTGATGTTCACTGGAAGTTATCCTGAATAAAACTTTGTGAAGAATTTTTGAAATTATCCTTTCTGGCCCGAGTTCTTGTAATTTTTTGTTTACTTCTGAACTTACCAAGAACTCCAATTTCTACTGTACTCCTATTCCTATGCCTTCAACAATATCAGGATCTGCAGATATTCGGAGTTGATAATTTTATCTTCGTGATCCTCCCAAGATTAATCTGCTAATTTCTGACTATGATAATGATCAAAGACATGTGAACAGGACTGATCCGTTGGAAATTCAGCTTGAGGCACACCCCGGCCTGATCCTGCGCACATTTTTCAGAAGTGATCTCATAAACGTTAATGGCACTTCTCCCCAAGAAGACGTGTATAGATAGAATTGCTGCCTTGGCTTCATATTCATTCCAGCCATGAAAGCACCTGAGGTGGCCTTGGGCAAGTCACTCTCTCAGCATGTAAAATGGGGATAATATCGAACTATCTCCCCGGATTGTTGTGAAGATTAATGAGCTAATGGCTGCAAAGGGATATGCATAGTGAAAGGCTGCAGGAATACTTAAAACCAAAGCACTGCAGGACTCTCTGGAGAATGGGAGTTAAGAAAAGGAGAGGCATGATTTATACAGCATGCCGACAGGTTCAGCCAGCCCCTTTTATCTTGCTTTAAGGTGGAAGCAGAACATAAAGTAAAGACTGGTGGAATGTTCAGTTGCTAATGTTTTAGTGCTGTGCAAAGCAAGACTGGGCACTTAAGCACGCCTTTCCTTCTGCCTCCAATCTGTCACTATTTTATAGGATGGTTTCAAGTGCACACTGGAATTTTAGATTCGTGCCCTGTTGCCCTAGAGCACGGGTGTCAAACACAAGGCCCGGGGGCCTAATCCGGCCCGCCAGACCTCGTCATGTGGCCCGCGTAGCCGCCGCCGACAATATCTGCTAACAGTAGTTCTGGAGCCTGCGATTGGCCGAGGGTCAAAACCGGGGGCGGGGCTGCAGGCGGGGCTGACGGCCTTGGCCAGGGAATTTCAATTTCGAATGAGGCTGAGGGAGGCGGCGGCACAGCGGCCAGACAGGGAAGTGAGATGCAGGAGGAGGAGGAGGAAGCCCGCCAAGGAGGTAGGAAAGCCCTACAGGCGCCGCCGGCAAAGTTGGTGCCGGGACGGAGCAGCGCTGGATTTTTTTTGGCGGGCTTTGCTGTTGTCTCCGAGAGCGAGTGAGGCGGCACTGGGGAGCCGCCGCCTGCCGCTTCCCTTCCTCTCCTCGGCTGCATCCGGGAGGTGGGTGAGCGAGCGGGCGAAAGGGACGCGGAGTGAGCCTGAGGGGGAAGTAGGCGTTTACATCCCCTCCCACACACGCGCCACGACGCAGGAATGTGATCCACGTGGGGGCGGGAATGAGCTTACATTATTACAAAAAACAGTAATAATTGAATGCAGTGACAATAATTTATGATAATAAAGAGTGGACACATAGTCCTACAGACACAACCGGCCCTTTGAGGGTGACCAAACTGCTGATGCGGCCCCCGATGAATTTGAGTTTGACACCCCTGCCCTAGAGCAATAAATCCGCTTTTTAAAAATCTAGATTTCTTACAGGTTGGAAAGTGTAGGTGGGTTCCTACGAGGCAAGACACAGTGATAACAGCAAGAGCCTTTATTGAACTAACAAAACTGGACAACGGGGGCAAAGCAACTGCTTATATACATTCCTGAAGGGCTGGGCCACTCCCACTCCCAATGTGATTGGCTGTCTAAACTTCCAAGCTGTGAATCATGACTCAGAGTTTAAGGGCCAATGGCAGAGGCCCGAATCCTGAAATGTTCTGTGATTGGATATCATGTATTGATTGGATATCATGTATCAGAACACAAGGGCTCAGAATCCTTAGTCCAGACTCAAGCTCAAACCATCGAATACAGAACAGGATGAATGAATGATGAATGGGAAGATGTGTAAATACCCCACAAACAAATCAGGATGAATGCATCAACATGCCTGTGCTCTAGGACCAGTAGGTAAAACTCCTGGTGCTTCCTCTGCAGTATGAAGTATGTGGTTCCGAGCCCTAATAAAGGGCCTTTTTATGCAGGCAGACCCCCCCATCCTTCTGAGGTACATATGGCCATCTCTTTCTATAGTTCTAGGTGGTTAGTTTAGATGCACCTTTTGTCGGTGGGCCATTGGAGGAGAGACCTGATTGCTGCTGCTATTGGTAATTTGTTTTTGGGAAATGGACCCAGGTGGCGCTGTGGTTAAACCACTGAGCCTAGGGCTTGCTGATTAGAAGGTTGGCGGTTCAAATCCCTGTGACGGGGTGAGCTCCCGTTGCTTGGTCCCAGCTCCTGCCAACCTAGCAGTTCGAAAGCACGTCAAAATGCAAGTAGATAAATAGGAACCGCTACAGCAGGAAGGTAAACGGCGTTTCCATGTGCTGCTCTGGTTTGCCAGAAGCGGCTTTGTCATGCTGGCCACATGACCTGGAAGCTATACGCCGGCTCCCTCGGCCAATAATGCGAGATGAGCGCGCAACCCCAGAGTCGGTCACGACTGGACCTAATGGTCAGGGGTCCCTTTACCTTTACCTTTTATACAATGAATTAGAAAAAATTGTTTAAAATAACCCTTATTTTAAAAACCCAGAAGCTTTTCTATTAGGAATTGTAGGTACCGATATCCCAAGGGAGCAGAAAAGATGTTTTTTGTATGCAACAACAGCTTCCCGGATGCTACTAGCCCAGAGATGGAAAGAAGACAGTCTCGACCAGAGAGGAATGGCAGACCAAGCTGTTGGAGTAGGCCGAAATGGCAAAAGTGACCAGAAAGCTTAGGAACCAAGAAGACAAAAGTTTCAATAAAGAATGGGGGGGATTATAATTTATGTAGGAGACCACTGTAAGCAGATGAAAACATTGGCAGGATTCTAATTACACTTGTAATGTAGCAAATATCATGGACAACATGGAGAGATATAAAATATGGATTATGAAATAATATGCAGTTGAAAATATTGACAAGAAGACCCATGAAGGGGAGGCTGGAGATTCAGAGAAATCTCAAAATATGGATTTTGTATTGTTACAATTCGACACTTGTAAAATCAAAGGAAAATTATCTGTTGTTGTTGTTGTTGTTGTTGTGTGTTTTAAAGGATTGTGCTATGTTTTGGATTTCATGGTGTGTTTGTGTGTTTTATTTGCCTTGTTGCAAACCATCCTGCAACTTATGCATCTATTACTAAATAAAGAAATAAATGTTTAATGCCATAGAACCACCCCATAAACAAATCAGAACAAATGATGAGTAAAGGCCAGACATAGTTTACCACATAGGTTTTGTGCAAATTAATCGGGATGAATGCAAAATAAACAGGCCAGCTGAAGAAGTTATATCTAACTTAAAACTGCCCACAAAAAGCTGTCCCCAGCACTTTTCACAGCAAAGAAAACTCTTGTGTTTGCTGCTGACATTTAGTTCTGTTTTGAATGTTCTGAATAAACTACACACTAGAAAAGATTTTAAAATATATATTTTATAAAACTTGAATCATTACTCCCAATCAGAACACTGTTTGGGAAAATTCCACATTCCTGGGGAGATTTGGGAATAAATCCATTTCAGAAAGAATGTGTATGATATATTAGTGGCTGAATATATTGCTTTTGTTCTCATTAGTTACAAGAAATGTATGTAATGAAAATCCAGTGGTTTTTCTTCTTCCAATGTATGATTGATTATAGCTAGTGACAAGGACATCTGATTAATGGAGATCAAGTTTGCAGCATTGACTATAAGAGGTAAAAGGGGAAATTGCTGCCTTTTCATTATAGGCAGATGTTGATCTCCCATCGGCAGGAAGGAAATTTCATTTCTGAAGACTAATTGTTTTGTCGAGTGGGCAATTCTCTCCTGTTGAGTTGGCTTGTTCTCACTGCAGTGGAAAACTGGAGCTTGGACTGTGCCACTTCAGACTGGCAATGTGGCTCACATGTTTGAAAGTTCCTCCATGAGACAAGATAAAAAAAAAACTAGCATATTTAGAAGAAGGCTTAGGTGGTACCCTTCCCATTCAGTATTTCTATCTCAAGGGAAAGTTAACACACACAGAGAGAGAGACTGTAACACTTTGGCACAGATCTTCCCCACATTTGTATAGGTACTGTGTGCATAAAAGGGTGTTTTCATAACCACTCCAAAGAGAGTGGGTATCACTGCGATAAACAAAAGCTATATAGCGCTCTGGCATAACAAACGTGGTTCCACATACACAAATTAGATCTTTTGCTGTATGAAAAGTGACAGGAAACTACAGTGGAGAGTGCAAAAAGTAAAAAAAGGTAAAGAACCCCTGGACAGTTAAGTCCAGTCAAAGGCGACTATGGAGTTGCAGCACTCATCTTGCTTTCGGGGCGAGGGAGCCGGCGTTTGTCCACAGACAGCTTTCCAGGTCATGTGGCCAGCAGGACTAAACTGCTTCTGGCCCAACGGAACACCGTGATGGAAGCCAGAGTGCACGGAAACACCGCTTACCTTCCCGCCGCATCAGTGCCTATTTATCTACCTGCACTGGCATGCTTTTGAACTGCTAGGTTGGCAGGAGCTGGGACAGAGCAAAGGGAGGTCACCCCATCGCAGGGATTCTGACCTTCTGATCAGCAAGCCCAAGAGGCTCAGTAGTGTAGACCACAGCACCACCTGCGTCCCTGCAAGATAATAACCACACGAAAATAACCACACGATAGTGCTGAAGTATCACCTCCACAAATGAGGACACTTGCTTGATATATTTCCGGAAGGGACCTAAAGTTCAGCAGATCAACATGTGGCTTATGGGCAAACTGATCCTGAACCTGCTGTGGTGATCACTGACGTGCTACCATCAGCGCCCATACAACCTAGCTGGAAGCCAATGACCATACGTTTATTGAATAATCTGCACGCAGGTACGGTAGCTGGGCAAGCCATACAGGCTAGCTATCAATAATCTATAAATCGAACGGTTTTTGGGCATAGCTCCGAGAAGCTCGTGAAACCTAAGGCTACCTGGGGGAGTCCCTTCGCCACTTCTTGAGGACCTGAAGTGCTTGCTTGGTGTGTATATATCGCTTGCTGTTTAGAATAAAATCTTTAATCTTCTCACTCACTTGTTTTTGTATTGCTTCTGAATCTCATTAAGAAGAACCACCTTGCATTTGGCAAGACACATGTGTGAATCCTTCCCCACCTGCACAATTTCATTGGAGCTAAAGGGGCACTTCGGGAGATGAGGTTACTCGCTCAATTCTTTAAATTTTCTTTTGAGAACCTAACTTAGGGTCTCTCTCTCTCCCTAGGGTCGGTCTCTCTCTCTCTCTCTCTCTCTCTCTCTCTCTCTCTCTCTCTCTCTCTCTCTCTCTCTCTCCATATATATATGCTGTAGCTTCTGGAAGAATGGAACATCTGCTATCTGTTTGATGTTTTCATCTGGAAAAATCAGTGTGCTAAATTAGCAGCTGTAAAAAAGTACATCGGATTAAAAAGAGAGCATGAACTTTTAAAAATATTTCCCTAATACTGAGTTTCTCCAAAAATAAGACACCATCTTATATTTATTTTTCCTAAAAAATCACACTATGGCTTATTTTCAGGGGATGTCTTTTTTCCCCTTCCCTCCTCCTCCTGCCACGGCTGGCATTGCTGCTGCGCCTATTACTATGTCTTATTTTTGGGGTATGGCTTATATTCCTTGAGTGCTTAAAAATCCTTCTACGGCTTATTTTATGGCTACGTCTTATTTTTGGAGAAACAGGGTAGGTAGTTTTTTTTAAAAAGTATGAAGAGGACTTTTTTTTTAGTTTGAAGAAGGCATACAAATGGAGCTGGGAGGTTTTAGGGCAAAGGCTGAATCCCAAGGGCCACAACCCATTCTGGGTGGGGGGCACATGCCAGTGGTGGGCGTGGCCAGAGGCAAAAGTAGGCAGAGCAATGCATGCAAATAGTGTTGCTTACTGGGAGGGAGGGAGGGAGGGAGGAGAGGGAGGCGTCAGGGAGGTTGGTATAGCAGACCCACCAAGTGTCCCTATTTCCCAGGGACAGTCCTGGATTTACAGAAGCCATCCTGGTTTCTAATTTAATCCCAGAATGTCCCACGTTTCCTTAGGACATCCCTATTTTCATCAGTTAAATGTTGGATGGTATGGTACAGTGCAAATGCACCAGTGGTGTGCAACCAGGTGGACTAATGATCTGACTTAGTATAAGACCAGTTGCTAAGTTGCTAAGCAAGTGCCCCTTCCCTCTAACCTGCCTTGGCCTGTTCATCTTTACCCTGGGCGATCTTGTAAACTCATGCCCGTTAACTTTAATTTTTAATTTTTTAATTTTTTTCGATTTTTTTTAAAAAAATATTTTAATATTTTAATTTATTATTAATTTATAAATTTCTATACCGCTTTATATTTTTAAGAAAAATCTCAAAGTGGTTTTACGGCATATTAAACATCAGTGAAACAATCCAGAATTAAGCATTTCTGAAGAAAGTCAAATATAAAGCACCTTATCAAAGCAACACAATCGACAGGAAACCAAAATACCATCTCAAAGATTTCAAAATAAAACACTACAAAGGAGGCCAACTACAGAAAGCATATTTAACACTAACAAAGTTAACAAAACAAAAAATCTTAAACATTTCAAAAGGAAACATTGCTAAGTGAAGTCAAATATAAAATGCACATTTAAAACAGAATAATTAACAAGAGAATAGAATATTATCATAAGCATGACATGGCTGTTTGGCAGGCACAAAAAGATGGGGCAAAAGAACCCAATAATTAGGATTTGATGTCAGGCATAAGGATGTCCCTCCCGTTTCACCAGGAGGTGATAACTATCTTATCATAGAGGGAATTATTCTTGGAATGTAGAACTTAAGACTGGTTTGTTTAATAGATTGCAACTTTGTGGCTAGGGCCATCTATCTTCATTTTCTTCCATGTTTAATATGGGTGTAGTCTAATTAGTAATGATGATGGTGATGAAAATAAGCCACACATGGGAAACTAGTGCATCAAACTGAAGTAGTGCTGAGCGAAATATTTCTTCTATGTGCCTTGTTTTTAATTAACTAATTTCATATGAAAATTATTGAAGGGGAAAAACAACTTCCATAAAATGCTCATGGCCAGAAAGTAGGGTTTTGTTTTGTTTTGTTTTTGCTGCGCTCATCCTATGTTAGATGAGGGGTTTTGTGACTGCCTGTTCTTTCGTTTTACAACTCCCTGGGAGATTAGATGCTGCCATTTTCCTGGTTGCTGCTTGCAAATGTCATGATGTCATTGGCTGTTGCTTTCCAGTTGAAGCCTTTAGACTTTTGAGGAAACCAAGGCAGAAATATATATATTTAATATGGGGAAAGGAAGAATTTCCCTTAAAAACAAAATGAGCAGAGACACCAATCTCAGACGCTTATACTGAAATTTTAGAACGTCCGTGGATGTGGCAGAAATATTGAAGTCTTAATTTTGAATGTCTCATTTCTGGCACCTAGCTCTCTGTGTGCAATGAGGATTTAAAAAAAAAAGGGGGAGCAGTCAGCAACCTGAGGGAGAAGTTTTACCATGTGGTTTGCTCATTGTGTTTACTTAGACTATGAGATTCCTTATCCTCTGAAGTATCCCAGAATTAATGGGAGAGAAGGTTAATTGCATTATGGTAATAAATCTCAGGACAGGCTCAGCTTTTTCCCTGAGATTCATTAGTGGAAGCTGAAGTAATGAGTTCTAAGGTATTGGGTTCAAAGCTTTTATAAGCATTTTCCTGATGAGAGCAATCAGGGTTGGAAGGAATAACTCGCCCTTTGACCTCCCCTAGCCAAGGCTCATTATACATGTATATTACTCTGTTCCCTTTACATGTCTCAAACAAGTGAGTCAGTCTAATGAGTCTGTCTAGTTTGTGACGGAAGATGAAGGAAGATTCTTTTTTTTAAGTTAAATTATAGAAATAGAAGAAATACTTTATTGTCACTGTACCACTTGTTTACAGTGCGATTAGACCCCCTACCCCCGTAAACTCTCAATCCTTGTTACACTCTGTGTGTTGTCGTATGACCACCAACCCTGAACGTCAGCTGCAATGTTGCTGCCTTCCATTTAGCAGCCTCACGGCCCATGGGTAGAAACTGTCCTTTAACCTGTTGGTGCGGCTTATCCCGAGGGCAGGAGATTAAAAAGGTGCGGGCCAGGGTGTGAGCCATCCCTGAGAATGTTCCTCGCTCTTCTGAGGCAATGGTCTCACGCGATAACATCTAGCAGACTCAGGGGACAGCCCACAATATTGTGTGCCGTCTTCACCACCCTCCGTAGCGACTCTCTGTCCATGGCTGTCAAACCAGCATACCACACCATAAGTTAAATTGAAGGAAAGCCCATTTGGAAACTCAAAATACAAATTTGGCAAAAACAGAAAAAAATCCATGGATAAATAATGGGGTGGGGTTGTAAAAATGAGTGACCTGAAGGTGCTTCTTCTTCTTCTTTTTTTAAAAAAAATATTTTCAAAGTTTCAAAAAGAAAAAAACAAAATTTTCACACACACAAACACTCTCTCTCTCTCTCTCTCTCTCTCACACACACACACACTTTTTCATAAAACCATAGTCCTTATCAGCACCTTTATGGGGCTGCCTGAACCCCCGGACTTCCTTCCACCCCTCCCTTGGCTTCCAAAATCCATCTTCCTTTTTAAACTGCACCAAATTACATTTATCCAAATTATTATGCTTCATTTTTATCCTTTCTGATTTTAAATTACAAGTGCTATGCCAATCCTGCTAACGTTTTTAGATTTCTACAGTGTTCTTTAATTCTATAAAGTTATGCTGAAATATAGTCGGAGTCAAGAGTGAATTTCATGCTCTTTATTCAGCTCATAGTCATCAAGGAGGAGAAGAGAAGACGAATGGCTCTTTTCCCCAAACCATCTGCTTATATACATTATTTACACAATGGGCCTTGCGTGATTGGCTACTTCAGGGCTACACCTGTGGGCCAATTATATTGTGGATTGACTTCTGCCTGCAGCCTGATTGGCTGCTCCTACAGGCCAATCAGGTAGCAGATTCACTTCTGCCAGCCGCCTGATTGGCTGCTCCAGCAGGCCAATCAGGTTGCGGATTCACTTCCACCTGGAGTTGGATTGGGTAGCTCCCGCTGATTCTGAATCCTATTGTTCTAGGATTCAGCTCAGTACATAACACCCCTCCCCTCTAAGTTACAGTCCTGCCCGGGAAGTTGCATTCGTAGTCCCCAAGGTCTGCTGGCCGCCTCCGTGTGCGTTGTGGCCTGGGGTGTTCCTTGGTCAGGGCTTCTGGTTCTGGCTCGTGTTCCGAGGCTGCTGGCTGTGCCAGGGCTGTCTGGTCTGGCGCCACTGAACCACTAGGTTGTAGCTCTGGTTCCGGTGTCCTTCCAGCCTCGGGGCGCCCCTCTGTGCCTACTGCTTCTGCTTCCCCTGCCCACCCCTCTCGCTCTACAGGCCTCACTGCCCTGCTGTCCCCTTGGGACCCCTCTGTCCCGCTCTCCTCCCGGGTTCCTCCTGGGAATCATCGCCGTAGCTGGTCGCAGTGGCGGCGCCAACATTGCCCCCCTTCCGTTAGTACCTCGTACGACACGGGACCGGTCACCTTGGTGACTGTGGCGGGTACCCATGCTGGGCCTGCCCCAAAATTCTTTGCATACACTGGGTCCTGTGCCACAAATGTCCGGGGGTTCCTGCCTTTCCCCACCACTACCTCATCCTGAGCTCTGTCGGGGTGAAGTCGGTCCAGTCTAGTTGCAAGGCGCCGGCCCATTAGTAATTCAGCTGGGCTCCGGCCCGTCGTTGTGCTTGGGGTGCTGTGCTGTGCTAGAAGAAATGCGGCAAGGCGGTATTCCCAGTCCCCTTGTGTCATGCGGCGGAGGCTGTCCTTGGTGGTCCGCACCATGCGCTCCGCTTGGCCATTGGTGGCAGGGTGGAATGGTGCTGAGCGGATGTGGCGGATGGCGTTCTGCGCTGTGAAGGTCTGGAACTCCTCTGACGTGAATGCGGTTCCATTGTCCGAGACGAGGGTGTCAGGGAGCCCGTGGGTCGCAAACAGCTTACGTAGTACCCGGATGGCTGCCGCCGTAGAAGTGGATGGTACCAGTGCGACCTCCAGCCATTTGGTGTAGGAATCCACCACTATGAAGAATGTTTTTCCATGGAAGGGGCCAGCGAAGTCCACGTGCAAGCGTGACCATGGATGTCGGGCGGACTCCCAGGGCTGGACTGGGGCCCTTGGGGGATCCGGGCGGGATTCTTGGCAGGTCTGGCAGTGTTGGACCCAGGCCTCTATCTCTCTGTCAATCCCCGGCCACCACACATAACTCCTGGCAAGGGCCTTCATCCTCACTACCCCTGGGTGTGTCTCGTGTAGGGCTGTGAGGACCCTTTTGCGGAGGGGCTGGGGAACAACAACCCTGCTTCCCCATAACAGGCACCCCTTGTGGGCCGACAGTTCATGTTTGCGGTTTGTGTAGCCAGCGAATTCTGGCCCGGGGCTGCTGCTGGGCCATCCTCGCCACACCCAGTCCAGGACCCGGGAGATGACCCTATCTTTTGTGGAATGGTGCGCAACTTCTTGTGCCTGAATGGGTCGGTCGGGAAGCAGCTCCAGGGTCATAACCTCTTGCGCAGGCGCTGGGTCGGGGCCTGTTTCTGGTAGTGGTAGCCTGCTGAGGGCGTCTGCGTGGCCCATCGCCTTCCCAGGGCGGTGGATTAGTGCATACTGGTAGCCAGCAAGGAAAATTGACCACCTGAGGACACGTGGAGACAACACTTGGGGGGTCTGCTTCTCAGGGGCAAACAGGCCAAGCAACGGCTTGTGGTCAGTCACTATGGTAAAGGGCCGCCCGTACAAGAAATCATGGAATTTTTTTACGCCCTTCACGATTGCCAGACCCTCCTTGTCAATCTGTGAGTAGTTTCGTTCGGCTGCAGCAAGCGTCTGGGAGAAGTATGCCACCGGCACCTCTCTTCCATCCGGGAGTTGGTGTCCCAGGACAGCGCCGATGCCATAGGGAGAGGCGTCGCATGCCAGCACCACTGGCAGCCTCTCGTCGAAGTGTGCTAAGACCGAGTTCGAGACGAGCAAGTCCTTGACTGCCTGGAATGCGGCCCTTTGTCGCTGGCCCCACACCCAAGGGGCCCTTTTATCTAGGAGTCTGTGTAGGGGCTCCGCTACCGCTGCCTTATGGGGAAGGAAGGCATGGTAAAAGTTCAATAGTCCCAAGAATGACTGAAGTTCGGGCTTGCTCTTGGGCGCTGGGGCCTCACAAATGGCCCGTACCTTGTCACCGGTTGGATGGACCCCTTCTGCGTCCACCTTAAATCCCAGAAAGTCCACCTGCGGCACTCCCAGTAAACACTTTTCCCGCTTCACCTTGAGGCCCGCCGTCTGGAAACGGTGCAGGACGGAGCGGAGGCGGTCCTCAAATTCCTCTGGTGTGGGCCCGGCGATCAGTACATCATCGAAGAAGGGGGTGACGCCAGGAATCCCTTTAAGGAGAGAGTCCATTAGATTCTGGAATATGCCTGGTGCCACGCTAACGCCAAATTGCAGCCGCTTAACTCTGAATGCCCCTCTGTGCGTCACAATCGTCTGAGCCTCTGCTGTGGCTTCGTCCACAGGCAACTGTTGATACGCTTGGGCCAAGTCCAGTTTGCCAAAGATTTTTGACCCAGCCAGGGTGGCGAGGACATGGCTGACCACTGGCACTGGGTATGCATGGGCCGTGAGAGCCTTGTTTATGGTGCATTTGTAGTCTGCACAGATGCGGACCGAACCGTTAGGCTTGACGGGTGTGACAATTGGAGTTTCCCAGGGGGCGTTGGGCACCGGCTCCAGCACTCCTTGCTCCACGAGCCGGTCCAATTCCTCGTCTATGCGGGGTTTCAGGGCGAACGGGACCCGGCGGGCCTTGTGCCTGATGGGTCGTACAGCGGGGTCTAGCTGTAGGGCAATGGGGGGTCCTGTATATCGTCCCAATGCCCCATCGAAAACCCCTGGAAACTCTTTGCATATGGCGTCCACGTCCACTTGTAAGCTAGTGCGGTTCACCCCGGTAACGGCTAGCCCCAGAGGTCCAAACCATGCCAGTCCCAGTAAGCTAACGTAGGGGCCCTTAACTACCAGCAAGTCCAATTGTTGCTTTCGCCCTCGATATTGCACCCTGAAGGTCCCCACCCCCATAGTAGGGACCTTACGTTTCTGGAAGTCCCGGAGGGTGAATGGGGCCGGCCTTAGTTTGGGACCCCCATTAGGGCACAGTTCCCTTAATGTTCGGGCCGAGATTATGGATAGAGTTGAACCCGTGTCCAGCTCCATGCGGCATGGGGCTCCCTCTATCTGTACCTCTATATAAATTTTCTCTGTGCTGGGATGGGGCAACTGGAATACCTGGTAGTCCGTGATCTCCGTCGAGTTGCCTTGGTGCATGGTGCCGTGTGACCTGGGGCTCCTGGGTCGGTCATCTGATGCTTGTCGACGGGTGAGTCGAGCCCGACACACCCGGGCGATGTGTCCCAATTTTCTGCACTGCCTGCACTCTGCGTTGCGGAACCGACAGGTCCTCCTCTCGTGGTTCTCCCCGCAGCTTGCACAGTTCCCTCCTTCTCGTCGAGGCTGCTGTGGTGTGTGTGCTGCTTGAGTGCGCCGCTGTACTCGGTGTACTTCCTCCCTGTCAGATTCGGATTCGTCGGTGAGGTCTTCGTGGTAGACCCTCGGTTGGGATGGCGGGGCCGGTCGTGCCTCTTGCGTTGACCTCTCGGCGGCTTCGGTTGCCAGGGCTTCCTCCAGAGCAATCTGGAACGTGAGGTCTTTTTTGGCGTAGAGGCGTCGTTGCAACATCTCGTCCCTCAGGCCACCGACAAGGCGGTCACGAAGCATGTTCTCCAATTCTGAGAAGTTGCATAACCGGGCGGCTTGGCGGAGGGAGGTCACAAACCCAGTTATGGTTTCCCCCGGGGCTTGCCGCTTTGCGTAGAAGGCATTTCGGCAAGCTACCACCGAGGGCTGTGGTGAGAAGTGCTCCTTCAGCCGTTCAATTATTGTTTTGTAAGAGACGGTAGCGACATCTCTAGGTGCAAGGAGAGCCCGGGCGATTTCAAACGTCTCCTCTCCACAGACGCTGAAGAATGTTGCCCTCTTCATGGCATCGTTGGTGACTTCTTTCGCTTGCAGGAGGAAGTTGAAACGGGCGGCGTACCCTTCCCAGTCTCCTGATGCTGGTTTGAATGGCGAGAAGCTGCTGTCGGTTGCCATTCTGGGTTCCTTGGGTCCTGGAGCTGAAGCCTGGATGCACGGTGCGATGCAGCGGTGCAGCAGGTGGCGGTGCTGCGGTGCAGTGCGTGGTGGCGGTCAGCTCAGCAGGATCCCACCTTCGTCGCCAGTGAAATATACTCGGAGTCAAGAGTGAATTTCATGCTCTTTATTCAGCTCATAGTCATCAAGGAGGAGAAGAGAAGACGAATGGCTCTTTTCCCCAAACCATCTGCTTATATACATTATTTACACAATGGGCCTTGCGTGATTGGCTACTTCAGGGCTACACCTGTGGGCCAATTATATTGTGGATTGACTTCTGCCTGCAGCCTGATTGGCTGCTCCTACAGGCCAATCAGGTAGCAGATTCACTTCTGCCAGCCGCCTGATTGGCTGCTCCAGCAGGCCAATCAGGTTGCGGATTCACTTCCACCTGGAGTTGGATTGGGTAGCTCCCGCTGATTCTGAATCCTATTGTTCTAGGATTCAGCTCAGTACATAACATATGCCATTCTCTATTAAATTTGTTATCTTCTTGGTGCCTGATCTTCCCAGTCAGCCTCGCCAAGTGTTGGTGCTGACCTTTAAAGCAGCAAACAGCCTCGGTCCTATATACCTGAAGGAGCGTCTTTACCCCCATCGTTCAGCCCGGACACTGAGGTCCAGCACTGAGGGCCTTCTGGCGGTTCCCTCACTGCAAGAAGTGTGGTTACAGGGAACCAGGCAGAGGGCCTTTTGGGTGCCCACCCTGTGGAACGTCCTCCCATCAGATGTCAAGGGAATAAACAACTTTCTGACTTTTAGAAGACACCTGAAGGCAGCCTGTATAGGGAAGTTTTTAATCTTTGATGTTTTATCATGTTTTTAATATTCTGTTGGGAGCTGCCCAGATGGGTGGGGTATAAGTAATAAATTATTATTATTATTATTATTATTATTATTATTATTATTATTATTATTATTATTCCTATTACTCTGGGATGGCATGATGCCCTGTGACATTGTTACAAAAACCAGCAGCAGCAGCAGCAGCAACAACAACAACAGAGAAGCACCCAGATATTAAGTTTCACTTTATAGCAAAATCTTAATAGCCATCCCTTTTGACAAGAAGGTTTTGTCTCTCATTTTGTAAAAAGTTGCAGAACGTTATAAACAGTCTTTGTAATCTTTTTGTAGAACTTGCTCACCAAAGAAGAACATCAAGCATTTGAATCTGAGAAGAAACCAATAACAACGGCAAAATGTTTCTAGTCAGTTGGTGTCTTTTCAATACCATATGGCTCCTTTTCTGCCTGCAGTTCACTTGGAGACATCACACCTTCTGTGGAAGATAACAGCGTCTCTCGGTGATATTTGCAAGAGGATGCATAGAGAATAGTGGCTGATGCAGAGTTAGGAAGACTATCATCTATTTGCAGACACCAAGATTAAACATACAACCATGTGACGGTACCATGAGAGAATAAACCTGGAGCTTGTTTGACGATTTCTTTGCCAAAATTTGTCTTGGATCTGGGCAGATCAAATTGGTTTGGATGCCAATTTACAGTACAGCTGCATATAGCATAATGCCACAGCAGAATGCTTTCATATATATTCAAAAATAACTTGCTATTCTTGTATGATAGCATTTGTCTTGTTTGAGGCGACTGTACGCTTTCCAAATATGGTCTTGGGGGGGGGGGGAGACACTGCAGAATTTTACACAAAAACCAAATTACTTTTTTTTTTAGAACAACTTTAAAGCTAGAGCTGCATTGAAATGATTCTGTTTTCTGCAAATACTTTCGGCTATGCTTGGTAATTTGGGAAAACTGTCAAGAGTTGGAACATGAAGTAGGAATGCCTGCAAATAAAAAATAAAAAATAATTGTTGGCACGCCTTGTGAAATGGAATGCACTCACTCGTGCCCTCATTTAACCAAATCAATATCACCTGGGCAAAATTGATTAGACACCCAGCACTGTAGGATCCCATTCGCTTTCTAATGCCTAATTGGGTGGAATCACACACATGACTAATCTAGAAGGGGAAAGAAGAAGCAGCAGCCAAGGACACAAGGGCACCAAAGAAATAGTCACAGGAGCAATCAGTCAGGCTTACAATCTAAAAGACATGACACACAAAGAAGAACGGAGGGGGAGGGAGGAGGAAAAGTAAAGCAAACTCGGGGATCAGGATGTGAGGGACAGGGGATACCGGGAGGTCCCTCCCATCTTAAGTTCCAGCCCATCCCCAAGCGCTGGGGAAAGCAGGGAGAGTTCTGCCTCCAGCGGAGAATCAGGAAGTGGTGTCCGAGGCTCAGGCAAGGTAGCGGAGCCATTGACCAAGGTGGGACAGGAAGGGGGGAGCAAGGGGGGAAGGCCAGTCCCGCCGACCCCGGAATTGCGCAAGAAACGTCGGGGGAAGAGGCTGGGTCTCCCCAACCTTCTTTGCTGGAGGAAAACGCGCCAACCTCCATTCGGAGGTACTGATACCTGACAGACAACATGTATATAGATCGCTCTGAGCACTGTAAATAATCAGCACTTAATAAAAGCCTGAAAGGACTATGCTGTGAGGAGTCGTTACTCTAGAGTAGCCACATAAGCATCTCTGACACAGTTCTTTAAACTTCTGCTTCTTATAGTGACCAGCGGGGATGGAAGCAGCTCAAGAAGCCTGATGGAATGGTTGTTTGTAGCTGACAACCTTCCTTCTCTGCAAACTCATGGAATGCTTGCTGCAGGAAATAGCAACGAGTGTGTGGACCCTTTAAATACAGTGGTACCTTGGTTCTCAAACTTAATTCGTTCCGGAGGTATGTTCTAAAACCAAAACATTCCAAAACCAAGGTGCACTTTCCCATAAAAAGTACAGTGGTCCCTTGACTTACGAACTTAATCCGTTCCGAATGCACATTCGTAGGTCGAAAAGTTCGTAAGTCGAAAAGCGGTTTCCCATAGGAAAAAGAAATTTGGAAAAATTAATAAGT